>NC_137860.1:25950000-27207500 GCF_948465745.1 Chenopodium album | reverse complement strand
TGAAGATTTGCAACTCAGAAAGAGAAACTAGTTTTTCGAAGCATTAAAATTAGCTATAATTCGGAGCCTTGCTTTTCCCATTAACTTAATTAGCCAGACATCTTCAACTTTCATCAATAACCTTTAATCAAATATCATCACAGCCCCATACCTCCATACATTCAAGAGCAACAAACAGTTAAATACCAACACACTCTCTCTTCAAATAAACTCATGTAGAGGCCAAAAGATCATCTCTTAAAGGATCACAAAGGGTATTATAGATGCATTGTACATTGCAATATGTGACATAAGAATTAAGACTATTGATCCCCAGACTTAACACTTTCGAAAGCAACATTCTCATTTGTATTTAGACATTCATCAATTCACTTTCATATGACATCTTGAGCTGGCACTTAAGCATAGTGAACCAAACAACCAGAAAAGTGAATAGAGAACAAAAGGGAAAATCTATGAACAGCCACGCACCTGTGCCTACAAGGTAAAGCAAGAAATGGAATGCTCGGGCTACCTTGGCAAATGGGGCAGGAAATTTCATCTGTAGCAGAATCTGAAGATTTGTCCTTGGAGAATGGACGAAATAAATTTTTCAATGATGCAGAGTTCAGAAGAGGAAGAAGTAACAACAGCATTTCCTGCATGATTAAAGATAATATCATACAAAAGGAGAGAAATTTGTAAACATATTTGGAAAAAAAAAAAAAAGAAAAAAGAAACATTAAGGCCATATCATGTATTTAGCAAAAAAATAAAAGACATAATACAAAGTAACAATACACTTTGAAAAAAAGCATGAAGTACAAAGAAATCCAATAATGCAATGTTCAGACTCCTTTGTTCTTTCCAACTTTCAACAACAGCTTTCACACACTATCGAACCCAACTAGTACCTACTGCAATTATTAACTTTGCTAGGATTCAACAGTCAACACTAAAAGTTCAATTAAAATAAAATAAATAAAAATAAAAGTTCAATTATTAAATTTGCTAGGATTCAACAGTCAACACTAAAAGTTCTGGTCCTGGTGAATCAGCACCTCAATTTTCAGATCCTATTTTTTCAATTAAAATAAAATAAAATAAATAAAAATAAAAGTTCTACAAAAAAATTTACCGAGAACTCATTCCACACTAACTGCCGATTCATGTACTCAAAGCTGACAGAGCGATTCATGTTGGGGCTTCCATACACAAGCCTAGCTCTGAGAGATCTCTCAATCAAACTCCTATATCTGCATCACAACATATAAAATAGTGATAATCAATAAACCAATAGTGTTCCCCATTATAAATCCAGCATACTACAACTTCTAAAGTAAACAGAGCAAAAGGTATTACACTTCCATAATTCCATCTTCACATCCACTACTTCTATGTTAGATCACAGAAATCAACAATCCCAATTTTTTTGTAGAAAACTGGTCAAATTATCATTCAAAATTTCGCCTTACTCAGCACTTATATGAGAGCAAACAATAAAATGCAGGTGAGTTAAATCTTACTTTCCAGTAAAGAGAAATATAAGCAGGTTGCCAAATGATGCAGCCTTATAGATTCCTTCTACATGCTGTAACAAAAGCCATGCCCGTTGTCCCAATGTCCTCTGGAAAGAAAGAAACAATAAATAATCCACAAAGCACATTATCTCAGACAGAAATTTTAATGATTCACAATAAAACAAATGAATGTGTGGCAGAAAAGAACGAATACTTGCTCAGAGTCTCCCCATCTACGGAAAGCAGAAAAAGACTGCAAACGTGTCCAGATGTACTGACCCCCTACTGTAGCAATACAGTACCATAACTTTTGAGCAGGCGTAAGCCCAGGACCCTCCAAGCCTGTTCTCACTGCAGGTAGCACATCTATTAGAGAGGATAAGAAAGGACTTTGGTATTCTTTGGAGAATGTCAATAACACTACGTCCAACTGGAGAGGAAGAAAAGCAGGATAAATAAATTTCTACTAGTGAATGGTGACATGGCCTTTATGCAAGTGTCCAAATCACACAATACACATGAAAGCTACAATAACAACAACAAAGACTTAGTCACAAAATGATTTCGCATCAGCTGACATACTAGGGTTGTACACAGTTTGGTCTGAACCATAATCAAACCACACCAAACCGTATTTTAGCAGTTTGGTTTGGTTTACGGTTTATAAAAATACGGTTTGGTTTCGGATTTTTTGAAAATACGGTTTATGGTTTGGTTTTTCAAAAATTATAAACCAAACCAAACCGTAAACCAATAAACCGCAATTTGATATTTATATAATTTTTAATTAAAAAATAATTAATTAGTGCTAGCTGAACGTAAAGTAATGGCTTTTGTGCAACGTCGAAAGGGTCCTGATGTAGTGGGATCGTTCGGATTGTTACAACCTCTAGCAGATGGTTCGAAATTGATTCTAAAAGAACCTATTTCACCAAGTAGTGCTAATTTCTCCCTTTTTAGAATGGCTCCAGTCACTACATTTATGCTAAGTCTGGTTGCTCGGGCCGTTGTACCTTTTGATTATGGTATGGTATTGTCAGATCCGAACATAGGGCTACTTTATTTGTTTGCCATATCTTCGCTATATATTAAGAAAATATAATAAAAACATGAAAAATTAAAATACAACAAGGTATAGTGGATTAGTAGTATAGATTTAATCCATTTGGACTAATTATTTAAACTTTATTATAAGTTAGTTGAAGTATTATTTGTAAAAATTTTAGGGAAAAATGTCGTCTCATCACAAACCGCAAACCAAACCGTATTATTATGGTTTGGTTTGGTCCGGTTTCAATATTAATATGGTGGTTTGGTTTGAAAAATTGTCCAAACCTTTCCACCCCTAAACATAAATCGTTATAAGGAACCGTCCGTTATAGATTAAAGGACACAACAAGATAATCAGTTAAAATGTCGATAAAAGGTGTGTGAGAAAAAGAGAAAAAAAAAGCATCCAAGTAAAATTTAAGTGTTTTTTAAAGAGAACCAAGAATAAAATTCAAGAAAGTTTTAAAGGAGTGGTAAAAACGTGTGAGTACTTTAGAAAGTAATGAGAAGAGGAAAAAGGGGGGGGGGGGGGGGGGGGGGGGGGGGGGGTGGGGGGGGCTTACTGCCTTACAAATTCATAATTTTCTAGTATACATGCCTAGGAGCAAGGTGATTAGTGTTTAAAGCTTTTTCCCATTCCTAAGTGATGCGATCCCAAGGAGGGGAGTACCAAAGGTGCATATCTGTCTTTTTTACACCAATATATCAATTTTTTTATTAAGAGATCCTTCCTCCGATGAGGTGCACTAAGCCACAAAAAGCGCAAGAGGATCTCTATCACCTCATTGAGCCATGAGCTTTTGATATACATTGCTATACTATGTACTTAAAAGGTGCAGTCTTTCACATGGCACTTGCCCCTATGCATTGAAATGGTGACAAGTCATAAAAGCATAATTTGTCAAAAGTTGATACGAAGTATGTATTTTCTTTATGCCTTTCAAAAAAAAAAAAATATGAGTGAAAGAGAGCTTGACAAACCCCAAGACCTCATGTTTCATATGCTATAATTCAATTATCATGACAATAAATTACTTGATAGTTATATAATATATATAAACAGATGTAATAAAGTGCAATGTAATTATAAAGGGAAAAGAATAAAGGCACACTCTACTGTTACTCCAACAACAAATTTAATTCCGCAATTTCGTTTCATATGATTACTTTCCATAATCACATCTGTAATCATGAAGCTACATATCCTCAAATATTGCATGTCCTACTAGCCTACTAGAACTAGTTACCCCATTTCCTCCAATAAACCATGACACCACTCACCATAATTACCCATGACACCACTCCAATTTATGTTGAAAAATAAAACTAGGTGATTTTTTGAATGAGCCCTTTTTTTTATCAATTTTACAAAGTTCTACAAATCAAACGAAGGCGCACCAACTGCTTCCACCACCACTCCATCAGCAGGAAGCAACAGCAAAAACTACGCCTTCTTAGATTGTCCACAACAGCAGCTGCATTTTTGTCCTTTTTTAATTGATAATTAGTTATTGATACTGCACCAAATAAATAACACCAAGTGGACAAGGTGTCCTCGCAACATAACAGAAAAAACAACTAAAAATTATCCCAATTGCTTTGCATATGCAATTTATCCAAGCCGTTAATGCCAATCCTATGCAAGCCCCAAATTTATTCGATAAGGTTCTACTGTGGTAACTACCCAGAGGCTGAAAACAAAGCTATCAACGACCAGCAGCAGGATATAAATACCTCAATCTCCATTGAGTTCAAAGAGGATCAAGAATCATCCAATCAACTACTATACTCATTACAACTTATACAGAATCACAGCACCATATTTATCAATAAGGGAACACCCATCCTCAAATATTTGACTATATGCTGATACGCAAACTTGATTAGTATGTATCTATCTGTAAGCTCATCTACTGAGGAGTCAAGACCTAAGCATTTTATGCTGTCTTAGAGTATTAACTCTCTCCCTGATCCCATTACTCAAATCAAACAAATAATTATATGCCTACATAGCAAAGCTAAGCCTGAAGTAAATACATGCTTAATGACCCAGAGGCAAAGGCGTATTTTGTGCTAAACCTAAAGAATAAGCCCTATCCTTGAATCTTCAAGTCACAAACTAAATTTTTGGTAATTCTACTAAAACTTTAAGCAATTGGCTGAGGAAAATAAGAACATTTGCAAGTGGAAATGATCTTGGACCAAAACTTCTCTGTGCATTCCTCCAAAACTTCCTTCAAGTTAAGCCCTTAGGTATCCTTCTCAGACATTGCTACAAGCCTGCAAGAGCACATTTTTCCAAAACTTCTCTGTGCATTCCCCCACACACTTGCTATTTTTCCCAGCATACAGTTATCACAAGTCAGTACTCTAATGAAGCCAAACAATGATGACCTTCAAGTTTTATACTAGATATGTAATATTGACAATAAAATCCTATAACATGTGTACTTCAATTCTCATAAAACAATACAGCAGCCATCTGCCATATAACAAAACAATCACCAATTTAACATAAGAGATCGAGAAAAGTGTAAAGAACAAAATATTTAAAATGTTCTTATTAATTGCAACAATAGCAATTAACTGGCTAGCACAAATTTTAAGAAAAAGTGAAAGGGAGACCAAAAAACCCCATGTGATTAGATAGAAGAGAGAAATATAAAAGTAAACAAGTGGGTTGGGCAAGGGTAAAGTGGTAACTAATAGTGTGAATAGACTGAATACATCTTAACATAGAATTGCTGCAATGATTTTGAAACATCCCAATGTAGTATGATTGCAATTATTTAAGAATGGAGGAAGTACTTAATTTTTAAAATAAAAAAATAAAAATTATAAAAAAATCCTGATTTGAGTCAATAACGTGGACTTAGAATATATTAAGGAGACCCCTTGGCATTATCCTTATCCTGCCTAAGCAAGTAAGCATACAGAGAAGGAGTGGGGGGATAAAGCAGCAATGAACCAAGATTTTTTATGAGAATCAACAGACTGAAAACAATTGCACTATTGCAGTAGTGTTCAAGATAGATGCAAAGAATCCCAACTGAATGCAACAGCTATCAATACTGAGCATACCCATGAATGAAGAAACAACTGAAGATTGTGAAGGGATAAAAACATGTTGCAAAAAAGTTACTTTCAATCATCACTCTTTCTTATTGTTGCTTCATGATCCAGACATGTGATAATTTTTTTCCCAACATGTTGCAAAATAGTTATGTCATTTTATTTAACAGAAAAGCAGACTTCTTAGGAAATTTATAAACCAAAAATCAAATCACAATAACAACAATACCTTTTCCTCTCACTTCCATAACACGTTCATCCCTATATCTCAGGTTCATGAGCGCATTTCCTGGAGTCGGCTTGTCTACCCATATTGAGAAGCGCCAGATTAGAAACTCAAGGAACGCATCAAGCTCTGGTTCATATTGAAATAGAATCCCTGGCTAATTCCAAAAAGTGAAAAGAATAGACAAATACACAAACCCAAACAAGAAGCCTTAAGTTAATCATGCAACTATATACGATACAAGTATAAATCTACTGTCTAGTAAGGTAATCAAAGAAATAGATGCTAAGTAGATACCTTCATCAAAGAGAATACTTTCACCAACTGCTCTTTCAACATGGCAGACATTTCAACATCCAGTCTTGCAGCATCAAATTGATTTACTCGGGATATTGTAATTGGAATCATCTGTCACAAAGTTCAAAGTTCAAACCATAGTTATTACAAATATCATCAATCCATCATAACAGCGTATTTTGGAACAGGAAAATTGTCAATGGAAATGATCATACAAAAGGTAAACCTACACTGTAGTAACCTTCATATTAACAAATCACAGAAGCACCTATAGAATCATTAACATATGAAGTGAAATGGCTTAAAATCATGCACTTTTCTATTACTATGGACCAAAGTGACAATAATCAAAATCCCATATCAATAATAAACCAATATGGATCCCGTAAATACAAAGTTTACAACCAAGAGAAAATAGCCATCCCCTAAGACACTATCTTGTCAAAAACAAAACAGGATTGATACCAAAGAAATGATCACAATGTTAAAGAAAAACAGCCTCTCCATCCCAAATTCATCTTTCCACTTCCCAATAATGGTATGCCGAATTCATGATCTTTCTCCACCAAATCCAACTCTAATCACTGTAATTTGACAATTCATCTCACGAAGTTACTTCTCTTTATCCACTAAAATAAAATTATTCTATAAGTAGTTAACAACTGCTCTTAATCTTCGTGGTATTTGAGGACCAAGGCCTCTAAACAAAGCAAGACTATATCTTATGTGAGACACTACTATGTAATATACTCCATCAATTTCATCCTATATAAGGCACATACGCTCGCCACATTCAAACTTAGAAAGCTCATTCCTCTCAAAACCAATTGAAACTCGAAATGGTATGCCTTACTAACCTTTTACCTCAAACACAAGCTCTGAAAATCGTACTTCTACTTAGTAAGACATTTGGGGCAGCACAAGCACAAGAATTGAACATGCATAACAACATACCATAATAATTTCAATGAAATACGATAATACTGCTGAAAAAATAATTAAAATATGGAGAATCCATGATTACATAATATTAACACAAATTAACAACAAATTACATCTAGAAACCCCCAATTTCAGCAATTACAACATACAAAAATCAAATTACCAGATTATAGAAATCAATTAAAGCTCAAAAATCGTCAAATTAAAAAAATTGAAATTAGAGAAAACCTGGTGAGAGAGAGGAGAGGAATTCCATTTAGGGAGAAGTGTTTTGTAAGTAGTGATCCAAGCATCTGGGGAAGGAACTTGAGGAATTGAAGAAGAAGAAGAAGAAGAAGATGAAGATGAAGCTAGGGTTTGTCTGTCCATGAATTAGTTTGAATGTCGCATCAATTTGGGGGAAAATGCGGTAGTTATTGGAGGATTTATGAAGAAGATGATGTGAGAAAAATGTCGGTTTTTTTGCGGTTCAATTGAACAAGAGAACAAATTATTAAAATGAAGGCCAACGCGGCTGACTTCAAGTCAATGGGGTTGGTTGACTTGATGACCTCACCAAACATAAATTTAATGAATTTTTTGAGCTTTAATTACTTATACTTGTATGACTTATCAAACTAAAGGTCTGTTTTGATTGACTGAATTGAATATTTTATGAGAGAAGAAAATTAAAACTAAATTAAACTAAAGGTCCGTGAAAGTTGAGATTGGATCATAATTTTTCTTTTTGCCTTAACAAAAATAACAATTATATACTCTTTTAGTTCCTCTTTGTATATTCCATAAACTAAACGTGTTTTATTAAGACGTAAAGCCTTGCCTAGAAGAGGCATATATCAAATTGTTCATTGGACCAATTTCGATATGATTCATTTTTTATTTTTTGCCTCGCTTTTGGAGTTTTGGTCCCTTTAAAATAAAGTTTTGATCAAGTTTATATTATTCACGAAATAAGTAAGGTCTAATAATATACTACTCCGTACCACCCTATTATTTTAAATTTACTTTATTTGTCAATAATTTGCATAATTGCTTGTAGAGATAGACTGATAGAGGAGATAGAATTGAAGATACCATACCTAAAGTTTGCTAATACAAACAAACATTCCATGTTAGTAAATGACTCATTACAATATACAATTGAGCTCCTTTGACGATAAACATATAGTTATTCATTAGGTAGAGTCGTAGAGAGTATTATGAAATAGGGGCATAGGGCCATACCCGCATACAATTGTGTCACATAACCTTGTGTAAACACTACCCAAAGTGAACAACATCAGATACTAAGATCACATATCATCTCATAATTTACATCCTTCATACAAAACTCCTAAAAAATACATATTTCAATCTACCATACGATTACTAGTCAATCAATCAATCAATCAATCAAAGCCTTAATCCCAAAAGTGGGGTCGGCTAACATGAACCAAATTTGATTATTCCGTGTAGTCATCAACAAAAATCTTTCTCCTCCATCCCTTACGATCCAAAACTTCATCCTCACGTAAATCCATGCACTTCATATCCTTCCTCACTCCTTCCAACCAAGTCATCTTTGGTCTCCCTCTTCCTCGTTTAATCCCTCCATGGTCCCACTCTTCCACTCTTCGCACCGGTGCACCCTCGGGTCTCCGTCTTACATGTCCAAACCAACGCAGACGATTTTCCCTTAATTTATCTACAATGCCCGCCACACCTACTTTCTTGCGAATAACCTCATTTCTGATTCTATCTCTTAAAGTGTTTCCACACATCCACCTTAACATGCGCATTTCCGTAACCTCCATCTTTTTAATATGCTCTTTCTTAGAAGCCCAACATTCTGTACCATAGAGCAACACTGGTCTTATGGCAGTCCTGTAGAATTTTCCCTTCAACTTTAAGGGAATGCTGCGGTCGCATAGCACTCCCGTGGCCGCTCTCCATTTAAGCCACCCTGACTTAATCCTGTGGGTCACGTCTTGATCAATGTCACCATTCTTCTGGATGATCGACCCTAGGTACTTAAAACATTCACTCATGGTCAAATCCTTTCCATCCAAACTCACCACTTCATTGCTTGTCCCCCTCTGAGTGCCAAAACGACATACCAAATATTCAGTCTTACTCCGACTTAGCTTAAACCCTCTAGATTCCAACCTTTGCCTCCATTGCTCCAACTTGACATTAACCCCATCCTTAGTCTCATCCACCAAAACGATATCATCTGCGAACAGCATACACCATGGAACCTCATCTTGAATTGGTCTAGTTAATTCGTCTAGAACCGTTGCAAAAAGAAAAGGGCTTAATGCAGACCCTTGATGCAATCCGATTGTAATAGGGAAATCTTTTGTCAACCCTCCGCATGTCCTCACATTTGTTGACACATCCCGATACATATCCTTAACTAGGTCTACATACCTTCGTGGGATACCTTTCTTCAACATTGCCCACCAAAGTATCTCTCTTGGCACCTTGTCATATGCCTTCTCTAAATCAATAAAGACCATATGAAGATCTTTCTTCTTTACCCTATAAAACTCCATCATTTGTCTTATCAAATGGATTGCCTCCATAGTAGATCTCCCAGGCATAAAACCAAATTGGTTATCTGAAATGCTTGTGCATGCCCTCAACCTTTGTTCAATCACCCTTTCCCACAACTTCATAGTATGGCTCATAAGCTTAATTCCTCGATAGTTAGAACAATCTTGAGCGTCTCCTTTGTTTTTATAAACCGGGACCAAGGTGCTCTTCCTCCAATCTTGTGGGATCCTTGTAGCCGTCCATATCTTGTTGAAAAGGTTTGTTAACCAATCAATACCAATCTTACCCAAACACCTCCACACCTCTATCGGTACCCCATCAGGGCCAACCGCCTTCTTAGGTTTCATCTTCCTCAGTGCAATCTCCACCTCTACTCTCCTAATCCTTCGCACATACTCCATGTTGATTTCTTCATCACTCATAGAGGTATCTCCTATCACAACTCCATTACTTCCATTAAATAATTCATCGAAGTACCCCTTCCACCTGTCCTTGATGCCCTCCTCTTGCACTAGGACCATTTGGTTCTTATCTTTGACACACTTCACCATGCCAATATCCTTCCTTGCCTCTTGTCTTCTCTTTGCCATCTTATAAATGATCCTTTCTCCCTCCTTGGAATCAAGCTTTTCATAAACCTCCTGATATGCCTTTTCTTTTGCTTGGCGAACAGCTGCCTTTGCCTTACTCTTAGCCTCCTTATACGCTGCAAAGGTTTCATCACTCCTACATTTTCCTAAGGCTTGATAGCATTCCCTTTTTTGCTTAATTACTGCTTTCACCTCTTCATTCCACCACGAAGTATCTCTCTGTACCGAAGTTCTTCCCCTTACTTCCCCTAAGACCTCTTTGGCCACTCTTAGGAAACAGTTCTTCATTCGTAACCAGGTCATGTCCGGATCCACCTCTCCATCCCAATCCGCTTCTTCAATTACCTTTTCTGTAAAAACCTTAGCTTTTGCATCCCTTAGGGTCCACCATCTTATCCTTGGTTCTTCTTGTCTAACTTTTTTCTTCGCCTTCTCTTTCAGACGAATAGTCATTACCAATAGCCGGTGTTGGGTGACCACACTCTCCCCTGGGATAACCTTACAGTTTATGCAACTTTGTCTATCTATGCTCCTTGTGAGCAGGAAGTCTATTTGAGTTGCATTTGCTCCATTCCGAAAAGTTATCAAGTGTGAATCCCTCTTCTTAAACCAAGTATTAGCCAAAATTAAATCATATGATTGGGCAAAATCCATAATAGCTTCACCACCGGCGTCCCTCTGCCCATACCCAAAGCCTCCATGGACACTCTCATAGCCATCTCGGCTCGCCCCAACGTGCCCATTTAGATCCCCTCCAATATATAACTTCTCTGAGTGGTGGACACCCTGCACCACCTCGTCTAGGTCCTCCCAAAATTGTCGTTTCTCTTCTGCATCTAAACCCACTTGGGGAGCATAAGCACTGATAACATTCACAATCTCCTTGCCACATAGCAACTTCAGCCTTATCAACCTATCGTTCTTCCGATAGACCTCGATCACCTCTTTTGCCAACCTCTCATCGAGAACCACACCAACTCCGTTCCTAGCTCCACCATTCCTTGTTCTGTGGCTCGTTTCTTGCCCAACATACCATACCTTATACCCCAAAACCAAGCCTCGAGCTCCTTCTCCTGTCCATCTTGTCTCTTGGAGGCACATGATGTTCACGCGTCGTCTTTTCATTACTTCTACCAATTCTGCTGATTTTCCCGTAAGAGACCCCACATTCCAAGAACCAATCCGCAAACTAAATTCTTTTCTCCCACGCTCCCTCCTGATCCCAACTCCAAGTCCTTGATTATTTGACACCACAATTGGGCAATATGGCGCGTCGCTTCTGGGCGACGACCTAGCAACCCTTACATACTTATCACTGCACCCGGGTCTGGGAAGTGCAGCGCGTCGCTCAGTAGGGAACGCCCCAATGGCACGCCCTTGCTCATTTGACACCACACTCGGGCAATATGGAAATAAAAAGAGTATTCGAAATTTCAAATAGTATACCTAAAAAAGTCTAAAACAAAAGGAATTACCAATTAGTCTCCGACATTACACAAGTCAACTCAATCTCAATCGACACATACAAAGTAAAACCACAAACTCAATTAGGCTCTGTTCTTTTAAACTTTTGAAAGAGCAGATTTTAACAGAGCAGAGCTTCCAACCCATCTCGAAAACCACACACTAAACCCCAACTTTACCCAAACAAGCATTAAGATAAACCTCAAGCCCCACCTCAACTTCCCTCCCCAAACTCTCCTCCCCTAACCTCCTCAACCCTTTACTCAAAACCTTAGCCAAATACTCATCAACTTCAACACCGGACCCACTACACCCCCACCCACATCTCTTCATAACCCCATAAACCCTAACCAATGACTCCCTCCTCTTAGCCCCAATCAACCCTTTAACCAACCTACTCAACCCCTTCTTATCCTCCCAATCAATCCCCCCTTTTCCACCATCAATCTCCACCTCCAACCCCTCAATCAAACGCTCAATATCCTCCTCCATTCCACCCACCTTATCCAACGCTAACACCAAATCAGCGTAAAGTGATAAATCAGTCTTGTACCATGGTTCTGATCGGACGGTGGAGAATACGGTTAATGCGAGGGTGCAGTGACCTTGTCGTAGAAGCTCACGTAGAGTAGCGATTAAGTCGGCTTTGATTAAGCGTGTTAGTGTTTTGTTGAGGGTTTCGCTGATTGTTTTGGTGGATCTTTGGGCTCGTTTTAGGGCTTGGACTGCTTGGATTGCTTCGGTGCTTAGTACTCGGCCTTTTACTAGTGGACCACGGTTGTCTCTTGGCCCACAATAGATGCCGGGCCTGGGCTTGGGCTTGGGCTTGGAGAGGGGAAGTTGGGTGGTGAAGGGTGTTAGTTGTGACGGAAGTAGGGTGGTTGCCATTACTGAGGTTTTTTTGGTGTTGACTGTTGAGTTTTGTTTTGTTTTTCTGGTTTTTTTTTTTTTTTTTTTTTTTTTTATGGAGGAATTACGAAGTGATTGATTTGATAAGGGAAAATAAAAAAAATGGAAAAAAAATGAGATGAAATATGTGAAATGACGAAAATGGGTTTAGGAATGTGATGAAGGAAAAATGATGGATAAAAAAAACGTCGACAGCAGGATTCGAACCTGCGCAGGCAAAGCCCAACAGATTTCGAGTCTGTCTCCTTAACCACTCGGACATATCGACTTTCATAATTAAATTTGCGTTATTTGTTTATATACTCTTCTTATTATGGTTATTTATTTAGCTTTTGGGTTAAAAGTTCATCTTCAGATTCTTTGCTGGTACTCTGTAATAAAAATTAATGGAATTAGGGGAGAGGCCAGGATTTAAAAGATAACAGGGCCAAGAAAATTAAAAGCAAATAAATATATTTAAAACCAATATTTTGAATCAATTTGTTAACCAAGTAACATTAAAAACAACTAGGTTAGATCCCGTGCCATGCACGGTGATCAATAGCTATATTTATACTTATAGATTATTGGTTAATAAGTATTATTATAAATTAGTTGATGAATAACAAATTATGTGATAGGTTGATTTGATATTTGCATTTTTTAATTGAAACATCTAATATACCACTAAAAAAAAGTAGACAAAAAAAAAAACAATCTTTTTCTTATTGTAAAATAGGTCACAAATTATTTTAAGAGTATAATTTTTAGTTTATAATTGCCTAAATTTTTTTTAGAAAGAGTTGTGAAATCTTTTTATTTTAGATATAATAATTACTACATTAATATGGAATATGTATAAAAAATAATATTATATTTTTGTAAATGATTTGTTTCCTTAATTAATAAATTTTTTTTAATTTTTTTAAAAAAAAGAAAAATAGTTAAGGACACACCAGAAGATGACATGTGTTATCGCTGGTGTGTCTTTTAGTATATAGTATTGATTCTATTTAAAGCAGTTATTGCACCCTAAGCTATCTATTTCAACCAAATAATAGTGATTAGTGACATACTTGTACAAATTTATAGCTACATTCACATTCAAACTCATAGCCAAATTATCTTTTATCATTGTTAAAAGAATAAAAGATATTGTTCGACTATATATTGCGTCTAGAATTACTTGAAAATAGAAATATAAGCACAATTAAAGACCCAAAAAATTCAACAAGGCCAAACAATCAACCAAAGATAATTCTCAATTGAATATCAAAAAATCATAGAAAGGCCAAAGTCATCGTGTTTTCTTGCTGACCACGCCATGTGGTCGTTTGTTAAAAACAAAGTAACCCTTATTATATTGATAGAGTAACTCCTATTATATTATCATAGGAACAATTAAATAACAAAATAACCCCTACTACACTGACAGATTAACCTCTATATTACTAACTAAGTAACTCCTATAACAATAAACAACTAAATTTATATAAAACTTAGTGCAACAAAAATAATTTCAATTCATTAAAAATAAGAAAAATGGAAAAGAAAAATCCAACCTTTGCACTTTTTTCTTACAAAAATCCAACCTTCATTTTACTAGGGGGTCTAATGCGCGCAATACAATGCGCGCAATACGCGCGATATGGTTAGCCTTTTAAGAAGAGTAATTGCAGTTGTATGCCTATCAGATACTAATACTTTCTGAATATATGTGTATGGTATCTTGGTTTAAATTATTTGCAAAAATGACTTTTTGTTCATGATTAAGGTTTACACATCACTCAAAGTATATAACAATTTGGAAAAAAACTCTAATTTTTAAAAGCTTGGAAAAATATCTTACTATGCTACTACAAAACTATTATTTAACATCTAAATAGTATTATGTAACATCTAAATAATTCAATAATGTAAATATTATTTATTAGTACAAATTAATATTGGAAGAAAAAGAACTATACCAATTTACCATTCCACGGTAGGAAATATACTGTAACTAAGCTACTACAAAACTACAAGTATTCGAAACATCTAGATAATTCCATATTATTAATACTACGATTCTTTCAAAAAAATGTTAATATAATGAAGTATTTGGTACAAATTAATAATATTGGAAGAAAAAAAAAACTACTATTACCATTCCACATATTAATATCTGTTTACCTAATTTTTTTTTTTTAATAATGTTAATCTTACGAAGCATATATTAGGGACAATTTTGCAAATTGCAATGAGTCAATGACTACAACAATTTTGTAGCTATTGTAATCTTTTAATCTAAACCATTGATATACGGTATTAAATCCTAACCATTCATTTAATTGACAGATTAAAAATTAAAATAAAATAATAATCGGTTACTTTATTATTCCTTCAACAATGTTCACTTCAATTCCTCCCATTGATCTATGGCTTTAGTATGATGATCTTGTCGATAGTTTAATATCCCATCTTATTGCTGAATTTGGTATTTTATATGGGTGAAGAACTGAATTGAAGATGGATAATTATACGTAGTATATTATTCTACTTTTTCAATTCATTTTGATGAAAGAACTAATAATCACTTATCTGGCCTCTAGCGATATTGATCCATAATTCCATAAAGAGCAAAACTGAAAGAATTGATCTGATTTCATGACTATATGTTGACAACTATAAAAGGGAATTGAAATCGCAATTGTTTGAAGAAACAGTAACAAAAACTATGAATTGTATGTTTGTATGTCTGGCCATCGGTAGTTTTTTCGGTAGATAAAAAAAGGAATTGAAAACAGTTTTTGATTTTTTTTTTTTTTTATGTATATAAATAATTTAAAAGTCAAATATAATGAACGGATAAGATTGGTCCTAGATATTTAAAGGGCTAAGGTTAATTTAATTACAATGACTACAATATTTATGTAGCCATTGAATAGTCTTTAATTTATTAGTATAAATTAGTACTGAAAGGGAAAAAAAAACTATTACTATTCCACATAGGCATATAGCCATATACTAATATCTTCTTTCCTTTTTCTTTTTTTTTTTTAATTGGGGGCAAATTGGTAAACAAACATTTTGAGGGATATAATTGTCGTCACACTATTCATAAGAGCATTTTCATACTTTTTATAAGGTAGGGATTCCTCAAAAATCCAACTTTTATACCCCTCCTTCTCCAACATGTCAATTTTACCTATGACCTGATGGCAGGTTAAAAAAGATTTTTTTTATTTTTATTTTTATTTTTTTTTATTCTTTCATTTTCCTTTCTCACCCCTCTCACCTCAAACACTGAAACCACCAACTCCACCTCTGCCACCACCACTCATCACCGCCATTTCACCTCTCCTCCCCTCCCTCATTCTCATTCTCCCTCTCTATCTCTCCCGGCTTGCGAAGGGTAGGATGGGCAAGTGGTGGCCGGTCAGGAAAAGAGGATTTTTTTGGGCTGTGTTTCAGGCAGATCAAGGAGGTTTTTAGGGGCTAGGTTTTAGGTAGGGAGGGTTTCGGGGTTAAGGGAATCGACAGTGGATGATTTGGCTGGTTGACGTGACGAAAAGGGGAGGTGTAGTGACAGAAAATGGGGGTTTTCTAAATTTTTTTTATTTTCATAACATTTTTAATATAATACACAGTACATTACAAGTCTAACAAGACCCCACTGGATACAATTTTTTCTGTATAAATTATTATACACGTACATAAGGTTAAAATTTGATCAAATCGGACAATCAAATCATACCAGATCAGATAAGGAAAAATAAGATGACCTAAACAAGCTTTAATACTGGGTATAAATATAAACGTATCTACTTAGAGGACACAAAGGTCCACTAAAACCCGAATAAGATCGTTTCCGATCCTACTCACGCGTAGACAATTATGCACCAACAAAATCCACATAACTCGATTTTATATATTTTGTATGTTCCCTAATAATTTTCGCTACTATAATTATAAACTTATAACTCATAATAGTATAATAATTCAAGTCGGATCAATTCTGCCAGATCCAACCATCCCTACAAACACCATCACTTGTACAGTTCCATTATGAATCCAGGTACGGAGTACTTGTTGATCTTTTAAGAGGGGAGTCTCTGGCACAAACTTTATGTTGGAGTCAAGAAGAAGTCACCGAAAATGTTCCCCAATCCCCCAACGACCATATATAATGATACCACACCGTCAGATCTCTACAAACATCAAATCTCAATGGTTAGATTTTAATAGCACGCCCAATCAGCTTTTGTGTTGCAACATTATTATTACCCCTAGATACGGGCGTGGGTTACATGGGATTATTTAACCTGTCCAAATACTTAACAACATGGTAAAAGTAAAACTATTAATTATTTACTGCATGCAAAACACAGTAAAAGTCAAAATTATTGGTAAAATTATTGATCATATTAAAGTAGTAGTGTAGAATTAACTTTGGTTTAATTATTTATTAATTTGTTGTTTGCTTTTAAAATGAAATGAAATCATCATGATGATTGTTTGGACTTTTGGCTTACATTGTGTTTGGGCACTTTGAGTTTCTGACTTTTTTGCAGCTGTTTCTGCCAATAAGTTAGGGGAAAAAGGAGAAATAATAAATATGATTATAAACTTCAATTATAGATTGGATATTTTATGTTGATGATTAATTATTATGATGTGTTTTTTCTTTGTAAGTTGAAGTTGGTATACTATGAGTCTATGAGAAATTGTACAAATCCCTCAATTGTTGTATGCATAATTGTCGAAAAAACTATGTTTAAAGCCTTAAAGGTGTGGTGAATTTTCATTTTAAGAAAAAAAAAAGGGTACATTTTGGGATGATTTTACTATAGTCATGCATGATCAATGCTTTTCAATAACTACAAAAAGTAAAAAATATACTAGTAATTTTACCTCAATATCTATATCACAATAGATTAACAACTCATTAGGTATGTAGTAGTCATACTAGTAATGAATGAGTTTATTTGGAGTATTAAAAATCTTTTGTTAATGTCTATTGTAATGATGATTTAGTGATATGTTTTTATTCATAACAAATTAGAGTATACGAAGTATATTATTATTATTATTGTGTAATAGATGTTTGGTAAAATAATTTCTAAAAAATCTATGGTACTCATACATGCATGGTTATACACTTATACTAATCCCCTATTGTTGCATGCAATTTCATGCAATGTGTCTTACCTAATTTGCATCAACGTTTTTTTTTTCTTTTGATGTTTAGAGAGAGCCACTAAGGCGGGGATGAGAATCGATACCTGGAATCGGGAGGAAAGCTCTAACCACTTGAGCTATCCTTCACTCTCTTTAGCATCAACATTATGAATAATACTGACACCATTGGAAATTCTTTGTAAAGCTTTAGATTTTCACATCAATTGCTCATATAAGCTGAATATAGATATCTCAATATCATTACTTTGTCTTGATGACAATTTTACCAAAATGTCTGAGAGTTAATGTGGATAGATTTATTAAGAGAAATTAAAATACATAGTTCGCTTAAGTTCTTTCAAGAAAACGGAGTTGTAGCATTGCATCTTTTTGTAATAATAATGCAAACTAAGAGAGGGATATTGACTGAATTTATGTTATCACATAATAAATACCAAGTTGTTGTAACAAATGTGAAAGGATTGATATGAAAAAAAAATGTAAGCACACAGTTTTATGTGGTTGACTAACAATGCGTTAGCTACATCTATAGGGAATGAGAGGAAGTTTTATTGATCTTGATAAAGATAACACATACTTCGTACTACATGATAACCTATGCAGTGAAACTCTTGTAACAATTGTTTAAGAAGGTCTAGTTGATTTAAGGCATATTATAACATATGTAATATTACGTAAGTATGCAACTTATGTGACGTACATAACTAATAATGTGAAGTATTGTTTAAGAATAAGGATTTAGGTCATTGATCATAATTCAAAACAATTAACCACCACTAATCATCCCCAACAATGTACGTTGTTTTTATTTTGATATCGATCAACAACTTCTTTGACATGTACTCAACAATCAAAGAAAGACGATTCCTTGAATGTATCAATGAACAAAAACGTCTAATAATTACCAAAATTAGCTCAAATAATGTCACAGAATTTTAAGATGCTTTTTGTTTGAATAGAAATCTAGTGAACTTTAATACAAAAATACAGTTAAAGAGTTGAAAATAATAGGAAATCAACTATTGTGATGTTATAAGTTTCTATGATACGTAACCTTCTAGTGGAATCTTTGTTTTTTCTCTTCATTACATAATTCAAACACCAAAATCAATGTAATTTATATGATTTAAAATGTAGTTGAAGCAACTGTTATTTTCCCACTGAAATCTCACACTCTTCTCTTACAAAATAACCCAGAAGCTCTGAATCAAAATTTCACATTTTAATTTTATTATTGTTAAATCAGATTCAAGATTTCAGAGTGAAAGACAGCAAAACGACAGTGTTTCTCGAATCAACACAAACATGAATCCACAAAACACAAATACATTGCAAATTAAAAAATTAAAGCAGAAAAACTGCCATTTTTTCCGCTGACTGTTCCTAATTTCTAGAAATTTGGATCTATGTTGTCTTAAAAAAATTGTTAAACGTTTGATAATAATAAGATTAGATTAGTTGGGATAAATTAAGATAAATTTAGATAATATACGAGCATGTTCTCTTCAGCTTAATTTCAGTTCAGTTTTGTTCAACTCTAATAAGTTCAATTTTGTTTAGCTCCAATTAGTTCAGTCAGCTCCTAATTTTCTTCTCACATAAAATATTCATTTCAGCTCTATTCAGTTCAGTTTAGTTCTATTCAGTTCACTTCACAACTTCAGTTCAGCTCAATTTAGTAAATCAGAATAGGCCCTAAGTTCATGTAAATGCAAAGCAAATACAACATGCTATTTTTTTTTTCCGAGATGATCTAGACAGCATAAGGTTTTTTTTTTTTTTTTTTTTTTTTTTCAAACAATTTAACACCCAAATAACATAACAACACAACATGCTACGAGTATTATTTTTACCGATTTTCTATTATAATTCTTTTTTAAGAAAGCTGAATTTTATTGAACTCAACTTATTTTTACTGAACTAATTATAAAATTATTTTACTGAAATGAACTTAATGTTATTGAACTGAACTTATTTTTACTGAACTGAAATTATTTTTATTTAATATTATTGTTTTAAGGTGAAGTGAACAAGGCCTAAGTTATTTTTCTTAATATATACGGAGTAAATTAAGTTAAAATAATTCCATTTAATTTTGAATAACATAATATACATAAGTTCAGATAAAACAAATTAAAAAAATTCACTTATTTTTTGTTGATTTGTATATAAAAGGCTCATGGGGTGTAGAAGGAAAGTGTAAAGGATCCCAATTCGAAAGGGTACGAGAATCCCATAACTCCTTTAAAATGCCCTTATTGAGGATTAATCCCACAATCTTAAATATATTCTTATCACTAGATCAAATACTATTGAGGCCCTGTTCTCTTACGTTGAAATTCAGTTCAGTTCAGTTCAGCTCAACTTCTAATTTCCTTCTCTTATAATATATTCATTTCAGTACAGTTCAGTTCAGCTCAGTTCAATTCAGTTCAGCTGAGTTCAGTCAATGAGAACAAGCCCTAATTCTTCATGACATTAGCGAGACATGACTTAATACTTAGAGACATACTTGGTATATAACTGTCTAATTCTAATGCATGACGACTAACGGATTATTAAGTACTCGTAGATGTAATATTCTCTGTATGATCAGCATTACTTGAAAAATGATCATAATTTTAATTTAACCAATGTTTGGTATATTTTCTCGATGGTCTGCAAAGGTCTTTCCTATAAAGTCGTTTGCAAGCGTGTGATTTAGCTGTCGAATTGTGACGTTCATTTGGATTGTAGGAAAAAGTTTATAAAAAAGAGCAAAATCTCAAAGTATCTTACTTGGTACTATAAGTACAACATGTGTATTATTATAAACTTGGATTGTTTTTAGTATTGTATAAAAAAACTAAGATTAAAGAAAGATACTATTGAAGTAGTACTACTAATTCAGAGCTTCATGTTTGTTATGTCACTCTCTCACACGATCGAGATGTTACTTTCTTTGTGTGTGTTTTTGTTAGCACTGCATTATTTTACCAGTTAATACGACCCATGCACCTTATATATCAATATGATGGTAACTTGTTGGTACCACCCTAAGCTTGCTTTGAATCTCTTTTGGCTTTTATGTATTTATAGCACGAGCACGTTGTTGTTGTTGTTGTTGTTTTAGTTTAGTACTTACAGTACAAGTAGTTGTTAGCTTTTAGATGCTCGAGTTTGTGTCGCATTTAAATAAGCACGTCCTTTTGGTTTTTGATTTTCATTTATTTTTTGTTTAAAAAATCAATAGTTATGCTTTGAGGTACTGATAGTTCCTGATAGGTCATTTGATTTTTTATTTTTACACTGTGGTAATGAGTTACAAGAAACTTAAATACCCACTACACCTGGTATATATTTCCAGTTCGTGGGTATGGATACGACACTAGCATACTTACAATAATGAGATGCAAGTTCATGATAGGTCATTCATTTTGTTTAATATTCATATATGAATCAATTTTCAAGTTTATATATTGCGAGTGAAAACTTCGACTCACATAGTAAGAGGACATGTGAACAAAGGAAGTGAAAACTTGAATTTGTGGGCTTTATTTGTTATCCGATAAATCAATAAAGATGCATTTTTATGAACATTTCTTCAAGTAAATGATAAGAATGTAAGTTTCATCACACATATTTTCAAGGTGAACATATTTATATTTACATTACATAATAATACATGTGAAGTCAACATAAAATAATGGGATCTCCACTATTGCAAGGGTCAAACAAATGAAGTAAGCTTTGTACAACAAAAAAATCAGCTAAATTTTTGGGGCCTTGTACCTCATTACTTCATTAGCACCATTAAAATCATTAAAAATAATGGTAATATAATAAACAAACTCTTGAATTAAGCAATATTTATATTGTAACCAACATTCTTAAGTAAGTTAAAAATACAGAAAAACAAGAGTAGTTTAAGATTAGGAGAATACTAAGATGACAAAATGAAGAACCAAATACGGATAAAAAGGTGTTTATGCCGGAAATTCTGCAGTAAGTTGTCTGCTAAATACTCTTTAAAAGGTTAGACAAAGAATAATAAATATAAAGGCACTGGTCCAACAGATAAATAAACTATGCAAAAGAATATGCTAAACCTTTTATTTTATTTTATTTTATTTTCATTTTTATTTTTAATATTAGTATTTTTATTTATTTTTTATTTTTTTTAATGATGAAGGAACAACATCTGCTGTTCAGGCTCTCCCTTTTTTTTTTTTTTTTTTTTCTTTACAATCATCAATTATTTTTTCTTTTTTCTTTCTGCTAAAACTTTTTCCAGTTGTTTCCTTTTTTTGCAAAGAAAGAATTTACACTTTTTAATTTGAGCTGATTTTGTATTAGACAGTCTAAACAAGCGTTTTTGTATTTTAATTAAACTTTAGTAACTTTTATAACCTCTATTATACACTTAGGTACACCTAAAGGGCTAAAGATATATGTGATAAGGGTATTTAATAAACCTAATAACCTATACACCTAACTCTAGATATGCTCGAAAACAAGTAAGAAATTTATAGTCGGTTGTTTTACTCCTCGTTCTTGATTTTTTCATTTCCTAACTATTTAACCTTGAAAAAGGGGTTACAAATATTCTATATAATAGTACTCTGTATCTTTTAGTCCCTTTGTTTTAACTCCATAATGTTTAGAGAATCATAAGGGCGAGTGATGAGAATCGATTCATAATTGCCTAAAAATCTTGAAGGAGCTCTAAAGCCTCTAACCACTTGAGTTATTCCACACTCTCGTTTTAACTCCATATTATTTGTGCTTTGACTATGAACAATTGCTAATGTATACAGATTATTAGAAATATATTTATTGTTTAGTTACTGATGTACCGGATATTTGAAATACTCTCTTTGTCTCATTTTACTCAGGGTCTGTTCTCATACGTTAAAATTCAGTTCACTTTAGTTCAGCTTCTAATTTCCTTCTCTTATAAAATATTAATTTCAGTTCAGTTCAGTTCAGCTCAGTTCAGCTGAGTTCAGTCAATGAGAACAGACCCTTATTCTATTAACCCATGTTATAGCAGTACCATAAAACCTTTTTTTTTAAAAAAAAATTCAGAATTTGTGTTTTCTTTTGAAAAACAAAAAAATTCATCATCATGATTAAAATAAAAAAGAAAACTTTGGAGGAGGAGGGGGCAAAGAGCTACAGAAAGGGCCAAGGAAGGTTCTTTTCTGCATCAAATCCATTTCTTTAATAAGTGCATATCTTTGTTCTCTCTCTTCTCTCTTCTCTCTTCTCTCTTCTCTTCTCTTCCTCTTCATCTACATTTTCCACTTAATTCAAGGTTATATCTCAATTACTCACTGTTTTTTTCTCTGTTAAATTTCAACTGGGGTGTTTAAACTTTAATGTCTAGGCAATTTAAGCATGATTACATAGGGTTTTCAGAGGTTTCTTCAATGGAAAACTCTGCTAATTCACCCAAATTTTCCCTGAAAACTGAGTTAAGTCTTGGATTACCAGGTTCTGAGTCACCTGAAAGGAAACCTGGGGTTACTATTTTTGGAAAGGATTTTGAAGGAAAAACCCAAAATGGGTCAATTAAAGCTTCTTCTTCTGGGGCTAAAAGGGGTTTTTCTGATGCAATTGATGCTTGTGAGAAATGGGTTTTTACTATAAATGGAAATTCTGAGTCTAATTTGAGTAAAGATGGAGGGCAAAATGGTAAAAATTTTACTTCTGTGGAGAACAACAATGTCCCTTCTTCTCCTAAACCTGTTCAGGATAAGCAGCCTCAACTTTCTGCTGCTAATGAGCATAATTCTGCTCCTGCTTCCAAGCAAGTTTTATT
The DNA here is from genome assembly GCF_948465745.1 of Chenopodium album. Taxonomy (NCBI): domain Eukaryota; kingdom Viridiplantae; phylum Streptophyta; class Magnoliopsida; order Caryophyllales; family Amaranthaceae; genus Chenopodium; species Chenopodium album. Next base: position 27,183,953 of record NC_137860.1, on the reverse strand, counting down.
TTGTTTTATTTTGATACAATTTACTTATATATGGTTTTATTTGTGTACTATGTTTAAGTAAGCTACAAGTATAACTTATGTTTGCATGTATGTCTGGAATTTATGTTGCATTTTTTTTTCTGTTTTGATGAGGTTGTTGACAGGAAATTGTTTGATTGTTCTTGTTAAATTAATTGTTTTTTTTCTTTAGATCAATTTGTATACATCTTTTAGTATGCTTGCACAAGTAGAAGGATCTATGCTGCTTTTGAAGCTATTCTAAATCTGTGTCTTAATATAAGTCTTTGTTACAATGTCTTTGATATTGGTTTGGATACTCAGACACTTTGATCTAGGATAAACACCCACACTCACCCACAATTCGAGTCTAGGCGAAAACCGCTAATACTTGAGGTGAAATGAAGAGTCCATATGATGAAGGGGAGAAGTATATATGAGAAGAGTGTTAGAAGTATCCGAAAAGGAGGATAGAACTTAATTTTGTTGGTTTGTTTCGGAATTGTGAAATTTGGATGTCTCTTGTATGATTTAGCTATTCTGTTTAATATAATTCAGTTGTTACTAGTGTGAGATTCCATTTGTGTATGTGGAGTATTGACTCATTGTTTGGAACAGGACACAGGTTGTGGGATGGCCACCAATTCGATCTTTCCGAAAGAATACCCTGGCATCTACTTCTGCGAAGAACAATGGACAGACGGAGGAGAAATCAGGAGCTGCATGCCTCTATGTCAAGGTTAGCATGGACGGTGCTCCGTATTTGAGGAAGGTGGACCTCCAAACCTATAGAAACTATGTGGATCTCTCTTCTGCTTTAGAGAAGATGTTCAGCTGCTTTATAACTGGTATCCTTATTTCTCCATCTTCAATTTGGCTCTTTTTATTTTGTTTCAGTGGTCTAGATGGTGATATCATTTCATCAGAGTACATAAACATTGTCAGTTTCCACTATAAATCAACAGTCGTGAATTCGTGATCTTTCTCAGTGGTTATATCTCACGAGGAAATGAATGAATCCTACTTTTAGGACATGGTTATTTTACTTCATTTCACTTATCGATGCCCTAATCAGGAAACACACACGTAAAGTGTTTGAATAGTTAGAAATTTCCAAAGTTGAGCAGTACATGCACATACTTGTAGTTATATGAGCATTTAGACCAGTACATTTGAAAAATAACATACATAAAAAAAGTAGGATGTTGTTGTGAAACAGAGTAGTCACAATCATCATAAAAGTCCTGATTAAACATAGCATTTATGTTATAAGAAGAGCTAAATCAATCGGTATAATGAGTTTCCAAGGCATGCATGATCTTGACATTATATCTCAAACAAGTAGAAATTGACTGATTTAATATTAACTATTATGGTGCAGGTCAGTATGGTTCCAATGGCCATGTAAAACAGGATGGATTGGGCAAGAGGCAATCAACAGATCTTCAAAATGCTGAATATGTACTGACATACGAAGACAAGGATGGTGATTGGATGTTAGTTGGTGATGTGCCCTGGAGGTAAGTGCTGTTTGTCCTTCATCTTTTTTCATAGTAGACTTTGCACTGAAAGAAATGCCTTTTGGTGAGGCGTGGTGGTCGCTAGATTTTCTGGTTGTCAAACACATCAACATCATCCTACTGCACAATTTCCTGCTTCGCAATAGGATTAAAGCATGATTATTGTGGCAACCTGGTCCAATGGGGTTTGTTACTGTTCTAGTTGTGATTCAAATTCTAACTTTAACCCATGTAACTCTGTGATAGTGTGATACCCATTTAATGTTGAATCCCTTAAAAGTGGTTAGGACCTGTCAAGTGTAATGGGATCAAATTGCCGTTCTGATCTGGTCAATTGGGTTGTATGTTTGGTACTTTGGTATCATCCCTAGCGGCTTTGGTATCTTATACCTTCTAAAGTTAAGGGAATAATTGAAAGATATGGGCATTATTTGGTTTCAAGCTTGTGGTTTCAAATTAACCTTTCTCAATTTATCATCCAAAGAAATATTGCTTATCTACTGTAGTATTTTTAATTTAGTTATTTGCTTCATTTGAATGAAATTTATGCTGTTATGCTGATAGCTCTGGACCCTTCTGATCAATTGTTTCCGTGTAACAGGATGTTCACCGAGAACTGCAGGAAGCTTCGGATCATGAAAGGGTCAGAAGCTATTGGACTAGGTTTGTCATAATATAACTTTGATAAAATTTTATTTTTATGGCTCATGAATGTCAGCTTAATCTCAAGTGATTAAGCTTTATTTGTCTGTAAATTTATGTGGATGCCCAAATGTTGCTCGAGATATTCATTCATTTCCTTTGACAATCTCTTTTGTTGAAAATATTGACTCAAATCTTCTTGTTGGCAGCTCCAAATGCAGCTGAGAAGTGCAAGACTGAAGCCTGAAACAGCTGCAGGCAGCATCGGAGCAAGTAAGGAGGCATCTAGTGGAACACCAGGAGCCTTCAAGAGGTTTTGAAATTTAGGGAGTGTTTATGAGTTTATTAGATTTAATGGTTGTGAAAAAAAAGTTATTATGTACTAGATAAATATACATTATTGTAGACATTTCAAGCTTTTATATTAACCTCTTGAGTTTGGGTGTGCATAGATAGATCCCTTTTTATATGAAACATTTTGAGTTCGAGGCATGAAATTTGGATTTAAAAAGTCCAAAATTCAATAGATGAAAGGCCAAAACTAGTCTAATCTTCAATATAATATAATCCCATCAAAAAAAAAATAAAGTGTGCTAAAACACCTTCAATTCTATGAAAAATCTGGACATCCTGGCTACAAATTTAACCTGCATCAAAGTCTTTTAGAAAATGATTTTAAGCACAAGAATAGTTATTTGAAATGTCAAGGTCATTTTCTAGGTACCTATATTTAGATTATTTCACCAAAATTTCATTTTTTTTTTAATTTTTTTTAAATAAGTAAGATACAATGACCAAAATTTCATTTTATTTAACGAGTTGCTTAATGCACAATACTCTAGGGTCCAAATATACACATAAAAATAATGTAATAAATCAAAACTCGACAAGTCATGCAACACTATACTCTAGGGTCCAAATATACATATGTAAATCATGTAATAAATCGATACTCGACAAGTCATGCATTTGATGGGACAAAATCTTAATTCAAGAGATACAATGTACAAGTACACAAGGACTTAAACAAGTAGTCGAAATCATACTATGCAAATAAGCTGGTAAAAATACAGTCTGAAAACAAGAAAGTGGCTATTTGCAACTCATCTTCCCAAGTTCAAGTAATTCCAGCTCAAAGTAACACTTGAAAAAGGGGGATAGTATCATATAATGACGATACACGAAAGTATGATGCTCTCCATTTGTTATATTGCAAAATACTTATGATATACCCACTAAAATCTTGCAGAATCATCAAAAGCTCATAATTGATATAGGAGAAAAATATTGAACTCAAAATAAATAAGTTGATATCTAGAGGATACAGTATCCAGCAAATCTTGCCTAACCAAAGAAGTCAAAAGAAAAAGAAAAAGAAAATACTTTATATATAACATCATAACCAAAGAAATCAATTACATACTAACTCAATAATTTTGTTGGTTAGAGGGTGGAAAATTAAAAGTTATGATTACAAAACTTGAACAAGGTAATGGAACAGTGGTAGGTGAAAGAAGAAAACTATAATTGCTGTAAAATTACCTAACTGAGCTGAAAGTATGCATAGAAGCCAAAAATCTGAACAAGTATTTTCTCTGCATATATTTTTGAAAAACTATGATTCAGGCTCGGAAATTTGAACATATACCATTTGAGTGTACCCATTAAATACAGATTTTTCGAGTCTACCTAGACCTAGCCTTTGGAAGAGATTATAACGACCATCTTCAACAATAGGCGGAACAGAACGAGCAGGATCATATCTTGTTTGGTGGGTTAGAGATGGACCGGCCACTGGTGGAACCTCCCAGTAGACATCTAAGATTGATTCAACAAATCTACTATTCTGGAAGTGCTCAGAGTAGGAGATTAACTTGTTGCTATGATTAAAGTCATCGCGCATAAAGCCTCTCACACCCCACCATGATTCACTAGGCCCACAGAGTTCATCGATATCCAGTGCTTTCTCCCAGAATGGTTTCCTTTTTGCTCTTACTCTGGCTTCGTCGCTTTCTTTGAAGCAACTGTGGCCTCCTCCTGTAACAAATTTAAGCAAAATTAGTTTAATTATGAGCAACATTAGTAACTAAAATTGTTTTTTAAAATTATATTTGATCAACATATTCGCAAAACCACTAACTTTGAATAAAAAGATGTGATGGAACCATTATTATACAGGTAACATCAGCAGTTGAATTGTGTTTAACTTGGTGATAAAAGACGGGGGAGGGGGAGAGGGAGGGGGAAGGGGAGGGGAAGGGGATTCAGGAAAACATTAAAAAACCTCAAATAGTTCCAAAAGACAAGGTGGGGTTGGCAGGGTGGTGACATACTACACAGTGCAGTGTTTAGTGAACACCATAAGAAACGGAAGCTAAGATGGATGATAACTAGGGTGAAAGGCTGAAAGCACAAGAAACTGTACCTCTTATATAACTCTGATCACAAATTTGTCTCAAAGAATAATGATCTCCAGTTCCAGTGTCATAATTATCTTCAAAGACGATATGTCTGAAACCAGCCTTTAGTGCCTGTTTCAATCTATCAAAAGCAAAATTTTGAGGAAAGAAGTAGCCTTGATTAGTAACTTGGATCATTAGCATTATGACAAAGAAAAAAAAATGTAGAAACAAACACTGCAAGGTGTTTACAAGGGCAAAGCGATCAACATTTGTCGGTCAGGCAACAATACCTCTTTAGTTCACTCTGATGGTCATCAAAGAAGATAAGAACTCGACTGAGATCAGTAACCCCATGTTTCTTCATTACACTTTTCCAATCAACATTTCCAAAATCTACAAAGTCTTTTCCTGCAAAGTATGTGCAATTTTCATCAACATAAGCTGGACCCTTCTTCAGATACTTCTCAGGATGACGGGGAGTCACTGATATAATCCTAGTGTACGGCATAGCTTGTCGCAGCACCCATGTGGAATGCCCTTTAAAAGCGCCACTCTCTATCATGAGATCTGGCTTCAACCACCTTGCGATAAACCACAGTCCAAAGCTATGGTCAAATCCCATGCCAAACATGTTGTTTTTGATCGGCCGAGTTTCATATATAGGTATAAATTCTTCCAATCCACTGATGAGATCCTTGGAAGTCCATTCCACTGTTTTTCCATGTTTCGATCTGCCTTTTGCCAACAAGAAAAATTAAAATGGTGCAGACAGTAAGAACTAGATCATGTTTGGGTCTGTCTATGTGATATGATACTTAAACAAAAAGCTATAAACATGGAAAACAAGGTCAACAAAAGAATCACTGATAAAACATGATAAAGGCACACAGCACAAAGGCAAGATATTCAACAGCCATAATCCCTCATCACAGATGCAAATAGTGTGCTTTAGGTGACCACACATAGTCGCATATAGAATACACAAGCAGAATCAATAGGCCATTCCATATATATGCATTCATTATATCAGGCTGACTGCAGATAAATGCCATTAAAATTTCTCAACACTTTAAGAGAGCTCAAGGTGTGAAAATTCATGGCATAGCTTAAAAAGATGGAAGCCAATTTGTAAATTTTTCTGTTATATTCTGCTCATTCCAAAAAAGAACTTCATTTTGATATCATCTCTAAGTTGCATCATTTGTTTGTGACTGTAAAGTTTCTCTCTCTAATCTCAATTTACATGTATCCATATATTGTAGACCTTTTGACCTTGTTATTTCAGATTTGCAGATTGGAGATAGTTTTGATTCTTCAATTGCTCAGATGCTTGCCGGACTGCCAAAAATGCAGATTGGACAGAGGAGAGGAGGAACTGAAATCAGTAGATAGAGAACGTCGAAATGAAGATGGAGAGGAAAATGGAAAGAAAAAAAAAAAGAAGGAAAGGCTATAGTTCTAGGAATTTGATCTTAGCCAACAATTAGCTGCGCAACCACAGCACCTGCTGGACTGTCTAACTGCCAAAGACTAATATAGGTTTCAAGTGATAGAGAATATTCTGAAGTCTGAACCACTATCACTTGGGGATGATAGCATTGATAGCACTAAAGGGGGCCCATAAATAGAATCCCTCAGCTTTTTCTCAGAAACTTAGAGTAATCACTACCACACCTTAATTTCTACCTCACTGTTTGTTAAAATTTGGAAATTAATTCAAAGCTTGAAGATTTATTGCTTTCCCACATCAAATACTGGCAATTTCATAAGTTTTCAAGTAATTTTAACTGTATGTGATATAACATGTGGGAATTAAATGATTAGGTTTTGACAATTCAGGGTATAACTTGTATCTATACAGACTTGCATCTTTATATAGGTAGATACTGTGATTACCCCGTCAAGAAGCTACACAATAATTGACAGTTATGTTGAAATGAACCCTAATTCTTAAATTCCAATATAGCAATACCTCACCTACTACACATTTGTAAACACTTTAGAAAGGCATTACTTGATTTGGGAAAGCAAAAATTTTCCATTCGACTACTTTAGATAAATTCCTCTATTCAAACTAAGGAAGCAATAAAAAGTTTTGGAGATGGAAAAGTGAGGCTATTGTGAACACTGAACAGTAATCACAAGTTACAAACTTACAACCAACTCCATGTCTTGTTTACACGCAACAAAGCACACGGGCAGCATGTAAGTGCATACACAAAATCTCAGTTAGCCATGAACCCTACCAATCACACAATTTATGCGCCAATATCAAATAAACATTACTTTTCTGAAAGCTCATACACCAGGTAAAGACCGTCCACGACATTGATGATACCAACAACTGGGCATTAGAACTTGTACATAATTGCAATTGGCATCTCTCTTCAAAAGAAGGAGATGCACATACAAAATTGTGGTTAGTTCAGTTCATTAATGACATGGTACATTACGTGCAACCAATGAGTTCTTCATTACGAGTCTACCAAAGACAAAAATACTACTATCATTTATCTAAGTATGAATATGAAGTGGACAATCAATTGCTAATTCTAGTAGCTCAACTAATATCGAGTGGCAAAGACTTCTCCTTATGTTCACGCGTGTACTTAAAACTGCCCAATCGACAAACCCAAATTTCCTGAAATCCTTAATTTCCACTGAAGCTAAACATCCACAAAAAGCTTCAATTGAATCCAACTCTTTGTATAGGAGCTGTAAACATAAGCAACTCCCAATTCTAGCTTCCTAAAGCTCTCTCAATCAAACATAATGTAGCTTATATGTGTAGTAAACAACACTTTCAGTATTCCAAAATCAACAAAATTTTCAGATCCTTCCAGATGTATAACATCTATAACTTAGAGTAGCAACTATAGCATCTATTCTAACCAGTAACCACTGATTTCCAAATTGCCAAAAACTCATATTAATACAATCATTTAACCCCATTTTCATTCAATTTATATAAATCATAAACATCCAAAACCCCCCAAAATAAGCAATACCCAGATTCAAATAAACAAAACCCAGATAAATTTCATCAAAAACATACACAAATCTTCAGCAATCAAACCCAGATCCAATTTCATTCAATAAATCACCAAAAAAATTGAAAGGAGAGATTGAAGAACTTACACCAGGGAACACCAAGAGATCCAAAATCAGAATCAAGCCCATCAAATCCAAAGAAAGCGAAACGAGAATGAGGTTGAAAGAAGCCACTAGTTGAAGAAGAAACACAAACAAGAGAACGAGTGTAGAAAACGACAGAAGAAGTGAATAAAACGACGATGAAAGTGAAAGCAAGGCAAGGCCAAAGAAGACCATAACGAGATACAAAGTTGATGAAACGAGTTGAAAATGCGACGGTTTTCTTCGTCTTTGATTCATCGTCGGATTCTTCGTTCTCATTATCGTCGCCTGAAACTGCTGTTCTTCGAGAAGAATGCATTCTCTCTTGAACTCCTTCTCTCTCCATTTTTGGGGGATTTTCTCTCTCTAAAATGTGTTAAGAGTGAGAAAGACTGAGAGTCTGAATTTGAGTGTGAGTGAGTAAGAACACCTGGGGTTGGTTTGATTTTGATAGAAATTGAGGACTTAGGTGAGAGATTTTTTTTTTTTTAAATGTATATACAGTATTTTTTGATAAATTGTGAATTTTTGATTTGATTTTGATAATGAATACGTAGTATTTTTTTTTTTGTAATAATGGATTTAAGATCTATCTTCGGTCGATTGGAGGTTCGAGCAAGGGAGAGAAGCGTCTCGTTGATCTGATTGGTATGCACGGAAAAATGCATTTTTGGTCATTATAATGCATGTAAATTACTTTAGAATAATTTCTTGAATGAGTAAAAGTGTGAGAAAATGATATTATGAAATTTTACACGAAAGCCAACATAATCTTACGTGATAGTGTCCACTGCGTACTAGTCTAACATATTGAGTATGGGGGTATCATCATATAATAAATCGGATAAAAGTTTTCTAATTTTGACTAATAAAAAAATGTAGTAAAAAGATTTCATGCAATGGAGGAGATACTACTTAAAATTTAGGGTGATAAATTACCATTGTTTACTAGGTTACAACCTAAAAAAGGATAATACAATAGAAAATGCCAATCATACAATCCTCTTAGAAGGATAAGTAAAAGGATTATATTGTTAGTTTATTACACATAGTCTAGGAATGTAGGATATAGGCCAGGTATAGAAATCTTGCTATTGCAAATTTCAATATATCTTTCAAGGTTGTTTTATCAACTAGATGGTTTATATGCTTGATGGTCTAGCAAAGAACGAATGCATTCCATGAATAAGTAGATCATTATTTCCAACCTGCTAGCTCATATGCACTCTTAAATGAGAGGCTTGAGACCCCCTCTCTCTAGCATACTAGATCCAATTTCCTTAGCTACGAACGCAACCACCAACTTCAACCTTCCTTTCTCTTTAACCCATAAGAAGGTTGCTATATGTTTATAGGTCTCCACAACCGATTAGGTTATAAGAGAAATGATCGTAAAGTATTCTAGCTAAATGTACACTCCCTCTATTTTTAAATACTTGCTCCATTTCTCTATGCGCGGAGTTTTAGGAAAATTTAATAAAATAAAGATAGTGGAGTTAGTGGAAGGTAGATTGGAAGAGACAGAATCTAAAAGTAATAAAATTGGGTTCCACTAGTTGAAATAAATGAATTCAATTATATGAAAGTTTTCTAAATAAGGAAATGGAGCAAATATTTATAAACGGTCGCAAAAGGAAAGTGGATCAAGTATTTAAAAACGGAGGGAGTAAAAGTTAAATATGATTGTCAAAATAGAAAGACAAAGGTTATAAATGGGAAGTCATGCAGAAGTGAGGGAAAGTGGAAATTTTTAACTATAAGATGACATGTGTCATTCCTGATTTTCGATTCGCTTGTACTATGGGCCTGTTCACATTTACTTAATTTCAGTTCAGTTCAGCTCTAATCAGTTCAGTTCAGCTCCAATCAGTTCAGTTCAGCTCCTAATTTCCCTCTCTCATAAAATATTCATTTCAGTTCAGTTCAGCTCCAATCAGTTCAGTTCAATTCAGCTCCAATCAGTTCAGTTCAGCTCAGTTCAGTAAATGTGAACAGGCCTTCTATAGTTACATTATTGATTGATTGCTATTTTAACAAATACACTTAATTATGAAAATATTGGTTATGCTTGATTGAGGTTATGCATAAAGATATTAATTAGATTCGTTTTTTGATTTATGAAATTTATTAGATCTCACGGCATTATTTTCCTTTTCTATTAGGTATAAAACCAAAAAAAAAAAAGTCAAAGAGAAATGTGAGAATAGAGAAAAGGTTTAAATAGCGAGATTATAAAATTAAAAGGGAGCGCTATGTAAGTTTTAACTTTTATTCAAAAAAAAAAAGAATTTTTAATTATAATAGTTATAAGATAATTATAAATTCTTAAGTACTTAAAATGTTATAATATACATGCAGTAATACTTAAAATGTTATTCGTAGTTAAATTTTAAATGAGTTGAAGATACAATAGCTCAATGTATAATAACAACAAAACTAGACGACTGCATTAACCAAGCTCTACCTAGTGCGCAGTAAGATATGCTACCTCCGTTTCATGATTTTTGCAACTTTGGAATATTTTATACTACCTCCGTTTCTTTTTAGTTTACACGTATTCTTTTTTAGGAAGCTTCTTTTTAGTTGACACGTTTTCTTTTTGGGTAAATATTTTACCTTACATTTACACTCCACTCCTTAATATATGTGCCTATTTACCTTACATTTACACTCCCCTCCTTAATATATGTGCCTAAATCAAACGCGTCAACTAAATAGAAACGGAGGAAGTATCTCACAAATAATGGCCAAAGTTGTAAAAAACATGAAACAGAGGTAGTAATAAATTGCCTAATAACCCAATGCTAGATACTAAATTGCCTAATAACCCAATGCTAGATACTTTATTAGTCATGGGCTTAGACCTATCTCCAAAAAGGGCATGGTAGATTGGTAGGGAATCCTTAACCTTACAAAAATTATTGTATATATGATGAGAACATACTTTTTTCTAATTGTTGTGAAAGAATATGATGGGACCATAAATTAAATGAAAATATTAATCTATGACTTAAGTGCTTATTAACTCTAAAAATTGCCCTCCAAGGTTAAAAGACAACTTTTAATCTATGCTCTCTACCACTAATCACTCCACACATGTCTATTAATATTTCCACATACACACCCATAAAATCGTAAAGTTGTTAGTTACTCCATCAAACTAGCAAAAATTAACTCTTCTTCTTCATCTTCTCTTTTCTCTTAATCTAACTAACTAACAAATACTACCCACATTTTCCTCTCACCCACTTTTAGTAAACTAAGATAAAAAGAGCACGTACTCAAAAATTGTTGATAAAAAAATTATACAACATTAGTTACAACCATGGATTATTCTCTAAGAAAATCATCCTTCAATAGCTCCTCCCATAGTTCTTCCTCCTTCAAAAATCGTTCTAATGGTAGTGATGACGACGAGTCATCACCTACCCTCACAATAGAACATCCCCTTCCTTCACCACACCCCCACAACGTTGGTGGTAACAACCCTTCGTCGCAAGATGAATTCATTGTTAAAATTGATCATCAAGATAATACCCCAACCATCAACAACATGACAAGCACTAGCCATGGTACTCATGGTACGGGTACCCTTTGGAGAGGGTCCTCCGAGGAATTCTCGTTCCCTAAGCCTATCGACGATATCATTAAAGATGAAGATGACCGGACTAGTATAGGGTCCGGAGGGTCTCAAAAAAGTGGTGCCCATGATCCAACCTCGAAACTCATAGGTCGATTCCTAGAGCAACAAAAGGCTAAAGGCGAGATGTCACTAGACATGGACATTGACATGGAAGAGCTACAACAACATAATAATGATCAAACCAGAATTCGACGTCCAATGTTACAAGGTGGTAGGGGTCTTCCTCCGTTACACCCTGATTATTCTAGTTGGAGTCGAAATCCTAGTGAAATTCAAAGTCCCGATATTAGTAGCAACTTACAATATAAAAGTACCCCGAATAATAACCCTAGTAACAATGATAATGGATCAAAGGAAACTCGTGTTTCGTTCCACGAGTCGTTAACCTCGGAGTTGGCTAGACGTCCTTCAGCCATGTATAGTAACGTGCAAGATGATTCTACATCGTGTGATTCGTCGAATTCAAGGGATGATGAGAATAATTTTGATGATAATAGCAACAATAAGAATCATAATAACCATAGTTCAGAAATTCGACGGTCTCCATCTAATAAAACAAATGCATCATATCGAAGAATGTCATTAACTAAGACGAGGTCTAGGCTAATGGACCCTCCGGCGTCCCCAACAGAACGGTCAGGTGTGATACCAAAATCTGGTACAATCAATATGAAGTCGGGTTTCCTAGGGAAAACGGCACCAATGTATGAAGACGATGATGATGATCCTTTCTTAGACGAAGATGTACCGGAAGAGTTTAAGAGTGTTAAAATTGGTACCATGGTTGTCATTGAATGGGTAAGTCTTATTGCATTAACTGGTGGTTTAATTTGTAGCCTTGTTATTCCAATTTTAAGGAAAAAAACAATTTGGAATATGAAATTATGGAAGTGGTTAGTGTTAATCCTTGTTCTAATTTGTGGAAGATTGGTTTCGAATTGGGGGATTAGGCTTATAATGTTCCTCACTGAGAGAAATTGTTTGCTACGAAAACGAGTTTTGTATTTTGTTTTCGGCTTAAGGAAGGCCGTACAAAATGTTATTTGGTTAGGTCTTGCACTTATATCATGGTACATTTTGTTCGATAAGAGGGCTCTACTCGAGTCTAGGAGTGCAAAACTTAAAATTGTTACGAAACTCTTGATTATAGCCGAAGTTGGAGCTATTTTATGGTTGTTAAAGACCTTACTAGTTAAGGTCTTGGCATCAAATTTCCATGTGAAAGCTTTTTTTGATAGGATTCAAGACTCGTTGTTTAATCAATTTGTAATTGAGACGCTTTCAGCTCCCCCAGTGTATGATATTCAAGGTCAAGACGAGGAAGAAATTCAAAATGTGGGGATAAGCATGCCTTTTAACGTGCAAGGTACCGCCTTTGCACGTACTAAGAGTGGTACAAGTAACACTAGTACCTTACAACGTGCACCTAATGGTGCGAGGATTCATCAAGGGGTAAATGGAACAACACCCGTACCAACACCAACACCGACACCGACACCTAGTAAGAGTCCTATAGGGTATAGTTCAAGGTTGTCGGAACCAAATCATAATCCGAATAAGAAGCAAGATGAAGGAATAACAATTGATCATTTACATAAGCTAAATCAAAACAATGTTTCAGCATGGAATATGAAGAGATTGATTAAGATTATACGACATGGAGCTTTAACTACATTGGATGAACAAATTGTGGGTGTAACGGCCCAAGATGACGAGTCCACGACTCGTATTAGGAGTGAGGTTGAGGCCAAGGCTGCTGCTAAGAAGATTTTTCGCAATGTTGCCAAACCTTTTTCTAGGTCAGTCGTTATTCTTTCTTTGTTCATTTTTGTTCTGTTCAATCACTTTTCAATTACGTTCTTTTTCGTGCTACTCACTTGTTTTTATTCACGGTAAGTGATAAAGCATTAAAGAATGGAGGGAGTACTATCTATCACTGATTTTGATTCAGAAATAAATTACGTTGTCATTACACTAAAATGTTTACCTTCATAATCTTAAATTGACTAGGACTATGATTCCATTTTAATCATGTTCATCATGTATATAGTCACTTATTTTTTATAGTATTCTTGTAACATAAATCGATCATATGTATAAGGGCCTGTTCTGATTGACTGAGCTAAGCTGAACTGAACTGAATATTTTATGAGAGAAGGAAATTAAGAACGAATTGAACTAAAAATAATTTGAAGAGAACAGACCCTAAGCTACTTGTTTTCTTTGGTGAGTATGAGTACATCCACATTTTTATTAATTTTTAAGTGTACAAATACTTTTAATTTACATATTGTATATTTGCTTAGGTACATTTATTTGGATGACCTTATGCGTTTTATGCGAGAAGATGAAGCCGAGAGGACATTGAGTCTCTTTGAAGGGGGTATCGAAGATGAGAGAATTAGCAAGAAATCAATGAAGAATTGGGTGGTAATAAGTTACTACTTCATATGTAAAACTCATATATATAATTTTAAATGAGCATGGATTCTCTTAGGAGAGTACCCGTTTGCATAAATCTATACAAAATACTAAAAAGCATTTTCAAGGAATTTTTAAAAAAATGTAATACAAGATTCGAACATGCAAATTGATTAAGTATAAACATCCCTTAGCATTACATTATGTCATGTTTCATGTTCAAGTATGAAAACAAAAAATAAAATTGAATAAAAACATGAAATATAAAATTAATTAAGAAAAGACTAAATCACGGATTTGAAGTAACCTATTTAAAAAATAAAGTAAGTTTTGATTTTCACGTAATAATTAATAACTCCAGGCATTGCTCGTTCTCAAATACTAATTAAATCTATATCATATGTGTTGTTCTTCAGGTTAACGCTTTTCGGGAAAGAAGAGCGCTTTCATTAACACTTGGTGACACAAAATCAGCTGTTAACAAGCTACATAAGATGGTGAATGTTTTAGTTAGCATCATTATCGTCATCTTTGGGTTTATATTCCTAAACATCATTTCGTCACAATCACTCTTATTCTTGAGCTCTCAAGTTGTTGTCGTTGCATTTGTTTTCGGAAACACTTGTAAAAACATATTTGAATCCATCGTATTCTTATTTGTGATACACCCATTCGACGTTGGTGATCGTTGTGAGATTGATGATGTTCAGGTATGTAAACTAAATGAGTTGCATAAGTCTTTAAATCCCCCATTCCTACATTACTTGCATCATTTTGACTTTTTACACTATTTACACGTTATGATAATTTTTTATGCTAATATATAAGAAATATATGTTTATATATAAGATATTGTTATATTTATATAGTACTGTAGATACTTAATAATAGTGAAGGTTAAAGTTATGCGAATTGACAAACATGTCCAGTCAAAATGATGCAAGTAATCTTGAAAATGGGAGCACATGATACCATTGATACATATTCTAACTTTAACTATTTTCTTCTTTCTTAATACAGATGGTTGTGGAAGAGATTAACATATTAACCACAGTTTTTTTAAGATTCGACAATCAAAAGATTGTTTTCCCAAACTATATTCTCTTAACAAAGCCAATCCATAACTATTATCGTAGCCCTGATATGGGAGATGGAATTGAATTGTGTTTCCACATTGCAACTCCTGCAGAAAAAATTGCCGTCATTAGGCAAAGAATAACAAGGTTAGATTCTAACCTTTAATTACATATAATCGTGCCTATAAGTACTCGTATATAAGAGCAACTACAATGGTTGTAGCTAGGGACTTGCTTGCAATTTCAATAATTCCCTAGCTACTAGCTTGACCATTGGAGCTAGAAAACTTAATTAACTTGGTTAAGCAAATTAGCTTTGCCAAGCTAATTTGCTTGGGAATTAAACTTTCCAAAATAAAATGCTCATTGCACCAATTAAGCTCTTTGCATGTATTTTCTATCCAACAACTACTACTAAGCTAATAGCTAGCCATTAGAGCAAAAAGTAGCTAAAATGATAATTAGCTTAAAAGCTTATGTGGCATGGCAAGCTAATTGTCAAATTAGCTTGTCATTGGAGTTGCTCTAAGATTATTCAATCAACATAATAATATCCTCTAGCACACACAACTTTAGAATTAATAATAATGTCAAGATATCGAATTAAGAACAGACTACATAGAATTCTGTTAGTGGACCAACTCAACCAAAGATTTGAACCCGTTACCTTTAATTTGTTTCACGTTGACTCTGATACCATGTCAGTGGACCATCTCAACCAAAAGCTTAAACTTATGGTTGAAGCCTATAATTGGTTTATATATTGTATCAAATGCTTACTTCTATGTTTCGTATATTATGCAGCTATATCGAGAATAAGAAGGAGCATTGGTATCCAGGACCAATGGTCATATTGAAGGATACAGATGGTCTAAACATGCTACGAATAGCGGTTTGGCTACAACATCGAATGAACCATCAAGACATGGGCGAAAGATGGGTAAGACGAGCACTTTTGATCGAAGAATGTGTAAAGATTTTTAGAGAGATGGATATTGAGTATCGTGTTTACCCTATGAATGTTAATGTTACATCCATTCCAACTCTCAATTATGCTCAAGTATCTCCACCTAGTTGGAATGCCCCTCCTTCTGATAGCGGGAAATAGGTTGTTCTTCCCTAGTAGAGTTATAGTGAAATTAAAACATAATTAGTTGTTTAATTTGTCTTGTAAAACAAAAGGTGATTGATTGCATATAGGATTACAATGAATTTGGAATTATGAATTACAGTTTACTTTTCACTTTATTAAAATTTTGTCAATGTAAAAATATGTGCTCATATTATTTAATTTTTATATATACTCACTTTATCATGAATTAATTATTAATCGGTTATGTTGTTATTGTTCAAAAAAAAAAAAAAACATGGTAATGTTGTTAAAGGATCCATTAACTTAACCACTTAAGCTGATGGTTATGTTCCAAGAATATGTTACGAAGTATATATATTCTACACGCTAGGAATTTATATATTGGCAAATGTGATAAAAGAATTGTGTAAGCTAATTTGAAACGGACGAAGTATTAAATTACTCTAATTTTGTCGTGCATACTCACCTTGCTGAATTTACATATTATAATTTTACATATTACAGGTAAGAGGAAAGCTGTTATGGTTTGAAACATTTATTTATTCAAATCACTTTCTTAAATAGTGTGCTAAAAAGATGTGTAATAAGTATATCCCTACCGTATAAAAAGTACAAGATTACTCTTATAAATAGTGTGTTGCCAATTATACCCTTCAAAATGTGTATTTACATATATAGCCTCATTAATATATATGTACAAGTTTCTTTAATGAATAGTGGTAGGACAAATATTCCATCTAAAATATTAATTTACTTATTAACCCTAACTAATGACAATTACTTTTTTTTTAAACTATTAAAAATAGTATGTGGACATTTATACTCTAAACATATTTGCTTGATGTAAAACTAAACCAATTGTTTGACGTAAAGCTAAACCAAAAGAGTTTTGGATATGACTAGCTAATAGCTATGGTGCGCGCATTAACTGCACTGGTATATATATATATATATATATATATATATATATATATATATATATATATATATATATATATAAAAGAAATCAAGTAATAAGACTAATTACACATTAAACAAGCCAATAGACTAGTCAAAGCTAAAATAATACTTGTAAACTATTAGGATATATTTAGGAAATAACATATATTTAGGAGAATAATTATTTGTCATGATATCTTTTCTATTTCCTTATCTTCTCTAGTTTTCATGTTTATCTAGGACTAGGAATCTAGAGACCTTTGTATTATTTATTTCGACAGCGTTGATCAATGAAGGCAAGCTGATTTCTACCTAATTCTACATGGTAGCAGGCTCACATGAACAAGTTTTGGGTCGTGGTCTTCGCCAAAAGTTTCCTAATGTTCTTCATCGAGATTTTGTGACACATACGGTTTTTGCTAATAGTCCACTCTCCTCTCCTTCCAGTCACTCCTCAGGTACTCCTTATCCTTTAGCACATTACATAAATTGTGACAATTTTTCTGTCAATTATCGGAAATATCTTGCAGCTATTGTTAAAGGTAATGACCCAAAATCATTCAAAGAGGCTATGAAATATGATGGATGGCGCAAGTCTATGAAGGAAGAAATCCGTGCCTTAGAGGATAATGGGACATGGACTCTAGAACGCCTTCCTCCCGGGAAACGTGCTCTTGGTAGTCAATGGGTCTATAAGACCAAATATTTATCTAATGGTGATATTGAGCGTATTAAATCACGATTAGTGGTGTTCGGTAATCACCAACAAGCTGGAATTGACTATGATGAGACTTTTGCTCCAGTTGCCAAGATGACTACCGTTCGCGCCTTTCTTGCAATCGCAGCTTGCAAAAGTTGGGAACTACATCAAATGGATGTACAGAATGCCTTTTTGCATGGTGACCTAGCAGAAGAGGTATACATGAAGTTGCCCCCCGGGTTTGAGAGCTCAGATCCTTCTTTGGTGTGTCGGTTGCGCAAGTCATTGTATGGCTTGAAACAAGCACCTAGGTGCTGGTATGCAAAGTTGACAACTGCTCTGAAATGGTATGGTTTTATCCAATCTTATTCAGATTATTCTTTATTCTCGTATACTAATGGCAAAACTCAAATCCATGTCTTAGTTTATGTGGACGATCTCATTATTTCTGGGAATGATTCCGCTGCACTTAAGGTTTTCAAAGCATATCTTAGTGATTGTTTTAAAATGAAAGACCTTGGTTCCCTTAAATATTTTTTGGGCATTGAGGTGGCCCGTAGTTCATCTGGATTATTTTTGTGTCAGAGAAAGTATACTCTGGATATTATCTCTGAAACAGGTTTATTGGGAGCAAAGCCTAGTGGGTTTCCCATGGAACAAAATCACAGACTCGCTCATGCTAGTGGCGAATTTCTACAGAATCCGAAAGCTTATCGTCGTCTTGTGGGACGACTCATATATCTCGGAGTCACTAGACCGGATCTAGCCTACTCAGTTTACATTTTGTCACAGTTCATGCAAGCACCACGAATAGAACATTGGGAGGCGGCCTTGAGAGTTGTTCGGTATCTCAAAGGATCTCCAGGCCAAGGCATATTATTGCGTTCGGATAGTGAGCTCACTTTGGAGGGATGGTGTGACTCAGATTGGGCGGCGTGCCTGTTAACTCGACGCTCGCTGACGGGTTGGCTAGTGTTCCTAGGAAAATCACCGATTTCTTGGAAGACAAAAAAGCAACCTACAGTTTCTACTTCTTCTGCAGAGGCGGAGTACAGGTGTATGAATGGTGCCACTTGTGAATAAAAGTGGCTCAAGGGCTTATTGTTGAGTTTGGGTGTGCAACATCCTAAAGCTATTAAATTGTTCTGTGATAGTGAGTCAGCATTGCATATTGCAAGGAACCCTGTGTTTCATGAACGTACGAAACACATAGAGGTTGACTGTCATTTTGTTCGCGATGCGATTACTGAAGGTTTAATTTCTCCGTCACGTGTCTACCAAAGATCAATTGGCGGATATATTCACAAAGGCACTCGGAAAGGCACAGTTTGATAAACTTCTTTCCAAGTTGGGCATTTTCGATCCTAATGCTCCAACTTGAGGGGGGGTATTAGGATATATTTAGGAAATAACATATATTTAGGAGAATAATTATTTGTCATGATATCTTTTCTATTTCCTTATCTTCTCTAGTTTTCATGTTTATCTAGGACTAGGAATCTAGAGACCTTTGTATTATTTATTTAGACAGTGTTGATCAATGAAGGCAAGCTGATTTCTACCTAATTCTACATAAACCCTTTCAACGAATACATAAGAATTATGTCTTCAATCCGAGCTATCTCCTTAAATTCTTAGCTCTCATTCACCTTCCTAAATCTTTTTAATGTAAAGTAGATTCTATAAAGTTAATTTTAGTGTCTAGATTCAAAAAGAAAAGGACATATAGGAATGGATTGGAGAGAATATTAATTTTCATTTGTAATTATTATCAAATAACTTTGAAGATTACGTACGTCTTGTGTGGCTGATCACATCATGTGACTACTTGTGAAAGAACAAATTAACTCTTATAATACTGATCGAGTAACCCTTTTAATATTGATCGTTTAAGCCAATAACGAACGCTAACAAAGTAACCCTCTAAGTCTATAACGCTTACAAGGTAACCCCCATGATGGTTGACCACATGATGTGACCAACCATGTACAAGAATGAGTAATTAATCAATTATTATCAACTACGAAGTACAATATTAAGTCCCAGTTCTTTTGAATTATAAGTTTGATTTAGTTCAATTCAAGTCGTTTTATTTCAATTCAAGTCAATTTTTTTGAAAAACAATTCAAGCTATTTTAGTTCGATTTGATGATTATTATTTTATTTTGAGGAAATCGATGATTATTACTCCATTATTATTATTACGAAGTACTACAATTATTAATTTATAATTCACTTTACTTTGTTTTCAAAAAAAAAAAAAAATTATTATTCACTTTACTTTAGTCCCATACGAGAGATTATTATATACACCTGGGTGTGCCGTACACCCAACTAACCCTATGTTAATTTTTGCTCATCATTTGATGATTAAATGAAAAACAATCTTCAAAATGAGAACAAATACTTACGAGTGTACGGTACATCCGGATGTATATAATAATTTCTAGTCCCATTCAGCTCAGAGATGCCTAATTATCAACTTAGACCGAAAAAAAAAGGTCAAAATCCAAGGGAAAGACCGATAGATGGCAGTAATCTAAAGATACTACGTATTTCTAATCATTTGTCTGCTTTTTATATTACTCAAATCATCAAATGGTAGTTTCCACTTTCCAGTGCCAGAGCTTTCTTCTTCAGGTAAAATAAAAAATCACTACATTTGATTTACATTCTTCAACTCTTTATACTGTAATTGATTAAATAACGAAATTAACGGTTTTACGATTATTTTTGAGTAAAAAAGCTTCAATCTTGCTGGGTTAAAACCCCAATTCATGGTTTGTTCTTTCTCTTATTTTGCAGAATTCCTCGACCTTCGCAATTTACAAATCCGTATTCGTTTCTTTATATACCAGGGCGGTTTCAAGTATATTTGCTCTTGTTTATCATTATATTGATTTATTTGTTATTTTTGTGATTATTTATTTGATTTAATGAAGAAATAAGTATTTTACATTTTAGGGGTTGTGGTTGAATACTTGAATTTGATACCTGTTTATGGAATTGTGTTGTTTGTGTTTATTTTTTGATAAATGGGTTTTTTTCCCCTTCTAGGGAAGTTATAGTTAATGTGAAGTTTGAGGAAAGCACCTTGTGTTGTGCAATCACTTAGTGTAGTTTCATCGAATTACGGCGTGTTCTTGTTTAGCTTGAGGGATCATTTTGCAGTGTAATTTCGCCATGATATGCTTATATCGCGTTATTTGTTGTGACATGGGTGTCTATCATACAACGGGTGTAATTTTACACTCTCTCGCATTTGCCTCCCAACGTGGTTAGCTTATGAGTAAATGGGGAGGGAAATTTGAAAGGGTGTAAAAGTGTGAAACTATACCTTGGTGTAGGATGAAAATTGTAGTTGTTACATGGGTGGTATTTGTGATGACGTAATGGGTTTTCCAACTCAAAAGTAATTAATTACAAGAAAAAAGATCTATTGATTTACTTGGTCTATGATATACTTAAGGTAGTACCTTGTCAAAAGTGTTTTAGTAAGATTAATATGTTATGGATTGCACATTGTGAGGATTTCTGCTATATAATAATAGGTATAATCCATGGTGGATCTTTGTTGATCATTCACTGAATGAAATGCACTCAATCCATAGAGCATTGGGTTTGCTTGGCCTAGTTCATAGAGCCAAGTGTGTATTTTCAATGGCTATTGAGTATTGCATTCGTCATTTATCTTTTGCTTCAGTATTTACTTGTTTATTATCTAGAACTCTTCTTATTTTTGTTGACTTAACTTTTATTGTTTTCAGGGATATCATTGTTATCATGGCTTAAGCAATTTCAGCAAAGAAAGTGCGTCAAAGGGAATTCATTATTTTAAGGGTTGGAACAATAAGATGAAAGCAGTAAATCCTGTTTGGAGGCCGATCAGTACTCAATCCACTTCGAATGATGGTAGGTTTTCCACTTCTCCAGCATCAGATATATTCTTGAGATCTTTCTCTTTTTGATAAATGCTTGTGTTTTTGCAGTTGGTTTCTAGTTTATCGTGATTTCTTTTGGCAGATACAAAATCATAATTAGCCATGGCTTGATGGCCATTAAGGCCCATAATTCCAGCTTTGTAGAGACTTAGCTTTCTAAATTTCAACTTTTAGCCCTGCTTGGTCCTCTCATAATTTTTTTCTTATAAAGTTAGCACCCCTCCATTAGTTTTTGACGATTGTTAGCAAGATCTGAAGCACATAAGTACATCAGTACAGTTATATCAAATCTTAGGATAATTAAGTAAACTTCAACAAAACAAATTTAATGCTAGAGAGCTTGTCCTCTAAACTATAGGTGATCCATTGTGGGCTGTGGCTCTTCTGGACATACCCAGTCTGAAAGTACATAGATGCATTTACATGAAATCCAAGAGACACTGTGTATCCATGATATATATATATTTTTTTTAAAAAATTTTATTTTTATTTTCCATTTCTTAACTTATAAAGCGCTGAGTGTGAGAGACAACAGAGATGTAGTTTGTTTGGAATTTGGATTTCTAAATGTCAACCTCAGCAGCTATGCTATATTTTCCCATACTAGGACTGTACAGCTAGAGTACAATAAGGTTGTTTATTGGTGCTTTCCATTAAACAAACACCTGTTTCCCCCCTATTCTGAGAACTAGTGACTTTGGATTGTCTGATTAAAGACCTTTATTTTTGGCTTCCTTACCATTTAAGACCTACCTAAGCTGCCATACATACATTACGGAATTTACATCTTGCAGATTCTAGCTTCGAATTTCTAAGCTCTGTTGTCAAGTTATAAGCTGCATGATGCGCTAGCAGCTGTTGATACAATCGATTGAATGATAAAATTCACTTCACTGTGATTTCACTTGAGAGGAATAAGAGAGAACTAATTGTAATTCAAAACTTCAACTTTTTAAGGCTATTGTGAAATATAATAGGACAGAAATACCAGAAGCAGCAACAACAATATAGCATGTATCTTGCTGTTAGTCGGCTCGGAAGATCTATAGATATGTACTTGGCCTTAATCAAGACTATCAAGTTGAATCTACTAGAGGTGTAAAGATAAATACTCTAAGAAGTCTTATAGCTTTTGTAACAAACTAAGATATTCACGAACTTTCAGACTGCTCATTGGATTATATCATGACCGAGACTGAAAATATTGCCAACATTGAACAAAATGAATATGAGAAGTGTGCTGTATCTGTAGGGGTAGCAGCAGATGATTCAACAGTCTCTTCATCTCTGCAAGCTAATAATGAGGTTGGTGTAGCTGAAGGTGTCCAGGTTAGCCATGGTTCTGTCGCGCAGAATAGCTTTGAAATTAGTGATGCAAAAAAAGTATCAACTGTAAGCAAGGAAAAAATTGCTGTTTCGGTTGAGGTATGATTTATGCTTCTGTACTACATTGGGAAGTTTCTTTGGACCTATTCTTGGGGGATGGGCCTCTGTGCATAGATACACAAACAATGATTCCATGATGGCATACTGCTGAAACTGAAAGCAGTCTTACAAGGCCATGCTTCGTAATGGCCACATTTTCTTCTGAGCTAGCTAAGAAATCCTCTTTTTTAGCTTTCTCGGACATTGCCATGTATTCTTTGTTAATTTTTTTTTGGTAATGTCTGAGAGGTTGTGCTCTGCACGAAAGTTGTTTCTAACTGGCTGCTTCTTATTTATTTATTTTAATTCATTTTAATCTGTTTATGTATGGATTGCTTAAAAAACGATTCTATGTCTATTATAATGCTACATAAGATGTTTATAATTGTTGCGTCCTTACCATTTTGATGTAAGAGCTAGCTAAAAAAGTCTAAGTTCTGGAAATTGCTAAATACTCTTGGCTAATTTTCTTGATGGCTGAGAGGTTGCAGATTATTTTTTAGCACGCTGTATATGTTCTTCTTTAAATTGTATATATGATCTGCAGAATTTAAATGGTATTGACTATATCTATTACAATATTATGACTTTTTTTTTTTTTTTTTTTTTTTTTTTTTTTTTTTTTTTTTTTTTTAACTTCACGCCTCTAGTGAAAAGTTGACGTTTTCTGTCTCTTTTTGCAGTAGCTTTTTATTTTATTTTATATTTTTCTTAGCGTGCAAAATTGATGAGCCTTTTGCATTTTAAGTAGGTATAGAGCTTTTTGGATTGGCTATTACTTTACATGAGTAAGAGTTAATAGATTGCAGGACACTAGGGTATACTTAAAATAATCTATTTTCTTTCTTTTCTGAAATTCCGGACTACTGATCTAGCTGCTTATTATTGTACATCGTTTTTGAAAGAATTGATTTTTTTTTCGGTTTCTACTTCAAGATTGATTTTTAAGATTGTAGGAAGCAGACATGTCCAATCTATAATACATCTGCCTCTAGAGTTCTTAATTGTGGATTGTGAAAAAGAGGGCATGAAATATAGCAAAGATTGATTTTTTTCCCTGGTCTTTTGTCTGGTGGTGCATATAAAGTATTGAGGAAAGTAACATGTTGAAGTTAACTTTCTGTGCGACTGTATGATTTAAAGACAAACTTGCTCTTCCTTTATTATGTAATATGTACATGGATTTTTGCTGCATTCTGTCTTGATTCTTGACGAGCTGTCTTATCTTATTACAGGTAGGTGCTTCTGTCATGCGTTTCATCGGATATAAAGAGTAACGACATTATCAATTTATTTCATTGGTGTTTAATACTTTATTAAGTGAACCCTGTGATTCTGGGAAGCTACAAACTAAATGCTCTATCTGCTCTTTTCTTATTTTGCCTCATTTTTGATTCACATTGCAGTAAATCTTTGCGGGAAAGCATTGAGGAGGAAATGGGGGTCAAGTTAATATTTCCATCATCAAAGAATGAGGATTCTATTGGTATATTTCTCGTTCATTGTTTATTTCCATTACATACTGCCTGATGCTTGTTTACTTTTTCTTTGTCGTTTTCATATCTGAGGACCCCTAGCTAAATTTGCTTGTCTCATTTTATCAATGGCTAAGGCTGCTTACTTCGGAAACATATATTGAAGTTAAGACTGATAATTTTTCCCTTCAGAAAATTCTTAACTTTCAGTTGCCTCTTTATCCTGCACCTTCCTGGTGGAATGTTACATTCTGTTGATTTTTGTGGCTAATTAATTGAGCTACCTTGTTCTTGATAATTTGCTTTAAATTTTAATTATTGTTATAAGGTTTAGAATTGTATTGAATACAGCCTCCCTACAGCTTTACACTGGTTCAGTATAAGGTTGCATACTTTGACCTCACACCTCCCTATTGACCGGTTGATCCTACACCTTGCCTTTAGTATAAGTCATACAACTGTACAAGGTAGCTGCTGTATTGGCTGTATTTAAAATTTTAGAATCTAGTTAAAGCTGTTTCAATGTGATATCATATTATTTAGTAATGGATACTTCTTCTCTCATCCCCCCTTTATAAGTTTATATGATGCCAATTGTCATATTGAAGCCATAATAGTTTGGTAACGGATGATTCTCCTGTCAATGATAGGCAATCATCATAGTGAGGGACCCCTGCCGTTTAAGAATGGCATTACTATCAATTGAAAGAATGATTCTCCTGTATATGTCACTATGCTTTTTAACAAGTGGTAAAATGATCAATATAGTTTAGTCGTGTTGGTAGTGAATATTTATGACAGTTGAAAGTGCCTCCTGAGTATTAATTAGTTCAATCATATGGGTGTACAGTAGCCATATTTTTATGCACCGAGCACTGCTAGGAAGACCTGGAAGAGTGTACCATCACTATAATGCCATCTAAAAATTAGAGTATGCACATAGGATTATTAATAAGTACTGGAGAATTTGACGATAGAAGATAGCTGCTGCAGCACTTAACCTATCAAATTCAATCACTTCAAAAGCAAGCTGCTTTCATCATCGACACGGTTACATCTTACATATGCAAAATTTAAGTTCGCGCAACAATATTGTTTAATCAGTTGTGCTGTTAAGGATTTTGACCTGATGTACTTAAGTTCAAACTAAACTGCTCCATGTGGAGCTGAATTTATTAGATTTTAATTCATCAATTCTAACAACAATCTGAAATTAGGCAAAAATTACTCAGATTCTCACTGGCTCTTATACAAAAGCAACTCTTTTACGGAAGCAACTGATTTATCATTTCATTTTATCTCTGCCAAGATGGCAAGTCAACACTTAAGCATTCAAACTTATAGTTGATACTTGACACATCTTTAAATGAATAGTAACTCTTGGAGTTTTAGATTTTTGCTAAATGTGCCCTTGCTTTTCATTACATGTTCTTCAGTCTACCGTGAAACTGGAATCAATTCTGAAAAAGTCTTCAATTATGTGAAAAATGGAGTATTGTTTTTTTCCTTTTTTCTTTCTTTCTTTTTTTTTTTTAAATTTATTTTTTTTAAAATTTTTTTCCTTAATGAAAGAGATATAGTGTATTGTTAAAGCATTTCCAGGCTTCTGGCATTTTACATCTTCTCTTATATTATACACAATTAATATTAGTTGTCCTAAAAATACCTCTTCTATTCTTCCTGGAAAGCATACTTAGTTACCAAAGCTTCCTTTTAAAGCATGCTTACTTACCATTACTTCCTTTTATTTTATTTTCCTTTTTTATAAGCTGACAATGACTTTTGTTTCAGTAATTGAAGGTGATTCCATGGATGCAATTACCAAAGCTTCAGAAAAAATCCAGGCTATAATTGACAAGGTCGGTTGATCATCATCAAATGTTCTGTCTAGAAATTATTTTTTTTTTGGTTTCATGGAAATAGCTAATTTGCAGCAATGGGAAATACATCTTCATTGATCATTAGCATTTAGCAGAAATATTGTTGCTAGAATTTACTATCTTGATATCTAGAGCAAGAGTATTAATATGATCCCTTCACCCTCTAATCATTTCTAGGCTTCTAGCTTAGCTGATGGTATGTTCAGAAGGTCAATAAAATATCCTGGTGAAATTCTCGCACAAGTTCATATTAACTTTTTCAATTGGTTCAAGGAAATGTTTGCTATGTCTAGTACATATTCTTGTGCGTTGTGTTTCAGTTTGTATGTCTGCAAGCTAAATGTGGCTAAAGTTTCAGTGTTATGACAGTGATCATCAAAGTTGCAGTAATGAAACATTAAAGTTTCATGTGTATGTTAGCAGTTAAGAAAAGATAGACTTTTTATTTTAATTTACTGTATTTCATTTTAATTCTTTTTTTTTTATTTTTATTTTTTTTTTTTTAAAATAAAGAACCTTTAACATCTACGCACATCAATATCGGATAGACAAGAGTGGTGGTATTATGACTACTATAATTCTCTCTGAGTCACTGAGGCTTAAAACATCTGTTTTTCTTTTTAGGTTACTTTTCTTGTGATTTGTCTGCAGTCTTTACAAGATAGATAGATTTACCATTTTGAATAATTTCAAATGCTCTTGATCATGTTTTGTAACAGATGCTTCCCTCCCTCATTTGCATTATCGTTTTGGTGCTAGGCATATTTAATGCTGAATGCATCTTTACTATTGTTTGAATTAAGTACATTAACTTACTGTTAAGTTGCATGGAATTTACTCCACAGTTCTAATTTACTAGGATGGATTCTAAATTCTAATAGTACAAGTCCATCAAATGCTTCTGTTCTTCAACTTGTGATTTTTAAATGTTCAATATAGTTAATACAAACTTGACAACTACTGTGGCCTGTGGGGGAATCATAAAAGAATTTGACTAGTTTTTATGAGGTGGAGGGAGTACATTTAAGATACCAATGGTGCTCTTTTGCTGCACTTATTCTGGAAGAGTCATCTCCACCTATGTTTTTATTGACGAATAAATCAGATGCAACCAATTGCTTTGTTAAAAAAGGGTTGTACAAGCAACGTGGATAAGCTGTCTTATAAACCAATAAAATTAAATTACACATAATCCCAGTTTCATTGAATCTTCCCAAGCAAGTTACCCTTGAGATCAGGTGCGACCTATTATTCTCTTGTACCCCTGCGCTCCCTGCAGCAGTATCTAAGCGTTGTTTGTGTTTGCTAATCAATTTATTTGTCCAGTCTCATGCAGTGGTTCATGTAAATATTGGAAGCATTTTCCACCTATAATCAAGCTGTTTCCTGCTTTTGAAATAATTCTTACCAGGTTTTGATAATTTGATAGTACTCCCTCCGTCTTTCTACGGATTCTACCTTGCCATTTCTTACTATTATACTGTGCTTGACAAAATCTATGATATCTATAGCAAAGCCCAACATGACTGCTATGAGCTCCAACTGGTTGTTAAAAATTCTGTTTACTTGTTCCTTTCGATACTTGTCTTTTTTTCCTGCTCAATCAGATTCCTCAAACATTAACATTTACATTGTGAACATGGAAGTTGTATCATTTGTTTTTTTTTTTCTTTCTTTCTGGATGACAGGCTGTTAATTCTTCAGCTTTGACCTTCTCTCACTTGATCTCGCTTCCATTAGCCATACACAATGAACTGGTTGATAAACTCAACAGATTTCAGTCCACTGTACTGGCATATAGTGATTCTAAAGATGCAGATGGGACTATGGATGTAGATTCAAGTGTTGAGGCTTCTGGAGATGAAGAACAAAGTGTAAAACCTGTAAACGCACCAGATGTTGCTGCCAATCTTAAAGTTGACGACACACATAATTTTAAAAGAGATACAAAGGACATACCTCTTGTAAGCTATGCACCTAAAACATCAAAGTCTTCTACTTCTTCTGGTACAAGATTCTTCTCTACTTCCTCTGTTGCATCCTGTTGATTTTCCTATATAAATTCTGTTGTAGGAAAATTTGAAACCACATCTAAAATTGTCTCTCTCACCCCCCACCCCACATACTGAGCCTTCTCATGGAAAGAATCTGTTAATTACTCTAGCCGTCTTCATTACTCAAGAGACAAAGGCCCTATGGAAGATCAATGCAACCATATACACAAGTAGTTTCAAAATTGGCTGATCAAGAGACAATACCTCACTAAAAAAAACTTACTACTATATCGTTGTTGGATGTTAATGGAATAAATAAAAATGGCTAATAATAGTATTTGCATTTTTTTATATATTGTTGTGTGATGAATTAAGAGATTGGAAATAGCCTCTCTGTTCTATTAGAGATAAGGCTACATACATTAGACTTCGTACCCTGCTGAGGATGGTAGCCTGTTTAGAGAGCAATTGGGATAATTTTGATGGTGAAAATCTTATTTATTGATGACCTGACGGCTGACGCAATAGACATGCATCAACTTACACCAAGTTATCTCTTGTATTTGATATCTCTATTCCTTTCTTTGGCAGGACTGGGAATTGATAAATCTATATTTATCAAACCAAAAAGATTTCACTTAACTGTAGTAATGCTGAAGTTATGGAATAAGGGACGTGTCAATGCAGCTAAGGAGGTTTTGCAGGTATATCTTGTTAAACTTTTGTAATTTCTTTATTGTAAACTTTCTTCTGTAACACAGTGTTTTGTGATTTTATCCAGAGCATCTCCTCTGAACTAATTGAGGTCTTGGACAATCGACCTTTATTTATTAGACTTAAAGGGCTGGTAAGACTCATTCTGACTGGCTATGTAGCTTTGGATCTGATGAATTTGGTATTATGTTATGAATTTAAACTAGGCTGCACTAGCTATTGGCCTTGAAAGAGAAAGACACTCTCTATCTGCTGATGCTTTCTTCACTCAAGGCTCATTAGTGATTGGTTTTCTCTTTGCTTGTCTTTCCTTTACAGTAGTTTACTATGTTTATTTTAGCTATTTTACCATTTAAGAAACCCTTATTTGATTCCAGGATTGCTTGAGAGGATCTCGAACCAAAGCTCAAGTTCTTTATGCTCCCGTTGAAGAAATTGGTAATGAGGGGCGACTTCATCGTGCATGCCGTATCCATTTACTACTTGGTTTCCTTTTCTCTTTAAATACAATACTTATATGATAATAATATTGATGTCTCCACATAGTAACTTCTTATTGCTCTCAAGTAAAGATTTATACTTCGATATATATGATGATAATGATGTCTCCACATATTAACTTTTTATTTATCCCTGAAAACACTTAAGTATTTCCTCAGCTATTATAGAACTCATCATTGATGCCTATGTCAAAGCTGGACTAGTACTTGAGAAAGATGCTAAGCAAAAGTTAAAGGTATATCTGATGCCCTAGTTTTCTGCTTATAACCTGCTTTTGACATCAGTAATCCAGTGCTCTTTACAATCTACAAGTAATATTCTTGTGCGGGTTTGGAAAACTATTGTGTGACCATCTTTCAAACTGCGACAAAAAGTAGAATGTTTCCTCAAAAAAAAAAAAAAAAAAAACATAAAGCAGAATAATGCTAAGGCATCTCAAACTTTGGACTGGAACTTATTGATATTTATGCTGCAGGAACATAGAAAATAACACAAATGAAGTGAAAGGGGTATTTTAAGTTTGATGATTACTTTGTGACTTATGTCTTTGTGCTTACTTCTTAATTATATACTTCGTACAAGACACTCATATGTTCTATCGTTTGTAAATTTGCTCTCCTGCTATATATACCAGAAAAAGACTGATAATGACAGTTGAGTTTTAAAAATAAAACCACCTGTAAGCATTTTTGAGCTGTGTTAATACTCAATATCAATATTTCTTTCATCATTTTAAAAACACCAAGAATGGTCTTTACTGCCATCCGATGCCCGATGGTGTTACTTTTGATTCAGCCTTCCATCTTCATAACATATATGAGGATTAAGTAGCATGGCGGGAATTTTCGTTTCTTGCATCTCTGTTGACTGCATGTACACCATGTTTGTCTCAGTTTGGTTTATCTGTAGTATGAGTGTTTTGTAGTGTTTGTCTGTAACTGTAATTGGGATGTTTAATTGCATCTACTTGCTTCAGAAGCTGTCTGTTACATGTACATATATGAAATTCGTGATTGAAACAGATTTTAAGTGTTGGCAGTGGTCTAGTCTGGCAGTCCTCCATTCTATGTTTCTTCCCTCCAACGTCTAAATTGCTGTGCATGACAGATGATTTAATTTGGTTTGTTTAACGCTAATAGTATTATCATTGCTCCCGTAAACTGCAGCTGCATGCTACTGTGATGAATACAACACAAAGGAAAGGAGTAAACAAGAGGAACAGAAGAGGGAAAGACTCTTTTGATGCCACACCCATTTTCGAGCAATTTGGGTCTGAAGCATGGGGTGATTATCTCATCCGTGAAGCTCATCTTTCACAAAGATTTTTATATGATGATAATGGTTACTATCACTGCTGCGCTTCCATACCCTTTCCTGAAATCGCTGAAGTTCCTGCTACCAGTGCCACTCCGGCTGAGTCTGTAGAAGAGTCCATAGCCAAGAGCGTGTAATCTTCTTGTATGGAGTACAATACCTTTGTTTTTCTGTCAGCTCCAGTTTGTACTGATAGCCTTTCGCGTGCCAAGAGGACAAGGAACAACCAAAGTCAATTTTCGAGCACAATGTTTGACAATGCATGGTTTTCATGGTATCTGTGTTTTATTAATTTTTTTATAGAATAGTTTTTAGTGATGTAAGAAATTAAAAATAAAGTTTGTTTGTAGAATGCGTCTAAAAAAAAAAAGAAAGAATAAAAAAAAATGTTTGTATAGTTGGTTGGCAAATGACTTGGCCTTACATGAAGTTTTTTTTAGTCAAAATTTTGGCTGGCTTTTAGTTTGTTACTCCATAATGTTGTTTTAATGATTTAAAGAATTTGGTCGGCAAAAACTTTGGAGCAGATTTCTAGCTTTTTGCTGTTGACCTTTAAAAAAAAAAATTACACTTTTTTGCCACAAAAATAAAATCTGGTCACTTTTTTTTTTTTTTTTTTTTTTTTTTTGACAGTGGTCGTTATACCTATGTATAGTTCACTGCTAACAACTTATTTCATCAAGTAATGTTTTTTTCACCAAACCAATGCTAAAGCACACTAATACAGTAATACAATCTATCAAACTTTTGCACCAATACATTCTGGCAAAGTTTGGTTTGTGGTAAGTTGGTAACTGATAAGGTTTGTATTTATATCTATCAAACTCTACTGGAGGTACTTTTGAAGTGGGAATTCCCCTACTTTCCCCCCATCCCACTTTCAAAGGGTTTGGCCCGTAAACTCGGATCTGGTGGACTTATGAGAGGTTTTAGTATTAAACTTTTGCTATAGTAAAAGGAACACTTATCATTAAGTTCATTATATTTTTGGGGGGTGGGGTGGGGGGAAGATAGCTAAGAGGGAAATGACAACAGACCTAAATTGATATTTTAGGTCAATCGGGTCTAATCGATCTAAACTGGGTTGAGTTCAATTAAGTCTAATCAAGTTTGGATTAGTTCGAGACTTTGAGTTCAAGTCATAACACATTATTGTGTCGATACAAGTCGAGTACTGAATCAAGTCATTTTTCAGTTTAAATCGAATCTAATCTACTGGTTCTATCAGCGTTTTAAAAACTTGTAGCGGTATTCTACTATCATTATTGTTTTAATTATTCTCCTTAACAACCTCAAATACGATGATAATTTGAGGACAAACGAAATAGCATATAGCATATAGCATATTCAATGTCCCACCTAACATTTTAATCTTTTCATACATCGTATGTTATTATAGAATTGTACACTAGTACGTGATGACTTCATATAACATCAAAAACGCATCAATTTAATTAGCAGGATTATAATATAAACGAAACTCTACTTAGCTAAAAAGGGTAAAAACTTGGTTCTATGACATTGTACTAGTACAGCTCTACCACAACGTACATCTATATAATAACACAAAATTACATATTTAATTATATGGAAGATAAGTTTGATATTAATTAAAATTAGATGCTGATCAGTTGGTGCTAATAAATTAAGTTATCTTTAACGAATTTGTTAATGTAAACTAATTACACAATTAAACTAAAGACATAACAAGTCTACCATCACTTGATCCCAGAAGACAACTACATACTGTACAATTGTCCCCACCTTTTATGGAAAGAACATGCATTTATGTTTAATAATTAGCAATTCAATCTAATCCAAAACATTATCAAACGAACAGTCCTAGAGCTACTATTTATCTTCACATGTTCTTCGCACAGTAATTCTTGTATCAGACGGTCTAATTCAATTTTTAGCCAAATAAGTTAATTTGACATTGTTTTATTCAACTTTTTTGGCTTTAAATTGACAGTGTAACGATGATCAAACCGTCTTTAATTTTCTAAGAATTTATATCTTTAATTCTAAAAAATACCTATTTCTTAAATTAAGTATCGCCTGTAATTGTTTGTCACATTAGATGAGCAGTATGTCAATGGATGCAATAAGCATATTCCTAATCAAAAATTCAAAACATCCTTCTTCAATTTTAACTCTGAATGATTACAACACCAAACAAACAAATAAAAACGGACCTACCAAAAAAAAAAAAGATGTCATCGAGATTCCACACTCATCTAGCTAATCCCCTACCTTACACCCCCCACGTTATCATTGTCTAATTTATTAAACCTTAACAACAATAATAATCCCAATTACATACATAATTATACATAATTAATCAAATGGTGGCTTATTTGTAGCCTCCAAATCAATAACATCCACATATAAATTTCCTTAATTTGAAGGGTGTAGACAATATAGTATCCTCAACTTTATATTTAAGATTATGGACGGTGCATTATGTGGCCTTAAATGGGTTACCATAACATCATGCGCTCCATATATATGACTTTACTATAATGTCTTTCACATAAAATTAAAAAGGGATAGATCATGTAGGGCACCCCCACAATCTAAATTTAATTTGCCATTGTATCGGTTTTTACCTTAATTACCTTTACTCGCGAGTTTAATCTCTATCAGCTACGGTTTTTGGACATGAAGACTTCCCAAGTTCCTATTTTCAAAAATCTAACCTATATGAATAAATTGATTTACTTGTGAGAGATTTCGATTCAGTAGATTTCATACAATCGACCTAAAAACAATCTACCCTTACAACATAGGGTCACGTACTGTATGTCTGGATGTTCCTCAGAGAACGGTTTGTCACATGCTAGAAAAAAAATCATTCATGAGATATAAGATGAATAAGATAAGCTACTTCGAGACATTTCCTCCACTAAAGCAATTGGGTGACAGGTTGGAATTGCCAGGGAAAAGTTGTGATTGGTTGTTTCAAACAAGATGTTGTGTATCTTTGATTCAAATATACTTGATCTTTAGTCTTTATCTATACACATATATACACATACACGACCATATATTTATGGCTTATGTACATTAAATGGATTCATATTTGCATATATATGGACCATGCATGTGATGTGAGTGTCATACTCATACAAACCATATACGGATTACCTATCTATCTATATAGAGTGGCGGATTCTGAAAAAATAAATATATTGGCGGCAGAATGCATATAAATAGTTTTGTCAAGAAAAAACTCGGAAAATTTAATAATCACTAGGGGGGCAAGTGACCCCATTCTATGCTAGAGATCCATGCATCATGTGATTATGAAAAATGGTTGCTACTAATTACCAAAGTTTGCTGGATCAATTATCGTTTTTACATTGAATTTTGAATTAATATATAGTAGAGTTCAAACGTTAGCTAAAGAAGGCCATTTTACAATAATATATATGAAACCCTTTAGTTAGAAGTTTATCTCTTGCATTATGAAATATAGCAAACATAATTATAAAGTACTAAAAAGTAATCAAAAGTTGTCATCATCATATGCAATAATTTGGTGTATTTTGCAATATAATTTTGTCTTGTTTATCCAATTAAAAAATGCTAGCTACTACACATTGCTATCATTAAATTTCTTAAATTTGTTTCACAATGTTCTTCCCTCTTTTTGTAAATCTAAATATCAATTAATATGGAGTATAAATTCAATAAAGTAACATAATGTGAAAAGATCATTATAGAACAAAGGGTATACGTGAATACGTGATCATCATAGTAATAATGTCAAGTGTATAACAAGTTAATTTAGGTACAATTATCAAATAAA
Organism: Chenopodium album; assembly: GCF_948465745.1. Lineage (NCBI taxonomy): Eukaryota > Viridiplantae > Streptophyta > Magnoliopsida > Caryophyllales > Amaranthaceae > Chenopodium > Chenopodium album. Next base: position 27,149,330 of record NC_137860.1, on the reverse strand, counting down.
TTTGATAGTCATTCTATAATAATTATTCTATCAAGCCATGAAAGTAAATCTGTATATATATCATTTTAATGGTGTATAATCTGATTGTAATTCTAAAAATCACTAAGTATGACACTACATTCTTTGAGTGATCTGACGAATATATAACAAACAAAATTGATACAAGTATCTTAAATGGTTATCTTTTATTATATCATATTCTTAACCATAAGAGTCAATCAAAATGACAATTAATTTCGTATCAAAGTTTTTTTTGAAAAAATGAAGTTGTGTCATAATTCCTAATTTTGTCAATTGTTTCTTCAAGTTTGTCTTTTTTGCTAAAATTGTGCAACAAAAGCTAAAATTTGGAGAATTTTTAGTTATCTCCTAGTAGTAATAATAATGAGGTGATATATTTGTTCAAGACTTCTTGGTACTTCTAGGACTTTCTATTTTTCCTAGTAGGAATCTTTTTTCTACATATTGGCATAAATGACCTTACATAGTTACATACAAGTATCCCAAAAAGAGGGAAATTATATTTTCAAAAGAAAAAAAAAAAAAAAAAAATCACTTTCATGATAATGGAAGTATACAATAAAAAGAATAATAATTATGAGTATAATATTAGACCATACTTTCTATATAAAGGAGTGATGTGGAAAGGCAATTCCATTATCTTGAAACCCAATTTCTCATCTTCTCTCTTTCTTTCTTTCTTTCATTAGTCTAATTAAGCTAATTAATAGCAATGGCAATTGCTTTTGGAAGATTTGATGATTCTTTCAGTTGGGCCTCGATTAAGGCTTACATTGCTGAGTTTATCTCTACCTTACTCTTTGTTTTTGCTGGAGTTGGATCTTGCATTGCTTTCAGTTAGTACTCTTTCCATTTATTACTTCAATTTTGCTACATTTTGCTTATCATAATCATATACTCCTATTATAGTAACCCGTATTATGTATGTACTCCCTCTATTCTTAATTAATTGTCACATTGATAATTTAGTTTTGATCCCTAGGTAGTTAGCCTTGGCAAAATGTACTTTTCCTAGTACTTCCCATCTCAAAAAAAATTTAAATACCATGTCATGATAAATGTTTAGAATAAATGTAGCTAGTGCACAAAATAGTAGCATGCCATTACTTATTCCCAATCATTGTGTTCTATTTTCTTAATGAAGACAACATGACCTAAGTCTAATGTATCGTATGTTGAATCCAAAATACATCATTATCTTTCGTGACTTCCTGTAGACTAAAAACAAAAGTCGATCAATTCATACATTTGAGTGATTATGTTTATTAATCTTGAGTTTGAATTTTGTTATTTCAGGCAAGTTGACAGATGATGCAGCACTAAGCCCAGCAGGGTTAGTAGCAGTAGCAGTGTGCCATGCATTTGCCCTATTTGTTGCAGTTGCAGTTGGTGCTAACATCTCTGGTGGACATGTCAACCCCGCCGTCACCTTCGGATTAGCCCTCGGTGGTCAGATCACCATCCTTACCGGTATCTTCTACTGGATCGCCCAGTGTGCTGGTTCCGTCGCTGCTTGTTTCCTCCTTAAGGCCTCCACCGGTGGCTTGGTTAGTACTTTTACCTCTTTGTCAATCATTATATTATTTCACGTCCTCATTCTTATTAGATTCGTCTCAATATATATTTTCTAACAAACACTCGATTATAGATCGATAAGAATAATTAAAATTAAAATTTTACTTTAACAAACGTGAAAAGAATAAAATAAAATATGTCATTATGAAGTATGAAACAGAGGTAATATTTTGAAAACTGTGCCGACCAATGTGACAATATGGTCTTGGTTATCATTTTTCAAATTAATTGCAATAATTTGATATAAAGTAGGAGTAGAAAATGTCTAATCGTTGCAAATAATATGAAACGGAGGTAGTATTTGATCAGATACAGATCATTAATTTTTACATGGGAAAGTTAATTAACTAGTATAAATTGTTCTTTTGTTATTGCAGGCAACTCCAATTCACAGTGTAGCAGCAGGAGTAGGATCAATTGAAGCAGTAGTGATGGAAATTATTGTAACATTTGCATTGGTATACACTGTCTATGCAACAGCAGTTGACCCTAAGAAGGGTTCCATTGGTACCATTGCACCTATTGCTATTGGATTCATTGTTGGTGCCAACATCCTAGCCGCCGGCCCATTCTCTGGTGGATCAATGAACCCGGCTCGCTCTTTCGGTCCCGCTGTCGCCAGTGTTGACTTCCAGGACCACTGGGTCTACTGGGTTGGACCCCTTGTTGGTGGTGGTTTGGCTGGTCTTATTTATGGCAATGTGTTCATGGGTGAGGAACATGCCCCTCTTACCAATGAATACTAAATTTGATGATTTAATTTGTGTGTTTTTTTAATTGAATTGATCCAATTTGTCAATGGGATAAGGGTGGAAATTGCAAGAATTGTCTTATTTATTCCCTTTTTTTAAATCTTGATTTGGGTAGTTTGTTTGGTTTGTTCTTGTAAATCCAATGTTCTAATCAATTCAAGTTTTGCATTTTGCGGAGTATAAATCTTTTATTTTTCTTTATCTTTGTTTTTCATGTTGCAATCCAAAATAATGCAATCAATATTAAGATTCCATTATGCAAAACTCGAATTCACACAAAGTATGTTTTCAAAGATTACATACACTAATACTACTCTAAGCTTTAACCACTAGTCCAAGACCTCATTGATGTGCATGATTACCAGTTTTAAATATGTAAATCATCAATTGTCAAATACTACCTCCGTTTCCATATGTAGTAGGTAACCGTTCAAGATCATCAAGGAGTATTATACGTAGTAATTAAAAATAAAATAATCACCTAAACCTATCGCGGTAATGCAGTATTGCAGTATAATGCATGATGCATTGGTATGTGGAATGGCTATAGAAATATGTACGATTGGCTACCTGTTTTGGTTAAGTCGTTAAGCTAATCCAAGGGTGTATCACCAGTTTGCACATACTAATGTATTAACAGTGTAAGCTGTGTAACACTAATACACTATACTCTACTAGTCCCATAAGCTCACGAGGTCATGACTCATGAGCACATACTCTACTTAGTCTACTAGACACATATCAGGTCATGCAAGCTCATGTGTTGTTGTGTCAGTGGAACTCATGTTTAAGTGGGTTGTCCTTGGAATGAGCCAAGAAAACATGTGTTGTATCGAGTTTGTACCGATCTTTATTAAAGGGAATCCATGTACGACCAGGCCAACGTGCCGTGCAAGTTAGCCCCAAGCCAGCTTGTCAATCTCGTGTCTAGCTTTTGTATATTTTAAAAATGATGTTCATGCATGACCATGACCTATCAATGTGTCTTTTGTGCTTGCTAGTTGGGCCTGAAATCTCGTTTTAGCCTGACCCATGCTAAACTCTTGGCTGCTCGTGTCAGATTGAACACTCCATGAACATTTCAAGACCAATTGTAAAACTTAATTTGAGTACTAATTCTTTAATTTGCTTCAATAGTCCAAATCAAAATGTATCACTATATTATTAATTCACGTATACCAATTTGATAACTCTTGTCACACAACTCCCAAGCTACTCATGCTAAAAGCCTAAAAGTGATAACTCCATCCAATCCATGAAGAGTAAAGGACTAAAACTTTATTTGAGTTTCATTCATATACTACCTCCGTTAATGGTTATCTGCAACTTTGGAATATTTTATACCTCACAAAAAATACCCCAAAGTTACAAATAATCATTAACAGAGGCAGTATTAAATTAATATCGATAATATACAAAATATTTGAAAGTATGTAACAAACTATCAAGAAACACTAGGAAAATCTTTTTCATAATTCCATTCATGTGCTTTCCATTCTGGTAGTTGCTGGATGACAACCTGCATACCCAAATCACATGAAAACATTAAGATATTGTTATTATATCAAAATTAATGTTGTAATTAAATAATTAATGAGCCTAATTCATTAAGAAGAAGGTTCTACTGACCATTCCTCTTGAATCTGGTGTACCAACTGTTGTTTGACAAGCAAGTCTCCAATTCTTTGGTTTCTGCTCAAATTTAATTAATTTCCCATTAAACATAATTATAATAAGTTCACATAAATGTAATTAAGTGAGTAACACTGTAATAGGGGAGTCTCTTAGTAATCTATATTACCTTCTTAAGATGCTCTTTCTCTTTTTCAGTTCTTGGGTTTAGAAGTTCCTTGCCTTCAATCACCTAATAAAAAAACCAAGACCATGATCAAATTTGTATCGCGCATTCGTTCTACATAAACTATACTTTGATTAGAGTAGAAGTTATATTAAAAATTAGGCAATTGTTTTCCATGTGAAATTTGATATTTATATCTATGTATGTGAGATTGATCACCTCTACCATGCAGGATCCACATGTTCCACTACCCGCACAGTTTAATAGTGGTCTTGCCTACAAAAAATAAAAATAAAAAATATCAAATTTGACAAAATATAAAGCAATATTAATTTCATTTCATTAATTAGTTTCATATAAGCAATGTACTTAATGAATTTAACAAATGATAAGAGTTTAAATAAGAGCTTACATAAGGTCCATAAAGGTCAATATCATTATCCAACATTATATCTCTAAGCTTTTGTCCACCCGTTGCTGATCGCAAATGCAAATCAGGCGTTCCATCAGGGAGTAACACTGACTGATTAATCAAAAACCCGAAAATCGGATTAAGAAAACAGAGAACATAATAAATAAAATCTATATTGTACAACTTATCATACAATTACTTTTAATGCATGTATTAATAAGATTCCCGTCTACAAAGGTGCACAACTTTACCACACTAGTAAGTACTAGTAACAACAATAATAGAGTGACAAATGGGGAGAGTTTTGTGGATACCTCCCCGTACCTACTCTAGGTTAGGTACGGGTTGGGGTTGGGGTTGGCAAGGAGATAATAATCGTACCCACATAGGATAGTGAGGCGGGTATGAATTTAAAATTTTACACGTCTCATGCAACTTTTTTCCATTCTAGCAATTACATAAAACATGCTAACAAAAAAAAAAAAAAAAAAGAAATTAAGTTTGAGATGTACTTACACTGACAAATGCAAATCCAACATAAGGTGGTTCGAGTTCTTCCTCTGATTGATCTCTCGTTTCATTAGCTTGATCATTCTCAGGAACAGTTCCAATAGCTCTAATTTGCCTTCTATAATTATTGCTATTAAAGCTAATTAGATTTTTGGTACTAATTGTTCTAATAGTGTACTTTGTTGTAATGTAGTGTTTAAAGTTGTTAGAAGATAAGAAACTTGAAGATAAACTGTAAGGAGTGTTCAAGTAAAGAGCAGTACTGCCCATCATTTTTTTGATATGTCATAAATTAAAGTGGAATAGTTTTTCTTGCTTTTTAGTTTTGTTTTTGTGGGTCAAAAAAATAGTGAGTATATACGGTTATAGTTTTGTTTATAGTATGGTTGATGTGTGGTTCATATATATCTTATCTTTGGTGTTGTGATAATAGGTAAAGAAACTCATGATATGGTTGCTTGATGCCAATTGCCAATCATAGCTTTGCCTCCGAGGTTTAGGACTTAAAAACTAGTATAAAGTTGGAGAATAGAGCAATTGTTCATGTGTTCGGAGCAATTAGATAATACTTAAGCTCCCTTTTTTTACATTCTTTTTGTGAGCTTAAATTAATTTTATTAAATTGAAATTTATTTAACGCTTTATTTGGATAGTAATTAATTAAGGAAAGAAAGGAAAAGAGGGAAAGAAGAGGAACAAAAGGGAAAAAAAAGGGAGGGGGAGGTGAGCTCAATTATCCCTTCAAATCTCTCTAATTTTTACACAAACAAGAATATGTACCCCCTTCTTTTCTCTTCCCTTCTTTTCCTTTTATCCAAACATAATGTAAATTTTTTTAAAAAAAAACAAGCTGCGAATTTCATTAAAAAAGATCAATTTCCGCCAAAGTTGTTAGGTTTCAATAATGTAACAACCGATTCTCTATTATATTCCTTATTTAAAATAGTTACTGATTTTACTAACCTGAAATGAATTAATTTTACTAAACTTAAGTTATTTTTACAGAATAATTTTTTTATGGTTTAGAGAACAGGGCCTTACTCCGTTTCCTTATTATGCTCTTGACTTGATTTTACACATTTGTCAATAGTCTCAATACATATATTTCATCGTTAACTAATGAGAAAATCCAAGTTTATATCTAAGATAAACTTGTTAACATATTTTCCCTCACAATACAATCTTTATCTTTTATTTTTTAAATTATAATTTTTTCTAATAAAGTGGAACAGATTCAAATATACATAATTAAATTGTGAGACGAGAGAAATTGGGATGTTAATATAAGAGATTAACTTAGGTTTCCTCCTAACTAATAATTAAAGGTTGAAATAATAACTTTTTCTCCCTTTTTATCCTTTCTTTCTCCTCTTTTAGGATTTTAGTTTTCTTGACGACCATTTAGGTCGAAGAAATTAAACTATTTCCTGATTTCCAACCCTATTACTTTTAAATTCAAGCTAAGTCATTTTTTTTTTTTGGTTCTCTCCATCAATCAGCTAAGACTGTTTTTTTCCCCAATATTCTGAGTTTTTCCCAACATTTGGGGTTGTTGATCATCATCTATGGATGAGAATTTTATTTTCAAAGATTATCATAATTCATATGGGTTTAAGTCTTGTCATCATTTCATCAACTAATAAGTCCTAATTGTTTAAAAAAAAAAAAAAAAAAACCTGATAAGTCCTAATTTGTACACATTTTAGATGCTTATATATCTACACTCAATTGCTTATATATTTAGAGGTTTAAGGTGTATATTTACATTATTTGCTTAATTAATTAGGTCATGCTCTACTACTCTCCATTAGTGTGTTTTGATGAATTTTAGGTGATTTAGATGCAAATGGATTATGGTTTAATAATCATGAGTATGAAGTATGAAGCTATCTCGCTCAAGGATCTCAACTCACGTCTTTGAGGCAAAAATGAGCTAGAATGAAGCAAAGCACCGATGAATTGAAACACATGACGAATATGAGTCTCATCCACTATTTTGCTTATAACTTTTGATGTAAAAATGATAATGGATTGATTTAGATTGCATTGAAAATTAAGCAGACTTCAAGAGCTTTTCAATGATATATTACGTGCCTCAAAAAAAGCTCCAGATCTCAAGCTATGACCGTTTTAAGACGAGCCACACGAATCGTCCATGCTCTAGCAAGTGAATTGATGCACGTCCGCGCCTAGAAAATTCTTGGACAATTTAGCCTAGATTAGTTAGAGCTGGCAATCCTGACTCGATCTGTGACCCGAAATTGACCTGAAAATGTAAACCCAAAATTGACTCGAACATAATGCTGACCTGACCCGACCCATACCCGACCTGAAGTGGAGTTGACCTGCTACCCGAATTGGCCTAACCCGAATTAACTCGGCTCGAAGTTGACCCGATACCCAAATTGACCCGACCCGATATCTGTGACCCGACCCAAATTGATTGATCCGAACGTATTCGAAACCCAAAGCAACCCGAACTATACCTGAAATGACTCGACCCAAAATTAAAAAATACTCAAAATGACCTAACTAATTTAGGGTTTAATTACTTTACCTGAATAAACACTTATCAAAGATAAGCTAAATTAAACAGTATAGTATTGTGTGTATAATGATATTGACATGTGTATGTAATTAAGTACTCGTAATTCATAAAGAGTTCCATTTAATTGGGAACACTAATTATTGCTATTGTTATTATTACTATATATTACTCTTAGCTTCTTCTTTATAGTGTTACATTGAATTATTTTTTTCACTATTCACTATATCTAATTTGAATTTTTGACCAATTAATCACTAATAGTGATCATACATATGAAATAATACAACCTAGAGTATATAGAACTGTTGGAATTGTCTAATGAATATACTACATATTTTTGATATTCAATTGTTAGACTCAAAAAAAGCTCCTGATCTCAAGCTATCACCGTTTTAAGACGAGCTACGCGAATCGTCTATGCTCTAGCGAGTGAATTGATGCACGTTCGCGCCTTGAAGATTCTTGGAATCTTGGACAATTTAGCCCAGATTAGTTAGAGCTGGCAATCCTGACCCGATCTGTGACCAGAAATTGACCTGAAAACATAAACCCGAAATTGACCCGAACACAATGCTGACCCGGCCCATACCCGACCCGAAGTGGAGTTGACCTGGTACCCGAATTGACCCAACCTGAATTAACTCGGCTCAAAGTTGACCCGATACCCAAATTACCCAACCCGATATCTGAAGTGACCCGACCCGAATTGATTGATCCGAACAGATTCAAAACCCAAAGCGACCCGAACTATACCTGAAATGATTCGATCCAAAATTAAAAAATACTTAAAATGGCCTAACTGATTTAGGGTTTAATTACTTTACCTGAATAAACACTTATCGAAGATAACCTAAATTAAACAGTATAGTATTGTGTGTATAATGATATTGACATGTGCATGTAATTAAGTACTTGTAATTCATAAAGAGTTCCCATTTAATTGGGAACACTAATTATTGCTATTGTTATCAATATCAATCAATCAATATATATATTAAAACTCAATGGCAAGGATTGTAATCTTGCCACGTGTCACCAATCTTGCCACGTGTCGCCATGTCACCCACTATCATTAGTCATACATCAATGTTTTCCCTTTAAAATTTATGATTTATTAGCATTAATATTTGAACTCATAAACTCTTATTCATTAATATTAAACTTTAACTAACCACCAATCCGATGACATCTTATGATGATAAAGTTGTATTAAAAAGAGTTAATCATATTCATAAATTTTAAAATTTTAACTGTAAACTTATATATGTGTGTATATTTTAACAAAATATGATTGCAAAATTAATTTTATTTCTTTCATTTACCCAACCATAATTCATATAGGTTATAGTTAATAAAAATATATAACCATGCAAAGCAATTTTAAAGGTTTTTTTTCTTTTTAACCACAAAATATGTTTACTCAAAGGAATTTATAATGACAGCTGAATGATAAAAAAAAATCCCTTTAACAAATAAAACAAACTGATACAATATAACATTTAAGATGCTGCATATTAAATAATGAATTTTGATTTTCAATTATATTTAAAAAAAATAAAAAATGATATTATTTTTATAAAACCAACAATATGTTTCATTATATTTTGTTATAATTTTTTTATATACAAACAACGACCCGGGGCATCGCCCGGGCCAAAAAACTAGTTATATATTACTATATATTACTCTTAGCTTCTTCTTTATAGTGTTACATTGAATTTTTTTTCACTATTCATTATATCTAATTTGAATTTTTGACCAATTAATCAATGATAGTGATCATACATATAAAATAATACAACCTAGAGTATGGGCCTGTTCTCTTACGTTGAAATTCAGTTCAGTTCAGTTCAGCTGAGTTCAGTTCAGTTCAGTTCAGTTCAGTTCAGTTCAGTTCAGTTCAGCTCAATTCAGTTCAGTTCAATTCAGTTCAATTCAATTCAGTTCAATTCAGTTCAGCTCCTAATTTCCTTCTCTTATAAAATATTCATTTCAGTTCAGTTCAGTTCAGTTCAGTTCAGCTTAGTTCAGCTCAGTTCAGCTCAGTTCAGTTCAGTTCAGTTCAGTTCAGTTCAGCTCAGTTCAGTCAATGAGAACAGGCCCTATATAGTACTGTTGGAATTGTCTAATGAATATACTACATATTTTTAATATTCAATTGTTATACTTTATACTTATTGATAATTATAATATATTATTGGTGAAATTTCTACATCGACATAGGCGAAGATTAACCTAGCCCAAATTAACCAGACCCGAACTCAACACAACCCGAATTTGACCCGACCCGAACTTGTCGTGACCCGATTTCAACTCGACCCGAACTTGACTCGAAGTGTTGACCCGATACCCAACCTGACCTGAATTACCATGTAACGCCCTAGATTTTCCTTTCCTTTAAAATACCTATTTTGCGCTTTTTAAACACACGAAATAGAAAAATCTAAGACAATATTGCCACCGTGAAAATGGCTAAGGCAATTATCAAAGACAAACAACGGGAGACTATCTTTAAAACCATTCAAAACAAGTCAACTTAAAAAGTAAAGCCAAACCAAAGTCAAACGAAGTCAACCTACAACTTGGAACCATTGTAGGATTCTATTAAAACCAAACAATACTTAAAAACCTTTGCGTTAGTCTTACAAGCATAATATAATATAATAAATAAAGCAATATACCACATCGTAGTCTTATAGAAACTAAGCATGATTCGCTCTTCACTCATGCCCATCATGAATATGCTTCATCACCTGAAAAGCTCCTCTTTACTTGTCCCCATTACTCGCCATTAGAAATGGGTTGTCGTAGGGCCAAGATAAAGACAAGTCCAAACAAACATACGAACACACAATCAACAATGCTGAGTACATAAGCGTAAATAGAACACACTAGCATGTTTTCATCTTATCATCACACATCTTACCTTGTTGAACCTGCTTATTACAAGCATAAACCATACAACATGACCACTCAATAAATAACTAATTTATTTATTTAGCTTGATTATGCATCGAACGGGTTTCCACCTAACCTGCCCCAATAAAAGGGTACTAACACGGGAGCTAACTGTGCCAGTATAAAAGAACCATTCATAAGTGGCGAAATTTCTGCGAATAATAAAAAAAAAAAAAAGAATATACAACATCCTGTACTCCCATTATAAGTTATGGTCAAAAATAAAGTCTCATAACCCCCCCCCCCAATATGTTCATACTCAAGGTATATACGTTCCAAGAGTTTTGATGCGTAATCTCTTTCACTTTACGTTGATTTATATATTATTGGACTTGGTGATGACTCTCAAACCATAACACGATCAATCATTATAATCATTCAAGCAATCAAACTTATCAATTTAATTCTTGAATAATTAGTGACCACCTAATTTTAAATGTTGGATCCTCTTTATTCTACCTCAGTGTCAAAGACACCTTAAACGCATAATGCGCCACAAATCCTATCTCTCGGTGTTAGATATACCTTAAGTGCACTAAGACACCAAAATATTATTTAATCCTCGTGTACATATACAATAGCTCCCTCCTTATGCTTATAGCATCAATAAAAAATTTTATGAACGATAATAAAATTCCTTTTCAATATTCCAAACCAAATTAAACATTTATTAAACATGCTCTCAATCACGCCAAAAATAAAAGTGTACTTCATATGCAACATGCCAATGTAATTAATTCCAATCATCAATTCATCACAAATAATCCATGCTTGGCAAATCAATCACCAACATCAATCCAATCAAAAATTTCAATCAATACTTATCATGATACTACCTTGAAATTAATTAATCAAAGTCTAGCATGCTTCTATATACTCAAATAATTACCAGGTACACGAACGTACCTTGAATACAATCTCAAAATCGCCACGACTACACGAAATCACTCACTTGGAATTCTCCTACAACCCAAATTTAAAAAGAGGCATTAATACCTATCCAATATGACTTTCCAGCAACATACATACACTTTAAATTACTTATAAACCTCTTAAAATAAGCTAAAAATCAATTTAAAACCCTTTCTTTGATTCCCTATTAATGAGTAATTAAAAATCCTTTTAAGAAACATGATTATACCTTATATACAAAAATTCCAGCTTTATTAATGATAAGTGTTTTATTTGTCCACTTATCATGGCATTTTAAACACGATTTTGTACTTTTTCCCCTACTTTAATCCCTTTTAATTTTCTAACTCCTTTTGTACTAAATTTCATCTTTTGGCTTTCCCGTTTCTTTTTATGTGCGTGCTCTTTGTAGATGCAATGAGAATGTGGTTAAGTAGCATGAGCTTAAAGACTTTCTCGAGTAAGCATTCACCAAGCAGGAGCGGGCGTGCACCTTAAATAATGGAGCCATTCAATAATATGCTAAAACGTAAGCAATGTGGACCCTACTAACGGATTTTTGTAGTGTTAAAATCCATTGTATGACTTTTTTGTGGTGTTAAAATCTAAAAAATAAAAAAAAAATGAAAAAATGGTTTTTAACACTACCAAAAAAAAAAAAAAAAAAACTTTTATTTAACACCACAAATTTTTTATATAATTTGATTTTACCACCACTTAACGATTGCCGTCTAAAAATCCGTTAAGTGGGGTCCATTATGCCACGTGTCATCACATTATTGGTTTAGAAAAAAATATAAAAATTAAAAAAAAAAAATCCAAACCCTAAACTACCCCAGCCAACCCCATCCCCACGGTTTTATTATACTTTTATAAACATGCAAATTGAGGTTAGTTTTTTTTTTATGATTTTATCAATTCTGACCTCAGATTGGATCAAGAGGGACAAAATACCTCCCTACACATATGAAGAAGATGCTTTGCGCATGAAAATCGGAGAATTTTTTTTTTTAAATCATTAGATTTAACGGTATTCTTGACGGTAGGTGGTAAAAACAATTTTTAAAAATTTTTTGTTGGTAAAATAAAACTTTTAAAAGTTTTGGGTGTAAAAAACAATTTTTATTTTTTACTTTTTTATTTTTTTGTGGTAAAAGTAAAAAAAAATCCTACTATTATATACGAATTTAATGCAGCCTTAAAAAAATTTGGTGAACTAATTGCTTTATTTAGAATAACAAGAAAGAACGGGAATACTTTAATGTTAAGGTGACACGTGGGAGCGGTTGTTATATACACCCGGGTGTTTCGTACCCTCATAAGTCATAAGTACTTATTCACATTGTGATGATTGTTTTTCATTTTATCACTACGTGAAAAACACAGTAGTACGCCCGGGTGTATATAACAAATTCTAGACACGTGGAACTAGTTTTTGGAGTGCCCTTTGCTTTAGTATAGTTATAGATATCAAATTTTTGTTTATTTGTAAAAAGTATAGTAATTTTTTTACTTTTATATGAATAGTCTAAAATTTAATTTTGGTTAGAATTTGAAATCTATTAACTTTTACTAAAATAAAACATTGCTGACATCGACTCCTAATAAATTATCCTACGTGTCATCCTCACATTAATTTTCCCTCCATTTCTATTTGTCATGTCATCAATTATTAAATTCGTTTAATCTACAGTTTCTACATTATATAATTTTCAAACAAAATATATATATATATATATATATATATATATATATATATATATATATATATATATATATATATATATATATATATATATATATATATATATATATATATATATATATATATATATATATATATATATAGACCATAAATATATTAGTTGCACATTAGTTAAAAAAAACATTTAATAATTAAACAATAATGGACTACTCGTACATATTAAGACGAATAAAAACATACCCAACTTGGCTATGTTATGTTGTATATATATAGAGTAATTTTGAAAAATCTGTCACCTTATGAATATTGTCAAGATTCCAAATGGGAAGAACAAAAAGGAAAGGAGGGAGTACGTTAATGAATATACGTGAGAGATATACAATAAATATAAGGACTTATTTGCATTGACAAATCTGGCGGCGGTTTCTTTAACCATTAGGTTATAGTTTAGGGTTTTAGGGAGGCGGGGATAAGATAGAAGGCTAGGGTTTCAAGAGGCTCCAACACTATAAATGCTACTAAGATATATTTCTGTGTCTACCACTTCAATATAAGTCACCAGCAACAAACCTCTTCCTTCCCTTCCTATCAAAATTTATTTTCTAAATTCCCTCCCTTCATAGGAAATTATTTTTATCTGCGTTTTGCTATTAACAAAATTACTTTTCATCAAGTCATGCATCTAGCTCTTATAAATCTCACCATATCCAATTCATTTCTTAGGTACATATGCTACAATGTGATTTATATGCGCCTTGATTCAAGAAAAGATCAATCTTATGGAAAAAATTCAAAATTAAGTCTAAAGCTTCATAGCCTAGCGACATCAAATCAGTAAATTACCTGAATGTAAGTTTAGTCTTGATTTTCTCTTAAAATGTAAACATTGATTATCGAATTTTTTACTTTATGCTCATATATCAAAATGGTATGAACATTCTCATAATTTTCCCAAAAATAAAATCAATTTTCTTAAAAAAAATAACTAAATTTGAAGTTTATAGATTTTTTAATAATAACTTAGTTTTAGATTAATTGATAAAATTGTTTTATTGTTTTTTTCCAAAAAGAGCGGATTTGCTCAAGAATAAAGGGATGGAATTGAACATAGAAATAGGCAAGCCTGGCCTAGATCTAGCCGGAAGTGTGTGATCTAATAATGGTAATAATCTTAGGATATCTATAATATCATATGGAAAAAGAGAATGTGATGCTTGTTCAATTTGACATTTTTTTGTATAGCCAATTTTTTCAAATTAAAGCTTATCATCAAGTTTTCAAATTGAATGACCGGATTTTCGGATAAGGTCATAACTTTTTAGAAAAAAATCCGAACAACGTTTGAATCGAAAATCAGAAATTTTTAATTCAAATGTTCATTTGCAAACGTAAAATCGGATTGAATACCCAATATTTTAATTAGGTCGAATCACTCGAATTTGCAAATCGAATCAAATACTTTGGCACAACGTATTACTTCTAATGATTATATTTTGCGAGGTTAATTAAGAACGATGATTATTTTAAATGAAAAAAGTTGGCTTATACATGTCCTTTCTCCGTATCCGATTGTTAAATTTGTTAGTTTATGAATGTTGATAATTTTGTGAAAATTTTGGCTATATGATCCTTATATTAAGATCTTTATCTAACACTGTTGTACTCTTTCTTATGCAATTGTCAGGTTCCTAGAATATTGTTGAGTCAAATATTGCTTTTTACCAACAAGGTCAAATATCCTAACTTGTTCTAGGGTATTAAAGGGTTGCCCCTCTTGTTACTGGTTTCAAAAGATTGATAACCTTGCTAATGTAACAAAACACACTAGTTGAAAAAACGCAATCAACTGGCAAAATGTGACTTTTAGCAAATGACATGTGGGGTTGCTATATATTATGATAAGCATGATGGTGATTTTAAGGATTCATCTTTTGTTTTGATTTCTTACAATATAGAGTTTAAGACTGATATGGTGTTTCAATCCACAAAAAAAACAATCTCTAGGGGTTTTGAAAAGACTCGAGAAGACATTGTTTTTTTCAAGGCAAAATTATTAAGAGATTGTGAGATACGCGACTAGCAACAACAGGGTCCCTATCATTAGCCGTGATGATATGATAAATGCGGAAAATCTTGTGCATGTTAATGGTGTTACAAACAATTGAAGATATCTTGGGGCAATGGGTGATCATTTAAGGTTTTCGGCACAAAGTGACCATTGTTGGGATTTCAGGCATGAAGTATTTGTGCATACTTGTATTTCTCAACCATTGATGGAAGTTTTGTATGTAATATAGTGTATTATAGTTACCAAAAATGGTGGAATTGGATTACCATCATTAACTAACTTTTATTACTACATTCGTTTCATATTTTTTGTAACTTTGGGATATCATTTGTGAGACGTAAAATACTCCCAAGTTGAAACGGAGGTAATATTCTTTTGTAATAATTCAGCTTTGGGAATGTGTATACGAAATCATAAAGTACTACATCCTTGTTTTAGTTGATACATTTTGATTTTGTCATTTTTTACACACATCACTTTGACCATGTTTTGTGATTTATACATAATGAAAAATATAATCATGTGGGTCTTGTTAGATATATCACGATATATATCTTCAAAATATCAATTTTTTTATAAGTTTTTTCTTATCAGTGATTAAAAATATTAGTGGTTAAATTTGACATTGTCAAACGTGACTAATGACACGTGTTAACTAATAAAAAATGCTTGTTTGTTTTCACTCTCAAAAGCAAAAGTGAAAAGTAATATGAAATTAAGTCCCATCAATTTTGCACAAATTTATTTACTGGTGTAATTTTTTATTAAATACCAAAAAGTAAAAGTTTGGTGTATTATGTAATATCAAATGTTGTTAGATTAGAGTCATTATTGTATTTAATCAAAATATTGAAGGAGCATTTATTTGGAGATATTCCTTAAAAGGTAAGGGAATCAATTGCCTTTATTCCCATTGATATTTTGTTAGCCCATTTTTCAATTCTTAGTTCCTTTATTGTTTCTCTATTCCCACAAACTCTTCCAAATTGATTCCCTACCATACTAGATAGGTATCTCAATTTTCAATCCTTAGCCACCACCCTACCCCCATCTCCTACCTAGCTCCCCTACCCCAACCACGTTTAGAGCACCTAGCCACCCCACTGCCTCCCCCCTTGTCACACTTCCCCCACACCTACCGGCCCTCCCCTTACCTCGAACCATCGAAAAAGCTACCTTCCCACCCCCAAACCCTTTAATCCTCCTTCCCCTCCCTGCGAAAATGCTGTCCGTCCCTCCCCACACCCTCGAAACCATAGCCACTAATTTAAGTTATCAAGTAAGTCCAAGGCTTTCAATAATGACAAGTATATATAGTTTCCATTTTAAAAATGGTTAACCTAACTAATGGACGTACTAATATTTACTAAGGAATTCGTTATATACACCGGGGTGCACTGTACACCCAACTAATCCTCATGGGTGTACGGCGCATCCGGGTGTATATAATGATCTCTCCATTTGCTACTTTCTCTTGCTTTTCTATGTTTATATTTTGACTTTAGAGGTCAACATTCAAAAACATGGCTATAAAAATACACTACTAGTATTATAAATATTAAAAGCATAATATCATGTGGGATGTTAATTGTTGGATTCATCTTATAATAAAATATCACATATCATGTTTGTACAGAATTTTTACTCAAATTATATCGAAGATATTCATGGTCAAAGATGTGCATTGGAGACCGTAAAAGTCAAAGTGAACCATTGAAAGAGTACAAGTTATTTACCTTTAAAGTCCATGTTTGTAAGACATAAACTTTTACTTTATATATAGGTCAAGTAATGGTGTAGTAAAGTTCATTTTATTAATACACATCTTATTTTTCCTATGTGACTGTGTTCGTTCTCATTTTTGCAATAAGTTGTATAATTAAGGACATAACACATATTAGGTTTATTTACCTTTACTTTTGTAATTCTAAGACTCAAACACAATAATGAGAGTCAAGTTAATGAATTTTGGAACTCATTAGAATATTATAGGTTTTTTTTTTTCCTACAAAAGATTCTATTAATGTAAAATAGTATTACAACCTAAGAAACAAATTACATCCTAACAAGGGTAAAAGAAACAAAATAACAATATAATGTAAAATTAAAGACATTGATGGACCACATACAGGTAACACACCCAAACCAACCCAAAGACAAGTCTTGCCAATACTTTGGACCCATACCTGCCTTGTTAACTGGAAACCTTGAGAGGGATAGTGACTGAACCTTGAAATTTGTGATGGGAACTGAAACCTGCAAAGAGACTGAATCGAAATGTTGATGGAAGTTGTTGAGAGTTGAGCCAATCAACCAGAAGATGAATGCACCCTGTAGCTTTAAAACGAACCTTTGACATCACTCCACTCCAAAGGATTGACAAACACTAATGCTTCCTCGGAGTTTGGGAACATAACTAAGAGAGTCATATTTCTTAATGACTCTTCCATGAGAAACCTGACACCCAAATGCAGGTTCTCTGCTTGCAACTTCACCAAAGGAGAGAGCAAGATATTGGAGGACTTTGCTTACCCTAGACATTGAACATGGGGAGCCTCCTTCAAGATAGAGGTTAACAACGATGTCTGACTTGATCATCACATGCACTAACAAAGGGATGATAGTAACTAGAAAAATACTCCAATCACTCGGCAAATAAGTCACCACATGTAAAGAAAACACACCTCTTCCCTTAACAAAACCATCAATTGAGATATGGACCATGGCTTGACAATCCAAAGAAGGATTACCAAATAAAACTTTTATCAAACAACGGCCTAAGGAAAGCTTAGAATAAAAGGCATCCTTACTCTAACTTCCCTCCCCTAAAGAAAGGAAAAAAGGAAAATCCAACTCTCTGCCTAAACCAGACATGCAAGGGAAAGCTACCTTCTGCAAATCCCTTAAAATTGCACATTTGCACCACCCCTGAATCCCAAAAATAGTACACCAAACAAGCAAACATATATTTCCTGGAAATCCCAAGAAAATAAGCTTGAAGTAGTAGCTGGTGAAAACCACCAAAGGCAAAACTAATCCAAATAAAATTAAAGTTGACCCAAACCATCAAGCTAAGAAAACACAATAAACCAATAGAATTAAAGAAATTCAACAACATATAAACAACAAACTAGAGCAAAGAACTAGCTAATACTCAGAAATAAACCAACTTGTGAGACTAGGAAGAGCAAAAAGTACCCGAAGACTATCTCATCGACATAAACTAACACCCTGACTAGTCGTGAAGCCCAACTCAAGAAGTCCCCTCCCCTGAATCGAGACTTATATTAGGGGAGAAAACCTTAGTCTTAACTTCACCTTTACCGTTACGAAATCAATCAATGGAGTTCCTTTCGATGGCGGCGTTAAGAATATCCTTGGCTCCTTGATTCATGGGATAATTGAAATTGTAAACACTTAACAACACCCAAACTTGAACAGCTACCGATGAACCCGATGGCAAACATATGACTTTGCTAACTTTCTTAATCCTTACCCTGAAACACCTAAAAAATAAACTAAAAGAAAGCTAAGGAGCTTAACTGCGCTCGCCGGCAATGGCAAGGAGAAGAGAGCCGATCGCCGGCGAGCCGAGGTTGTTAAGAGGGGGAAAGCGGTGGGAGGGCGGTGCAGTGGCGGATCCAGGATTTGTGAAATGGGGGTACGAAATGAATTTCGACAAAAAAAAAATTTACAAAATAATGTAAATTGCAATAATTTTTTCCTAGCTAAATTTTGAATTAATAAGTCATAAATCATTTTACTTTGTATTACTAATGGCGTGTATAATACATCCCATCCTCCGACGATAAGTCTTATTATTGAGTAACTAAATATGTTTGGGAGAGAAAAAATAGAGATTATTTAAGAGACCTGTTATCTGGAACAACAGCTCTCTTTGATTGAAATACTAATCTCCCGCTGGAAATTATCACCAAAGAGGCTAAGAGACCTGTTTTTTAAGTAGGCGATCTCTTTGATGTTACACAAAAAGGCGGCTGAATAACTAGCTACATAACAGAACCTAAGAGACCACCTCTTTGATAAATGGGGTCTCTTTTCTTACCAGACTTTTTTTTTTTTGGCAGAATGGGGGTACAACTGTAACTCTATGTACCCCCCTAGATCCGCCAGTGGGGCGGTGAAATGACACATATGAGTTTTTAGAGAGAGAAAACTTGCTTAGTATTAAATATTTTCGACTATTACTTGAACATTATAGGTTTAATTTTGCCTATATGATTACACTCATTCCCAACTTTGTGTTATGTTGATTTTTAAGGTTGCTCACCCGGTTCACCGGAGCTTAACTCCGACTACATCCGGATCCGACTCGGGTAGCACACCTGGCTTATGGTGGGTGAGTCTCCCAACAAGAGTTTCTGCATACGGTGAGGCTCGAACTCGAGACCTCCCTTAAGCGGCATCAAGTTGCTTACCACTTGAGCCAACTCTTGTTGGTTTGTGTTATGTTGATAAAATAATAAAATATCATCTTATTTTTTCACAAGTCATGACTAATCTATATCTATACTTAGTATTTAAAAACACAAACCAAAATTGACACATGTTATCATTCTTTCTCACCTTTCTTTATTCATTCTCCCTCCTTATGTTTTCAAAGAAATTCTCTCTTCATCTCCCCCTTTATTTCTCAATAACTTTTATATTTTGTAATCTTTATTTTAATTCAATAACAAATTAAATTTCCTAAACCTTCTCCTCTTCTCATTATTCCATCTATCAATTCAATTTATTCACATTCATAATTTATTTCTTTAATTTGACCCCTTATCTTCCCCCTCTTCTTATATAAATACAAATTTTCAATAAAGATTTTTTCACACTCATTAAGTTTCAAAAACTAAAAAATTAGTATATCTCTCAAAATTCTATGTGAAATTTCTACAACAATGAGGATGATGATTGAAAAGGGAAATATTTAGGTGGCAAGAATACTATGGAAATTCCATAGGATGACATTGTTTGCGTGTCATGGGGCTTTAATTTTGAAGATATTAAGCGCAATATAAGAGACATATATTGGTAAAGCTAAAGAAGAATATAATGTCTTCACATTTGATGTAAAAATTGTAAATTATAATAAGTGTTTCGTATTTACAAAGTAGTTTTTTATACAAATTGTTGATTAATATATCATGCGATAGAGATATGATTTTATGATTTTAAGCCATTTTTTCTACAACTATTAGTCTATTACCATAAATTCATAAAATATTATAATATGTCAAAAGACGATAAAATAAATTCATTCAAATAATTTGTAAAAGGTTTTTTTTTTTTTTTTTTTTTTTGTGACAAGATAATTTGTAAAGTTTCAAATAAATATATAACTTAAGCATAACCCGTGCGTAGAACGGGTCCAAAAGCTAGTTATATTCATTCATTCTATTCCTTAGTTTAATACATGTACCTTGTAATATCCATACCCGCTCACTACCCATCAAGATCATACCCATATCCACTTAAGAGAGTACGGTGCGGAATCCACAATGATGTTATTGATGTATGATGTATGGGTCCCCTCAACCAAGGAGAGTAGGAGACCATGAAATTGGGGTTTAAGCAATAGAACATTTCTTGTAATCCTTAAACCCTTGTTTTTGGGTAGAAGAACTACCTAATAAAATACACATACAATGTCCCAAATCACTACTCTCCGCCTCCTAATTAACCATTCTCCTCCAATCTTCTCACCTATTTTCTTCAAACCCAGAAATCTTCATCTTCCAATCAGGCGTTTCTCTCTCTTTACTGCCTTTTCATCATTACCCAAGAAGCAAACAAATTTGCAATCTTCTCCTGCAAAACCCCTGAAGTACAAGAACAGAAATAAGAGTTCTTTGGCTGAGAAAAAGAAGGGAGAAGAAGGTGCAAAAATGGCGGAAACTGAGTCTTCTGGGTTTAATAAGAGGAGGGCAATGGGCAAAGATAAGGATGATAAGCCCAAGAATCTTCAGCTCAAAGTTAGAAAGCTTAATCCTGTTAATACTATTTGCTATGTTCAGGTATGAATTATATTGGGATTTTTTTAATTATTAATTGATGTTGATTTTGGGTATTTTGAATAATGGAAATTGAAATTTTCAAATGTTCATCATTTGGGTATTTGAGGGTTTTTGTGTTTTTGATAAGGGTTGTTGATTGTAATTATTAAAACTTGATATTGCGTTTATGGGATATGATACTATGACAATGTTCAGAATATAATGGTTTTGGGTTGATTTATTCGGTATGATTGATAAAATTATGTTGGAAAGATTGATTGGTTTTGAATGAATTATTGAATTGTAGAAGGTTTATCATATCAATTTAGGTGATGCTGAAAGATACTGCGTTGCAAAATGAAATGTTATTTAATTTGAGGTTGGTTTGATACTGCAAATTGTGTAATGCTGGGTTTTGTTGATTACAGATTCTGGGAACTGGAATGGATACTCAAGATACATCTCCATCAGTCTTGCTTTTCTTTGACAAGCAAAGGTTTATCTTTAATGCTGGAGAGGTAATAATAGGTTTATTCTAGATACTTGCACTCCCATGTTATCAGTTGGAAAGTATTCTATTGAACTGCACTCACTGCAAAGCCATGGATTTCAATTACGTAGTACCTTTTATTGTCTTATGCAGCTAATCAGCCCATGCTTCACCTATTTCATTATGTAATACAGTTAATTGCATTCTGTTGCTAAATTGCAATGATAGTGTTAACTGATAACATATAGTTTGAAGATTCATGCCAAAACAAAACACGTTCTAGTTTACCATATCCTTTGGGTGCATGGTTCTTGCCTTCTTGGTCTATATTAGTCAGTCAGTCACCCATCTTGTGGTATAATTCAAGATTATTAATTCAGTGCTTAGTAGCTTACTTTCACATCTTAGTCAGAAGTGTATATATGAAAATAGCTACAATTATTTTAATTTCAAAATTTCAATGTAGTATGTAGATCGTTGGTTGTGAAGATGCCAGGGTTCCCTTTTTATTTCAATAAGAAACTTATTTTCTTGTTGCATCTTTTCATTCAAGATAGTGCTCTCAATGTGAACAATTTGTTGTGGCCAAATATGCAGATGGATTTGGATCATTTACAGAAACTCCCATACACTATGGTGCTAAATGGCTTTCTTAAGTCCAAAAGATCGTAACTACAATGTAGATGCCATTCAATACATATGCAGGATTGCCGAGAACCTTTGCTGTAGGAAATCTTATCTGTGAAAGTGGCTGAAATTGAATCTTTGGTTGATGGGCATAAAGTTATTCCTGTATTATTAGTCAGTTGATCATAAAATGGAACCCAGAAACTTTCTGTTCCAAATATCTGATTCTAGCACCTAAATTCCTTGAGTACAGCTTCTTTAATCTTCTGTTAGGAAGTAACTGTACTCAGTAGAATGGACAAACCATATGTCTTACTAACAAACCACACTCCTAAGTATACCTGATGCTAGGAGTGTACCTGTTTGACCAGAAAAAGAAAAGGAGAACTTGAAAGAAGGATCTTTGAGCATTCGGCCTTGGGTGCAGAAGGGTGTATACCCAAACTTGTAGTCAAGGCTCTGTCAAAAATCAAAAGGAAAATTTTCCAAATGCATAGTCTGTTTCTCATATGATGAGATGGCAAAGTCAGCTCAACAATTTGATGTGAGACACTGGCTCAGGCATAGGGCATATATTTGCTTTCTCATCTGAAGCTTATCCTTGAGGACAGGACTTGGGGGGTTCTAAATAATGTTAGAGAAAAGGAAATTAAAGGTTGGCTACATAAATCTGTTCTTTTCTTATTATGTTTCAGCTGCACTCTGGTTTGGTACTGTTTAAGACTGATTTAAGGTTATATTTCTAAAGAATTGTAGTAAACAATAACTGTTTATAGCACAACAATAATATGAAGGACAATGTAGCCAGTTGAGTGACTTGAGTTGTATTCTCCCTGAAGAGCATGTGTCTCTATTTTTTCCCCTTGAAGAATTCACTGACCGAGCCCCAGCCCCAGTTATTAGATGTTCTCATTATAGGCTCATAGTTTTTCTCTGGGTTTTGTGTTGGTGAACTCAAGTTACCTATTGAACTGAAGATAAGTATATGAAATTTTGGCATGCCTTTATTGCTAGTCCTGTATTTGTGTACTCCTGCCAAACTGATTTTGTTGGCTTTGGTAGAGAATATTGAGAAGGTAATTTTAGTGTTAATATGGAAAGTGCCTCTATTGCGTCTTGCCTTCTCTAGAGTCCAATGTTAAGACTTGAAACTTTAACCAATTAGCCCTTTGTTTTGCATTTTGTTATCATTTGTTTTCCAGGTAAGGGAAACACTAATTTAGATGTTGTATGCATGGGAAGTTGGGAACGTAATGTATTCCATTCTTTAAATTTTAAGTGAATTCTTGTCTTTCCCCCTTACGCTTTTGGCTACTATATTTTGTGCCTTTATCTTAAATGCATGCTATCAACTTCTAAAGCAGGATTGAGATATTAATTTTAGTAATTCATTGCTTTGCTCAGGGTTTGCAGCGTTATTGCACAGAGCACAGGATTAAGCTGTCTAAGGTCAATCCCCTTCTATCATTGACTCACTATGAATGCAGAAGCTCATGGTCAGAGTTTTTAAACTGACTTTACAAATAGGCTATAACCTAAAACGTTGTAGTGGGAAAATTTAATATGTCACTGAATGTTTGATGCTTGAAAGTCACTATTGTATGCTAGTATAGTAGTATGACAACTGTACATTGCAATCTTTATGCTAGATATTGTGAAAATTGTTGCTCTAACGGTGCATTTTTTCTCAGATAGATCACATATTTCTGTCTCGAGTCTGCTCAGAAACTGCTGGAGGACTTCCAGGTGTCCATTTTTGCTCCTATTAGTAATCGATGCATGAAACACAAGCTATATGCTGTTTCTTAGATGAAGTAATTGAATCAAAAATAATGTTTGTGACGTAGAGGATGATTAAGAGGCTCATAAGATGAATGTTGTTTATGCAGGTCTTTTGTTGACTTTGGCTGGAATAGGGGAAGAAGGAATATGTGTATGTATCATCTTCTGTTGGTAGATTTGTTCCATTGAAATGAAGCTTGTGAGTCTTATAGAGTGTAACTTCTGTTATTGACATGAAGGTCAACATGTGGGGCCCTTCAAATCTCAATCAATTGGTTGCGGCGATGAAGGCTTTTATTCCAAATGCTGCCATGGTCCACACTCGTAGCTTTGGTCCTTCGCAGGACCCTGATAAGATAGCAGTCTCAGATTTGTCAAATTTTTCAGGACCCATTTTACTTATCAGTGATGAGGTTGTTAAATTATCAGCTATTCTCTTGCAACCAAACGAGGATAAGGAAATTATAAATAATGAATCAGAAACAACTATAAAACCTAGAGATCTTTCCGTAGTCTATATTTGTGAGCTACCCGATATTCAGGGGAAGTTTGATCCTGAAAAGGCTAAGGCACTTGGACTGAGAGCTGGACCAAAGTATCGGGAACTGCAGCAAGGGAAATCAGTAAAATCAGATCATCGTGATATTATGGTAAATCTGATAATTTTATTATTTACCTTTGCCTGACTTTTTTTGTGTAAAGTCCCTTACATATTCATTCTTCACAGGTTCATCCTGCTGACGTGATGGAACCTCCTATTCCTGGACCTATTGTACTTCTTGTTGATTGTCCAACAGCTTCTCATTTACAGAATTTATTGTCAGTGGATTATCTCAATAAGTTCTACACAGAGTTCTCTGGTAATCTGTCTGAAAATACCAAGGCAGTGGCTTGTGTAATTCATTTAAGTCCATCATCTGTTGCTAGTAGTCCTGCTTATCAAAATTGGATGAAGAGATTTGGCAATGCCCAGCACATCATGGCTGGACATGAACGGTGTGTTAGTTTTATCTTTTCTTTTTAATAATTCTTCTTAAATCTTGTGCTCCTGCCCCTCTACATTTTCTATGGCCTTTTTACTTCTGGGTTTGCTAACTGTGATGGTGACAGGAAGCTTGTAGTTATGAAACTTATGCTTGTCTTTTGCAGGAAAAATGCTGAAATACCGGTCCTAAAATCAAGTGCTAAGATTGCAGCAAGACTTAATTACCTGTGTCCTCAGTTCTTCCCTGCTCCTGGGTTTTGGTCTCTTGACACTAACGATAAATCATTAAACTCTATATTTTCAACTAAGGTTTGTTTTATCTTATCCATGACTATGTATCCCTAAGACTTCATCTCAACATGATGGACAATTAATGCAAGACTAACTGGCTTCTCTTTCTTACAGGACCCTCAAACCACCATTGCTGCTGAGAATCTTCTTAAGGTATGGCTACTGGTTAGGATATTGACAAGGTCAATGGGTATTAAAGCGTAGGGTTTACCTTGATTGTCTGTTTTCCCTAGTTCCTTTTCATGTGATCATCACTGGTACATCACTTAATATTCAGCCACAAAGACAGGCAACTTCTTTGCTTAGGAGCTGTGGCTTACACCTATTTATTAGAGGAATAATGATGCTAATAATCCTACCTTTTAGCAATCTTCTCATATTGGTCTGAACTTTCAATTAACTCAATATAATCTCACATTTTGTATCCATCTTCTTAAAAATGGACCCTCGTGAAAAAAGACTGGTTAATCAGTTATAACAGGTAAATTTTCCAAGTGGCATTTTTTTTTAATAAAAATTAAAAATCCATGTGGCAGGTTAAGCCTACATGGAATACACTTCTCTTCCTATTTTCTTCTTCCCTTTCATCCTCTTTATCTCTTCTCTTTCTCTTCCTCCTATATATGCAAAAATTTAAATGGCTACAACCAACATCAATAGCAACAACACTTCATCTTCACAATTAACAAAAAGAAAATGAAGGGCCCTACATCAAATTTGATTTAGTGTAAATCCATAGCTACCATAAATTCACATCCATGAAGAAATGGGTCCAAGGTCCAACTTCAAAGATTGAATAATGAAAGGATACTAAATCAATTTTGTTTGGATGATACTGTGAATGTGGCTGACTATTATCTTGCCTTTGTCAATAAGGCTACAAATTTGATAACAAAACCAATGTACGAGACTGTGCATGCCCCTATGCCACCACTAATGCTGCTCCTCTGCTTCTACCTACATTTAATAACACCCAGACCTCCTGATCAGTGACCTGACCAACTGCACATTGCCCTTTTCTTGTGCCTCCACTGGTTTCCCTCTGCTTAGACCACCATAGTGGAAATATAATGTGGGGAATGGGGAGAGGTTATAAGTTTTTATTACATCAGAGAGAAATCGAAGGGGATATGTGTTTTTCTTTTACGAATGTGTGTGTGTGTGTGTGTGTGTGAGAGAGAGAGAGAGTGAGAGAGAGAGAGAGAGAGAGAGAGAGAGAGGGTGTCGGAGTTCCACATAGGTACCACATTGGATTTTCTTGGTTTGTCAACTGGCCACTTAGGATTATAACTTGCTGTATCCGATCATTTTTCATAAGGGTTCATATTAAGTATATGGATACATAAGCTGGGATTATACTGAGTAATTATAAGTTCGGACCAATATGAGAAGATCACTGAAATGTGGGATTATTAGCGTCAAGCCGTCAATATTATATGCGTAATGCTGCCCTTATTACATATTTCTGTAATTATAATAAGATATATTGTTATTTGTGATACAGTTCAATTTGCGTCCATATGCAAACCTCGGTTTGGACAGATCATCAGTCCCTGCTTATACTGGACCCGCTCAAATTTTAGATGACTTACGCGCCGAAATTCCTGAGATTGACAATACAGTGCAGCAAGTTAGGGAACTGTGGAATAGTCCTGTGGAAGTTAATGGAGAAATGTTATTAGAAAATAACAATTCTGTTGTGGAAGAGCCATGGTTTGATGAGCTTGGTCTGCCCAGTTGTTTAAAAGATATAACCCGAGAGGATATGGAGATTGTCCTTCTGGGTACTGGATCATCCCAGCCCTCCAAGTACCGTAATGTGAGCTCTATCTTCATCAATCTTTTCTCGAAAGGAAGTTTGCTTTTTGATTGTGGTGAAGGCACATTGGGTCAGTTGAAGAGAAGGTGTGCTTACGTCTTCTTTTTCCCTGGAATTTAGAGAATACTGTTTTTTTTTTTTTTTTTTTTTTAAAAAAAAAAAAAAATTATTTAATCTGACATAATTTTACTTGTCTTGATCAGATTTGGGGTGGAAGGTGCAGATAATGCTGTGAGAAATTTGAGGTGTATATGGATTTCTCATATTCATGCTGACCATCATACAGGGTTAGCAAGAATTCTTGCTCTACGTCGTGATTTGTTGAAAGGAGTTCCTCATGAACCTTTGTTAGTTGTGGGCCCAGGACAGTTGATGAGATTTCTAAATGCGTATCAAAAACTTGAAGAGCTAGATATGCAATTTCTTGATTGCAGGCATACAACTCAAGCCTCTTGGGATGCTGTTGACAGTTCTCTCAACTCAGATGTAGGGTCATCATCTCCTACTAATTCTGGAAGTAATGTTGATTCTACGCTCTTTATGAAAGGAAGCCCAATGCAGAGCTATTGGAAGAGACCTAGTAGCCCAGTTGGAAATGCTGCTTCCATGGAAAGACTTTTGCACTTGAGGAAAGTGCTGCAAGATGTGGGGCTAGAGACCTTGATAAGTTTCCCTGTCGTGCACTGCCCACAAGCTTTTGGCATTGTCCTGGAGGCAGGTGACAGAATCAACAATGTTGGTGAAGTGATACCAGGATGGAAAGTGGTGTACTCCGGGGACACAAGGCCCTGTCAAGAGCTGATAGATGCATCTCATGGCGCTACGGTCCTAATACATGAGGTAGATCTATAACAAAATTGCAGTTCATTCTGTCATTTTACTTGGAATGTGTTTACCTATTTAATCAGCTGTTGGGATTTAGTCCAGCATAGTCTAAAGCCTAGCATCATGAATCTTATAGCCCCGTTGGCAAGGACAGATCTTATTGCGCTTGGTCTTAACCAGTTTGATATTCTGAACTTCATTTGAAATAGTAGCTGAAAGATGGTAATTTGAAAAGCTTATAGCTCGAGATGAAAAGTTGTTTGATGTTATCGGAAATGGTAGCCAGATTTGGATTTCAGTAAAATTGGATAAAAATGCTTCAGCTAATTAAAATTTTTATTCAGTGGATGCTACTTATCATCCCCCCACTCAATTTCTGATTATTTTAAGGATTTTTTACCCTAAGTAAAAACAAAAGATCATTTTTCATTCTGATAGGAGTACAATGATTTAAGAAATTGACAAACTGACAAAGTATGATATATGCAGGCAACCTTTGAGGACGCCTTGATGGATGAGGCTGTGGCTAGAAACCATAGCACTACAAAAGAAGCCATTGAAGTGGGTGAAGCAGCTGGTGTATATCGCATAATCCTTACACACTTCAGCCAACGGTACCCAAAGATTCCTGTGTTTGAAGATGCCCACATGCATAATACGTGTATAGGCTTTGACATGATGAGCATCAACATGGCAGACTTGCCTGTTCTTCCTAGGATTCTTCCTCACCTCAGACTTCTCTTCAGAACTGAAATGGGTATTGATGAAGCAGATGATCTTCTTCCTGAGGCAGTTAGTGCAGCTTCTTAGTCGCATTTTTTTTCTTCCAACAATGTCTTGCTGACTTTAAAGAAGAGAGAGGTAGGGAGAAAAGGGTGGGGGTACCTTATTAGTTTGCTAATTTTACGTCGCCCATAACTTGTAAATTTTTCCACAAACTGTACAGCTTATTTTTGCTGTGGGGTATTAGTATGTGCTACCATTTTTGTGCTAAAGTTCTCTTATAATTGAAATGAATGAAAATCTAACAATCAATCAGAGCCGGGGTCGGAAATCTATGAAATCAAATACTCCATATGTTAGTTGATTTACTGCATCATGAATGGTTTTTATCTTCTTTATAGGTTATACTTTTGTCGAAGAGAAATGGATGTTTTGGATGGAACAGACTTCTGTCAGTGTCCAAGCAGGCAAACATAACACTATCTGATTGGAAAAAATATTAAAAATGATGTTGACTTAGACTCAGTCAAAGTTAAAGTATATTGGTGTCGAACTGTTGACCACCACCAGATTCAGACGCCTTGGTCACGCTTGTGGAGGATTAAACAAACGAAGACTATGAAGATGATGTTAGACTGGTTTTATCCGAATGTAGTCCCTGGCTACCGTGCATTCACACTAGAGTAATATTTATATCAATACTGTTTTCAATATCTCTATGTTAATCGGACTCTTCATTTCACCTCACGTACCGGTGTCGGACCCTCGACACTCAGACATGGGTATGACACCAGGGCACTTCACTTTTAGTTAAAAATCATGGAAGTTTTTCACAAAATAGCCGAGTCGGACGCTTGGACACGTACCATGTTGGACATGAGTACCCGAATCCAAGTAACATAGGTTTATCTAGTTCATAGTTTGCCTTGTTGCTAGAGTGCTAGTTGATGCTTGAGATTTTTCGTTAGCAGCATGTTGATCAAAGCACTTGACAGGAACATATAATCAACTCGAGTTTGAAAACATTAGTATATGATTTTGAAACACTTAAGTTCTAGAAAGTAGATAATGTAATGACTCAAAATGGAAGAGTACATATTATAACCATCCAGAATCATGCAGCTTCAACAGACTGTTTCTTGTAAAATTAGGAAAGGCTATTTGTCTTGGTAGAATTCCGCAAGACCAGGAATGGATTAGAATCTTCACACAAAGCTTGTGATAGACCAATATTCTGGTGCCTTGTCTCCTGCTGCGATAATAACGCAATGATGATTAGTCAGTTCATTCATCTTTCAACACGTAGGACGTAGGTATACAACTCCAGTGTCGCATATTAGTATTGTGTACAGACTACAGAGGGGTATGAAGGGTACTGTCATGTTCATGTAGATTGAAGTATTATCCTCTATATAACTTATTACTTGTAGTGTCATTTTAAAGGTGGTAATAATTTAAATAATAATCACAACAGGGATTATAGAAGTATAATATTGTAAGAAAATTATGATCCATGATGTTCGTCTACCCTTTCATTCATAAATTTTCATTATTATTGGTTATGCTAATTGCCAATATATATTCGTGTAGAAAAATAAATTATTACGAAAATTTGTATGAAACGTATCATTACTATAAAAGGCAATCATAACTTTCCACAGATCTTAAACCCTATCAAATATTGTGAACACTTGCATCCTAAGGTAACTTAACTTACCTTGTGAAAACTGATGGGATGCTTGGCTTCTGAACCATATAAATGTGTGCATAGAGTCTGGAACAGTTGCAGAATCTCAGTGATAGTATTTCTCCTCTCATCCATGGAAACAAGCAACATCTTCTTCATGTTTACAGCTTCTTGTTCAAGTATGTCCAGTCTGTTATTCAGGATTTCCACAGGTGCCACGATATTTCTGTTGCTGTCACTGCTGCCACTGCTACTACAACCTTCAGTACTCATAGGAAAATTCGTGGTAGATTTTTCATCCATTATTGAGGACCGATGCATGTTATCGCCTGTCCTTGACTCTTGTTCAGGAGAAACAACTGAGTCCGAGAAAGAGTGATACAAGAATCCAGGAAGTAGAATAGCGGTGGTCTTAGGTAGATGTTACTAGAACTGCACTAAATATGATCAGAGGAATATTGTCTATATGCTAATTTGAAAGCTGCAAGCATTTGCGGCTCTGTTTGCTGACTGGCACCTTCACCTACTTGAGAAGGTGCAAAGTTTGGCTGTATTTCAGCAGAGTTTTGGCTTCATATGTGAAATAACAGCAGCTTTGAAATTTTACCCTTACAAAGTTCTAACCAGTACTTGACCAAATTTTTCCTCAATAATTGAAAAAGTAATCTTCAAGATAAGAATGAATATCCATACAAGTATACAAACTAAATAACCTACATCAGCTATCTGATCAATTGTCCTCGAGAAAAATATGGAAAAAAGGTAAGATTGGCTAAATTGGCCATGAACTTGTACTTGAACCCATAATGCAGCCATATGAGGTAAAACTTCTTTGAAGGCAAAGAAATGGTAATATTGCAACTCTTGGAATAAATAGACGTGTCTATGTATAATCGATACATTAGATAAGATAATCTAAAGACCGAAATTGTTGAATGTGCATGTACCACAATGTATGCTATGAAGATACTGCCTTGAAGGCTGTTAGCTAAAAACTAATGACACATTTCACACTAAAAAAAAAAAAAAAACGAAATTGACAGCTTCACAATAATTTTTGTTTCTAAAAAAAAGAAAGAAAAATCTAAAAACCCAATTCAACGAAGCAACTAATCAGAAACACAGACTGATTGCTTATCCGTTTGCTGTTGCATGATGAAGTGTTTCCATATCAATATACAGTTCACAGTTGTTCCACAACACATTCCAGCAATATCTGTTTCTGATTATTATAAGTGCTTTCTTTCAAGTGCATGCTTAATCGACAGGAATCTCTACATCCATCTTCATGTCCGAATTTGCAAAAATCTGAGTATAACCAGAAAATTCTGTCAGGTTTGGATAAAGAACTGTGCAGAGAGGTTTAAGAGGCACAATCACACAGAATTCAGTAGCAAATAGATGCTTGTGAAATCACTGAAGACAGTCCACATGATGCAAAGAAACACAAGTTCCTATAATCTATACATGGGTTTTTACAAATATACTCACCAAAATCAGCATGGAGTAACTCAAAAATATATTCTAAATTTGCATCAAAAGCTGCTCACAAGTGACATCACATACGAAAACTTCCATGTCATCAGCACAAACATTTAATACTGATATTAACATTAACACTTAAATTCCAAATTTCCAACTATTCTATATTTCCTTCCAAGCAATCACTTTGCAGCTCCCACCTGTTTGCATTTTACATGAGCAAACACGGAGAGATACCACTTCAGGGAAATACATCAACTTTGCATTGCTCGGTGTTTGGAATGTTCAGCACTAGTCAAGACAAACACTAGGTGTTTCCCGACTCAAGAAAATAGATGTATATTTAGAATGCTTTTTGTCAAGTTTCAGAGTTCATATTCAACAGAAATCAGTAGAGCTTATCATGGACAGAAAAGGATCAAACATAATTACTTGAAAAAAACTTCATTTATGAGCTCTTGAAAGGATCATCCAAATACAAAATATCTTTGAAAAGAAGCTTCCTGCGGTGGTTAAAACTGCCCTAAAAGAATTGATGCCTACAATGTCAAGGATGATAGAGTTTACTCAGACTCTTTCATTTACCTCACATGTCCGTGTCGTGTCAAACACCGACACCGACACCGACACTTGGACACTTCATTTTTTACTAAAAAGTAAAAACACAACTTTTTTCAAGAAAATGGGCGAGTCCGATGCTTGGATACCCGTGTCTAATTTGACACTTCATCTGAGTCCAAGTAACATAGGAGAGGCCACATAGCACAAACTGAAAACAGCATGGGGCTAACCAGCTAAATCTAGGCAAGAAAGAACATAACAAAGGTAGGTCTATACTTATGAGAAGACTAATTTTTATAGTTTAATCAGCACAAAATTCTGTAAATAGCAAGCCATCAAACAGTTTTGCATGGTTTCTCGTGGAGGCTGTCATGAGTAACTCTAGATGTTGCCATATACCAATTAAAAAAATGATTATCTGATCAGCAACTCGTAATATTTCTTATCGCCTTGAAGCACACTGGAGATGACATATCAATTCACGAGTATTATGATATGATGTGGAATTGGGGATACGTGAAATATCATATAGAGGCAACTTCAAGATGAGAAACAGCAATGTAGCTTAACTGCTGAACTAACAAATCGCTATCTCAGATTTATATGTTTGAATGATACCTTCACAAAATCATCCAGCATCAAATAAGACTCCCTTGTGTAGCCAGCTTCCTGCAACAATTGCGTCAACACCGCCTATGGCACAGAACACAAACAATTAGAGACTGAATTAGGCTGCACTTTATATATTCCACTTACACACGCATAGCATAGCCCACATACACGAAGCTTATACAAAGGGATAAAATCTTAAAATAGAGTCCAAGAGATTATCAGTCATATGCTATATAAGAAAATTTCACATTATAAGAGTGACCATTAATGATGCAGCAAATAGTTCTTTTTTCATCCCAAAATATTATCACAACTGGTGAAACAAGAATAACATATTTCATGTCTGAGTCTTGTTACAAATAAATAAATAAATAAATAAATTATCCATGTATATTCAACACTTTACGAAAGGGTGAAAACTGCAATATGTGACAACAGCATATTCTGGTTTAATAAATATTTACATCTATGGAAATTTGACCGTACAGTATGAACGCATCAGATGGACATCTATTCTGGCACAAAAGGCCACACACACAGCTCATTTAACATTGACAATGTCAAAGATGGCACCAAATAATGCCTAAGTAAAAAAAAGAGGCTAATAATAGGCACATATTAGGCACTTCGGCGGAAGTAATGCCCATATCAATTAAATGAAGCAGAAACTGCTCTTATTTCTCTTATCTGCTCTTATTTCTCTTATACACATATTAGGCAAGAGACGAGGTTAACGCCCATGCTAAAATTAAAGAACCCACCCAATTGCCTCTTTCCTAATTTCAGTGTTGTGATGGATCATGAAGCAGAGCTATAAATGGTATTCGGCACCTTGAAATTTGAGAGTTGAAGGGAAAACTTTAGGTGCAGAGAAAGAGCAAAATTTAATGCTGAAAGGATTATTGCACCTAAATTCTGTGGCCACAAACTGGACAAAACCAAGCAAAATCAAACATTTTAGAAAGCAGGTTTTGTGCAGAATGGTCATCGTGCAATGAAAAAGTAATTGGTTCAATAAAACAAGAAAAAAGTTCTGTTAAATAATATGTCGTTACTTAAGCCAACTATCTTTAGTAACTTTCACCATTGGAAATTTTATACAGGTCATGACATCTGTACCCATGCCACATGAGCTCTCCATAAAAAGCAAAGTATGAATGTAGTTGCAAAACTGTCCATACCTCTCTTTGCTCAGCAGTCATGAATGAGCCAGTCATATCACTGAGCACTTCTATAATGTCATTGAAAGTCACCTTCCCATTGCCGTCTGAGTCATAAACCCTGAAAATAACTGCAAAAAAGAAGAGAACTTGTTTACTTTAGCTACTCACTGAAACTTGGAGCTTACACAGGAATCATTTAACAAATTGTTATGTCGAAAGGGGCATTAATACAAGTACCAGAGAAGAGTTAACAATCATTCCTTTGAAGGAGAAGAGGTAGAGAGAATCTACAAAATAATCACTCATCAAGATATGGTGATAGTCACTGATTAATTCAATGACTAATGACCTCAAATACTATAAAGCTGAGAATAAATCTAACCAGATTCTCAAATACTTTAACAACACATCTAAAAGCAAAAAGGATTTATCTTTCTTTTTACTACTTTTCTTTTACTTCCTAAGTACATTTTAGTTGCATCATTTGGTGTCTACAACAACTTAGTACAAAATTTGAGGTCTGCTAACATGCCCCAAATTCTTGGCCTCACAGAGGCAAAGTAAACAGAAGCTGGTTCCAGGAAGCAACAATGTTAATTGAGTCTTTGGCTCTTAGCTCTTAATGATTTATTGTGTAATCATTTATACAAAGGGTGCGAGATTGTTCACCTCAGCCATCCTTCGGTATATGGGTTGAAGCCGTGGTATTCCCTTGGTGTCATTCTAATTATGTATAATATCTTGACAACGAAAATCATTAGTCAACTTAGAAAGCCCCTATGATATGTTGGCCCCATTAAAAAAACTTTCTTCTCAGAAAACAATATTTCAATCCATATGCAATCCTAAAGTAAACAAAAACAGTCATACAGCCCATCAGGCGCTTAAAGGTAACTCAATAAAACAGGATAGGCTGTTCTGCTAGCCATCATATTGACCGGACTTTATCCCGCCTACAAAGACTGAGACAAACTTAAGCAGCAGAACAATCAAAATTATGAGATAGCACTCTTGCCTAGAAGATGAAGACAGCAAATCAAGATAACCATTAGCAAATAGCATTCCCCGATATACATAAATCTATCAGATCAAAACCAAAAACTTACGGGCAGCTTTCTGCTCAATGCTTGCTTTGGCACTAAATGCAGATAAGAATGCAACAAAATCCTTAAAATTTAAACCATCAACCATCTTCAGCAACCTCTGCATAAAAGACACCCCACAAATCCATAACATCAATTCGGCGAAAAATCCTAATCAACAGTTAATTCATAACAGGCAAACCAAGTATGATCTCAAAATCTACACACTCAATACCTGAGCTAAAGGGTTCATCGCGAACTCCGGCACAGACATAAATTCATCGGATGAAATAAAACCTTTGGCAGTCCGATCGAGTTGACAAAATCTTTGATACAAAGAAACTATCTCTTGCTGATTGACTATATTAAAAAAAATAGCATATATCATATTTCATTGAATCATGGCAAAATTAAGCATTCCACAAACTATAATCATAATAAACTCCATACATAATTTATTGCAGTGTTCTTGAACTTCTTCAATATCATATTGGGTAAGCGTCGATGGAGCATTACCCATTTGATTCCTTCTCAATCTGTGATGATTAATTAAGCAAATAATTAAATATATAAATAAAACCCAATAATTATCATTGAAAAATTCACAATAAATTCCTAAACTTGAATAATCAGAAATTACAATTAAGATAAACCCTTCAATTGAAACCCATGAAATGAAAATTGAGATTTACCAGAACAGCAAATCCTTCTCGATTGTAAAAATAAAAAAAAAATTGTCGTTGAAATTGAGGTAAAATGAACTTAACCAATATTTTACAGAATTAGGACTTTGTAGAGAAGAATTGTAATAGAAAGCTTCTGTCTTGGAGAAATCGGAAAGTGAATTGATATTTGTTGATTGGAAATTTTTGTGGGATGATACTAAAATTGCTGGGAAATTCTATGATGAAAATTTTAGGTGAAATTTGTATGAAAAAGTTTGAGGGTGAATTACCTAGATTTGAATGCAGTTGACTGAGTGTAAAGATTACAGAAACGCCTGGTTCTACTTTCCGACCACCACCCTAACTGTCGATTACAGTCGATTGCTACTCCAGCCTCGACGATTTACTCGTACCAAGGCTATGGTTTTAACTTTTAAGGGCCCGCCGTTATTTTGTTTGATACGACTCACACGAGTATAAACTAATCTGAACTTATTTTATCTTATCTGATTTGATTTGAATGTATGATCCGTTTTACTAAATCAATATGTTATTTACTGTATACTATTGCAAGTTGTTTTTTCATTACAGCATAAAACGATTTTACCATGTTGACTATTTACGATTTTATACTTGTACTCATTAGTTACTTCAAGAGAATGCAAGACTATTCACTAGTGTCTAAACCAATATTTAGCTATTTCATAGTGCCAATGTGACATAGGATAATAGGAGAGTCACTCCCAAAAGCTAGCTCAAGGGAAGGAGAGCCTATTGTCCTATATAAATCCCACATTAACCCCCCTCATACGATCGATGTGGGACTCAAGTCTCATACCTTACAACAGACAGTCCTATGACAATCACTAACTAACAAAGTTGAGATTAACAATAAGTCGATTAATTGAAGAATTTGTGATTAATTAACAAAGTTGTTAATTATTGTTAATCTCAACTTTGTTAATTAATGATTGTTAATCTCAACTTTATTTCCAATGTATAATTTATTTCATTAATTAACAAGAAATCATATTAAGGCAAATGCCCTAGGGTCAAAAACACTCAATGAATCATATGTACCATCTAGTAAATTAAATTTGTGTCTACCCAGTAAATTAATCATCTACATTAGATTTCTGAAGCATGTTGTCTGTGGTTGATCATCAAAGGTCAATTAGATATATGTGGTTGCAACCAAGAGATTAAGCATCATTGGTCAAGCACATTGATATTTTAGGAGCGCATACACCGATGGTTTAGTTGCTTCTGCTTTTAAAAGGCATAGTGAATCCACTTTAAGCTGCTATCTATCTCAGATTATAGAATTCAAATTGTTATTGTTAAGAGTCATGCATAGAATTGAAGTAATGGTGTTCTAGCACGTACATACCATACACAATTAAAACGAAGCTAAGACATGCATTGGATTGTTTTTACATCCATCCACACAATTTCAAAAGTCTGAAATCACATATAAGATAAGTCAGGAATACAACTGTACATAACAATCTTCCTATATATTAGAAAGACATGTCATATATAATCATTATGCTGAAAAAAAAATGAAAGAAATAAGAAGCAATCATGTCTTCAGTTATCATCAGCAAATCAATAAGATTTCACAAGTGGCATGTTGTGGAACAAGATAAAACAAAAATTATAGAAAAACTATCTTACATTATGTGATTGTCAATTGACCCCACTTGTTTTAATTACCCCACTTGTTTTAATTAAAAATTATTTTAAAAAAATATGTATAAAATAAAAAAATAATTATTTATCAAGCGTTAAATTATTTAATATAAGAATAATAATATGCAAATTTTAAAAAATGTATCAATACACATTATTATATGAAATAACTATGTGCAATATAATATTTACGTAGCTACACGTAATTGGTTATTTTATAAATAATTTCAAGTAATTTTTTTATATATAAATAATTTATTTTAATTAATTTAATGTCAACAATAGTATTGATTGATTACACAAGTTTAAATTCAGTATATATATTATATAAATATATTAGAGGTACCATATTAATCATATGAAAATTAAAAAAAAAACATATATATACACTTAAATAATGATTTACAAAATAAAATTATAATCATGATTAATTTGAATTATATTTGTTTTGTAAGTCATCAAAAAAAAATGTATTTCATTTTTTTTTGATGATTTATATCTATATAACATATTCCTAGGCCTCAACTATCCGCTTATCAATGTCAATTAATTTATTTTATTTGATTAAAAGTTTATTTCAACATTTTGAACCCACTTATTAAATATGCTAGATTCACCACTAGTTGCGTCTCCAATGAGTTTTCTCCATTTGTAGAGGCTTCATACAACATTTACATGTTCACTTCCCCTTCTATACTAGCAATTTAATCCCAATTTGTCTCCAAGTGCTTGATAAAACCGAATCATCATGGTTTTTTTTTTTTTTTATAATAGTCAATTATGAGTTTTGTGGGATGGAGAACCCAATGTGAAAAAAAAAATATATGGAAAATTCACTAAGATATGTCGAACCATAATGCTTCCTAAGATCATCAATTGCAAACCTAGTGAAGTTTACTTGCCTTAGTTTATCATTGCATTCAATTTGGCGCTTAGGGTAATTATCCAGTTTTTTGAAGTAAAAATAGGTAGTGTCATCTTGAAGCATCCAGAACGCATAATCCTTGGAATTAGCAAGACGGGACTCTAAGCATCATTCCTTGCCTTTTGGAAGCTCATGTATAACCTTTTAGAAGCTTATGTATAAAATTAGGACGCTTAACCACCATATTATCTTTCTACAATACAAAAAAATCAGTCACTCAATGCAAAAACAAACATCTTTTGAGTAGCAGTGTGAGCAAGAGAAACACTTAACATTTAGTGTAGCCACAGCAAGACACAACATAGATGTGTGAAATCAACAACTGGAGAGATATTTAGGTAGCCGTAAGACACTGATATTGCATTTAAAATTTTAAAGTCACATTCATAATTACAGCATACGATTATTGCAATTTATTGTGCAAATTGTTACAGTATAAGAAAACAAGAAAGAAAATCAAAATACATCCTAAGTAAACACACATGCAAAACAATTGATAAAGATCCAATATTGTTGTGATAACACAATCAAACGAAAGCAACTAAATTCAGACAACGATCAAAGATACACACTACAAGAACTGATTCAAAGATAATGACTTTGGAAACTACGATAGTAAATGAATCAACCGATAACTAAAGACAATGAACTAGTGTAAATTTTAAAAAAAACTAACGATCATTCAATTGTATGATAGATACTCAATAAATGAACTGCAAAAGTACCCCATGAAATTCATTCTCTTTCAAAGGTTCACAATACCAACATTGCTCTCAAGCATTGACAAATGAGTAAGACAACACAATGCACACACGCAGAAAACAAAGCCTCGTTGTTCCAAGTCAATTTTTGCCATGATTGAATAAAACTCAAATCTACATTGCTAAGAAAATCCAATTGTTTGCTCAATCAATTGTCTCCTAGTTCTTCCCATGGATGACACACAAACAATTCAACATCATAACAGGTACACTGATTTTGATTTCGACAAAAAATTCACAAGATTAAATACTTAACACACAAAAGGGCAATATTATAACACTTACATCCTTTGAGTTATGCTTGGAATAACAAAATTAGAGATTAACCCACAAAGCTATAATCATTCAAGCAGAAGATCATCCTTAAACTTAACATTCAAGATTCTTCCCACATTTATATGATGAAATTTAATAACAACCAACGATATTATCTCACTCTATACATTACCATTTAAATATTGGAAAATTTGTCAAATAACACATTTTTATAACCCTTTTGTTGTGAAAAACTCCTTATATAGATTTTTTATTTTGTTAAAACACACCTTAAACCAGAATTTTTTTGCGAGAACACACATTAGGGCGGTGTTAGCGGGATTGACTCGGTTTCCCAATGTTGACCATCACGTGAAGGTCATGTGCCGACACC
Source organism: Chenopodium album (assembly GCF_948465745.1). Lineage (NCBI taxonomy): Eukaryota > Viridiplantae > Streptophyta > Magnoliopsida > Caryophyllales > Amaranthaceae > Chenopodium > Chenopodium album. The sequence continues at coordinate 27,109,242 of NC_137860.1, read as the reverse complement.
CATTCTTTCTTTTTTCCCCCTGTTTTCTCCAATTACTTTCTCTCCTCTCAAAACCACCAAACCACAACCTAGCTGCCGACACCGGCCGCCTAGACAACCCAACCGCCGACATCGACCGCCTAGACAACCCAACCGCCGACACCACCACCCACCAACCTAGCCGCCATCACCAGCCACTTGAAAAAATCCCTTCCTTTCTTTTATTCCCCTTTCCCGTCTAATTAGACTTTCTCTCTCCTATTTTCTTCTTAGCAATGAACCTTCGAATTATATCAACTGAAGGGGTAAACTCCATTTTTTGCTCAAATTGCTGCAAAGAACCTTAATTAACCTAATTTTGAGGTAGGTAAGTTGTTAAAATTAATGAAATTGATTGTTAATTTCGTCGTTTTTTTATTTACCTTAGTTTAGGGTAATTGGAGGTATGAAAGGGGAAAAAACCACTAATGTAGACACCTACAAATGTATCCCCAAAACCAAACCCGATGATGAACAATCTTTCACCGCCATTATTGGTCGGGTTGAGTATTTAATCTTTGGAGTGCTTAATCTATATTTCCATTCAATACATTTCGTAAACCAACCCAATTCTTAGCCCATTTCCCCACACCATAACTTACTTTCCACTTTTCGTATCCGCATCACAAAACCGAGAGAATTCGTGTCTATATAATTTTGATCCAATTATTATTTGGTTGGATAGGCCTTTCAATAAGCTTTCGTTCCAACGGTATATCATAAGCCCAATTCCAATTTAAAACAAAGAAGATATATGAGCAAAACACTAAACTCGGCCCAAAACCGACACCCTTCTACTAAATCGGCAATATCTTAAAATCTACAAATGAATTTGACCTGATTTTAGTTGGGTTAGAAATTATACTTGATAAGCTTTCCAGTGATATTATATGCTTTATTCCGAGTTACGAATCAAAAGTTATCATAGTTTTAAAAACGCGTAGAAAACTGGAATTACCGCGCAACAGTTAAAATGCCGCGTCGCGGCAAAACCTGACGTGTCACGGCAATTTCTACCATGACACGACAATTTTTACTGTGTCGCGGTACATATACCATGACACCCACGGTGCTCTTTCCGTGTTTTTTCCGCGTTTTCTCACACGACTTTATATCTGAACACATTTTTTGACCGCGATACGGTGTACCTGACCGTGCCACGGTGGACTTGACCATGTCACAGTGCCCAACACCGTGTCACGGTTCCCAAATTAGGGTTTTATCTTTTTATGGTATCGTGCATCCCCCTATTCGTCTCCTCTATAAATACAGACCTGAAATCTGCAGTTGATGGGCATCAAATCATTCTCTCTTCTACACCAAAAATCATTCTCTTCTTCCTCTTTAGCCTAAACACTAGCCACGATATTCTTCCATAATACTTCCCTTAAGCACTCCAAGGAGTTCATACTTGACCCGAGGTTCCGTCCTTAAACCAACGCGTGAAAGGTACAATTAGCTGAGGGTTTGGACCAAATCAACTCTACTTTTTATTTAATTTAATTATTTCAATTTGATTTATAATTTTATTGAAGTTACCATCAATTTATTCATGATGAAGCAATTCAAGGAAACGCGGAAAGTGAGTAATTAATCACTTAATTACTCTTATTTATATGCCTTTTGCTAGTATCATGATTAGGGTTATTACTTGATTTGACTAACACTATTATTGTTGAATTGCTTCCAATATTAATGTATATTCTATTGATATTATGATCACCATATTGCATGTTAAAGGGAATATGTAATTGAAAATCACGACTAATAATATAATTTGGACAACCGGTTTAGGTTCCTTTAATCTTGTTATTTTAATCAAGTGATCACTAATATTTTAGAATTATATGTTGCATTAATATTCAACCAATTTAGCATAATAATAGTTTGGAGCAAATTGAATCTTTGTTTGCATGCCTTTGAGATTGCGGGAATATTTTTCACAATAAGAATCGAGTAGAGGCCAATACGGGCGAATGTGACTCCATGACCACTTCGTACCATCATCCTTGATCCTCCTTTCGTGGTTCCAAACAATATGGAGTTAGTAATCTCATGGATTATGAATGGGGTGTACCCTTCACGGGTTAATCGTTGTTGTCTTTCGTTGTCCCTTTATTCGTGGTTGCCTTTTATGACCCGTGAGCAGTTTACAAGTTCCTTAAAAAGTTGTTGGCGGCTCTCTACTTTCCTTGTCCCTAATCGTTGTACCTAATCGTATATGTCAATTCCCACTTCCTATGAGTGCCACGCATATTCACAACATGCTTAACGTAGGCGCACTTCCAACGACGCCTGCAACTGCCAACCCTCTTTTCTCTCTATTATTTTGTTTTAGGGTGTTAAGGATTCTTGTCAAGATGTTTGAGGTTGTTTATGAGGTGGTTAGAGGTGTTTATGGAGATGCTTAGGGTTTGTTTGGATAGTTTTTCATGGCATGGGTTTAGTTGTTTTGGAGGGTGATGTTTGGTGTACTTGGTGGATTTAGAATGATTTGGGTGGTTGGTGATGGCGGCTAGGTTGGTGGGTGGTGGTGTCGGCGGTTGGGTTGGCTAGGCGGTGATGTCAGTGTTGGCGGCTGGGTTGGCTAGGTTGTGGTTTTGTGGTCTTGAGGAGAGAGAAAGTAATTGGAGAAAAAAGGGGGGAAAAGAAAGGAAGGGTGTCGGCACGTGACCTTTCGAGTCAATCCCCCTAAAACCTTCATTCTTAAGGTGTGTTCTTGCAAAAAAAAAAAAAATCTAGTATTAGGTGTGGTTTAACAAGAAAAATTTTATAAGGTGTTTTTTTCACAATAATTTGGTTTTATAAGGTGTTCTCTGACAAAATTTCCTTAAATATTTAATCTATTATTAAAGACTACCTCCACAAATAAATGCAAGATGCAACAAAACCTTCTCAATTTAACAAACATCATAAATAAATTTTGTATGCGGCTGGCCACATGGTGCAACAGGGGTTACTTGTAGGGTGTTACTGGTAATGTCAGGGGTTACTTGTAGGGTGTTACTGGTGTTGTCAGGGGTTACTTGTAGGTGATACTTGTATTCTAAGGTACTTGTATGGGTGTTACTGGTTTGGGCATGGGTTACTTGTAGCCTTGTAGGGTGTTACTGGTTTGGTCAGGGGTTACTTGTAGCCTTGTAGGGTGTTACTAGTTTGGTATGGGGGTTTGGGTCTAGGGTTACTTATAAAAATTACTCATAATACAAGTAACATCATAATACAAGTAACAACAGAATACAAGTAACACCCTACAAGTAACCCATACAAGTAACTTCATAATACAAGTAACCCCTATCGCATCATGTGGCATGCCACATTGAAAACCTCTGTAAATTATATATTGGAAACAAAGTTGAGATTAACAATCATTAAGTAACAAATATTATCATAGCTTAGCTAAATAGAAGGCTCATCAATAACAAGTTAACAACCATAAGCCGACCACTTCAGGTCTTTTCGGATCGGGTCAACTTTGGATCGTTTATATTAGTGGTCAGACGAGTGTTTGTCGACGGTGTAAGGGTATGTTGGTAAATTCTTTTACTAATTGTTGCCACATTGATAAATTACACCAAATTGCCATTCATCTAATTTGTGTTGGTTTGTTTACTTTTATCGAGGGAGTACGTATGGTTGAATTGCATTGATTTCGCAGGAACCCAGCTGAGTGGAAAACCTCCAAAAACGTCAACCACCGTACCACCTTACCCCAACTCCTCCGCTTTCTTTCCCTGCAAATTTTCTCTCTCCTCGCTTTCCTATCGTTCATATTTTCAACCAATTCCATCACAATTCAAGATCACCTTAATCAAATCATTTTTCATTCAATTCTCCCTATTTCTACACTTGGGTCAATCTCCAATTTTTCTGGGTATCATCAATTTCTCTCTCTTCCCCCTAATCTCATCACTCTTTTCTTCCCAAAATAAGAAATTTTAACCAATTTCAATCTTTTTTTCTTTGTGGGTTCGTCGATTTTGAGATATTTAAGTCAAAATTCGAACTGGGTATTTGAAAATTTTGGATTTTTCTTGTTAATTTGGTGTTTTTAGGGTTGATTGAGGAATTATATAAGGAGAAGAAGAAGATGGATACGAGCAGAAGAGCAGTGGAATCATACTGGAGGTCTCGGATGATTGATGCTGCTACTTCTGATGAAGATAAGGTTACACCTGTTTACAAATTGGAAGAGATTTGTGAGCTTCTAAGATCTTCTTCTTCTGGTATAGTGAAGGAAGTCTCTGAATTTGTGTTAAAAAGGCTTGATCACAAGAACCCTATTGTTAAACAGAAGGTATGATTTATGCATCAATTTTTGTTTTATTGGCATTTAGGTAGATCTAGTTATGTGAAATTGTTTGTGTTAAGTTCATGATTTGTGTTGAACCTTTGTTTTGTTTTGATTCTGCTGTTTTTGTCCACGATACGATTTTGGTGATTAGTTTTGAACAAAGGGATCATGAAGTAAGGTCCAATTAGAGTTAGAATTAATGATATAATGTCATGAATGAGATAGTGTTTGGTTGATTCGGGTGTATTGCTATTTGGTGATGGTAATTCTATCTGTTATTGATGTTATTTATAGGCTTTAAGGTTGATAAAGTATTCAGTTGGGAAGTCAGGTGCAGAATTCAGGAGAGAAATGCAAAGGCATGCAGTGGCTGTGAAACAGCTACTTCATTATAAGGGGAAACCTGATCCTTTGAAAGGGGATGCTTTGAACAAAGCTGTGAGGGAAACAGCTCAAGATGCTCTTTCGGCCATATTTTCGACAGATGACAACAAACCAGCTGCTGCGAGTGAGGTAACTCATAAGAGGATGGAAGGTTTTGGGAATACGAATTATGTGATGCCACCAGAAGAGAAGAAGTCATTTATTAGTGAGGTGGTTGGTATTGGAAGTGCTTCGTTAAAGCAAGGACTGAGTTCCTTGGCTCAGGCGCACTCTCAGTCGTTCAAAAAGAATGATACTGGCAGTTATAGGGGTCCGACACTGAATAGATCATTGACCGTTGAATCGGACCACTCAGACAGGTATGATAAAATGAGCTATCATGGTGGTGGTCAGAGTAGTTCGTCTATTTCAAGGAATGCGACGTCTGGACCGTGGGGACAAGATTCAAGGACTGTTACCTCAGAAGCAACCAATGTGGATTCTAATTCAAGTTATGGTGAGAGTAAGACACGAGAAGAGAGGCTTCTAGAGACAATTGTGACATCCGGTGGTGTGCGGCTACAGCCTACACGTGATGCTTTGCAAGCTTTCTTGGTTGAGGCCTCTAAAATGGATGCATTGGCTTTAAGTCGAGCACTTGAATCAAAACTTCAGTCTCCTAATTGGCAGGTATTTTCTTTATTTTCATGTTCTCGGTTTACATTTTTTTTTACAAAAATTAATTTTTTGTAAAGTATGTATCTTGATTTGGTTAAAAATGACACACTCTGTATTTTTTAATGACCTGTTGATCAGGGCTAACCAAACCATCAGTATGTTGAGCTGTTGACATGGCTCTGCGCATCCTCCTTTCTATATATTATTTTTTGTTGGGTTTGGGGGAGGAGCTAAGGTAGGAATATGAAGCTTTTTTTAGAATTTGCTGGGAGACAGTTTCCTTTTACCCTTAGTTATAAGATGCATTAAGTGGCCTGCCGAATCTGATGATTATGTTCTGTTATGTGATGTTTATGCCGTCTTGACATCATAATACTACCTATAATTAATTATGCTATTGCCAAACACTGTAAACCAGACTCTTGATTCATCTAGCTGTCAATTTTTTCTTTTATTACTCAAAGACGGATGAATTTGTGTATTACTAAAAGACAATGGGCTGATTTTGAATGGTGAAGGGTAGATTTATGCTTTGATCTCTGAGACATTATTTTTGATGGGTTTTACTATCTTTTTCAGGTTCGAATGAAAGCAGTTTGTGTCCTTGAAGCAATTTTGAGAAAAAAAGATGATGAGCATTTTGCTATTATTGCCTATTACTTTACTGAACACGTAGATTTGGTAATCAAATGTTCCGAGTCCCCTCAATCGTCATTGAGAGAGAAGGCAAACAGAGTAAGTCTTTAAATTTCCAAATTATTAGCTATCTTTTTTGCTTGACTCGAGATTTTTGCTTTTAACGTTATTGCTGTTTGTCTTATCATTAATGGCGATTTAGAAAAACCCCAAATGCAAAATTAGAGAAGATCATTGTCCTTGTTCATTAGATATATTATGCAATCTCGTTACAACAGTTCACCCTATCGAGTGTCTCCACAAGTGGATGAACTTGTCTGTTTATTATTTCCCCCCCTAACAATCCTTGTTACTTTTTTAGTCCATTACCCATTAGATAATTCTTTGACTTAATTTTTTACGAGTTCATGTGATTTTTGAAGCACAAGACGTCTTTGGCTTTGCTGAAAAGGTATAGTGTAAATGCTTTGATGTACTCATCACTGGAACAAACTGCATCTAAAGTGCTGCCTGGAAGTTGAAATGTTTCGGCTTTTCATAATTTCCAATCTGCTTTTGGCTCAAGGCAACATGAAGCTTAGATTTGAGCTAAGTATTTCACTAGAAATTTCTCCCTCTCAGACTCTATGCCCCTTGCCTAGCCCATCTGACAACATTGCTCTCTGAGGTAGTAGAGTCTTTAGACAGTCTAGCCTTTATATGAATACTGAATCATTGAGATTCTATATAAAAAATCACCACTGGGCCAGAGGCAATGGGTATAATCGTAGTGTTCATTTATGGGCTATGGGCAACAACTTTTGTGTTTTATTATATTCAATGATTCCTTGTTTCCTGGCTTTGCTGTTTTCCCATTCTCGTTCCTGTTATCGTTCTTGTTCTTGCTCTCTAATCTGTTCTACATAGTTTAGGTATTACTCCTGTCCCAGAATACACTTTGCACTTTCCTTTTTCTTCTGTTCTAGAATACTTTTTAAAGTCCTTACACTTCCATTTTAGAAATGATCCCACTAATTTTTGAAAATCTCTCTTCCTGCTACTAAAAAAAAAATTGCCACGCCCTCACTTATTCAATAATCAAATATACTTTTTTTAGATCAAATAACAATCGATAGCCATACAACAACTTATTGTCTAAAACTTTGTCATGATTAGTGTCAAAAGTATTATGGGAAAGAGGGAGTATATAATTTTTGTGAAATAAATAGATTACAAACTTCAATTATGTGTATGAGTGTTAACCATAAAGTACTTTATCGAGCTTGCAGGCTTGCCAGGAGCATTAGTTTTTTTTTTTACTGGCAACAAGTGTTCGTTTTTTTTTTTCCACTTGGTTGGTTATGTGGATGCTACTGGATCTTGAATTATATCAAGGGACAATGTTATCATCTTTACATTCCAGATGGCCATATTGAGCATTGTTAAGCACGCAAGACAATTATTGCATATTACCATTGATTAATGGAACTCCCTAGGATTCATTGTAAATTTGGAGTTATTCTTTACTTTAGTGTAAGCAATTCTAAAATGGGGAAACATCCAGCATTTGATAAATAATTAGAAATTCAGAGGGGGAACATTAAGCAATTTTAAGAGAACATGTACTGAGTTGGATGTTGACATGCTATTGCCGCTTGAGCAATAGAAAACAAATTGTTTGAGGAAAATGAGAAAGAAGCAGGGTTGAAGGTGATGGGTGAATGACAAGATTAATGTTTGAAAAATAGCCCATCAACGGTGGATTCTGAAAATTTTAATAGGTTAGAGTAATAGAAAGAAGGAAAAAAATGAGAGGTTTAATGAAGTAAGGAGCAGTTAGAGAGGGAAGAAAGCTCCATCATGGATGACCATCTTCCCATCAATGGTGTAAAGAAATGGTAGAGATTGAAGTTGTGGGATTAGACTTAAAGTTGTACATTGAGAGAATTGGGATTGGGAAACGACAGCTGTTTGAAGAGAATTTGAAATTCTTAGTGATGGCCCTTCAGCCATTCTAATGACTGCATAGTATTCACACAATTCCGAAACATATTTTGATATGGATTTCCAAACAGTTTGTATGTGCCTATCCAGATTTTCTAATGAGATGATTGTGTCCATACTGACCCTCACAGAATTTGGCATAGGTGGATAATGAATAACCTCTTTGTGGCTTGGTGCATGTTTTGTCACTTTCTGCCGTAATTTGGTATTTTTTCAGTAAAATTTTACTGTATCTTTAGCTCACATCTATTTCCTATGCAGTACAAGTCTTGGGTCTAAAGTTAAGGGAGACACAGATGATAGTAGGCCTTTTGTTGACTTGTCTCTCTCTCTCTCTCTCTCTCTCTCTCTCTCTCTCTTTCTGTTCCTTGAGAAAATATAGGGATTAGGATCTTCTTGTACCACTTGGATATCATACTTGACCTCTGCTAGACTCATTTCCAAAAATCATCATTTTCTCTCCAACTTGAGTTCTCAACTTCTCATTCACTTGGATTTTATTGCAACTATCATTAAAGACCCAGCCTTATTTCATCCTTGTTAAATACCTGATCTACCATATCATTGGCACGTGATTAAGAGAAGAGAAATTAAGGAAAAAAAGCTCATATTTTCCGCTCAAGTAATGCTCAATATCCAGATCAGCTGAACCAAGTTCTCTTAATGGGTGTTTTTTTTATCTAGGGATATTGCTGTCGCTTTTACCTTGGAATTTAGCTAGAGCAAGGGGTTCTTGTGCATATTGATATTCGATTGTCATTGTGTTAAATGGTTCTTATTGGTTTAAAACTAGAATTTCCATAATATTTTGGAATTTACAATTGGGTTTCCTTTGCATTGGAGTTTGGACTGTCCAAAAACTTATTATGTCACCTGGAAGTTTGATAACAGAACATATCAACGAAACACCTAAAGCATAAATAAGCTTATCTTTGATATACTCCTTTTTTTTCAGTATGTTTCAAATTAATGTTCTGAAATTTATACATTCAATATTCATACATTTGATGTCTGTTAAAATTCGTGATATTATAGGTCTTAAGTCTCATTGGTGGAGAGCAGACTGGAAACTCTTCAGAAAAGCCTACAAAAGTCGAGAGAACAGTGGTTGAGATGCCTGACCTGATAGATACGGGGTATGGTGATTTGCTTGGAGAAGAGCCCAAGGAAAGCCAAGATGAGCAATTTGTTGCAAGCAAGCCATTGTCATCCTCTCTCATAATTGATGATTTATTTGGGGATAGTACAGGCAATGATTTGAGTAAGAGTGATCTAAGAACTGATGATGATCCATTTGCTGATGTCTCTTTTCATACGGGTGAGGACAAAGACCAGGGAAGCGACCTCTTTGCTGGGATGACTGTTGGAGAAACTTCTAGTACTGTTGAAGCACCAAGGAATGGTGGTCCTGATCTTTTTGATATATTTGGGTCCTCAGAACCTCTGCATACACAAGGGAGTCACACAGACGACGTTAACAACCTAATGGCAGGCTTATCCATTAGTGGAAATGGCTCAGTGACAAATGAGAAAACAATGTACCCCACAGCATTTGCTGAATCAGCATTTCCCGGTTCAAATTTGAATCCTGCTTCCCAAGGGCTAAATGATACTCTTAGCAGTGGGTTTGATCCCCTGAAAGCTACCACTAATGCAAATACCCTTCCTATGGGATCTATCCCATACAATATGCCTCCTGGAATGTTATATAATCAGTTTTATCCTGCAGCTCAAGTTAATTATGGTGCCATGAGTGGGTTCCTTGCTCAGCAGCAGTTTATGGCAGCTATGGCCAACTTGCAGTCTATAGGCAACATGAATCCCAATAATCTTGCTGGTGGTAATCTGGCTGGAACATTGGGAGGAGATGCTTCCGCTCTTCCTGATATATTCAACGCAAACATGCCTACTCAAGCACCTACTGTCACAATGAATGCTCCGAAAGAAGAGACAAAAGCGTTTGATTTCATCACGGTAAGAATAGTTTTATTTTGTTTTTATACGTCAATAATTATTTTTTTCTTCTTGTGCTTTGGTTTCTACCTTTTCCGCCTGTTTCTATGTATACCTCTTTTTGAAGATTTTGTGTGTTTATTCTACATTATTCATTCTCTGAAGATCAGCAGATTTCATCCATTTGGATGATGAGAGGTAAGAAAGAGTTGAGTAATTATGCCAACATTTATTTTAAATTCTGCCATTTGGTTTATCTCCCAAAAAACAGAGATGGATGAAAAAAGAGTCAAACCTGCAAATTCACCTCTTTATCACAAATAATATTGTTAAACACCCTTTTAATAGGAACTTGTGGAAATAGTGCACAAGCTCACTCGTTCCACTACCATTTTCTTTTATACCAAGAAAACTACTCTCTTAGGCCTCTCTCTAAGACCTAGGGCCTTCTGGAAAATTCTAATACTAGAACAGAGGGCTTAAAAACCAGCCAAACTAAGGTTACCCTTTTAGCCCTCCCTGTCTAATTTCTTTGAGCTACTTTTTTCAGAACAGGTTTTTAATAAGTGTTGCATGATTTGCGTAGCCATATATAGCTGTTAAATTGAATGCCAGAAGTTTGGGAACAAATATGAGAAGTAAATATTGTGACTAGTGAAACAGTAGCAAGATATTGTTGTAGCCTTTACGTAGACCTTTTCATTTCCCAGCCTACCAACACAATGTCCTCTCAAGTGTTCTCTAGTCTGTTGGTATTTTAAAACTGGCTGGCATAGGTATAGATCATAGATACTAAGTGTCATTACTTGGACATCTGTCAACTACAATCCAATACTACGGGGTACTTTTTAATAAGGTTCTCTGATTTGAGTTCAAATATGAAAATTTTGATCTTTGAGTTATCAACAAGACGACAATCTTGTATCTTTTTGAGTCCTTAATGTGTGGCTTTTGAAATAAAAAAATGGATGAAAGAATTACCAATAATTTATTCTAGGGCTGCTCCAATTTTACTTATTGCACTTCCTCCATTCTCTTTTAGTAGCAACGTTAGGCAAATTGCATCATTCATGTTCTCCCATTTGACCACCTTTGTTGATTTATATGTTGGGCAAATTATAGTGAGATCTTGTTAGTTTCGTCTCAATTTATATTCACAATATCACATTTACATATTTTTTACTCAACTATAATTAGAGAAAGGGTTGTTAAAAGCATTGGCAGGCGTGGATGTAAAAATGTTGCAACTAAAAGAGAACATAGGAAATAGTTATTTTTATTAATTATTATTACGAATTTGGTTAACACTTCTTCTATGCTCAACATGTTGCCTTCTTTAGGCTGCCTTAATATCTCCTGTCAGTTACATTTTCAAGACCATTCATTATAGAATTTTTATGTTTGTTGGTAACATACTACATGTCCTTTCTCTGTTATGCTCCGTTAGTTGTTCTGTGGGTAATTTAAAGCCTGTATGGAGATTGAAGATTTTTACTGTTACAAGAATTGTTGTCATTATGCTTCACATTTGAAATTAAATGTTTTGTGGTTTTATTTTCCTTACTTAGATTTGGTCATCTTTGTGTATCAAATTGATCAATGCGTGTTGCTTTATAATATGACAGGATCATTTGACACAAGCGCGTGATCCTAAGAGGGTATTGTAGTTCACTGATTTAAGGGGAAGACTACTGGATTCATTCAGACAAAACAATGTTGGAATCCAGATAAATTTTTTCGTGATAAAATTCCAGTGAGATAAACTTGATATTGTCAAGAATTTACTGTGACATGTTGTAGAAGTCATAAGAGCAAGACAATCTTAAAAGCGCGGGATAGAAGGATCCCTTGTCTTTGTGCAGAATTTGTAAGTTTAGAAAGGATGAGGGTGTGTTGTGCAGTTAGCTATATTTTATTGTTCGAACTTTTTTGATGCTAGCTTCAGTTTATAATACTTGTGTATTTTTTAAAGAACGAATTCATGTAGATCTTCCAATAATTATATTGCCTTTTTTTTTGGAGTTTGAGATACCAATACAGAGATTTCTTGCATAATTTTGCACCGTGATGATTGATGATTGTTACTCCTTCGTAAGATGTTTTATATTTGTTGATATGTTATTTTAGGCACGTTCATCAATAAATGATTTCGAAAATCAATACCTTCAATTTTCAAAACATACATCACACATCAATACCTTCAATTTTCAAAACATACATCACACATACCTTCAATTTTCAATATGCCTTGAAAGTTTGAGATGAATCTAATATACATGACTATATTTCTCGAGTACAAATCACAAACAAGTCAAGTAACTTATGTTAATGGTGTTAAAGTCAATTTGTATCAACTAATAAGAAACAAAACATGTAAGTATTCATTAGTTCTGCTTGTGAAGAATCAAATGCATAATTATGCTCGTAGAATCCAAGGTTTCTGGTTTCCTCGTTAATGACAGAAAGCTCCCACAATACAAAAGGTGTATGAAGGGATTTAACAAGTACAACTGTATTAGTACTCAAATCAGTCACATGTAGGTAAGCCAACAACGGTCTTTTTTACACTGTACTTTCCAAATTTTGGGTGGGAAGGTTAGAATAACTTCGGCTGTGAGAATCTCCCGCACAACTTAGAGTAACAAGGGAAGAATACAGTTAGCTATGAGACTGGATGAAGGGGTCAAAACTTAAAGGATCTCAAGGGTTTAATCCGAGTAAATTGTTATGTTGGATGTATCCCAACAATAGAAATAAAATCCATTATTCTGGCAATAGAGGTTACATTACATGGTTTTGTTTTAGCCTTTCGAATCAATTTCTACAAGCATTGATCTAACAAAACTATCTCAGAGGGGTTCAACAATGACCCTGCTTATGTAATAGAGCAAAAATACACCAGTGATTGGTCATAGTAAATTTCTGAACTTCCAAGAATTGGTTTCCACATCACTTGACTGCCAACATGCATCCTCAAAATTGGCAACAATGAGTCTCAATTACTGATCTATTTGTCGTTCTGCTTTCCTTCAGCATTTTCTGTTTCCTGTTCTTTGCGAAACCCAAGCTCAGACAATTCTTGCTTTGCCATTAAGTTCCTGCATAGCCCCAGTTACATTCCTCAGCAAATTTCAACAAAAACAATCACCACAGATACAGGAAAAGGAAGGGGGGGGGGGTGAAAAGAAAAGGCTAGGCAGACAAGAAACTTACTTTTCCATTCGGCATTGCAAATATTTCTTTGAAAACTCTCTACATTTTCCTGAGTTATGGCCAGCAACTTTTAGACAATTAAGATACTCTTTTTTCTCCTGCAATTACATCCCAATCATGAATTAATTAAGCCAACACAAGATAACTCTCTATTATAAAGAGTACAAAAAATAGAAAAGCAAGGCGCTCTAAGGTGAATAGGCTTGAAACAGACAATCAAAGGGAAGTACCACGTCGCATTCATGATCATGATCCAAAGGAAATACTCCTTTTTCCGGAGGAACTGGTCTTGCACCTCTTGACCCACCAAATGAACCACCTGTGCAGAACAACTAGCACTGTTTCATAAATAGAAAAACTTCTTCCCCCTTCCCCACCCAATAAGGTTTTGAGAGGATTGAAAACTCTCCAATAACATAAATTGATATTATTGCATAGGTTCATAACAATATACATCAGGATCATCCAAATACCAATGCATCCTAAAATTACAGAACAATAGTTCCAAATTGACCTTTGATCTGGTCACATGCTCCACTTAATCTCAAATCACAATGAAAAAGAACCAGGGCCTATTCAAAGAGTCATTAAGTTTTTGGACATTCATTGAGCTTTGACTTCTAACAAATCAAGAAAACAGGAAACTAAAATTCTGATAAACAAGCTGATTATGCAAATTCTGAAGATACTGTTTTCTTCTGAGGAACTCTGTGGACATATGCCAGTTCAATTTTAATCATCATTGATCATTCCTTATATTTTGGCAAGTGGATCACAGCTGAGTAGGCCGAAGAAGAGTTAATCTCATATTTGTTGTCCAGCTTCCAAACTTGGGTTCCTATATTTTCTCTTTGACAATAGGAAAAGAAAATGAAAAACAAGGTCAGAAAACCTCCTAAAAGAAATGGATTAATTTATTTTATTTCAATTTTAAGCCATCTTATCCTTTAAATATATATAGTTATATTAGTCGTATGCACAATGCATACACAGCTTTACCTTGAGAGTCCAATGTCTATATCCCCTTATCCCCCATTTATAGGCTTGTCATAGCGTTCTATATCATCCAAACATATCAAAATCTATTCATACTAACCCTAGCAAAACAGAACATTGATCGGAATCTTAAATTACATTATTGAAGTGTATCATTACAATTTCCCTATCTCTAATTAATTTTAAAATTTCATCATCAATTACTGTCATCCATAAGAGAAAAGAGAAATGCATCTCCACCCGCCGCTAGAGGGAAAAAGGAAAAAAACAAAAAAGACATGTTGAATCTTCAAGTTGAAAAATACAATGCAGAAACTATTTCTAGTTATCTTATTCCCCGTCAATTTCTTTCAGCTCCTTCTGAAATATAAATGGTGCAAGCCTTTCTACCAACACTAAAAAGCAAAACTAAAAACCAGCACATACTACCAGAAATTTTTTATCGATACCTAAATGCCTTGCAAGACCAACACCTATAAGGAAAACCAGCACATAGCACTGCATTTTTTTTATTAAAACGACAATACCTGCATCTCATATCATTCAATGTACCCTAATTTAAGCAAACAAATAACATGCTACTGAAGAGACTAGAGGGTAAATCAGAAGAAACTGAAGTATATATCAGGATATCATTTCAACTCTCTGAATTTTTAAGAACAAAAGAAGTTACTAAGCCATTGCAAAATAAAGAACTTGTATCAACAAGTAACATGGAAAGGAAAAGCAAGGTGGTTCGTACCAGCGCTCATCTTATTCTCTTGTTGTTCTGCAACCGGTCAAAACGCGTCCTTCTTCTAGTCTGAAACTCCTTGCAATGAACAGTGACAAAATTACAAACGAGGGACTGATTATAATAAAAATAAGAAATTAAATCAGGGGAAATTAAATGAACAAAGAATTGAACCACAACACAACGTAATGATAACTCAGAATGTATTTATCCTATAATTTCCCCGTGATGAACATTAGCACACTTGCTAATTCAAAATGACAATTGCAACCAAACAGCCCAAAACTTTTTCAGTCAACTAAAAGTGATGGGAAAAAAAGAATCCTTAATCCAACAAGGCAACAACAATTCAAGAAGTGTTGCTTTTATAAGCACCTTCAACTCAAACCATGCAATCAATCATCCCACTTACAATAATAAGACACTTCTAATTTTTAACTACCAATGAATCTACAAGACTACAAATACATATCTAAGACTCTTAAGTCATAATAATAATGTTAAACCCACATTTCGGACCTAAACTTTAGGCAAAGTTTTGCTTAATCTCTCTATCTTCTCCAACTTATTCCCTATATTCTCACTATCCAACAGACCAGCACCATCACGGCACCGGCACCGGCACCGGCATCAACAATGCCACCATCTCCCTATTTCTTCCAAACTACAATCCCACATCAACCAATCTAACCTGATCATCCACCAAAACAGAAATTAATCTCCCCATTGATCTGCCACCGAGAATAACTCAATTTGATCCTACACCAACTCTAATTGTAATGTTCAAATACAACTCAAACTCCAAAATCTAATTTTTTTTTTCCATCAATTACATCGGAAACATCAACAATAACCAGTTTTCATACAAGAAGCAAGCCACTATTTACAAATTACCACAAAAGACAGCAACTTTCAACACTTTAAACCAAAGCAAATGAATTTGAAAAATACCCAATTGAATGATCGACTTAATTAAAGGAAATTAATAGTTATCAATGCAAAACAATCAGAATTCTAAAACTAAAAATCTTCACACATAAAACCCCAGAATAAGAAATTTTAAAAAATCAAATGAATTTGACAAAATAAAAGGATTGTACGAAGCTAGTAATTACTTAAATTGATAAATAAGAACATAAAGAATAGAAGAAGAAATTAAGGGGGGGGGAAAGAAGACAAAGTATAAAAATTACCAAGTGGGTGCGCGAATTGTAGGCAATGAGCTTGAAAAATTCCGGCGATCGTCAAGAAAAAAAAGATGAAGAGTTTTTATAGTTTGGGTTGCTAGTTAGGTGATTTGCTTAATTAGCAATTAGTTCTGGCTTCTTCGCTACTTGTTTCCCAAGCCACGGTTGTTTTTTAATTTTTATACTTTGAACTTGCTTTGGAGGGGGAATGCTAGGTTTTCTCTTTGAAAAGGTTTAAGCTTGGCAAACTAATCCGGTCCAAATTGACTTGAATTGGAAAACCCGACTCACATGATTAGTCCGGAGCGAAAGAACTAGATGAATCGAAATCAAGCTAAATTGAAGTTGGCCCGATGCATATCCGAAACAAGATGAGTTGAAATTGATTTGTCTTGAAATCAAATACGAAGTAGTAGATTTGTAAAACCTTATAAATATAGTAATCGACCTAAATTGAACCATTGTCGTTTCTAATAAGGATTATTTAGTTGACTTATTTTTCTTACTCTGGATTTTGGTGTCCAAAGACTAAAGAGTTGTAATGGTCAATAATATGTATCAGTGTATCACCTCCCAGCTATGTCAAACACTTAAAAGAGAAAGTTCGTCATGTTTTGACTAAACTTAAAAGCTATTAAACATGTATGACTAAACTTAAAAGCTATTAAACATGTGTACATTTTTAGAGAGTAGAACAAGAGTCCATTCTTTTTAGTCTAAATTTCTAAGAATGATCTTTATAATAAGTATATATTAACTCCAATTATAGGAAAAGTTATTGTTTATCACTTCTGAAAAAAGCATTCAAGTGAAACCTTGGTCCTTGGGTTCCAAACTTTCAACCTTCAGGGTTTATAAATACACTATGTCTATGAACAATTCATCCAGAACTTAAAATACATGGACAAAATTGGCTACATGATCAAATGTTATCTACCTCCTTAAAATCAACATTCCTCCTGATTTTCAGAAGAATCAGAATTGACTATGCTGGTGCTCCTATTAATTTACCTATACTTACACTGCACTATATCTATAGTTCTATACAAATCTTAAAAGTATATAAAGAAGTATGATTCGTGTTTGGTTTATATGTTGTTCTTCACTTATTACGCATTGTTCTGCAAGAAGGTTAGCAGCTTCATAATGTTGAATCAGAATGGTGAGCTTGTCTCAGAAAAACCAAAAGCACTTGTCTTTTGCTTGTGCAATAATTGTGGTTAAAAGTTTGACTCTTAACACTTGGGTTGTTGAACTATAATCATAGTAGATTTCTTGGCGCTTCTTCCATTGGGGAGAGAAGTTGCCTAAACCAAAAGAACGATAAAATTGGTAAGATATGGTTGATAGAATTCAGTAACAGAAAAGCAAAAAAAAAGTTGAAGTCGTCGTTTCAATGTGAATGAATTAGAGCAAGTAAACAGTAATTATTAGTAAGTACTCACCACTCCAATGTGCCATTTCTGATCGCAAAAATCATTGTAGGTAGAAGCATCCATCACCTGCGAAGAGAAAGATTTAGAGACTTGTTACTATAAAGACCAAAGTGCTATCTTACTTGCTGTCTTTGTGGAGACTTAATTTCATTAAGACCAAAGTGGTTCCATTGTGGAATATATAGGGAAAGTAGACGATTTTGAGAAAGTAGCATGCCACAAAAACTTGGGATTATTCTCGGATAATCATAAGGTAAGACTTCTGTACAGAGATGGCTGAAACTTAGGATTGTCAAATGTCAATTTTTCTAGGAGTAACTTGTAAAATTTGATTGAATATATGATTTATGGTACCAGGTCTTGTCAATTTCACTTTACTTATATCAAACTATAGTTGTGAAATGTATCAAATTTGTAAGACCACAATTTTTCTGATATACAAACTATTTAAAAATTAGTTTGGTAGCAGTGAGCTTACAACAGTATAGATTGGAGGAACTGCAAGTCCTTGAGACTTCTCTGTTGGTATAACAGAAAAGCGTGGAGCCAAATCTTGTGAGCGGAATGTCCACCTGCAGAAAGCATTGGTGAGATTTTCCTTTGCGAACATTAAGTTGTAATGAGAACCAAAATGTCACTTTTTGCAGGATAAGAAAGCTAAATTGATTCATACCCTATGTATAAGAAAATACAGTATTGTGCCAATTCTCGAACCAACAGCCTGATCCAGTAAGTCTCTGGAGAATCGTCCACATTTATGTATATCTGAAATGACAATATAATTAATTTCCACATACGCAAACAGACTTCAAAGTTCAAGAAAAAACAGGGTCAAGAAGGCATACCGCTGCTTCTGCTAAAGCTACAAGCTGCATTGCCACCCGAAATTTCCTGTAATGCAGAACATAGCAGCAACCAGTTAAATAAAGCATACTACTGGCAGAATTGCTATATGATAGAAAATAATGATACACTCTTTACTGAGAAATGCAAAGAATGAAACATCACTGTGGTGATGATGGGGCCTATTATTTAGGGACAAAAGAAGCTACAGAGTTACAGCCACATACTTGAACATAACATATTTTGAACGCACTGCATCATGCATAGCACGAACATCATCATCTTCTATAACACTAAGCTGCTCCCTCAGAGATAACAAGTTCTGAGATATGTGGTGGAAGATCACCGAAAATGAAATGAAGTAGTTGAGCAGCAAAAGAGCCTGAACCACATCAAGTCAACAATTCATCATCAAATTGTAGTTTAAAAAAACCTATCTAGAATCGTTCAAAAAAAAAAACAATGCAAATTAAGATGCTGTAAATAATGAACTTACAGTAAAATATGGTACAGAAGCTCTGTAACCAACAAGAGTCAGGTAAAATATACACCCAAGTGCAGCTGTAGTTCGTCTTTCATATAATGATAGATGCTCGCAAAGGATGCAGTAACCATGAGCAATGAGCAGGAAGGACACAAAAGAAGCTGTTTGAAACAGGACTCCGGTTACATACACCCCAAAGGACATCCATAGGGAACATACTTCGGAATAAAAGCAAGAATACCTGCATATACAAAAATGACTCAGATAAATTAAAATGTGTGATCATCAATAATAATACAGTACTGCAGTCATACAAAAATGATTCAGATAAAAAAATCTTCGTAGCATCCATGTTGCGTGTAAAGCTCCTTACATCTAATCAAACTCTCCACATTATGCAGGAGCCTCATGCCTAAGTGGTGGTTTCTAGCTCATAATATAGCACAGTAAATTTAACAACTTCTGTCTTCTGCATACAAATTCAGCACAAGGAGTAGGCCAGGAAGATGCAAACTTCTTATAACTTACATCAGTTTCTTCCTTTAATTGGGAATCATTTTAGTTGCAACGATTTCACAACTACAGTATAACATTCATTAATTCATATATCAAATCACCATGGTATATGCATTAGTCCAGTAAATCATCGGTTCCGAAAACATATTAACATTTGCTTGCTTATTATACCAAATGAAAAGGCTTAGGCGCTCAATTTTTTACCTTAGAAAGTTAGAGTCTATATATACTATGTTACTCGGACTCTTCATTTTACCTCAAGTACCCGTGTCGGACCCTCGACCCTCGGACATGGGTATGACACATGGACACTTCATTTTAGTTGAAAATCATAGAATTTTTTCACAAAATAGCCGAGTCGGACACTTGGACACGTACCCGTGTCGGACATGGGTACCCGAGTCCGAGTAACATAGTATATATATGTATTCAATATATGTTCATAATCTGTATGTAGAAATTTATTCAACCAGAAATATAATCAGAAAATAAAATTATAATCATAATTATCATCAAAGTAATATGTTGGGGCAAACTATAATCAGGAAATAAAATGGAATAAAAATATTAAGAAAAGGATTGAAACTTTGAATTTTGAAACATACCAAAAGAGGAAGGATAGCATAAGCTGCAATGTTTTAATTAATGGAACTGATGCCAACGTCCATTGCAGATTATTATTCTGTTATTATCATAATCCAAACAAAAATCAAAAATCAGAGAAATAAAGAAAAACTAAATAACATGCAAAAAAAAAAAAAAAATATATATATATATATATATATATATATATAATTTTATAAATTAAAATTCACCCACATGATCAATTAAGCTTCAACTACTCTATCCCAAAACTCAAAACAATCCATATTGCATGATTTTTCCGTTTAGAACAAATTCACCAATAACTCCCAAAAAAAAAAAAAAAAATACAATTTAACCAGCAAAAAAAATTAGAACTTTAATTAACTTCCTAAAAACCAATATTGAAATCTTTTTTTCCATGTTTAAAAATCTTTATAATTTTCGGTCAATGAAAAAAATTAAGTGGGTCAGTCCAAAACAAACCCACCAACTAGAGCTATCAAAAACTGAACCGACTTAACCTGACTTAACATGACATAACTAACGACCTAATTGACCCGACATGACTCGATTAAAAATGAGCTCATGACCCAACCCAAACACCCAAATTGACAGCTAACTAACTCAACATGGTTCGATTAAACATGACCCAACCTGAACACGAAATAGCTTTGTCATAACGAAAAAGCTAATTGACCCGACATGACTCGATTAAACATGACCCAACCCGAACATCCAAATTGACAACCATACGGCAAACACGTAAAATAAAATGCAACCAAGAAAAAAACAAGAAAATGACCTGAAGATGGCGGTTTCGCCAGGTGAGGAAAGCCCAGGAAAGACAAGAAACAAACCAAATAGAAGACAAAGTAAAGTAAAGAGAAGGAAGAGGACGATATGATTCATTAACACCCCAAGACATATTGCTAATTTGATGCATTTGATTTTTGTGCAATATTACAAAATTTGCAACACCGTACAATTGAAAAAGAATTTGGGATTAATATAAATACAACTATACAAGTGTATAATTTAATTTATTAAGTAGACTTGTATTTGAAACGAAATGGATTAGGGAAAGAAAAGGATTGTGTAAGGCACTATAAAAAAAGGAGGGAGTCACGTCTTGTTAATTAAAGGTTGGTATGACTTGTGGACATGTTGTAGTATTGTCCCTTAAATAGGTGCATCAACTCCACCTTCAACTAACCATATTGTACAAGGTTTTGGAACATTATATTGTTTTATGACTTATGAGGCAATTCGTCGTGATTTCGATATTAAATTAGTGTATTGTGTTTATGTCGATGTGTATTTGTTTGTAAAAGTTTTGGAAATTACTGCTTATTATTTAATATGTGGAATTAAGTTTTGTTTTGACTTTTGAGATACGTTTTGAAAGATATATTTTTAGTTAGTTTTTATTAAAAGATAAGTTTTTTTTTTTGTTAAAAGATAAGTTTAAGCAAATGGTTGAAATTCAAAATTGATTTATATACTCTAGGCCTAGGCGCTTATACCATGTTATAGAACCAACTTAACCAAAAGTTTAAGCGGATAGTTAAAGCTCAACATTGGCTATTGTTCTTTTTTTTTCCTTACATTAAAAATAAATCCATGCCAACATATCTTGTGGAATCCATAACTCCATATTATTTGACAAAAGTTTAAAAAAAGCGGGTTTACAATAATTTAACGAATGACGGTGTTAAGCGTGCGAAAGTTTTACAGAGTAGTACGTAAGTTTCTATTTTTCTCTCTCCTCATTGGTTTCTATTTGATCTTTTTTTCTGCTCTTCTTCTCTCTCCTCTGCACTTCTTCTTCTCTCTTTCTCTCTCCTTTGTTCTTCAATTTCCTTTTTTTTCGATTTTATCTTGATTTTGTAACATAATTTTCCTGTTTGATCAATGATTTATCTTCTACAACCAATTTTAAGGTATGTATGTTCATCTAATTTTTCACCCACTACGGAAGCCACCATCGCCGCCACCACTGCCGCGAGCTTGAGCCTCGTTAACAAGAAAAAATTGAATACAAATTGATAGTTTATCTTTCATAATAGATCAAGTAACAATAGTAGCAATAATAACAGATCAAAGTAGTAGAAATTTCGAATCAAAGTAACCAAATATGGGTTACTTTTGAAAAAAACAAACAAAAAAAAAATACTGAGATTTTGATACTCTGTTTTGCAATTTGCATATGTAACTTAATTACTTTTGTGATAAAAAGGGTCACTTTTGTGATAAAAAGAGTCACTTTTGTGAAAAAAAAAAGGGTCACTTTTGTGAAGAAAAAAAAAAAGTCATTTTTGTGAAAAAAAACGTTACTTTTGTAAAAATAAAAAAAAAAAGTCACTTTTATGAATAAAAAGGGTCACTTTTGTAAGTAAAAAGGTCACTTTTCGCAAAAATGTTCGATGCACAATAAAATTATTGTAAACCGGGGGCATGTAAAAGGAACTGATATTATTTTCACTTACCAACTTCAATATTCTTTTTTAACATATAGTATATCCTTCACACTAAATATTTTTCGTTTTATGTTCGTCCAGGAAATAATTATTTGTATATTTCTAGCCGCTTGTGCTCAATTATTTTATTACAACATATAAAGATATTGATAATCTAATCCAATAAAATCACATACACGTTGACCAATTCAATTTAATTAGATATTATCCAATAATTAACTTGCTATGCTTAGAAAAGGTGAACTCTATTTAATTTATTTGTTTTTTGAATAAAACTACCAAACTTTTGTTATTTTATTAAGTTATTTTAATTAAGTTATTATTATAAAAATCAAACATACAAAGATGGTGAGCCATGTTTGTAGGATAGATGAATTTGAATGATGCCGTCACGTATAACAAAATCACTTTCTCTTTTCTTTTTTTCTAACTAATTGTACATCAATTACTTGAAAAATATGAGACAATTCCACGCAATTATGAAATTCATGAAACATATGGTCGGAAATAAGCAACATTTACTAGATCATCAAAAGAGTTCCTCACTTTTAATATAAAAGAAATGAATGTTTATATTCAAAGCAATAAGTGTTGGGAATACTCTTTTTTTTTTTTTTTTTTTTTTTGAAAAAGTTGGGAATACTCATTAGACTATGTATTACTCGTACTATAGTATAATTACATGCAATGTGCTCCCTTGTTCGAAATTATTTTTTAACTATTTGAATTTTCAAATTGAAGTTATTTGAATTTTAAGCCAGGAATTAAAATTGAGAGATTCAGCCATTCAAGCATACATCTGACACATGCTAAAATTATATTTTATATAAATTATGAAATACAACTATAGTTATTCTATTTTAACTACATAAATAATAACTGAGTAAAAATTTAAAAAACAAATGTAACGTATACGTATTACATATGCATCTAATTAGTAAAATTTAAATATTATATCAAAAAATTGACGAACTATCTAATAATAATATTGTTTAAAGATTGATGGCGTAGGATATGCCAAAGAACTAGAAAGATTGCTAACCTCTCCCCTTATTTAAAAGTAATAAAATTACATACGTACTATGTTAGATTCATATACGGAGTAATTGTAATTTGGACAAGTCTCTAATTTATCAACAAAAACAATAAATTGAAAATTTCAGCAATACGCAATGTCAACGACTCTTGTGCAAAAAAGGGGGGTTGACCCAATTTTAATTCGTGGCTTAAAATACAAAACTAGTACATATATTTAGATAACAGTTATGAAAATGGACCACCAAACCAAACTAAGTTTGTGGCAAAAATAACTAAATTTGTGTTATTTGACTTATTACATTATTATTATTATTATTACGAGGCCTTAACAAAAGAGGTATTCTTGTTCACTAACTTTTGATGCAGTTGAACATAAAATTAAATAAGAAGAAATATGAAGTCATTAGGTAAACAAACTCACTACTCATATATACCTTAAGTTTTCATTTGGAAATTTAGCCACTCCATATTAAACCCTTTTGAACAAACTGTTTAGGTATTTCCAAATGTATTTTGGACCAATTAAATAGATAACCAAAAATTTTAAAAGGATTTGCGTAGATAACCAATGAACTTAACATATACGAAGTACTACGGAGTTTTAGATGAGTTGGAAACAAAAAAACCGAGTTTTAGATAATTATAAACTAATTGTGATGAGATATTTTTCAGCTAATTACAATTATGTGAATTGTGTTTTTAACCCAAAATTCATTTATAGGCACTGATACACGGAAACATGGGCACGGGCCGTGCTCGTGCCGCCGCGGGCCGTGCCTGGCCGTGCCGGGGTGGGCTCCGCGGCGTGCCGTGCCGTGCCTGAAATTGGCACACCCCAGCCCACGGCACGGCCCACGTGCCTAGCGGGCCGTGCCGGGCCGGGCCGCGGGCCAAACCGTGCCACCCTTCTTTTTTTAAAAAAAAAAATAAAATAAAATAAATGATAAAAAAAACGAATTAAAAACAACAATGCATATAATAAAAAAAAAATACGAGTGCGATAATCCGAAAACACAAAAAATTGAAGAATAACTTATTTTATTATATGACGGTAGCCGGTACGAATGTACGATAATTCAATAATACAAAATTACAAAATAAGTAATGATAATTAAAAATCGTACAATAGTGTATGAATATTGAATAACTTCATTTATTATACGGAATACGAAGTTCGATAATACAAAAAGAATACAATAGTGTATAATGTAAATATGTAATCATGTAATTATTATTGGTCGTCTTCGTCTTCGCCTTCGTCTTCATCTTCGTCTTCGTCTTCGTCTCCTAGAGGTTCAAGTTCATCCGCCAATTGAGTGGATTGAGAAGTATGAGAACTAAAAGAAGTCGACGTTCCTTCATCGTCGTCGTTCTGTGCATAAGTACGATCTTGAGAACGAGTTTCGGCATCCAACCAATCCTTGAAGCAAACACACATTTCAAGTGTTTCGGGTTTTAGTCTTGTTCTTCTATCGTCTAAAACTCTTCCCGACGCACTAAAAGCTCTTTCGGAGGCAACGGAGGAGACTTGGATAGCAAAAATATCACGAGCCATTGCCGACAAAATTGGATGTTTCACGGCTTGTGATTTCCACCAATCGAGGATGTCGATGCCAAACTTCTCTTCATCGTCCATGTCTTTCATGAAGTCGTAACTTAAGTACATTTGCAACTCCGAAACATCGCTTTGTGTTCTCTTACTTGATGATGATTCCGTACCTGAAAACTTGGACATCATGTTAGCAGCTTGTGCAAATAAACCTTTGGCCCGTTTACTTACATTTTTGGATGTTTGAGAAGGGGCAAATCGAGACACGGTTCCATATTTACTTTCATAAACTCTATATAAAGAAAAAAAACTCATCCGTCACCTTATTTTTAAAAGTTTCAACATCATCTTCAAAATTCATGTTACTATAATAAATATCAATTAATAAAAAGGTGCCATCATATTTTTGTCTAGGATCTAAAATAGAAGCAAAAATATAAATCATAGGAATATCGGTGTTGGAAAACGGGGGGGAAAACTAGCCGTTTTAGAGCTGTTGGAAAACGGCCAAAAACGGCTAGTTTTCCAACGGTCAAGGCATGGGCCGTGCCGTGCCTGGCCGTGCCACGTGCCGTGCCGGCGGGTCGTGCCAGCGTGCAGGCCCATGTGCCGGCCACCGTGCCACCCGCCGTGCCACGGGCCGTGCCCGTGCCAAAATCCAAAAAAATTGTTCACGGCACGGCCCACGGCCCACAGGTGGGCCGCCGTGCCGTGCCGTGCCGCCACCTGTGCCGTGCCGGGCCCATGTTTAGATACACGTAAATACTTGGTGTATTGCATTACAAGTTATTTACATACACTAGGGTGTATATTATAAGTTACATGATATCTAATGTAGTAATGTGTAATAGAGGCTCTAACTTCTACAAAACAAAACCAAGGGTGTTATCTTGATTGGAAATTTATAAAAATATGCTTGTTTTAGGGTTTGTTCACTTCAACTAAATTTCAGTTCAGTTCAGCTACAATCAGTTCAGTTCAGTTCATTTCAGTTTAGTTCAGCTCCTAATTTCCGTCTCTCATAAAATATTCATTTCAGCTCAGTTCAGTTCAGCTCCAATTAATTCAGTTCCAATCAATTCAGTTCAGCTCGGTTCAGTAAATGTGAACATGCCCTTAATATATTTAAATAAGATCTTTGATTTGTTTGAAATATGATTGTATTTCCACAGTTTACTTTCTCAGTTCCTATATTTCTTTTTACTTACTACACTTTTCATTTCACATTTTGTCAATACATTATCTCGATCACTCGTATCTTTAAAAGTCAATAAGTTGGTAAGGAGTATTATGAACATAAACGATGAATTTAACAAGATTTCATGTGACAAAAGCATTTACTGACTATAACATTAGAATTAGTAAAAATAGAGTCGAAGTGTAGCAAGTAAAAGAAAACGAATTTTAAAAGAGAAAGTCCAGATTGATAACTTTTTTTTTTTTGGTTTTTGAGGGGATTCCGATAGATAACTACTAGATGAAGCCCGTGCGATGCACGGGTCGTTTATATTTTTTTTAAAAAGTATTTTTATATTTATGTGATTACATTTGTTACTCCGTATTTTATTAGTTGTACGTAATATATCTTTTTTTCGTATTTGTTTTAAAATATTAGATAAAATTCCTAATCTCATAAGATAATATTTCGTATTTAATTAATGTAACCATTAAAATCTCATTGGTCAATCATGCTTACGTGGCACTTGAATTATTTAATGGATATAACTATAATTTATAATCCTGCATGGCACGTTAACTAATCTTAGGTGGCATAATCCTATTGTAGCGTTTTAAAAATATTTATCATATGTGGCACTCTAATAATTTTTTTAAAATAAAAATCCTACGTGGCGCTCTAAAAACTCAGGAAAAAAACTCCCCTTTAAATATATATACTAGTTTTGTGGATGCCCGGGTTGTTTATGGACTTTTAAGATAAAATTATAATTCAATTTGTATATATGAAATATTGGTATTTTATTGAAAAAAAAACTCTAAATAACAATAAATCAAATTTGATTGAAAATAGAATTCTAAATTAACTTTTTATGCTGGTTTAAAAAAAATAACTTTTTATGCTACAAAGTCTATCTATATCTATCAAACGTGATACGACACTTGACAAAAAGTTGAAACGCTAAATGTTGTCTAGTGGCCTAATTGTAAGTTAATTATTTGGTATTTTATCGAAAATAAAACTCTAAACTAACAATCTTATTCTAAAATTCTATCCTAATTTGATTGAAAATGGAATTCTTAATTAACTTTTTTAATCTTCAAAAGTCTATTTAAGCCTGTCCAAGGTGGCGCGACACTTGGCGAAAAGTTGGAATGCCAAATGTCGTTATCTCGTGACCTGGCTAAAAGTTTAGCTTTATATATTAGTTATATGATATGAATAAATATGATTAGATTTTCAAGCAATGTACTTTAAGGAAAAAATAAATAAATAAATAATCAAGCAATGACACTAGCATTGGCCCATTGATTATCTCAGATCCGAAGATGGGCTATCAAACTTATGAAGCCCATAATGGAAGCCATATACCAAACTTTAAAAATTTATTCCGGCTCATGTTTAGATATTGTGAACTTGACTATTCACTTCGTTCAAGAGTTCAATTTGCTTTTTATTTTGAACTTGACTATTCACATTGTTCAGAAGTTCAATTTGCTCTGGGTTATATATAAGCATTAAAAAGACTCTTGAAAATTAGTTCATGATAAAAACACGCGTAGATTAGTATAATTTGTGTGTTTTTATCATGATTTTCTAAATTTAAACGATTTTCAAGGGTGTTTTTAATGCTTATATGTAGCCCTAAGGGCTATGTGTAGCATTTACCTTACTTTTAATCGTTTTAAACAGTTTATCATTACTCTGTTGTGTTTTTTTTGGGGAAAACTCCTTTTACTATCTTACCTCTGATATACTATACACAATTTGCACACTTTTTTTTATTTTATAGAAGTGCATAACTAGCTATATAAAGTTTTTTTTTTCTTTAAAAAAAACACAGCATTTAAATTTAATAAATCCAACAAGTTATATACGACCGTTTTTTTAAAAAATTTTAACCAAAAAGATCAAACGGAGAATGTATGTAGTGTCAACGATTAATAAATAAAAAAAAAAAAAAAGAAAAATGTATGTTTAATGAGCAAGCTTCAAATCAATCAAATTGAAATGACTTTTGATGATGGATGAACGGTTGAGAAATTAAATTCGAGAACGAAGTTGAGAGTGATGACTTTATTTTGGTAGATGATGAATGATGTGAGGCTTCAAAAACGACAATTTGTTTCACTTTTTTTTACTACGTAATTGATTTTGCAAGGTATGAAAAATTTATTTTTTTTTATACGGGAAGAAATAATATCACTAATGAATTAATGAGTAGGCATACGACATCTACTAATAATAAAGATTTATAAACCTCAAAATTAGAAATATTAACATAACTTTTACAATTAAGTTTATAACTAATTTGCATATTTGGCATAGCTCACACACTACCACTTCAAGTTTGACGCGAACAGTGATTTTTTATGTCTTTGCATCTTTTCAAATAGAAACCTTCAATATCTTTAATTTTACATAATAAAGAGTAATGTATAACTGTAGTTAAAGATGGCAAATTAGATATATCATGAAAATTTTTTTGGTTGGTAAGGATAAGGGTCCTATTAGGATTCTAACAATTCCACCCGACTCAGGTTAGTGGGCTAATTAAACCCTATGAGAGTGGGGGTGGGGATTAAGAGCCTCTAGTGAGGTTTGATCCCACAACCGACCTCATGGTTGTAAGATGCAAACATCCCCACTAAATCAAGTCTTGTTTAACATAATTGGCCATATCATGAGAGGACAATATATCCATAACATTATCAAAGTAATTTTTTTTTCAATAATCATAAGAAGGGGACTCATTTATAGGAAAAGATAAGGAAAATTTCTCAATTATGTTCAAATAATTTGACCCCTATATTTTAGGAATACGAAATAAGGAGCGATGTCATTACTTTACCACCTTAACCTCACATTCTTAAAATACAATAGGTTGGGGTATATAATACTCGTACCACATAACATTGTATTGATATTTCTATAAAAACTAATGCTTAAGTTGAAAACATTTAATGTTTTTTTTTTGTCTTATTTCCTAACCTTTTGGGCATTTGGCCCATGTTAGACCAAGTATGGAGACTTGGAGTAGCATTAACTCCGGAATGGAGTATTATGTATTTATGTGCATTAGTTGTTTTGCCAATCGTATGAAACAGGCTAAATACACACAATTAATCAATTATACAAAGTAGGTAGAAAATACAAGTGCCTGGCTTGGTGGTTGGAATTTGGCCGTGTGATGCCGAGTTTCACAACGTCAATGTCAAGTCCTATGCATTATGGGATGGGATTCTCCCTACCTTCAATTCCCCTTCTTCAGAGTGTTAGGACATGTTTGCGGACTGTGACATTATTTGGTAAAGAGCCGATTCAATTAAATACTTGTGTTTAACTTTTTAATTTTTAAAAAGTTGGTAAAAAAATCAGAATATTTAAAGTTAATTGATTGTGAAATTTTAGCCGAGTGACAAAGTTGTGCTAATTAAGCTTACTAAAACTCACATACATCCACATTCCACACCAGCTTGATTAGTACCCTATTCTAGTACTTTATTATTTGTCATTCTACATATGTTCAAGTGATGAAACAACTACCAAAGAAATTTAAAAAAAAAAAAAAATTAAGTACAAGCCACTAATACAATTGCGTCAAATGGTTTGGCCTCCCATGAAATTTCTTAGCATCTAACAATTATGAGGCGATAATTTCTTAGCAACCAACTAGTTAAACAATTATGAGGCGATAATTGTATGGTTAGGCATTGACTCTCTTCAGCCTTAATCTTTATTGGATCAATTCTCTTTATATTGAACATAATGGCTAGGTCAATCACTACATAATGACAATGATATATATTTTAATTATATCTTCAAAACCATTTTAAAAGAAGTATTTGTGCCCATTTATTAGGAACTAAATACCTCTCACATCATACGTCACATAACATGCTTGTATATAAGCTACGAAAACAATAGTGATATATATATTAATGGTTAAATTGAGTTTTCAAAACCATTAAAATCTGATATATAACAAGCATTTGTGCCAACTAATTAGGAACGGAATATTTTTCATATCATACGTCGTCACTTGACTATCTAGCTAACTACTCCATAAAATCTGAAAATTGTGTACCAATACAAGGAGTCAAGAACTACAAGTATGATTTAATTTGTAAAATTAATTAGTTGGGTCACAAAGAAAAAGATATAAAATTGATTAATTGCATGAACCCTAAAAAAAAATATGCCAGCACACCATCTCACACCAAAAGATTTGTGGTTGTGCAATTTTGCATTAATCCCAAGGCACCCCTTTAATTAGAATTGGTCCAAGATTTTATAAGTAGGTATTCGTACATAAGTAGTATGTATAGACTGTAAAAGTCTATGATGTTGATGTTTGCTGCTATACTGCTATCGTTATACGTACAGAACAAGTCTATCAAGAGTACAGCTCAAATTTGCTGCAAAACTTTAGAACTTTTATTGTATTTTTACAAATTGTTGTGACCAATTAAGTATTTGATTTGGGACTAATCAATTCCATTGAATGAGACGTCTAAACTCGACTTAACTTACTGGAGCTCATTACACTTGTTAATTGAACATTATACCACGTAACATTAGTATGGGCAATACAAAGATGACCAAAAATTACAAGTTGTTGCTAAAAAAACGCAATAACCAGATGTGTAACATAAGAAGCAACATAGGATTAGGAGTACATAAATGGACAATAGAGGGGCAGGTAGAAGTGTGCAAGTGAGGCATAGAAATAACTTATGTGGAAGGTTGTTGTACATGTGTGTCTAGGCCGTGTGCACCACCAGAGGGTTGCACACCTTAATTTGTTGTTGAAATTGATTTGTCGAAAATTTGAATAAATCTCATCAGTACGGATTGGATGGATGGGGGCATGATTAACAGGCACAGACCGTCAACTATTAATTGGCTTGACTTATGTAAATTATGACTTAGATTTTTTTTTTATCGGTCCATATTAATTAAAAAATGAAATAAAAATAAAAAATGAAATAAAAAACTCCAATTTTGAGAAAATTTTCAATTGTGTTACTCCAATCCACATTTGATGACGTGGTTTGGTAATAGTCACAATATGCTCTCCACTTAATGGAAATTTTTTTCTTCATATTCTCCACTTAATTAAGGTGCTTACAAAATTCATTAGTAATTCAATTATGGCCTAGATTGCAACATATATATTGTGTTTATTTTAATCTTCTTTTGACTTCTTTTCCTTTTTCTTCATCCCCCTAATTCTCATCAATTTCGAATTTCTATCCCACTTAATTGATCGTTATACCGTACACAAAATCAAAGGCATCATATTTAATCAGGGAAGGAGAGGAGACGAAATTTCCAATTACACCGCAAATACAATGAATTTGCTTCTATAAACATCGTGCAAACATATATGTATCATCATCACAAATTATTAACCTAACTATAGACTATATAATACATTTTTTTTCTTCTCGTTTATATATAGTGATTGTTATTGTGCTTGTTAGTTCTTAGCTCCTACATGCATACACCACTTTCTTTCCCTTTTCCCTTCACTACCATTCTCCTCACTTGCTCATTAGCTCACTCCTAGTGATAATTGCAAAAAAACGGTGCTTTAATTTGTAGCTCTCACGAAGGTGCAATGGTGCATGCATGTGTTACATATAATCATGCATAAATCATTAAATTTTAAGGTACATCGCTTTGAAAGGGGGCAGACAATGACATCTAATTCTTTATATAGTGCATGCACAAAATCTTCTTTCACTAAAATTATGAAGAACAAAATCTTTTCATCTTTTTTCTTTAATTAGGACCTTTTTTTTTAAATTTATATTTTTGTATATTTATATTTATAGAACCTTGATTTAGTCTTTGTTTCGAATATACAACTGCCGACAAATCCTTTATATTGTTTTCATGATCATGCTACTTTTTAAAATGTATAGGGCCCTAAAATATTTAAATGAGTTACACATTTCTTATTACAAAAATTAAAGTAGTTAAAGCGACATTTACACATGTAATTAAAATTTTCATGTGTTTTCACTCAATTTCTTTACTTTATTTATTTTCTAGTAGGCCATATAGTCCATAGTTTGATAGAATCTGTTGTAATTTGTCTTATGCCTTTGGGCTCTAAGTAGCCCTTGGACCAAATGTGACCCAAAGTGAAGGAAAAATAATGAAGCAAATATAGAAAGCAAAGAATAAAACAAAAAGGAATATTCCAAAATCCTATTAGAATGGGTAAATTAATTTCCCACAACGACACAACCTTGGTACACCTATACTTTTTTTTGGTACACCTATACGGCAATAACTATTTTTAGCTGATACGGAGTATAGGTGTGGCCGTGACGCCGTGTAAGTGATATTTTTTATGATTACATCTACGTATGAATTTAAAATGTGTAAACAGATAGTGTTCGTGTTTACTTTCATAGTTTCATATCGACATAGTTTGCTCGTTAACGTAAATACGTAATTAAGGGAAATATAATGACTAATTTAGGTTAATTTTGTGTTTATATTTTGTCGGATTGAGGTTTTCTAGCATATTTGTGTCGTATTACATTACCATAATATCATAAGCATAATAAAAAAAAAATTCCAGTAAAAATTAATTCAATCGGGCAAAACCTTACCCTTGGGCTTTGGAGCTCAAGTTACACTTTTGTGTCTTGGTGCAACATCTATGATCAAATAATGCTTGATTATATGATAAGGTTTTTACTTGGAGTTCAAATCTAGTCACACGATGATCTAATGTAATGAGTTTTTCATGTAAGATAACTTAGAAAACTTGAAGGAGAATGGTTTTAAATAAATATATATTGATTTTTCATTTTTTTTTAAATATGATGACGCTCTGTTTTTTTATTTATTTTTATTTTTTTTATTTTATTTTTTCTATCATACACTCTACATGCAGTCAACAATAAAAGGAATTTGGAGCAACTATAATTCTTTCTTTTCTATTGTGTTGCATTGTAAGATATAATCTTTTAACTTTGTAAGATACACTAAGAGCCTGTTCTGATTGACTGAACTGAGTTGAACTGAACTTTATTGGAGCTAAATTGAAGTGAAATGAACTGAACTAAACTAAATTTTTTATGAGAGAAAGAAATTAAGAACTAAACTGAACTGAAATAATCTGAAGAGAACAAACCCTAAAACTGTTACTTTTAAAATGATTGAGAAAATGTATTTAGTAGAAATCTTATACTTCTTCTTTTCTTTTCTTTTTTTCTTTTTTAAAATTTGCCAAACTTCCCATATCCTATAGTTAATTCCATCACTAATATGCTTAATTATCAATATATAAAAGTTTGATGTTATGAAAGCATAAATCAAAACAAATTGTTATCAATAATAAATAAATAAATAAATCAAATCAAATTCAATATGATCTCACAAATTATAAAAGCTAGTCGAAATAGAGTAGATAGTACATTTAATTTTTCAAAAGGTTTTGCGTGAGACCGGACTCACGTGAGACCGGGCTCAATAACAAAAGTCCAATAAAAAGGCGCGGGCTAACTAAACCCGATCGCGAGGCCCGCAACACCAAAAATATGATAGTGGACTCACGTGAGTCCGTCTCACCCAAAACTTTACCTTAATTTTTACTTTTTGAAATGCTCGATTACCTTAATCTTGTTTGTATCCTTTGTCAAAAAAAAAAAAAAAAAAAATATTTACTCTAAAAGTCTGTCTTTAAGGAGTAAATTTTTCTCAATAAATCTCCTAAATCTTGTAATTTTTAGAAACCTCTAATAATCTATCTTGGTTAGACATGGTCCACACAAATAGATGTGTTTAAACCAGATTCTATACAAAAATATCAGATGTTTCCAGGAATTCCAGCTATTTTCTAGCTTATAATTTGCCAATAATCCTCTATAAACACATAAATTTTCCAATGCAAGTCAAAGATCAGGTGCATCATAATCTCCAATTTAATACCAGTAACTGCCGACAAATCATTGACATTCTTTGTTTTCCATGCAGTTTACTAGAAATGAGTTACACAATGCCAATTTCTTATAAATCATATAATACATAGAAATATCATACTGTATAATATTATTATATGTAACGTCTAACGTTATTTTAATTTTATTTACCAGCAATATATTGGTAGGTCGTATTGTATGTATGTAAATCTTAAAGGGGCCCATTATAATTTGTCTCACATTTGGGCTGCTTAATACAACTAAGCTCTTGGCACAAATCATGTGACCCAAAAGGGGAGAAAAATATATCAAGGGAAAAAGGGATACTCCATTTCCCCCATTAAAGAAGGAAAGGGACTCCCACTACATTTTTGGCAACCTTCTCTTTAAGTTGTAAAGTTAATCTTTTTATCAACACATAATAATATGAATTTAATTTAAAGTCAAGCTTATTGAAATAATGTCATTTTGACTCGATTGTGCTCATACTTTCACTTAGATCAACTAGAGACCCTGATTGAACCTCAGGCCTCACGGTTTTATTTTTTGGATCCGGTATTTACGAGTTAGACGCTTTGAGAATGATGGGAGAAAGATAAGAGATCTCCACTCTCAAAGTCTCTCTAGTAAGAATTGAACCCACAACCTCAAGGTTTGAAGGTACATTTTTTTCATTCCCAATAGACCAAGCCTTAGCTTGGTAGAGTATTGATTTTATGGTTGAACGAGTTTTGTACTACGTATTCAATTATGTTGTATATTGGCATATTATGTTTTCCAAAG
This sequence comes from Chenopodium album, assembly GCF_948465745.1. NCBI lineage: Eukaryota > Viridiplantae > Streptophyta > Magnoliopsida > Caryophyllales > Amaranthaceae > Chenopodium > Chenopodium album. The sequence continues at coordinate 27,074,357 of NC_137860.1, read as the reverse complement.
ACTTAGGTATATGATGGAGTATTACATATTGGATCAATCAATATCAACCTCTTTAGTAAAAATCTTCTTTTTGAAGTTTAGAGTATTTCTAACATAATAAACTTGTCAAGTTGAAAAGATATGATCTTTTGAAGTTCATCAATTAGAAAAACTTCGTTGATATCTTATGGGACTTGGAATTTACAAAACCGAAGATTCAAAACACTTTGTCTAAGTTGCTATCAAATTCCTACCTTACTTCCATTAATTATGGATAAGTCAAGTGTTTTAAGAACATTGGAATAGCAATACCCATGTATAGTACAACTATTAGACTAAACTAGATTGTTGAATAAGAAAAGCAATTTCTCTTTTACATACTCTATTGCCTAGTATACGTCTCTTGCTACATTGGTGCTCCTTACCAAATTACTAGTCTAAAAATTTGAATTTCTACAAAATAATTAAGACAGATTATACACTTCAAGTTTTGAGCAACATCCACTTATTAATCTTAATAAAATATTTTAATGCTATGACAAATAAAACATGCATAAAATTCAACAAAAATAAATAAAATACAACATTTGTTGGTGCCTAACGATGACAAAAAATTCAACTATGTATACCAACCTTAAGTATAATAGAAATAGTCCAAACCTTCTAACGGGAGAATTGGAAAAAGAGCAAAAAATCTTGAAGAAATTAAGCAAGAAAACAATAGAAAAGACATAAGAAGAAGAAGAAGAATGAAAAGGACAAATTAAAGAATAAATAGTACTTGGAAATTACTTTGGTATAAAATTTTAAAGTTAGAAAAAAGTGGTAAAAAAAAAAATCAGTGTTTAATGAGTGAAAAAGTAACGGACAAAATGAATATATGTAAGGGGGCCTAACGGACTTATCGATGGAGACGTCCGTGGCCGTAATAGCAATTAGGCAAGCTAGTCTTTGATAAAAATCATAGGCAAAATGTAAAAAAGAATTGATGCAATGATTCAAATCTAGTGAGTTTCCATCATATTTGACCCCACTGTACCATGTATGACCTTCTTCAAGGGTTCAACTAGGGCTAGAATGATAATAATTGGTACGAATTTGATGATGTAAATAAATGGGTTTGGGTCGAGAATTTTTAATTCTGTAAATTTATTAAGTTGACATAGTAGATCTAATTAACTAGTACTTTAGTAGAGTTATAACCGTATGTTGATGTAATTTTAATAATTGTCGAAATAGTGTGAAAAAAATTGATACGCGTATAATTTGATAAATACGATCCTTACTCTCATTACGCATACATATTTGGGTGAAAAAAATAGACATATTTTATTTTACTTGCCCTAAACGAAATTCATACTTCTCATTCGAATGCCAGCTTATTAAGTTATTACATATATATATATACACACACATATTTTAATTAGCAAAAACTCCTCTATATAAACTGTTTTCACTTCATTTTTTTTGTATATATTTAACTTTAGTCAAAATTATAACTCAAATTAGTAAAAATAACTCAAACTTTTAAGCCTATTATTACTAACAAAACTTTATTATAGTTAATTTTACTCTGTTAGCTAATTCCAAAGAATACGTCATAGTATGATTTTTTTTTTACAAAGTTGTGACTCACTTCTATTAATTTGCTCAGGACAAAGGAAAAAAAAGTTGTTGAGACTTATTAATTACACTTACACCTCTTACTTAGTTTATTGCTGGAATTGATGATACGTCAATAAACTAATTGCCCTCGTGAAACAACTTTGCAACACACATATTACTCATACGTGCAATGACCATTTTGCCCCTCAGTTTTTGCTCCACAACCTACCTTGCTCAGAGGTGGCAAACGAGTCCTTTGACACCTTCTGTATGAACAATTCGTATCACGTAATACCTTAGGGTTCAAATCACTTTCAAAATCAATGCATTTACTCTGTCTAATCAAAAATTTTATCAACTAATGAATCACATTCCTTTTCGAGTTAATTCAATTTTAATTAGATCACTCATTATTTAGGGCAAGTTTGAACTAATATCAAATTTCAAATAGGAGCGTCAAATATTGACCCAACTCGATTAGAACCTACGAAGTATATAACTTGAAAGTGACCTATAGTTGATTTAAAATTAAACTCATATAGACACAATGACTTAGCATGACTCAAATTCGAGATAAACCTAACCAAAGACCGTTTAACACATCTAATCTCAACAACAATAACAAAGCCTTATTTCCAAAATGATTTGAATCAGCTAACATCTAATCTAAAACATGATAAAAAAATATGAGTAATTCAGATCGAGTTAGAATTATCCAGTCTATACCCTCGCCCTCACCCACAAGCCAATAGGAGAGTTTTCTTCAAGGGTCATACTTGACAATTTGACAGAAGTAGCGCGTTTTATTTTATTTTTAACCCAACCCCTTTCTATATGATACACCTTATTATATATGTCCACCTAATTTAGCTTGCCATTATCATTATTCATATTCATATTTTACTTCTCACTCTCCCTCTCCTTATCACACTCTAACGGCTTCCCCTGCTTTATATACTACGGCTACTTCACCCCCTTCTTAAAACTCCACATTATTTTCTCTCTCTTTAATTCTCCCTTCATTCAGACATTTCATCAAACACCTTCCGTGCAACTCTTCAATCAACCTTACTGAGCTCCATTAACCTTACATCAATGGCGGAACGCCATGGCAGAGAAGCAGAGACTTCCCAGAACGACACTATTACTACTACAACAACTACTACTGCAACACCTTCAACTTCATCTTCTCAATCCCTTTCTGGGCTAACCCAATCATCACCCCAACTCAACAACAAACGAAAGAGAGAAAACAACAAAGACCCAGTTTACAGAGGAGTTCGAAAACGAGCTTGGGGCAAATGGGTATCCGAAATTCGAGAACCCAGAAAGAAATCACGAATATGGCTTGGTACATTCAACACACCAGAAATGGCGGCGCGTGCTCACGACGTTGCCGCACTTTGCATCAAAGGTAACTCCGCAATCCTCAACTTCCCTGAACTCGCGAACTCACTCCCTCGTCCCGCGTCGAACTCGCCGCGTGATGTTCAAGCTGCTGCCGCTTTAGCCGCTGCGACGGCGATGGAGTCGCACGCGCCGTCGCCTGCGGTGTCGTCGTCTTCCTCGGAGGTAAATGGGCCTGAAGAAGAACTGAGTCAGATTGTGGAGTTGCCGAGTTTGGAAGATGTGGGTGATGACTCGGCCGAGTCGAAGGGTGAGTTGGTGTTGGTTGACTCGGTTGAAGAGTGGCCTGGTTGGACGGAGGAGATGGGTTTGTGTGGGTATTTGTATGAATCAACGGCTGACATTTCATTGGCTGATTATTATGGGGTAGGATATACATATATTGATTTTTACTAAATTTATTAAAAATTTGAAAAAAAAAAAAAGGAAAATTACTTTTGTAAACATTTTATTTTCTGTTTGGGAGAGTGGTAAATTTCTTCCTGTTAATACCATTTTTTTTTTAGGTTTTATAATTATTTCAATCAATCAATCAATCAATCAAAGCCTTAATCCCAAAAGTGGGGTCGGCTAACATGAACCAAATTTGATTATTCCGTGTAGTCATCAACATAAATCTTTCTCCTCCATCCCTTACGATCCAAAACTTCATCCTCACGTAAATCCATGCACTTCATATCCTTCCTCACTCCTTCCAACCAAGTCATCTTTGGTCTCCCTCTTCCTCGTTTAATCCCTCCATGGTCCCACTCTTCCACTCTTCGCACCGGTGCACCCTCGGGTCTCCGTCTTACATGTCCAAACCAACGCAGACGATTTTCCCTTAATTTATCTACAATGCCCGCCACACCTACTTTCTTGCGAATAACCTCATTTCTGATTCTATCTCTTAAAGTGTTTCCACACATCCACCTTAACATGCGCATTTCCGTAACCTCCATCTTTTTAATATGCTCTTTCTTAGAAGCCCAACATTCTGTACCATAGAGCAACACTGGTCTTATGGCAGTCCTGTAGAATTTTCCCTTCAACTTTAAGGGAATGCTGCGGTCGCATAGCACTCCCGTGGCCGCTCTCCATTTAAGCCACCCTGACTTAATCCTGTGGGTCACGTCTTGATCAATGTCACCATTCTTCTGGATGATCGACCCTAGGTACTTAAAACATTCACTCATGGTCAAATCCTTTCCATCCAAACTCACCACTTCATTGCTTGTCCCCCTCTGAGTGCCAAAACGACATACCAAATATTCAGTCTTACTCCGACTTAGCTTAAACCCTCTAGATTCCAACCTTTGCCTCCATTGCTCCAACTTGACATTAACCCCATCCTTAGTCTCATCCACCAAAACGATATCATCTGCGAACAGCATACACCATGGAACCTCATCTTGAATTGGTCTAGTTAATTCGTCTAGAACCGTTGCAAAAAGAAAAGGGCTTAATGCAGACCCTTGATGCAATCCGATTGTAATAGGGAAATCTTTTGTCAACCCTCCGCATGTCCTCACATTTGTTGACACATCCCGATACATATCCTTAACTAGGTCTACATACCTTCGTGGGATACCTTTCTTCAACATTGCCCACCAAAGTATCTCTCTTGGCACCTTGTCATATGCCTTCTCTAAATCAATAAAGACCATATGAAGATCTTTCTTCTTTACCCTATAAAACTCCATCATTTGTCTTATCAAATGGATTGCCTCCATAGTAGATCTCCCAGGCATAAAACCAAATTGGTTATCTGAAAAGGTTTTATAGTATTAAATAATAGGTTTTATAATTATTTAATTTGTATAAATATACTATTACTAGTAGGATGATAATTGATTAATGTGTGATGATGAAATTTTTTGTGTGAAATTTCAACGAGTTTAGATTAAAGTAGAGTTTTTTTTTGCTCGTATGTCATAAAAGTTTTCTACCTAAATTTAGGTTTAGATTATCAAAACTTGTGTGCTTATAAAAGTTGAGTTTGGAAAAACTTGTGTGCTTATACCATTCACATGTTTTAACATACTCTAATACTCCGTTTACGTTACTTATAGTAATTTATGAGCACGTAAGTTTGTCAATGCATATATTGTTCATTGTATTGATATTTCTAAATATAAATTAATATAAAAATTTGATATTCGTAAAACATTGTTGGACATAAAACACGATAAGAGATTGAAGTTTTTTAAGATTTGAGGCCTTGAGGGAGTATATAATTACGTCTTCATAATTGTCCTCATTATATCATCTAAACCAAACTTATACCCACACTTTCCCCCAAAAATAGTGCATTTAGGAGAGGAAATCGTTTTGAAATTGTAAGCTGTCACAAATAGACAAGCATTGCTAATTAGGACAAACAACCATACCTTACCTTGTGGATGTTATCCACATTCTTGAGTTAAATGGAATGGAAAACAACACCATACTCCCTCACCCTAAAGAGACTATTGACTTTGTAACGTGGATATAAATATGACAATTAAGTAGGCTTTTAAAATCTGCATAAGACGATAACTTATCACAAAATTATCGAATTTGGCTCAAAGTAAAATCCATTTTTCGATAAATTAGTTAAATGACACGTTTATTTTGAAAGTGAGCTAAAATAATAATCACACTTGACACGCTTCACTTATTCATCAAAATGGCCAAAATAAAAGGCAATCCCATCAAACTAATAACGATTATGGCAAAAAACAACAACATAAATGCCTATTATTTCATACTTGAATAATAATCCTTTCAACTTTAATTTGATCCTTAAGTATTTTATGTTCAGTGATGATATGATCATAAGCTAATTATTGCTATTTTGGATTCATAAACACCATGAGAAAGAAGCTAGTGGTCAAGTTTGTTACTACAACCTCAACATTATCCAACTTTACTTAATCTACGCTCAATTCCAAAAAAATAATACGAAGTAATAATTAATAAAAAAAAAAAAAATTAAGACTATTGCTAAAAACAATTTCTTACTAAGGTTGTTAGATCGGCACATTGATCAAATTATGCCATACTATATAGCTTGATTTGCATCATGAGATAACATAATATACTAGTTAGCAAGTGAATTAACAACTAACAACCATGTGCTTCCCTCACTAATTTTTAATTCTTTCAACTAATATACATTGAAAAATAAAAGTCAAACGTGATACTTTGCTAGAATGTTTTTTTTTACCCTATCATAAGAAATTATTAAAAATAAATCGACTCAATCTGAATAAAAGTCAGTGTTCATATACACTATATACACTGATATGCATATTATATGATATTGATCGCGATTATACTCTTATATACATTAACAATAACATTTCTTTAACCCCTAGTTTATCCTAAAATGGTCATCCAATTTCACTAATACTAGTAATAATAATAATATGTAGCCGTTGGTTAGTGATGTTAACACTCAAACATGAAAAATTGTCAAATGAAAAATGAAAAATGAAAAAAAAAAAAAAATGAAAAGAGGAAAAAAAGAAAGTTAGGGGGGGTTAGCTTTTGGGAGACAGCAAAGCATTTAAGAGGATGTGACAAGGACTTTTACTCGGTTTAGTAATAGTGTTATCTAATTGTCTTTACTTGGGTGGTAATTTTATCTTTTTACAGCTTCAATTTACTTATCCATTTTGGAATTTAATGCTGCCATGCCAAAATTACTTTTTTCTGCAGTCTTTTTGATTTTTTTTTTTTTTTTAATTATTATTTTTAAATTATATTTTAAGGAGTTTCTGGTATAGCAGATGAACATGCCAGATTGCCAGACAGAGAGGGAGGTTAACAGTAGTGCCAGTAGTATTTGACCAAACAGTATATAGATATTCTACTGAAATTATTCTTTCCTTTAAAACAAAAACAAAAACAAAAAAGAATTTTCATTGGTGTCCTTGAGGTTTAGCAAAATTAACAAGGTAGCCTATGTCAATTTGAAGTTCATTCACTGGGCTACTTGTTGATAGTGGCACAACTAGAATTTTATACATTGGGGGATCAAACTCTAAAACGCGTGTTATACTTTCTCTATCCCTGAATAACCACACACAGTCAACTTTTTATATATGTCAATGTATTAATTTGACTTTATTTTTATATAAATAAATATTAATAAAAATAATTTTCAAAATTATGTTTATGGAACTTTATATACGTGGTATATAATTTTTTGAAACAATTATGGAACTTTATATAAATTCCTATTGAAATATGTTTTTACGTAGTACTCCGTATTATGTTTTGCAACATGACAACAACACTACTGGAAAGTTTTGCAATTCTTTCATTCAAGGCCTATTCTGATTTACTGAATTGAACTGAGCTGAACTGAACTAAGGGTAGTTCACTTCAGTTTAATTTCAATTCAGTTTAGTTCAGTTTCTAATTTTCTTCTCTCATAAAATATTTCATTTCAGCTCTATTTAGTTTAATTCAGTAAATGTGAACATGCCCTAAATAGAGCTGAAATGAATTATTTATGAGAGAAGAAAATTAGGAACTGAATTGAAATTAAGATGAACAAAACAAGTCCTTACAGCCTGTTCACATTTACTGAATTGAGCTGAACTAAACTGATTAGAGCTGAGCTGAACTGATTGGAACTGAACTGAAGTGATCTGAACTAAGGGTATGTTCTCTTCGGATTATTTTTAGTTCAGTTCAGTTCTTAATTTCCTTCTTTCATAAAATATTCAGTTCAGTTCAGTCAATCAGAATAGGCTCTAAATAGAGCTGAAATGAATATTTTATCGGAGAAGGAAATTAAAAGCTGAATTGAACTGATTGAAGCTGAATTGAACTGATTGAAGCTGAATTGAATTGAATTGATTGGAGATGAACTGAACTGAATTAAAATTAAGCTGAAGTAAGCACGTCCTTAGTATGTACAAATCTAAATGCTAAATTTATAAAAGAATGCATGCCAGCTTTAATAGGTTTTTAATTTTACAATAAAAGGATAGAAGCTTCATATACGGATTATCCTTTTTAAATGCATGCCAGCTTAATAATTACGAAGTATATGCTTCAATTCGTGTAACAATATAATTACGACATATGTAAGATGTATGACGTTCTACAAGTCGTAATCACAAGAACGGTAGATGAGGGTATATAGGATTTGTAATAATGCTCTTTGAGATTTATGTGGTTCTCTTAAACATAAATATCTAATAAGGGTCCAACTAATTGTCCTTTCAACATGGTTCTTGTCTAGTGTAGACTCTCGATCACTTTTGTTAGAGCTAATTAATGATTTGGGTTGACAAAACCATGTTATTAATGACATCGTAATAATAAGTCTCCTACGTAAAAGAATTATATATGGTAATAAAGTTTGGATATGTAATCATATTGACGAAAGTAAGATAGTATACAGTTAAACGTGCATTGCTAAATCATCTATTTCGTAAATACATTACTTATTGTGACGTGAGTGCAGAGTCAACACTATTAATGCAAGAGATCGAGCATCAAATCACCCTAATTTCAATTATGAAATAATAAAAATAGACTTTCTAGCAATGTATCTTTCATTATATATAAGAAAGTACAAATTAAAGTCATAGAATACTCCTAGGTACTTGCACTGTAAAGAAACAATACTTGTGCAGTTGTGCTTATATGTAAAACACACACCTAACCTAAATAATTAAAACATAATCTTATATATAATCCAAATTAAGGTTTTGATTAAGGCGACAATGACTTTAAACTTTTAAGAGAAGGCAACAAAATTTTCCCTAGTAACATTGCTTTCTGCATGGATGTATATATATGTAGTGATTAAGGATATATTGTCCCTAGCATAGCATAATTAATTTAGTTTGGTGGTGTGTTATGTTCATAGATCATGTTGAAAATGACAAGAAGCTCAATGTGTTAAATTCTCTACCCAATCTTGGTTAAACAAGTGTCATTTTTGAGACAAAGTTACTAGACATATGACGTGGCTTGTTTAACACCATACTTTATACATTATATTACTCTTTAGTCTCAAATTAATTGTCACATTTTTCTTTTAAAGTTTGTTCAGATAAATTGCAAAGAACATTTTCATTTTAAGTAATTTTTTTTTTCTCTCTACCTTTTTCTCTAAATGTGAAATTCACACTTTTTTTTCTATTTTTTTTATAAAAAAATTTAAAAAGTCTCTAAAATAATTTGTGACAATTAAAATGGAACGAAAATATCAAAATAGTAGTTTCTTTACATGAGGATCATAAAGAAGAAAAATGTGATTTCTAATGTACTTTTGTAGTTTCTTGTCAAATTAAAAAAATAAATAAAAAGTTTCTTAAATGAGGTTAAGGCCCCCACCTAAAATAATTGCGATTGTTAGCCAAAAATGACATGTAAGATGAAAATGACCATTTGTTTTTGTTTTGTAATATAATCCAACTCACTCTTTTGTATGAACGAGTCATGTACGGACATGAATCAACGAGAAGCACACACACTTCACTACACAAGAACAGCTAAATTTTGATGTAGTATTCAGATACTTCGTAAATATTTGTCTTGGTGATTTAAATTTTGTCATTTACAAATTTAAGAATGAGATGGTTGGGCTTGTTTTCATTTTCGTGCATGCCCTTTTAGGCGTTTTGTTAATTTTGGACTTTAGAGTTTACTTTTCTTTCTACTAGTTCACTAGGAGACATGCGTACATGCATGTGTTAACCCGCAAATTATAATATGCACCCTTGTGCACACAGAACTACGTGCACCACCAATTAGCTTCTGCCACGTAGCTTCTGCTTACCTAGCTGTTCTTTCCTTATTTTGCAACGTCTTTCGCGCGTTCTTTCCATTTTCAATTCCTTCCTTATTTCTCCATTTTTCCTTTTCAAATATCATTCGAAAATATTCTCTCGTTGATTTTCTCTCTCCTCTAGTTTTCTCTCATCAATTTTTTCTCTCAAATTACTTTCTCGATTCGATTTATTCAGTGCTTTTCTCACCATTGTTGATTGCTCTGTTCTTCAATCTTGTTTTTGCCATGGATTTGATTTCTGTTCCTGAACTTCTTGAGAGTGGAGGTAAGATTTCTGAATTCGATTATTTTTGTTAATTAGGTTTTTTCAATTTGATTTTTGAACAATTCATTGTATAATTAGGTTTTTTAAAGTTACTTATAATGGAGATGAGATTATTTTTAATCTTCTGTAATTTTTGATTAGATTGTGATTAATATGATTCTGCAATAGTATTTTAGTAATTTGTGATGATTTTGATCATTTGTTGATTAATTTATTCATTAATTCTTGATTTTGAACTTTCGCCTCTTTTAATTTCTTGCTGAACAATTTATGTCCAGAATTTGTTAGATATACGTATGTGTTGTTCAAAGTGTTTTGAATTTGATTGCTGATTTATGAATTTTAATGTGCTTTTGTACATTGCATAATATTTAGGTTTAATTAGTTGTATTGTTCAATTTATTAATTGATCGACTAATTAAATTATCTTCTGGAATTTATTAATTTGTGATTAATTTTATCATATTTTGATGAATTTTATGAATATTATTTGTTTATAATTTGTATTAGTCGTTTTTTTCGTAGTTTAACTATATTATGAACACTGTCATGTTATTTTTGAACCTTTATTTCATTTTATTGAACCTTTGATTCTCTATATTTTTTAATATAGAATTGTACAAGTAATTATGAACATGCTATTCTTTTATTTGAACAATCTGTTTCTGTTATTTGAACTGTGTTCTTTTATATTTGAACTATAATAATGTTGGTTATGCATTTTGTTTGTTTATTGCAGTTTATAAGTATGAAGTTGTTTATAAGGAAAGTGAAAAGTCTGAATTGCAGTGGAAACAAGTCAAAAGTGATGCGGAGGCATATGAAATGTACAATGATTATGCATTTCGGCATGGATTTAGTATTAGGAAAGGGAAAGTTCGATATGTTGGTACTTCTCAAGTGTTTGGAGAGGCAGAAATTATGTGTGTTCAAATGCTGGTTTGAAGGATACTTCTTCTAAGGTGCCTAAGAAGTATTCTAAGTTGGATTATCGTACTTGTTGTGAAGCTTATATTGATTTTGTTATTGATGAGAAAGGTGTTTGGACTGCTGTTAAACACAATATGGATCACAATCATGCTATGATACCTGTTGAGAAAAGACATCTCCTTAGGTCTCAAAGGAAAATGCAAGGTGAACATTTGAAGTTCATAAGTACTATGAAGGCTAGTGGTGTTAGGGTTACGGATTCTCTTCGTGCTTTGAGGAAAGAAGTTGGTGGATCTCCTAATCTATGCTACACTGTTACTGATGTTTACAATGCTTTAGCTACTGAAAAAGCTGGCAGATTAGAAGGTGGTGATTGTAATGCTTTGATCAAGTCATTTGCTGCAAGACAAGCCAAAGAGAGTGACTTTTATTATGAGTTTGAGGTTGATGGAAATCATGCGCTTTGTAGTGTATTTTGGAGGGATGGAAGAATGCGAAGGGATTATAAAGCTTTTGGTGATTTGACGGTTTTCGATACTACCTATAGAACCAACAAATATGGCATGATTTGTGCCCCTTTTGTTGGTATGAATTATCATTGTAATAATGTGATGTTTGGAATGGGTTTTGTTCTTGATGAAAAGACCAGCAGTTTTGTATGGTTGTTTGAGGCTTTTATGAGATCTATGGGAGAATGTCGACACCCCATAACCTTAATGACTGATCAAGCCCCTTCAATTGCTGCAGCAATACGAGAAATTTTTTCAAGTACTCGGCACCGTTTGTGCACTTGGCACCTCGGTGAGAATTCAAAGACCAATATAGGAGGGCTCAGAATATTGAAAGGGTTTCCAGAAGTATTTGATTATTTGCTCAAGTACTGTGAAAGTCCTGCTGAATTTGAACATTACTGGCCAAGGTAAGCTTTCTTTAATTTTCTTTGAACTATTTATTTTATATTTTGAACTTCTTATGTCTTAATTTGAACTCAGATATTTACGTATTTGTGGACTTAATTTTATTGAATTTAACATGACTTATTTCGTTTTGAACATTATTGTTAATTATTTGAATTTATTTTTTTAGGATTTGAACCTTTGTTTATATATGAATTAATAATTATTTAATTTCAATCTGTTTACTCTTTTTGTTTAACAAGTATATATGAACTGTATGTAATATATTTTGAACTTTGCTGTTTTTTTTTTAACTTCTATATTATTATTTTGTTTATTGGTATCTTGTTTTTTGTTTTTAATAGAATGATGACAAAATACAAGTGTTCAGAAAATGATTGGTTAAATCACTTGTATGATATCAAAGAGAAATGGTGCCCTGCTTATTCAAAGGATTATTTTTCGGGTGGAGTATTGTCATCCCAAAGGAGTGAAACAACAAATCATTCTGTTTCTAATAGATTGAATAAAACAGATGGTTTGAGTGACTTTTATAGTACTTTTCTTGATGTTATATCAGAATGGAGGCGTAAAGAAAGTAATCAAGATTTCCGTTTTCTGAGGGGTAACCGTCATCTTACAGTAGCTAATGTTAGTTTGCTCATACACGCTAGGGAGATTTATACTATTTCTGTGTATGTGGTATTTGAGGATCAATTTGCAAAAGGTATTTCATGTTGTCAAGAGCGAAAGCATGAAGATGATGAGACTATTTGTTATTATGTTTGGAGGCCAAATAAGGACATTATAAGGCATGAAGTTACTTATGAGAAATTCACCTTTAACATCAATTGCACTTGTAAGTATTGGAGTGAGATGGGGTTGTTATGTGGACACTCTCTTCGTATATATAATATTCACTGTGTTCAAAAAATACCAGAACAGTATATAGTGAAGAGGTGGACTAAGAAGGCTATGTGTAGTCATGTTTCTGATGAAGAGCCATGTGAAGATGTTAAAGTTGTCCCTTCTGCTGTTTGGAGAGTTCAAATGGTTAGGAAGTATGTTCAGTTAGTGACATCATGTCAAGATGATCTTTTAGCAAGAAACGAAGTTGAGTATACTTTTCAAATGCTACGTGAAGAGGTGGAAAGTGTGATGGGTCCAATTCATATTGATGAGGTTGAAGTTGGTGAAGAAGCTAAAGAAGATGGTGATGAAGAAGGGTTCATAAACAATCCAAAAATAGCTAGGAAGAAGGGTGAGAGGAACTACAGGCCAAAGAGTACTGTTGAGAAAGCATGTAATAAAGCTAAGGGTTGGAAAAAGAAAGTAGATAAATACAAAGACGAAGCCAGAGCTACTGTCCAAAAATTAGTTGTTGAGGTAATTTTGAACCTCTGTTCTTTGTATTTGAACTTTTGTTTTTTCTTATTGAACAACTTATAATTTTTTAAAATTTTGTAGGTTTTAGATGATGATGGAGATCCTTTGGTTTATTCACATCCAACAACACAAGGACCAAATCTCTCTGTACTTTCTAAGAAAAAGAATGTTCAGAGTACAAATAGTAAAGCTACTAACAATGCTTCTCATTCTTCATTAACAAATGTAAGTATTTTTTTAAAAAATATTTTAATTGTCTTTTTTGAACTGTTTTGTATTATATATGTTTAATTTCATTTTTTTTTCTTTTAGGTTTTTGGTGATGGGTTCAGAACTGGTTCTCAAGCTTCAAATGGAAAAGGATTCAAAAATAGTAATCCTTCAACTAAATCTACTCAGCAATCTTCAGCTAATGTAATTTTTATTTTGTTTTGAACTTAAACTGTCATTCTTTTGAACTTTCTATGTTATATTTTGAACCTTTTAATTTTGTAGTTGTTTGAAGGTGAATCATCCAACAATTTTGCAAGACCTAATTCTTCTCAGCCATCCTCATCAAAAGCTTCAAATACAACTAATGTTCAGCCTTCCTCTGGAAATATTTCAAGAGCTACTCATCCATCTTTTTCAAATGTAATTTTTTTTGTTGAATTTTTTTAATTTTTTCTTGAATTTTTGTTTTATTATTCTAAATTAACTTGAATTTTTTGTAGGTTTTTGGTCAACAAGGTTCAACTAATTCTTTTTAGCCATCCTCATCAAAAGCTTCAAATTCTTTCCCAACAACTAAGCCACCTTTATCAAATGTAATGTTTTTTTCTGAACTTTTTGACATTATTTTTGAACTTTTGTTTTCAGATTCTGAACTATTTTTAATTTCCTGTAGGTTTTTGGTCATCAAGCTTCAACTAATTCTTCTCAGCCATCCTCATTTAGAGCTTCAAATTCTTTTCCAACAACTAAGCCACTTTTATCAAATGTAATTTTTTTTGTTGAACTTTTCGAGATTATTTTTGAACTTTTGTTTTCAGATTCTGAACTATATTTTGAACTGACAAATGTTTTTTTTGAACTATTAACTTTAAGTTTTGAACTAACCTTATTTTTCTTTAGGTTCATGGTCATCATGTTTCAACTAATTTTCCTGCAACTGGTTCTCAGTCTTCTGCAAGAAATGTAACTTTTTTGTTCTGAACTTTCTTTCATTTAATTTGAACTTAAGGCATTATAATCTGAACTATATATTTTTTTTTTAGGTTTCAAGTGGTTCTCAGGCTAAAAAAAGGAAGGTATCTGAAGTGAATCATAACAGAAGTTTTCGATATGAAACTAGTAAATGGGCTCAAGTAAGTGTGAACATTTTTATTTTGTATTATTGTTTTTTTGTATAAATTTTGTTTTTTTTTTATTATTGTTCTTTTAATTTTTGTGTTTTTAGTATTTTGATGCTGGTCGCAATGCAAGGAATGAAGGGTCTCATGCTTCTGGATCTTCGAATGTTTCAAGTTATGATGCAATGTTATCAATTTTTGACAAGACAAGTAATTCATAATTTTTCAATATATGTAATAATATTCAAATTCTTATATATTTTCAATATATTTGAAAATTTGTGCATGATAAAGTTTTTGTTATTATTTTTTAATCAAATTATATATTGACAAACATGTTTTATAAAATGAACTACTAAGGATTAATTTTTGAACACAATGTTAATGTCAACATTTACTACAAATATTACATATTTATGTCAATTTCAATCCAAATTAAAAATTCAAACAACATTTGTCTTCATCAAACATCAAATTCAAACAAATTACATAAAATCACTGTCTTCTGAAATGTCAAAAAATCTAAATTTTAATTCTCCTCCATTCTTCTTCTTGCTGCCATTTTCACTCTGTATCCTTCTTTGTTGGTGGGGCTTAATATTATTTCTGAACAATATTGAACTCTAAGCTTCCTTATTTGATCAACCTGAACATTAAACCCGAAATTATATAGTTTTGAACAATATATGAAATTCTTTGAACATAACAAGAAAACATTTGAACAGTATTTTTGATACTCACATTATTTGCTTTCAAATCACAATTCCATTCTACCAAAGGCTCTGTTGTGTATGTTTCCATATGTTTCATCAAGTAAACACCACAATTTTTAGAATCCAAATTGCTTCTCCATTTCATCTTGATTAAATCAGTCTTGAAACTTAAGACTCTAGCAACATCGCTTCCTGTATAATCCTTTGTTCGCATAAAATATGCAAAAGCTTCTAGCTGTAAAACATAAAAATATACTTTTTGAACATCTCAACTCAATATACTGAACACGGTCTAAGAAGAAATTGAACAAAAAATAATTTAGTACTTTACCATTTTTTGAGGATTATCTTCATATTTGGTAGATGCTTTGATATTCATTTGAAGCTTCCTGTTATCAATCAAATCAACTGTGCTATTGTACATGTTGATACATAGCAAGTAGAAGTGACCAAATGCAGCCACGGGAAAGAAGAATTCCCTATATTTTTTTGTGTTGGAGATACCACTGTTTGCCATTTCATAATTCAGTCTTTCAACAAACTTCTCATGTCTTACTTCTTTTGTGGTGTTCACACTTTCACCCTTGTTTGTGCAGACAATCAACTGCAATTAACCATTAAAATAATGAACAGTTATTATAAATATAATGAACACTTGTCAAAATATACTGAACAGTTTGTAGAAAAATATTAAATAAGGTTCATTTAAGAATATTGAATATATTTTTTCTTACGTATGGCATTGTGGAGAAGTAAATGCTATGTTTTTTGTCTTTGGTGTTCAGAATATGAGCCCAAGCATCGATAACTGCAGTGTCCACCTCTTCATCTGTTCCAAGTGTCCTCATTTCTTCCCTATTGACACTATTTTCTCCATCATGGTACAGTACTTCACTGCCAATACAAGAAAAAAAAACAAATTAAGTTAAGCTTCAATTTATTATTTGAATTATATAAATAAATATTTGAACAAAGTAAATTAATTTTTGAACAACGAAATTATTTTAGAAAACTTACTCTTTAGGACCTTCACTGAATGCATAATCAGATAAAGTTGCTTGCATTGCACTAACATTTTTGAACAAATCCACATATTTAATCATGAATGGGGATTTTAGGCAAGCTGGCAATTTTGTAACTTCTCTTCGTGGTCTTTTGTTTGCATCCACATCCTGTTTTGTTTTTGGTCTATTGTAACAATATAAAAGTATTGTTAGTTTTTTTGAACTATACGTTTATATAACTGAACTGTATGTGAATTGCTAATGAACTTCTATTGAATATATATGCTCTTATACAGTTACCCCTTTGATTTTTCAGAAACTTGTTTTTCTTTTCCTGCTTCTTCTTTAGATCTGTAGATTTGAACATACAACAAAGACATATGAGCATCTAATACAATTATTTGAACACAGAAAAATAATATAGTAAATATATCATTCAATAATTCATAAATATATATATATTTGTACTTGTTCTGATTTCATCCAAAATATTCATGCTGACTTTTTCAGCTTCTATCCTAGTTGTCCAAAAAATTACAGATTCGTTACATTACTTTCAAAATATTTACATATGTTTTTCTTTTTCTTTACTACCCTACTGCCCAAAAAATTACACTTAGATGTTCAGATAGAATTACATTACCCTTGATAGTGAAAGTCCTTTGAAAGTGGGTTCCTCAAAATATCATCAAGTGTTGCATCATTGGTTTCAAATATATTGGTAAAGTCAGTGGGATCATCAAATATGTCTTCAAAAGGCACATCTGTTGACTTTCCAGGTGCATCAGCAGCTGCCATTTCAAAAGGCACCTCCTTTGCCTTTCCCTTTCCACCAACATCAGGCACTTTTTTCTCATGACCTTTCTCTCCTCTGCCTATGGTAAGTGTTAGGTCAAGAGTACTTTTCCCAACAACAGTACTCTCTTCCCCTTGATCTGCACTTTCCATAGAAAAAGGAGCAGTTGGTGTTGGAGGAGTTTGAAGTTCCAAATTAAAAGTACTTTCCATGTTATAATCCTCCCCCATCTTCTCTTTTGCTCTTTCTCTTCTTTTCTCCTTTTCTGTTTTTTTCTCAGCTTCTCTTCTTTCTGTTTCTTTTTTCTCAGCTTCCTTCTTCTCCAAATACTCTCTTTCAATCTGATCAATAGCCTTCAAGAAAGCCTTAGTTCCAAAGAAAGCCTCATCTTCACTCAAATTGGAAGCATCACTCATTCTTTTCCCAATAAGACCTTCAACACTTTTGATTATCATGTTGTTAGGGAACAGATTTTTCCCTAGCTTCAGCTTCTCAGACATTTTTGAAACACAAGTTCCCAAAGTCTTGACAATCTCCATCAAATCATCCATAAATTCCTCCTGTTTTCAATATAAAATCATTCACTTAAGTTTACAGTATTTTGAACATGCATTATAAGTTGATGAACATCAGAAATATAAAGAATGAATATGTAACTGATCTGATTATCAAGTATTAAAGTGTTCTTTATTATTTGAACTTTATACTAAATCATTTGAACATTTATCATAACAATCTGAACAATTATAAATAAAATTTGAACAGATTAGTAAATGGACTTAATTTAAAGTATTCTTTAATGATGTTATGACTGATTTTATAATTCATTATAAGTTGACGAAAGCATTTGAACATGTTTCATAACAATCTGAACTACTGGAAAAGAATTTTGAACAGAAAATAAAATGAACCTTGGTTGGCAAATTCTCATATGATTCAACACTTTCTTGTTGTTGAACTTTTGGTTGTTGTTGTCCAGGTATTTGTATTCTTTCTAGCACACTTCCCAATCCAAATGTAGACTTTCCCTCTAATTTCATTCTCTCTTGAATCATATCTCTATTCCAAGTTGAAATTATTGGGTATGTCCTTGGTTGCTCAATACCTCTTTTTTGCACTCGATCACAATACAACAACTGTGCCATGACAAAAGCATACCAAAACATTATTTCCATTACGAATTTTTAAAAAAATGAAACCAAGATATGCATTAACATCTTGAACAAACATAATTAAAAACCTTGAATTTTTAACATATTAATATATTGCATTAAAATTTTGAACACTCATAAGAAAAAACCTTTAAACAAACACAGGAAAATAAGAAATTAAATTTTGAACAGTCATACAAAAACTTTTGAACATAAGAATAAAAGTTATAATTTAAATGCTTTAATAAGGCAAACACATTTTGATCATATGCCTTTTTTAATTTTGAACTAATAGGTATAACGTTTGAACATTATGCAATACAATATGAACAAAAAATTTAAAATAACAAAAGTCAGAAGCATACCAACAGGAAAGGCAGTGGTCCCTTGAAAAACCCCTTGGTGTTTTGTTTCCACTCAGGCACTGTGGAAATCAGACTTTGTAGCACATATTTGCACCAATTCAATCCCTTTATTTCATCACAATCTTGAATTGAGTGTAGGAATTTGTAGTGGCAGTGAAGGTTTTGGCTTGTTTTCATCATTGAGTTCACAGCAAGCACAAGGAAATCTATTTTGAACATTTCAGTTGCTTCCCCTGTGTTCTTCTCTTTTGACTCTATGTCTGCCGTGACATATTTCCTCCTGTGCAAAGCTTGCTGATCCCTCTTGTTCTTCTTTTCTTCCTCACTTTCATACTTCTCAAATATCCATTGTGTTCTAGGGCTTCCAGTTTTGCACCCCCACATTTACCTCCACCTCATCAAAGGTGTCACTAACTCCAAATCTTCATCTTCTTCCTCTGCCTTCTTTGGCTCTTTTTCTGTAACAACTTTGTTACCTCTAGGTACTCCATATACAATCTGAACATCTTGTTCAGTGATCTCCACTGTTTTGTTAAGTGGCAAGTATAGAGTGCTGCTGTTTTCTTCAAAATGTTTTAACAGCCAAGCACAAAATACTGCATCATTTTGAGGCAAATTTACAGAAAGAAATGCCCCAAATCCCATATCCTCGACTGCTTGTTTTTGTTGTGGGGTTAAGTTACTTACAAACTTCATAAACTTAACATGACCCACTCTAACAGTTAGCTTATCATCTTCAACCTCCTCATCATCACTCAAGTTCACTACATTGTCATCAATCAGCTCATCTTCATTAACTTTTCTCTTTCTCTTTTTCTCAATCTTCTCAACTTGTTTTCCTTTGTCCTTTTTTTGAACTTCTTTAGCCT
Source organism: Chenopodium album (assembly GCF_948465745.1). Lineage (NCBI taxonomy): Eukaryota > Viridiplantae > Streptophyta > Magnoliopsida > Caryophyllales > Amaranthaceae > Chenopodium > Chenopodium album. Next base: position 27,054,882 of record NC_137860.1, on the reverse strand, counting down.
TTTTCTGAACTTCTTTTCCCTTCTTCTGAACTCCCTTTTTAACAACCTTTTCTGAAGGTTGTCCTCCTTCCTTTCCACCAGTTTTTTCTTTGATCTGAACCCCCTTCTGTGTTTTTTGAACCCCCTTTTTAATCTTTTGAACTCTGTTAAACTCTGATTCTGGAATAACCTCTGCTTCAACAGGACTCTTTTGCCCTTCTAGGGTACTTTGGCTGCGTAACACTCTTGTTGTTGTAGGTGTTGTAGGTGTTGTGTTCTTCCTTTTTTTTGTAGCTACGTGCTTCCTTCTCCTGTTTAAATTATTTATATAAGTTAAAAAAATATTTACATTTATGTATTTAAATGAACATTACACTATAATAAAATGATCAAAAACATATTAATATTTTACCTAGGCTTTGGCTGACTATTATTGTCACCATTGCTTCCATCTGGTTCAGAATTTCCTGTAGGTTGTTCAATATTGGGCTGACCATTATTGTTACCATTGCTTTCTTCTGGTTCAGAATTTCCTGTAGGTTGTTCAATATGTCCTGTAGGTTGTTCAATATGTCCTGTAGGTTGAACAGGATTTTCAGAATTTGGTTGAGGTTTTTCAGGATTTTCAGAATTTGGTTGAGGTTTTTCAGAAATTCCAGGTTGGAGTTCAGAAGTTCCTTTGTTTAGTTCAGAACTTGTTGATGAGGGTACAGAAGTTTCTGGTTGATTTTCTGATGGGATTTCAGACATTTGTGGAGGTACATCAGAAGATTTTTTTGGTTCTTGGTGTTCAGTGGGTTGGGAGGGTAGTTCAGATGTTTCAGGATGTTGTTCAGATGTTTCATGGGGCTCTCCAGCATTTGGACTGTTAATAAAGTAAAATTACAACAAAATTAACATATAATATGAATATAAACTAAATTTTATATGAACATATCCTAATTTTTTAAAGGGTTTTCATCTGAAAACTTAATAATTAATTATTATCTATAATTCCATTACAAAGTTAAATGAAATATGTTCAGTGGCTATTCATTGTTGTTCAAAAGATTTTTCTGGGTTGTTCAAAAATATATCAATACATAATTAAAATTGATAAACATGCATGCATATATACAAACATAAATGCAAAATTCTGGGTTGTTCAGTGTTTGTTTTTTATTGTTCAAAATTTTTTAAAGGGTATTCATCTGAAAACTTAATAATTAATTATTATCTATAATTCCATTACAAAGTGAAATGAAATATTTTCAGTGGCTATTTATTGTTGTTCAAAAGATTTTTGTGGGTTGTTCAAAAATATATCAATACATAATTAAAATTGATAAACATGCATGCATATATACAAACATAAATGCAAAATTCTGGGTTTTTCAGTTGAGTATTTATAATTCTTCTTCAAAAAAATAACATATATTCACATTGAACAGGAATCATATGAATTAAAAGTTCAAAATATACCTGTTTGATGGACTTTCTGAAATTACTTTGTTTAATTCTTGCAAAATTTTGTGATCAACAATTGGACTTGCTTTTATATCTTCCAATTTCTTCATTTTTGGTGTTTTCGTTTTGAACATCTTAATTAATGTCCTGTTCAACAAAATTTTGTATCAAATTATTTTTCAATTTCAAAAATTAGGGTTTAAATTGCTCGTTTTGTTAGTAATTAGAACAAAATATTACTTACATATTATCGTCTTCATCATCAGACGAACTTTGTTGCGATTTTCTACAAAAAAAAAAACAAAATTATATCTATTATTTAACATTTCAAAAAATTAAACAATAAAAACTTAACAAATTGATCAAAATCGAGTAAAAATCAAAGTTATTGGAGAGATGTTCACCTTTTTGAAGGTGTTTTCGGTGAATCTTCTTCGTTCGCCATGGAATTGCAGTAGTTTTTAGAGAGAGAAATTTAGAGTTGAGTGAGAAAAATGAAATGAGGAGAGAGAATTGCAAATGAATTTATTAGATGAAGCTTTATAATTTATGAGAAGAGAGAGAATGATTTAAAATGATTAAAAAAATAAAGTGGCGGTTATTTTAAAAAAAAAACTGAAAAACGGAACTCCGTTTTTTTTCTGGGTTGGGCGTGTTTTTTGTTTGGGCTGTGTTTATTGGGCCGCGTGTGGGTTAGAGCATGTAGTTTACTGTGCACCATGGTGCATAGAATACCAATTGTGTGTTAACCCCATCTAGAAGTCCATTTGTAGCTAGGGTTAGTTTATTTTATATGCTCGTAAACCTACGAATATTAGAAAATTAAATTTATGTACTTCGTATATATTGTTACATCTCTCGGGTTGATTGCATGGACACAAGATAAATGGTTTGCTAACCTTTCAGACACGTCACTTATATAAAAAATATAAAAAAAAAAGGATAATTTCTACAATGATACATGACCCATGTTCATTTTGGTCATGTATAATTGTAGGCTTGTAGTAATTGAGGGTAAGATATGTCATTTATATAATTCGCACATGACCAAATTGAATGATGGACAAAATCTGAGCTAAGTCAACTTATGACACTCGAAATAGTATCAACATCATACGAAATATCCTAGCTTGCATTATGTTTAGTGGAAGACTTGTACCCTGTTTTGGAAAGACTCCCTATACATCTACTTGGTAGAGTATTTGAGATTTTGAGTTATCTATCACGGAGTACGAATTATTATTTATACAGAGAAAACCTTTCACAAAATTACATAGTTCCTTAAACAGTTAATCCCTTAATAACCATTTTTCCACTACATAGTTAACACTCACTATCACGGAGTGAGGGATAGTTTTAGTAGTTAAAGCTTCCTTATGGCTCTCTAAATACCAAAAAACAATTCTCCAACTCAAAAGCTCAACTCTAATTTATTAATAAGTCTTTTCTTAACTCTATTGCACTTTTACCTTGATGATTCGCCTTATTAATATATATATTATAATTGTAGTGTTACTTTCTTGGTTTTTTTTTTTTTTTTTTTTTTTGATGTAAAGAGAATCGTAAAAGTAATGATGTATGTTTATTTCAAAAAGAAAAAGATGATGTATGTAGACGAAATTCAATGCATTATCTTGAGTATTAGTCCCCAAAACTTTAGCCAAATAAGACAGTTAATATCTATGCTATCTTGATTTTCTAATTTGCTGAATGACTATGTGTTATACTCGTACTACCTCTGTTTCATTTTACAAACAACACTTTGATGACATATGCACTATATATTTACATACTTTGACTTGCTTTGGTGATTTAATTTATAGACTTATAGAAGTATAATCATATTGTGATATCTTGTTAGATTTATTTATTTGCCTCATTCGGCTCATTGTATGACTAAACTCTTATGAATAGTACTGAGATGATTATGCCTTTAAAAAATGTTTTATTTACACATTACCCCTTTTTAAAATATGATTACACTTTTATTAGTATTGAGACGATTTTGTCCCTAAAATGTTATCATTAATGTCATTTTAAAAAAAAAAATTCTTAAAGATTGTGTGTGGATATTTATACCCCTAAAAAAAAAATATTTGTTTACATAATTTTCTCTCATTTACTAACAACTAAAATTAAGGCCAAACCGATAAAATTTCCCGGACATGACTAGCTATAATGAACCCTAGTAATATCAAAATTTTATAACTTTTACTTATTAATAATTAAAAATATTAGAGATTGAAATAATGATTGAAATGCATGAAAAATAAAAAAAAAGGTTTAAGGAACCAAGAAAGACATAGATAACCTTCAATTGATAATAATAATAATGCTCCAAAATTTTGCCATTTCATGTAAACTCTTGTCTTAAATAAACTCGAAGTTCCTGAGTGAATAACGTTCCTGAGTGAAGTGTCTCATTTTTACAGTTTCCCACAAATTGATACATTTTTGTTACGCAAAACAAGGCACTTGCATTATATTTTTGCTAATTCCGAGCTCAATTCGGACCCCTAAAACCTAAATTGGCCCCTAAAACCTTGATCGAAGATTTTTCGACTTGTAAACCGATAAAAAAGTTTAATCAGGCTGCAATTTACAATTTATATGAACTTTTGAGCAGCAATTTGCAATTTTTTTTAAATGGCTGCAAATAGCAAAATACGAAATTTAAATGACTACAATTTGCAAATTTTCCAAAATGAAACATAATTACTTTAACACTCATTAACATAATCAATTAAGTTCATAAAAAACCATCATCCATCAATCATAACTTTGCATCAAACTTCTAGCTCCATGCTAGGAATATCCATGACATTTCCATGATTCCTTAGTTCCTTAAGTTGCTTATGATCTCATCATGACATGTTCATTATATATTTATATATAATGTGTACATCGCAACAGATTAATTTAATTAGACAACTATCATTTATTAGTTTGTAATTATCAAAACCTTTTACATCGATCAACATAAATCATGTATGACGAGCAAAATCAATAAACAAAATTATAACTCCACGCGACAATCATTAGAACAAACAAAACATGTAATGTGCCATAGAAAATTAGAAATACATGTTTGTTTTGGCTTCGAATGTATAGTAAAGACATTGATTAGAATTTAAAACAGTTAACGACCACTTTATTTAGTACGGTATGATTCCTAAATAGTATAATGCCAATACAATAATGCCATTTAGAAGTCACCTCCATTTTTCTACATAGTTGAATCCATGATGATCAACTAATTCAACTACATAGATCAATTTATACGAGGCATATTATAATTGGGCAGTTAACATGATAGAAGATAAGGATATTTGTTAATTGTTGTGCTACAAATCATGCTTTAATTATTACTGCCTATATTATGATGATTAATTTGCATTATAAACTATTACTTCAACCTCTTTGTCTAATTGTTATTTGAGCCTTTGAGGTCAATCAAAAAGAAAAAGAATTATTGTTATGATGAAAGATTGCTAGTAAAATATTACTACTAATTCTAATGACCAATGAATGTTTAACAAAAGCCAAAAACATGCTTGGTCAAGATAACAACTAGGGCTGGTCCTACTGTAAAACATATACTTAAGGCCTGTTCTAATATACTGAACTGAGCTGAGCTGAACTGAACTGAACAGAATTGAACTGGAATTGAACTAAACTGAGAGGAGGAAATTAGAAACTGAACTGAACTGAACTTAAGCTGAAGAGAACTAATCTTCGTTCGGATCAATTGATAATGGAGTTGTTCTACAATGATCACAGTCCTTAGGTTAGGCTCGAGATTTAAAAATATTTGGAGAACTTTGCCTTAGTTCAAGGCTCGAGCAAATTTAATTTGGTTTAACTCCGCATTAAAGTTAGGCTCGTCTCAAGGGCGGCCCAACTGGCCTGGTGAATTCTGTCACATAGGGTGACATAAGTTTTATCTTATATGGCTTGGGAGCGTATCCAAGGAGATGTACCATTGTACCTTGCCCCTTTGTCGCTTGTCTACCTTTGTGGACAAATAGAATAGTAACTCATTTATTGCTTATTCCTAATTTGAAAATACATGTACTTTGTAACGTTTATTGGGTTTTTTTTTTTTTTTTGAAAAAACGTTTATTGGGTTTTAGGATTGGGACATTAGGTATAAATTATGTATCAAGCTAGTTTACAATTTTCATTTTGAAATTTCAAAAGTTTGTGTTTAATGTGATGTGTGTTAATTTTGAAAATTGACGACAAAAATTGGAGAATCCTGTTACTTGTTTACAAAATTTGAAATTGTCGGCGACAACAAAATAAACAAGATAGATTGATTTGTAACCATTATCATTACACTCAAAATTGGGATTAGTTAGCTTCTCACACAGAATACCACCTATATCTTCCTAAATCAGAGCCTTGATCTGGCCACTGTCCATTTCAAAGCAGCTCAACAGAATACGAAACATCAACAAGAGACAACATCTCGATCAAAATTTCCTGCCATAATGCAACTCGAATAATGTTTATCTCAATCCTGATTTTCAAGAGTTCTCGTTCAGATTTATGCTGATCTGCAACATGGACGGTCAAGTATCCGTAATGATTGAAGATTGTTCTCAGAACCGTACACACAGGGCTTAATAACCGAAACCTGTAACAGAAATATGGTTTAGTAAGAAATTAAAATATGAATGAAAGTAATTAGCATTACGCCATTACAGGAAAAAACAAGGGACATACCAGAGTTGTCCATTGGGTTTTCCATAGGAGCTGGTTCTGGCTCTGGGATCTCAGTAACCACGGCATCTGATGTTAGGAACGTCTTTGCTACAGATGCAGCATGTTCCAAGCAACACCTTACCACCTGCAAATTGCAACTCATAAATACAGAGAAAGAAACCATCTTCATCTCAATTACCCTTCAGCCTTCACTATTTGATCTTGGAAATGAGCAATTGATAGTCATATAGATGCATCATCCTAAGCTTAAGGATATAATATGAAGTTAAAAAAAATAACATAAATCAAACCTTAGTGGGATCTATGATTCCAACAGCCATCAGATCCTCGTATTTTCCGGTTGAAGCATTGTATCCAAATCTCAGGTTGTCATTAGAGAGCACCTGAAAATATAAAATGCATGGATCAATAATACGTGAAGGATTTTCCAATTCACATTGTTATCATGATGTATACAATAGCTTAAAATGCATTATCTTGACCTTTTCTATTACTACTGCTCCATTAACTCCTGCATTCTTGGCAATCAGATCCAGTGGATAGCTAAGCGCTCTTTTAACAATATCTGCTCCAAGCTGAAAATATGTATGATTTCAAAATATTAGTTCATCTAGTAGGGGAGATAGATATTGACATCATTATGATCATAAGAGCGGATTTTGACAAAGAGAACCTTTTGCTCGTCATTTTCAAGTCTCTCTTTGATGGCATCTACTTTAGCCGCTAGGCGCAGCAAGGTGCACCCTCCACCTACAACTATACCTTCCTCTACTGCTGCCTGACAAGATTACAAGTTTGAGTCAGTTTTATCCCTAAAACTATAGGGTGAGTCATAAAATCTCAGGAAACCATTCATAGAGGATACCTTTGTTGCACAAAGAGCATCCTCTACCCTCAACTTCCTTTCTTTAAGCTCTGTCTCAGTTCGTGCTCCAACCTGTGGGAAATAAAGAAGAAAAACATATAAACATATAAATACATAAATAGGGAAGAAAATTTGGTAGCATGTCCAAGTTCACGAAGAATCACCTGGATGACAGCAACACCACTGGAAAGTTTTGCAATTCTTTCATTTAGTTTGTCTTTCTCATAAGCCGAGTCTTCATCCTGAAAACCAATGTTATCGATATCAGGCTCAATATTCTACAATTTAACAGCCAAACAAGAAAAGTTGTAAGAGGATTAACACTAGTACCTCAGCTTGCTTCTTAATTTGGGAAATTCTCCTAGCAACGGCTTCTTGTGTGCTTCCATCCCCAACAATGGTAGCTGTCTCCTTGGTGAGCACAATTTTCGCTGCATGTCCCAACACCTCTTTGCCAGCTTGGTCTAGTGACAAACCAACCTCATCTCTGATCACAGTTCCTGTTGATAATTCAGTTAGCACCCAAAAAGTTGAGGGACTTGACGTAAATGATAACATTCTGATATTCAGGCAACTTACCTCCAGTAAGGATAGCAATATCATCAAGATATTGGTGTCTGCGATCTCCAAAACCTGGTGCTCTCATTGCAGCAATCTTAAGAGATCCTCTGAGTTTGTTTACAACTAGTGTAGCAAGAGGTTCTTGCTCTATATCTTCCGCCATAACCAAAATTGCATAGTTGTTTTTAATTGCATCTTCCAGGACATTAACAAGCTCTCTTGCATTTGTAATCTTCTTGTCAACCAAGAGCAACTACATAGCCAACAAGACATTAATCATCCTATGTGATACAAAACGTTAGGCACAATTTTGTACTCGAATTCAGGATATATACCTTGCAGTTTTCGTACTGAACAATCATTTTCTCACTATCAGTAACAAAGTATGGTGAGAAATAGCCACGGTCAAATTGCATTCCTTCAACGACATATAAGCTGTCTGAAGCACTTGTCCCTTCTTCGAGAGTTACTATGCCCTTGCGCCCCACTTTGCTCAGAGCATTGGCAACCATATTGCCTATTTGATAGTTATTTCCTGCACTAACAGCAGCAACATCTGCAAGTTCGTTGTCTTCAACCTGTAAGTCATAAAAAAAAAAGTCCATGTTTAGCTGTGAAGCATTATTGACATTTATTATAGCAGCAGGAAACAGCTTACCTCTTTGGACATCAACTTCAGCTCAGATATCAAACCTTTTGCAGTATTCTCAATCCCCTTGGCTATTTGTATAGGATTTGCCCCAGCCAATACAATCTGGAAATATACAACCACTTATTGGTCAAGCATGTTGTTCAACGCCAAATAACATTATACTTTCAGAGGTGTACATTAATTATGTGTAATTTTCTCACACCTTGACACCTTCGGCAATCAAACCTTGTGCTAAGACTACAGATGTAGTGGTCCCATCACCTGCTAAATCATTAGTTTTAGACGCCGCTTCTCTAACAAGCCTTGCACCAATGTTTTCGACAGGATCTTCGAGCTCAATCTGCATACAAAACAGCTTATTGATGTCAACAAAAATAGAGTACATAAACTTCAAAAGAACATCTCCAACATAAACATATTCCTATTAGAATCAAAGAATTCTAAAAAGCAATGCTGACTTGCTGAGTACTGCCTTTAACTTTTGAAGAAGTAAAAATCAGCAATCAGCACTAAAGGAGCCAATGTTTTCATATAGTTCATACCTCCTTGGCCACAGTTACACCGTCATTAACAATTTTAGGAGAGCCATACTTGCTCTCCAAAACTACATTCCTTCCTTTGGGACCGAGAGTAACACCAACAACATCTGCAAGCTTATTCACACCCGCCTAAAGTTTCAAATCAGAGCAGCAATGTTAGACACTAAACCAATACACAACTGCCATCATTATACCAGTAATTCAGAAAACACTACCAATACTAACCTGTAGTTTTCTAATAGCAGCTCCATTCTTATTGAAATGCAACTCTTTTATTGCCGCGTTAATCTTTAAGGAATGCCTTTTTCTAGGTACTACATAACTTCGACTACCTCTAGAAAAACTCGATGATATGCAATCCAACGAAGATAATTTGTGTGACGGGTTAATACTTTTCTTGTCAATTTGGCTTCCAACAGATGTCAAAGACCCAATAGCAGACATTGTTACAAAACTTGATGCCATTTTAAACAGAATCCTGATTACAGAAATGCAACTTTTCAGATCATCATCACATACATAGAACCAATTGACAGCAATAATTCACCTATTTGTAAAACAAAACTCCAAAAACCAGTGATTACAAACAATTAGTCTTGGGGTCAATTAAATTCAGGTGTAATCATAATGTCGACTAGCTTAGTTGGTTCAAGTCTAGAGAGCGGTATTGGTACCATGGTTCGGGTACCCATTGGCCATAATTACCGAGGCCTCAATTAAATCCCGATTACATCACTGTCCTTTGTTGCAGCTTATATACTAAAACAATGGGTAATTAAGACACTTTGAAGCAAATTCAAGCACAATTCAGTGGATAATAACAATGGGTTTCATTTATTTTAGTCATAAAACCAACAAAAATCCAACAACATATTCTAATTAAGTAAAGAACAACCAAATTATGTAGGAAATAAAGCATAAAAAAAGCCCAATTAGTTAAGCAATGAAGAACATACAAGAATATGCAATGTTAGAAAATTAATTATAATGGTAAGTTTTAACAGCATGATAGAGAAGTATACTTGGATGAAATAGTTGAGAATTGAGGAAGATGGAAAGAACTTACCCAATGAAAATGGAGAGGAAGCAGGATGTTGTGACTGAAAACTGGGTTTGTGGAGGAATGATAAAAGGTTGTTATGGTTCATTGGATAACGTTTAACACATCGAGTGTGGAACGTTCTAGTAGATGATGGTCAGTTGGTGTTTCACTGTTTCTTGCTCTGTAAATTAATTTTAGTCGGTAAAAATAATTTCAGTTTTGTAAATTAATTTCAGTTTAGCAAAAATAATTTTAGTTCAGTTAAAATTATTCAAGTTCAGTAAAAATCAGTAAATTTAAAAGATATATTATAGAAAATTAATAAAAAATAATTTCAGTTTAGCAAATATAATTTCAGTTAAGTAAAAATAATTTAAGTTCAGAAAAAATAAGGTGATGTGAACAGGATCTTTGTTTGTGTACCATTCAAAAAATAGTACCATTGAATCATTAATGGTATATTTTGTGTATTATTAATATCAATAAAATTTACCATAAAACTCTAATTGTACTATTGAAAAAAAAATTATAATTTAATTTGGCTATAAGCATGACTACCTCGACCATTAATAAACTTGTAATTTCAAATGTATGTTACTCTCTGAAAGACACATATTTTCACACATTTAATCGACTTTCATATGTAGTATAATAAGAGATAAGTAGGGTAGTTGGGTATTATAAAATTATTCCCTTTGACCCGGTATAATCGACACGTTAAACTATTTTCACTATTCACCATTTTATAGTGTCATATTAAAACAAATTTAATGTAACTGGAGAGGTTTTATTTGCTGGGGTGCGCTGCATTCGTGGCTACTGGCAAGGGCAGAGCCACAGGGACTGGTGGAGGCCCGGCCTCCTGGACTAACCATCAGCTCTTTTTTATTTTTTTTTTTTTTTTTTGTGTGTGTATGTATGAAGCTGGCACTCTTAAAGTTTTATGATATAATTAATTTTGTACATAATTACTATCTTAATTGCGAGAGCTCAGTGGTAAAGTTGTTTGAATAGTAAACTATGGAACCACAGGCTTCAAGATCGATCCTTAATGGCACACTTCTTTCAATTTTTTAAGTACTTCATCCGTTTTTTTACTTGATCCATTTGACTTTTACACTATTTACCACCCCTCTTTCGACCGTCTTTTGTGAATAGTATGTAAGGAAAAATATATTCATGTGAGATCTTTAATTCGTCTCAGTAAGTACTATCATAATATATAACTTTTGTAATTTTTACTTATGGAGAATTAAAGTTACTGATCGTTAAAGTTTTGCATTGGCAAGCATGATAAAAGAAACAGGTCGAGTAAAAAAGAATAGAACACACTTCCACATTTTATTATATGATCGCAACGTAGAGCTGTCAAAACTAACCCGATCTGGCGCTCTAATAAGTTCAGTTCAGTTTAGTTCAGTTTAGCTCATAATTTTCTTCTCTCATAAAATATTCATTTAAGATCAGTTTAGTTCAGCTCTAATAAATTCAGTTTAGTTCAACTCATTTCAATCAATGAGAACAGACCCTTAATTAGTTCTAATTTGTTTATGTTTCTTGGTCGCATGTTATAAGGGATGGGAATTATATTGCTAATCACCTTGCAAGTTTAGTACCTTTCAGTGTGGAACAAGTTTAACATAAAATTAATTAATTAGTGGGTAAGGATTTATTTAATATTTAATTAAAAGTTAAATGAGAAATTAACCATACTTAAAAAAAATAATAATAAAAAATTATAATCTGTTATATAAGTTGTAGGCAAATTATCTTGTTTAGCAGACTCATAACAAAGTTTGTATTATTTAGAAATAATTATATATATATGATCCACATATGATCTAATTTTCTTAGTGTGCCATATAGGATTATAAATTTTTGTAGTAGCCAATTAAATAAGAGATTATTAGAATATTTTATAATTAAATAATTCAAATGCCACGCTAATGGGATTTTAAAATTTAAATTATAATTATATGATTCAAATGCCACGTAAGCAAAAATGGTGAATGTCATTTTTAAATTTAAATTAATTAAATATAAAATATTATCTTTTGATATTAGGAACTTTACAAACTTTTAAAAAAATCGGGTGTACAATAATTATTGTATATCCATTATAAAGATCCCTCAAAGTGATCAAAAGTTACCCCTAAAATGAATAAAAGTTACTCAAATGTGTATAAAAGTAACCCAATTCAAATAAAAATAATATACCCTTTATTCGTAAAGAATCACATTTTAAATGACTAAAATTCAATTAGTAATGATTGAAAGTAATTTTATAACCCTTATAAAACTTTTTTTGTTCTATTTATATAAAAAAATCATATTATGTTCAAACTTACCCAAAAAAGGGCAACAAGTTACTGTTATACTGCTCGATGTACACTAATATTATTGTAAACCGGATGTATACAAAAGTTTTTGTAGGAACTTTATTAAATATATAACCAATTTTAGCATATTATTTAAAAAATTTGTTTTAAAAAATTCAAACAAACTGTGCATGGTGGTTGTTCGGTGGAGGGGGGTAAAAGGTAAAAGAGTAATTAGAGGAGGCGAAAGTGAAATAGAGTACAACTAGTTTGAGGCCCAGACGATGTTCGGGGTTATTTTTTTTTATATAAAAAAGTATAGTAAATTGTTTAAAAAATAACTTTAATAAATTAAAGAGAAATCTATTGATGGTTTTATAATTTTTTTAAAAAAAATCATTTTTTTTTATAAATTTTATTGAACATAAACAAAATGAAATAGTGGAATGGGTAGGGTAGTTATTGGTGTTTTAAAAAAAAAAAATTTGGAAGTTACTTAATTGGAGGTTATAGCAAAAAAAAAAAAAAAAAAAAAAAAAAAAAAAAAAAAAAAAAGAGAAAAATTATGAGAGTTAGGGATTGAGGTTTTGGAGAAACATTATCAACAAACTCTACAATTACGAAGTACTAGAGTGTACCCGTGCTCATGCACGGGATATATGTAGTATATATATTCTGAGAAAAAAAAATAGTAGAAGTGATAGTTATTAAAGGGTGGTGGTTATTTTTTTATTTTTATTTTTAATTTTTTTTTAAATAGAGGGCTAGATTTTAATTGAGTGATATGGGTAGTTATGGGTAACAATGGTGGTTATTGGTTATTTTTTCAAAAAAAAAAAAAAAAAAAAATAGGATGGCTAGAATTGCAGGGATGAGAATTTGGAGTGCTGTGAATGAAAGTTGGAAAAAAAACTCTTAAATTATATATTAGATATATTAGATTACAACATGTAAATATACAAAAAAAAAAAAAAAAAAAAAATAAAATAAAAAAATCAGCATCTACTGGCCAGTAGTTATCTACTAGTGTGATCGCTCACAGCTCCCAAACCCCAACTCTGAGATGGATGCCCAAGCTACAACTCAACGCTAGAAGAAATACGACCTCTCAGCCGAACAAATGTGGAGTTAACTCACTGCAAGTTCAGAAAAGAAGAACTAGACAAATTCAATTCTCAGAAGAAGATGTAAAGGGGAAGGACCTCGACTCCTCGAGTGACAACCATTCTGTGATCCCTCCTTATCACTCAGCAATGTCGGCCATAATTTTCTTGAATTACAAGCTATTTGGGCGTTATTTAATATTTGATTTGAGAAATTCTGCATTGGTCGAGGTATAATAGGGGACACATTATTCTGAGGCTGCATAGAAGACTCTACAGATGAATTAAACAGACTAGACATGTCAAAAAACTTCCTCCTGTTAGCAACAGTCATGCTGCTGTTTGCCAATCCAGAAGTTGCTAACAATCCTTCCAGTCCTCTATCAATACCTGGAGGCTGGAGCCCTAATCTAAATCATTATAAAAAAAAAATTACATGCCAATAAGAATTACCGAGTTTTTGCAAAACAAGCAAGCAAAAATAAATACAGCCTATGTAATAGCATAGCAAACATACAAATACCAAGGTATTCATAATTCATTCCAAGTGAAATATAGAAACAGCCAAATCCAATGACCTGCAAGAACTCAAGTGTGCTGACAGGTATATAGTCATAGGTAGCAGACGCTATTATATTAAATACTCTGTAAGATCGATTTATACAAATTAGAAGATAGACATCAATCTACTGCAGGAAAATTAAGAAAGAAAATAGTTTATAGACCGACTTACAGTGGTGGCTGTGGTATCACAGGAGTAAGTCTCTTGCATCAATTGATGTATTTTGCAGAAAAAACTTACAGTGGTGGCTGTGGTGCAATTCCAACACCATGATATTCCTATTCCCAGTAAACAAAATAACAGATAGAAAATGAACAATGCCAGATCAAGGAAAAAGAAAACGCCTGAGCCAAAATAGCGTCTAATTAGAATGATAATATAATACTGAATTTTCTGCCGAGTGATTTGCTATCCTGATTCGTAACAGCTTAATTTGCTTCGAGGAAGAAGCAAACCTCAAAGTTGAATCCGAACTTGGTGATTTCATACCACATAACTTCAACTATTTTTCATAAAATAAATTAAATAAAAAATAATAATAATTTTTTTTTTTTTTTTTCATAACTCTCAAAACTTATTAGTTCAATAAACAAAATAAAAAGCTGAGCATAAAATTTAACGATGGATACATAATGAATAAAATCAGGAGAAAAAACAATAATAAAGGAGAACAATACGTTTTCCTCTACTTTTTTCCTCTACATATATTTCAAGATGCAATTGTTCTTGTCATCAACTATGCTTCTCAGTAAGGGAGTTATGTATCAACAAATGTGTTGATGAAATTACCTTTAAGATTGCTGCAAACTTGATTGAAAGTTAATTTTTCAATGTAATTATACTTTCAATGTAATGCAAAAGATTGTTTGGATTTGTTATTGAAATTATAAATTAAAAAACTAACAATTTTAGAATGCAACACAATCATGCATAGACATAGGAATTAATCAAACCTTCAAAAGAATTTCATAACAATAAGCAACAATTTTAATGTCTAGAGAGTAAAAAATGAAAACAAACAACTTCTACAAGACAGCAATTGCGTTTCAAAACTCTTGTTGTTCTTTAATGGATCAGCGACCACCTCTTGTGCCTAGCATTGGCATAAACCATATGGGTGCGCAGAAATCAGAAAGGACATCATCTCCGTTGTACAATGTCTTAACCTCCATGTCTTTTATACTAAATACCCCCATATCGTGCCCCCCTGTGCTATATCGACTGTACCAAAAATACTGCTTCACATCATCAGTAAAATAGATACAATTACTTTTGCAATTGTTAGTAGAAGATGAGCGAATAGACATGGAGTGATTATTCCCCACAAATAAGGCAACATCACCAAGGTCTTTTACTTCCTACCAACATATGGTGTCAAAATTAAGCTTAAATACCTTAAAATCTATCGTTTTCCTATCTTGGTCATTATTCACGTATCGGAAAACCAAAAGAAGATCACCAAATGATTCCAACAAGTATAATTCAATCCACATATCATTCAAAAGCTCTATTGAAGGTGAAAGATACTTGTTTGCCGTGACAATTTGTGAATTTTGAATAGCATTGATATCGCAATATCCAAGTAAACCATCACAGTTACCTAAGAAGAGTATTTTTGAACCCCAACGCACAACATCAAGCGCACATATAGTTGGAATCAAAATTGACCTCCATACCTGGTCACCCGGCATTGCATAAGGCACGCAACTATTGCTACCATAGCGATATAAAACAAAAACAATCCAATCATCATTATCATCAATAACGACACGCACCTTGCCTATAAAATAATCTTCTCCATTACGCTTTTCGCAAGCCTTTTTATACTTTTCTTGAATTAGCTTTGGTTTAGTTGATTGGGGCGGTAGGCAAATCCGAGCTCCGGTGAGGGGGTTAACTAAATGCATCTCCAACTCACGATCAAGCGTGACAACCCAACCACAAGAAGAGCCCCAACATCTAGCCCCAAACGTTTGAGGGAGCTTTAATTGGTAGCATCTTTTACTACTAGGACAATATAGTTTCCTAAGGTAATTCGGGTTCGCTTTCGTGTTTTCGGCTAGCATCAACCACGGCATTCTTGGCCGTGACAACCATTCCTTCATTACAATTGGATACACACCATTCCATGAATGACATACAGCGCCAAAATAGATGAAATCTTCGGGGCAATCTAATTTCAAAGCAATTTCAATTAGGATGTCAAACGGCAACATAGACCAATTGTCAGCCATGTATAAATTACAAGACTTTGCTGCAGTCCAATGCTCCAATTAACCTGCAATTTCAACAACATATATTTACAGAAATTTAATTTCATAATCTATTATCTCGAAAAATACGTAATTATAGGGATATTTGATTCAATAATCAAATTAGGCTGAATAATTTTGGTTATGATGTTTCATAATCTAAGAATTTAGTACCAATAGTTGAGATTTACGAATCCTAAAGTTAAAGCACTGATAATTGAATTAGATTAGATCAAATATAAACCCTAGATTGTGAAATTGATATGATATGATGATAACAACAACAAACAACTTACCTTAGAAGCTGCTTCAATGGGGAGTCAAGAATTAGATTCAACGGAGAACGTGAACTGCGCATCAATGGAGAGAGGTTGGAATCGAGGCCTTGGAGCCCTTTTATAAATTTAGTTAGTTGGTATGAGAGAGAACGTTGAGTGCCCTTGCACGTGTTCGGGTCAACGTCGGGAAATAGGGTCATACTAAAAATTGATTAAAGTGTATTATTGCACAAAAAAAAAAAAAAAAAAAAAAAAATTCTCATATATATATATATATATATATATATATATATATATATATATATATATATATATATAAAGTAGGCGTATTTTTAGAGCATTCGGCGTGCCATATAAGCAAAGGTATATATTTTATTAAATAAAATTAGATTTTTTTTTTTAATTTTAGAATTAAAAAAATTCAATTGCCGCCTAATAAAAGCAACAAATGAGATTTAAGAAACTTGTCACGTAGATAAAAACAACGGATAATGATTTATTAGGATTTAATTTATTTAAAAAACTAAAAAAAAAAAAAAAAATTACAAGAATTTGCTTGCTCCAATTAACCTGCATTATCAAGCATAACTTTTTTTATTGTAATTTTTTTTAAAAGTTGAAATCCAATAGATGAACTAAATCAATCAGACAAGCAAGCAAATTGTACAGAGTATAAATAAATACAAATATTGTATAAATAAATACAGTCTTTGCCCTCTATAACAATTTATAATTTATCCCAAGTAAAAATATCGATTATCTTTATCTTGATTTCGTTCTAACATTAATTGAGGCTAAGGTCTAAGCACAATGAAAATAAAACAGATTGAGGGGAAGTCAGTGTGCAAAGAAAAAGAATATATATATATATATATAAAGGCTAATGTAAGAACCCTCCTCTATATAGGAACCCAATCTTATATAAAAACCAATCTCAGCCCTTTATTAGTTTTGATCTAACCATCTAAAATGATTCTTTAATAATGGCATTTCTGTAATTTTGACAATTTCGTATTTAGAACATAGAAAAAAAATTTAGAAAATAGAAAAAAATTTAGAACATAAGCTGAAAAAATTTAGAACATAAGCAGAAAATTTTAGAACATAAGAAAAATAATTTAAAAGATTTCAAAAATTTAGAACATAAACAACTAAAATGTTAGAACATAATAAAAATAATTTAGAACATAAGTTGAAATAATAACATAATCTGAAAAAAAATAATTTAGAACATAGGAAATATTTAGAACATAAGATGAAAAAATAATTTAGAACATAGAAAAAAGTTTAGAACATAATTAGTGTTCTTACATAAGAAAGGGTTCTTATATAAGGTGGGGTTCTTACCGGATCCCTCCCCCATATATATATATATATATATATATATATATATATATATATATATATATATATATATATATATATATATATATATATATATATATATATATATAAACTCACCAGATTTCTAGGAGACGTGTTGAGTTACTGTAGATCGAGTTTGTTCATACGAGTATATGAACCATACAGAGAAACAAAGACACTTTCTTTCCAGTTAGGACTTGTTTGGTTGACAAAGGAATTAGGAATTAACTAAATTGGTTTGGTTGTTATATGTGTATTTTGAATTACCAAGGGGGCTTGGTAATTAAATTCCCATGATTTTACACTTTCCACATTCTCACTTTTTATGGTCTACCAAACAAATATAATAATTCCGTATACTCTATGGTTGATTAGTTTTTTTAACTTATGTTACGTAGTATCTAACTTATCTTATTTTGCAATCTTGGGGCAATTTGTAAATTACCACCCAAATACTAGGCCCTGTATTGAAATTACCACCGTTATTTTTTTATTTTATTTTATTACCCTTAAATTAATTACTCAGATTTCCATCTTTATCAAAATTGCGGTGGGCACCACCTAACGGTTACTAACTGCTATTTTGACTGCTTTTCCCCCCGACTTTTCTCTTTAAAATAGCTCTCACAACTTCAGTTCACATTTCCTTCACCAAATTCCACTATAATTGGGGCAAATAGGTAGAATTGGGGATTTTATGAATTTAAGGTTCATGCTTCAATTGAATTGGGGATTTTCTTAAATTAGGGAGTTTTTCAAAATTAGGGTTCTTACTTCAACTAAATGGGGGGTTGTTATGAAATAAGGGTTCCTTCCTCTTTCCCCTTTGCTTGAAGTGTTTCCGTTAAGTGCGGCTCCTTCCTCTGCGTCCTATGGTGGTTTCAAGTAAGAAGGAGGAGAGAGAAAGTGAAGCAGGAATATGGAGAACAGAGCAAGGTTTTGTAGTGATGCAACGGATTATGGAAATAGAGGTGGTCCCACAACAGAATAACCCATCGGAATTTTGAAAAAGGTGGGAATTTGATTAATTTTTTAATTTAAGGGGAGGTAAAATAAAATAAAAAAATTAACGAGTGGTAATTTTAAAGCAGGTCTATTATTTGGGTGGTAATTTAAAATTTTTCCTTCTTGTGTTATTTTACTAAAAACAATGTGTTATTTACTTATTTATTTCAACCTCAACTCGTTCTATTTTAAATAAAAATTGAGTAATTTTGTGAAAACATTTTTTTTTTTTTTTTTTTTTTTTTTTTGAAAACTTGTCAAAACATTGTTTTATTTTACCTAAGTTTCAACTCATGTTAATTTACCAATTATACTATTATAGTTATAGTACATAAATAATTGGGATAAAAATAAGATATGCCTTGAATAGAAAGATTTTTAATCAATCAATAACTATATACTAAAAGACACACCAGCAATGACACGTGTCATCTCCTGGTGTATCTTTAGTTATTTTTCTTTTTTTTTAAAAAAAATTATTGATTAAGGAAATCAAATTATTTATCCCTCAAAAAAAAAAAGGAAATCAAATTATTTACAAAAATAACATTATTTTATATACATATTCCATATTAATAAGTAGTAATTATAATATTTACAATAAAAAGATTTCAGAAATCTTTCTAAAATATAAACCAAAAATCATACTCGCAGTAATTTGTGACCTACTTTATAGCAAGAAAATATATAGCTTTGATTTTTTGCCTACTTTTGTTTTAGTTGTGTATTAGAAGCTACAATTAAAAAATCGACATATCACATACTTTTATTATTTCTCGACTAATTTATAAAAAAATACTATATATAACTGTAGATCACCGTGCATTGCACGGGAGCTAACCTAATACTTAGTAAAAAGAGAGCTAATTGAAATATCCCAATGATTAATGAAATAACTCTTCGGAGAACATTTACTTGGGATCCCTGTTATAGTCAAATTCCTGTGTATTTTATTTAATCATGGCATTTACAATTCATTTGGTCAATGAGAAGGTTAATACATAATTTATGTTACATTGTTGCCACAGCAAAAGCAAGGTCTGAAGAACCCTCCTTATATGAAGCTGTGAAAGAAATTCTTGAGATTATACTAGCAGAAAGGGATGTTCGTAAGGATAGACAAGCGAAAAGGATGCATCAAATGCACATGGAAGGGCTTCAATATGCAAGGAATACAATCAAAATAAGTAAATAACCGGTGTTGTGGCAAACAACTAACAGCATTTAAGGTGTTTGAGATCAGCAATGATGTGGCCCTCTTCTTGTCTCTTGGCATCGTTGTCAGCATCATTCCTTTTCGTACCACACCCATGCGTAGGGTGTTGTCTCTAACACACGAGCTCTTATGGGTTGCAGTAATTTTCCTAGCCACAGCTTACATTGCTGCAAGGTGGGCTACTACCCTACCCGTCCATTCACTAGTACAGAATTAGAAGCAGAGGAAATCTGTCAAGTAGAACTGAACAAGTCTGGTGTATGGAGTTATTTTAGTTAGTTTTTTTACTGATAGCAATCATGCAGATTTTCTAGGTCCTGATTTACTGCTAGTATCAGGTTTCCCTTACTACCTGTACCCCTAGCAATTTTGTAAGGTTTGCAGTTAAGTCATGCTTGCATTTTCGAATAATAAGTTAACAAGTAACCCTCCTATATGGCTATATGAGAGAAAGTACACCTTAAGCCACCCTGATCAAAAATAGCCTAACCGGACATACTAAAAGCACGGCTAGGGACGAAAAGGTAATAAAGGCAAGAACAAGTCAAATCTGAGCAAAGATCTAATCTGACCTGGCCTAAGGTGGATGATTCTAACATCATTATGGACCGTAGCATCAGAAGATATTTCCTCGGTCAAACCCCCGAGGATACCTAAGTTTGCTATAGCACTACTAATTTCCATACCTGCAACAAACAAGAATAATTCTTGCTTTCTCTCAAAAAACAACTCTAGTTCCTGATCTCCTAACTGCAGTACTGTACTGCATCTTATAATTGAGCATATATGCCGAGCATATATGCCCAGGTTTATCAATAACATAATTAAAAGCAAGAAAATTGTCAAATAAAGGCACACTTCTAAAACAACTAACAATGTACAAACTAACTAGATAAAAGCATTTTCAATTTCTCATTTTGACCGAAAAAAGGATTAGTTTACTAATAAAATAAAATTGTTGACATTTAGTTACTGGTACTTTGCTTGGACCCTAAGTAAACCATAACTTAAGAATATTAAATTCTACTCAGAATAATCCAAACTGACCCACATAAATCAAGAAATTAAACTAAAGGTAGCTTGGATCCCAAGAGTATTCTTGTATAAATATACAAATAAATAGCCATCTCTCCACTCCACTTGCTTCACACCACCAATCATCAAACTCATAACAATCAAATTTGCATTTCTCTTTCTTTTCTGTAGAAAAAAGCAAAATAAACCATTCAATTTGCTATTCATCAATGGCATCCAGAAACATTCCCATGGAAATAACCATAATAATCCTATCACATTTACCTGTCAAATCTCTATCTCGATTCAAATGCGTATGCAAGTCCTGGAAAAACCTCATTGAAACTCCAGGTTTCTTCAAACTTCATCTCACCCGATCCCTCAAAGTCAGCTCCTACAATTGCTCTCTTATTCTCACCATTTATCGTACCCTCACGATAAATGGTTCCCCTACCATTGTCCGTACCCTCTACCGTGCTTACCTTGAGCTTAATGACAACAAACTCAAAATCAACAACCTGGCATTGCCTCCGTCTTTTAGCCCATCCCTCGAAAGTGTTAGAAGATACAAAACCTACTATGGAAACGGAACTGATAAGCTAGGCTTTGGGAGTGATGTGATTGCTGGCTCTTGCAAAGGGTTGGTTTTGATATTAAGTGGAACGCACCACATTGCGGTCTGCAACCCAACTATTGAGCAAGAGCAAGCTGGATTCAAATTACTACCTTGCATAAGCTATAATTATGATTCTTATGACTATTATCATGAGAGTCATTATCAGTATTACCGCTTGTACAATGAGAATCAAATGTACCCACGCTGTGTGTGTCGAAGTTTTGATTTTAGGGTTTACGGGCTTGGCTATGATAGCTATAGCCATTGCTTTAAGATTGTAACGTTAACTCCAACAAGTGCTCTCATTCTTAGTGTAATGAAGAAAAGCCAGTCATGGAGGGAGATGAACCTACCTGATATCAAGCACAATGTCCCAGCTTATGCAGGGAATTGGGAAGAAAAGTTATGTATCCGGGCATACAATCATGGAATCCCGGCTAGCAACCACTTACACTGGAATATAACCAAGTACGATCCATTGATTTTTGAATACTCGAGGGAAATTATCCTGAGCTTTGACCTTCACAAGGAAAAATGGGGTGAAGTGCCAATGCCGGATGTATTAGATCAAGGGTATTATTTGCATGGTTACATATCAAAGCCTTACATCATAGAGCTTGGAGTTCTAAGTGAATGCTTATGCCTCTTGATATCTAAGGGTATAAGTTATCCTTATCTTGAGTTGTGGACTATGAAAGAGTACGGAGTGAAGGAGTCGTGGACAAAGTTGTGTAATATACCCAATGGAAGTGGAATTCCTCTGGTTTATCATACACAGCGACACGAATTTTTGTTGCCAGGAATCCAGCATGGTTTGGGTTGGTATAGTCCACGAGAGAACAGGATAAGGAAGGTTGAGTTTCATGGTTGTGAGTTTACCGGAGAGCATTACTATTCTACCAAAGTAAAAACATGTATCGAAAGTTTTGTTCATCCATTTACTATTATGGAAGGAATGGAAGGAACAGAGGAAATTTATCAAGAAGAAGATAATCTGCTATACTGACTCTATTGACTGTTTGCACTTATGCAGCTTCTCCTGTGTCTGTTAGTATGGGTGCTGTTTTTGGGAGATTAATTCTTGTAATAGGTAATGGTTAATTGTGAGGATAAATAGAGGGAAGAATACTCATAAGAGAATAATGAAGCAAAAATGTGGACTATAGATTTATGATTACATATATGCTCATAGTTATCCTAATTTTCTTTCATGAAAATTTGAGGCTTGAGTTTGTATTCAATGATCTGATTAATCACAACTTATGTATTGAGGCTTGAGTTTGTATTCAATGATCTGGCATTTTACCTGTCAGGTGAAATATATTGAGCTAATACCATTCAGCTAATGTATGCAAGAAAACAAGATTATATTCAGTTGTCAATACTTCTGGAGCACAAACTAACAATCCATCAACAGAGAGTACGACGCTTCCAAAGATAAATTAACAAAAAACAGCCTTGAATGAGACATTGAGACTTACCATCAGGGAATGCCTGTTATTTTAACCTCAATAAAGTGATAGACCCATCTACCACCATCATTTACCAAGAGATGCATGCCGGTTCATCCTTTGGATCAGCATGAACAACCAGCCAAGCTGAGTGTCTGGCCTTGTTCAAGCTCCAAGGAAAGGCAGAGAAAACCAGTTTGATTACATCCCCACGTTCAATGCCTCTCGTGTAAGCCCAAATTATGATCTGACTAGGTATCTGTCATTAAAATGTAGAACAACCTCAACCACAAAAACGCTTGTATTTCACATCTCATATGTAAATAACAATTGAATCTGTTCTTGGAGCCCATACCTCGGTTTTACCTTTATACAAACCAGCTACATTCACTGCTGAATGCTGATGCAAAGATATTTTCACACCTCTCTAATATGAAACAGTAACTTGTTATGCTTTGTATATAGTGTGACGACTATGATCATCTGGTCTCCAAGCCCGAGATTAAGCTTTTAACACCAGTGCAAGAACTTTTATGGACAACACCCATGAAGAAGTATGTGAATGCCTAGTGAGTTGTGACAGTAGCTGGAGATATGGAATCTTGAATATAAACGCACTGCAAGATGAGGAAATACTGAATCAGATATAACGTCCTTTAATCGACGAAAACTATGCAATAAAGTTTACATGTAACAGGCAATAAAGTTTACATTTACCACAGCATCATTTGGCTGCTGATTAGGCTAAACTCTCCCAGGCAATGTTGGTTGATGCTTCACCATTGCAATTTGAAATTATTTCATCTTGGAAAAGCTTTTGCAAATTAATTATCACATGAATGAAGTGATAACAGTGTCCAGAATACTTTTATACTCCGATTACCTTCCACATGGTTTGATCCTTTAGATGGTCCACCCACATTCTGCGGGTCATTGCAGTTGGTACTCGGGACCTTGATCTTTCTGACTGTTATGATATAATTCTATGTTAGGCAGTGGAAATGCACAAAGTTGCTGTATAAAACACACCAAGGAAGCGATGGTTAATGGTCAGAAGGGCTTTATAAGGCAATGGTTTTGGTTTATTCATATATAAGCCAAAGCCATTGTAACTGCATCATAAACTTCATTTAGCACTTACATATAGGAAAATCACAAGCTGAAGTGTTCAATTCCCCAAATAAGATTTTGTGGCAATCATGAAAAAACGGGATGAAACATTGCATTTAGCATATTATAACATTAGCAGGACAACCACATGTCCACACCGCCACATTGTCTCAACTCTCAATCCAGGATAAGGTCCTACTCCTAATAAAATGCTGCTATCTGTCATCACAAGAACATAAATCCCATATTCACCTCAGTGGGCTTAAATCCAAATTAAACTAGGCAACATAAGAATATTCTTTGAAATCCAAAAACAAAAAGAAACATCACTAACACACTCAGTAACCTAAAACTCAATGGATTCCCTAAAGTCACAGAGAAAAAATAGAGTTTACCAAGGCTCAAGAAAGTTAATCGCGAGGCGATTAGGCAAAATCGAATTGCATTGCCTCTCACAAGCCTTAATAATTAATACTTCGTACAAAGTAAACCTCTAAATACTCAGCAACTTAGTTTTGATCATACAATTGAAACATCATACATCTTGTCAAGATCAGAGACACTATAAGTGTTGGAAGTTCTTGATGTTAAACAAAGAAAGTCACATTAATGATTAATTGTGTGTGGCTGTTGAGATTGCTCTTAATAGCCGGTAATTATGCTCCCTTGAATTACCCTTTTATTAGCTCTTTTAATGGCTAGTTAATGTTGATTAAGTATGGCATTTATGCCTTTAATGGCTGATGGTTTTACCCATTGTTGTTGGCTTCCTTTTCACACCTTCCTATGCTTTATAAGCTATGCTCCAACCTCTTAAAACATACATACATATATTCATGTTTCTTTGCTTCCATAAGACACACAAAAATCAGCTATCTTTTACCCTCTCTAAATTTATCCCTTCGGTTTTTGGGCAAGTATTCTGGTTCCAGTCGGGTTTGTGAGTGCACACAAATTCCGGCGCTGTGCTTATCCTGGAGGGCGACCGCTTGATGTCTACTGCACCCGGGTAGCGCGGAATCGTCTTTTAGGTCAGTGGTTTACCACGACGCGGCAATTATCAATTGGTCTACACAACATTGAGATAAGTACTTTCGTTTAATTTGCTTATCTACTAACAATCTAAAAGACGAATGATATAATTTCTAAATATTTGAATTTTTGATATGTGAAATTTAGACAATGTTGTGATTTGATTTATTCTGATTATTAAGATATTTTAGTCAAGAATATATCTTTGTATATATTTCGGTTACTTGATTATAGCCTAGAATATTTTTGTAATTAGTTGTTGCCTAAAATGTAGCTATGTTAGTAGCCTGTGATAAGCTTGGTAGATTGCATATATTGTCAATAGTGCAAAGGATATCACTCACGGAATATAATTCTAATATGGTATCCGTTAGTTATGATGTGGTTTTGTTTGGAGCAATCTTTTGTTGTGTATGTGATTAGTCATATTACTATTGTAATGATGAATGATTTCATGGAATTTATTAAATTGATGTTTATACATTACCGTGAGAAGGCCTATAATGTGAATGTATTATGGAAAGTTTGGTTTTGATTTCACCGTCTCGACTTTTCTCAAAAAAGTTTTCCGTGAACTGATCCCATAATTTGTTTCCTTAATTTACTCAATGGATACTTAAACTAGGAAATGAATTATCCTAGGCTATAAACTAGGAATTGTTATAATTGTGATTTGTGATCTATTACTCCGTATTGTTTTTATATGTTGGCTATGTGTCTTATAAGCTTTAGTTTATTTGTACATGGTTTTGCCTAATTTTAATTAGTGGGTAATTTTGTGTTTTCAATAATTTATTGCATTTGTGCAATATCATGCTTGATATTTTTCGATTCTTATATGTATGAGTTGGTTTTTCAAGTTGATGCATTGTCTAATGGGAAATATTGTTATCATTAACTTGTTATTTTACACGCTCAAGTTGATTGAGTTACACGATATTTTAGAATCTTTGTTTTGTATTGGGCTTAATGTTCTCATATTTTGCATCTCTTAATTGGATTGATTTTGTTTACATATGTTATCGTGTGTATCCTAAACTTTGATTTGCATATTGGTTTAGTCCAATTACAAAGATTTATCTTCTTTGTAGTTATTATTTTCTAATACCTTTTCAAAAATTCTTGAGATAAATTTTAGGACTAGGTTCTTACTCGCGGATTTTCGGGAGCAGTCCCAAAGATGACCCCCGATCAAAGGTCATCCTTGGTCGGTTTGGGCTGAAATTTTGGGAGTATGTTTGGGACACATGAGGCTTATTTTTCAACGGTTGGATTCTCACTATCTGCTCAGATTAGGGAGTTATGATGACATCTTAAGGCCCTTATTTACAACAAGGATGGTTGGACATCTCATAGAGGTTTCACACATGTCACTTGATTTAATTCAAGGGAGGTTCATTCTAAACCAAGTCTCATGTTATTATGTTTATCATTTGGTTTAATCCCTAGTAATCATCTTAACAGATATATGCTTTTGTGAGTATTGACAAAGAATGTTCAATTTGTCAACTAAATATTTGTTGAATGATTAATAGAAAGTAAAAGTTATAATTTCGATATTTATGAGTATGACTTTATATTGCATATAATCAGTTACCTTTAATTTGTTGGTTTTACATTTTGTGGAGTAACTTGTTATTCAGTAGGATGCTTTTGAGCAATGTTTTAACATTTTTTTTTGAGGTGCATGTATGTACTCCGGGTACTACTTTTATCATGATTCATGTATGTGTTGAGTATGGAGTTGAGATGTACTATATATGTCAATTGCTTGAATCCATGATATGAAATACTCGTATTTAGAAGCTTTGTTCATAACTCATTTGATTCATTACCTTATTTTTCGGTATTTCATTAACATGTGTAAAATATATAATTCTCAAACTAGTTGAGTTTTGTAAAGGGAAATTATGTGATAATCTTTCTGCAAGGATATTATATGACTTTCTCTTTGGAGAATTTTCAAGTGAAGTTTTTTTGGGAATTAGACTACATTTTTTCAATTTTTATGATGACACATGTTACCGCCTATGACTCTTTATTGTGTTATAGTTCTTTATGAATATTGCATGAATAATTTGTAAATGCCTTGAATTTTATATGGTGGCTTGGGAGTTAATATTTTGAGGTGTTGTTGAATTATTATCTTTGATTAATTCAATGTTTCAAATATCTCTGCTCTTGTCCACTTTATATGTTATTATACCCAGTGTTATGACATAGTTGTGGTTTTTTTTTTTCCCAACCATGTATTTGTTTATGCTCTATTTTGGTATTTGAACCTTGTCCTTTCATGTGGGGGTTCATGTTTTATAAACTTATGCGTTTTCTTTATAAGAAATCTATGTTAATAAAGACCCCATGTGATTTTTGGACGGAGGTTTTTATATCCAAATATTTCATTCATTGAGAATGTGGGTGCATTGGTAAGGGTTTTGAATCGGACTTTGTTGTCCAATGTGGGGGAAGTAATAAAGAATCGGTGTTGGACTCAAAGTCTTGCTTAGTTTTTGCTTGATAAATTGCATATCCTAATTGATTCTTTATTGAATAAATTGTATTTGAGCATATATGTGTATTATTACTATGTTTCAAGTGGTTGGATATCCAAGCTGGATTACTTGAATCTAGTAGGAATGAGTGACATTAATGTTAGAATTTTATATTGTTTAATGCAAAGCCTAAAAGTGGTTAATTGAGCTAGAGATGGTTTATGATTGAGTTTTCCTTACAAGTTTGTTTTGGTATCTCTATGTCTTTAGAGTATTAACTTTAAATTAGTGGAATATCATGAGTGATTGTTTTCATGGAAGAAGTCCTTGATTATGAGTTAGGTTATGTCTAACTATGTGTAGAATTCTACAATCTTTTCCTTAGGATTGTAATGCTTGATGTTTCTTCTATGGATTTTGTTGTTAATACATTTGAGTTTTGCTGAAAGTTTTTAAGGCTAAACTTGTGATTTAGATGAGTCATTGCTCAGATAAGTTTTTTTTTAATTTATTAATTATATGGGAGAAATTTGTGTCCGTTTAGTAGTCTTATGTTTCTTGGGAACTATTCTTAATCTGACATTGCTTTTTATGTAAGTAGATTAAGCAAGTATACTCTTAACTCGAGCAATGATCATTAGATAGTTTTGAGAAGGATGCATAAGTACTTGAAAAGTACAAAAGATAAGAGTTTGCACTATTGCAAGAATTTTCCATGAGGTCTTGATGTTCGACAATGATTTCAAACTCAAGTGGTTATGTTTGCACCACTAAGTGGTGGAGCTATGTTTTGGAAATTGTGCAAAGCAACCTTGTTTTGCTATGTTTGTTTTGGAATAATCTAAATTTATTGCTCTTGAATTGACAGGTTATTATGAGGCAAGATGGTCAAGAGTATATGGCTCTTATGAGCAAATGTGCTTGCAAATATCCCATTGTAGGGGAATTCGTTGTGATTTGCAAGTTGAAGTTACTTTTGATTGAACCATGCCTATAATGGTTGATGTCAGAGATAAATTGTCGAATAGGGTGATATCACTAGACTAGAAAAAGTCTAAAAGGAATGTTACGGATCCGTTAACTAATAAAGGCCTTGTACAAAACTAGTTTTGGTAACATCGGAAGGGATGGGACTAAAGCCCAAAGTATGAATTACAAGTAATCAACTCCTACTCATCATGAGTTCAAAGGGGAACATTATGGAATAATTCGGAAGCACAAAATTTTATTTTGTCCATCCCTAGATGTTTGATGTGTGCTTGCTACAAATGGAAAGAGGTTGAGCATATGGCTCTTAATGAACCCATATCCATATTTTTGGTGGTGTGATGTAGCTCACACTTGATGGGATTCACCTACTTAGGTGTGGAAGTGTGGCCGCTTCCTATGAGTATTGGGTGGGCTAATACTCTAGAGCACCTATGAGCATCCAGGCTGGACGTATGGCCAGTATAATGCGTCACTTTTATTCGCGGAATTTCAGAATATTATACATGTTCAATTGTGTGGCTCAATGTGACGGGTCCCTAACTCCCTATTAAGTTCAAGACGAAGGTCACTTGGTAGGTGAGGGATCATAGCTTGATGTCCACTATGTGTTAATTCAAGTCGCGAGACATTGACACTTATGCAATTGTTTTGTTTTGCCCAAAACCAATTTTCTAGTCTAGTGATATATGGCTCTTATGAGCAAATGTGCTTGCAAATATCCCATTGTAGGGGAATTCGTTGTGATTTGCAAGTTGAAGTTACTTTTGATTGAACCATGCCTATAATGGTTGATGTCAGAGATAAATTGTCGAATAGGGTGATATCACTAGACTAGAAAAAGTCTAAAAGGAATGTTACGGATCCGTTAACTAATAAAGGCCTTGTACAAAACTAGTTTTGGTAACATCGGAAGGGATGGGACTAAAGCCCAAAGTATGAATTACAAGTAATCAACTCCTACTCATCATGAGTTCAAAGGGGAACATTATGGAATAATTCGGAAGCACAAAATTTTATTTTGTCCATCCCTAGATGTTTGATGTGTGCTTGCTACAAATGGAAAGAGGTTGAGCATATGGCTCTTAATGAACCCATATCCATATTTTTGGTGGTGTGATGTAGCTCACACTTGATGGGATTCACCTACTTAGGTGTGGAAGTGTGGCCGCTTCCTATGAGTATTGGGTGGGCTAATACTCTAGAGCACCTATGAGCATCCAGGCTGGACGTATGGCCAGTATAATGCGTCACTTTTATTCGCGGAATTTCAGAATATTATACATGTTCAATTGTGTGGCTCAATGTGACGGGTCCCTAACTCCCTATTAAGTTCAAGACGAAGGTCACTTGGTAGGTGAGGGATCATAGCTTGATGTCCACTATGTGTTAATTCAAGTCGCGAGACATTGACACTTATGCAATTGTTTTGTTTTGCCCAAAACCAATTTTCTTTCTTTCTTTTCACATCTTCGAACCTGTGGGGGATTGTTGGAAGTTCTTGATGTTAAACAAAGAAAGTCACATTAATGATTAATTGTGTGTGGCTGTTGAGATTGCTCTTAATAGCCGGTAATTATGCTCCCTTGAATTACCCTTTTATTAGCTCTTTTAATGGCTAGTTAATGTTGATTAAGTATGGCATTTATGCCTTTAATGGCTGATGGTTTTACCCATTGTTGTTGGCTTCCTTTTCACACCTTCCTATGCTTTATAAGCTATGCTCCAACCTCTTAAAACATACATACATATATTCATGTTTCTTTGCTTCCATAAGACACACAAAAATCAGCTATCTTTTACCCTCTCTAAATTTATCCCTTCGGTTTTTGGGCAAGTATTCTGGTTCCAGTCGGGTTTGTGAGTGCACACAAATTCCGGCGCTGTGCTTATCCTGGAGGGCGACCGCTTGATGTCTACTGCACCCGGGTAGCGCGGAATCGTCTTTTAGGTCAGTGGTTTACCACGACGCGGCAATTATCAATTGGTCTACACAACATTGAGATAAGTACTTTCGTTTAATTTGCTTATCTACTAACAATAAGTACTTAGGTAGATGATCACTGAGCTTCAAGGTATTAAAATCGACGAAATTAAACCACTAATTAAGCCGCACAACTTCATAGGCTTAAAATTTAAAATAAAAAAAAAATCACCAGATTCAAGAAATAGAGATCAACGATGATTCAAATTAATTAAATTATGGCTAGCCAGATTTCATATTTCGTTGTCAATTGAAAAAATTAACTCCAATATTCAACAAATCAAGCACAAATTATCAATCATAAAAATAAGATTTTGCATCCAATATACTCAGAATTACAGAGTTAATCATTCAAAAATTATCATAATTAACCAAAATTTTGAATTGAAGAAACCACAAATTCCTCCAATTTTCCAGTTTATGTCTCGATTCCGAGCCAAATTTTGATCATAAGTGTATTTTCTAAACATTAAATTTTCTAATTACAATCACATAATTTAAAGACATTTACGTTAAATTTTGCATTGTAAATAAAGTGGTGGAAATTATAATAAAAAAAAAAAGAAAAAGAAAAATCGCGTGAAATCATAATTTCAGCTCCCAAAAAGAGTTAAAATTTACAAAAATAAATAAAGAACAGTGTTTGTGTTGGGGAACTTACAGTGTCGATGACATCAATAATAACGGGGAAATCTAGAGAGATTTCTATGGCTCCTCCATCACTCCATCAGCCATTGTTGAGCTTCTAACGTAAAGAAAATATTCCATCATTCCCTTTATTACATTACATGCTTATTTCTTATTTTGCACTGAAATTAAGAACGTTAAAGGTTTCTTAAAAAGTTAAAATTAATAATTGGGAGTATAAATATGCATATGGGGTTAGAGATAGATAGTGAGAAAGAAAAAATGGTTGGAAATTAAGAAAGAGAAAGAGAAAGAAAAAGAAAAAGAAAAAGGGTGACAAATCATAAAAAGAGAATAATATTGTAAAAAATTACAACCTATAAATAGAAACAGACACTTAATTTTGGTCACCCAAAAAGGAATACAGACATGTAATAAAGGGATGGAGTTGTACTCCCTCTGTTTTTATATATAGAGTTTTGTTTAAATATGTGCTCCATTTTTTTATTTGGAAAATTTTACAATATTTTATTTATTTTTATCAACTACCAGATTAGGGGCCTATTCACATTTACTGAACTAAGCTGAACTAAACTGAAATGAACTGATTGGAGCTGAACTGATTGGAGCTGAACTGAACTGAATTGAATTAAGCTAAAATGAATATTTTATGAGGGAAGGAAATTAGGAGCTGAACTGAACTGAACTGATTGGAACTGAACTGAACTGATTGGAGCTGAACTGAACTGAACTAAACTGATTGGAGCTGAACTGAACTGAACTAAACTGATTGGAGCTGAACTGAACTGAACTGATTGGAGCTGAGTTAAACTGAACTGAATTGAAATTAAGTAAATGTGAACAGACCCTAAATCCCATGCAACGTACAGATTTAACAAAATTTTATTTTGAATTATATAATCTTTGAAAAGTAATACTACCTATATGTTTTAATAAGTGTTACTATACACTTTGATCGTCACATAGTTTTAAGAAAATTAATTGACTTAAATAAAATAAGAGGTTAGTACGGTAGTTGGAGACATAAAAAATTGTAAAAGAAAAATAGTGGGGTTAATAATTTATTGTAAAGTATAAATGTTTTTTTTTTAATTTTTTTTTAACTAATAGGAAGTATAAAGTAATGAATGTGAGAGTTTATAAAAAATACAGTAAAAAAAGTAGTGTTTGGTTTGGATGGGGACCATCATGAGAGAGAAAAATATAATATTATAATAAAGTTTTTTTTGCCAAAAAAGGAAGTGTAACATTTATTAAAATACGGTCGAATTTGATAAGTGTAACACTTATTAAATTACAAAAGGAAATACAATAATTTACGCAAAAGAGAATGTTATAATTTCTTTTTATATAAACAAAATTACCTAGTTTTATACAAGTACTAGTTTTTAATTTAACAATGACACCAAGGATAGTACCATGCAATACTCTCTTAATTACAGCCTTTAGGTTTTTATTTTTTAATAGAAATTACATCCTTTTGTTAGTTCTACAATAATTTAGAAAAAATAAATAAATTAGAGAGAATCATAATATGTATAATATGCGTAAAATAACTTCTTTTTTTTTTACCGAAGTTATACCTTAGAACAAAGACATACAAGTTACGATTACAACACTTTTCCCTTACCAATTTAATTAGTTGACAAACTTTGATTGACACATGAGTTGGGCAATAATAATGAATTACCTTATATAAAAGGTATAAAAGATATAAAATGAAAAATAAGGAATATATATGTTAACTAAATATGGGAAAAAAATATCTCGTTGGTATAGTAAACAATTGTTTGAGAAGATTTGACAAAAAAAATAAAAATACATTCGTTATTTTTACCTAGGTGGAAAAATTCTTAAATCTTATTCGTCACTTTTTCTTAGGTGGCAAGTGAATTTTTTAATTCTAAAATAAATTATTAATCTAAAATTTCATTGGTAAAAATAATACCTTTTCTTATGTGGCGCGCCGGATGCACCCGAAAAATGCCTACTTTATTTATATATATTAGATTAGACGAGGTTAAAACCCGTGCGATGCACGATTTATATAAAACCTATTTTTAATTTATACATTTTAAAAATAAACTACTATTGTAATGAATATAAATTAGAATTACGTACATTTTGTAATTTTAAAATTTTTTATTTTCATTAAAATTATGTTATAGTGATCAACGCTGTCTAATTCATAGTTCAATGTAGGAGGTCATATATTAGTGTGCTTTTCAAAATTGTTTAATTTTCAACGATAAATTGATAGGTTTAAGTTGTAATGTAGAAGTTTCTAATATTTAAATTTCAAAAATGTAAAATATGATTAAAAAATAATAAATATGACATCATGCTAGCTAGTCGGGAATTTTTTTTATTGAGAGAGCGACACGTGTACAATGATAACGTCAGCAACTTTTGTTTTAGTAATAGTTAATAGATTAGATTTTTATTTTTATTTATTTATTTTTTTTTTTTTTTTTTTTGCAATAACACACCTTAATCAATTTTTAATTTGACCATTTTTCCCAACGTTGAACCGAACACGTGCAAGGGCACTCAACGTTCTCTCTCATACCAACTAACTAAATTTTAAAAGGGCTCCAAGGCCTCTATTCCAACTTCTCTCAGATATCCATTGAAGCGCACTCAACTTTCTCCATTGAAGCGCAGTTCACGTTCTCCTTTGAATCTAATTCTTGTCTCCCCATTGAAGCAGCTTCTAAGGTTAGTTGTTTGTTGTTCTTATCATCATATCATATCAATTTCACAATCTAGGGTTTATATTTGATCTAATCTAATCTAATTCAATTATCAGTGCTTTAACTTTAGGATTCGTAAATTCGTAAATCTCAACTATTGGTTCTAAATTCTTAGATTATGAAACATCATAACCAAAATTATTCAGCCTAATTTGATTATTGAATCAAATATCCCTATAATTACGTATTTTTCGAGATAATAGATTATGAAATTACATCTCTGTAAATATATGTGGTTGAAATTGCAGGTTAATTGGAGCATTGGACTGCAGCAAATTCTTGTAATTTATACATGGCTGACAACTGGTCTATGTTGTCGTTTGACATCCTAGTTGAAATTGCTTTGAAAATAGATTGCCCTGAAGATATCATCTATTTCGCCGCTGTATGTCATTCATGGAATCGTGTGTATCCAATTGTAATGAAGGAATGGTTATCACGGCCAAGAATGCCATGGTTGATGCTAGCCGAAAACACGAAAGCGAACCCGAATTACCTTAGGAAACTATATTGTCCTAGTAGTAAAAGATGCTACCAATTAAAGCTCCCTCAAACGTTTGGGGCTAGATGTTGGGGTTCTTCTTGTGGTTGGGTTGTCACGCTTGATCGTGAGTTGGAGATGCATTTAGTTAACCCCCTCACAAGAGCTCGGATTCGCCTACCGCCCCAATCAACTAAACCAAAGCTAATTGAAGAAAAGTATAAAGTAGCTAGCTATAATTGTTATGGAGAAGATTATTTTATAAGCAAGGTGCATGTCATTATTGATGATAATGATGATTGGATTGTTTTTGTTTTATATCGTTATGGTAGCAATAGTTGTGTGGCTTATGCAATGCCGGGTGATCAGGCATGGAGGTCAATTTTGATTCCAACTATTGCGGTTGATGTTGTGCGTTGGGGTTCGAAAATACTCTTCTTAGGTGGCTCTCATGGTTCACTTGGATATTGCGATATCAATGCTATTCAAAATTCACAAACTGTTACGGCAAACAAGTATCTTTCACCTTCAATAGAGCTTTTGAAAGGTGATTGGACTGGATTATACTTGTTGGAATCATTTGGTGATCTTCTTATGGTTTTCCGATATGTGAATGTGAATGATTTCAAACACGACGTTGATGGGAAAACGAGAGATTTTAAGGTATATAAGCTTAATTTTGACACCATATGTTGGGAAGAAGTAAAAGACCTTAGTGATGTCGCCTTATTTGTGGGCAATAATCACCCCATGTCTATTCGCTCATCTTCTACTAACAATTGCAAATGCAATTGTATCTATTTTACTGATGATGTGAGGCAGCATTTTTCGCACAATATGTATGGCACAAGGGGGCACGATATGGGGATATTTAGTATAAAAGACATGGAGTTTAAGACATTGTACGACGGAGATGATGTCCTTTCTGATTTCTGCCCACCCTTATGGTTTATGCCAATGCTAGGCACAAGAGGTGGATCCATTAAAGAACAAGAGTTTTGACAAGAACAATTGCATCTTGAAATATATATAGAGGAATAAAGGAGGGGAAAACGTATTGTTCTCCTTTAATTTATTATTGTTTTTTCTCCTGCTTTTATTCATTATTTAGCAATCATTAAATTATTTGCTCAGCTTCTCCTTGTACCGTGTTTAATTAAGTGTGCATTATCTATGTGAGTCAGTTGACTAATCAGTCATTAAAG
Source organism: Chenopodium album (assembly GCF_948465745.1). Classification (NCBI taxonomy): domain Eukaryota; kingdom Viridiplantae; phylum Streptophyta; class Magnoliopsida; order Caryophyllales; family Amaranthaceae; genus Chenopodium; species Chenopodium album. Next base: position 27,019,198 of record NC_137860.1, on the reverse strand, counting down.
GTATATTTGATCTCTAATGAACTAATGAACATGTATTGTTGCTGTATCAAGTTGCTATATATCACTAGGCGAAAATATGAATTGGCCACCGGTTCAAAACCCCCCAATGCCACCGGTTTTGAACCGGTGGTCATTTGGGGGGTGGCAATACTCCGAAGCAAAGGCCACCGGTTCAAAACCGGTGGCAAAAAGGAGTATTGCCACCGGTTAACCGGTGGCAATTATCGTTTCGCGCTTTTTTTTTTTTTGGGTATTAATTGTTTTTGCCACCGGTTAACCGGTGGCAATGCATACATTTTTTTTTTTTTTTTTTTTTTTTTGTCTTGTCTTTTTCAAAAAGAAATATAACAAACAATTCAGTCAAAAAAATTTACAAACATCAAAATATAAATCAAACAATATCAATCTATATAATCGAAATTTTATTTACAATATGAATCAATAAAATTCATCAATTACAACATATAAATAAAAAAAAAATTTACAATACAAATCAAAAAACAAATATACATCATCAAAATCCAAAAAACCCCATACAACATCAAAAACAATATTCCTGCATCATGATTCTTCGATTTAAGATCTTAATCAAAATACCTGCATCAATCAAAACAAAAAAATAAATTAAAATCATGTACCCCAGAAATATCATGTACCCATAATTAAAAATACCTGCATCAATAAATTAAAAATAAACAAAACACCCCAGAAAAAGCATGTACCCATAATTAAAATCAAATTATACCCAAAAGAAGATCAAATAAAAATTGGATTAAAATCGATTTTAAAACTCAAAAAACTCGATTTAAAAAACCCAGAAGTTAATTAAACTCAAAACCAAATGCGAAAAATAAACCAGATTTACAAAACTAAAAAACCCAGAAAATTTTCGAAAACCCCAGAATTTTCGAACAACCCAGAAAATTCTCGAAAAATAAAAAATTAATATGAAAAAGGATGAAAACCCATAAAAAAATCGCTTGTAGATCCGAAAAAAACAACAAGAACTCTAGATCTGAAAAAATTAATATGAAAAGGAAGAAAACCCTAACATAAATCAATTAAACCCAGAATTAAAATCGAATTAAACCCAAAATTAAAATCGAATTAAATCTAGAAGGAGATCGAATTAAAAACTGAGAAAATTACAAAATTGAATTAAACCCACCCATCACCATAACCACAACCACCACCACAACCCACGAATTCCACCAAAAACAACAAAAAAAACAAAATAAAAGTAAGAAAAGAGAGAAATTACCTCGAATTTCACCACAAACCCCCGAAATTATGTTGAATGTCTTCGTTGTTGTTGTTGCGGTGTTAAGGAGATCGAGAAGGAAATCGAGAAGGAGGACGAACAGGAAAGAGAAGGAGAGGAGAGGAGAGGAGAGAGAATAAGGGAGATCGAACAGGAAAGAGCTGAGAGAAAATGACAGTGGCTGATGAGTGAATAGGGTTTGGGTTTGGGTTTTTATATGGGGCGCTTTTTTTTTTTTTTAATTTAATTGGATATTGCCACCGGTTCAAAACCGGTGGCCTTATAATTATTGCCACGGGTTTGGTTTGAACCGGTGGCAAAACCGGTTTGGCTCATCCCGCCCATTAATTAAGCCACCGGTTTTCAAAAACCGGTGGCCAATTAGCGGTGTATTTTTCAATTTTTCTACTAGTGTATTTGGCTTGGCATTTTTGTCTTTGTAACCCATTTATAGCCTCAGTGATCCCGAAATCTTAGACACCTATAGAAGAGTAGAATATAAGATGGATTGATTAAAATGGACTGTATAAGGTTGATGGAGAAACTACTCTATTCAAAATCCACCTATAGCTTAATTCAATAGTTGATATGATAGAGCATAAGAACCAATCTAGTAGAATATATTGAATAATTTACCTCCAGAAGTTCGGGGTATGATGTAGATTGAACTCATTTGGAATGTATTCTTGCAAAAATTGTGGATTGCATCACAAAGCTATCGATAATAAGATGAAATTATGTAATTACAAAAATTTGGAACTCATTATGAAATTATGAGCTACAGATAACTCATTTGGAACTCATTAAAATAAGATGAAATTATGTAATTACAAAATTTTTAAAAATATATATCATAAGAAAGAAAACCAAAGGCGAAATGCACGACTAATAAAATATTGTGGATTGCATCACAAAGCTATCGATAATTGCATAGTATTAAATAAAAGATTAATAATTTTTTATTGAATGTATGTAAATGGAATATAATTACCAAGAAGGGAAATATTATTGCAAATAAGAAATATTCTTTAAGAATAAGCTTGAAAAAAAAATTGGCGGATAATTATTTAATCAAGAAATAACACATGTCATTCATATTTTTTTCTTACGCCTTTAGTATATATACTAGGTTAAGTCCCGTGCCATGCACGGTAATTTTTAATACATAGTTTAAGACTGCTATTTAATTATAAAAAAAAAACCTAATTGCAAAATAGGATGAAAGTTCTGTTATTACAAAAAAAATAATTAAAAAATTTTATCACACTAAAGAAAACAGAGAGAATAATATATGCACGACTAATAAAAATAACTCTGAATTACATTACAAAGTTATAGATGGAAATCTATTATTGCATATAAATAAGATATACTTATCAAATAGGAAGTGAATTATTATTGTATAGTTTGTATTAAAAACTTCTCTAAGAAGCTTTGGCCAAAAAAATTAAAAAAATTAAAAAAAAAACTTTTGGAGGGAAAATTTTTAACCAGGAAATGACATGTGTCATTCCTGGTTTCGCCTTTAGTATAAAGTTATAGATAGATTATAGATACTTATATAAATAGATAGATAGATACCATTAATCATTAATCCATTGCTTTAAGTTACCAAAGTTACCTTTTAAACTTTAATGAGTATTTTTAACTTTTACATAGAAATTATTTTTGAAATTAAATGGCTACCCAACTATAGTAGTTGGGTCACATAGAAATTATTGAACATACACATATTATTTTGTTTATCAAAAATATTAGAGTAGATAAAATTAAACACCTTTTTTTTTTTGGTAAATATTTTCCATTTCTTTCTTGTCAATTAAAATTTTTTAGATTTAGAAATATATTATTTGAAATATGATCGTGAATATTTTAGGCTAAATGTAGTATAGAAAGTAGAGAAGATTATTGTTGAAAATAAAAAATACTCCTGCTAAAATTGATTTGCTTACATAACTTATTGCTATAATTGTTTTTCTACCATTAACCTAAGACAATTTATATTTTAGTTAATTCTTTTTAACTTTATTAGAAAATCACTCAAAATAGGTTTTAAGAAAAAAAAAAATACTAGAAAATGACATGTGTCATTGCTAGTGTGTTTTTTAGTATATAGTTATCAGTTGTTTTGCTACCATAAAGACAATTTATATTATAGTTAATTCTTTTTAACCTTATTAGAAAATTACTCAAAATAATTTTACTGTTGTGTCTTTTAGTATATTGTTATTGATTGATTATGATCATTCTAATTAGATATGAATATCTTGGTATTTATATATTGGTATATATTATTATAGTAAAGTATTTAGTATGTTGACATGGTAACAAAACTTGATGCCATTTTATAAAAAGTCATGATCAAAGAAAAGCAACTTTTCAGATCATCATCACATACATACAACCAATTTACGTAAAAGAAAATTCTTCAGATCAGTGATCACAAAAAATTAGTCTTGGGGTCACTAACAACTAGCTTAATTGGTTTAAGTTAAGAGGGTGGTGTATACATTTTCCATCAAATCCTTCCATTAGTGAACATACTTATTTACGTAGTATATCGTTTATCGTAAATAACCTTGAAAACACAACAATTTCAAGATTGACGACATTAATCATGTTCAATTTGATAGCCCATATTCCCATATTTCATCTTATAACCAATGTTAAAGCCAATGTATGGCAATTGTAGTAAGATAATTTATACTCTATTATTATAGGTATTTTGAGATTGCATATGTGTATGGGTTTGAGCTTATAGACATTAGAAACACCGGTCACCCATTGCTAATCTAGATGAAAAGTGATGTTTTTGAGATGTTCTTCCAATTAAAAGAGACATGATTGATTTGGCAAATTTAAATTTAAAGATGTAGACTGTGTTGATCATACTTATCCAACTAATTAAGTTATAATAAGAATTGATAAATATTAGAATTTAAATTAGTAAACTCTTTGAGTTTAATTAGAAACTCCAGTAAATAGGTTGTTTGTAATTCTCTAAATATTCACTAATGATAGTAGTGCAATTAGGGATAGCAGTGGATCTGGACCTGACCTGGATCCGTGGATCCAGATCCGTATGGGTCCTCAAATTTTGGACCCGACGGATCCGGGTCCTGCTGAAAAAATTGGATCTAGGTCAAGGTCTAACCCTCGGACCCGGATCCGTGGATCCGTTTTATAAATTTTACATATATATATATATATATATATATATATATATATACTCCCTCCGTGTTTTTTTAAGTGATACATATTTACCGACACATAGTTTTAGACAATTTAATTGACTTAAATAAAATAAGAGGTAAGTGGGGTTAATAGTTTATTGAAAAGTAATATATGTGAGAGGAAAGATATAATAAAAAAGTAGTAGTGTGTTTGGGTGGGGACCATGAGAGGACAGAGATATAATATTTTAATGTATTGTTTTGTCAAAAAAGGAAATGTATCGCTTAAAAAAACACGGCCGAAAATGAAAAATATATCACTTAAAAAAAACACGGAGGGAGTATATATATATATTGGGAAAAAAAAAAAAAACTGAAATTAGTAATGGTCACAATACTCACAAACTCACAACTTTCGGCCCAACCAAAGAGATTCATACAATTTACAATTTTACAAATCCTAACTTTTTCTCTCTCTAGTTTCCATCCTCCACCTCTTCACCCCGTACTCCCTGTCAAATCGGCGCGCGACCTCGAATGGCAGCGACAAACGTTCACCTGAAGCAGATCTACGAAACATACGGAGTAGAAAGCAAAGAAGCAAGCTCGTGAGTTCATGACTTCGTTCAGATCATCAATAAGTCTTATGGTCCTTGTCTAGTTTTCATCTTTTGTTTTTTTTTTTGTTTTTAAAGTAAGATAGTAGTAGTTCATTTGTTTTTGATGTTTCTGTACAAGTTATTTTGTGGGTTAATTTGTGATGTTCTCTTTCTTATCTTTGTTTGGGTTGATTTTGTGGGTTAACATCGTACTTTTTTTTAATGATTAAAATTTTATTTTTACAAAGACAAAATGTGTTTTACCTTTTACTTGGTATTTTTAGCTGTGTAACTCTAATTTACGTATTGAACTTGGTTGAAATGCGTATTTCTTTACATTTGTTTTAAAAAAGTAGGCAAAATGTGCAGGACCCGTTTTGGACCCGAATCCAGACCCGGATCCGTTGGACCCGAATCCAGACTTGGATCCGTTGGATCTGAATCTGGATCTGGGTCTTCATTTTTTAGACCCGACGGATTCGGGACAGATCTGGATCCAAGGTTGGAAAACGGATCTGGATCCGGGTCCATCCAGACCCGGTCCAAATCTGATCCGGTCCAGATCTGACCCGTTGCCATTTAGCTTGTCATTGGAGCTGCTTTCAATGTTCCTATAATCCTATCTAATTGGATGCATTTTAAGTCTTGTAGTTGGGTTCGAATGCACTTGTATATTCCATACAAAGTATAGACGTGAAATTAAATCTCTCTCCCTAGAATTGAAATTACTAGCCTGAAAATAGTATAGTGCACCCGGGTGCACCATGCGCATGGTGCACCCGGAAAGAACATTAGACATATTTTAAAGAACATGGGTAAAAAAAAAAAGAACATGTTATTGTTTGAAAAAGAACATACCTGTGCTTGACAAGAACATGACATTACAAAGAACATAGACTCTATATAAAAAGAACATGTTATTTTTCATGATTACTCGGGTGGTTGAACGTGTTTGAAAAAGAACATAATATTTGACAAAAAAAAGAACATGCTTGCATTTGACAAAGATAGAGGTAATCATTGGGCGGGCTGGGCCAAAGTTAAAAACCAGATCACTTCTCGTGTCGAGACAAGTTTTGGGCCAAATTTTTTGTGCCCAAACCCACCCAAAATAGTCCGGCCATGCGGGCTTTTCGGTTCGAGTAAAAAAAATCAACTAAAATGCATAAAAACGCATTCCCAAACCCGCTTAAAACATCAAATTTACGGGCCGGATCTGACCCGATGTGAGGGCGAAAAAATTCTGCCCAAAACCCGTCCAAAATCGGGTCGGGCCGGTCTAACTTTGATCACCTCTAGCCAAAGAACACAAAGTCTTTACAAAAAGAACATGATAATACATTAAAGAACATGTTCTTTTCCTGGTTACTCTTTTTTTTTTTTTTTTTTTTTTTTTTTAATACATTAAAGAACATATTCTATAATGTAAAGAACATATAATTCAAGCTCAAAGAACATATTGATCAAACTTAAAGAACATATTATGCTCACGTTCTTTATAAATATCTATAATATTCTTTTTTTCCCATGTTCTTTTAAATATACCTAATGTTCTTTCCGGGTGCAACATGCGCATGGTGCACCCGGGTGCACCAACCATCGGTAACATAAGCATTAAGCAATCATTCGACTTTCGTTGAAATTTCTATGGAAGACTTTGTGTTTTTTGGTCCCATCCATGGAAGACCGAAGACTTTGTGTTTTTTGATCCCATCCATGGAAGACGGTAGACTTTGTCGTAGTTGCAAAAGTAAGGTTTCTACTCTGTATTATATATGGTTGGTCGTCAAAGCCGTCTGTCCTTTCTCCCATAAAAAACACAAAGGTTACAAAAAATGAACCTCAAATTGTTCGAAGCAATCACACAGAATGACCAGTTGCTATTCAAGCAACTACTAGATGAAGAAGGTGATTCAATACTCGACGAAAGAACTGAGAATTCACAGGAGACAACACTACATTTAGCTTGTAAACATGGGCATGCCAATATTGCTCATCAAATAGTGGAGTTGCGGCCAGACTTGGTTAAAGCACTTAATCAACAGAAAGAAACTCCACTACTCGATGCCTGTCGTGGCGGAAACCTAGAGGTGTTGGAGACCTTGTTGGAGGCTAAACCTTGGGCATTTCATCAGTCTAACTGTAAAAGTGCTTTGCTGTTGGCTTGTGAACATGGACATGGTCACCTGATGAAGCGTTTGATGTCAGAGATGAATAGTGTTGAAACTGTTTTTTTCTCTCTTTCGTCCAATTTTGCTGCTGAATTTTCCTGTCTACGCATTACTATCTCCCGTGGGTATGCAGGTCGGTTAGATTTAGCTAAGCATCTCTCTGTTTTTATCCCTTTATTCCATTTTGCGTACTCTAGGGGGTTAGACTTTATTAGTTTATTGTTCCCTCTAGTGGGTTTCTTGTGAGTAATGTAAACAGAATCAGTGTGTTGATGTTTATACAGAATTTATCAGAGAGCTAATCGAAGCGTGTCCAATTCTTGTGGAAAGATCAGATGAAGATGGACTTAACTTACTGCACTATGCTTGTGAATTGGGTGAACCTGATATCGCAAGAATATTGCTCATATCGAATCCTAACCTTGCCCAATCTCATGACAATCATGGCTTTGCTCCTCTGCATCACGCAGTAATGCGAAATAAAATAGCCATCTTTAAAGAATTTGAGGCACTTGCTCCGTCTGCATTTAAAATCTTGACCAAGAAGCAAGAAACTATGTTTCATCTTGCAGTTCAAACCCATCAATTTGATGCCTTTGTAAGCTTGATCCAAGTTCTCGGTGACTCCAATGATCTCTTTTATAGACGAGACCAAGATGGAAATTGTCTCCTGCATCTTGCTGTCTATCATAATTCAGTTGAGGTATAGTATGTTAAAAAAAAAAAATATTCTGCTTTTTTTGGTATTCCTTATTATTTTTCAATCATGCTCTGTGTCTTAGGCTCAAACTACACAACGTACTATCTGTGTGCATTGCACGAGACCATAAACTAGTTTTACAAAGCAATGCTACTAAATATTTTGGTGAATAGGTACTAACTGCATTTCAATTATTACAGACTGCAATCTTCTATTTGAGATCAACATAACATATTAAAAAGACCAATAACACTTGTTACATTATACAGATTGCCGAATATCTGATCAACACAGCAACAAAACAACTACTACAAACTAGAAACTACGCAGGGCTTACTGCTCTTGGCTTTCTGGAGAAGTCTGGACTAGACGATGTTGCCGCCCTGCATCTCAAAGACCTCTTGCTAAAAAAACTTCACAACTTAATCCCAACAGAAAATCAGCATCTGATAATGAAATAAGCCAACAAGATGAAGGTAATTTCATCATTTGTACTCCGTACTACTTTCAATATAATACACTTGTGCTTTATACAAATTTTTCAAGCATTAAATTGCATGTCCAGAATGAGCAGCTTCACCCGTTGATTTTTGTTTTTATTTTTCTTAAATGTGATTGTAAAAACAGAGTTGAATGAAGATCAATCTCAGATGGTTCAATTAACAGAAACCCTATCAGATATTGAAACTCGAACATATAAGTCCAAGCTGCAAGAAGGTTAGTTACATGCTGAATTGTGCTTGAGCCTATGTTCATGTTGTATCATTGTTTTCACAACGCCATTGACATGTTTTATGTTTATATCTTATAGACTTATAATAAAGACTCAACACTTATCATGTTTACAATCTTTGTTACAGACTTCACCAAAAAACAATCTTTACACTAGAATTCCTGAATCTTCTAGTATTAGTAGAGAGGATTTCTAAATTATAATATTATCTGTCATTTCTTGTTTTGGAGGATTTTAGTGACCATTGAGCGCAAAGTAGACAAAGTTCTATCAAGAAAATCTTCGTCAACCTCATCGAGTTCACGTACTGTATATCAGGGTCGTAGAGGTGCGTTTCTGGATTAGACTGCTGTTGCTTTTCTCAATCAAACTCTGCCTTAATAATTTATGATCTTTTTTGTTGTATAAACAAAAAGTTTATCACAACTGATTTATGTTATATTCTTATATCAGCAAATGCATCTTATCAAAGGCCTTTATATAAAGCTGTAAAAACAATTCTTACGACTATAAAAGCAGAAAAGGGTGTTCGTAAGGATAAACAGAAGAAAAGGATGTATGAAATGCACATGGAAGGGCTTCAAAATGCAAGGAATACGATCAACATAATCGCAATCTTAATTGCTACAGTAACATTCACAGGATGCCTGAGCCCTCCAGGGGGCTTTTTCCAAGAAGGAGCTAACATAGGAAAGCCAGTGTTGTCGCAAACAACAGCATTTAAGGTGTTTTTGATCAGCAACGATGTAGCCCTCTTCTTGTCTCTTGGCATCGTTGTTATTCTTGTCAGCATCATTCCTTTTCGCACCACACCAATGCGAAGGGTGTTGACTCTAACACATAAGCTCTTATGGCTTGCAGTATTCTTCCTAGCCATAGCTTACATTGCAGCAAGGTGGGCTACAACCCTACAAGTCAAACACCTAAAAAGGACATCCAAAATTGTGTTGTCTATCTGTGGCGGGTTCTTATGCATCATATTTGTTGGGTTGAGTATTATGCTTATCAAAAACAAGCTGGAGACATCTAAGTTGAGAAAGAAAGAAAATTTAACAGCAGGGACCTTTTCATTTGAATCTAATGTTCTAAGTCGAGTTACATCTGGTTATATCTCCTATTAAGGCTAAACAACGTGAGACTTGTATGGATTTTTAAGGCCCTATTTGCCTAATTGGTGATTAGCAGTAAGTTGATAGGCGATACCCAATTGTATTAGTTGTTTTGACTATCTGTTAGCAAAACATTCCCAGGCCTTGTTAAACTCCATCATCTCTCAGTCAATTTTGGAGTCTATGGAGTACTCCGTACTAGGTTGTTGTGTGTTAGTGAATAGTGATGTTCTTAACCGTTTTTAGATTCCAAGAGTTTTCTTATGTTGCCTCTCATTAAATTTGTGATTAAGGTGAATATGGCATTCATGTCCTGCTTTGATTTGTTGTATGCTAACTGGAATATTTAATCCCGTTTCTTCACAATTGCCACGAAATCTTATCTTTGGAACACTTCATCTTGTAGAAAGTAAGCAGAGTGTAAACGTACGTAGTATTTGGAGATTGTTATCACTTCACTTCTGGCATGTGCTTTAACTTTGCAAAATGAAGTGATTTCACAAAAAGGATTTCCTCTGCTTCAACTTCTGTACTAGTGAATGGATTAGATCATTACACATTTATACTCTAGTATAATTGTTAAGCTCCCCCCCCCCCCCCCCCCCCTGTAAACTCGCAGTTGTAGTCATGATATTCAGTCTTCCTTATTCTATTACTCTTCTTTTGGATTATACCAAGATTACCAACATAAACCAAGTTACCAGACAACAAATATTTATCTTGCTATGTGCAATAAACCCCAGAGATCTTGATTCCATATAGTAGTACATTGCCCAAATTTGTCCATGATGTCTTTCCCTCCTCACTCCAAGGACCGTATTCAATTTAAAACTCCAAGCTCTATGATGTAGGATTTTGATGTAGGAGTATAATGTAATACGAGTATATGTAACGTTTTCATTGGAAGTCATTTATTTAATTTTTGACACTTTTTTTTTTAACCTATCTACTTATTGTTAGATAAAAATATTTATTATTGATATATGACGCATTGATAAAAGTAAGTGAAAAGACTCCAAGGTTATAATTAAATTTATAACCTTCATTTCGGAATAATTGATACTCTCTTAGTCACATATTTTAAGAAAATTACAGATGGGGACCATCAAAATGAGGTTTTTACTAATGCACAACTGCAATTAATAATACTCCATATGCTTTTTTTTTTTTTAATAATTCGTATAGTTGTGAAACAAAGCGTCAAATTTGGTGATGTAGTGCAAAAGTCCAAAGAATATACACTTTTTTTTCTTATTGATTGGAATTCATGGACAAGGCTTTCCAACTTTAAATATATGAAAGGAGGAAATTAGAGATTGGAGGAAGAAGTTGTCAAAGGTTATTTTTTTTTTTTTAACTAAATAAAATGACCAAGTATGCAAACTGTGTAGCTGATTCAACTGTGTCGTCAAAGGTTTAGATATGTTTTGTTTTGATATGTATTGTTTTGTTTGAGAAGGTAAAATAAAATGTTAAATTAGATAATACGTCTATAAGAAATGGGGAATTAAAGAAATTTCGTGATTCTAAGTCAACTTAAGTTTTCTTGATACCTCCCTTCCTAGCTCTCTCTCACACAGCTTGCAAATTGACCATCCATCCATTGCATCAATTCGAATTGTTTCCGAAACACTAAAATGAACTCATATGACATCTTTGAAGCTATCATTCGCAATGATAGGCTGCTATTCGAGCAGCTAATTGACCAGGATGAATCGTTGATTGATCAAAGAAATGAGCACTCCCTGGATACCACACTTCATGTAGCTTCAAGATATGGGCATGCACATTTTGTGTCTCATATAGTGAGCTTGAGACCTGATCAGGTTGAGGCACTAAATATACACCGAGAATCACCGATTCATGAGGCTTGTCGTCGTGGAAGTCTCAAGGTGCTGGACTTGCTCTTGCCAGTTAAACCCTGGGTAGCGCACTGTCTTAACAACAACAGGCAGAGTGCTATGTTTTTGGCTTGCAAATATGGATACCGTCAGCTAGTGAATCGTTTGAAAGAGATTAATATTCCTGTTGATTTGTTATGTTTGCATGCTGCCTTGTCGCGTGGCCATGCAGGTAAGTATTAATGATGGGAAATTTCCTGTTTCTCATGGGGACATTTTTGTGAAAGAAACAAAATTTGTTTCTCACCATGAAAAACCGGGGCATCCTCATTAATGATTACTAGTTGTTTATTTACTCTGTTTAAGTTTGGATATCTGTTTTGCATCTTTTGCTATTCTACAGGATTTCTACTACTACTACTAAACTTGAATAAACTATTGGCTACCTTTATCTGAACTTAATTATTCTTATTTGAATTTATTTTTTCTGAAACATGTGGACATAAAGTTAACAAAACATGGCCTAAGCTCTAATAAGGTCAAGCTAAGTTCTGGTCACTTTTAGTGCTAGCAATGGTAGAATTTTACTTTTATTATACAAGTACAAAATTTCTTCTTCTTTTTAAAATGTTTTTGGCTGGTATATATACTATCAAAGTTGATATGACTTTAGTTTCTCCAATCTAAGTTGGATTCTCTGTTTGGTTTTTGATGCTCAACTAGTCAGCCGCTCTCCTCACCTTCTCCAGTATCCTTTGATTTGTGAAAGTAAAGTCGAATCAACTTTGATATATTAGTTGTCATTTAAAATTTGTTGCAGATGTTGTACATGAAGTAATTGAAACATGGCCAAGTATCATTGAAAAAGCTGATGAAAATGGACTAAACCTGCTGCATTATGCTTGTAAATATGGTGAGCCAGAGATAGCCCGAAAGCTGCTTAAACTGAGTCCTGAATTGGCGCAATTATATGATAATAATGGCTTCACGCCCTTACATCTGGCTGTGGTGCACAAAAATGGCGCAATTTTCAAAGAATTTGAGGCACTAGCGCCGCTTGCTTTCCTGGATTTAACAAAGCAGCATGATACAATTCTCCATCTAATCATATGCCATAACCAATTTGATACATTTTTATGCTTGATGCAACTTCTTGATGAAGACTCTAAACACGATCTCTTCCACTGTCGTGATCAACAAGGGAACTCTCCCTTGCATTTTGCTATTTCAGGAAAATGTGTTGAAGTCAGTCAAAAATTTAATGTTCTTGATCTTGCATAAATTTATTGCAGGCTGTTTTTAATGGGTTTAAAACACTAACATGTATGTCCTGCTACAGATTGCAAAGTATATTATCAACCTATCAACTAAAGAACAACTCCTAGACAGGAATGATGGAGGGCTCGCAGTTCTTGACATTTTGCACAATTGTGGAGATGACATGATCACAGGACTAAGAGATTGTTTGTTAGAAAAGCTTGAAGAAGATTATCTCGACATCAAGTCATCTACTCTTGAACCAATCGAGCAACGTGAAGGTAATTGATATACCTCCTTGGCTCCTTTATCTTAATATTAGTAATGATGACCATTTTAGCTTACTTTTTGAAATTATGGAGTACTCCAATTTGTTCAACAATGATTTTTATAGCATCAACTGTTATGAACAGAATGGACTGAAACAGATTTTTGACTAACACCTAGTGCATAATTTGTTCTAGACTGATAAATTCCATGTCTACTATCTTTATTCTAGACTTTACCCAAACAATCTTCATTCTAGAAATCATTAGTATTTTAGAATTAGTAATATAATCTTTCATGTTTCTTTTGTGTTTTGGAGGATTAGTGAGTGGTGGGCACACAACAGACGGAGTCCAATCAAGAAAATCCTCGTCAACTCCATCACCTCCACATGATGTATCTAGGGAGTGTGAAGGTGAGTTTCATCTTAAGTTCGGACTTTTGCCCTTCTCAATCAAACCTAGCCTTAATAGTTTATTACAATATCGTTTTTGCTATACAGTATAAAACAAGAAGTTTCTTTCATATCCATGAGAAAGTTGTGATTTATGTTATATTCTTGCCTCAGTAAATGCATTTTATCAAGAACACATGTATAGAGCTGTGAAAGAAATTCTCGAGACTATACAAGCAGAAAAGGATCTTCGTAAGGATAGACAAGAGAAAAGGATGCATGAAATGCACATGGAAGGGCTTCAAAATGCAAGGAATACGATCAACATAATCGCAATCTTAATTGCCACAGTAACATTTACAGGATGTCTGAGCCCTCCAGGGGGTTTTTTTCAAGAGGGAATTAACATAGGAAAGCCGGTGTTGGGTCAAACAACTGCATTTAAGGTGTTTGTGATTAGCAACGATATGGCCCTCTTCTTGTCTCTTGGCATCGTTGTCATTCTTGTTAGCATCATTCCTTTTCGCACCTCACCAATGCGAAAGGTGTTGTCTCTAACACATAAGCTTTTATGGCTTGCAGTATCTTTCCTAGCCACTGCTTACATTGCAGCAAGGTGGGCTACAATCCTACAAGTCCAACACCTGAAATGGACGTCTGGAATTGTGTTGTCTATCTGTGGTGGGTTCTTATGCATCGTTTTTGTTGTATTGACTATTATGATGATCAATGACAAGCTAAAGACTTCTAAGTGGAGAAAGCAGCAAAATATTCAAGGGGGAACCTTTTCATTTAATTCTGATGTGCTAAGTCGAGTTGCTTCTGGGATAATCACGTATTAAGTTTCCTCAGTTTGACACTTGTATGGATATACAAGGCCCTATTTGGTGATTAGCAGTAAGTTGATCGACGATAGCCAATTGTATTAGCTATTTTGACTATCTATTAGCGATTAACATTCCCAGGCCTTGGTAAACGTACTCTATTTTCTCTCAGTCACTTTAGGGAATCTATGGAGTACTAGGTGGTTGTGTGTCAGTGATGTTCCTAATCGTTTTTAGATTCCAAGAGTTTTCTTATGTTGCCTCTCGTTAAATTTGTGATTAAGGTGAATATGGCATTCATGTACTTGTGATGACAGATATCGTCAGACAATGTGGCTGTGACTCTGTGAGACTGTCCTGCTTTGATGTGTTGTATGCTAACTGGAATATTTAATCTGGGGGAACACTTCATCTTGTAGAAAGTAAGCAGAGTATAAACATACATAGTATCCGGAGATTGTTATCACTTCACTTGTGAGAGAATAAGTAAAATCTTTTCTGTGAAATCACTTCATTTTGCAAAGTTGAAGCACATGCCAACATTGCCTGGTAGAGTTTATATTATGGGTCCTGTGTCAATCATTGCTGCCTTTCTCTTGGTTATCAAGTCTTCTATAGCAGAGTTCTGATTGGGCTGGAAAACCTGGTATAAGCAAATGCTTATTCTATTGCATAGTTTTCAACTTTTTGTAGATTAAAGGACTTGTATAGTTCTTGATGGAGCACCATTAAATTCTCAATCTCCGGCTTGTAGATCAGATGATCATATTGTAAAATACTGTAACTAGTTAACCGGGAAGAATACCCCTTAAAATTGGTGCAGTTGGAGTCATCTTTAGTTGAGAACGACTGTGAGCAATTTTTGTGGTTGAGGTTGTTCTGCATCTGAATGACAATTACCTAGTCAGTTAAAATTTGGGCTTATACAAGGAGGCATGATGGCGGGGATAAAATTGAAACTGGATTTTCTGCGTCTTTCCTGGGAGCTTGACTTTGCTGGCTGTTCCTACTGATCCAAAAGATGAACTGGCATGCATCTCTTCTGTTGTGGATAAAATGACTGGCAAATCGTCCTGGTGGTGAGTCTCCTTCTAGGCAATTTTTCATTCATTTATCTTTGGAAGCGTTTGTACTCTATGTTAATGGAACTTGTTAGTTTGTACTCCAGAAGTGTTAAGAACTGAATCTGTCCTTGTTTTATTGCATACATTAGCTTTATATCTCTGTTTTAATTTAATGTTTGGCTTACGCATACATTACCTGAAAGATTGATATAATGTTACAAATGATCTGGTCACTGAATTGGAATTCAAGACTTAAATTTGTTACTGGAAAGAAAATTAGCAAAACTAAGAGCATATAATTCATATAACCATAAATGGAAATCCACATTTTTGTTTCAATATTCTTATGATTATTCTTCTTCCTATTTATCCTTACAATTAACCATTACCCTCTTTACAAGAATTAAGCTCCAAGTGTACAGTATTATAACACAATTACTCAGGAAAAATATAAAGTCTGTCCAAAAAACTACAGTCATACTAACAGAAGCAGCAGAAACTGCATTACTGCAAACAGTCAGTAGATTCAGTACAGCAGATTTTCTTCTTGATAAATTTCCTCTGTTCCTTCTCTTCCTTCCATACAAGTAAATGGATGAACAAAACTTTCGATACATGTTTTTACTCTGGTAGAATAATAATGCTCTCCGGTAAACTCACTGTTAAGAAGATATTTCTTGCCTTTGTCATTGATTTGCAACGTATAAATACAATTGGTATCCTAGGTAATTACAATCTAGGAAATAATATATACTCTAGGGAATACTATACAAACATTAATGAAGCAACCTAGGGAAATATATATACATTGTATCTAACAATACATTGTATCTAACAATACATACTATACAAACATTACGGTGCTGCCCCTGGTTGCTGTGGCGACCCTTGCCGCGGCCACCACCACCGCGGTTGCGTCCGCCGCGGTTGTTGTTGCTGCGATTGTTGCGATGATGATTGCGAGGATTGTCATGAGAGGAGGGAACCTCGTCTTGATATGAGTCAGAGTCAGTGGTGAGAAGGGCGGTGCCGGCAGCAATAGCTTCAGAGGCGGCCTGATTGGAGAGGCGGGATTCCTCAAGAACAAGCATTGATCGGGTTTTATAGAATGAAGGCAATGGCTCGGTTTGTTGGAGAATCGCAGCGACCCCATCAAACGATTTTGGAAGGCCGCGAATTATGGTGAGGATGAGTCGCTGGTTGTTTACCGGAGCATCAACATCGGCAAATTAATCAAAAATCTGATTTCCGTAAGAAAATTCACTAGTGATAATTGGGTTTCTATTGAGTTTGACCCGTTTGGTTTTTCTGTGAAGGACCTTTCGACGGAGACAACTCTTATGCGATGTGATAGCTCCGGCGACTTATATCCCCTCACCACCGCCCTCTCTCAAGCTCCTCCACCTTCAACTTTTGCTGCAATTTCTTCTTCTCTTTGGCATGATAGACTAGGGCATCCCGGGACTAATGTTTTGCGCTCTTTAAAAGCGAACAATTTTGTGGATTGTAATAAAATTTCTAATGCTAGCATATGTACTTCTTGTCCTCTTGGAAAGCATGTTAAACTTCCCTTCTATTCTTCCATGTCTAGTACATCTATGCCATTTGACATTGTTCACAGTGACCTTTGGACCTCTCCTAAATTAAGTACGGGAGGGCATCTTTACTATGTATTGTTTTTGGATGACTTTAGCAATTTTTTGTGGACTTTTCCTATATGCAAGAAATCTCAAGTGCATTCATATTTTCTACAATTTCGTGCATATGCTAAAACTCAATTTGAACGTGAGATTAAATGTTTTCAATGTGACAATGGTAGAGAATATGATAATGGTCCATTCCGATCTTTTTGTGACCAAAATGGCATGACCTTCCGCTTCTCTTGCCCCCACACCTCCTCCCAAAATGGGAAAGCCGAAAGAAAAATCCGAACAATAAACAACATGGTTCGTACTCTTCTTGCTCATTCTTCCATGCCTCCCTCCTTTTGGCACCATGCTCTACAAATGGCCACCTACTTACATAACATCCTCCCCTCTAAAACCATTGGACTCAACTCCCCCACAAAAATCCTCTACCATAAAGATCCTTCTTACTCACATCTTAGAGTTTTCGGGTGCCTTTGCTACCCACTTTTCCCCTCTACTACTATCAATAAACTCCAAGCACGATCCACCCCTTGTGTGTTTTTGGGTTACCCTCCTAATCACCGCGGATACAAATGCTATGACATGTCCACCAACAAAATATTCATCTCTCGTCATGTTCTTTTTGATGAGACTCAATTCCCGTTCTCAAAAATCCACACTCCCACTGCCAACACATATGAATTTCTTGAACATGGTCTTTCCCCCACAATTCTCCATCACTTACACTCACAAAATTCTCCACCAGCAGTCCACCCCACTCCCACGGCCCAAACACAAGCCCCGGCCCAACCAAATTTCCCCCCACCCGAAGCCCACTCTCCTCCTCTCTCACCTCACTCACGGCTCCCTCACTCTCCCACAAACGAGGCCCAGCCCGTCTCCCCTCCTCTTCCCCATGATGATGCTCCTTCTCTAAGGCCCATCTCCATTACTCAGCCCACTCCAACTCCCACTCCATCTCTTTCTCCTCAAATGGCCACTAGAAGCTCACATGGGATATTTAAGCCCAAACGACACTTCAATCTCCACACTGCTGCTACTCCTTCTCCTCTCCCCACTAATCCTATCAAAGCACTTGGAGACCCTAATTGGAAAAATGCCATGCTTGAGGAATACAATGCTCTAATTAATAATAAGACGTGGGAGTTAGTTCCTCGTCCTCATGATGCGAATATTATTCCTTGTATGTGGCTTTATCGCCACAAGAAAGATGCTAACGGTGTTTTTGAGCGGCATAAAGCCCGTCTTGTTGTTAATGGCAGGAACCAACAGGTTGGAGTTGATTGTGATGAAACTTTTAGCCCGGTGGTCAAACCGGCAACTATTCGCACCGTTCTCAGCGTTGCCCTCTCAAAATCTTGGTCTATTCATCAAATGGACGTGAAAAATGCATTCTTAAATGGTGATATTGAAGAGACCGTCTACATTCACCAACCACCCGGTTTTCGTGATAAAAATAAACCGGGTCATGTTTGTCTCCTCAACAAGGCTCTCTATGGTCTCAAACAAGCTCCACGAGCATGGTACCACCGATTTGCCACCTTTGTGTCCACTCTCGGGTTTATTCATAGCAAATCCGACCACTCTCTTTTCATCTATAGTCATGGCAAACAAGTGGCATACATTCTCCTTTATGTTGATGACATAATCCTCACGGCCTCTTCCGACACTCTCCGCAAGTCCATTATGTCAAAATTAAATTCGGAGTTTGCAATGAAGGACCTTGGCAAGATTAGCTCCTTCCTTGGCATTTCGGTCATACATCATAGCAAAGGCTTATTTCTTTCTCAACAAGCCTATGCTAAAGACATCATAGCTCGGGCAAATATGTCTTCATGCAAGCCATCTACCACCCCGGTCGACACCAAGGCAAAGTTGAGTGCAAATTCCGGTCCCCCAACCGAGGACCCAACTCTTTATAGAAGCTTGGCGGGTGCTCTACAATACTTAACTTTCACACGGCCCGATATCTCATATGCTGTCCAACAAGTGTGCCTTTTCATGCATGACCCACGCAAGGAACATATGCAAGCTCTTCATCGCATATTACGGTACATACAGGGTACTTTGAAGCTCGGCCTCCACTTGTACTCCTCCTCTCTCTCAGGGCTGCTGTCCTACACCGACGCTGACTGGGGTGGCTGCCCAGACACACGTCGCTCCACCTCGGGCTATTGCGTTTTCCTTGGCGACAACTTAATTTCTTGGTCGGCCAAACGGCAGCCCACATTGTCTCGATCAAGTGCTGAAGCCGAGTACCGTGGGGTGGCTAACGTGGTTGCCGAGTCCTGCTGGCTTCGCAACCTCCTTCTTGAACTCCGTCTCCCGATCAAGAAAGCAACGGTGGTTTATTGTGATAATGTAAGTGCGGTATACCTCACCGGTAATCCCGTCCAGCACCAACGCACTAAACACATTGAAATGGATATCCACTTCGTTCGTGAAAAGGTAACTCGGGGTCAAGTTCGCGTCCTTCACATTCCCTCTCGTTACCAAATAGCCGATATTTTTACCAAAGGGCTGCCACAGATTTTGTTTGAAGACTTTCGTGATAGCCTCAGCGTTCGGTTACCTCCCGCTTTGCCTACGGGGGTGTATTAGATACAATGTATTGTTAGATACAATGTATATATATTTCCCTAGGTTGCTTCATTAATGTTTGTATAGTATTCCCTAGAGTATATATTATTTCCTAGATTGTAATTACCTAGGATACCAATTGTATTTATACGTTGCAAATCAATGACAAAGGCAAGAAATATCTTCCTAACACTCACAACCATGAAACTCAACCTTCGTTATCCTGTTCTCTCGTGGACTATACCAACCCAGACCATGCTGGATTCCTGGCAACAAAAATTCATGTCGTTCTGTGTGATAAACCAGAGGAATTCCACTTCCATTGGGTACATTACACAACTTTGTCCACGACTCCTTCACTCCGTACTCTTTCATTATCCACAACTCGAGATAAGGATAACTTATACCCTTAGATATCAAGAGGCATAAGCATTCACTTAGTACTCCAAGCTCTATGATGTAAGGCTTTGATATGTAACCATGCAAATAATACCCTTGATCTAATACATCCGGCATTGGCACTTCACCCCATTCTTCCTCGTGAAGGTCAAAGCTCAGGATCATTTCCCTCGAGTATTCAAAAATCAATGGATCGTACTTGGTTATATTCCAGTGTAAGTGGTTGTTGGCTGGGATTCCATGGTCGTATGCCCGTATATATAACTTTTCTTGTTCCCATTCCCCTGCATAATTAGGGACACTGTGGGTGATATCAGGTAACTTCATTGTACTCCAATAATGGCCGTCTTTTATCAAACTATAAATGAAAGCCCTTTTTGGAGTAAATGTTACAATCTTAAAGCAGCGGTTGTAGCTATCATAGCCAAGCCCGTAAACCCTGAAACTAAAAGTCCGACCCACATAGCGTGTGTAATTAGGAATCTCATAGTGCCGGTAATGCTGCTCATAATAATAGCCGTAAGGATCATAATTATAGGGTATGCAAGGTAGTAATTTAAACCCCGCGTGCTCTTTCTCAATAGCTGGGTTGCAGACAGCAATGTGGTGCGTCCCACTTAAGATCAAAACCAACCCTTTGCAAGAGCCAGCAATCACATCACTCCCAAAGCCTAGCTTTTTAGTTCCGTTTCCATAATAGGTTTTGTATCTTCTTACACTTTCGATGGATGGGCTAAAAGACGGAGGCAATGCTAGATTGTTGATTTTGAGTTTGGTGTCATTAAGCTCAAGGTAAGCACGGTAGAGTGCACGGACCATGGTAGGGGAACCATTTATCATAAGGGTACGATAAATGGTGAGAATAAGAGAGCAATTGTAGGAGTTGACTTTGAGAGATCGGTTGAGATGGAGTTTGAAGAAACCTGGAGTTTCAATGAGATTTTTCCAGGACTTGCATACACATTTGAATCGAGATAGAGATTTAACAGGTAATTGTGATAGGATTATTATGGTTATTTCCATGGGAATGTTTTTGGATGCCATAGAATACAAGTTAATGAGTGATTTCTTGGTTGTTTTTGTATTGAAGATATTGGTTTGAAGCAATTGGAGTGTATTTTATTTTATATACATGCTTAATTCTTGGGGTCCAAGCTTTTGTTTTCTTAATATTTTTGGGTCGGCTATAATTTTACACTTGGATCATGATTCATGAATGACTTGCGGTTCAAGCATCCAGCTAATTGTTAATAATAGTCAACAAAACTTGCATTAGTAATCTAATACTAGTATTTGCTATATTGACTAGCTGTTAGTTGGTTAAAAATTGATCTGTTGGCTATCAGTTAGCTGTTTGAGTATCTGATTGTATAATTCGAGTAGAATATATAGTTTACTAGCTGATTGTAAAATAGTATTTTGGAATTTCTCTACTTTTTAATAATTGTTCATGTTGATCCATAGGATGTACTGGGATGCAACTTGGTGGATATTGGTTGAAGATGGATCTATTGAGGAGCAAATGTTCCTGATGGTACGGTGAAATCTTCTTCTAGACGGTTTTTGGGACATTCGT
The DNA here is from genome assembly GCF_948465745.1 of Chenopodium album. Classification (NCBI taxonomy): domain Eukaryota; kingdom Viridiplantae; phylum Streptophyta; class Magnoliopsida; order Caryophyllales; family Amaranthaceae; genus Chenopodium; species Chenopodium album. The sequence goes on along the minus strand of NC_137860.1, from coordinate 26,997,601 downwards.
CTTTGAATGCATTATTGTAAGCTACATTGATGGATCTTGTTAGTTTCTGTTCTACTGCTCCGGTAGTGTTACAAATTAAATGCGACATTGTTTTTGCATACATCAATGGAATCATACATGTATATCTTTGTTTTAGGTGTCAAGCAGCAAGACATAGCCTGCGGCTTATATGATCTTTACATTGATTAAATTAAATAAATATCACCTGAAAGTTGAATACGATACTAGAGTATTTTATATAGTGTTTGATAAATCAGATATTGAATAGCAATTAAAGACACAAATTGCTTGATATTGAAAATATTAATTAGAAAAATTGGGAGTGACATTTTACTTCAATATTCACTTGTGGTTGTTCTTTCTCCTATTATTGGCTTATAGCACGCCTAGGCACATTTTACTTTAGTAATCACGCGATTCCACCTAGGTTTTGAGGTGTTTGGTTTTTCCGGCAAACCTAGGTGGAAACGCCTAATTCAGACGGAACTACTTAGGTTTTTCGATAAAAGATGAAACTCGAAAAATAACGTCTAAGAAAATTATTCGGGAAAAGTTTTAGGGGTTATTTTGAACATTTATGGGTTCAAATTAAGCTTAAAATTGGCAACAAATAACATAAATGCCCCATTTTGTGTGTCGAAAAATATCTCGATTAGCTAGTCATTATTATTTAAGCACGAAAATTAATCGAGTAAGGTTTTGGAGGTCATTTTAGATGCTTAAAGGGACAATATGACCCCCTAAACCTTAGCCGGTCAATTTTAATGGTTAAAAAACATGACACGGTAACCGAGATATTTTTTAACACACAAAACAGGGATTTACATTATTTTATTTTTTTGCCAATTCTAAGCTTAATTTGAAACCATAAAGGGTCAAAATAACCTCCAAAATCTTACCCGATCAATTTTCATGGAAGAAAAATAATGACTCGCTAATCAAGGTATTTTTCGACACACAAAACGGGGCATTTATGTTATTATTTTGCCAATTTCGAGCTTAATTTGAACCCATAGAAGGGTCAACTAACCCCCAAAACTTTACCCGATCAATTATCGTTACGAAAAGCGTGAATAAATTTTTTTTTATCAATTAAAATGAACCAATTATATCATGACATGTGTCATAATTAAACCCTAATGACTAACAGAGTTAACGATTGTTAGTCATTAATGACACTCAGTGAATTTTTTAAAAATTGGGTGGCATTTGATAATTTTTTAAAAACTGGGTGGCATTTGGTGAATTTTAAAAACCTTGATGGCATTTGGTGAATTTTAAAAGTGTTCAATGGCATTTGGTTGAATTTTTTTTTTTTTTTTAAGTTGTAATATGATTGATTTTAGAAAAAAAATTGTGTGAAAAGTGATAGAACAGTGGAGTCAAAAGTGAAAGGAGATTGGTATATTTTATATGAAGGATAAATAAGTCCATTCAAATAATAAAAAAAAAGGGGGGGGGTGTTACCTAGTAAAAGGAGAGCGATGTTTAATACAACCCCTAATTTATTTGAACTTTGATGGTTAAATATATCACAGCTCAAGGTATGAGCATAGATAAGATCCAGAGAAAATAATACTCCCTCCATTTCATAATTTTAGTCCCATATATTATTTTGGGCGTTATATTTCATTTTTAATTTATTTTTTTTGGAATTAATTGGTTGTGGCTTGATGACATGACTCTAGTTAAGGAAATTTCTACCTTGAATTATACAATTATGACTTATACTTTTCAAAAAAAAAAAACTATAAAAAAACTTAAATAAGGTAAACTAATTATGAATTATTTTGTACTTTAATGTTAAATTTCAAAAAAAAAAATTATTTTATTTTATGTGATTGATTCCATATGGGACCCACATTATGAAACGGATGGAGTAATTGATATTAGATTAGAAATGGGGTGTCTTCATAGGAGAAAGATAATAATTTATACCTCGACCAATATAGAATTTCTCAAATCAAATATTAAATAACGCCCAAATAGCTTGCAATTCAAGAAATTTAAGGCCCACATTGCTGAGTGATAAAGAGGGATCACAGAATGATTGTCACTCGAGGAGTCGAGGTCCTTCCCCTTTACATCTTCTTGTGAGAATTTGTCTAGTTCTTCTTTTTTGAACTTGCAGTGAGTTGACTATAATTTAGTTGTTCGATTGAGAGGTCGTATTTCTTCTAGCGTTGAGTTGAAGCTTGGGCATCCATCTCAGCTGAGTTGGGGTTTGGAAGCTGTGAGCGATCACACTACTAGATAACTACTGCCCAGTAAATGTTGATTTTTTTTTTTTTTTTGGTATATTTACATGTTGTAATGCCGTAAATTCGAGAGCACAGGGTTTATTTCTTGATCAACAGTTGTTCCTGCCTGGTGTTGGCCATAAGAAAGGCAAGAAATATATTTTATTTTTATCTTAGTAGGAACATACAAATATACAAAAAATTCTGGTGCATTTAATGTGCTTCAAGTAGTGTTGTCTATATAGGTACGTACAAATTTGGGGCTATTTCTGAAGAGACGACAATATTTGCTAAGTTAACTTTCTGAATGCAAGCAAAAGAATTATGGAACATCATTTATTTATGACTAAATCCAATCCTGTTGAGAATATTTATATCCGGCTGTACACTATGCAGGAGAATGTCTTCCTTACAAGGTGTATAAGGCAATCAACGTTCAATTCTTTCTTTCTTATAATTTGAGAAAAATTCAATAAATTCAAAAAAATAACAGTAAAAGTTCAAAAAGAAGAACAAATATTATCCAAAATTTACAAACTCTCTTCCCCTCCAACTATGAGACAAGTACTCACCGAGTTTACTGTATGCCATCAAAATGCAGTACCATAATCAGTGCATATCTTTTGGAAGTACTGTATTCATTTGTAAGTGGTTTACCAGCTGTCGAAGAAAAATTCATATTGTTTTTCCTGCCACAGTCATCACAGTGTGGAGGGAAAAGACAAACAGAAAAAAAAAAAAAAAAAAAAAAAAAAAAAAAAAAAAACACAACACAACACGTGAATTAACCACACAAAAAAAAGTACAGAAAAACACACCAAAAATATTTCAATATAAACATACTCCCTATTATACCGTCTATCACTCTGTTTGGCTGGATATCCAAATTCGTCACAATACTTTCTCTCTATTTTTGTCTAGAAATCTTACCATCTGTCACTCTGTTTGGCAGGATATCCAAATTCATCACAATACTCACTCCCTACTTTTGCCTAGACATCTTTATTACTTTTCTTACCACACCGTTCGCATTCCAACTAGACCAAACAGAGCAAAAACTAAATAAAAAGAATAGCAATAATAATAGAAAAAAAGAACTAAATAAACACAAATAAAATAAAAAAAAAAATCAAAACCAAATAAAATAAAATCCTTAAAAGTCCAGATAAAATCTGGATTGTTGCAGCCATCCATGGGTTGAATGCTAGCATATTCTAAAGTTCAACCGTCATCTTAAACTTGTACCGCACCATTGCTACAAAAGAAAAAACTTATGGATTTACTTTGATAGTGATGTTGAAATTGGTTATAAATTTCCCAAATTAAACCCAAAATTAGAGTGTTACCAAAAGATTTAATGTAGTACTTGACTTTATTAAATTTACTAAGATGATAGTTTACGTAATTTGTTAAAATATAAATACATTTAATATAATTTGTTTTACATTAGATTTTGAGATGTAATCACACCCACCCATTTTTTTCGAGTGGTTGCAAGCCATCAAACTACTCGATCATTATAAGTGCATATTTGTTACATCGTAGTACTCGTTTGTCAATTGAATAGCTAGAAGTTGGAACAATTTGACTTGTCTTGTCTTCCCACAATCATCTCAATAGAAAATGAAAAAAAAAAAAAAAAACCCACAAAAAACCCATTTTAATTGGCCACTAAAAATTATAGAAATAACAAACTAAAACCTCAGCATGCTTGAAAACCCAGATTTCTTTATCGCTTTTCATACCACACATCTCACGCTTCATCTGTAGCAAAACAAGATACATAACACACACTAAATATAAGAACAACAATAAACACTAAACAAAAATCAAAAAATTAAATTCAAAATCCAAAACCTTATATTCTAAATAATATCCGGATTGATACAACCCCTATGGGTTCAATACTTAAAACATTTAGAGCATCAGTTCTCATCAGCAAATTGTAGCGAAACACACAATCGCTACAATCAACAAAAATAAGAGTCGGAGTTTAAATAATAGATCGCCATTATAATTGTGCAAAATTAAACAAAATTCAATTTGGTTGAAAGTTTTCCCAAATTAATCCCTAGATCTAACTGAAACAACAAAAATTAAAGAAAAATAAGGTAATTAAAAGAGAAAATTAGGGTTTTTCAAAAAAAAAAAAAGAAAGTTAGAGATATATCGAGAGATGGAAATTAAATGAGAGAGAATTGGAGAGCAACAAAGCGTTTAGATAGGCGCAGAATAGAAATGGAAGGTTTAATTTTTGGGTTTAATATATTTGCGTTTATTTTTGGGTTTAATATTTTTGTTTAACATAGACACCTTTATTAAAACTTATATGGCTCTTTAAAAAAAAATTTAAAAAAATTAAAACTTATATATCCTGAAATTTTACCCCCTCCGTTTTGACCAAATTTTAGTCCTAAATGTTCACCCTATTTACTGTTTCCAACAACCATTAATATCAATTTTTTTAACCAAAATTTCATCCAATTTGCACCAATATTTGTGCAAATTTAACTTTCGGAAAATTTAACAATTAATACTGCGTATTAATGTCATTTTTTAAATTATAACCGCGAATTAAAAAACTTATTAATTAAAACCGTAAATAATTTTTAAAATTAGATTTTTACCAGACTCCACTTTCAACCATGTATGACGTCATTTTTCCCCTTAACCCACATTTAACCATTAGTTAACCATTTAAACAACCAAAAAAAAGAAAGAAAAAACAAAAATCTCCCATAATCCATGGTTACCTCAACTAACTAATTAAGCAATACTTCCCTTTCTTTTCTACCTCTCTCATCGATCTTCCTCCACCACTGCTAAAATCCCTCCAATCTTCCTACTCCAAATTCACATTAACTCACTCCTCAAATAAAAAAAAATTAAAATAAATTTAAAAAATAAATTCACATTAACTCCTCCCATCTATCCTCCAATTGCTCCAAATAAATGTGTAATTTTCTTCTCTTAAAGTAATTTTTTTATTGTTTCGTATTCTAGGGTTTTTGAAGATCAGGGATTTCGCATTTTAGGGTTTAGGGATTACGATTTTGGTTGATTAACGTAGCGCATTTGTATTTTTCTTTGAATTGATCAATCAAACAACTATAATATGTGAGTTAATGGGTTTGATAATTTAAATTAAATGTTACAGGACGATTTAATCAATGGTGGTCCATCCCTTTTCCTTCATTGCTCAAATTTCTAATCAACTTAGTTTCGTCAAAGATTCGTTGCAGATCTGAGCAGAAGATCCATCACTTTGTAGATTGTTCTTTAGTGGAGTTTGAATGTCAAAGGGTCAAAGTTAAGTAGTGGAAGAGAAATGTGGGTTGAATTAGCTGGGGACCTGGGGTAACCATGGGTTAGGGGAATATTTTATTTTTTGTTGTTATCTTTTAAATTATTAATCAAGGATTAAACATGGGTTGAGGGGAAAATATGACGTCATAATGGTCTATAGTGGAGTCTGGTAATAAAAATAATCAAAATTTTTACAGCTTTTACGGTAGTAATTCACAAGTTTTTTAATTCGCGGTAGTTACTTTCAAAATGACATTAATACGCGGTGATGATTGACAAATTTTCCTATCGTGTAAATTTTGTTTTTCCATGTACTTTTAATAATTCCCCTCTCTACTTTTTTTCCATACCCGATATAAATTTATCTTTCCAATGTACTTTTAATTTATGTTTTTAAATTCCCGAGAAAATAGGTCATGAGGGACTATCATTAAGGGACGAAGGGAGTACGTACTATAATTATTAAATTATGCACTACAAATGCACATGTGTCAGCCCTATGATTATATTAAACGTAATGACCATGATTTACCTTTATAATTCTTATTATTGATGATGCGGGAGCAATAGACCAATATGGGTATTTTTAAAATTCATGGAATTTTAAGAGAAAGTCTACACTATCTTTTAGTTATTATTAATTATTATGCCTATGGGTTTTTACCTTTACCTTGAAAGGATTATTCCTATTTTTAGGCTTTAAGAATTTTAGACATTAGGATATTTATTTATTTATTTTAATTATGTTAGGATAGATTTAGTAAATATATTAGGGTTAGGATTCTAAATATTTTATCTTATTTTAGGATATAATTTTTAGTTTTCTATCTTATTTCTGTGCGATTTGTCACCCTATAAATATGGGTGTATATCAATAATAGTTGAAGAAGAATGAGAGAATTTGTTATGGGAATTAATCCTTTGAGCGTTGCTAGTTTGATTGTTAATCAAAAACATCACTTGTTGCGACTTGTGATCATCTTCTAGTTGGCAGTTGCGACTAGGAAGAGACCCTCTATTCCTGCGAGAATAAGAGTACTATCCTTTTAATTTTCGTGTAATTTCTTTAAATCTTATTAAAATCCGAAGATCCAATGTTATTATAGCTTGCAAGCCTTGTGAGAGTCTTGAGATATCCATATCATAATGGTATCAGATCCAGTATATTAAAATTTTCATTGAAAAAACTTAATTTCCAAAGACCATTATAACAAAATGAATTTTATTATAACAACATTTATCTTAATTAATATAGTGACCTTTGACATAAGCTCATGAATGCCCCAGGGGCGTTTAATAAAATAACTACAAGTAGAAATATTGAATAAAAATGAACATTAATTACACCGATCAACGCATGAATTTGTCATGCATTCCTAAATTAATGCCTTTTTAAAAGGTATTTTAAATTCTTATCTAATGTCTTGAGAGCGTCTGTTAGCAAGATCCTTTTTCTAGTGTCTCTTAATTTGAAGGACACAATAAATAATTAGTGTGAACCAGATTTAAAAGATATTATTAAAAAGAAAAAAGAATTTTTGCAAAAAACCACCTTATAATTTTTTTTTTGCAATGACACACCTTGATAGATTTTTTTTTTTTTTTTTTTGCAAATCAATAGCTTTATGCCGAAAAATGAGGTTTGACCCCATTTTTAGGCGTTGACTACCCCAATCCACCCACGAAACCACCTCCCTCCCCAACCCCACCCACGAAACCACCTCCCTCCCCAACCCCACCCACAAAACCACCCTTTCGTGGCGTTGACCACCCTAAACACACCCCTTTAACGGCGTTGACCACCCTAAACACACCCCTTTAACAACGCTGATCACCCTAAACCCTCCTCTATAGCCCTAGCCACCATTTTCACCTCCATTGTTAGCGCCGACATCTACCACACTAAATCCAGATGTTGCGAGGTGGTGGAAGGAAGAAAGTTCATTTTCATTGGTGGGTATGAGGAGGAGAGGCGGTTTCGTGGGTGGAGCTAAGGACGAAGGTGGTGATTTTGTGAATTAGGTCGGGGAGAGAGGTGGTTTCTTGGGTGAATTGGGGTAATCAACGTCGGAAAATAGGGTCAAACCTCATTTTTCGATATAAAGGTATTGATTTGCAAAAAAAATTTGATCAAGGTGTGTCATTACAAAATAATAATAATAATAATAATAATAATAATAATAATAATAATAATAAGCAGCTTTTGTGCAAAAAATTGCTTATAAAAAAATTGCGGAGTAGTTTGAATCAAGTTGCCCACTTTCTCAAACAAACACAATCCAATATTATTAATTGCCCTTTATGCTTTATTATCATATACTCCCTCCGTCCCCTTTTGACAGTCCCTTATAGTCAAATTTTAGTCCCAAAATGTTCACCCCATTTGCTTTTTCCAACAACCATCAATATTATTTTTTTTACCAAAATTCCCTCCAATTTGCAACAATATTTGTGCAAATTTAATTTTCCCATTTAAATTTTGTTTTCCCATATACTTTTATTACTTTCTCTCTCTACTTTTTTGCATAACCAATGTCAATTTATTATTCTTATTTGTATTTATTAATTCCCGTGAAAAATGTCCATAAGGGACTATCAAAAGGGGACGGAGGGAGTATAATCTCAAACATAATTATAATTTAAGCACAACTAATGAGACGTATTTGAGTCTACGCAATCATATTTAAAATTTAATGAACATAGAGTAATAATTATTAATTAACACTTCAACATCAGTTATACTAAAACATTATAAAACAAAGAATTCAAAACATAATAAAACATTATAAAACAAAGAATTCAAAGGAGGACCAAATGCAAAACTAACATTATAAAACATTTTAATGTGTTTAATTAATCAACAATATAAACCCTAAAACATACCAAGAAAAATCATAGGTTCATATTTAGCCACACAATAGCAATATTAGAATACCAATGCAACAAGCATAGTTTTTTTTTAAGTAACATACAATTTAAAAATGGTTCCAATCGCCCTACATTTAATATCCTGATTGCATATTATCAAACAAAGAACAAAGAAGTAGCAACTAGCCCTACAAGAGCCGAAACTTGAAGATTAGAACCCAAGTTAGGCTTGGCCGTTGGTGCTGGTGACTCGGCTGTTGGTGCAGGTGACTCGGCTGAGGGTGTAGGAGACCCGGCTGAGGGTGCAGGAGACTTGGGTGGCTGACCATGCGAACCATGTGGAGGCGCCACAGGAGGTGAATGTGGAGATATGACATCAACGGTCAATCGTTGTCCTTTGTTGCAATGCTCTAAATTCCCACTGATGAAGTAGAAGTATCCTGGACGTTCGAGCTTAACCACGGTGTTGCCGTCTGTGTACGTAGCAGTGGTGTTGGTTTTGTTACAGTGATAGTAGCCATATTTGTCTACTATTAGAACTGAATCATTCTTGTATTGAAAATCTGCACAACGAATTAAAATAAAAAAAGTATCTCATCATATAAAAGCATTATCTCATTACTTAAAAAAAATAAAAAAAAATAATCAGGTTTTACGAGTAAGAATTAGAAAATCGTAATCTCTTGATTTCGATAAATCCCTTTGGGTTTAAGAATTTAAAAATCATAATCTCAATTGATTAAAAAATCGTAATCTCAATTGATTTAGAAATCATCATCTTAATTGATTAAAAAAAACGTAATCTCAATTGATTTAGAAATCATCATCTCAGTTGATTCAAAAATCGTTATCTCAATTGATTTCAATAAATCCCTTTAGTATAATAAAAAACATACACTAAACAAAATGAACACATTATAAACTAGAACTTATCACATTAGAAAAAGTGATAAACTTGTAACAAATTAAAACATATAAACCCTAATCTACACCAATTAATAGTTCATACTTTTTACATATAAACCCTAATCTGTACTCTCGATTAGTTATTATAAAGAGTTGACACTCTAATTCAAAATATGTAGTCTCAATTAATTTTAATGGATCCTTTTAGGCTGATTATTATAAATAAATGATACACTCCTAACAAAATAAACGAATTACAAACTTATCATTAATTAAATTTAAAGAAAAAAAGAAAAGAAAAAACATAAACTCATAACAAAAATATAAACCCTAACTAGAGAAATTATTCCAAACTATATTACCATTAATTGTATAATATAATAACTTTCAATCTAAAACATTCAACACATATAATAAAGTTTAAAATGACATATTAAATCATAAATAAAAAAAAATTAGATAAAACTATAAAATAAAAATAAAAATAAAACATACGTAGAGAATCTCCAATATGGAATCGTTGAGAAGAAGCCCAATGAGCAAAGAAATCAGTATCATTTCCATCAGGAACACGCCAAGTAAGATTACCACCAACTTCAAAACTCTTAAAACAATCCACAACACCTAATTGCATCCCAATTATCACACTAATCATGATTAGTGAAGCAAATCCCATATTAACCTTCATCTTTTATAATTTAACACAATAATAATTGTAATATTTCTCTCTAAATATCAAAGTTTTTTGAGGAATAAGAATGAAAAATGAAAATGAATGTGAATGAAAAAGTGGGCTAGTAAAGGTTATATATATAGGAGGGTTAAAAGGGATTGAAACGGTTAGAATAAAAAGAGAGGATATTAAGGGACGTGGGAGAGGTTAATAATAATGTGGCGGTAATTAATATTGTTATTGACTAATTTGACTCAATCTTTGGGAATCAACGTGTATAGTATAGGTGCGTTGAATTTTTACCGTTTGAAAATTATTTACCTTTCAAACTTCCAACACTTATCTTTTCAACACTAGTACTTTCTTTTCTTTGAATTTTATTTTTTTTTCTTTATAAAAAAAAATTTGTTGATGATAATTAATTCGTTAATTGTATCACTCGTCATTGTAGATTTTTTTTTTTTTAAAAAAAAAGAAAGTGTATCATTGTATGCTGCATTTACTTCTCACAATTATTTGATTTCATTTCCATTCATAACGATTATTTTTACTCTTTTTCTTTTGTTGATTCACTTAATATACATAATGATAATTAAAATTAATATATTTGTTTCCTTACTAGTAGATCTTAGCAATATTGTGAATTATTATCGAAGGATTATTTACCTTTATAAAATAAAAAAAAATAAAAAAAGAATTAAGAGACAAGAATTTGATTTGTTTTCTTTTTTTGAAAGATATTTGATTTGTTTTCTAAATTGGTATTAGTTATACCTCATAAGGAAAATATAGTGGTTGTCAATTAACCTATAGATATAGATTTATATCCTTGGCATATGATTTGGTGGATTATATATTGTGATGACAATTGGATATGTATGAAATATATTTGTAACATATCTAATTACTCCGTATTTTTTGAGTTATAATATAATTATGTTTTCATATTAAACTCATGTCATTCTATGTTCACCTTACTTTCACTTGTTTCAAATAAATAAGTTTAAGGCCCTGTTTGATTCACCTTAATTTTGCTGAACTGAAATTATTTTTACTGAACTGAACTTAATTTTACTGAACTGAAATTATTTTTACTGAAATTAAATTATTTTTACTGAACTGAAATTATTTTTACTGATTTTCTATTATAATTCTTCTTTAAGAAAACTGAATTTTACTGAACTGAACTTATTTTTACTGAACTGAAATTATTTTTACTGAACTGAAATTAATTTTACTGAACTGAACTTATTTTTACTGAACTGAAATTATTTTTACTTAATATTATTTTTTTAAGGTGAAAAGAACAGGGTCTAATAGTTTTTTTAGCTAGTAAAGGTCTGTTCACATTTATTGAGCTGAGGTGAACTAAACAGAATAGAGCTAAAATGAATATTTTATGAGAGAAGGGAATTAGGAGGTAAACTGAACTGAACTGAAATTTAATTGAAATGAACAGGCCCTAAATAAGTTCAACAGTATAGAAGAAATAAATAATTTTGATAATATGTACAATAATTTTTATTTTAGAATAAATAATAATCGTATGACATACGAAGTATAAAGTACGAGTAATATTTAATATACAAGAATAACTCAAGGCAGAGCACACAATAGTCAAAAGCTTAAAACTTTAAATGCTTCTTTTGGTGCAATTAAAACTTTAAATGCTTGGTTGATAAAGAACATACTATATAAGGATTAATTATTGGAAATTGATAAATGATATTATTAAGAATTATTAAGCACTAATAACATCAGTTAACACGTGATTTTGTTATAAATTCCTAAAATTATACTCACCATTTTAAGATAATGTATTAGGGCCTGTTCAAATTTCCTAAACTGAGCTGAACTCAAAACTGATTGGAGATAGACTGAACTGGACTGAATAGAGCTGAAATGAATATTTTATGAGAGAAGAAAATTAGGAGCTAAACTGAACTGATTGGAACTAAATAAAAATAATTGGAGCTGAACTGAACTGAAATTAAGATGAAGTAAACATGCCCTTATTATGTTATGCTTTATATGCATCACGGCTTAAGGATTGTATAAATCATAACCATTAAGTTATTTGCATATTGAATATGGACAGGAATACTGAAATAGGTAAAATGAATATTACTCGAAATTTAGCTTTATTATTTATTCGATTAACGGACCCAAAATTTAGGTTACCAAATGAGCCAAAAGCTGTTCCGAGGCTCTAGCATAGCAAAAGAAAAAAAAACAAAAAAAAACAAAAAAAAAAAAGGTGACTATCACTTCCTCTGTTTTATTGTTCTACCCTTATGTTTGATCATGCAAAGCAGGCCAAAGAAGGGCTCGAACCTCTCTGTTGCCCGTATTAGCGCACTCCAAACACTATCCCTGCATTCATTGTCAATTACATAACTTTCATGTCTCATAATACTCATCAATGATTGAATTGTGAACTTAGCCTTTAGGTGAATCTGGACCTTCAGCTAGATAGGGTGATAAGGTATCCCATCTCCACCCTCGCCTTGTTCCCATGGTTCTTCTACCGTCACCCCTGCTAACCCGGGATTCTGGGGTAGCTTGAGTTACCACATTCATAAGAGATTTGTTTGTAGTCTATTTGTTGTGTCCATGGCAAGCTCAACTATCCCATATAATAGATGCTAGTGTTTCACAGTACTTTCAAGAAGGCTAATATTAAAATTAGTAGTTCTTTGTATTACAAAGTCATTTACTCAATACAAACACACAACACACCCCAATTAGGTCCTATCTGCATATAAAGAAATGGGGTCACCATAACCAAAAACTTTCTTTTTACAAGTGTTACTAACTCGAACTATGAAAGCGAAAAACAAAATAAATTTTTGTTGCAGTGTTGCTGGCATTACCAAAACAAAATTTTGGATGGATTTTATTATACTACTTCCCAAGGGATTGCAGCAATATCATCAATGGGTCAAAAAAACAAAAAGAAAAAAACTCCTACATTCTCCCGAAGGGTCAAACTAGAAGCTCTAACAATTTCATATACAAAAGGCAAAATTCGAAGTTTCGAAAAATCTGTGGTCATTTTTGCTGCTCGTCTGTCTGCAGTTGACCAGCATCCACTCTTTCAAACCAGGAGCAAGGCATCTCGCTTGAAGCTGCAGTAGAAAGTCCATGGAGGGTGAAGTATATGTCCTGCAGCAACTGACAATAAGGCATTCAAATGGGCGCAACACACAAGCATGGTCCATTACTCTAAATTTGATGACAACAATCAAATACTGAATTGTTCTGCTCAAGCAAACAAGCAAGAGATTTAGAAATCTGAAGATCACCTCCTCCAATCCTGCCGAGAACAGGTTTTTCAGTCTCAGTTCAGCCAGTATTGCGCAGCTTAATGCAAACAAAATGCAACAGTCATGTTTCCTTCGGATAGCATAATACTAAGTAATAAATATACGAAATAGTAGATAGCCTACTGAAAGATTATGTTCTCATTTTATATACTCGTATACAACTATACAAGTACTCCGTAGATTACAAGTAAAACTAAGATAATAGGTGGAAAGTTGTTGGCAACTAAGCAATCTTCTTAAGAAAGACATTTAAATTTCTTTTTCTTTTTCATCATTAATTTTCAGAACAAAATGAGCCAGCCAGTAATCTTCCCTGGGTTGGAGAGTACATTGGGCCAGAGGGGTTAGATGTACTTTATCCCCCAGAAAACAGAAAGGTTGTTTTTCATTGAACCTTGAAAAATAAATGATCAAAGGAAACAATAGAATTCCATGATGACAAGAAATGGTCGAAAAAAAATAATCACCTGAAAGGAGACAGAAGGTTCTATAAGTTTCTCGCTTAAACTTTGCTTGCAATAGTAGCTTTCTGATTTGTAATCGCTTCTTGGAGCAGCTTACGTTTTTCAGCTCTGATATCAAGAATACTTGGTGGCATGGGTTCGAGAGACCCATGCATCTCAACAAGGTCAAAAAATTCTTTCTTTGCCAAACTTTTCTTCTGAATGAGTACGTCAACCACAACATCCACAAGCTTCCGGTTACGTTGCAAGATCTGACAAGAACAAACAGTCATACAATAGAACCAGCCAACAGATAACACCGCCAACACTAATCTACTGTACCTTCTTAACACGTTCATAACATAAGTTGACTATCCTTAGTGCCTCCAGATCAATGTCCTGATAAGTGGCAATGTATTAACCAAACCATTAGACACATATACCAGAAACAGGAATGAGCAGGTTATCCCTTTCAAAAAAAAAAAAAAAAGGTAAGCAATTTAAAAGTTGGGACCAGGTCTCAATTTTATTTGGCTCAACATACACTGGTAAAAGCTGAGTTTTATTCAAAAAGTATTTAGCACCTGTTGGGAATGCTTACATCAATTTTTTCAGAAACCCAGAAGTTGTTCAAACCATGATGTTTTTCAGACAGGCCACCAAGAACAAAAGCACGAGCTGCTGACCGGGCATTATCAGCTGTTTCAGCCCATATAGTGCTTAACTGCAAGAGTTCAGAGCAGTTAGAGTCATATCTACCAAGGAGGGCAGAAGAAATAAAAGTTAGTTAGCTAGCAAGCAGATATCAAGAAGGATAAACATAATAAACCAGATAGCAGATTATTATTTTTATAACAATACTCTACCACATCATCTTCTTCCCTTGCCAGACCGAGGGCTTGTGTATGTTAGGTCACAGGTTCGAATCCCCTCCCCCATTTGTAATTTGTAATGCCTTTGTAGCTAAAAAATAAACTTCTTCCCTTGCTCTTCTTTTCTATTATTATTTTACTTATGCAAACATTACCCTTGTTGGGAATTTGATTTGAAGTCCAGTGAATTGAGGAATAGTATTAAGCAGTATCATCCATGCACCAATACATAATAACATTCGTCAGAAGTACAAAACTAGAAGTTCAGAAAGAGAATGACATTCATGAAGAAAATAATAGAAGAAATATATTAGCAATGTTCCCGTCATATTATCAATGGCCTGGTGACTCAAAGAACCTCACTTTCCCAGCAGTATCTTCAGATTTGTGGCATATCTCAAATCCCACACTTATTTTTAAATAAGTATAGTGCAGACAGGCTAAACCATAGCAAAGCACTAAATTCCAGAACCTTTTATAATCTTAAGTATACAAGACTGCACTGCAAGTTTAGAGTATTTAGAGTCTATTTGCCATCCAACAGCAAATCCCCCATGATTAGCTTTACCAAGAAAGCTAATTATTTTCTCACAGCATAATGCTCCATCAAAAATTTGTATTTAAGAAATGTCTATTTGCTGAAATAAGAGGCTTTCGTCAAATAAAGTACAATACAGACCAACTTGGGCTGGAAACTTTATATGGATTGGAGTTAATTTACAATACAGCAAGCATGCCACTTGAACAATCATATTATGAAACAAGAAAAGTAGTCATTGAGTTGCAGATAGGAAGCTTTTTAACTATGGGACACTGAATTAATAGTCTTGCTAACTAGACCTTCACTTCTTACTATAATCACAGCCTAACAGAAAAGACATAACACTAATAAGCATAGATGGGTAACAAGAGTAGCAGTCTACAATCTACAGACATAAAACTTGCACAACCTAGAAAAATGCAGGAATATATTTGAATTTTGATATTTCAGAAACGTCACACAAGCCATGCTAATTTTCCCTCACCTGGTCTTCACCATACCACATCTCATCAGCTGCTCGAGATGCTAGCTGAACTGTAATGTGATCCAAAAGAGACTGCCGGCTGCATAAAGAAGATAACAGAGAAGGTGAGTATATTCTTTGAATGCAGACTGCAACTCTGAAGTCAGCTATATGCATCTTAAGCCACCATGAATGAAGGTCAGATGTGCTACAAGTTGGACACCTGCTTGCTTGTGAGTTGCACGTAAATGCACAAAATGAATTTTTTAATACTATTTATTTCTCATTGTTCCAACTGTTTATTCCAGGATATGGCTGTATTGAAGATACATATCAAGATAGGCGGTACCAAAAGTCCAGAACTGACAAAAGACATACATAACCAGACAGTATCTTACAGATTAAGGGTTTCAATTCAAGATAGGTCCTTTATCTGGCTTTCATGCTTTGGTTTTAGATTTATGTTCTACTACTACTTACTACACTTCTTACCATAAATTTGTTACAATCTGCCCATCATTGTTTTCTGCAAGGAATCAATATTTAGGGGAAGGGCATGCTAGTTATAATCTTTTAGTAGTAACTTGGGGAATAAGCTAGAGAGGTTTGTTAGGAGGGATTTTCTATAAATAGGCCTCATTAGGAAGAATAAGGATATGTTGAATATTGTGAGGTTTGTAATTGGGTGAGAGTGACCCTCTCGAAAGCTCATATTGGGAGAGATTCCACCTCTCGAAAGTGGAATTATCGTTCAATTAGCTGTAATTCTCATCTTAATACTAGAATCGGCAATTTAATTTCTGCCATTGTTGGTGCTGTAAAACATGCTAATACCTAGCAATTTCTTTCATCAACATTTCTTTTACGTTGAATCTGAGAAACAGCCTCGTATAAAGCTAGGTATACCCATATCTTTCGATACTGTCACCAGTAAGATCTACATTGGCTGTTCTGTTGTTGTACACTGTTGTATTACTTGTATACCAAATACAGAAAGGACAACCATGACTACAGAATAGCAGCAGTGAGGAAACCTACCTTAGCATTCCCTCCTTAAATTTGACATGATCAATTTTAGAACGAACATAACCAAGTTCCCTGCCCGCCCTAGGAGCAATATTTACCTGCCAGGAAAGAATTAAAATTTAAATACAATATCATGACAGAGAAAACAACTTCATCAATGAGAAAAACATTTGAAAAATGATGAAAGCAAAGCCAGGATAGGATCATACAAATTCTATATTTCTAAGATCAGGAAAGTTCACAGCTGCTATAGCTTGTGCTGCTTCATTGAGAGCTACACGCTTCCACATTTCAGGAGTCCTCTCCTTCCTGTCAAGCATTCCTCTTTCTTCCAATTGTGCAGCTTGTAACAAGTCATCCGTTGTTATCTGCATACCGCAACGAAAATCATGACTAATGATTATAGACCTAGATAGCGACCAACTTCATTGGGCCAGTTGGCCAAACACTACCTTGGTAACTTTTAATGGATGTTACTAGGAAAGGTGCATTCAAGTCAATCTAGTCAGCTAAGTCAGTGCACTTTGGGTTTAATTAAAAAAGTGATGCATATCCTTTTCTGATTAAAAAAGGCTAAACCTAGATCCAAAATTCTCAAGTTGAGGTTAACCCAACAGGTTGGAACTTGGAAGTGCCTCTCATTTTTGCTTTCATTCCCACTGATCTTGAATTTTACAACGAAATATGGTGGTATGCTGTCAAGTAAAATCCAGTAAACTTTAATGCAGACTTAAAACATAGGGAAATCCAATAATTTAACAAGGGAGAATGTACATGGGTGATACAGTTGCCATGAAAGCAAAAGACTGTATTCCAAAATAGGTGAGTGATGGATTTTTTTTCTCTTATATTTTTATTCAGGTGGAGGGGAAAAAAAAGGAGGGCAATAGGATGATAAAATTTTCTTCTCTTTATGATAACTAACAAATCAGTATCTAAAGTTAGTGTCTAATTTCCAAGAAAAGTTTCATAAAAGAACTGAACTTTATTCACATTTCTGCAAACTTTCACTGACAAGGAAAACATGAGCCATCAAAGTCCAGTGCTTCCAAGAATAAAATTACCTCACTTCTGCTATCACGCAACATACTGATAGCAGCAACCTCGATAATATTTGCAAGCTCCGCCCCAACCATACCATCAGTCATACTAGCAACAGCCATATAGTCCACATCCTCCGCCATTGGTTTCTTGCGAGCATGAACCTAAGTCCAGAAGACACAAGAATAGTAAGTAGATGCTAAGGGGAGAAGGTTATTCCAAGAGGGCAAGTGCCTTGTAAAATTGCCACACATTGTCTAAGAAAATTTGGTTGACAATATCTGGCTAATGAATACAAATGAAAATTTAGCTGACGCACCTGTAGAATTTCGACACGCCCTTGAAGACTAGGTTTTGGAATATGTATCTTCCTGTCAAACCTACCAGGCCTAACAAGAGCTGGATCTAAAATGTCTGGTCTATTTGTCGAAGCAATAGTTATCACTTCCCCTCTGCCTTCAAAACCATCCAAGCACACAAGGAGCTGTCATTGATAAAAAAAAAAAGAAAGATAAATAACTAACTATATCATGAAAACTTCCATGTCTCTGCTTCAACAAACATAATGGAAATGGAACAAGATAACTAAACCTGATTTAGAGTAGCATCACGCTCTTGTCCACCTGAACCTTTAATGAGACCACGCTCCCTCCCAACAGCATCCAATTCATCAATAAAGACAACAGCTGGAGCCTATCCAAGTCCCAAACCATTACAGACATGTTACTGTTAGCTCATCTTTCAATCTATTGCAAATCTTGCTCACTTATAACAGAAAAGATGAGCACGAGACATATAAGATGAGAACTTTAGTAAGAATACGAAGACAAAGTTTTTATAGTAACAAAAGAGGATGAAAACTATCACATGTTTTACGCTAGTACTAGAACACATTCTGGGAGAATCCAGAGAAAATAAGGACCTTCAATTTGATTATGACTTTAAGTAACAAAAATATACTTACATTATCTCTTGCTTCTTGGTAAAGTGCCCTAACACGAGAAGCACCAACACCAACGTATATCTCCACAAATTGAGAGGCAGATATTGAGAAGAAGTTTACACCAGCTTCACCAGCCACAGCCTTTGCTAACAGTGTCTTCCCAACTCCAGGGGGTCCACAAAGAAGAATCCCACCTTCAAGAAGTTGATGCAGCAATTTATTAACAATTTAACAAAAGAAACAACGTGAAGCACTAAATTGACTCAACAATCGAAACTGTCACCAAGGGCAACAACAAATGTTTCATTTGGTACCGGGAGGTGTGAGTGAGATGGTAGCATTTTATTGATAACTCGTATATTAAATATAGTTTCCATCAAATACCTCCTAGGAAATTATAAACAGGATTATGGAAGTCCTCCTCAGGAAATTAAGGCATCTTGAAGAATAAGACACAGAGTAATTCTAACACCAGAAGTCTTTATTCTCTGTATGGAATGACTCTTTAACTTAGAAGCATTTCTCTTTTACAAGGCGTGATCAGGAAGTATTGCACTAATGTTTGTGGATAACTTCCTTCTGTTAGGCGAAGCGAAATTTGAGATTCTGATGCAGTTAAGCAGTAAAGTAAAGTCTCGACCCCTGTTTTATGAAGTCTAGCCAAAAAATGAATGCCTCAATGAGCAAAATAACTTCCTCCCAAACAAAAAGTTGATAACTTCAAGGAATGTGAAGACTTAAAACTTACTCAAGTATCCCTCTTAAATGGAAAAAAAAAAAAAAAAAAAAAAAAAAAAAATAATAATAATAATAATAATAAATAAATAAATAAATAAATAAAAAATCACCCAAAACCAGCATAGCTTCTTCTTGGATGAAGCAGCTGCAAAGCTTTGCAGCTGGAAGTCAAAATGCTGATCAAAGGCTGAAAAGCATACCAAATCACTTCTCCAATCAACTCATCAGTACAATCAGCCATTCAGCCTAGATAAATTATGAATAATATTGACAGAATTTCTGGTAGATTATATACTTCCTCCGTTAACTATTATTTGCAACATATACTATAAATGGATGCTAACTATTATGTGCAACAAATGTTTTCTTTCCTTTTTAAGTAATCATTTCTCTCTATCTCTCTCCTCATCACATGCACCCAACTTTTTCTCTCTCCGTTTTACTCTCACAAACAAATTTTGCCTAGGAGTCCGCAAACACCCCCTTTGTTGCAAATAATAGTTAACGGAGGAAGTAGAAAGAAAATTTCACTGGATTTCCAGAGGACATATTTGCAAACTAATAACATAAAAGGGAGATTAGGGTCCACTAGTGCAGGGACCTAACAATCTGGTCTGGCAAAGTCGTTACTTTAAGCTGATAAGACTCAGGCACACAAAATTTCTCAAAGATAACTATTGAAATGAAAATTATGAACCCAAGAGTTTTAACAAGACTTCCAAATTTCCAATACATTGAAATAGCATTGACAAGGGTTCATACTCTTCTTTAAGAGCCTACAATGGATTATGGGGAACGAATAAGGAAGATGCAAGTGCATACAACGAAATGGTAACTGGACTGGGATTATCCAAATAAGTGAAAGCCTGCTTGCCTACCTGTTATATGTGCATGAAAATATCTAGGATTTCTTCAGAGTACAAAGAATATCATGTCCATGTCACCTCTCAAAACAAAGACATCCTCTAATTAGTCTCCAAAGGTATATTTTCCTTGAAAATACACTACTCTCAATCAAAGATAATGGTGTTAGACTGTAAGCACTCAACAGGGATAAGGGGGAATGGGTATGGGTATCTCCTTGACACCCCAAAATTTATATGTTTTCTGGACAAACTGTTGAATTGGAGCAGAAGTACTACTGCTCAAGCCATTGCTAACAGGATAATTGATTTCAATGCTAACTGTAGCTTTTGCCCACATATATCTGAACCAATGAACACTTCCCTATAGCTGAAACATGGGATCTTCTAAAACCCCCTCAAATGATCTCAGAGGGATTTAAAGCCTGGATCAAGGAAAACCTCCTCGGAAAAAGAAAAAGAAAAGGAAAACTTTTGGACCTATCTTGTGGAGTATTATATTTTCCCTTTTTTTTTCTTTCATGTGAAGAATAAGAGGTGGAAGATACTGGGGTGGGCACCTTTTTTTTCTATCATGTGATAAGTTGGGAGAATAATGGCAGATCTAAGTTATAACCAAGCTTTTAGTAACAAAATAATTGTGGAAAAGGCAGTGTTTATAGCCACTTTGGACTCTACACACCAGGCTTGCTAAGAAATTAGATGCATTTCTGTCGCTAGTCTCTAAAGGGCTAATTTCACACTTCATCATTAACGTATGTCTGGCACTCCAGGAAAATACAGAAAAACATATGCTGATTGCATCTAGCAACCAGAAAATGCACTTTAATAAGAGCAGCAGGTGTAATTAACGTTATCTAAATCCACTCAGAAAATCATTTCCTCTGAATTGCAAACTGCTTTGGATTCACATTGTATTTAAAGAAATTTGAACGAGAGTTAGTAGTAAATCGGGTGGGAAGTGAAGATGCAAAGAGTCCCCCCCCCCCCCCCCCCCCCCTCTATAACCAGGGTGCCCTCCTAAACAAATTAGGTGAATAAGAAGTGCTGCTAGTGTAAATGCTAGCCATATATTTACAGAAAAAAACACAACAACATGAGGGGATGGATCAGTGAAAAAGGAGCATTTTAGTCATAGCTAGCATTTATGATGATAATGTATTTATTAACTAGAATACTAGATAGTAAATAAAGCACTTCAGAACACAAAGTTATAAATATAAAGCAAACAAAAAAAGACCAGCTATACAAGGAAAAAATAGCTGAGAAAAGAAGGAAGAAAGGCCAAAACGGCTAGGATGTAAACCGTAGAGACATACAAGTGATACAACTGGTGGCAAAGGAGAGAGGAAAACTCAGACTACTAGGGACTACATTGTTATAGACGGGGGCGCCATGCTAGGGGTCTGCTAGACAAACCATAGAGCACCACAATTTCCTTCACAAGGCCAATTCTCACAGAACTCTTGAGGGGGTATACGTTTAACACCTACTGGTTGTCTACAAAATTTCAGATTGAGGCCTCTCTTTTAACATCGCTGCCTATTCTCATATAACAATACCCCCCAAAAAAAAAAATGCTTTCACTTCCATTTGTTGCCACAAACCTTTAACCATAAGCTTTTAGTACTTGTTCTCTTCACCTGAAACAAGTAAATCTGGTCTGATTTTTTTAAGGTCTGATTTGATCTGATTTGATTTTTTTTTATTATCTCGTCTGGTCTGGCCTAATCTGATTTAATAATTTGACAAAACTTTGACTGCATTTTAATACTAATCTATACAGAAAAACATTATCGAAATGGATCTTCTTAGATTCGTCTCATTATGAACTTTTCAAATATGTAATTTTAATAATTTTTTTAATACGCAATTAACGATATTTAACGATAAGTAAATGATAATCAAAAGTTTTGATCTGGTCTGATCTGAATTTATTAAGATATAAGTAATAACTATTTGAAATAAGTTCAAGAGAACAAGTCCTTAGTCTTTTACTGACAGGCATAGAAAGAAGTTAAATGAAGAAACAAGTTAAATGACAGCGCAAGCTATTTATGCAATAGCAGTCATATGACTCATATCTAGGTGAAGATGAAGATCTTTCACACAGCGTGTGAGGAAGGATTACAGGGCCTTGTTTTGTAATTATCCAGTTAATATGAGAAATGCAATCTAAGTTATTAGCCAAAGGAGGTACAGAGAAAGGAGGCACTGCAAAAATGATTTAGTCAACAGACCCAGTTTCCAGGAAATGGCTTTTGGCAACAACAAAATTCAGGTAAATATAAATTGGAAGACATAAGAAATTTGCAGAAATCAGACCTGGTATCTTCACTCCTCTTCTGCGATACATTTCTGCATGTGTGAAAAATTTAACAATCTCTTCCAGCTCAATTCGTATTTTACCAAGCCCGGCAACATCTGAAAACTTCACATCTACATCTCTCTCCAAAAATTGAGGTGGTCTTTTATGGCGTGCTCGACGAACACGAGCACCAGACTTCATGAACTGTGAAGCCATCTTCATGTAAGCGTTTTGCTCACCACCCTTCCCCTCTTCTTCTCCTTCTTCATCTTCACCCTCCAATCCTTGCATTTTCCTCTCTAGCTCCCTCATCTTTTTTCTTTCCTCTGCCTCGGCTTTCTCAATCTTTATTCTGTCCTCATAATCCTTCCTTTGCTTTTTATAATTAAGAACAACTGTCCGGTAGAATATGATAAAGAAGATAACCCCAAGGGCAGTAGCCACATTTTTGTCTCTAGCCAAATTAATCCATATATACCCCATTTCTCTATAATTCTTCCGAGCCTGACGCAATGACTGTTCGTGCTTCATCTTCTGCAATTCCCTTCTCTTGGTTCTCTCCTCAATCTTCTTCTGCTGTTTCACCATCTTTTCCATCATCTCCCTCTCCTCCCTCATTGCCTTCATGTCCTCTTTTCTCTGCCTCTTCAACTCCTCCCTCATCTTCTTCAACTCCAAAGCCTTCTTCGATTGCGGCTTTGTTTTAAAAAACGAATTGATCGCCCAAAAGGGTACCTTCGACAAGAACCCCAAGTATGGGGAAGGAATCTCCGGCTTCTTAACCGGCGGACTATATGCATTCACACAAAATGAATCAATCTTCAACTCATCCCATTTACTCCAAAAGTTAGGATTACCCTCAAAAGATGGCAACACGGTCCTAAAAACCCTAGAATCATCCAACACAACCAAAACCCACTCGGGTTTTCGCCTCAATGCAGCACTAGCAGGCTTAATTACATGCTTAAGCTTACCCTCCTCCATCAAATTCAATACCTCAGTAAAGGGTAACCTATCTCTAACTACAGGCAAACCCTGAGACCATGTTTTAAACTGTTCTGGGGTCAATGCTTCTACTGTTTTCTTAGTACTACGCTTCTTTTCGGACTCTTTTGCCGCCACAGCCGGCTGTGGCAGCGCAGTAGAAATCACTGTAAGAGTGACAGACAACTTAAGCAGTTCCAACCCATTATTGTTTTTTTTGTTCTCGTCATCATCTTGTGAGTTTTTAGACAATTGACATGAAATTCTAGGGTGTACATGAAATGGGCAATTATGTTTTTGGGATTTTGATGGAAAATTAAACAAGGGAAATGAGTGTTTAATCAAAGCCATGAAATTTACAGAAAATAATCTACTAATTAACAAGAATGAAATAGAATTGAGAGAAAGGAACACAAACTTGATTGAAGCGCGACCAAGTAATTGCAATTTGGTGCAGCATACTTTGGTGGAATTGAAGTTTCAGATAGTTTTCATCTGCTCAGGAAAGCGTAGCTTCTGAGAGTGAGTGAGAGAGATACTGGCCTGACTAAAACAGGAGGTGTTGGAGATTGGCGTTGCAGGAAAAAATTGAGATAGGCAAATCCAATGATTTTATTTAGTACTGTACGAGTCTACAAGTATTCCTTTTTCTATGGGTTGAAGACTTAAAAGTTACCCGTCTTTTACCGGTTAACGCCCGTATTTTGATAATTATAGACGAGTTATCGTCAGTTCGTCACATGCTTTTCACTCCTTAACTCATTTAACACTTTCTCCTCCCAACAAACTACCACTAGTCTCGAGGACAAAGTCATTACCGGCGTTAAAGTCTCTTTTTAAAAAAAATTGGATTGAGGCAAAGCAATTGGGATTTCGATTTGGAGTGGAAATGCATGAAATAGGCATTCCTCCTTAGGTGTTTGAAATGTCCAAGTATTTTCAACTAAGAGAACCTTTTAGAAACAGATGGAATATCATATAATACGAGTAAATTAATTAAATTTGCTTAAAACTTTGTGGCAGTTAAAGTGTGTCAACTAAATAGGAACAAAAGGAGTATTATATAACTGCAATGGTGTAACCTCAATATGAATGGGCAACATGCATGGTGAGTGGTGACACCATATTCTAAAATGAAGTGCTTAAAGATTTTGTTACATAATATTAGTGTGAATTACCCCGGCCTATGTTGTGGGTCCAGTCCAAGTTGTGGTAAAATGTTTCATCATGGTCCAAATTGAATTACACTTTACTTGTTATTATGAGTTCAACTTTAGGCTTATTCTTGGTGGCTTGCCTAGTAAGCTTTTGAGGGTAATTCTTGCAAAAATGTGGGCAGCAAGTGCTGTAAAAAGGGAGAAGAAAAACACACACAAAAGTGAGGGTTTTAAGGGAAAGTAATCTTCGGGTTTTCAGGGATAGTAATAAGAGATTTGTGCGTCGTCGACAATTTCACAGTTGGATTGTCCTCAAATTAGGACAGCTTATTCCTGACACAAAAGGCTTCATTTTGTACGATTGGATTGTCGTTTTGAGATCTGATTTGGTCTCCGAATATAACTGCTATCTTTTTTGGCGATTTCTACTCCTTTTGTTCTCTATTTTCATCTCTTATTGTTTAGTGTATGTTGGTGGGTGTGTAAACCTTCTGTAGACTGATTTGGATTTATTTTACCCTTAATTAAAAGAAGATTTTAGGTAAAGAAGTTATTTTGTACCCAAAAAAATCAAGTCATTGTAGTAAAAAAAGAATTTTTTTAAAAAAAAATGCTAGCTAGCCAACTTAAATTAAATTTCATGAGCATGTTAAGGTAACTCGATCAAACTTTGCTCAAATTTTAAACTTTGCCACATCAGTTTTTCACTAACTTAAATAAGTGTAATCATCTTTCACATTCATTGCAAACTAAGTACAAATGTATCTTGATTTTACACTCTAACTATCGGACTCAAATGTAACTACATATTGAGCAAACCCAATGATCAACATCATCTTTGATTTTACAGATTTTTACTCCAGACATTTGTACTTCAACCCAAGAAACATAAAATCCTCGAGACTTTGCTCAAGACTACCGATAATGTTACTTTAAACAAAATGGATTAGACTGTCATTTCAAGATACCAATGTTGTCACATATCATATCATGTTCGTATAGCTAATTAGTTTTCAAGTATAAGTATATTCTGAAAAACATTAATTCACATTAATTTATGGTAATAATTTCTCTTCTTAGAAAACAAGCTTTTGTAATAGGAAGTACATAACTTTCATCAATGGTAGGACATGTTAAAGTAGTACATATTGTTCCATCATAAGTCAATAATATAAGAAGCTTCAGCCACTGCTAGTCTGCTACTATTTGCTTCATATTTTCATAGTTGAGAATACTAATCCCAAATTCCCAACATTTACAACAATCACTAGAGTAATGAATTATAAAAAGACTGGCTACCCGCTTACCACAATACATAGATCACTAGCGTTCTTCAATTTACGAGTACAATGATAATCGCGGTTAAAACCAAGAGCGAGTACAAATAAGATTAAAAATAAGTCAGTAACAGGTTAGCCAAATAACATCAAGAACAGCAGAGGTGGCAAGCAAGATGCAACTCAGGAAGGTGAATGCAATGGAGGCAGCAACTCGGTCACAGAAAGCGTGCAGAGGCTTGCAGAAATTGGGTAGAGCCGTGTGTCGGATTCCTGTTCGGTTCAGGCTAGTCACCCCTGAAGCAGCCGAGCCTGCACTCATCATTGCATATGCAAATATCTGCCTCACACAAAAAAAAAAAAAAAAAAAAAAAAAAAAAAAAAAAAAAAAAAAAAAACATGTAAGAAAAAATTTCTTCCCTAGTGAATTACACATGTAGAAATCATGATCTGCATCAAACTGACTAGCAAAAATATAGATGCATTTTTCAGTTTCATTAGATTTTCACCTGATCACCAGCATAGATAACCCAAGCATATTTCTGAGAGGGAATAACAATAGCTTTCTTTCGCAATCTTGCCGCGCTAATCAGCAACTGAAGTAAAGAGTGAGCTGCAACTGTTGCTGAAACTCCAACCAGATACCTGTACAGTAGCCAAGACTCAGAAAATTTTAGGAAAAATTACACTCCCTCTGTCTCACTTTACT
This sequence comes from Chenopodium album, assembly GCF_948465745.1. Lineage (NCBI taxonomy): Eukaryota > Viridiplantae > Streptophyta > Magnoliopsida > Caryophyllales > Amaranthaceae > Chenopodium > Chenopodium album. The sequence goes on along the minus strand of NC_137860.1, from coordinate 26,970,917 downwards.
TGTTTCATGTGACCGTTTTTTGTCGGATCTAATTGGGTTAAATGGGGCAAGTAAAATGAGACGGACATAATATTTTCATTTACTTAAACGAACATAGGACTAAATAAAATTCGACCGAGTGTTAAAAGAGGACTTACTCAAAAGAGTCCGAATAGGACCAGTGGGAGTAAATAGGGAGCTGAAACCCATAAAGAGATAAAGTTGACGATTGTTCAGCAGTAACCATTAAAGACAATCCCACCATTGAACTCACCAAACAAAGCAGCCGCAGCATTACATGAACACCATCAACCATAGCCGGCCTCACTTTTCGACTTATCGAAAATGGAGAAGGTGAAGCCAATGGACCACTCATTATCCCCATTTCTAGCCCTGCTGGTGGTGGTGGTGGTGTTGTTTTACACTCTTCCGCCATTAATTTGTGTTCAGTTGAATGGTGTGACTGTTTTTAGAGGTAGGAATAGGTGTTTATAAAGGAAGAAGGGGAGCTTTGAAATTTGAAAATGTGTGAGTTTGGTTGTTTAGGTAAGGACAGAGTTTGTGTTACCGGGGTTTCTTTGTTTGTAAGGACAAATTCAAGTGGTGTAATATTAGAGGCACTACTTCTACACTTGTTTGGGTAATGGAATTATCACGCATGGTTTTAAATTTTGGCTAGTGATCTATATCCACTCGACTTGTTTTTGCTAAACTTCGACTACGTCTTTACTCATAAGGTAATGTTCATTTTAGTACAAATAAATTTAAATAATTTTATTGTATTTTTTTTCGAATACACTTTTATTTAGGTTAAATTTTAAATGTAACCAATACAAAAGAACTGAACTTATTGTCTTGGAAATAGTACTTCATCAAGCAAAGTTGTCATCTTTCTAGCTATAATTCCTTGCAAAAAATGAGTTTTTATTTAATACAAAAAAGGGGAAAACAAAGATAGAAAGGAGAAAAAACAAACAAACAAACAAAAAAAAAAAAGAAAAGGAAGAACTGAGGGACAAGTGATGGAAGTACTCGTGACCAAGCAGTGTATTGGTATTTAATTGGGTCAAAATGCTTCATTGATTGTTTGTTACGTTCAAATCAAAAGGGAATTTCATGTTCAACACCTGTTGGGACTTTGGACGATTTTCAATCTAATAGATCCCTTAAAAATTCCGTGACTTTTAAGCATGACTTCATGCCACACTGTTTCATGTACTAGTATATACTCTACAGAATACAGTTATTTACTTAGTTTAAGTATCACCGTAATCCCATACTATACAAAATTAAAAATCTAATCAAAGTCGTATCGTAGACGTGTTTATTTAAGGTTTCATATCGATCATGGGTAGTTCATAAACTAGCAAAGAAAATCGATTATGGAGTAACTGATATGACAAATGGGTTTAAAATTACTTGTATATCAGGTACAGCTTGTTTTGTGTATGAATATTGTTGTTCATTTTCCTATATACAGAGTTCGTAGCCATGTCAAGCCAAATTGTTGCTCTTCAATTCATTGTTGCTCTTTAATCCATATCCATACTGTGTACACAAAAGTTTTAAATGAAGACATGTAGACTTTCATGTATTTTGAGTTCCATTTTAAAAAATCTGAAATTTCATTGATTCAATCCAAATTCAAGAACCGAAAGAATGATAAACAGTACAAAATCCAGCCTTTTGTGGCTACAAAGAATGTATTTTCTTTGCTCATCATCTGAGCTCCTCATTGCACATACATTGATTCTCAACAAGATTCTGCTGGAATACAAACTACTACATTATCAATTTCCTGAGAACGCAGTATAACTGTGGGGGGCATAACTAAACACCAAACATTAAATCCATGACTCTAGATACAACGGATTTTGCAGGGGAAGCAATTGCACCAGACTGTTTGGTTGTACTGGTACCATTTTGAAGATAGTAAGGGTGAGCTGTATTCGATCTGAATTGCTCAGAATTCAAACCAGATGATGATGCAGGTGGCAGAGGCATAAATCCTTGGTTGTTGGCCCTTTCATCAAGAGCCTGGCGCTGACCTGGATCGACAAGCTTCACTCCCACAATAAGGACTCCATTAATTTGTGATCCATTCTTGCTAAGTGCTTTCCGAGCATCAGCACGATTCTGAAAATAAGTAGAAACAGCTCAGATATTAACCATTCAAGCTAGCAGTAACATGATATGAGGGGCACAAGTACAAATAAATGCAGGAAATGCACCAGAAGCAAAGATTGTCTAGTGGAGACTGAAGGAGACTCATGTGAAGTGAAAAAGATGATTAACAAATAGAGAAGATGGGATGAACAAACTACAGAAAAGATCAACAGTCAGAAAAAAGTTTAGTCAATACATCTCCCAAGGCCTGATTTTTTTTCACCCAACAAGACAAAGGAAGCCCAAGGAAACACAGAATAACTCACAAGGGGAGCTAAAACTACAGTTTCGACTGCCTCAAAAAAAAACTTTCCCAACTGAAAAGCCGAGAGAAAAATTTCAGTTGCATGATTCAATGAGCAACTCGAGGATACGAGGATGCCAAGACAATGGAAATCAAAAGATTTCAAAGCCTTGAAAATGGTCTTTTGATTACAAAAGAATGGATGATCGATCAATCAATCAAAGCCTTAATCTCATAAGTGAGGTCGGCTACATGAACCAAATGTGATTATTCTGTATAGTCATCCACAAAAGAATCCATGATAACACCGGCATAATGCAAAGGTAGCTTGAATCACAGAGATCCTAAAAAGAAGTTCCGATAACAGGTCTTACCACAGGATATGAGTTCTCAAAACTAATTGCCTATATAAAATCAATAGAGAAATGAAAATACATTGAACAGAGGAAACTCAAAAGCTCGGTTGGAGAGGTCAAATGAAGGCAGGAAAACAAAATAAAAAACTATTTCCTCCATTCCAATACGCAGGTGTTTCAAAGTCATTAAAATGAAGAAGAATAAATAAAATAAAATAAAACATTCCGATTAGTCGATTACTACCTCTCATAATTTTTTTGTTCTTTTTTTAGATTCACTTCCTTCCAAAGTATTAAAAATGAACTACAATTCATGGCACCTTCTCAATTGACAATAACTTTTAGCTTTAGAATGTCCAGCTGTGACTCTCAATTTAGCAGCGTTTAGCCAATCAAGGAAAAAAAGGCTGAAGACTAATTCCTCTAAAGGTAAGATGAGGTCATAATTTAGCTTAGAGGTAATCAAAAAGAAAAAAGATAGTTTCTTCACTAAAAACAGTATAAAAGGTAATAGAAAATAATTTTAAGAGAGTGTTACAAAGCATTTAAAACTAGAGGGTAATTGTTGCAGAGTTATCCCTCACCAAATTTTCTAATGCATAAAATACACTAGCGCATTCACAATTTAATATTTTAGTTCACTCCTATGTTTTATGATGTGTTGATGCCTGTTAACAAGGCCCAATGTCTAATAATTGAAACCATGCCAATATTTTGGGATGCCTAAAAATGAAACAAGTTGCAAAAAGTTGAACAAAGGTGACACAGGGTACAAGTAGAGGAAAAATATATATAAACCTTCTAAGAAGACTCATAAAGGGTGCAAAGATACATAGTTTGTCATCCATGAAAGAGTTAGTAGGATGATATATTCAGTAGTAAATGTCCAAAGGGTTATGAAAGAAATTAAACAAGCAAATTTTAATTCAGTAAAGATTTTTAACCAAAATCCAATTCTAGGGGTTTATATTGATGTACCAGAAGAGAGGGGAGAGAGAAAGAAATTGGTTTCGAGAACAGGTCTGGACCGGACCAGACCAAACAAAACCAGTCAAGTCAAATAGAAACTTGCAGTTAAGCAGCACAGCAAGTGAAGACCTTATCAGTAGGTGTTTTATAAGGCTTTGGCCAAGTTGCCGGGGTATTGGTAAATAAAGCAAAGAATGTTATTGTAGAAGAGGATTTCAGCCATGGTCTGAACTCTGAAGTAACATAAGCAGTAAATTACAATCACAAGACTAGAGTAGACTGCATTCTTGCTACCCAAAAAACACAACACTGTTACAATTGGGAAATCGTACGTGGTGGCCTCTAACTATTTGCACTTTCTATACGGTGGAAATTTTCTTTGCCCATATTCTGAAGTAACCCTTTCCCACACCCAAACCACCCAACCACAGCTCAAACCCACCTCACTCGACCAAAACTACACAACCCCGCCTCAAAGCCACCCCCACCCCTAAACCACCCACCTCACCTGAAACCACCCCCCCCCCCCCCAAGGCTGAAACAACTCACCCCTACCAAAAAGGTAGTAATTTTATTTATTTAGCTTAAAGATTAACCATAAATCACCAAAAGTTACCCATTGAACAAATATGAGGGCACGTTGGAGAAAAAAACAGAGGGTTATTTTAGAATATGGCAAAAAAAAATGTCCACCATATAGAAAGTGATATATTAGAGGTCACCACATAGAATTCCCATAAATAATATAAATTTGGTGCTCAAACGATGGACAGCTACTAGTAAAGAATAAAGATTACATATTGGCATAATTGCTGAACTGCCTGCTAAATGAATCATTAGCTTCTGCCAACAATGCTCCTCTATCCCTCTTCTCTATTTGTCACATCATATACATCATCCCCTACTATAAGGAAGCACTGAGAAAAGGCAAGCCTAAAGCTGGTACATAGGAAATATTAGAAATTATACAGTGGCTGCCCAATATCTACATTTTACCATTTCCTTCTACTGTTTTCCTATAATTCAACTGAACCTTACTCAAAATGAAATTATGCATGGAAATTTATCAGGAATATAACTAATTAACTACCAATTTTCAAATCATACTATTAAATGACAATAAATAAATAGTCACAGTAAAAACATTCTACTCATTGTACACTGTTTAACTAAGGGAGGCTAGAAGGGTGACTAGTTTGCTCAAAACAGTGAAAAGCCCCCAAATGTTTCATAATATCCTAGGACTTGTTTACAGAACTATGAAGTTCCAATTTTTCCCTTAACATTCAGTTCAGAACATAATCCATTCTATCACAAAACAAACACGGGGGTTCACCAACTTTTAAATGCAATTACAAATTACTTCCTCCATTCTCTATTAATTACTACAATTCCCTTATTTAGATATATCTACAAACTCAAATTTGGTAATGTGTTCTACCTATATCCCTCCTCATCACATGGACCCTCTCTTCATTTTTCTTAATCACTCTCCTACTTTTCATTTGTGTGCCCAAGTTATATGTAGCATTTTTAAAGCACAAAGGAGTAATTTTTCTAATGCTTACAGTGATACAAAGTTACAGACACTTGAGCACGGGACTCAGAAGAAGAGGCAAAAGAACCTTGAAGGAAGCATGCTTAGCAGTTAGCAGTTAGCCATTAGCATTAAACAAGCAATAACAAAAGGTTATGCCAGAACTGGATACCTGATAGAGAATGTGCATCCAATTAGCATTTCTTGGTCCTGGAATATGTTTTAATATCACACCACACTTTTCAAACTCCCGTAAGACTAAATTAGTGTCACCGGGAGAGAATCTGTTAAAACAGTTGTATTACAAAAGGTCAAGAAACGGTGCATAAATTATAAAATAGACATCATGCTCACATATTATATTCAAAATGAATGTCACAACTTACCCATAAACAGTGACCCATTCTTCTTCGTTGAGGTTACCAGCTGGAGAACTACTCCTTTGCATCTCAGGCCTCGCTACTTCCCTTGGTGCAGGAACAGTAATCAAAGCTCCTGGCTGAACAACACCCTCGACAGGGGAGCCCTTTCCCTTCTCTTCTTGGTCACTAGTGCTTTTACTAGGGGACCACCAACTCATGCCTGAGGACCCTTGTTGATTATGCTGACTTGTTGTTAAAGCCATTGATGTACTAGCCTCAGATTTGCTTTTAAGAGGTGTTGAGAACTCTCGGCCAGAAGTCTGAACAGGAGTTCTAGGATCTGACCTAGGTTCAGGAGACATTGGATAGTCCATAATTCCAGATTCCGGTGTGAAGTCAGACCGGTCTTCTAAAGAAAACATTGGTGGAGGCGGAAGATCAGAACTTGCAAAATTTTCACGCCATAGGGCAGAAACTGCCGCTGCCTGACCAGGGGTTGAAAATTTACCCCTCCTAGACGAAACAGGTGTAGCTAAATCATTGAAAAACAATGACTGTCTTCCCGATTTCGGGGTTCTATGCACTGTTGAACTCATCTTCAGATATAGTTTTACAACAAAATCTCTGCAATATTAAAAACCAAAACATTACAGATTGAAGAGAGCGAGTGTAAGGAACAAAACTATATACCACATCTAATCTGAACTATGAACACCAATGAGATTGACGCTAAGCACACGATAAGCTTTCACTGACAATATACAGATAATCAAATTCAAAAAAATGAGAACAAGAAACAGACATCATACTCTTTCTTATTCAAGGAGTAGTGGCAGACTGGCATCTATAAAACTATTCCACCTTTTTCGTAGAAATAGAACTCTATTTCAAATTGAAGTACTACTGATTTCGCAGGTTTTACAGTGAGAAAATTCACATAGGTTCGTTATCAATTCATCGGAAAATTCCAACAAATTGTGAGAAACTATTCCAATCATCACAAACTAGGTAATAATTTGAATGTCCGCCAATTCAAAGCAGAAAAAGGGTGGAAATTGCTAAGAAATATTTACATAATTTCCCCAACTAATCCCAAATTATTCCAACAAATTGTTAAAGACTTCACCATTTTCCTATGCATTTCCTTTCTACTGCCCCCAATTACTTTACAAAGCAGATTCCAAACTTCCTATCCTAATTAATAAAACAAAAACATGCATAAAATGAAAAATATTAACAAAAGCACCAAATCAAGGGTTTCTAAATTTCAATTCAATTAAACTTCTAAATTAAATTGAACAAACTCTACAAACTAAGAAAAAAAACAGCAATTAAAAAATCAAATTCAACAGAAAAAATTGAGCTAATTTGAGACGAGAATACTGAATTAATACGAGAAGAAGTAAAATAGCGAAGAATTTACCTAACCGCGAAAAAATAGTTTGTTAGAGAGTTAGGGTTTAAGAGTATTAGGGTTTATAGAGGGAGGTGAGAGAAAGATAAAACTTGAAAGCAACGAAATACGGCGGCGTTGGCGGCGGCGGTGGTTGGAATTTGAGGTTGCAGAAATGTCGGCGATATTTTCCGGCGAGGAAGAGAGAGAAAGGGGGGAAATGTTGAGTGATGAAATTAGGATTCAAATTGATCGGAGTGTAAAGAGAGCGGGGAGAAGGGAGTTGTGCAGCGGGGTTGCAAGGTTTTCGCTTTGAAATAAAATATACTCGTAACCCCACTTTAAACATGTCCCCAATTTCAATTACGTAGTAAAATTTGTTAATGAGCCGAGAGGCCCGAGACCATTCGTGAACTGTTTGAGCTCGGCTCGAGTTTGGACATGCTCGGCCTCAGGTCGGGTTTGCATCTGACTCGAGACTAAACGAGACAACACACGAGCCATGTTAAGCTAGGTTCAAAAAGCTTGTGAGCGACTCGAATTACTTTTTTTTTTATAAATAACTTTTGTTTTTTAACATTTAAATAAAGTTAACAAGGACAATAACAGCAACCCACTATTATACTTGGATAGTTGGGTAAATTATGTGACATAAATTATGTATTTACGGGCTTAAATGAGTTTAATTTCAAAATCAAGCTTATACCGAGCCTGATTTCGAATTCGAACCAATAATGAGCTTGAGCCGAGCTCAATGTTCAAGGCTCAACGAGACATGAGCTCGAACCAAGCCTCAAACCCATGCTTACGAGCTCGACTCATTAACAGCCCTGGCTTGGAGAGTTGGAGTTAGGAGTAAGATCACTTTTGGTCGATAATTACTTAATAAAGATATTAGCAATTATTGGCATGGGACATTGGGGCGGTGGTGGAATGATAAAAACATACGGAGTATATTAAAGTAATAAAGATGAGTAACCTTCAAAGCATGTTTATAAACATGTTTAGATGGAAATTTGTCAAACGGGTGGATAGATGGTTTAAGAATGGAGTAGAGCACCATCCGGAACTTATATGATTTGTCACCCACTTTTCCTCCATTTAATTTGGGTTTCCATCCTATTGTTAAAGTAAGTGATAGATTACAATAACATATATTCATTCAATATTGTCATTTCTACTATTGGTGTTTACTTGTGCAAAGAGAATAGGAGTGAAGTGGCATTATGTACCAATTAATTAAGACAGCTTCCTCACTGAACTGTACGTGAACTTATTGATACGGAGTACCGTTTATTGAATTCTTTTTTTTTTAATGATACGGAGTGCCGTTTATTGAATACATATTATAATTATAAAGCAAAGACAATATTCTCCCAAAGTTGAAATCTTACTATCTCACATATCTTGATATATTCCCTGCATACAATGAATCATATTGTATCGCTGTAACATATTCACCGTGCAATTAGTTCCTTGATACACATAGACAACAATTTCCTGTATCGTTCCAATTTTATCAGATGTCTCGAAAGAGACCACATAGATGAGAATTAACAATGGAGAAATGGCCAAAGTATATCATCGCTTATAGTCTTTATTTATGTAAAGATTAATAATGTGAAGAATATTGAAGATTAGAAAGGAGCAGTGACAGGCTCCTTTTGCCTAACTTCATCAGGGGACTGAATTAGAGGAGTGTTGCATAAGCAATGGTGTGACTTTTCTATTTTATTCTTTTCTTCCTTGATGCATTCATCAACGTTACTAGTTGCATCAACTCCGATTATATTATCATTTACTTCAGTAATTTGCTCCATTCCCTCCCTCAATCCCTGTCAACAAGAACAATCATCATCAATTTCTAAAATTATATGGAGTAATATAAAATCATATCGATTGTTTTGCTAGCAAGAGTAACTACAAAATTAGAGGGAGGAACGAATTGATATTCCCCCCGTGAACTTATATAATGATACATAGTACAATTCATAGTAACAATATACGATTATGGAGATATGTCATAACTTGTGTCGACTCTACTTTAATCTTTATTCTTATTTTGACAATTCTAACTAGTACTCTGTAGTATCTATCGCAAACAACTACTATTGCTATATGCCTAGACCATGTAACTAATATTATCATTTATCAAGAGTATATTATGTTTAGTAGAAGGTCATATATTCATGTAACTCTCAATTAACTATTAAAATGACAACTAAATTAAACTACCAATTGTTTAGGGGCATTTATAAGAAGGTGCAACACTGCAAGTTGCAACTAGTACACAGTGTCACACTGACTAACAGCCCACAAGACTAACTGTTGGCCCAATTTTATTTAGCATAAACATAACTGGGCCTTACGTGGGTTGGCCCAACTAAAATCAAGAAAACCAAAGAAGTTAAAATAATAATATTAATGGGCTTTACCTGAATGAAGATTTCTGAGGCGATTTCTGGCTCCAAGTTTTGTATTGCTACTGCCTGTTCCTACGACGTTAAAAAAAATCCTCATAAGTAAAAAATTCGAAATATCAATTCATAAAAAACTAAAAAAGTGTACTTGTTTCCGATACCATCACAATTCACAATTAAGTAGATATAGAGATACGGTGTCACATTTACACCTGGTTTATAATAAAAACAATAGCCTGATATACGTTATGTCTTCTTTCTCATTTTTCACATTAACACACATTATTTTTATATTTAAACAATTAGTTGGAAGAAATTTAAAAAATCCCACGATACTGTAATTAATACTATGGCTTAACATTTTATCACAACCTAGTAGTCATTTTGTCACATTCTATTTTTTCCTGGCTTTTTTATAGAAGCCCTTGTATAGAATGGACCAATAGCATAGTTAGTTATGAATAATATAGTTTGAGTTATTTTTGTATTGAAGTAGCAATAAAATAAGTTCAACCACTCTGTCAACTAGAAATAAGATTGTAATTGTTGCATATAATGTGTATATACAATTATAGATCAGATGTTAGATTAAAACCTACTACACAAACTCTGTAATTAATACAATTTGTGAAATCAAAATAGTTGCCTCAATAACTGAATAAATAAAACCCAATGTTTAAGTCATAATGTCTCAATATAAAATTATAGGTTGCTTTCAAATATATATATATATATATATATATATATATATATATATATATATATAGGGGAGGGATCCGGTGAGAATAGGTCCATATGTGAGAATTCATACTTATATGAGAACTGATTTAAAATTTAGAACATGTAAGTAAAAATTTAGAACATGCGAGTTAAAATTTAGAACATATGACTCAAATTAAAATTCTGAACATATGAGTAATAATTTAGAACATTTGTGTAAGTAATATGTTTAGAACATCCGATTTAAGAATTAGAACAAGTGATTAAAAATTTATAAAATTTGCTTTATGAAATTTTAAACATATGAGTAAAATGTAGAACATCTGATTTAAGATTATGAACATGTGAATAAAAATTTAGAACATATTGATATAGAATATAGAAAGTGTGACTAAAGAATTTAGAACATACGTGTAAAAAATAGAACATACGCTTTAAAATCTGGAACATATAATTAAAAATCTTTAAACACCCGTTTTAAAATTTAGAACATATAAATTAAAATTTTGGAACAAGTTATTTAAAATTTATGACATCAAACTTAATTAATTTATAATTTAGAACATGTGAGTACTAAATTAGAACATTTGATTTAATTTAGAACACCTAAGAAAAAGTTTAGAACATTAGATTTAAAATTTGGAACATACGAGTAAAAATTTAGAACATAAAGAGTGTTCTCACATAAGAAAAATTCTCATATAAGAAAAATTCTCACGAGACCCTCCCCCTATATATATAATATTAGGTTGATACTATATATACTATACCTGCATGCATATTGAAAATAAACAATTTTGTAGCTTAATATACACTCTATTGTCTCTATAAATATATTTTTCAAAAATTAACAAAAAATACTAAATGTAGGAGAGAAGAAGATTACCTTAACATGGTTAATCTGTACTGGACTCAAGGTCTTAGGCTCCATTTCAATGGCACAAGGCACACAAGCCATGACAACAACGACGACAACGACAATGATTACAATGATTACTTATTAATTAAGAAAAACAAGTTGATTGTCTAATTAATTTATATCACCTTTCAAAAATCTACATACTACCAAGTTTTTCTTCAAATTCCTTAGCTTATATAGGGAGTACATAAATAACTTAAATTAGGTGTGTCATAATTTGTATAGTTCTTTATTTCTACAAAGTTCACGAGATTTTAGTTTGACTTAAGAAAAAGACAATACTTCAACGAACCAATAAGAAGATAACCTAAGGTGTACTATGTTCATTCGCATCTCGTGCCCTAACATATACTTCAACTATATGATAACCAATAAGTATGATTATTTTGTGCAAAAGCTAAGGTAATTGGTTGATTTTTATGTTGTAGAAGTATATCAACTTCACAAGGCATTTTCACCAGCTGTTTAACTTTTTTATTTTTCAACTATATCTTTATGTACGGTTACATTTATAGCATCTTCTTGCTATCCAATTAGCTGTAATGCTGCTGAAATTTTTGTGGAATATGTAATATACTTGCCTTTTATTTTATTTTTTTTAAGTTACCTATCTAGATATTTTAATAGTTTATTTTGTTATTACCCTTTTTTTTTTTTTTTTGAATGGTACCTCTATCTTAAATATTGTTCCCACTTTGACGATGATTATCATAAAAAAATACGGAGTATCAAATAAGAATAACAATACAGGGTATAGAGGGAGGCACGAGCGCACGAGTCAGATCAAGTGATAACTCGGGTAGTCGGGTGGTAGGAGATTGAATCCTAATGTTAGTTAGGGGAGGGCGGAGGTAGAGTTATGATAGAGTGTTGGGCCTTTGGGTGTAGCCTTAAGAGCACTCACATTAGTGAGCAAAAGAAAATTTGCTCATTCTCTCTCGAGCCACTTTCTCTCTCTTCCCAACCAATTTGCTCATGAGCAATTTTGGTGAGGAAATTTAATCCCACTAGTGATCAAAAAATAATTGAATTGCTCATGAGCATATTTTATTTTGCTCATTGATGTAGTAACATTTCTACCATTTTTGCTCATCAATTTTGGATGAATGCTAGGGCCCATGAGATTACTGTTTGTTAAATTGTGACTAGAAATCTAGTAGGGCTGACTTTGAACGCTTATATCTCTCAAACTACAACTGATTTTGAGGTGATTCAAGTTGGAGGTGATAGCTTGGTTCAAGATCTTTCCAACGATAGGTCATATGCCCAATTCCAATGAGAAACGAGAAAGTTATGACCGTTTTACGAAAACCTGACGAAGCTGGAAATTTGCAACGAGGCTGCGAGCTATAGCTCTATGCGAGTGAGCTATAGCTCGGCCCTATGACGACTTGCTGCAGGCATGAGCTAGCTGCCGAGCTATAGCTCGGTAGTTAGGTTATTCTAGGATAATTGATGGAATATTTCCTAAAATTATATCTTTTCTATGACGGTTATTTGAGTATACTTGGGGAACAATCTTAGGGTTTCCTTGTGTTATAAAAGGACCCTTTAGTTGATCAATTAGATTATACCTTTTGAGCAGAGTTGTTCATGGGCGGGACGGCCCGCTAAGCCCGCCCAACCCGGCCCGCAAAAAGGGCGGGCTTAGACAACGTTTTTGAAAAAAAATTGGATATTTGGGCAGGCTAGGCCCGGACCGTTAACATAAATGGGCGGGTATGGACAAGAAATATGTATCGCGTGATAGCCCGCCCGGCCCGTTTATTAATATATAATAATAATACTAATAATAATAATAATAACATTCTTATTTTAATAATTTTATTTAGTTAGTTAGTTATGACATACTTTGTGTATTTTTGAAAATAAATACAAAGAGACTATATTGAACTATAAGCTTTTATTAGTTACAATTATTCATTTTAATTTTATATTTTATCATTAACACTTATTAAATAAGTTTTATCTTACATATATTTATAACATATGTCATAATTTCAACCTTTTTTTTAATTTCTATTACCATTTGTGAACAAAAAATTATAAGACAACTATACCAAAATAATTTTAGCACAAGTAAATAATAAAAAGATTAGTTAGTGTTATAAAAAATAAAATAAAAATTAAGGCCCGTTAGCCCGCGGGCAAGCCCGGCCCGTTTAACAAGCGAGCATGGACAAAGTATCAAGCCCGCATAAAAGGGTTCGGGTTTGATACATAAAGCCCGTTGGACAAAAAAATAAGCATAGGCCCGGCCCGCTACCCATCCAAGCCCGCAAATGATCACCTCTACTTTTGAGCCATTAGATTTAAGACTCCTTGTATTATTCTCTTGTTTCTTTCTCCATTATAGTGAAGAAGCTCTCGAATCCCCCACCCGTGGATATAGGTCTATTTTGACCTTTCCTTGTGTTCTTTGTTTATCTTCTTTATTGTTTTCTTTTTCTTAATTTTCATTGACTTGTTCCGCATTAATCAAACACAATTACACTCATATTTCCTAACACTGTTCATCATGAAATTTGCTCATCTGAAATGCTCATGAGCATTTTTCATTTTCCTCATTAATGTAGTACCATTTCTACCAAATTTGCTCACCATTTTTGCTCATGAGAAAAAAATGCTCACTGATGTGAAGTGAGTGCTCTAAGAGAGGGCAAATTATAGGATAACATGTAACCTAAAATTGCCCTATATTTAAATATATATAAATCTATTTGATATGGTGATCAATACATTATTACTTGTTTAGTCAGACGATCTTATTATGTGTCTGTAAAATTGTGATTTATCAAATGTGTAGAAAATTATTGACGTTACTTCTTTTATTGTCAATCAAATTGAGATAAGAACATCAATTGACATTTTGACAACGAAGACTTAAGTGGTGTAACGCCAAACAAATGATTGTCGATCAAATGTTTGATGATGAACGCAATAACGCATGCTAGAATGAATCAAAAAAAAAATAACGCATGCTAGAATTAGCGGGCTATCTCATAGAATGACCTAATGTTGCTAAACAAAGATTTAGAGCCGGTAACTGTTGATACATGAACAACAATTAAACATCACGGTTAACTTTAAGCAACTAAATAAGCGTAGTTCGAACTCTTGAAGGCATTGTTTTTTTTTTTTTTTTTTTTTTTTTTTTTTTTTTGGTGAAAACTTTTGACCCACAGCCCGGTAAATAGCCATACCAAACCCGACTTGACCCAATAAAAAAACCCGAAAATATATCCCAATTTTGGCCTGGCCGGCCCCTTGACCAGCTCTACCACCACAATTTCTCCATACTCCATTCACATGCAATTTAAATTTAGTCTTCCATTTAATATGAAAATGATAAACTTTTCAAACATGGTAAGCCTAAGTACTAATTAATTAAGTTAATTAATTAGAATGCATGAAATCAAAATTAATTTAATTACAATGCTAAGCTAAGCAAGCTGGTGCCTAAGAATAATCACAGAGAGACATGGGCTGTGTCAATAGGTCTAGCCATGTGCCCACCCAGCCTAAGAGTCGTACGATCGTAGTAGTAGTTAGCAACTTCACCATACTTTATGTTACCTTAATCATATAATATATAGTTAATTATTTACATATTCATGTCTAAGATGTTTGGTAATGTGTTTTGTGTATGATTTTGTGTTATGAGCCTAATTAATAATGTTTGGGAAGAATGAATTACTTGGAGCTGATTCGACGTACTCTATGATTAACTTTACATTTGAAGATTTTTTTTCCAACTGGAATGCTTTGACCAAAATAATTTTGGTCTAATAATGTTTAGTACCCTAGTTTAGCAAGTGTTTTATTATTTGATTAACTTAATTATTAGGTAATGATGCATTTTGTTCTACTTTGACTAATAATGTAACTAACCATGGGAGTTTAGGCTAGAAAGTAACGGCCATTAGGTATTTTGCTAGTGTGGTTACAACTTCCAAATCCCAATCATTATGCAAAAATCTTTGTTATTCTATAGTGATATAAAATCTAAATTCTTCATGCACTTATTGATAGGAATTAATTTAAGGGTATAATATATCCTTAAAATGAAAAATGAAAAGGGTGATAGTTGAATATTTTCGATTACCATGTTTACATAAGGAGCTAATCCTCCCTTTGATTTTTGAATGGAAATTACGCTCTTAATTAAGTTGTCATCATCCTAACTTCTAATCTGCATACATATTAGAGTTGATCATATCAAATAGCCGAGCCTGACCTGGCCATGCCAAAATTGAGGATTTTGGGTAAAAATAATGGTCGGATATGGGCCAATCAGCCCAATTATTTGGGTTTTAGGGCTACACGGGCTAATCCAGGCTAGGTTGGGTGGTTAAGCCTATATAAGGCCATTTGCTTTAATAAAAACTTCTCTGTATAATCTCTTCATTCTAGTATCTGAGACTCTGAGTTAGGGTCTGTTCTGATTGATTGAACTGAATTGAACTGAATATTTTATGAGAGAAATTAAGAACTGAACTGAGCTGAACCTGCTAGTAGAACTAAACTGAACTGAAAATAATTTGAAGAGAACAGGCATTTAGTGTTGGCTTAACTTATTTTATGTAATTTGGTTCATATTGTTTTCTTCCTCCAACTTATAAGGTGAATTTTATTAAATTAGAAAGTGGCTTTTCTCCAACAACATGCAAAAATTTCCCAAATAAGTCCCCAAATAGTTTTCCACAAAAGGCTAGTTGGTTTCCTTACAAGTAAAGTCTTGAACCTAAAACTTCCAGCTGTTTCTACTAATCAAAAATTGATATCACCCAAACTTTAGCAAAGTGTTAGGATGGACCATAGTTGACTTCAAGTACCAACATATAAATAGTACAATTTCGCTTCTGAAATTATATATACTTCTACACGACAATAGCTATAATCTGGCTTAAATTACTTCGATCGATCGTTCCCTCTGTCTCTATTTATTAATATATGATCTCAAAATTATCTCGAATAGAAATAACAAATAGGTACAAAGAGAGTATAAGTAAAAGTAAAAGTCAGAATTGAAGTACGCAAGTGCACCTAAGAAACCTTGACTAATGAGTTTATTCAACTTCAACTAATTGCAAATTATGGTTGGAGACAAATCACCTAATGAAAGTGGAGTACTAACCAAACTGGGTCACTAATGTCTACCCTTAATCTAATCCAATTAATTACCAAGCTAATATATGATTATGACCCATATGATAACTACAAGTATATATTAAAAAAAATTAATTAGTGGTTAAATTTAATGGAAGAACATTTAATTTACTCGCTTACAAATATATGCATGTGAATTGACAGCAATAATACCTTCTGCTGTCAAAATTAATATATGATCAGCAATCATGAAATTGTCCTCTACAGTAATAATTGATGGCATAACGTATATAATAATATAATGACTAATGTTTTGACAGAAAATTACAGAAGATTATAATATGATTAATTAAATTAATTAAAGATTAAAGGAGGATTACCCTGTATAAAAACAAATGGATAAAATTAATTTTTACTATAAAGTCTAACAATTTGTCAGAAAATTAAGGTGGAGGAAAGAGGGGGTGAGTAATGGGAGCAAGAGGGGACAAGAATCATTTGATTTTCATACCAAATAACATGGAAAGATCCCTAGACAAAGGACACTGAGCCATGGCTCGTTTTGGATAAATTATCTTATTTTATAACAATAATTATACATAGCGTAAAACCGATATACACAAAAAAGAAAAGGAAAAAAAAAGTAAAATTTAGATGGTTCCATGTTCTATAATTAATCTAATCAAACTTTTTTTACTCTATCCAACGTTTTTTACTTTATCCGTTTCTAAAAGTTCTTTGTTATTTACAAGTATATTTCTTATGACACAAACATTGTTCAAATAGAAAGAATTTTTTTTTTTTTTTTTGGGGGGGGGGGGGGGAGGGGGGGGGGGGGGGGAGGACTTGCATGGCATGGTTGCCAATAAGGGGTAAGCATTTTTTTAAGCGTTATGTTTATTTATTTATCCCTTTTAACCCAAAAAAAGAGAGTTTTTTTTAACTAATTTCACAACTTTTTTCCCAAGTTTTTGATAAATTACTTAAGACCAACCTTCTATGCATTTATCCATACATATTTAGTTACTTTTATTACTTTAGGTTCGACTAGTTAGGACTTTAATATTCTCCTCAAAAACACTTACTTTTACTGAACTCAAATTGATTTTAATTTATTAAAAAATATTCCTCGTATTTAAATAAGGTGAGCTTATTGATAGTTTGACATAGTGTTACATGTTATATTATACAATCTTTCCTAAAATGTCTTATACAGAAAATCAAAATTGGGAAATTTAATTTAAAAATTTTAGAAGAACTTGTATTTAAATTATGAAGATAATAAAAAAGAAAAGGACATAAATCTGATGACACAGCTAAGTCATGCACTCACGTAGCGCATGTGCCAGGTTCCTTCGCCCCCACATGCATGTCTTGGTTTCACATGTACGTAGGTCATCCTCTGTCCATGCACATATATAATTTTATTTTGTCTTTTTATTTATTTTTTGTGGGTCGATATTTATCACCAATATATACAATGCAATGTACTTGACATTGTACCATTCTGAATTTCTGATCCAACAAAGTAGTAGTATATGCATATATGTTTTTATTTGATCTTAGCTAGCTTGCCTGTCTTTGTATTGTCCATACTTAATAAAATGCATTAATGCGTCATGCATGTACAAGATACGGAGTAATAAGTTAGATTGCAATAGTGTTGTGAAAAAAAACGAGCTTAATTTATACGTGAACCTTATCGTCTTAAGAAAATGAATATATATTCAAGATAATATTTTTAGTATGTAAGGTGTGTAACTGTGTACTGACATTAACAATTGCAAAGTTCTTCATTTTAGGTAGTATATATCACTATTTCATTCATCCGAATTTGAAATATGTCACATTTGCTCAAATACCACTACTAACTTGTTAATACACAATATTACTTATGAATCCTCGATCCCTCTAAAAAAAATTAAAGGAGTATTGTAATCTAATTTAATTTCCTGTGAGTACCGAAATTATGATTGAATCAAATTGGCATGCAATGCACACTTTTTTGGGTTATAATAATGGATATAATTCGCAAAAATAGACAGCTAAAGCTATCATCATTTTGTAAATTATTTCTAAAAACAACGTAGCATAATACTATAAAAACAACAAAGAGATTACATAGAATGATTTATAAAGGCTATAAGCCTATAAATCAAATGTAGCATAGTAATTGATTGACTTAATAATAGCGGTCAATCGATATTCAAAGTTTTCAACAATAGCTTCGTCTATTATAGCTTTATTAGGAATCTTATATTAATCATAAAATCCTTGTTCATATAATAATGTGTTAGACATACTTCAAGAATAAGATTTCATCACCATTTCCTACTTAGTTTAACAAAACTAGCTAATTAAAATAAAGCAGCCAACAAACAAACTCGAAAACATCCATAACATTCTTAATTATATACTTGTGTATCTTGTTCAATAAAGAGAAATTCAAAAGAAGAAAAAGAAATGAAAATTATTAAATTCAAGTAGTATACTTTGTATGCATGTATAGTACTCTGTAGTACAATTATAAAAGTATAATACCTTTTTTTTTTTTTTTTTGAAACATGTATGTATAAAACTTATTGTACATACATGATCGTAATAACAAAAAAAAATATACTAAGACCCTGTTCTTTTCACCTTAAAAAAATAATATTAAGTAAAAATAATTTCAGTTCAGTAAAAATAAGTTCAGTTCAGTAAAATTAATTTCAGTTCAGCAAAAATAATTTCAGTTCAGTAAAAATAAGTTCAGTTCAGTAAAATTCAGTTTTCTTAAAGAAGAATTATAATAAAAAATCAGTAAAAATAATTTAATTTCAGTAAAAAATAATTTAATTTTAGTAAAAATAATTTCAGTTCAGTAAAATTAAGTTCAGTTCAGTAAAAATAAGTTCAGGTCAGTAAAAATAAATTCAGTTCAGCAAAATTAAGGTGAATCAAACAGGGTCTAAGTATTAAACTTTTACTTTTCTCTTGTTCTATATATAAATGTGAAATTGTGAAAAGAACATGATAAAAGATGGTTATATACGGAGTATATTTTTTACATGCTAAAAGTATAATATCTATATTTCTTTATTTAGGTATATTAATATCTTCTAAGTTAGTCATTGTATCATACATGTACGGTGGAAATAATTCAATGATCACGTTTAATTAAAGTACAAAAATAAAATCTAATCATGCATTCACGCATATTGCACGTGATATCCCTTGCTTTGATCACTAACATGGGGAACCTAGCTTGGGTAAACCAACTGCTCATATTCCAACCTAGGAATAATTATCTTGCAAATTACATGAAATTTATAACAAGATTAATGATATTATATTAGTGTAACACTAAACTTATGTATAAACAAACTAGAGTGGACCCCGTAGGAGAACAACATATTGTCTAGGATCAGGTAGACAAAACTTATGAACCCCAAATGCAAAAAAATTCATAAGTACTTTTCTTAATTATTGTTTTCCTCAAATTTAATTAGCTCTTATCACTTAGTACTTGGTAATGGTACTTAGACCAATAGTCTGCTCTATTTAGTAGTACGAGTAATAGTTTATTCTATTGAAATCTGCTTTGCTACGAACATCACCTTCCTCTATTACATGTGAAGTATTAACTGTCGCTTTTGGTGTGTTTCTCATAACAAGTTTCTATTCATCAAACGATTTATATTGTCTTTGAGATAGAAAGATTATGAGTATTGTTTTTATCGTTTTATTATGTTGGTGCTATTATTCATTACATATATATAGCTTAAAGTTCACGTCAGTGGTTGTAATTTCTACGGAGTAATATCATATGTAGGGGTGTAAATTTTAGAGTTAGATCATATATCCCTTTAACTTAGGCATAATGTCGACATTGTGCTATGTTTCAAAAAGGTATATGCCTCCAACACTCAATGACTTACTAATTTTTTACATTGAAAATATAAACTATCCATACATATCATATAAACCCAATCGTACCCACCACGATGTATAATCTAAATAAAACTATTATTCTCTCTTCAACTTCACTGAAATCCAAGCTCAGAGGAATAATCATTTTTTTAAATTTTTTCCAAACAAACTCTGAACTTTAATTTCTATTGGCTTAGCTAATCTAGGAGCTCTCTCTTACTATCTAGTCTTGATAATCCCTAAGATTATTTTTAATAATTGTACTTAATTAATTGACCTATAAAATTAGAGTGTTAAAGTGAGTAGAAATTAAATTAAATTGATTAATCATTGGAGTAAGTGTGTACTATTTATGCTTATTTACTCCTAATAACATTGGACCACCGTCCCTCCTTTGTTTGAGCAGCTACTTCCGGCCAACGAATATCTGTACAAGATTCTACGTACTCGCACCATTATTTGCTCATGTATGGACAATAATGGTAATAAACAGCCGTAATGGTAATAAAAATATCTTTTCAGTGGCATTCATTAAGTAATTTTGTACAAAAGAGCAAATTTATACATAAAACTAAAATACTCGTAATAATTTTACATACTTTACTAATAGCTAAAGTAATATTCAGAAAAGAATTTCAATACTGCAATACATAATAGTACATAACATATACTTCGTACTACCTAGGTTATACTAATAATAATTGCAACAATTAGAGTTTTGTCTTTGTCATTACACTATACTTCAGAGTACTATGTAAAAGGAGAGTTATATACAAACTACAAAGTACTTCTAAAGCAACAACTATAATTGACTTTTATAAGGAAGTTGGTCTAAAGGCTAAATCATCAAAATACACTTATGTATATACTATAAATCAAGCATCGGTTATTGTTGTACTGCTGTTAATGTTTAGCTAAAGCTTTTTATTTTCACTTTTATCTTATCAAACCACCTAAATAAACAAAAACTATTACTTTAGGGTTCGTTTGGCATCACTGTGGTGTTCAATTTTTTGGTTTTTTATTTTTAAAGTCATATGCTATATGTCATATAATGAATTAAAAATTAGTCAAACTTATTAAAATCATGATAATTTTGAAAACTGACAACAGAATAGTGGAGATACCTTTTTCTTGTTTCCTGTTTTTGATTTTCAAAAAAACAGAAAACCAAAAACAAAAAACGGTGTCAAATAAGCCCTTTATTATTCTACGAGTAATTATCAAAACCTTATCAACTACGAACTTGTAGTACTCCATATGAATTACATTTAATTGAACCCACCATGTAACATTAAAAGGTCAACATGAAATCAATTGAAAAATGAGTTGAACAGAGTTTCAAGGACCTTCCCTAAAACTTGTCATTACTTTTTAAATTTAACTAATTGCTCTCCTTAATTCGCCCCACTAATCCCAATGCCGTGCTAATCGTTTATTAAAGTCATCAACCTTGGAAACCTGTGCTATGCTTGTACGATTATAACATAAACAAAAAATTTTACTCCTACGGGACACGGGTTAATGACTGAATATTACGAGTACAGTTTTGTAAAAACAAATCTCAATCAAATTCTATATTGTAGAAAACACATTTAAAATTATACTCCATATCGATCATAATCAAAACAATTTCAGCCCCTATGTTCATGTTTTTTTATTCATGCTTTTTTTTTATTGGAAAATTGGTAATTTTTAATCTCAACTTTCACCCATTTACTTTAATTAATCCCAACTTTCCATTATTATTGAATAATCTCAACTTTGGGGGTATTTACTTCAATAAGGTCATGAACGGTCAATAAAAGTCAATTGACACGTGTCAAGCCCTGAATGGTCAAGCAAATTTTTAAAAAAATTAAAAATTACAAAAATTGAAAATAAATTAAAATTAAAAAAAAAACTCCATCCTCTCCTCTCCGTTCACCGGGCCACCCTAACCCACCACCCTCACCGCCCAGTCTCTCCCTCGTTGGCCCACCGTCCCACCCCCACCTCTAGCGTCGCCTCTCCACCCAGCCCTAGTAGCCAACAATTGCGTCGCAAAAAACCACCCTGACTCCCTCGCACACTCACGAAAACTACCAAACGTCCCTTCCCCACCATGCTGTTAGGGTTTTTGATGGTTTTTGCGAGTGGGGGAGGGAGATCGGCGGTTTTCGTGAGTGAGGGAGGGAAATCAGTGGTTTTCGTGAGTGGATGAGGGAGATCGATGTCAGAGAAGAGGGCGAGGTGTGCCTAGGCACCGGTGAAGGGTGGAGATGCGTCTAGGAGGAGTTACGGTGCTTGGGGGTTGTTTTCAGCGACGAGGGGTGAAAATGGTGGCTTGGGGGTTGTTGTCGGCAATGGGGGTGGGGCTACTAGTGGTTTTGGGGGAAGGGAGTGAGGTTGCGGTGGTTTTCAGTGGGGTCGGGGAAGGAGATGGTGGTTTTCTATGGTGTTAGGGAAGGAGGTGGTGGGGCTGTGGTGGGATGAAGGTGGGGGGGTTTGGTTTTATAATTTTTTTTGTTTTTTTTAAAAAAAAATTAACTAATGAAATTGCGACATGTGGCATGTAAGAAAAAAATATTAAAAAGTTACCTTTTTAAATAGATCACTGGTCATTTAACCTGATAAAAGAAAATATCCCCCAAAGTTGGGATTATTCAAAAATAATCGATAGTTAAGAATAATGAAAGTAAATGGGTGAAAGTTGGGATTAATAATTATAAATTTTCCTTTTTTATTTAGGATATATGTTCATCAGGTGCACAAATCATTAATTAAGTACACACGGTGCACGCATAATAATTCATAAGTCTCCCCAGAAGGTTTTCAAGTGCTATAAAAGACACTTGGTGTTTTTGTATAGAAAGTTGGTAATCAAACTATGGTGTACATATTTGTTAGAATATGGATGGAAACCTCTTTGGTATAAGTACCTTAGTGGTAGAAACATTCTAGAGATTTTAGTAGAACTCTCCTTAAGAGGAGGTTAAAATTATCTATAATTACATTCTAGACTTTAAGGCCAGGGAAAGAAGGTTTATAAATAGGTACTCTCAGACTCTCAGTCATTTGTACATTCAACCAACCAGTTGTACTCTCATATATAAAATCACTTGAAGTGTTTTTTTTTAAAGAAATAAACTCTTATTTACCTACTTATTCTCGATCTCCCTTAGGCATGTATGTTAATAGCACACCTAACCTAGCCACTTCTAGAAAACGGCCGTTTTCCGGCGGAAAATTTCCATTGGAAACACCCTATTTTCCATCGGAAAACGTGTTTCTGACGGGATTTCCGTCGAAAACTGTCGTCAAAAACTCTTTGTAAGAAAAACGACCTTTAAACATGCATCGGAAGATATATTCCAGCCCGGAAAAGTCCGTCAGAAATTTACGATGGAATACAAATTCATCGGAAAATTCCGATTTATACATATATATACATATATATACATACATATATATATATATATATATATATATATTATAAACAAGAAAACATATCTTTAAAAACGAATTTGGCTTTAAATGTTACCTCGAATTTGGTTTAATATGGGCAAATTTGACCCTAGAGGTTACAGGGTCGAATTTGACCTTAATAACCATTAATTTCTATAGAACCATCGCAATTCAACAGCGGCAAAAAAGAAGAACAAATCGGCGTCGTGATAACCTACTGCAACCCCATGCCGGCTAGAAAGAAAAGAGAATGAGTACAGAAGGATAAGGGGAGAACAAAGGAGAAGAGCAAAGAGTGGAAGGAAATGATAAAATTCAAGTAAAGGCGTCGGCTCTCTCTATATATATAATATGACACAAAATAAATTTTACAAGCATATATTGCATATATTTTAAACGTGGTATCATTTTTTATTAATAATGATTATTTTATTATTTTAAAATGTTGAAACTAATGTCTACATTTATCTGTATCAATTAATATTATATACTTATACAACTCATAAGTCCAAATTAGGATAACATGAGATTTCAATCTTTGTAATTAATTGGTCAAAAGAGGTAGATTTAAAATTCAAATTTTAGACAAAATAACAATAGGTAGTTTTAAAATTCAAATTTTAGACAAACGAAATAAAAAATTAAGGTTAAGATTTACTTTTTGATATGAATATGTTACAACCTAGGTCAAATGATGTAAAATGTTTTTTTTTATTTTTTTTTTAACATGTGATAAATAGACGAAAATAAAATTATAAATTATGGAGTTAGATCGGTGAATTATCTAAAAGAGCCTCACTAGCTCCAGTGGTACAAACATTACAAATTATAGCATATTACAACTTTCTTAAAATAAATAACCAATTTGAAAATCCAACTATTTGCCTTCGAACATGTTTGAAAATAAGACAAAAATAAATTAATTTTTGTGTGTTGTATTTTATTATAAATTTATAATGCATATAAAATGAACACTATTTTAAAAAAATAAAAATAAAAATTAAAGTGAATACTATAAAAAAAAATGTGAAGGTGAATACCTCATCACTTTTTTTTTTTATTTAATAAACCTTATAGAAATCTTTACTTTAGTTAGAATTTTTTTTTTAACCAATTAATGAATAATTGGATTAGATGATCGGAAAATTCACTTTAATATAAATCTTTGATGCTTATTTTTTTTAAATAATAAAATAACAAATGTTGATGTCATCACTATCTACGTGTCACTTTCTTATTTAATTTTTTTCTGCTAAAATGCAAATATGATGTCATATTCCCTCCGTCCCCTTTTGTTTGTCACTTTTGAAGGAATATCACGGGAAGTAAGGTGGAGAATGTAAAGTAATGAAATTATATGAAAAAGTGAATTTCACAACCAATAAACAATTAGAACTTAGAAGAGCGTGCATGGGAAAGAGACATTTCCTACTCCATTAAAAAAGAATTAAAGTACAAAAGAAAGACAAATTAAATTGAGAGATTCAAGAGTGTAAAACATTAGAGTTGACATAATTTTTATGGCAATTGTTAGAGTAAAATAGGAATTTGACTTAATAAGAACAAAAAATTGAGGGTAAAAACGTCTTTTTATGAATCTTGATAATTATGAAAATATGAAATGTGACAAACATTCAAGGATGCCCAAAATAACATAAGTGACAAACAAAAGGAGACGAAGAGAGTATTATTTTTCATTTTTTGAACTACTATACTACCTCCGCTTCGGATTACTCGCAACACTTTCATTCCTTAAATGGCTGCTTCACATTACTCGCAACAAATTATTTTATTTCCTATTTTAGTAAGTTTTTGGCTATAAAATGACAAATTTACCCTTACTTTTATTTTAAAACATCTTAATTAACTTATAAATCAATTCTTATTACAATAATCCCTAAGGCTAATTAATTTTAACTTACCACCACATCCATTCTAATTCATTCACCTCCTCCATCTACATTCACATCTTCCTCTATATTTTTTCTCTCTCTTCCTTCATAATCCACCACCTTCAATGACAACCACCACCACCACCACCGCCACTACCACTGACCACCACCACCACCATCTTTAATGGAAACCACCACCAACATCGCCGCCACATTTTCTCTCTCTTTCTTTGCTTTTTGTTTCCTCATTATCTAAATTCGAAGGTTCTTTTGTCAAATTTAACCATCAAAAATTCAAAACTATAGATCTAGAGTTTTGAAGAGTTTTGATGGTTAAAGTTAACCAATTCAAGCTTCAAATGATGATAGAGAAGGGTTTATGGGTTTGTCGAAGGTTTGTTCGTGGTTGCTAGGTTCGTCGGTGAGTTGGCTTCGTGGGTTTCGGTTTCGGTTTGTGGGTTTGATTTTAAATTTGGGTTCAATTGCTAGTTTTGGGTTTTCTGGGCATCGTGGGTTGGATTGGGGTTTGCTACGGGGTACAGTGGTTTTGGGGTTTTGATTGGAGGGTTCGTGGGTGGTGTTGGAAGCGTCGGTGTTGGGTGGTAGTGCTGGGTGGTTGTGTTGGGTGTGGTGGTGCTGGGTTCAATTCGGTTATGGGTGGTCGACAGGTCGGTGCTATGGAGGGTTCGTGGGTGGTGTTGGGTGCGTCGTTGGTGCTGGGTTCGATGGTGGTGGGTGGTTTTTGTGATGCTGGGTGGTGGTGGTGGGTGGTTTCAGTGATGTTAGGTGGTGATGGTGGTTGGTTTCGGTCGTGGTTGGTGGTGTGGGTGGTGGTGGGTATTTATTTTAATTAAAGTTGAATTTATTTTTCCTTTTTTTTGGTTGGATTAAGAGTTAAACATATACCCTTATTTTTCCATAATCATACTTTCAATCTTTTGCCTCAGCCTCCGCAAACATGTCCTTTGTTGCGAGTAACATGAAGCAGAGGTAGTATTTAACATTGCTTTAAAATTATATTCAACTTGACTTAAATTTAAAGTTTTTAATGCATATTATGATAAGTAGTTGTCTTCTTTTGATATGTGCTAAACAGTCTATAATTCATTTCTTATTTTAAAACCATGCACCGCATGGGGCTAATTTAGTTTTTACAAACCTGTTCTCTTCAGCTTCACTTCAATTCAGTTCCAATTTCTTTCTCTCATAAACAGTTCAGCCCAATTCAGTAAATTAGAACAGACCCTTATTCTGTGGGTGTTTGGCCATCAACTATAGGTTAATTACTCGGTTAGTGTTATACGGGTTACACTGTTATGATTATAGGGGTTACTTAGTAATATAGGGGTCGGGTTTTTATGTCAGTGTTTTATGGATTACATTGGTATTTATTGTTACTCAATAAGTGTAAAAAGGGATTACTCTGTGAGTGTAATAAGGGTTACTTTCTCGGTGTTATAGGGTTACTCCATTTTTTTGTACAAGCGACTACACGGTGTGGTCTGGCTAACCGCTTATAAAACACATTGATATATCTTTAAATTCATATTAATATAAAATTTAAAAATTAAATACTAATAAAGTAATAAAATGAATCCTTTAACACTCATATGATGAATATGTTGTTTCTTAAGCATAAAGAAAAAATTTGAAAGATTCTCCCTCATTTTTTTTACAGTTAGGAGATTCTAAACATGAACAACAAACACAAAGGAAGCAATAAAAGATAGAAATATGGTATGTAAGGTCCATTCTAATTGACTGAATTGAGCTGAGCTGAACTTAATATTTTATGAGAAAAAGAAATTAAGATAAAAATAGAACTGAACTGAACTTATTGGACTAAACACAATTCTCTATACGTTGTGTAACTCATAAGTCAAAGTTGAGACAACGGCATGTGATTTGAAGCTTTAAGTACTCTCCCCTCCTCCTCCCTACGGAACCTTTCTTTTGTGCCTGCTTACTCAATTTCCAGACTTAGAATCCAAGCTACATTTGTGACTTTTCGTGGGAAACCAATAATAATTAATAGAAGTGAAAGTTTTAATGTAACTATAATAATACTAATAATAATTCAATATAGAGTGGTATACCTTGAATTGTGAATTTCAACTATTCAAACTCTTCATTTAAATTGCCAAATTGGGCAAGAAGGATAACAAAATGTTAACTTAAAAAAAAAAAAAAAAAAAAAAAGGAAAAAAAAAAGTAGAAAAATACAGACTAAACGACATTTAATGGAGTACTCTTTCTCTACTACGAGAGTGACAATGAGAATTTTCCTCTTGTTTCGCAACTAATTAGCTTTATTTTTCTCCTTATTTTCCCGCATAAATTAAAAATACCAAGAAAAAGGGGACAAGGATATACTAGTAAAGAAAAAATGTTTCTAATTTAACTTCATTAACTCTATTTAATTTTTTTGGTAGGTAACTTGTTCTAAAATTGTCAAAAATCAGGGAAAATTGAGATGTAGTCCATTCTAATAATCAAAAATTACTGCACTAATTTAAATTTAAACCACATTACTTATGTGATTACTCTGAAAAATTAAGTATATTATCAATCATATCATCTGCCTGTAATCAGTCCCTCCCAAATGATGATGATGATGAATGAAGTAATCTTCGCCACCGCCACCGCCGCCGCCACCAGTCATCATCATATGATGACCACCACCACCAATGTACTGCTGTTGTTGGTGGTGGTGGTGTGGTTGTTGATGTCTTTGAACCTCCTTTTGTCGTCGAAGCTCGATCACCTTCCGGTGAGAATTCGAGTGCTTGGCCGACACGAATGTCGGGCTTGCAGCCGGTCTATACTCGGGCACGAGCCGGCCCGACTTGTATCGAACACCACAAGCATTACACAACGTTTTCGGGCCCATAGGCCCGGTCCTCCACTGCGGAGTTTTCTCCGCAGCGCAATGCAGGCACCTCCGCACCTCCCCGGGCCCGGTCTCCGGCCCGCCACTCTCCCTCCTCTTCGTCATTGAGGGCTGCTTCTTCGCCCCCGTGCTTGGTCCGCTATTGGACGAGGACGTGGCCGGGGAGGGCGCGGAGACCATCAGGAGCCGGGTGGACCAGTCGCACGGGGCCACCCGGGACCTCTTGCTCCTGGCCTTCCCCGGGACTGTTGTCGGTGGGTTCGGGCCACCCTGTCGGGCCGGGCCGGGCTGTTGTGGGTTGGTGGGAATGAATTGGAGTTTGTGCAAGTCGTCGGTGGAGAAGGATTCCTCCACGAAATTCGAGAGCCATTCCAGCTCCGCCATATCATCATACTGTTTCACACATTTCCAAACAAATTAAAATTCATTCAACTTTTCCGCAATATTTGGAGCTAATTTAATCAACAACAAAAATAAAATACTTGCATTTTCTTACCCATAAATGCAGACTAACTGTAATGTAATAAAATACTCGGGTTTTAAACATTAATTACACCGATAGACGGACAAACAGACGGAGTAATAACATTCTTAAGACCCGATATTACTACGAGTAATAAATTAGGAAATATATTAAATGCTTACCGGAACGCATAAGTCGGCCCCGGAAAAATAAGAGTCGGGAAATGACGGGGCGCATGAGACGGAGGAATTGCAGCTATCGGAGGCCGGAGTAAGAGTGGAAGAATCAGTGGAATTACCGGTGACGGCGTCGAAGAAAGCGTCGGTCATCATTTCATCACCACCGTTGGATAAGTCTAGCAAATCCTCCACGAAAAAATCTGGAGCCTCCATTTTTAATAATAAATAACAATAATCTTCAAAATAAAAGTCTTTATATTTTGTTCTTGCTTAAAAACTCTTCTTTGATAGTGTTGTTGTGAATGTATTTTTAGAGAGAGAAAGAAGAGAGAGAAAATTTGGGGGAGTTGAGAGCTGAGGATGGTGAGGGGGAGAGGGTGTGTGAGGTTTGAGAGTGTTTAGATTTTTAAGCTCTTTAAAAAGGGGGGTCCAAATTAAATTATAATTTTTTTTATTTTTTATTAAATAAAAAAAAAATTAATTTAATTAGGTTTAGTTTAATTAAAAATTTAACTGTCTACAGTTGTGTGTTTAATGGTTAAGAAGTTTATTACTTACATCATTTTCGATGCGAAATTACAATTGTGTCCTTTTATAAGGTTCCTTTGCTTATTGTTTACCTTTGTTTTTTGTGATGATTAAAATGTGTGTTAGTTGCTTGTAACAATCAATTCTGCAAAAATTTCGGTTTGCCATGTATCTTTATTTTTCTTTGAAAGCCAAAATGCTTGACTTGCTACTCTAGTCTTCTACTTTTTTTTCTCCTCTTTTTATATGGTGTTGCTAATTTCATTAGTAATGGTAGTTAATTTTAAACGTTTTTATTTACACGCGTTGCATGATAAGCGGTTATTTTTATTATCTTTCGCCGTAATTAAAATTCATATGAATTTTATTAACGTTTTTTTAGAATTTTATAGCGTTTTATTCTATTTTTGTTACACCATATTAGGTATTGCAGTTAAAATGTTGTTTTGTCACTTTAGAATTGAAATTTTGGATGGTTAATTCAACATTTAAGTCATTGACTCGTTGTTGCCATTCCTATCATTTCACTCGTGAACATAATAACATCAAAAACACTATTAATGAAGCCAATAACTATTGAAATCAAACACCAAAAAAATACAAAAACAATTGAGGACACATGAGATACTCTCATTGGTGTACTAGTTGGTCACAAAATAAAACAATGTAATATATTTTCTGTTGAATGTTATATCAAATTCCCTCTATTTTTCATTGATCATCCTTCTTATTGTTTTAGATGTAATAATCCTCATATATTAATATTTACAATCACATTTTTAGAACATAGTACATAGTACTCTTTCTATCCCTAAATTACATTCCTATTTCTAGCATTTATTCCTTACATAATAGAGAGAAGTAGGAATGTAATTTAGGAACAGAGGGAGTATATAAGTACGAAAATTCAAGGGGGCTAATTTGTGTTTCTACATAGGTCCAAACTAAGCATACTATCTTAAATCATCGAAATTGAAAGGAAAAGGCATTTTGTGGTAAGTCTTACAAAAAATTAAGGGTCTTATTGCGGAAAATAATAGCATTATGCTCTTACCAAAAAAAAAAAAAGAAATCAAACTAGAATAAAATTCCTTAAGGTAGTTAAGGCCCTATTTTTTTTGAGCTTCTGGGTAGAGCTAGCTGAGCAGGGATTAGTAGAGCAGAGTAGGGAGCCAGGGATTAGCATAGCATATTTCAGCAGAGCATGGCTTCCAACACACTGCAGATTTCAGCAGAGCAGAACAACTTAAAAGAACAGGGCCTAAGTGTCTTTTGAGGCACAACAAAAATTACATTGTGTGATATGACCATCTTTATACTACCTCCGTTTCGCATTATCTGCAACAAAGGGGTATTATTTGTGAGATATAAAATATTCCTTTGTTACAGATAATGCGAAACGGAGGTAGTATTAAGTTTAAATAGATCAAGGTAAGTGAGTATCAACTATCAAGTAGTACGTAATAAAACATCCCTTAACTTATCAAAATTTATGTGAACTTATTAATAATCCTTATATGAACTTATCAAGGGAGACACTAACCAACACGCTTGCATTATAACATGAACGGTTTTATTTACCCCTTACATGAATAAGCCCTCAAACACATTTCTATCCCATTTTACTTCTCTTCCTACCAACTCTAACTCATTCTCTTTAATTTCTCTCTCTACCCAAGTAACCACCACCACCACCACCACCACCACTAAGTTTGTACTACTTGATTTGGGTAAAAATACCCTAGGCCAGTTGGCCCAATCGGAGTCCGCCACGTGTCACTGAAAGGGGCGCCACCTTGGACCTCTCAGAGAACGACACATGGCAGACGGATAAAAGGACCTGGGATTGGCGGCTTTCAGGCCCAAATCCCGAGGTCTGCAAAAGCTGCGTGAATATTCCCTAGGGAGTGCACGTTTTTCGAGAAGCCTATAAATAGGAGATGACCTCCTCATTTATGGCTACGTGAGACATCTTGACATTCAATACGAGATACGTTTCTTTTGACACTCTTTACGAGATATACTCAGTGATTACTAATCATTGTTAGAACTGTCACTCTCAAGAGAACAGTACACCCGAGCTCGGAATCCGAGCAGATAACCCTTTACATTCCGCACCTTATTCTTCGGACTTAGACTAACTTAAGCTTCGGAGGCGGACCACCGACCATTCGGTGCTCCGTTGTTTTGCAGGTACAGGCATCCAAGCGAGCATCCAGTCTTAGTGTTGTAACTCTCCCAAGGGACTCAAAAAACCCCGAAACATTTGGCGCCGTCTGTGGGGAGAGTACCTCTAAGATGGCCTCTTTGGAAACTGTACCCATTTCTATAACTAATCGGCCTCCAGAAACCAATCGGCCACTGGAGACTAATCAGCCACCAGAGACCAATCGGTCCCTGGACGAAGTGTTGGTCCAGACGGACCATGATTCAGGTGACGACGGTGACGTCGAAACTTATACTACTAGAGATGGGTCCCTCATCTCCAAGCGCATCCGCAGCAAGGAAAAGCGGGAGCGCCCTCACTCTCAGACTGCTCCGAGCAAACCAGCCGGACATTCAAAGAAGCCGTCTGAGTCTACCAACGTGGAAGGGTCAGACCCAGTAACTAGAGACGAGCTCATGAATCTTGTGAGCACTCTCCGTGGTGAGATTAAACAACTCACCAACAAGAAGTCGGCTACTCCTGCCAAGGAACAGTCGGCCAAGAAGTCAGCCCAAATGGGCAAGAACAAATCAATCAGGGACCGACAACCGATTCCTCATCCCAAGGACGCGGCTTGGCCTCAGTTTGACCTTTCAAAACTCCGTTTCCCAGAAACGGTTGCAAGAAAAGCCATTCGGCATGTTCAGCCAAATGGTAACAAGAAAACACTCTGATGCTCGACATTACATCGAGCAGAAGAGGAATGAGCTTTCAGAGTCGGCCTCAACGTCGACTTATCACGACAGCTCCCAGCATACCTCGTTGAGGTATTCACATTCTGTACATGAGACTCCAATAAGCAGCCCCCTGGTTCAAGTTGGACCTCATGTCATCCAGCCGGCTCAGTACACGGCTCAGCCATTGTACCAAACGCCTGCTCAACCTTACATCCAGCCTGCTTTCTTTGGAGGACAGGCGGCATGCGGCTATCAGCCCATGGACTGGCAGCTTAGGCTGCAGCACCTTGGAGACCAACCCTCTGCTTTCTCTAAGGAAATAACCGACGCCGAACAGCCGGCCAAGGTTAAAAATGTGTTGGTAGGAACCTATGATGGGACCACCAACCCCGAAGACCACCTGCTAGCATACACCCACCTCATCTATTTACAAGGGCTGGATGATGCCGCATGGTGTCGCTGCTTTCCAGCCACGCTGAAGGGCATAACCCAACAGTGGTTCGGCAACTTGCCGGCTGGTTGCATTAATAGCTTCAAGACGCTTGCGTTCTTGTTTGCTTCCAACTTCTCTATGAACATCCCTGCCAAGAAAACAAGCCTTGATCTTGGCAGCGTACAGCAGGGAGATAGAGAAGGCTTGCGTTCTTACGTCAGGCGGTTCAATCTGGTACGAATCCAGATCCATGGGCTATTTGACGAGGTCGCCTTTACAGACTTTTTCAAAGGTCTAAAGGACGGTTCTACATTTAAGTACGAACTTGTCCGAAAGCAAATTTTCACTCTGCAGGGAGCGCTGCGAGAGGCGGAAGCCTATATACAGGCGACCGAGCTCTGCTCCCCCAACAAACAGTCGGACTCTAAGAGGTCCGACCGACAGAAGGAGAGTCGGCCTGCTCAGTCGGCTCCCAAGCCAGAAGAAAGCAAAAAGAAAAAGCAAGTCTGGGCCGTTGATAACTCTGATCAGCCGGCCCAGAAGAAGAAGAGAGAGTGGAAACCGTATGTCCCAAGGTACGAATTCCACAAGGACTGCTGCTCCATCTTGATGGAAATCAAGGACCGGCTGACTCTTGAGAAGCCGGCTCCAATGAGAGGTTCCATTGAAAATCGGAACAAAAATAAACATTGCCATTTCCATGAAGATGTCGGTCATGACACCAACGACTGTTTCAGCCTCAAGCGAGAGCTTGACCGTCTGGCCGACAAAGGACAGCTAAAGTCCTATGTGAAGTCCAAAGTGACTTCAAAGGCGAATCAGGGGCAGTCCAAAAAGAAGGCTCCCCAGCCGACTGTTAGTACCGACACCGATGAAGATCCGGTATATACCATAGCAGGCGGATTCGCCGGGGGTGGCCCGACCATTCGGGGCACCAAGGATCATCTGAAAAAGATGATCCATTCCGTTGAAGAGGGAGAGGCGGCAAGCACATCCGCCTTCCCCGAAGTCATCATCACCAAAAAGGACAGAGGCAAAGTCCGTCGGCCGCATGATGACCCTGTTGTCATTGAATGCAAAGTGGCCAACCAACTGGTTGGTCGAATCTTGATCGACACAGGCAGCTCCTCTGACCTCATCAGCCTCAAATGCTTGTCCAATCTCAAGTACAAGCCAGACAGCATGATGGAGGTTTCTCACACCCTTGTAGGGTTTGGGGGAGGACTCGTGCACCCTGTCGGACGGATAGATTTGCCCATCCGGCTGGGGCAAAAGGGAAACGGCCGGCATATGACCATCCGTTTCCTCGTGGTTGAAGAGCTTACTGCCTACAACCTCATCTTTGGTCGACCCACTCTTAACGAGTGCAAGGCTGTCATCATTCCTGCCCTCATGCTCGTTAAGTATGAGAGGGATGATGGCACAGTCGGCTCCCTTAATGGGGACCAGAAGACAGCTCGGAAGTGCTATCTCTCGGATGTCAAGCCCGCGGCCGCAGCAGCCGTCCGAGGCAAACAAACAGTCGACCTTGATGATAACAAAGACCAAGCGGCCCCACCAGCTGAGAAAAAGAGAAAAATTGATCAACTGGTGGCGGTCAAAAAAGAGAAAAAATAGCAATCACTGACCGGGGAACGGTCGGATGATCTCCGTCCCCAGCCGACTGGTGAACACATTGATATCCCTCTGGATGACGCTCGGCCAGAGCGGACTGTTAAGGTAGGGACGGTTGCATTTGCTAAGCTAGGTGACAGTTTGCACCAGCTTCTGAAAGAATTCAAAGACACCTTTGCCTTTGAAGTGGAAGAGATGCCTGGCATAAGCCCGGATCTCGCTGTCCACAAACTCGCCGTGGATCCCAAAAAGAAGCCCATTCGGCAAAAGAAGAGAAATCACGGCAAAGAAAGAAGTCAGGCGTCAGCAGCTGAAGTTAAAAAGCTGCTGGACGCCAAGTTCATTCGGCCATGCAACTTCCCTGATTGGGTAGCTAACGTTGTGTTAGTAAAAAAGCCGAATGGTACTTGGCGGATGTGTGTTGACTACACCGACCTGAACAAGGCATGTCCGAAGGATAGTTACCCATTGCCAAAGATCGACAGTCTGGTCGATTCAACAGCCGGACATGCCCTGATGAGTTTTATGGACGCCTATTCAGGCTTCCACCAGATTCCCCTGTGGAAAAAAGATCAAGAAAAGACGGCATTCGTCACTGATTAGGGGTTGTTCTGTTATACTGTGATGCCGTTTGGCTTGAAGAATGCGCCTGCTACTTTCCAACGAATGATTAATACGGTCTTCATTAATCAGATTGGGAGGAATGTAGAAGCATACATTGATGACATGATAGTCAAATCCAAACTACAAGCGGATCACCTTGCTGATCTCCGAGAAACATTCGCCACACTCAGGCGGCACAAGGTCATGCTAAATCGAAAAAAGTGTGTCTTTGGTGTTGAGTTTGGGAAGTTTCTCGGATTCCTGATTGATCAAAGGGGAATAGAGGCCAATCCTGAGAAAATACAGGCTGTCATCGACATGCAGTCGCCCCGTACTGTGAAAGAGGTTCAAAAGCTCACAGGTTGTCTGGCGGCCCTAGGGAGATTCCTCAGTCGGTCAGGCGATAAGTGTCTCTACTTTTTCCAAGCAATCAGGAAGAAGACTAATTTTGAATGGGGTGGTGATGCAGAGGCGGCCTTTCAAAAGTTAAAAGCTCATTTGCACTATTTGCCGAGGCTTGTTAGCCCCTTGCCCAAACAGACGCTCTTTATGTACCTGGCCGTCTCCGATCATGCCCTCAGCGCTGTTCTCTTAGCTGAAAGAGACGGCACTCAGCTCCCAGTCTATTTCATCAGCCATGTTCTCAGGAACGCTGAGCTTCGGTACCCCATAGTTGAAAAGTTTGGTCTCGCTCTCTACATGGCCATCAAGAAATTGAAACCTTAATTCTTGGCACATGCGGTAGTGGTCTATACTGACCAGCCGATCAAGCGGCCACTGACAACCTTGGAGTCTTCTGGACGAATGCTCAAATGGGCGATTGAAATGCAAGGATTGGAAATCACTTACGAACCCAGGAAAGCAATAAAGGGGCAAGCATTCGCCGATTTTATTGTGGAAATGACAAGGCCGGCTGCTCCGGATGATACTAGTCAGGTTTGGAAAGTGTATGTGGACGGGAGCTCCACTGCGAACGGTTGTGGTGCAGGGATTATCTGTCAGTCTCCTGAGGGGGACAAATTCGAATATGCACTACGGTTCAAGTTCCAGGTCTCTAATAATGAGGCCGAATATGAAGCCCTGCTTGCTGGCATTCGGTACTGTAAGGCAGCAGGGGCAAAGAAAATTGACGCCTGCTCAGACTCTCAATTGGTCGTACTCCAAGTCAATGGAACGTACGAGGCCACTCATCCGGCCATGGTAAAATATTTGCAGGCGGTCAAGGCTGAAGTTGGGACACTTGAAGAATTTACACTAAGTCAAGTGCCCAGGTCTTCTAACAATCAGGCGGATGCCTTGTCCAAACTAGCATCATCCGCCTCTTGTGAAACGCCTCGGTCAGTCTTCTGGGAGGTCATGGAAAAAAGGAGTATCTCTGAAGAAGACCCCATTGGAGTTCTTGACCGAAGCTCAACCTGGATGGACAGCATCCGGACTTATCTTACAGACGGCAAGCTCCCTGACTCACCACAGGAGGCGGCTGTTTTGAAAAAACGAGCGGCTAACTTCGAGTTGGGACAAGGAGAACTCTTCAGGGCTGGTTTTCTGAAGCCTCTGTTGAAGTGTGTTACCCCTGAGAAGGGTAAGGAAGTCCTCGAAGAGTTGCATGCAGGATTCTGCGCCTCCCATATAGGGGGCAGATCCCTTGCTGCCAAAGCCAGGCGGCTTTACTTCTGGCCTACACTGGAGTCGGATGCAATGGAGTTGGTGAAAAAATGTGACAAATGTCAAAAATTTGGCAAGCTCATTCATCGTCCGGCTACAGACCTGTCGGCCATCCACAGCCCAATACCCTTTGCCAAATGGGGCATGGACATTCTGGGGCCATATACAGCCGCACCAAGCGGCAAGCGCTACATATTGGTGGTTGTGGATTACTTTACTAAGTGGGTAGAGGCGGAGGCAGTCAAAAACATTAAGACAAAAGATGTTATTTCCTTCATCTGGAGAAACATAATCACTCGTTTCGGGGTGCCCATGTCTATGGTTTTTGACAATGGTCCTCAATTTGAGACGCCTCAACTCAAGACTTGGCTGGGAGACCAAGGGATCTCTAGCTTTTTTGCATCAGTCGGCCGGCCTCAAGCAAACGGCCAGGTCGAGGCTTTTAACAAGTTAATCTCAGACGGAATTAAAAAGAAAATTGAACGGGCTGGTGGCCTTTGGGCGGATGAATTACCACACGTCCTCTGGTCCATCAGGACGACTGCTAAAGGGGCAACTGGAGAGACCCCATTCCTTATGGTGTATGGTGCAGAAGCTGTCTTGCCCATTGACACTATGAGCCGACTCTTCGAATCATGTTGTATGATGAGGAGGCAAATTGGGAGGCCATGCGTCTAGCATTGGACTCACTACCAGAGGGCAGGGGCAATGCTGCCTTGCGCCATGAGATATACCGTCTGAGAATGACTCGGGCTTACAACAAAAGAGTACACAGGCGTCCTCTCAAAGTAGGGGACTTTGTGCTACGAAAAATGGAAGCAGTCGGTAGGGCGAATGAGCAGGGAAAGCTAACCCCAAATTGGGAAGGTCCCTACCGAATCTATGAGGAAATAAGAGACGGCACCTACCGCCTGGAAGAACCAGACGGCAGGCAGCTGCCCAGAACTTGGAATGTAGACAACTTGAAAAAGTACTACTTCTAAGTACGAATGTAAATGCTTCAATTTTGTTATCTCAAAGATTTGTTAATGAGAATATGCTTCCCTTTTTCAAACTTTTATTATTTTCAGCACCGTCTGTACCAGCTACAGACGGTCAATATGTTTGAATGGCGTCTTTCTCAACAGCAGACGTCCCAAACCCTTTGAAGGAGCCGATTGTTCTAAACAGTCGTTCCTACGAAATTTTATTAAGTTTATACCAACATTTACTTAATCAATTACGAGGCCTAAGGCCAGATAAATATAAAAAGAGACCGAATGGTCACAGTCTGCTCCAACATGAGTATGACCGTCTGCTCCAACATGAGTCAGATAACCGGCGACGCCCATTTGGGTGAATTCGTCGAGGAGAAGCATCTCCCATTTGGGTGGCACATTGCTCTACGAATATACAAGCGGCCCAACCGAATGCTAAGGCAGCACTCGCAGTCGTTTGTTTTAATCGAAAGTGAAATCTAAAAGGCCAAAATTTTCTATCTGTTCTAGCACAGTTCGGAAATGGTCACTGTTTCATAAGTAGAGGCTAACCGAGGCATAACGCCGGATGCGCCTGTTTTAGCTCAGGGGCAAAACAGGCGGAAAAATTTTATAAAAATGCGTTAAGTTAACTACTTAGCACTTATTTGAGGCTATCAGCCGGATGCCGCCTGATCCTTACCTATGGGGCAAGACAGGCGGACGAATTATTTTAACGAAAATAAGTTAAGTCCCAGACTTAACACTTTAATCTCAATGAGGCCAATGGCCGGATGCGCCTGTTTTTGCCTATGGGGCAGAACAGGCGGGGATTTTTTCTTAGCATAACAGCTAAGTTGGAAATTTGAGTTCTGTTCGAGCCAATGGCCGAATGAACACTTATTTTTGCCAAATTCTGGATGGACGTCTGCCGCGTGGTTTGGGGCAATCACCATAGTGATTGATTGACTTGGAAACCATGAATACTTTTATATGTATCAATAATTTCCAAGTCAATCAATCTCGTAAACCGAAACCACTCGACATCCATCCAGGGGCAAGAACATTCGCATGGTATACAGGTTATAATACATGCAAAAATTATAATACATGCAAAAATTTCAAACAATTCAAAGGGCAGAATGAAAAACTTCAGCCAAATGGCCGAATGATTCAAATTAAAAATGACCAATCGCCACCAGACGATTGGTTAAATTGTTACCTGGCAAAGCCAGGGAAATTGTCAAATTACCCGACCCCTCGGTCGGTAAAGATACATAAATACTCGGCACACAGGCCGGAAAAGCAAGTACATGGCCATTCGGCCGCAGAAACAGAAAATAAAAAGCTTAAGTGATCAGGGGAGAGCCTCTTCATTGGCAGCCGGCCTGTTGTCCTTCGGCTGCTCTTCATCATCTTTCTCTCGCTCCTCCGCCTGATCTCCCTCCTCCTCCCCAGAGGACGACTCCTCAGAAGAGTCGGACCCAGAGCCTTCAGCAGCCTCGGCCTCAGCATCAGCCTTGGAAGCTTCTTCCATCTCCTCAAGGAGGCGATCGTCGAGAGCTTTGCTGAGCTCATCAAACTTGGACTTCCAAATCTGATAGTCCGAGCCTGGCTGAACAGCCGCCCAAGTGTCCCGCATGATGATCTCATTGTCCCTGATCATTTGTTTGCCCAGTTCAGATCTCTCTTGCTCGGCACAGGACTCGAACTTGGTCCTCCAGGGAGACCTGAAGGCGGGCCGAGTCCAGATCCTTCTTCACCTGCAGATTGGCCTCCGACTGCGAATACATCATATCAAGCGTCAGAAATTCATTCTGAGCAATATCAAATTGAGCCCTATCCAAGGCGGACTCGGCCTGAGCCTTAGCAGCTTTTACCTCTTTGGACTTCTCCTTGAGGGGTTTTCCGAGCCCTTGGACGCGCAACATGGCCTGCAAAAAGAAGCCGGATGGTTAAGAACCAGGCGGATAAAAGAGAAAGACGAATGTTAAGGCAAGGCTAAGTTTATACCTCACAAAGGTTCCCTAGAATACCATCAAGGTCTAGGGTGCCGACTCCTCTGACGGATGCTTTATCATCCGGATCAATCGCCCTCAGCATGGACTTGGCCATTTGAACTACAGTCGGCCTCTGTATGGGAACTGCAAGAAGAAAAAGTTAGAAAAGTACTCAAGTAGGGATAACTTGAAGAAAGGAAAAGGGGACGAATGGTTCTTATCATCTTCCTCATCCACCTCCTCTTCCCCCAGAACCCACTTCTGACCGGTAGAAGAGGCGGGCCTTTTCCCCAAAAGCCTCTCCTTACCGGAAGAAGAGGGGGGCTTTTCCCCCAGAAACCTCTTCTCACCAGCAGGGGCGTCTGAGGGCCTCTTGGGCTTATGAGCAACGTGCTTCCGGCCGCCCTTGCCGGATGCGCTCACATCACCCGCCCTAGTCTTATGGAGCTTATGGTCGGATGGTTTGGACGGGGATTTGGAGGAGGTACCCTGTGTCATTGAAGACAAAACAAAGGTCAGTAAACATTCGGCAAAGGATAAGCATTAATCAGAAAAATGCTAAGTACAAAATCTTACCCCTGGGGTACCGGCTGGTTGCTGCTCTTCCACCCTTGTGGTGGCTTCCGCCCTGTTAAGGACGTTTGATCTATATTTGGCAGCAGATACAGCCGGCTTCCTGGAGGCCGAGAGTTTCTCCATCGCTTTGTCTGCAAAAAAGAATCAAGTGTTAGTCATATTTAACAAGTGAAGACAAGCAAAATAAATATGGCATATTAAACAGACGGCCGACTACCTCTCGGCATCTCAGTACTTAGCCCACAAGCGGCCAAGAACGTCCCTTCCTCAAACCATTTGTACAAAGGGAGATAGCATTGAGGGGTGACTTCCTTGTCCCCCTCATCATTCGTCTTCACAGACACGGTGAACAAACCCGCGTCCATGATCTCCTCCTTTGCTCGTCTAGGAAGAGCTGGCAATGCACTCCTGCCTGCTAGGAGAGGTGGATCCTTGTTCCACCTGTTATACTTTTGGATCAGGCGGCGGTCGGCAGTTTTGACTATGTAGAACTTAGTTCTCCAGTCTTTCCACTTGTTCTCTTTGCCGACAGCCATCATGTACCCCTTGCATGTAGTCAAGGTGTACCAGCCCTCGCCACCCCTAGCAGGCGCCCTGCTAAGATAATGCATGTGGGCGAATGCTTCAAAGCTCACCTCCACTTCCAGCATCTCGCAGGCGGCAACGTACCCCAGAATATTGATCCATGAATTAGGTACGAGTTGCCAGATACCAAGTTGGTATCCATCCAAAATCCTCTCCACGGCCGGGTGGAGAGGGAAGCGCAAGCCAGCCTGAAAGGCCGCCTCATAACAACCGAATGCTCGGTCTTCATAGCTGGCCATACTCGGCCAGGTAATGGTGTCGTCTTTATTGGGGACGCACAAAGTGAAGCCATGGCTGGTAGAGGGATATTCGGTCGTTGGACGATCACCCTAAAACCAACAATATTTCTACCTAAACCAGCCTAAAACAAGTCTAGGGTAAGTAGAGGATCGTATCCACAGGGAATGGGTAAGTACACCGAGAGTATGAAACGGTTGCAATCTAGTTCGGTCACAAATTGGGTTTTGAATGGTAAGCTACTATATAAAAGAACGCTAGGGGAAACGGGATTCAACACCAACCAAAGCCAAGGAATCAATAACAGGGACAAATCATGAATACACATAGAGGATAGAAAAGGAACTTAACATTGCCTTCTTTCGAAGTCACAACATAAGTACTCCCTAGATTAAGCACTAACACGATAAGGATTAAGTCTCAAGGATAGGAAGTGGGTTTCTAGCTCGAGTTTGTCTCTCGATCGCTCCGAACTAGCATGAAGCTCGGATAATTGGGATTTCTCACCTAATTACCATACTAAAGCAACCTAGTCAATGAAACCAAACATCCAAAATCATGAAAGTAGCATAATCTAATTACACAAGAAAAGACTCACTCCGAAGCCCCATCTTTCGATGTGAGAAAAGGGATGAACACATGGGCATAATGTGGCCAACAAAATACACATGCAATTATCAATTCAAGCATAAACAACTATCAATCCAAGGTAGCACATGAATAATTCCAAGTCAATTAACCATAGCTTGGTTGGGTCTTCACCCAACCCCTAACTAAAAGACTACTCACTAAACATGGTGGAAATTACTCTAACAATTAAATCTAGGGTTTTCATGAATTCAAATAAGCTAGGAAAGAGATGAAACAAGGATGGATTAAACATGCAAGAACAAATAAACAAGATTAAGGGAGAAATTATCAACTCAAAGCAATTAAAATTAAAAATTAAGAGCAAGAGATAGAGGAAAGAGATTACTTAATAAACTTCAAAGTTGGGAAAATTGTTGAAATTGATGGAACAAACTTCCAATAATTCTACTACAATGATTGAGTTTGAGAAGATCTAAGCTAATTAATGAGGGTTGAGAAGAACTAAGGGCCTAGGAAAACTAAGAGGGCAAAAGAAGATGATCTTCTCCAAGGAAGAAGATGCAGAAAACTGAAGCCAAGGGTCGTATTTATACACCCCGAAATAACATTGTAAAATCCGCCCAAAAAGTCGGGTCTGCATGTAGGAGCGCCCGCTCCTATATAGAGGAGCGCCCGCTCCTCAGGCTGGAGCGCCCTCTCCTGGATCTTGCGCGCCCTCTCCTCCTGCAGCAATTTGAGGCAGTTTGTAGGAAAACAGGGAGGAGCGCCCGCTCCTATATAGGTGCACGCCCGCTCCTAAAAGTGCAGGGGAGGCAGAATGTGGCAGTTCAGGCAGGAGCGCCCGCTCCTAACAGGCTGCACGCCCTCTCCTCTTGTGCTTTGCTTCCAATATAGTTCTTCATGTTCATGCTATGTGACCAATTTCTCCTTGCATCTACAAACACGAACACACACATAAAAAGGAACGGGGAAGCCAAAAGTTGTAATCATACACAAAAAGGAGTCGGAAAGGGGGATAAAGAGGGGAAAATGACAACAAAATTGTGCTAAAAATACCATGATAAGTGGACAAATAAAACA
Source organism: Chenopodium album (assembly GCF_948465745.1). Lineage (NCBI taxonomy): Eukaryota > Viridiplantae > Streptophyta > Magnoliopsida > Caryophyllales > Amaranthaceae > Chenopodium > Chenopodium album. The sequence continues at coordinate 26,928,209 of NC_137860.1, read as the reverse complement.
CTTATCAAATTCCCCCAAACTAGCCAATTGCTTGTCCCTAAGCAATTCACTTGGCGCAAAAGAAACCAATAGATTAATCCGCTCAAAGAAAAGCACATGTAAAGATAAAAGAATCCTTAAGCAATAAAACTCGAGCATGAGGTATATGCCTAAGATCAACCACGGTCATGACTAGCCAAGGCCTAGCTAACCTTCCCGAATGTACTCAACTTTGGTCCATTCAACCAATCTTACCGCGTCCCCAACACAAAGTTCAAATTCCCCCTAATGGTAGTGTCTCATGACTCCTCGAAGGAGCCGGAAGAAAAATAGACAAAAGAAGGTTTAGAACACTCGACATCTCAATGATAAGTACCCTCTCCATATGCTTGTGAACCAACTCCCTCCACCGACTATGGCTTCAACTACTCTACTAACATTACAAAACTCAAGGATTACGACACAAGTTAAGGCATAGAGAAAACTAGAAGTGCTTTGCAATTAAAGTCAAGCTAAGGTATATAGCACTAAGAGCAAACCTAAAGAGGTTTCTAACTTTGACCCAAATTACAAAATATGAATAAACTTGAAATAAAAACGCACCCCCAAGCTTGTTTAATTGCTAGGGTGATGGCTATTCATCACTTCTTTTCTTTCCCTTCTTTTTTTTTTTTTTTTTTTTTTTTTCTTTCTTTCTTTCTTTCTTTTTTTTTTTTTTTTTTTTTTTTTTTCAAACTTGAACATTTACATCACTAACTACTAATTACAATAAATTAAAAATTGAACTAAGAAAACAAGAATGATATGCCTTAATTTTTTTGTGAATAAACAATACATAACAACCTTCATCAATCACTAAGAGTAGTTTAGGCTGCGATCTTGGGAGTTGGGACTCAAGTTGTCGATCTAGGTACTAAATCAAAGAGGATCCTTGCCACTCATTCAAAATGTAGTAGGCTTGAAAATATTACAACCTCACTTTTGGGAACAATATGGGATCAATTACTACCTTTTGGGGTTCAAATTCCTTCGATATGGGCGACACCTTCTTACCACAATCCTAGACTTTTGGTTTCGTACATTCGGTAAGGTTATTCTCACCCTAGCCTAAACTAGCCAATTCTATGTTCAACCAAGGGCATCTAAACCATACTCGAAATTTTATTACCAAAAGAAAGCAAATATCCATCACATGCAATCCAATATCATCATTGAGGACTATTCTAAAAGCAAATTTTATTTTATTTTATTTATTTTTTTTTTTTTTAGAAGGGGTAAAGGGACTAAAAGGAAAATATAAACAAGAAAAGAAGGGAAGGAGTTACCATTGATCTTGATGTAGTAGTGTCTCTTATATACAAGGTGATAAAAGAGTAGTGATTAGTAGCAAAGCAAACAAGGACTATTATGAGTGGATCATACACATACGAGTTAAACAATCATTCCACAATTCATAAATAAATCGTCATTTGCAAAACTAGGACAATTATATCACAAGCTCACTTGAATTCATTTTACCATCAAAGACACTAGCCGAATCATCAAGCCAAATGACTACAAGCAAAGATAATATATACAAAGTTTAAAAGGAAACACAATCTTTTTTTTTTTATTTTTTTTTTTATTTTTTTTTTTTATTTTTTTTTAGAGGAGGGGAAAGAGGTACTAGCTAAAGAATTTGGATTAAGGGCTTTGGATTTTTGGGTTTTGGATTTTTTTGGGAAGGAGAGGAGGCTCATCAACAAATATCATCATCAAAAATGAAGCACATAAACCAAACCAAGCTCATCAAAATGCAAACATTCAACCATTAACTAACCAATCAAGACAAACGGAGCATAATCAAATTAAGCACAAAACTAGCAACATCAAATCCCAACTCTATGCAAGGCCTAAATACTCCCCCAAGCTAGACATTTAGTCACCGTTTCAATGAAACAAAATAGGTAATGAAGTAACCTCCCCCCAAGCTTGGGATTGGCACCGTCCTCGGTGTCCCAAGAAGTAAAAAGGGGCAATGAAACGGTGACTAGAATGCCTAGACCATCTAATTATGTCGGCGTCCCGGCGAATAGTGATAATTGTAGTTAATATCTACATCACTAGAAGTGGCCGGGGCGTCTACATAAGGAGGTAGATCATAGTTGGGGCAAGTGCGGTAATGGCCAAAGTCCGGCATACCTTGCTCACCCCAACCACCATCATAGCCGGGTGGAAACCCGTAATGCCCCCTTAGGGGGGGATCGAGCACCTCCGAACATGAACTATCTCCACTAACCTCGGGGACATAGTAATAGCTAGGGTCGCCCCTATAATCACTTCCCCCGGGTTGTGTGTAGTCATAAGGGGGAAAGGAGCGAAGCTCCTCAATTGAACTACGCGGGCCTTGCCAAAAGGGGTAGGTGGGTTGGCCATTGTTCCAACCCGCTACCGGCCCTTCTTGAACGGGACGGTTGGGATAGTTGAGGTAAGGGAGAAAGTCTCCCCTCTCAACTTGATGTTGGTAGCTTCTCTCCGCTACAAAACTTTGGTACTCATTTTGTTCAAGAAGTCTTTGATTGGTTAGATTTAATTGGTTGAAAGCAATTTCCACATCAAAGAGAGAAGAGGAGGAAGAGGAACCATCTACCCTAGATTGGGGAATGGAGGATGTACTCATACGACGGGGTACGGGTACATTCTCGCCACCACCGGCCATACCTCGTGGGAGTTGATCTCTTGGCACTTGCCATGTGTCCCCCACCGAGTTATTAACCGCCGGATTTGGGAGAGTGCAATAATGCACCCCATTGACCTTCCAACTAAAGCGAAGATTTCGGCCCGGAATTTCACTAAGGAACTTCATATCACTAAGTGCCTTAAGATCAAGCATGTTAGAACTTTGGACCGGGGTCATTTGGTCTAGAAAAGACCCAAACCCTAACTTCCTCGCAATAATTGAAATCATTCCCCCGCATCTAATCTCTCCGCTCATCTCTCCACTTTCTCTTATTTCAATACATCTCTTGATGAACAAGTATCCCATGTTCACATTCCCTTCCACATTTCCTTCGAATCTTGAAGCTAGAAAGAGGCATTTGATCTCCTCTTTAGTTAGCTTCCCTAAGTCTTGTTTAGAAAAACAAGCATAGCTCATGATTCGCATGAAGATTCGAAGGACGGGGTGGATAATGTGGCTAGCATGGCTAGACCGGGTTGTGAAATTGGGATACCCCGCAATGGTATTCCACCACACTTGCTCCTCATAACTTGAGAAGTAAGTACCATTGGGGTCATAGACTTGGTTGAGGGTGGGCCATTCAAAAATTTCGTTCAATCTCGTCAAAGTTAAGGTTTTTTCGACATTGAACATTCTAAATTTTATTTCACATTCTAATGGCTCATCCTCAAGGCTTATGCGTTTCATAGAAACCGATGAAAGGAATTCAAGAGTTAGGGAAGAAAAGGTTTCTTCCGCAAGGTCCAAGAAGTCTAGCCAACCGAAGTTTTCGGCTACTCTTCTAATTCCCTCATCGACCCCTAGAAGTCGCATTGAATGTTGATGATAGAATCGGGTTGGAATAATTTTTCGTTTGGAAAGGTCATCGAAAGGCTTTTTAAATCGTTTATCGATTTTTAAAGTTGGTGGTGGGTTAGGGTTTTCTCGTTGTGAAGGGGATGAAGATGTTTGAGGTTCACTTGTTTTTCTTTTCTTAATCCCTCCAATGAATTTCTTCATTTTTTTTTCTTTTAGTTCGGAAAAAGGTAATTAGGAATAACACTCAACAACAAACAACTCCACACACACCCTTAACTTCAAACCCCCTTTAAAAATCCAAATGTACCTGTTCCACAACACAACCAACAATATATTCCAACACACAAATTCCCAACAACAATGTACTTCACTAATTTCACACAAATCACATTCACAAGATCACAATGTTTAAGCAATTTTCAATCACAATTTCAACTATTCTAAAAATCATTCACAATTTTCTCCAACAATTCTCCATAAACAACAATAATTGTTCAATTCCAACCAATCATGCAATCAACTACACAATTTATATGAAATAAACAATAATTATGAAAATTTGAAAAAGAAAGTTAAGTAGAGAAGTGGATTATACCAAATAGAGTATGAAAATACTCTAAAATCCTCCAAGGCTACCCAAATTTGCTCCTCCTTCAAGCTTTCACCTTTTTGCTCTTGTTCTTCAATGGAGATTTTGTGGGTTTTCGAATTTTTGACCAAATTTGTGAATTTTTGTGATTTTTAGAAAGAGAATTGGAAGGAGAGTAAGAATTTGTAAATTTTGAGTGAAAAAAAATGAAGGATTGATGATGATTTTGATGAGAGAAGGTAGAGAAGATGGGGTTTTTAGAGTGAGAAAGAGGTGGGTAAAGAGGAGAGAGAAGATGAATATGGGTAAATGAGAGGTGGAGAATGAGAGAAGGTAAAAAGAGATAAGGGGAAATCTTTATTTTTTTACACGGCAAGGGAGGAGCGCCCGCTCTCGTGGAGAGGAGCGCCCACTCCTGCCTTCAGGGACAGCTACTGCTTCATTTTCATCAGTAGGAGCGGGCGTGCAGGGTGTTAGGAGCGCCCGCTCCTACGATTTCTGAAGTTCCTGCCAGTTTTTCCAAAACTCAAATTTTTTTTTTTTTTTTTTTTTTTTTTTTTTTTTCGAGAGCTGAATATAGGAGCGGGCGTGCAGGGTGTTAGGAGCGCCCGCTCCTATAATTTCAATAGTTTCTGCCCAGTTTTGAGTAAACAGGAGCGGGCGTGCACTCCTTCAAGAGCGCCCGCTCCTAAATTTGCTGGAGTTCCTGCTTTGTTTGCTGCTAATAGGAGCGGGCGTGCGCTTGGGTAGGAGCGCCCGCTCCTAACTGGAGTTTCCAAATCTACCTTTCTTTTCTCCGAGCAAATTACCTACATCAAAACAAAACACTAAACAAAACATTCAAAATGTTAAGTGTTAGTTTAAGCTCTTTCATCTCTCGCTCTCTCTCTTTTTTTTTTTTTTTTTTTTTTTTTTTTTTTTTTTTTTTTTTTTTTTTTTTTTTTTTTAGTAAAAGCAAAAATACTCGGGTTGCCTCCCGGGAGCGCTTCTTTAACGTCACTAGCTTGACGCAAATTCGAAAAATACCCTCAAGGTGGGATAAAGTTCGAAACCAAATTGTCACCAATGTTTTCATTGTTACAACTCGCCATCTTGGGCAAAACTAAATTGTTTCCTTGACTAACACCTACAACAAATTCATTTTCATCATTTTTCTTTGAATCCTTCTTCTTCTTTTTTCTCTTTGATTTTCCCTTCCTCTTCTTCTTGGAAGCCTTGATGTCACCCTCTTCATCCTTGTGAGCATCGGACTCACCATCTTCTAGCATAGTCTTGAGGCAAGCAAGCATGGCGATCACCTCATCAAACCTATCGAAACCTTGCTTTGACTTATGGACATTGAAAAGAGGATTAGTAGCACAAAGCATTCTCAACATATGCAAATCATTATCACTAATAGCCTCTAAGGTCATGCAATCTTTCATGGGGGAAGGACATCCTCTCTTAGGGTCAATAGTAAGACAAAATTCATCATCACCCACATTTAATGTGAGTTTTCCTTCCCTAACATCAATGATTGCACCACCCGTTGCTAAGAAAGGCCGACCTAGGATAATAGGGGTGAGGGCATCTTCCGTCATTCCTAGCACAATAAAATCAACCGGAATGGTGAAATTACCTACCTTGAGAGGGACATCCTCAACCTTACCCTTAGGGAATTTGGTGGATCCATCGGCAAGTTGAAGAGTGACATTAGTGGGTACCAAACCACCTATACCAAGCTTCTCATAAACCGAAAAAGGCATCAAACTCACACTAGCTCCTAGATCACATAGGGCATTTTCAAAGGGAATGTTCTTAATAGAGCAAGGAATAGAGAAACTTCCGGGATCTTTTAGTTTAGTAGGAGAGTGGTTTTTGATAATTGCACTACAATTTTCGGTTAAGCTCACCGTGGTGGACTCACTCATGACAACCATCTCATCCTCACTTGACTTAGACACCTCACATTGTTTTTCCTCTCTAACCTCCTCATTCTCACTCTCTTTTTGCAAGCTCATGGGTGGAGTTTCATCTATGCTAGTCCCGCGTCTAGTCATAATTGCCTTACAATGTTCTTCTTGACTAGGAGAAGAGGTGCTAGAATTGTTACTTTTAAGTGCATTAACTAATTGAGTTAATTGAGTTTCTAGCATCTTATTGTGGACTTGCACTTGCTTTATAGACTCCTCTAAGTCATTGGTTTTCTTGGTTTGAGCATTAACAAATTTTTCCATTGTTGTTTCTAGACTTGACTTAGGAGGGGGAGCTTGAAGTTGGAGAGGAGGTTGAGGGATAGGAGCAAGGGTAGGTCTATTTCCTCCATTAAAACCGGGTGGGTTATTATTAGACGAATATTGACCTCTTTGGTGATACCTATTGTCATTTTGTTGATTAACTTGGTTGTTTGACACATAGTTACCATTACCTTGGTTCCTATAGTCTCCTTGATTATTTTGAACATTCCTTTGGCCACTATATTGACCTTGACCATTTCCTTGGGTTTGGCCCCCTTTCCAACCAAAGTTTGGGTGATGTTTCCATCCCTCATTGTAGGTGTTGGAATAAGGGTCATACCTGGGATTGGTTTGACCATTGTTGATTGCATTTACTTGTTCCATGGAAGGGGAAGGGGAGCATGAATCATTTAGCAAATAGCATTCCGAAGTCACATGATCATCACTTCCACAAGTATCACAAGACATCATTTGTATTGACATGTTATCATTTAATGAACTAGATGCATGTGAATTTTGACGTGGGGAAGGGGATAGAGAAGAGGATTGCAATTGATCAAATTTAGAAGATAAAGCATCTAATTTTGAATTAATCATGTTTATAGCATTTACCTCATACTTCCCTCCTTTCTTGGAAGTGCTTCTCTCATCGGGGCTCCAATCGGTGTAGTTTTGAACTACATCCTCTATGATCTTTAGTGCCTCCGTGGGTGGCTTGTTCATGATAGGTCCTCCCGATGCTCCATCCAAGAGTATGCGGTCCGATCTCAAGAGTCCTCTATAGAACCCATGGAGCAAGAGCCAATCTTCCATGCCATGGTGGGGGCATTGTTGTTGGTAGCTCTTGAATCTCTCCCAAGCATCATAGAGGGATTCGTCGGGCTCTTGTTGAAAGTTCGAAATCTTGGACCTTAACTCCGCCGTTTTCCCAAGAGGAATGAACCTCCCAAGGAATGCCGAAGTCACCTCATTCCAAGTATTCAATGAGTTTGGAGGCAATCTATCAAGCCAATCACTTGCCTTGCCCGTTAAAGAGAATTTGAACATGCTTAAGAGAATGTACTCCGGAGTCACCCCATTTGCCTTCACGGTGCTACAATACCGTGTGAATTGCTTGAGATGTGCAATGGGATCTTCATGCTTTGCCCCGGAGAATTGATGACCCTCAATCAAGGTGATAAGGGCGGGCCTTATCTCAAAGTTGTTTGCTTCAATAGCGGGAGTAGCAATCCCACTTGCTTCTTGATATGGAGGAGGAACACCAAACTCTCTTAAAGTCTTGTTCGGAGCGGCCATTTCAAATTGGTGAAGAGGTGGAGAAGTTGGAGAATTTGTCCTTGGTGACTCTAATGGAATGGTGTCTCCACTAGACTCACTAGAACTGGAATGATCGGACTCAACTACCACTTGTGCCTCACTTGATGTGGCACCCCTAGCTATCGCCCTCTTTTCTCTTCGATTTGCCCTTACTACTTTTTCAAGCTCAAGATTCAACGGCACAAGAGGAAGTGTCCTATTGCTGCGTTTGGGCATAAACAAAGAAGACTAGAAGGGAGATTAGTAGGTTAGTCAAAGAAAACAGAGAAAAATAAAGCTATACAAATGAACTAGTCTCACATATCTCATAAGTAACTCAATGCTTAACGCCATTCCCCGGCAACGGCGCCATTTTGGTAGAGGGATATTCGGTCGTTGGACGATCACCCTAAAACCAACAATATTTCTACCTAAACCAGCCTAAAACAAGTCTAGGGTAAGTAGAGGATCGTATCCACAGGGAATGGGTAAGTACACCGAGAGTATGAAACGGTTGCAATCTAGTTCGGTCACAAATTGGGTTTTGAATGGTAAGCTACTATATAAAAGAACGCTAGGGGAAACGGGATTCAACACCAACCAAAGCCAAGGAATCAATAACAGGGACAAATCATGAATACACATAGAGGATAGAAAAGGAACTTAACATTGCCTTCTTTCGAAGTCACAACATAAGTACTCCCTAGATTAAGCACTAACACGATAAGGATTAAGTCTCAAGGATAGGAAGTGGGTTTCTAGCTCGAGTTTGTCTCTCGATCGCTCCGAACTAGCATGAAGCTCGGATAATTGGGATTTCTCACCTAATTACCATACTAAAGCAACCTAGTCAATGAAACCAAACATCCAAAATCATGAAAGTAGCATAATCTAATTACACAAGAAAAGACTCACTCCGAAGCCCCATCTTTCGATGTGAGAAAAGGGATGAACACATGGGCATAATGTGGCCAACAAAATACACATGCAATTATCAATTCAAGCATAAACAACTATCAATCCAAGGTAGCACATGAATAATTCCAAGTCAATTAACCATAGCTTGGTTGGGTCTTCACCCAACCCCTAACTAAAAGACTACTCACTAAACATGGTGGAAATTACTCTAACAATTAAATCTAGGGTTTTCATGAATTCAAATAAGCTAGGAAAGAGATGAAACAAGGATGGATTAAACATGCAAGAACAAATAAACAAGATTAAGGGAGAAATTATCAACTCAAAGCAATTAAAATTAAAAATTAAGAGCAAGAGATAGAGGAAAGAGATTACTTAATAAACTTCAAAGTTGGGAAAATTGTTGAAATTGATGGAACAAACTTCCAATAATTCTACTACAATGATTGAGTTTGAGAAGATCTAAGCTAATTAATGAGGGTTGAGAAGAACTAAGGGCCTAGGAAAACTAAGAGGGCAAAAGAAGATGATCTTCTCCAAGGAAGAAGATGCAGAAAACTGAAGCCAAGGGTCGTATTTATACACCCCGAAATAACATTGTAAAATCCGCCCAAAAAGTCGGGTCTGCATGTAGGAGCGCCCGCTCCTATATAGAGGAGCGCCCGCTCCTCAGGCTGGAGCGCCCTCTCCTGGATCTTGCGCGCCCTCTCCTCCTGCAGCAATTTGAGGCAGTTTGTAGGAAAACAGGGAGGAGCGCCCGCTCCTATATAGGTGCACGCCCGCTCCTAAAAGTGCAGGGGAGGCAGAATGTGGCAGTTCAGGAAGGAGCGCCCGCTCCTAACAGGCTGCACGCCCTCTCCTCTTGTGCTTTGCTTCCAATATAGTTCTTCATGTTCATGCTATGTGACCAATTTCTCCTTGCATCTACAAACACGAACACACACATAAAAAGGAACGGGGAAGCCAAAAGTTGTAATCATACACAAAAAGGAGTCGGAAAGGGGGATAAAGAGGGGAAAATGACAACAAAATTGTGCTAAAAATACCATGATAAGTGGACAAATAAAACACTTATCAATGGCCCAGAACAACCTTACACTTAAAACTTGTAAGGCCGTTTTCCATGGTGTTCCGCCTGCTCTGCGGAACATGATGATAGTAGGGGGCTTTCTCCAAGCGCCTGGAAGCGCTCGGCTCGGCCCAGGATTACCCCCTCTCAACTGCCAAGGATTCCCTGGCAGCGTCTACTCTGGTCCTTGCCTCCCCTGAAGAGGCCGAGGCATTATCTGAAGAAGATGACGAGGCCGACTCGTCATCAGAGCTAAGGGACTGCCGACTGGTGCCAGCAGGGTCCTCCCTTAGACTCTCTTCCGGCGCCTGTTCAGAAGGCTCGGCTGCATAGGTTTCATCTGCCTCCTCCAGTATCCTATCACTAGGAGTACCGCTTGAAGAGGGCGAATGGTAATAAGTAGGGGTAGGAGGAAGATAAGAAGGGCTATCAGGGTGTTCCGACACCTCACTTCGAGGCACCCTCATTGAGCCGTCAGAATAAAGAGTTGAACCATCCGACGGGAAAAAAGATCCATCGGAGTTGGGTTTTCTTGCTGTTCTTTTTGTTCTGGCCATCGTGTCCTGCACAGACGCGAAACCAGTCGGATTCGGAGAAGTTCGCAAAGCACAGTCGCTGGTCAAGCAGTCAGCACTGCAAGTTCTAGATTCAGCCGTCCCCGGTGACCGGCTGATCACTATCCTATACTGTGCCGCATGCGATTGGGAAACCATTTTTTCGAAAACAAAGAAAAAATGTAAAATAAAAGAAGAAACAGGCGTTACCTTTAGAAGAAGGGTGAAAGACGCTTGGTTGGCTGAGAACGGTCGGACAGCGGGCCGAGTGTCGGATGCTTGAGAACTAAGAAACACTTAGGGAATTTTGAGATTCTTAAAGTCAAAAGTCAGAGATTCTCAAAAGATTCGCAAAGGTGTAAAAGATTCGGGGGTGAAAACTTTCCATTTATAGAAGGGTTAAAAACCCTAAAACTTTCCCTCCACAGTAACTATTCAAAATCCGACCAATTGGATGTTGACACCTGTCACAGGTAACACGTGGCAAGCGCGTGTCACCTGTGAGGGGCAAATGATTTGGGTAAAAATACCCTAGGCCAGTTGGCCCAATCGGAGTCCGCCACGTGTCACTGAAAGGGGCGCCACCTTGGACCTCTCAGAGAACGACACATGGCAGACGGATAAAAGGACCTGGGATTGGCGGCTTTCAGGCCCAAATCCCGAGGTCTGCAAAAGCTGCGTGAATATTCCCTAGGGAGTGCACGTTTTTCGAGAAGCCTATAAATAGGAGATGACCTCCTCATTTATGGCTACGTGAGACATCTTGACATTCAATACGAGATACGTTTCTTTTGACACTCTTTACGAGATATACTCAGTGATTACTAATCATTGTTAGAACTGTCACTCTCAAGAGAACAGTACACCCGAGCTCGGAATCCGAGCAGATAACCCTTTACATTCCGCACCTTATTCTTCGGACTTAGACTAACTTAAGCTTCGGAGGCGGACCACCGACCATTCGGTGCTCCGTTGTTTTGCAGGTACAGGCATCCAAGCGAGCATCCAGTCTTAGTGTTGTAACTCTCCCAAGGGACTCAAAAAACCCCGAAACACTACTTAGTGTAATAACCACCGCCAACAGCTAAAAGGCAAGGAACGGTGAGCAAAATGTATAGTAAGCATGTCGGGAAACCGTAAAGGCAAATGATTAGCCAACGAGCATATAATTTTATTTTTTTCGATCTGACCTAAGAAACACTAGGGAATTCTCAGGCCGAAAACGGGCCTAGGATTTTCGAATCTACCCTAGGATTTTCGAATCTCCCAAAGTAGATTTGAAAAATCTAGGCATTCATGTAGAAACTTTTTTTCCCCCTCAATAAAGGATAAAACGAACATGCCCTAGCTAACTTACTTTAACCCTTTAAAAATAAAAATTCTCTCTTGAACCCTCTCTAAATTATCCTATGGTATACGAAGTATAAATATCTATAATTATATATTACAGGCAAATCAAGAATGACATGTGTTATCTCTTATTAAAATTCTATTTGCCTTTTCCTTTCTTTTTCTGATTTTTTTGTCAAATTTTGGTGACATTTATTTATTTTTTTTTTTAATTTTGACAATCTTTTTTAATATATATGCATTCAAATTAAATATTTTTACATACATTTTATATATTATATTAGTTAATTTTCATCACAAAAGTACCAATTAATGTACTAATGTACATAAGGTATTGTATTAGAAAGATATTATTATCTAAGATTAATTTAAAATATTATATTAAAAATAATTCATATATGTATATTATATAAAATATAATACTTAGTAACTATAATTAGTATTTATCACAAAGTAAAATATATCAAGTCAATTTATTTGCATAAAATGTTGTCGTGCCAGTCAAAGTGTGTAAACAGAAGGTCGGGTATATGAGTTACAAGTATATCGTACAAGTATTTACCTAAAATTTCTTCTTCTTTTTTATATGGAAACTCGTAGTTCTTTAAAAATTCAATTTTTTTTTTTTTATATGTCTTAGGTCCTTATGTATGTGTATAAATTAAATTACAAGTTATTTTATTTTGTTAAAAATATATTTTTATATAAATATTATTATTGAATTAACATTATACATCGTTATAGAATTTTGTAAAAATCTTGTATGGCATTGGAACAAGCTAGTTTAATATAAAGATTAATAGGGAACGATATATAAAGTCTATGGCTATGAATAACAAAGACTCATATCCAAAGTTTTAATTAATTAATTGCTCCAACTTATGATAAACTAATCAATTAATTCCAACATGTATTTATTTATAATGACACCATTTTATCATCTTCCTCCATATTTTTTTATTTACTAGAACAAAATTCTATAAACTGCAACAACTAACAATTTAAGAATGAAGAGGTGAATAGATAAGTGGAAGAAAATTTATCCAAGTAATTATGAAAGGCAACAACTATAAATGGGACAATCAATGAGTGTAATTAAGAGCACATTATTAGCTTAAATTCAACTCCTTAAGAATCGATCTTTTTGCAGGCTTTGTCACACTCCTATACTCCTATCTCATTAGTGTCCAAGTTTACAGCCGGATTCCTCTGCTCCATCTTTTAATTATCATTTTCTTTTCTTGGGAAATGAGAATTTCTTGCCTTTTTCTTCTATTTTTTTTTCTCTATTTCACTAAATTTCATTGTACTTTTATATAATTATCATACGATTTCTTAACTTTCCATTAGATTTTCATGAAATTTATACGGGGTATGAGTACTAATATTGTAATGAATTCTATATTACTCCGTATCATATTATTAGGAATACCTTTAATTTTATGAATGGTTTCATTTATATACTATTATTATCTTCAAATTAGGTGAATTAAACAACATATGAACATATTCAAACTTATTTTGCTTGAAATGAGTTAAAATGCATTGTAATAACTTGAGCATAAGTGCAAAATGGGACTAAACTTGCGTTCGGTCATCTTGGATGATATAAGATTTGAATTATAACTGATTACAAAAAAATCAATAACATTAGACAAATTTACTTATTGAGTCGGTTCACTTTCAAGTCAAATAGTTTTTAGTTTTGGTGAAATAAGTGAAGCATGTGCGGATGTGTAAGATAAAGTAAGAGATGATAATTGATAAGTATTGCAAGTATTGTTTATGTAATTAAATTGAATATAAGAAAACAAATGTGTTCTAAGTGGTGCGTGTGTAAGATAAGGTAAGAAAATATGTTGCATGTGAGAGTGGGAATGTGAGATAGTGGAGGCAAATGTGTTATAAGAAAGATGGACGGGAGAAGAAGTATTCCTAATTTAAAAGAACAAACGAAAACAAAAACTGTAATTAACATTAAGGAACGAATTTCTCTCACACATGCTCCACTTGCTACACTCTCTTTCAGAACTACATAAACTTAAGCATAAATCAATAGAATTATGCACTATTATTCATTTTTGGATAAAAATGATTCTTATCATTATTCTATGTATAATTTATAATCCCAAGATTTCTTATGTCAATAATTTCCCTTAGCAAAAGAAAGTACGAGTAATACGGAGTAGTGTTTAATTTTCCTTGAACCCTCCAAAGAATATGTTATGTCAATTCACACCCCCGTAACCCCGTTAATATATTCCTTAACCCACGTTAATGCACGAGTGGTACAGCTCAGCACCATAGAAACGACGCCAATGATCCTTTCCCACGTGTCATCTTTTTACTTTCACTTTTTAATTTTTTTTTACCATCCCCCAAAAATAAAAATGCCACGTAGGATTTTGGGTTGTTGAACCATGCTTTTTGATTGGTTGTCTCTTCCCACAAAACATAGGCCAATTAATTTTTTTCTCTCTCATAAAATGGTTTGTAAATTGCCATACTTTAATTTGGTGGGTAGCAAGTTTAAGGGAGTCCCATTGCTTTGGCACTTGGTTATTTTGCCGTTTTCATCCATTTCCTTCCTATCATTTTCATGCTATTGGATTTTTTTATGCCTTTTTTGGTCTACCTATTTGGGTGCATCATTTAGTTCTATCTAAGTTGATTAGTTATGACTATACTATTGTAAGTTATCATTACCATGTGTTTATATCTTGTTGCCGACTTAACGTTATGATATACTTCTTCTGTTATCATAAAGGTTCATTCATATGTTTTTCACAATGTTGAAGATGTGTCTTAAATCGTAATATATCCTTTTTTAATATCTGAAATAATCATAAAAGGTTGATATGATGATATTAACGGAAATTTATTGTAAGAATTTTTAATATGATATCGAAAGTTATAATGGGATAATCTTTTATAGACTAATGAACTAATATAGAACTGTTGAAGGCACTATATATGTAAATTTTCATTCATTCTCAAATTATCTTCTTGTTAGATTTGAACACGCATATTATGGAGTTTAGTAATAATACTAGCATAGTGCCCGTGCGATGCACGGTTTATAAATCAAATTATAAAACCCGTAGGAAAAATAAAAATAAAAACAAAGGTAATTCAATAACTAATAAAGGACTTGGTTACTAATAGTCAATAAAAAAAATTAAAGGAACGTGATTTGAATAGTATTTTGTGTTATTTGAATTTCTTTTAATTTTTTATAATGTCATTTTATTAATTGAAAAATTATTGAATAATACTCCACATAACTATATAAGAGAAGTGGACTAATTCATTTATATCTCCCGTTGTAAAAAAAACTACTTAAATTTTCTTATCATACCATCCGCATCAGTAGCTACAATCATTCTAATATATACATGTTTTATTTACCCGTCACACTTATCAAATCTATAGACACGATAATAACCTTATATCTGACCTACCAGTACATATATTTTCCTAAGTTAAGCATTGTGCCAAAAACTATATATTATATAATAGTCATATAACCAACAGCTGATTAAATACACTATACAACACAAATACTTCGTATATAGGTATGGTCGTATGGATACTGATAATTTTATACAAATAAAATATACGGAGTATTTGTCCCTACCTTAATTATAAAAAGGTTAACAAAACTCATATAATAGTGCATGGACATTTATATCTCTAAAAATGTTCTTTTACATATATTTTCCCCCATTTAATTTTAAAAGCCTTAAAGTTGTCTCTTGAATTCGCTAAATTGATTTAAAAGGTTATGTTTATTTCATATTTAAAGCCATTTACTATTTTCATTTCCTTTTGTTTTAATTTTTCTATTTAGAATTTATTAGACTATTATATTTCAAGATCAAAGTCAATATCTTTTTACTGACAATCACTAAATCAAAGTAGCTCAACTAAAGTTTTGAACATTGTATAGCTACACAACATCCAACACATTTAATGACTACATGCAAATACTTTTAATAAAATTACGCATTCGATATAAGTTATTAAACAATTTAACTATATATACATTTTGATGGGTTTATATCTTTCATATTAACAAAAATTTACAAATGTTATTATTATATTTTGAAAAAAAAATATAGACTTTAGAGTTTTGTATAAGATATATAAAGGATAAGTTAATTCCCGTCATATATGCATTGAGTTGCTCGATCAATTTTTTTTTTGGGTGTTCTATCCGGTTCACCCTTTGGGCTAATCCGGATTCGAGGATCAGTTTTGGGCTGTTAGGTTCCACTCCCCTCTCGATTGTTGTTGCAGGGGATCAAACACGGGTCCTCCCTGCCAATTTAGTGTACGTAGTCTCAATCACCACTACACCAACTCACCACTACACCAACCAATTGGTGTAGTGGTGATTGAGGCTACACTTGATATGGAGGACCCGTGTTATAAAATATTATATTATATACATATACTTTTTTATATTATAAAAAATATTATATTATATACACATACTATTTTACACGAAATATATTAATTTTCATACTATACGTAATTACATAGAATGTAAAGTACATGAAAATAGTATCATACCTACATTCCAATAATATAATTAGAACTTTAACATTCACTACAAGAATAAAGTGCGTTTACCGATGGAAAATACCGATGACCATAAAAAACCATCGGTAAAAAAAAAAAATTACCGATGATTTTATCAAGCCATCGGTATAAAAATAAATACCGATGGTCTAGCCATCGGCATATTTTTACCGATGGCTTTCTTCCATCGGTAAATTCTTTATTTTTGAAGAGAATATTTACTTATTTTACCGATGGCTTTTAGCCATCGGTAAAATAAATATACCGATGGTGTAAAGCCATCGTTAATTTACCGATGCCTTTTAGCCATCGGTGATTACTTTTTTTAAAAAAAAAAAAAAACCCTCACAAACCCTACCCCACCCCTTTACTTTCTTTTTTCCTCTTTCTCTCTCCAATTCTAGAGAGTCCCAGATCATTTTCGCCTCTCTCCTTCTCTTTCTCTCTCCTCTCCTCTCATGTCTTCTCTTCTTCTCGCTCTTCCCAATCTCCTCTTTCTTTCTACTCTCTTCTCCTCCTCCTCGATCTCTTGGGTCTGCTCTCACTCTTCCCTCTTCTCTTTGTCGCCGTCTCTATCTCCTCACACCATCTCCTTTTTCGCGGTGTTGCGGCGGTGTTGTAGTGGTAGTTGGTTTTTTTGGTCAAATTCGACCATAAAAACTCCAGATCTGGAGTTTTTGTGGTCGAATTTGACCTTTTAAACCTTAAGTATGTGACAAAAGTTGAAGGTATGTTCGGTTTTGTTTGATTTCGTGAGTTTTTAAGTTGATTCTGTTTTTTTTTAGTTGATTTCATTGTTGGTTGTTGATTTTTCGTGGTTATCTTTGCTTTAAAGTTTATTTCGGCAATGTTGTGTTGATTTTGGTTTTTTAAATGGGTTGATTTCATGTTTTTCGTCTTTTTGGGGTTGAATTTTGTTTTTTGGTTGATTTTCGATGTTATCTTTGTTGTTTTTCGTATTTTTGGTTGATTTTCAGGGTCATTTCATTTGATTTTTTATTGTTGATTTCGGGTTGATTTTTGTGGATTTATTTTGTACTGTTTCGGGTGGTGGTTAGTGGTGTTAAGTGGTTGAAGAGGGTGGTGGTAGGTGGATTGGGGTTGCGGTGGTGGCGTGGTGGGTGGTTGTGGGTAGATGGTAGTAGGAGGTGTGAGTGGGGTATGGGGCAGGGGACAGGGGCAGGGGGCAGGGGGTGGGTGGGTGGGTAGGGGGTTTAATTTTTTTTTTTATTTTTTTGTAAAAAAATTACCGATGGTCAAAGCCATCGGTAATCGAAAAATGCCGATGGCTTTTGACCATCGGAATAAAAAAGCCGATGGCTATTGCTATCGGTATTTAAAAAGGTAGCGATGGTTTGTAGCCATCGGTAAAACCATCGGTATTAAGTTTACCGATGGCTTTTCCATCGGTATTTTCGATTTTTCCGACGTATTATTATCCGATGGTTTTTTACCGATGGCAGCCATCGGTAAATGAAATACCGATGGTTTTTTACACTTTTACCGATGGATTTTTGCCATCGGAAAATGGCTCATTTCTAGTAGTGAATGTGACTTATTATATAATGTTTAGGTGTAATAAACATGACATTTATATTTTTTTATTATTATAAAATGTTGATGTGAAAGTCTAAATTATAGTTAAAAGTATTTTTATGTATAAAACAACATAAATTATTGCACGTGATTGTTGTATATCTAGTATAGTACATGAGCAATGCACGAATTCATAAGTAATAGCATTGTTAATACGAATATTACAATTTTAAACACGAGTAATAGTTATAATACATTTTATATCTGTCCTTTCCCGTCAAATGTCTAATTCAATTTAACATTTATTCTTCTTGTTTAGATTGGTTTCTGGTTCAATTTTTTTAACGTAAGAAAAACAAAAGGTCATTGTAAAAGGGATTGTATAGAAAATGAAAGGCCGATTAATAAAATTAAATTTATGTTCAAGATTATATATTTTTTTCCAAGACAACATTTCGGCTCAGCATTCAGTATTTGTCAAGGAGTACAATAAACGATAAAAGTAATTTTACACAATTTTGTATCTTTATCAAAAATTTTTGTATTCATTCGATAACTTGTATTGAATTTAGGATAACTTTTATAATTGGTGCACAATATTTTACTGTACATCTGTTTTTTTTTTAATGTATGTATTGATTTCATAATTGACGTCAAACTAAATTCTATCGATTTTATTTAATTTTCATCAAAAAAAACAATATTAGCCTTTCAAAATACAAAATATTTGTTTCCTTAATTATGCACTTTAATCATATTGCTTCAAATTAGTTACAGTATTATTCTTTAACTTGACTATAAATAAAGATTGGAAAGACGTTATAGATTATTTGCAGTATTGGAAAGTATATATTTTATTATTAAAAATTTAATCATGTTAGAAAATCATATAAATCTTATGCATGTATATAAACTTGTTTTTATTGTTTAAAGTTGAACAAAAATAAATATGCTTGAATATGTAAACAATAATTATATAGAAATATATTTTATACATAAGATAAGCCAATGAGAGAGTGACATTTGTCATCCTCATATTGAGGCGCTTGTCTTTTAGTATAATATATAGATAGATAGATTGCTTTTATTGTTTAAAGTTGAACAAAAATAACTATGCTTGAATATGTAAACAATAATTATATAGATATATTTTATACATAAGATAAGCCAATGAGAGAGTGACATTTGTCATCCTCACATTGAGGCGCTTGTCTTTTAGTATAATATAGATATATAGATAGATGTAGAGTAGTGAGGTGAGAGCTTAGCTTGAGAGAGAGAGAGCGAGTGGAGGGTTTACATGAGTTGAGTGGAAAAAAAAAAAAAAAAAAATTAACCGGTACTCAAATTTTTGAGAAATTATATGTGAAAAGATTGTTGAAAAATTACTAAGGTTGCAATATTCAAACAGAATATCTCAGCATGAACTCTGTTTAAAATTAATGTGATTATAAAATCAATACTTGTATAATAGTATTCAATGGCAGATATACAAAAATTCTACATGTTGAACAACTAATTATTCCTGCTTAAAATTGGGTAACAAAAACAACACATGCTCCACTAGGGATCACATATTTTTTTAATAAATCAATAATGTGGCAAATTTTCAGTGAAATAACAAAACAACTTGAAAGTTGAAACCATTGTTTTTATTCTTCTACTTCAAACTTTTTTCTTCTTTCGTACTCTTTATTTACATTTTTTTTTTTTTTTGTATCAATTCTTCTTATATATTAGTGTACATACTGAAATCAAAGTAGCCTTATACTCTATATATATACAAATTAAGCAACTTTATGCTATTAAGGGTCTGTACTCTTTAGCTTAATTTCAGTTTAGTTATATTCAGTTCAGCTCTAATCAGTTCAGTTCAGTTTAGTTCAGTTTCTAATTTCCTTTTCTCATAAACAATTCATTTTAACTCTATTAAGTTCAGTAAATCAGAATAGACCCTTTGTTTGACTTAGAAAATTAAATATGTGCCATTTTGAAGATGAAATCAATATATATCGCATGGGACAAATGATTCAATATTCTACATTTTACGATGTGTATGAAATGCTTGACATTGATTAAAGACTGGACTAGACACTAGAGTCAATGAACACCTAGTAGGCAAAAACCTAATACACCATAAATTAATTAAAAACTATCAATGAGCCAAAGCCAAACACTCTAAAATGAAGTAAGCAACAACGATGTAAACGCTCAAAATGTGTATGAATGCTAAAAATTTAATTCTTTACTTCTCTAGCTAATATACTCACTAACTATTAATAACTCCATGTCAGGTTCGCATGGCCCGATCCACAATGAATCTACTCGGTACATGTCATGTTGTTCTAAAATTTTCGGAAGGATTGCACAAGCTCGACCCAACCCCAAGTACGTACCTTATTGACAATTATAGTGTCGTGTCATGTTTACATGCTTAAATAAAAAATAACTTATTTTAGTAAACCTTGTTGTGCTTCTCCAAAAAGAGCATGAACAACCTAAATATTACATAGCGATAGTGTCAAATGTGTCCTACCCATGCTTGTGTCCAACTATGCTTTATATCACGGTAGGCCGACTCAACTCGTTGTCATTTTTAGTACTCCGTACTTTGTACTTAAAATCAAATTTTACGTATATCATCACATTTTGTTTTTTGATAATAAAAAAATAAATATTAAAAAATAATTGATTCGGAAATAAAATAAAATAAAGCAAAAACATCTGAAGTCAAAATTTAATTAATGTTGTGCCCACAATTACCACAACATTGTAAAGAGGGGAACAAAGATTAGTTAGATTATTATTTGTCAAAGAGTAAAAAGTGGATAAGAATTTGACATTTGTTTATTTACCCTTCCATTACTCTATATATTTATTCCCCTTCCTAGTTCCCACATCAATCATCAACACATTTCATGTACAATATTGTTAAGACTATAATATAATCTTTTTTCACCTCAATATATTTAATTACCCCAATCATTTACATTATCTTATATTAGTATATTACTATACTATTAGTGGGGAGCCTCTCCCTATCTTCTTTGTCTAAAACAGAAGGTGGGTTCCTTAATTTTTTTTTTTTTTTTTTTTTTTAAGTAATAAGGTAGGACTATTGGGGGCCAAGCACGTGACAAAGGTAGAGGTGGGTGTCAGCCATCATGTGACTTCTTTTATGGGCTTTTCTTTTTCTTTTTTATTTTATAAAATAATTTGTCTCTCTTTTTTCTCTAAAATAAAATTATTTAATTAATTATCCTTTTAATTATTTTTGTATGAAACAAGTTTCTTGCACCATGCTAAGGAAGCTAAAGAACGGTGGTCAAAATGTCAAATACACTCTCACCACTCCTCTCAATTTCTTTGTGGGTTCTCACACGCGCGCTACTTGTGAAAATCAACGTGGCAGCACGTGTAGAGAAGTCACGAGGAATGAGACTTATGCACGTGACTTGGGGTATGACCTTGACCTTCAAGGGCTTCAACTATGGTGTTGAGAATTACAATTTTGACCCTTGACCTTAATATATGGCTTTGATTGAGGAAAAAAAAAAAAATTTGCATTATTGGTTTTTTAAGGCCCAAAGCAGCCCAACTCACTAGTAGTACTATATTTGGATATTACAACTGTTATTAAAGTGTTGTCAGATGATCCCGGCTTACTACCACATCTTATTGGTCTTTTTTACAACTTGGTTTAGATTGTCTATTGACATTGTCAATTGGTTTGAGTCTATGACTTTGACTAGACACCTAGCAACACCAACACCCCCCCCCCCCTCTTTCATTTGTGAATTACCTCTCTTCTGTATGTACTCCCTCCGTTTTTTTTATATGCATCACTTTGAAAATTGCACTATTCACATATTATACTCCTTCCATCCTCTTTTGATAGTCCCTTATGGGTAAATTTTTGTCCCAAAATGTTCACCCCATTTGCTTTTTCCAACAACCATTAATATTAATATTTTACCAAAATTTCCTCCAATTTTCAACAATACTTGTGCAAATTTAAATTTTCCATGTAAATTTTGTTTTCCCATGTACTTTTATAAGTTTATTACTTTCTCTCTCTACTTTTTTGCATACCCAATGTCAATTTACTTTTTCAATGTAATTTTACTATTTTTATTTATGTTTATTAATTCCCGTGAAAAATGCCCATAAGGGACTATCAAATGGGGACGGAGGTAGTAATTGACTTATTTTTTTCACCTCTAATACATAAATAATATTATTATGTAATATATCATTAGATTTATCATAATGTCTAGCTAGTTTCATAATATAATTTTGTTACAATTTTTACTAATACACAATTAAAGATATTAATGGTCAAAGTAGTGTCTCGGCAAATGTGCAGGTCATACTGATGCACATAAAAAAAAAAATCAGAGGGAGTAATTGTTTATCCCATTTAATATTTTATGTTCTTCCAGAGACCCTTAAAAAGATATATCTTTAATTTTGTACACATGAAATATATAAAATAATATTTTTAAAGTAGTCATTAACAAGAATCTAATAAGATTTCACATAATTATAGTATTTCTTATGAAATACAATATAAATTAATGAGAATTCATAGTCATAGACATAGCTTGTAAGTTGTAAAGTTTAACACTAAGAGTACCATGAGACATTCTTTAAGGGATAAAAAAAATTAAGAGAGTATCTGGCTATATGCTATGAGAATTTACTTAAATTGGAAAGTATTTGACGTTTTTGCCTTCCCTTTAATTTCTTTGCTCTTTCTTTCTCTCCCTTGTGTGAGGCTCTCCCCTACAACTTGACAACCCCTATCACAATGCACCTAATGGTCCTAATCCCACACCCCCCCCCCTTTTTAAAAAAGAGAGTTATATAGGATAAATATTGTACACATGATTCAATCACAAGTCTAATTATTACCACATTAACCAAAATAAGAACGAATTAAAAGAAATTTTACTCATAAATTATGAATTTCTTTATCAATTTACATATAAATTCATTTTAATTGCCATGCATCAAATAGGTTGCTTATAAAATGCTTATAGAGTAGAATCCAATATATCCTTCACAATAATAATTTTGTTATATGTAATACCTTGCAACTTTATATTGGGTTTAAACCCCTCTGTCCCATTTTTCATGTTCCATTTATGTTCCACTTAATATCATTGGTTGTAATAATTACAAGGTCCCATTTCTCAAGTTTTAAAAGGCAAATAAATATTTTAAGAACCAATCATATTTAGTGGAACATCAGTGGGACACAAATTATGGGACAGATGATTTTCTCCCCTTTATTTCCTCCGTTCCTTATTTGTAGCTTCATTAGGGTAATGTTATTTTAATAATTCTTGGTTAGAAAAAAAATTGGGGTAATGGGGTGGTTGTGAAAGTAAAGGTGTAATTCCACAAGCCCAAAAATAGAATGGGGCAAAATTTAAAATACGGACGGAAAAAAAATTAGTCCAAAAAAATAAGAGACAAAGGGGGTAAGTTTCTAATTAAATCAAGCAAAAAAAAAAAAATTAATAAAATAATAAATAAATAAAAATAAAAAGGCTCATCTAAAAACTCAGAGCATTGGCTCATGGACTTGAATGATACATCACATTCTCACCTAAACGTTCCAAATGTAAGAAATAGCCCAAACCTAAACGAGTTTTATCTTTTGTGGGCTGAGCTTGTATTTCTGTAAAGATAATACAGCCCATTGGTCCAAGTATCTTGTGTGGGCTCTGGATTGTTGTTTGAAGGGCTTTAAAGTGTTTGTGGTGTGGTCTTTATTCCTTTTCACCTTACAATCATTAACTCAAAATTATCGTGCTAAACATACTTTGGTTAGAACTTAGAAGAGAGGGGGTGATGGTTAGACTTAAACTATGTTACATTCGGCTAATTTTTATTTAATTATGTGATATAGATCCAAGTACATTAAGGGCCTGTTCTCATTGACTGAACTCAGCTGAATTGTACTGAACTGAACTGATCTGAGCTGAACTAAACTGAACTGAACTGAACTGAATATTTTATAAGAGAAGGAAATTGGGAGCTGAAAACTGAACTGAACTGAGCTGAGCTGAGCTGAACTTGACTGAACTGAACTGAATTTCAACGTAAGAGAACAGGCCCTAAGTTTGTAATTCAAGAGGTTTGATAATGTAAGTTTTGTCTAAGAAATTCATCATAGTTGAGTTTTGGGCCAATAAGGATTACCAATTTCAATTTACATTATATCCAATGATTTTAAATGAGTTAGGTACAATTCATTTTTGACAACTTAAGTTTAACGTCCTCTTAAAAAATTTAAATACTTGAAAAATAAGTTGAGTTAAACTCAGATAATTGAATATTATTAGACAACAACACACTTAAGCAGATTATGAGTGCCATTTTCAAAGGAGATGTCATTGTATAATGTTAAGAAATTTTTGGTTAGGTCATATTTTGTATACTTTATTTCCACTTATTAGGTTTAGAAAAATTAAGATTAAACAACATAGGTTCACAAGAGATTGATTTTAGAAAATAAGTTATATTGAGTGTTAATGAAGGACACTCAAGTTAAACATGTAATTAAAATAAGATTAATTTATTTTAGGTAAGTGAAAATTAGACAAATAGGATACTCTCATATATGCTTTTGTTTTTCAGTTTTCCTACTCGTATTTCTTTTAAATTAAGAGATTTAATTCTGAAAGGAAAAAAAAAAAGAGGATACTCATACAATCACATATCACACAATACTAGGCTACAACATGTGTCATTTTGTTAAGCTTTTACTCGTAGTCAAATTTTGGAAACATCACTTTGATGCACACTATATATATGCTATTTTCTCAAATTTATATTGTTATTTCTATTTATATTTTTCAAAATAAAATAGTTAAAGTATAATAGAAAGAACAAATATGGGAGTAGTATATATATATATATATATATATATATATATATATATATATATATATATATATATATATATATATTTGTTTGGGGTGGGGGGGGGGGGGGTGGGAATCAAATTTAAAGTTTGTTGTATAATTGGTCAATCAAATGTACAAAAACTTTAACACTCTTCAATCCCATCTATATTATATACATCGTGTTTTACTTATGCAATTTTTTGTAGATTTCTAATTCGAGTCGGGTTGACATGTGAGGGGTTTTGGTTCGATAAGACCCTTCTCCTTACCTATAAAAAAATGTAGTATGTTGCGTGTATATAAGATAATTGCAAGCATTTGTTTTATTAAACATGCTCTTGTACCTAATCAACCATTTTTTGTTTTTTCAAGCTTTAAGACCCTGTTCTTTTGAGCTTCTGGGCAGAGCAGAGCAGATTTCAGCAGAGCAGAGCAGATTGAAGCAGAGCAGAGCAAAGCAGAGCCAAGCAGAGCAGAGCAGATTTCATTAATATTAATATTATTATTATTACTAATATTATTATAATTACTAATATTATTATTACTATTATTATTATTATTATTATTATTTTTACTATTATTATTATTATTATTATTATTATTATTATTATTATTACTACAATTATTATTATTACTACTGCTACTGCTGCTGCTGCTACTACTACTACTACTACTACTACTACTACTACTACTACTACTACTACTACTACTACTACTACTACTACTACTACTACTACTACTACTACTACTACTACTACTACTACTACTACTACTATAATCATTAAATTTTATTATTAAATATTAATTATAATTAATAATATTTATATTATTAAATATTAATTATATTATTATTATTAATATTATTATTATCAAATATTAATTATGTTACTATTAATATTATTATTATTAAATATTAATTATATTATTATTAATATTATTATTATTAAATATTAAATATTAATTATTATTATTATTAAATATTAATATTTAATAATATTATTATTATTAAATATTATATATTATTATTATTAAATATTAATTATATATTATTATTATTAAATATTTATTATTATTATTAAATATTATTTATATATTATTATTATTAAATATTAATTATATATTATTATTATTAAATATTTATTATTCTTATTAAATATTATTTATTTATTATTATTATTAAATATTAATTATTATTATCATTAAGTATTAATTATTTATTATTATTATTATTAAATATACATTATTATTATAATAATTCAATATTAAGTATTAATTTTAAGCAGAGCAGAGCAGGGCAGATTGAAGCAGAGCAGAGCAGATTTCAGCAGAGCAGAGCAAAGCAGAGCAGATTTCAGCAGAGCGAAACAGAGCAAAGCAGAGCAGAGCAGCTCTAAAGAACGGGGCCTAACTCTGGTATCACATACATAATAACATTATAACATTAACTACCAACTTGCTAAGTTGCTGCTACAAAAAAAAAACTACTCCCTCCGTCCCTAAATTACATTCCTGTTTGGAAATTTACACGGGAATTAAGGAGAGAAGAATAAGACAAATAACAATAATTAGATAATGCAATGGGAAGTACAAAGATAGAATAGTTATTACTCATGACATGTCATGGCATGTCATCAATCCTTTGCAAAAAAAAAGGACCAATCACATGCTCCTAATTGAAAATTTTTAACCAATCATATTCATTGTAATTTGGCACAAGGATTATGAGTGAGATTAGGTAAGGATGAGTGAGAAAGCATTAAATATAAAACAAAAAAAGAGAGTTGATTTACTAAAAAAAACTTACCAAAGATAGAAAGGAGGAATGTAATTTTGGAATACCAAAAATGGAAAGGAGGAATGTAATTTAGGGACGGAGGGAGTACCAACCTGCTACGGTTTTTGGCCACAGACAATCAAAGAGTTACAAAGAAGACACTTGGTATGGCTAGGTTGAGCCGTTGAGGTACTGAAGAAATGTGTGACAAAATATAGGCACAAGGGAAGCATGATAAGAGACATTATTATGCAATTTATGCATTACTCCGTAGAGTCATAGGTCATGTTTGGGTCTCATTGTTAATAAAAAAGAACAACAAGACTTTATAGATACGAATACACGATACAACTTGTTAAATAATCGAAACTCTGTGTAGGCACAATCCTGCCTAACCAACTACCCCTAAGCATATAGTCTTCCTTTATTTACCTATAAACTTGAAAATTTTTGTATCAAATTAAATGTTAATGTTTGAAGTTGGTAAAATCTCTAATCCACTTCAAGCTAAAAAAAACAAAATTAACATAAATGAAGCAAGCCTAAATTAGGTGACCCAAGGATATACATCGTTGCTAGGCAAAAATGTAACCAGATTAACCCTCAAACATTACATCAAACCACCCACTATCACCTCACATCATCATCCAACTTTATAGTATAACTCCATAACTATATTTATATTTATATAATAAGGTAATATTTCAACCATCAAAATATAGTTTATGTCACATGTCTTGTCATATCCCACTCACTGCTAAGCTATACTGTTAGTACTACCACTCTGAATACATACTTGCACATTTCAGAGACTTTCGCAGCTACCTGAGCGTGATAATGACGTAGCTGTATTTTTATCTGGCCTCATTTATTTTACTATCTTTGCTTTTAATTTTACGTCCTTTCATTTTTGGTTTTTATTACAACTCCAATCGTAAAATATAAAGTGTGACATTAATGCATTTTTATTAGTGAGGACAAAATTGCACCTTCTAAAAGGATCATGTCAATTATGTTGTTGGATTTGTAATTTGGTGAATTGTTGACACGATAAAAATACTATGTTTGTTGCTTGAGTTTGTATACGAGTATCAATGATTTTTGCAATATTTTAGAACTTTATCAAAGGGAAGTTGGTCTAATCAATGTTGTGAATAATTGTTAATATTATACGTTAGATGCCGTAGATCACATCATTCTACTACTTTCCAAAACCCAAAGGTTCATACATAAAAGTATAAGCACTACTTGTAATCAAGCAAGATTTTTCCTAGTAGAGAAGTTGCATTTTACAATTATGAAGAGGTTGTGAATTGAAATGGCCAATTTGGATGAAGATTACCTTACCCTTACCCTTCCCCTCCACTTACAAAGGATTTTATCTGCTAATTTGGGCCAAGTTGCCCCTTTGGAGGTTTTGGCTTGGTAAGGCCTTCTCTTGAGGGAGCCCCCATTGATCTTATTAATAAACAACTTATGTTAATATAACGGCAATTTCGTGTGTAAATAAAACAAAACATTTACAACTGTATTGATCAGATTTATGGTGTATAAGTTTGACGCGTTTGTTGTACTAATATGATGAGCTGGACAAAAGTTTACTTAATTAAACTCAATCGTTTTGACTGACACCGGATCATTGAAGCTTCCTCCTTCCTCATTCAATTCCCCGATCTCCCCTCACCTTCCACTGATACCATCTTCCTTGTTTCCACCTCCCACCAAAGATACGACCAGCAACACTACCATCTCCACCGCCGAATCGATACCCTATGAAATAAGGGTGAAAAAGCTTGATCAAACCCAAATGGTAGAAGATGAAAGCACGCAACAACGAAGTTGTTATGCCAAGGCACATGTGGCCAATTTTTCCACTTCATCTTATCAAGTTTACAACTATACCTCCAAAAAATTACTGACAAATGACGATTTTATCATGTTGATTAACATATTTTGTCAATTAAATAGACCTCCCTTCTCCTTGCCTAAATAATAAAACTTTGTAACCATACAATGTCGTCTGGCATGTAAAAACTTGTTACCAATTAATTAAGGTTTTTATCCCACTAAGGGTCTGTTCTCATTGACTGAACTCAGCTGAACTGAAATGAATATTTTATAAGAGAAGGAAATTAGGAGCTGAACTGAACTGAACTGAACTGAACTGAACTGAACTGAACTGAATTTCAACGTAAGAGAACAGGCCTTAAGAGGCAATTTGGGGTGAGAATTCTCTCACCAATCTCACCACTGCTAGGGATATTGTCCACTAACTTGGGTTCATTAACCCGTGAGAGGTTTTAGTCTTACTAGGCTATCTTCTTACCTACTTGCACTGTATTTTAAATAATTACATCCCCTTGACTGACATATGTGTTGATGCACAACTTTAGCCATTATGTATTTAATTTTGTATTAGTCTTACTTATTAATACTAGTATTATATTATGGAAATACAAACATTGGGAATTTGTGACCAATCCAAATATTGTATCCAAATTTTTGAATTATATATATATTACAATTAAGTCAAAGTACTTATGCGAATAATGCAAAAGTCAAAGTGATATAGTTATTCGAATATAAAAGGTGTATTAAAAAGAATTAAAAGTATACTTGTATTAGTACGAGTATATTTGTATCACAGTAGTAATTAAATTGCATTTTACAATTTTAGGCTATGTTTAGATCACCTTATTTAATTAATGATAAAGTACATTAAACATTATTATCATTATTATTTTATTGTGCTTATATATAATTATTTTTGTTATATTAATTATTAGTATTAAATTATTATTAATTATCAATAGTTTAGTTTAAATTAGTAAATTTCAGTCCAAAAGCACAAGGACTAAAGCCCGGTTAACTTCACCTTATTTTTGTTGAACTGAAATTATTTTTATTAAGGCATGCTCTGACTTACTGAACTGAGCTGAACTGAACTGGACTAAACTAATTGGAGCTGAACTGAACTGAACTGAACGAACTGAATTGAATAGAGCTGAAATGAATATTTTATGAGAGATGGAAATTAGAAGCTGAACTGATTGGAGCTAAACTAAACTGAATTGAACTTAACTTAACTTAACTTAAGCTGAAGAGAATAGGCCCTAAATTGAAGTTTTTTTTGGTAAACTTAGATTATTTCTATTGAACATAATTAATTTTATTGAACTAAAATTATTTTTACTGATTCTCTATTACTACGTATATAATTTCTTTGAAGTTACTGATTTTGATTGAGCTAAAATTATTTTCACTGAACTGAACTTATTTTTATTGATATAAAATTATTTTTACTAAATTGAATTATTTTTACCGAATATCATATTTTGAAGGTGAAGTACGAGTGAACATGGCCTAAGTATTAAGTTAATCAATATGAGTAATTATGTTAGGCACTATTCTACTAATCTTACTTTTACTTATTGTAGAAATCACAAGTTCAAATCATGATTAACAAATTTAGATAAGACATTGAAAAAAACCACAAGTTCGTATTATAATTAAGATAAGGGTTTGTTCTATCTACCTTATTTCTATTTATTTCACCAAAAAAAATAATACTCGTATTCAATTGTGTATGGAGGAATAAAAGGTACCCAAAATTCTGATAGCTATTTGTATTAATCTAATTTGTTGGCGTATTGAGAATATGATTATTGTCTATTAATTGAGATGTTTAAAGGTTCACTCAACTCGTTTCATATGTTAACAATTCAGAGTATTTTAGCATGGTTGTAAACAAAGTTGGACACTACAAATATCATGTCATTTTACTTCTCAAGCACTTGATTTTGCTGAATTACTCGAACTACGTATATTGCCCAAAGTCCCAAACCCTTTCCAAAGGCGTAGACGTGGCCGGCTGGTTGTTTTTCACAATGATGCCACTCCAAAGTCTTTGTTACTCTTTTAGGGTATTTAATGAAATTCTCTTGCATTAGAAAAAGAGTAATGATATAACCCTAACCATTCATTGATACATTTCCTCTTTTTATATTGACGTTAAATATAGAGTGTTGGTATTCTTAACCAAATTCATTGTAATTAATTGTAGCTCGTGATTATATATAAGGATAGTAAATATTTATGTGGAGTCTCTTTAGACCGATCATGTCTCAATATCAATATGCGTTTTCGAATTTTTATTTATTTATTTATTTTTATAATTGTCACAAATAAAACTTTACAAAGTGTGATAAAATCAAGTATCTCTTGATGTATTTAATGTTATTGTAGCTTAATATTCAATTCCATTACATATTTTCTTTCATAAACAATAACCATGAAATAACAAAACAATTTTCAAAGACTTCTAAAAGCCGCTTTACATTGCGTTTATTTTGGCCGGAAAATGTACCTTATTAAAAAGCGATTAACCAAAACATGTGATGCTCTCAAAACATTTTGCTCTACACAAAAAATACACTTGCTACTCCGTAATTAAACAAAATACTCTTTCATTCTTAAATAATTTTTTTTTGTTTTTTAAAAATAATCAAGTGTACATTATAATTTTTTTTTTAAAAAAAAGCCAAAGTAAATAACGAAATACTTAAAAATAACAAATGTACATTATAGATTATTAATCCAAAATTAAATCGTCAAACAAGATCAATCTCTAATCTCAAATGCATATCATATTCAATATAATTAATTATCCTATTGCGGTATAGTGTTTTATTAAATTGAATTGTCAAACAAGATCGATCTCTAAAATCTCAAATGCAAAAAATCATCATGGTCAATTAATTTTCCTCTTCATATTATATTTAGTAAAAAAGTAGGTATAATTTATAAAAATAGATTCTCAAAAATAGCAAGGGACAATAAATATTATGGAGAAGGTTTATTACTCCTTAAAATATTGTAAGTGAAGCTAAGCTAGAAATCGAGAGTCGAGACGCATGCAAGAGACTCATCATTCTGTCCTCTGTCTCCCACGCAATCTCTCTCTTCTTTCTTCCCCCCATTTTCTCCTTTTTTGTTTTTTTTTTCAAAAATCTTTTTTTTTTTCTGAACCATAACAGCTTCTTCCATTTTTGTCCCTCCATTTTTATACTTATTTACCATTTTTGCCATCAATATTAACTGTCTATTTTTAACCTAAGTTATAGCTATGATCATTATTAAAGTACCCTATGTTTTGTTAACTTTGGTAACTAAATTTGACATCAAAGTTTGGGCGGCCCCACCTCTTTATAATTTGTTGTTAGGGACAGTACATAAGCATTGGATGTGGATGTTGAGCAGTAAAAATTTCATAGTTACTACAGTAAATTTTAGTTTTTACCGTGCATGTAAATGTAACCTAGATTGATTTAGCTTCCATATTGTTTACATGGGAACTTGAAGTAAAGTGGAAAATTTTGTGCACCATGCATTTGTGGTTATGGAACTTTCATAGTTTTCCTTTATATGAGTAGTATCATGCAAGTAAAGTTAGTAATCCAATCAACTTTGAGAATCGTTTATACTTATCCAATAAATTTACCTTCCATATTATTTATCGAGGTATGTTTAATTTGATTGAATTTGGTTGATTTAAACTTAATTATTCAGTTATATGAATTTATTGAAACATGATGTTTATATTAAGGTATTAACATCAAATTGATTATTAGGGTATCTTTTCTCTCAATGATGATAAATTATCTATGAAAAAGAATATTCTAATTATAGAGGCTAATAATAATATTGATATCTTTCTCACTTGTTTATAAAAACTAGATTTGGAAATTTTTGCAAATATTATGACATATATAATTGACCTTTTAAAATTTATGATAGATTATCTTTCTTACCACGAGAGTAGTTAGTTCTTAGCAAACACAACGTTTAATGCATGATAATATAACCGACATTTATTCTGACATGTAAAACTTCTTATACACACTAAAATTGCCAGAATTGTATGTATAACAGATATTACAGTGTAAACAAGAATGAACTCGAAACGCCTCTATTTTTGTTACAGCCAGCTGCACTACAGTTGGAAAAGAGAAACCTCTTTATTTGGTTAGACAATTCTAAAAAATAAGTCCATAGACAACAAAAAGAGGAAGAGATCTTGCAAATCACACTTACTAGCATGCATATATACACATTGCCAACTTAAGAGCATGCATGATAAACATGACCTTTTTCCCTAAAAATACTTAAAAGCATAGTGCCAAAGCAATCAATTGCCATGAAAAATCCATTCACCTTTTCAAACCCACTAATTTCCAATTTACACAATACTAGAAAAAAGATAAAAAGAAATTAAAAAAAGAAAAAAAACAACTTTGCACCAATCATCTCACAAAGCTTTGATCCTACAAACTCTTGTCTGTTGTTGTGGCCTTTCCTTTTGTCCCACCAAAAAACACACTAAAAAAAGAAATAAATTAAATCAAATTAAATGAATCAAAACCAAATTAAAAATTATTTTAATTTTTCTTTTTGAACCAATCTTCACCCCACCCTTCACCTACAAGCCAATTTAGAAAAATCCCAAATTTTAAGGGCACATTGTAAAACCAACCCTTAACCAAAGGGTAGTTTTGTCATAATCATATTTGATTTCCCAATTTCAAAAATTCCCACTTCTTTTTATTTTATTTTATTAAAACCCATTAAAAAAATATTAATTTAAAAATATCCCCTCTTCCCTATACTAGTAACTATACACCCTAAAACAGCTGATAAAGCAATACAAACACTCACCATTGAAGAGAGAGAAAATAAAAAGCTACACTCCTCTCTTTTCTCTGCTACAGAACAGCAACAATCAATCCAACAAAAAAGAAAAAAATCCCCAAAATTGTAAAATTAGGGTTTTAATTCAAACCTTTAAATACCCTTTTCAGCTTAAATTAAGTACTTTTTCTTCAAATTAATCAATGCAGAGTTTCTGGGTAATCTTCAGTTTGTTCTATCAAGTCAATCTGATTCTGGGTTATTAATAAAGAAGATGCTGGCTACTCAGAAGAAGAAGAAGAAGTTTCTGCTTTTAGTTATAAGTTCAGAGATCTTGATTAACCCTCTTCAATTATTCGGTTATCGTTGAGTTATTCTGATATTTCCCACCTTTTTTTCATTTTTATCGTATAACCTATGGTTTCTATTTATATAAATACTAGTATCATTTTCGTCGCTTTTTGAAGAGAGTTAAGGAAGAAGAAAAATGGGTTTCATGGTTCTGGAGTTGCGGATTTTCGTCGCTTTTTAGATCGTTGTTTTTTTTATTATAACAAAATTATAATTAGTAAGTTACTGTTTTTGGTTGCTTAGAGTATTATTAGGAAAATTTCAAGAGCTCTGATCTCGAAAGTTTGGGAAGTAAGAAAACATTCCTTGTGTTTTTCGCTGCTTCATCTTATGTTAGCAGATAATTTCTTACGTCGTTATTATCCCCATTAAAAAAAAAAAAATACAAAACCAAAAAAAAAAAAAAATAGTTCATCTACTAGTAGTAGTTATTTATTTATCTATCTATTCTCCTAGATTTGCAATCCATTCAGACATCAAGTGTGTCTGAGAGATATCATTTCGTGTCGAAAACCAACTGTGTCAAGCTTGTAAGAAAATGGCAATGTCCTGCAAGGATGGTAAGGGAGTGATGGATAATGGGAAGTATGTGAGGTATACACCTGAGCAGGTTGAAGCACTTGAGAGGCTTTATCATGAATGTCCTAAACCGAGTTCTCTTCGCCGTCAACAGCTCATTCGTGAGTGCCCTATTCTCTCTAATATTGAGCCTAAACAGATCAAAGTCTGGTTTCAAAACAGAAGGTATATTATTCATCTTCTCATTTGCAAGATTTTCATGTTAATTTTAACTAATTTTATGTTATTTTAGATTGTGGCATGAATTTATAATATATTGTTGCAAATTCCTGTATTAGATGGTCTGACATGGTCTTATTATGTTAAATTCGCAAATTCTTGTATCAGACGGTCTGACACGGTCTAAATTAGTTAGTGTAACAAATATAATAATAATAATAATAATAGAAACAATTGTTTGTCATGTTATGTTTTGCAGTGTTTGAGTCAATTTGTGATTATTTTTCTACTCGTATATTTTACAAGATTATTGTTTTTTTTTTTTTATGGGTTTTAATTATTGTGTGTTTTAAATGTGGAACAGATGTAGGGAGAAACAGAGAAAAGAGGCATCACGGTTACAAGCTGTGAATAGGAAGTTGACTGCTATGAATAAGCTTCTCATGGAGGAAAATGATAGGTTGCAAAAACAAGTTTCACAGCTTGTCTATGAAAATGGCTATTTTCGCCAGCAAACTCAGAAAGTAAGCAAAAAAGACTTTATCTTTCGATATACTTTGTTTACTAATCTTGTTCTCAAGAGCATTATCCAAAGCTACATTTAAATGGGTATTCATATTCCCGGAATTTTCATTTTTTCACGACAAAATCACGTGTCGATTGGTATAATTAATGGCCCGTAGCTTAATGCAATTAGCCCGCGTATATTAATGCAATAAACTAACATGTTTTAACAAAATTTCGTTATTTTACAACATAATCACGTGTTGATTGGTTTAATTAATGTTTCGGCATGTATCTTAATCCAATTAGCCCGTGCATGATTAATGTGATAAACTAACATGTTTTGATTTTGTTGATAATGTGGTAATCAGTCTGGGATTGCTAGTAAAGACACAAGCTGTGAATCAGTGGTGACGAGTGGTCAACACCATTTGACGCCACAGAATCCTCCAAGAGATGCTAGTCCTGCAGGGTAAGTGGGGGAATAATTTGGTTGTTGTGTCATTTTCTGGTAAAACAAAAAAAACATCGTTTACTGTGAAACTTTCTTTGTTGGGTGTGTGGTTAATGGAGTTTCAGCTTTTGTTTTTCAGACTTTTGTCCATTGCAGAAGAAACTTTAGCAGAGTTTCTTTCAAAGGCCACTGGAACTGCTGTAGAGTGGGTCCAAATGCCTGGAATGAAGGTACCTTTTTAAAACAATTTCTTAATTATCTATTAATTATATGTCATTACTTGTTCATTAATCAATCTAGATAATAAGATTAGTAATGTAGTTAAAAGAACGTGTTTTATTAAATAAAAAGCTGTTAGGGGTTATATTTTAGTACTGAAAATTGTTGTGGAAACTTGGGTTTTAAGAAGATTTTATTAATTTTATAATGTAGAGTGTTTGGGTTGCTAATTTGTTGTTAAATATTGTAGCCTGGTCCGGATTCCATTGGAATCGTTGCTATTTCTCATGGTTGCACTGGTGTAGCTGCACGAGCCTGTGGCCTTGTGGGTCTTGAACCTACAAGAGTAAGTTCAATTTACTTTTTAAGGGTGAATTGATAAGTAGTTTGTTTGATGTTCATTTGAAGTTGAATTGAGCATTTACGCTGCTGCACATTTTACAGGTTGCAGAAATCCTCAAGGATAGGCCTTCGTGGTTTCGCGATTGCCGAGCTGTGGATGTGCTTAACGTGCTGCCTACTGCCAATGGTGGAACTGTTGAGCTGCTATACATGCAGGTTAGTGATCTCTTTTACTGTGTTTAAGTTTTTGTTTGGCTAATTTTGTCTACTTGCTTAACTTGGTGTTTCTCACAATATTTTGTGCTTTCAGCTCTATGCTCCGACAACTTTGGCTCCTGCTCGAGATTTCTGGTTGCTTCGCTATACCTCTGTCATGGAGGATGGCAGTTTGGTGGTATGTATGCCTTTTATTATGTTTGTTCTGTATGTAGTTTATCTTGGGACTTGGAGTGCTCCATGATTTTTTTTTGCTTCACGGCTAAGCCCTGTACTTATTGCCGTAATGTGTTACCACATATAGGTCTGTGAAAGATCACTTAACAATACTCAGAATGGTCCGAGCATGCCAACTGTGCAGAACTTTGTTAGAGCAGAAATGCTCCCTAGTGGGTATCTTATAAGGCCTTGTGAAGGGGGTGGCTCCATAATACACATTGTTGACCATATGGATCTTGAGGTGATACATATTCTGTTGATGCTAATTCCATCTATAAATGCTTTATTATTCACATTGACGACGTTGGTAACTAATAGCTCTGAATTGTCTTACTGTGAAACAGCCATGGAGTGTACCTGAAGTGTTGCGCCCCTTGTATGAGTCATCAACAGTTATAGCCCAGAAAACCACTATGGCGGTAAGAATATTCTTTTAAGCCTCATATCATGGATCATGAATTACTTCCATTAGGAGCTATTAATCGTTGTATGATTGAAACTAATCCTGGGCATTTGGTGCATGTTCTTGTCAATTCTCCTAATATTTTGCTGTTGGGATGCAGGCACTGCGTCAACTGAGGCAGATTGCTCAGGAAGTTTCCCAGCCTAATGTCTCTAATTGGGGCAGGCGACCTGCAGCGTTGCGAGCACTTAGCCAGAGGCTGAGCAGGTGGGTATACACTTAAGATTTATTAAAGATGTTGATTCTCCTTTAATTCTTTTGCTATCGGAATATGATGGTTTCCAATGTATCAGGGGTTTTAACGAGGCACTGAATGGGTTTACTGATGAAGGATGGTCAATGATTGGAAATGATGGCATAGATGATGTCACTGTTCTTGTTAACTCATCACCTGATAAATTGATGGCGTTGAACCTTACATTTGCTAATGGATTTCCAGCTGTGAGCAATACGGTTTTATGTGCCAAAGCTTCAATGCTTCTACAGGTTTGCATTAATTTTTTTTGCACAAAAATTTCCGTTCTTGAAGGCCATGTCAAATAATAAATTCTTCATTAATGGACTTTAAGATTTTGCATTCACTTAATACCTGTGTTTCAATGTATAAGATGTCATTGTGGTAGGAAATCATTTTGTCTAGTTATCCTTTCTTTTGATTTTTATTTGAATTTCTAAACATGTGTTCAGTTCCAAAGTGTTTAGAGGGGACATGTTTTTAAAGGCTCTGTCTCCATCGTGGAATTATTATTCTGTCGGGATTGCATTGTTGGTTTACCCTTGCCCCCTTGAACTTCAAGTAGTGAAGGTTTACAGGATTGATCTTTAACGTTTGAATAAATGATAAGTGATACATTGTGGCCGAGGCTCTTGCAATTCTTGGAGGGCTTGATTCTGTTATGTTTTTATTTAGTTTATCTTATTTGAAGTCACTGTGATAAAGAGCACAATAAAATAATAATACCGGATAGCGAACTCCTTGAGCTTGTGATAATCTTGTGATTACGGGGATGACAGTTGAATTTTGTATCTTTCTGGATATTTGGTTTCCTTGTGTACGATAGAGTAAGCATATATATTTGCTTTCTAGTTTAAAGTTGGGATGGGTCAATGTGAAACCCACTGGCTATCGATCTGTCTAGGATATTTTGGCGTCATCATGCTTGGTAATATCATCATGGTGCTAGGCTTTAATGGGTGTCTTCTACTATGATTACAATGTCACTTGAGTTGAAATCTGGTTGACACTTTGGCGGATGGATGCACCCATTTCAATGGAACGTTCTCCCTTTATGTATGTCCCAATGTTGCTAGAATGTGGGTTGTTCCTGTGTATCAGTGTGTAGAGCCAGTACAGAAGCAAGGAATGCTTATCCTCACGAAGTGCAGAATACAGAACATTAAGTTTTAAAAGTTTTCAATAAGACAATAACCACTTATGTATTTGAAGCCGTGGAGTATAAGCTACTAATACTTCTTTTCAATCTGCTCATACACATTCGATAGTAAGACATGTTGGTATAAAGTACAGAGAAAGTTTTGACTTAGTAGAGAAGTATCCTTCTCAAATCCTTGTCAAATTAATATGTGATTGAACTCATACCATTTGGCACTTTTTATTCACAATTAGCTCAATGGTGATCGACAGTAGAAGTTAATGGATTCCAATTCCAGATTCACTCATTGATGAGTTTCACGGACTCTAATTAGCCTGACTGTAGGAGGGAGTTGTGCTTGATTATGATAAAGCTTGCAATTAAAGAATTGCTGTCTTCAAATTTATATCGACTCCTTAGAGTTCACACTTGTGCTGCTTATGCGTTAGCCCTTTGTTGTATTGATTCTTGTAGTAGGTTTCGTAGAGCATCATTAACCAGGACTAATTATTTCTTTATTCCTTCTTCATGTGACCTAAGAACCATCTTTGTATAACCTAAATGTTGGTTCATGAGAGAGGGGCAAGAGAAATAGAGACTGTGAAGGGTATAATTAGAGTGAGACAGTTATTATCCCGTGAACCAAATTTTTTACTTTCTCTAGCCATCAAGAACATTTTGTTTGGGTCATAGGGAGTAGATTGATCAAGGACTTTATATCGGTCTTTGATGGCCTTTGTTTTTGTGTACTTGTATGGAAGATCAAAATATGATTGATCTATTCTTTCTTGATTTGATATCTTATTCTGTGCGTAATTCTTATTTTTTCAGAATGTTCCTCCAGCAGTACTTCTTAGGTTCCTTAGGGAGCATAGATCAGAATGGGCTGACAACAACATTGATGCTTACTTGGCAGCAGCTGCCAAAATTAGTCCCTGTAGCTTGCCTGGATCACGAATTGGGGGCTTTGGTAATCAAGTTATACTTCCATTGGCACACACCATTGAACATGAAGAGGTAAGCTTTTCATTTTATTTCAAAGATTGTATTAGTGAAGTACTTGATCCTTATCACTTGCTTTGTCTAACATGATTAATGATAATTATGTCATTTTTCATGTGCTTAGTTATTGGAGGTCATTAAGCTTGAAGGTGTTGTCAGCTGTCCTGAAGATGCTATGATGCCAAGAGACATGTTCCTATTGCAAGTAAGTGCTGGGCTGCTACTTCCTTTATTTCTTGTTGATCTCAAAAGTTGTAAGATGAAATATTTAAAGACCAAATTGCTTATTTGGGTCCCATAAAACTGCAACTGAGAGGTGGTGTATACAGTATACATTGTTGAGACCTGCAAATTATTGTTCAAATATACTATTTATGTCCATTTCTCACTATAACATGTTTGATTCTATGTTTATTCGCCTGCATGATGAATCAGTTCATGAATTCTGTCTTATCTCTTTTCTGCTTACTGTTTGGCAAAAATAAAGTTCACAACAAATTTTTGTTAGCTAACTGGTTAATTTTAAACAAATACAAATCAAATATCTTGATGTGATTTACTAGTTGGAACAACCATAAAATGATAGTTGTTGCAAGAAACAGAAGCAGTAAGATATTTGTTACCCTTAACTTGCAATTGCACTTGTTGACAATTAATTTCCGTCATACTTTGGTGTGGAACTTGAGCTAGTAATTTAAGATTTGATTATTAAGATTTTTCAATACATGGAGTGAGTCAATCCTTCTTTATTTAAACCCTATAATTAGCTAGTCTCTCAATGTTTGCTTCAATTGACATTAAGTTTGGTCAGAGGAAAGAACAGAGCACCAGGGTACTGCAAATAAAAGTTCTGAGCAACATAGTTGAAATCAAGTTATTTGGGGCATGTACAATGCTATTTTATCTCTCACTCAAATTAGATTTTTAAATACATGCTGCCTACCTCTATTTCAATGCTTAATTGCTTACAAGATCACGCTGTAATAATACGTACCTGAGTACCCCTTTCTTAAGATGTTACTTTTATAAGTCCCATAGATCATTTTTCATTTTACTACTCTAAAAATTGCTTATCACCTTTTTTTGCTGACGTGCTTTTATACTTGGTAGCTATGCAGCGGAATGGATGAGAATGCCGTTGGCACATGTGCTGAACTCATATTTGCTCCTATTGACGCTTCTTTTGCTGATGATGCTCCTCTCCTGCCATCTGGTTTTCGCATCATTCCTCTTGATTCTGTGAAGGTTGTTGCACTTTGGAAAGTGTTATTTTTATTCCTTTTAAAGTTCACTGCTTTCTTGGTGGAGGATAGCTCATATTTTTGCAACTTTTTTTGCATTGTTAAATCAGGAAACCTCGAGTCCAAACCGTACTCTGGATCTTGCTTCTGCTCTGGAGGTTGGTTCATCAGCAAACAGATCTTCTGATCATTCTGCTTCTGGTAATAGCATGAGATCAGTGATGACTATTGCATTTCAATTCGCTTTTGAGAGCCATCTGCAAGACAATGTCGCATCTATGGCTCGACAGTATGTTCGCAGCATTATTTCATCAGTTCAGAGGGTGGCGTTGGCTCTATCTCCTCATTTGGGTTCTCAAGCTGGACTTCG
Organism: Chenopodium album; assembly: GCF_948465745.1. Classification (NCBI taxonomy): domain Eukaryota; kingdom Viridiplantae; phylum Streptophyta; class Magnoliopsida; order Caryophyllales; family Amaranthaceae; genus Chenopodium; species Chenopodium album. Next base: position 26,887,731 of record NC_137860.1, on the reverse strand, counting down.
ATCACCACTCGGAAATCCTGAAGCTCACACTCTAGCTCGATGGATTTGCCAGAGTTATAGGTTTGTCCCCAGACTTTTGTTGTTATACTTAGAATCAACTCTCTGCTCTTGTTGTTTGCCCATATATTCTTTTGTGTAGGTTCGTGTAACTTAAAAAAAAACTTGCTGCTAAAATAATTTGTTGTATAAAGTATGCACTTCTTAGACCCATGACAAGAATGCCTGTCCCTTGCCTAATGTGTGTGGCCTTCAGAAACAACTATTATCTTATAATATCAAGGCAATTAATTTGTTCCAGATTCCAGAATAGCTGTTAAATGAAAGCTGAAACAGATATCGTTCTTTGCTAGTGAAAAGGTTTATGAAAACATGGTCATAGCTTCCCATCATTATAAATTTCTGTGATGTATCAGCAAAAGTGCTCGTTTAACATCACTTTAGGTTAAGTTTCCTATAGCTTCAATGATAAACCCCATCAGAACCTCTTCAACAAGCCTGATAGATATCTGTTTAGAGCTTAAGGTGTCATTTTTGCAAAGTCCCTTATTTGCCAAAATGTTCTGATCACTCTGAATGTTTGATGTTTTTTGTTTCTGAGATATACTTGGTTTGACTTGACATTTCTTGCTTGTTTAAGGAAAAGTTCAGAATTTCAGAAAATATAACATTTGTTCAAGGAAAAAAAACCTAGCAAGGTTGAATCTTTGCATTGCATATTTATTTTTCAAAGACTCAAGGGTTATGCAGGTTTGAAAACATGTATTGCTTGCTGTTATTTTTCCAATTGAAGTGGGCAGGTAATGATTAGTCTCATTTAATTCTAGGGAATGGGAAAAATGATGGTTGATAAAATATCATTTTAAGGAAGAATGGAAAATGATGTCGATTTTGAAAATTGTTTATCTAATAGTCGCTTTACACTGGTTTAAATATTGATGTATGGGATTATACACATGTGAGAATACAGTAAATGCATAAATTCATGTAGATATGCCTTTAGAATTTCATGGAAGACTGAATGTTGGTCAAGGTCAAATTCAAAAGTTCTGTTAAGCTTATTGGATTTGTCACTTTCTTGACAGATGCTTCTTGGGAGTAGAGCTACTCAAATCACCTGGTGAAGGTAACGATGTTGTCCTCAAGACTCTGTGGCATCATTCTGATGCCATTATGTGCTGCTCCTTGAAGGTGAGCCATTTGTGCTGCTTCTTGTTATTGAGCTTCTAAGATTGGAAATTCAGAGGATTTTCGTCGTATTTTCCCTATTTGATTCAAAATGTTTCAATATCTTTTGCTGTTGCTGTTTAATCAGTGACTTTTTTTTTTAAATATAGGATAATAGGATATATTTTCCCAAATCTTTGAAGACCCGATATTATGCTAAAAATTACAATGGATCTGAATTTGCAAATATACTTAGGTTAGACTTCCTATCTGCATTATTCATTATTTGACCGGGGGACTATTCTTTTGCAGGCTTTGCCAGTTTTTACATTTGCTAACCAGGCAGGTCTTGACATGCTCGAAACAACCTTGGTTGCCCTACAAGATATCACTCTGGAGAAGATACTGGATGACCAAGGACGAAAGACACTCTGTTCAGAATTTCCTCAGATTCTTCAACAGGTTCGAACGATTGCTTTGTCTACAAAACATTTGCCTTTGAATAAAAATACAGAGTATATATCGAAGGGAAAAAACATGCTTCTTTACATGTGACATACATAAGTTGGTACTGACTGCTGATGCTATCATGTCCATTAAATTTCTCTGCAGGGTTTTGCTTGCCTTCAAGGTGGTATATGTCTGTCGAGCATGGGTCGTCCGGTGTCATATGAAAGAGCAGTGGCATGGAAGGTTCTGAACGAGGAAGAAAACGCTCACTGCATCTGCTTCATGTTCATGAACTGGTCATTTGTCTAATAGCTGGCAGCCTTAGTTCTAGTAGCACTAGCACTCCCAAGTTAAATACTTAAACAAAACAGGGTTATTTATGTGACTGTGAAGTAGTAATATGTTTCTTTTGCTCTCCTGGTTCTTACTATGGAGACCTTGGTAAACTGAATCTATCTATGGAAGTTACATTACGGCTAGGCAGGCAGAGACCTGAAACTGCTTTTCTGTTTGATTCAGTGCCTCAGCTTCTATGTTTTTTGTGCTTTAAATATTCTTGGATTAGCTTACTTGCTTATGGTTCGCATGATCTAATTATCAATTAACCCAACAAATATAATATGTACTCGCAATAATGGTTGGAACTTTGATTGAAGAATTTGCTAACATTGTTTAGTTTAATGTGAAAGTTGAGAAAGAACACTGATGAATACGCTGTGACATTATGACCATTATTAACTCTTCATCACGATATTTGTAGTTTCACCTCATCTTCATACGAAGTACTTCAATAGACCGATATTTATTTAGGGAATACTATGAAATTCTTCCAACATTTCAAAACATAAATGTTAATGTTATGAACCAAAGAATGTCAAAATTAGAATTGATAATAGACAATTGGTACCTTGAGCCAATTTTGAACACAATGGACGACACGAAACAAAGGCATGAACCAATCCACTAGAAAAGTTATCCCAAGTAAACATGCACATTGAGTCAATTACTCAGTATATAAAGTGTTTCCTAATTTCTATGTTTGTCTCAGGACACATTTGAGTTGCTTAAAAAGTAGTTATTGCATAGGTAAGAATTTTCATGTGAAGCTTCACGAAAATACTAGTAATTTTTTTGGTTTCCTTGGAAGAAAATAAAAGCTATAAAAATTTACTACCTCAGTGATTTTGCATGAAAATATCATTATCATTCTGCCCTAAATAATAGGGCACATAAGTTTTCAAGCCATCTAATCTTTAAAGTTTTGACCTATTATATGGATAGTAATCATATATTATTTAAGTTTTTACACCCCTGCCATATCAAACTGTTTTCATTTTAATTATGATATGAAGTATATGTATCAAAAAAGGAAAAAAAAAATTATACGAAGTATAAGGGAATTGTCGATCAAGGACAATATGGAAAATTTAATTGTGCAATCTATCAATAAATTTGGAAAGTACTATATTTCTTTGGGACAAAATAGAACTGTGGTCTATTATTTAGGTAGCATTGGCGATGGTCAGAATTTTTCTTAAATAAAAAAAACCATTTCGGTAATCTCTTATTTGCTCTCGATGTTAACTCAAATTGAATATAGCCATAAACATTGTTATATATAAGGAAAGCAGAAGATAGATAATTAATAATCCAAAACATAAAGGCATAAAGCTGATTGTGTAAATTGAGAAAAAAATTAATTCATATAGTAATTAGTAAATAGTTAAGTAAACAAAAAAATTTAAAAGATACAGATTTTATTAGTTATTTCATAGTACAAAATATTACAAGAAGACTTCCGGTTAAGCCGAAAGGAAAGGCCAAAGATGGCAGCTCCAATGGCTTAACAAACAAGATGACATCCTCATTACATAGACATATTACTATTATTAGTAGACAATCAAATTAAACTAATAATGGTACTCATCAACTCATTTAGTATATGCTAATTAATTATGAACCCACTCAAGAAACCCTAAAAGGGTGTAGATGTAGAACAAAGTGGGATCATCATTAGCACAACTTATGTTAATCCAAGATGATAAAACCCCCTTAAAACCAAAAAAAGGAGGTATTAAAAACAATGAATTCGATGTCGACCATCAAAAACAACCCTAGAAGTTAAAAGGCTTAGTTATAAGTAAATGAAAGCAAAATAATTAAATACATGCCAATTGATGAGTTAGTTGTCAATAGTAAGGTCATTCATCATGGAAGGCATGCAACTTGAGCTCCTAGTGATGCCACCCTTCTTTGGTGCACCTTTGAGGTCTCTAGGGCTCAGAGAATGGGCTCTAATCTTAGAGCTCTTCTTAAAAATCTCCCTCATGGCTTCGGCTTGGCATAGGACCGGATAAGCCCTACCGAGCTTATTGAACCTATGACAATGGCTCATATGAGTTTCTAGGGCTTCCTTACACATCCCTCCATTTTTCTCCATTTCTTCCTTTACAGCCTCAGAGCACAACCCACATATCCACTTACCTTGGAACTTGTCACGTACACGCTTTATGTACTCCGGTGTGTACTCCTCACTCATCCCACAACACTCACACTTTGCATCTTCTGCTTCTGAGATAGGTGGAAGAGCCTGTGATTCTTCTATCTCCATATCGATCTCCTTGCTTAACACGAAAGCAATGTCAGAGACCGTCCTCTTAAGGTTGTCATTAGCAAGCTTTGGTGGTCTTGAGAAGTTTCTTGTAGGCATGGGGAAGGATGTTGGAACTGCCTCGCCATGTGGTGGTGCCATGACTAATATAAGATCAATCGAGCCAACTTATGTGAGAAAGTTCTAAGTTGAACTCGTATATTTAGAGAAAATTATGTAACAATAGTGTTTAAGGTTGTAATAGTTTGGAAGACAGACAAATTACTTGTTTTTCTTGAGTGTTTTTCCAGTGTTGATGAATAAGATAAGTGTAATCGAATGCTTATTTATATGAGTACAAGCTTTAGGGGACTCAAGATTTGAACGTATGATCTTGTGGACCAAATAGTAGTAAGTGTCAAAGTCTAGATTTTTCTTGAAAAATTACGTGACTACAAAAGCATGCAGTTGAAGGTCTTTTTCATGCAACATATGTAAAGTTGAGTGTGCATTTTATTTCTGTGGAGATGCAAAAAGGATTGCATGCAGTTTTTTTTTTTTTTAGTAGGATTTATTGCATTGTTATGTGCCATGAATTCAGCTTTATGCAGGGAAAAAAGATTATTTTTTTTTGGAAGGAAAAAGTTTATCTATTGTTAATGTAGAACTGAACTATAACTTTATTATAGTGAACACGAGATTCACGTATAGTAAGCAAATAAAATTAGGGTGTTTGAGAAGAATATAACTAAAAATGTTGAACTACCTTAGAATAGAGCGAGAAATCGAGAATAAAAAGTTGTCTCTTCATTAGAAGATAAGGTTGCTTTGTTGAATTTGGACAATTTTGTCTAGTTATGTTAGGCTACACTCGTACAAAAGTCTATAAGCATGGATGGATGGCTGCATGAGAAAAGTTTATATAACTAATTGGACATGGAAGAATTTTACTTACTTTGTATGATTTTGCACTAAACTTTACGCTCCATGTATAGAAGTATATATGCATATGTATTCTTTTTATTTTTTTATTTTTTTTTTATTTTTATTTTTTTTTAAGTGTGTTCTTTGAAAATTTCACTATTCTTTAAGTGGCATTGACTTAATTTTTTTTTAAAAATAAAGTATAAATAGTTATGAATTTATCTACAATATTTTTTGGACTAGTTACAATATTTATTTTAATGAATCAAGATGTATCAACATTTTATAAGTTATACAAATAAAAAATCAAAGATATTGATAGTCGGGGTTGTGTGTTGACAAACATATGTTATGTTAAATTGTTAGAATTTGAAAAAGGAGTAATAGTAAAACATGCCAAAATTGTTGCATTTTTTTTTTCTAAAATTATAGTAAGTGCTGGTTTGTGATTGGGTAATTAGGGTGACAAATGAAGAGAATAGAAAATGTACTTGTATAATTTAATATAATATGTGAGATTGATCTACCTCCTATGAAAGGTCTTAAGTATATTATGTAATTAGTATTAGACCTTATATATGAAAGCTACTTAAACTAGATATGATAGAGTACAAAACTATTATTGCTATCTCGGAACTCTAACCATTTGCTTAATCTTTTAGGCTGCAAGATTAGCCCTAGGTCTTAAGACTATACATGACATCAGCAAATCACTTATTTTTTTGTTTTAAGACAAGACTTCACAAAATTTATGCATATATGAAGCAAAGTCTTAACAAAGTCTTAAATGGAGTCTTGAAAATTCAAGACCCAACTTAAGACTCAGTTCATATTTTATACATTGTATTTTGTCCATATACGTATACCAAAGCACACTTTTTTCCCAAAAAATATTATCGTTAACAATAATTTAATCTTATTTTATTGAAAAAATGTAAAGTGTAAATCTAATTGCAATTGACTGTTGTATTTATTTTTATTGATAAAATTAGTTGTATTTTTCTTGTATTTTAATCTAACGTATTCTAATATTTGCTATTATTTTTATCAACAAATAAATTATAAAAAAATGTAATTATTTTTGGCTATGGTATTATGTATATATATCGATCATAATATTCACGTAATTTCATTATTATTTATAATTTTATCTATTAGTGGTTTGATATTATTTTTCAAATATGTGCCTATGTAAGATACATAATTTACGACGCCATTGTAAATCATACAAAATAAAAATAGAATGTATATTTGAGTAATCTTAAATAAGTCTGAGGAATAAAGATCTAAATTTAGTTGAATCTTATAGAGTCTTAACATAATTATAAAATATTAAAAATTATTAAAATCTGATGTGACATGGGGAAAAAAATCTTAAGACAAGACATGGCTAATCTTGCTTTAGCTGCGTTGAATTGATCTCTTGACATAGTATAAAAAAGCATAACAAGATCAAATGTAACGGGATCAAAAATCATGATGAAAATGTAAAGAGTTGTAATTTGTTGTGTGTGTGAGGCCGGGTTCATATATTATAAATTATAAAATATCTCTTCAATAATAATATTTCAATATCATAGATAGATAGATCCATTCAAAAAAAAAAAAAAAAAAAAAATATAGATAGATTACTAATTTAACATGCATGCATCTTAAGCAATTAATTACAAAATAAAAAAAAAAAAAAACGAAAAAGAAATTTGAAACCCCTTATATTCTTCATGGTTAGAAATTTGCCATGCATATATGTCATCGGCAATTAATCGAAAAAGAAGCTGTTGGCGTTATTGCGTAAGCTACTTGCACTTCGTCTATGGTTAATTTGAAAAGCTACATTTCTGGCCACAATCATGTTTAATTATGAATTTATGATACCAAGGATTAATTCGAAAAGAAAATAAAAATTTCTATGGTTGATTTTGGTTACTTCTACATCGTTTGATTTCAACCAAATATTTGATACGAGTTTTTATTAAGTTATGGTTTGAAGCAATTTCAAGTTGTCATAATATCTATAGTTTAAACTTTAAAGCTCTTACAACCCCTTAAGTAGTTAAGTGTATGAGTGTACATGGAACACAACTACACAAAGTAATAAGTTGACTGATTTCAAAGATGCTTACCGAATTATAAACTTGGAAAGTTACTCCAAGAAAATGTACTTGCATTGCATTATTATTTACTTAGTATATTACAATAATCTTTGTATCATTATTACGCACGCTAATCAACAGTAACATCTGTTAAATTTCGAAACAATATGAAATGGGCCTGGGCAACCCGAACAAGGAGGAGGAGAGTTAGGTCCACAAACAAGGCCTTGGAGCTTCCATACTAAAACCAATTGGCAATAGTAGGAGGTACTCCTCTACCTTATAAAGTGAAACCATCTCTCCTCTTTCTCCAATGTGGGACACTCATAAGTGGGCTACAATGGGTTTCAACACTCCTCCTCACTTATGAGTGTCCTTTAGAACTTCAGAGCTAACTGGATAAGGCCAGATCAATAATCCTCTTAGGGGCTGGACATCCTGTGGAGGTAAATCCTTATCCAGTAGCGATTAAATACCCAGTTTAGAAGAGACCCGCAACCCGAGCTCTGATACCATGTTAAAGGACCAACTCAACCAAAAGCTTAAACTGATAGTTGAGGCCCAGAAATATGTTTTATATTCTATCACTCCCCTTCACATGAAAGGCCCTTTGGGCTTGAAATGTGGATGCTACACAGGCTCACCCATACCTGGTGCGAATTAATTCCACTTTGAAGGAGGGGTGGATGAGATTCGAACCCGTGACCTTTGTGTCACGCTGGCTCTGACACCATATTAGAATACCAACTCAACCAAAAGCTTAAGCTGATAGTTGAGGCCCAGGAATATGTTTTATACTCTATCAACATTAGATTAATCAGTGGTACAATTTGTTGTGTTGTTGAGGTCTAATTCCCTACCAAGTAAGCGTTGAGAACCTTTTGAGTTATAACAATGACAATTTATTTGGCCTTTGGTTAGAACTTCAATCACTTGAGCTTAATTAAGACTGCAAACGAGTTGAGTTGAGCCACCCTTTTCGAGCTTTAGTGTCCAAGCATGGCTCAAGTTTGAAAAGGCTATGTAATTTTGTGTTCGAGCTTTGTTTGTTAAGAATTTGGTTCCTTTTTGCTTGAGCTTGACAAGCTCAAATTATCAAGCTTTATCGATAATGAGCCTTTCAATTTGTAATTCCAATCATTTTAATTCTGCATTTAACTAGTGGTATCATCAAATGTTTTGACTTGTTGATTAAATTGGTCAAGTTAATTGACAATTGTTACTTGAAAAGGTGGTCGAATTGGCCGAAATGAAATAAGCTAAGGACATTTGGGTACGTAAGAATGTAAACTAGCTTAGTAACTTAAGAACAAAATTACCATGCGGTACAATTTCTCAATTTGCCGCCATAAAATTAAAAAAATTCTCAATTTGCTAATAAAAAAAGCTCCATTTTTCAACTTCTTACTAGCATATTCAACTCACTTAGATTGTTGAAAAAGCTCTTTTACCAAATGAACGAAGTAGTTGTTTTATATAGTCCGCAACCTTCTAATTTGATCAAAGTAAACTCTCTTTACCAACCTCTCTTTTTGTTCTTTCAAAAAAAAAAAAAAAAAAAAAAAAAATCCTCTCTTTTTGCTAAAAAAATTATAGTCAAATGAGACAAGTAAAATAAGACTAAGAAATCGCGTACAAATTTGTAAATATTAAATTGTTAGATTGAACGAGTTATAAACAAGCTATAGGTCCACCGTACGTACGTACGTGCATTGTGAAAATGGCAAAAAGATCATAAGCTTTGCCTTAGGTATATAAGTATATTCTAGATCATACTCCACACACAAATTATCTTTACAAAACAAGGCTAAGGAAAGGGAAATATTGAAAAAAAAAATAGAGTTTTTGGTATGGATGAGAATGAACATCAAATGCATGGATCAAATTTAGCCTACACACTTTATAATGAATAGTATCTAATACTGAAATTAGGAAGTATGTTAATTAATACATAGGTTAGCTAAGTCAAGTATATGATTTAGTAGTTGAAAGAATTCACGTGTGTTCATCTTATAACCATAAAAGCTAAGCTATTGCATGCATGCACACCAAAGCTATTGTATATTCACGGGTGAAATTTATGCATGTCATTTTCTTTGTCACAGAAATAGTTTGGTAAATCAGTTATCAAAAAAAGTTAGTAAAAAAAACTAGTTAATTCTAAGTGAACTTTGATGCTTTGGTCATTTGGTCCTTGATCTTTCAATCATTTTCTTCTTTAAATTTTGTTGGTGCTTTTTTAGAAGACTTGTTGGTATGAGGTGCGGCTGATGTTTGTTCCTCAAATATCTTTGTTTTTGTTTGCATTTGAATCCACGCAATTATTATAAAAGTTTGATAATTTCGTAAATGGATTAAAGGATATGATCAAGTATGTTAAATAGTGTATGAATTAGGAGGACCATAAATTTTAGATTAAGGATTCGTTTACGTGTATAAATTAGGAGAGCCATAAATTTTAGGTTAAGGGTGAGTGTACTATGTACGTACACATGACGGATTGTGTTGTTTCTTTTGTACTGCACTTCATTTATAACACTAGGCTTAGATTAATTGATACAAAAGTTATATTACATCTATTATAATGATAATGTCAATATCGATATAAATCTGTAAATAAATAACTCTTTGTTTTCGAATTTTGTTTGATTGACTTGAATATTTAAGATTTCATCAATGTCAAAAAAAAAAAAAAAAAAAAAAAAAAAACACTTTGTATCGTGCTGAATTAGTAACCTAAATTGATTAAAACAAATTAGTTTGCCATTAAATGGCGGCGTTCCCCTTACTCCCCTAGTAGCCACCTTTAACAGCCTCAACTTCCTCCCATCCTTGCCATCACTATCTTAGTGGTCCTTTGGTTGCACTTAATTGGGATGTTAGTATGTTACACTCCCATTGTATTTGCAGCACATATGCATTTTCACTTCCTAGAGATTTGGATTTCCCACTTGAAGAGTAATATATACCTAAGTGGGACTAGGTAAGCAATAATTTCCGTGTGACTAGGTAATCAACTTCTCAAATTTTGCGTGAAAGTAAAAATCCTTAGAACTGTTTTTTATTCGACAGAGGAATATATTCTTGTCAACCAAACAATTTCTATAGTTTTTATATCTTAGGAAAGTAGATTACCCATGAATTACAACGTCAACCAAATAACACCTTAGAAATTTCAACTAAAACAATTGAGAGACCCAATCCACAAACTTATAATAAATGCAATATGGTGGTGGTGCACAGGCGAATTAATGCCTATGTAGAAACTAGGAAGTATGCGCATCATGGGGCTGGAGATGGACTAGGTCACTTGATTGTTGCCCTGTTGGGGTCTAATTCTTTATTAGGAAAAGTAGATCAGTAGCACATTAGGGACTGTTGGCGATTACTGGCTGTTGGGGCTTGTTGGCGACTATAGGTTGAGGATTCGGTAGTGTTTGTACAGGTTGGTTGTGGTAGAGCCAGAGGTGCACCAGTGGCTTTGATGTTGGTTGTTGATTTGATATGGTTGGTTTCAGGGGTGACTTGTGTAGTTGTGTTTGAGCTGAGGCAGAGTGATCATGGTGGCAACAAATTGGTGATTCCCCGGAGGCAGTGACGAGGGGAGCAGTGTTGGTAGGGTGGTCGGTGGTTAATACAATTCAGTATTCGAATAAGAAATATCATTGTTGAAATAAAAATTAAATGTTTATTCAGCGAGACTTTAGTTATCATCATCAAGAGGAAAAAAGCAGAAAGAAAAGGTTTCGTATTATATATATAAATTTCCTGCAACACCAACCAGAAACTCTTCCCAGATTCCTACAGGAACCTGCAAGGCTACAATGAATCGCATTTAAATATGTTTTTAGCCACAAGAACACCTAAAACAACAAAAGCAAACGCGGAAAAAGCTCCTTGCCTAGAAAGCATGAATTCACTCCATGTTAAAGGCCGGGTGACTACATGCAATACGTTCTGAAATTGTTCTTTCAACTCATCTAGTGATCCAGTATTATCAATCACAATGTCCGCTTTGCTCCTCTTGGTATCCAGGGAAATCTGAGCATTTATTTTGTTATTAGCTTCCTCATCGTTTATTCCATCTCTCGAAACCAATCTCTTTAGCTGTGTTTCGCGATCAACCCATACAGTGATGATAGGCTTAGTCCATTTGTCCATTTTGGCCTCAAACAACAGTGGGACGTCAAGAACAATCACCTTGTGTCCCTTTAACCATAGCTTCACTATTTCTTGGAGGATGCCAGAGGATATATAAGGTGCCAAAAGCCTGTGGCATAATGCACACGGCATTAGCATATCATACACGTGACTGTTAGCATGTTACCATAACAAAATACTCTGAACAAAAACTAATGAATTCAAACTTTAAACTCCCCTAGATTAGCCACCTAACTAGAAACTAAGTCCTCAAAGCATGGGATTGCACGCAGTTGGATAGAAAATGGACATCCACTGAATGTCTATTGCTTTAAATACGTGAGGTATGGAAGCAAATGTCATAACCTCAACTTCCATATTGCTCATGCTAACATGCAATGATGGAAGAATTGCAAAGGAAAACTACTTTATCAGACTCTGCAGGAAGATTTACTCTACCGGTTAAGTAGTTGACGCTTATCAGGATTGGAGAAAACTATACGTCCCAGCGCAGGCCTATCCACTTCCCCATCAGGTTGTAGAATGTCATCCCCAAATGCTTCCACAACCTTCTTCCATCCACCTGTGCCTTTCTTCAATGCATCCTGAAATCAGAAGTAGGATCATAAATACTAGCATAAATTGTAATGATATGCAAATTGTTCAAAATGTAAGAACAAATTGGATTCAAGACAATTAATATCATGCTTGTCATCATTACTCCAGTACCAAAATCAGGGTTCTCACCTGACAGGGTGGATGGCAGATGTATGAACTTACCCCTGCAAATACAGAGTGGTTGTTGCTACAATTTCCATATAATAAAGACAATTATTCTTGAGTGTGTCTGCTATAACATCAGAGCCCTCAATCTCTGACCACGAGCAAATTTTGAGATCACAACCAAAAACTTGCAAAAGGAAAATTGGGAAGAAATTCTTCTATAGGCTAATATAAAAAGAGTTTTGTTAAATAATAATATAGGCTCATCTTGGATTATGTTAAATATAAAGTGTACCTAATAACAGAAAGGACCAAAAAAAAATCTAACACATTCCACTTCATGCTACCAAATGTCACGAGGGAAATGAGCATAGCACATTCCACTTCATGCACTTTAATGTCACATAAGGGGAATTTATGCTGCCTAATAAAAGGATAACTCTTAACTAAAATTTAATTATAAGAAGATGTTCAAGACTTCAAGTGTTCAACAGTGATGCAATCAGTTTCATAACATTCGTGTTGATACAAAGAATGAAGCATCACCAAACATAAGATAGAAGCAAACATAATTCCATCGAGATGCAGTCATGTAAAATCACTTGTAGCTCTAACTTTAACCAACTCTCAAGAGTCATCCCAACCCTTGCTCAATGGAAAATTACCAAAAATACAAAGAAAAATGTGATTAAATCAAATCTCAACATAATTTCCACCCTTTTTCTATACCATCCTCCCCACCAAGGGAAACATAAAAGCATTGTATCAACTCAGCCAGAGTAACACCAAAAAAAAATCAAATTAGACATCCAACAGTCAATATTGATGATAACATTTAGTACTAATACTACTAAATAGGCGATGCCTATTAACAGTCAGTAACACAGTAATCCAAAACCAAAATCAATAAAAACCCCATGATCAAGAAAGATAGGGAGAAGAAGAAAAATACCCGAGCAACCACATCAGCATCGACGACGGGAATGCCTTGAGCTTTGAATAGGTTGGAAACAGTGCTCTTTCCAGATGCAATCCCACCTGTTAGTCCAACAATTCTCATCTCCTCAGTAGGGGACTAATTATGGAAGTGTACCAACTGCATCAAGAACAATTAACAGCCAGAAAAACTGTCATTGTTTGGACATGCCACTTTCAAAGCAATGTTCTTCAACAGAATTCAGTTTCTATTGAGTGTGACTTCAACTGATTTTATTTTGTAATACATATAATTGTTTAATATAAGAAACTCAAAGTAGTGATTTGTCATATTAGACCCTGCTATACCTGTGACATAGTCACTAGTTAAAAGCTTTCACACAAGTTCATATTTCGAATGAAGTCTCCAACACTAGTTCTTAACCTAAATAAACAAAATTGCCCATCTGTTTGACAGCATAGTTCATATAGTCGCCAGTATCAAAAGAATACAGATTTACGTATATGAGTAAAGCACAATACAGTTCTACAGTCAGTTCCAACACTGGAAGGTTAAATCATGAAGCATCAATCACAAGTGAATAATTCAGCCAAATCTAGAATGAGTACTAATATAAATAGCAACAACAATAATCAAAATTCTCATTTTTAAGGAAAATCCCAAAGCAAAATTTTAGCAAAAATCATATGAGCAAATTCATTATCCTTCAATCAAAATTTGGGGAAATCAAACTTTGACTCTCTAGCTTCAACAACAAAATAAATACTTGGCAACTGCAACAACTAACTAAGCCCTAACATATGATTTTGAATTACATTTTGAATGCATTTAACATACATAGCTACCTTTGATAAGTAGAGGGACAATGTTAATTTCTTGATTAATTTCTATACAAACAAAGAATGGTGAAGCCTTTGGTTGTGATGTTGGAACTCCAAAAGTGAGGGATTGGATTTGAGATAGGAGAGAGAAAGAGAGAAATTGGATTTGAAATAAGAGTAGGAAAGAAAGAGCAATTGTGTTAATGTAAAATCGTAGACGATTTGTGATTTAAGAAAAACGGCACATTAATAAGTACTACTTGTAGCTGATAAATTGTCATTTTGAATCATAATTATTATTGGGCTTTACAACTACTTGGGCCAATTTCATGACAAATTTTTTATCATCCAAAAATTAGATTTCATCCAAACTTTGAATTCGAAATTAAATAATGCTATTCAAGCAAGCCATTAGGTTCTTTTTTAGTTCGTGTGATTTTATATTAAAAAATAAAATTTAATTTTTTTGCTTCTGATCTACTATGGAGGCAATCCATTTGATAAGACAAATGATGGAGTTTTATAGGGTAAAGAAGAAAGATCTTCATATGGTCTTTATTGATTTAGAGAAGGCATATGACAAGGTGCCAAGAGAGATACTTTGGTGGGCAATGTTGAAGAAAGGTATCCCACGAAGGTATGTAGACCTAGTTAAGGATATGTATCGGGATGTGTCAACAAATGTGAGGACATGCGGAGGGTTGACAAAAGATTTCCCTATTACAATCGGATTGCATCAAGGGTCTGCATTAAGCCCTTTTCTTTTTGCAACGGTTCTAGACGAATTAACTAGACCAATTCAAGATGAGGTTCCATGGTGTATGCTGTTCGCAGATGATATCGTTTTGGTGGATGAGACTAAGGATGGGGTTAATGTCAAGTTGGAGCAATGGAGGCAAAGGTTGGAATCTAGAGGGTTTAAGCTAAGTCGGAGTAAGACTGAATATTTGGTATGTCGTTTTGGCACTCAGAGGGGGACAAGCAATGAAGTGGTGAGTTTGGATGGAAAGGATTTGACCATGAGTGAATGTTTTAAGTACCTAGGGTCGATCATCCAGAAGAATGGTGACATTGATCAAGACGTGACCCACAGGATTAAGTCAGGGTGGCTTAAATGGAGAGCGGCCACGGGAGTGCTATGCGACCGCAGCATTCCCTTAAAGTTGAAGGGAAAATTCTACAGGACTGCCATAAGACCAGTGTTGCTCTATGGTACAGAATGTTGGGCTTCTAAGAAAGAGCATATTAAAAAGATGGAGGTTACGGAAATGCGCATGTTAAGGTGGATGTGTGGAAACACTTTAAGAGATAGAATCAGAAATGAGGTTATTCGCAAGAAAGTAGGTGTGGCGGGCATTGTAGATAAATTAAGGGAAAATCGTCTGCGTTGGTTTGGACATGTAAGACGGAGACCCGAGGGTGCACCGGTGCGAAGAGTGGAAGAGTGGGACCATGGAGGGATTAAACGAGGAAGAGGGAGACCAAAGATGACTTGGTTGGAAGGAGTGAGGAAGGATATGAAGTGCATGGATTTACGTGAGGATGAAGTTTTGGATCGTAAGGGATGGAGGAGAAAGATTTATGTTGATGACTACACGGAATAATCAAATTTGGTTTATGTTAGCCGACCCCACTTTTGGGATTAAGGCTTTGATTGATTGATTGATTGATTGATTGATCTTTAGATGGAAACCATTCCCTCCATTGCTGTTTGTTTGTCTTACTTGACTTTTTGCATAGTTTTTAAAACACAAATTCGATCGTTGTTGTCTTCAATCTTGTATCATAAAAAATAATGGAGTATAAATAGTTGATGCTCCCACCATCCCGAGTTAGACGCAACGCTTTGACCGGCACATGTTTTGGGTGCTCATCACCAATTTCTGGCCAATTGACTAGATGTTAACTCACTGTTAACCATAGCACATTAAAAAAAAAAAAAAATTATAGATTCAATTAAAAAATATAGAGCCACCATTCCAACCAATTCCAACCCCCCCCCCCCCCCCGCTTTGTCCAAAAACACAAATACTCTTTAAATTTTGTTGTTTTACTCTCCATCTTCTTTTTCGTGGCATCTCCACCTCCATTGACGATTATCTCTCTCCTCTTTTTTCTTTGTATCACCATTACTATTTTGAATCATGCTCACCAGTTTTACAGCAAAATGCTAAACATTTTTCCCCAAACAGCACCACACACCACGCACCACACTGACCAACACTAAACAAACCAGGTTTTTCAGAGACATGACTAATTGGTTCATGCTCAAATGCAGAAACATTTGCAAAAACCAACAAACACACAACTGCACGAGCACACACAAGCACAACACAAAGCATCCAGCTGCCTACCAGCAAACCACATGTAAACTACCAAAATATTCCCCCACAAAACCCATGCATAGCAGCAACATTGCAGCAACTTGATTACAATTTAACACAAGTTTTCAAGATGAAAATAATACCCAAGAATGAAACAAATTTAGTTGATACTTGATACTTTGATAGTAGTAATAAAATACGTCCAAGAATGACCTCAACCAAAAAATTAAAATACAAATCATGTACCAAAAACAATAATACGGAGTATATAGCAAACTAATACAATGCCATTTATTCTGTTTAAGTAAGTCTAGAATGCTCAATAAATATATACTAAGTATAAAATCATGTGCCACTTATAACACTAGAAGAATAAACTAACTGTTATGATAGAAAATTAGTCCACTTCACTCACTATTATAATTGAGGTCACAACAAGAGATATAACAAATTCTATCTCCTTAGTACACTCACACAGTTACCTTGTGAATCTTACCAGTTAAGCTGATATAGTACTATCCACCTCCATGGCCAAGGTCATTTTATCAATACTACTAATGTACCAAGCCCCCTAAATGACACCTAAAAAGGTATTGCCAGCAACACTCGCTTTCCTCGTTGCTGCCCCTGACCAGTCAACAACTGCAGCAGCAAACACTACAGACCCTGCTTATATCTCCCTCACCTCACAGCCCTTGCACTCCTCCCTCCCTGCACCCTTACCTCCATCTCCCTTGCCTAATCATAACACAATAATAGCAGCCTTCTCTGACCTCTACACAACAGTCACGTTGCAGTCCCTCGCTATACAACGCATGCAACAGGCCAGCACCAACACTTCCCACACATCTCCCTCAAACCCAACAGCCCCTGCATTCCCTCCTTGCTGCCCAACAAAACACATCCCATCAGCCACGCACCTTCACTGCAGTCCTTAATGACTACACCTTGCTGCACAACCAGCCCTCGTCTCACCCACATCCACACCATACCCATCTCAACCCAATAGTTATTGTTTTAAATTACTCGAATCAACATGATTTTAAATTTTTTAAGTGTTATGTCTAATATATATAGTTTCTTATCGAACTTTAAGTTTATACATTTATAAATATACCAATTTTGGTGGAGGAAGAATTTTGTGGATGACTATACAAAATAATCACTTTTGGTTCATGCAGCCGACCCCACTTATGGGATTAAGGCTTTGATTGATTAATAAATATACCAATTGTAGTTCCTTATCAATTCCCAAAAGCTTTTGCACTAATTTTAAACTACTCACACCTTAATGCCACTAAACAGCTAACTAATTTGCTGAATTTCAGTGAGCTTATGTTCTATATTCAAGAACCAAGTTTGTGCAGCAAATGCAAATATTTTGATTAGCTATTTATTAGTGCAATACTGCAATGCAGTTTAAGGGAAAAAAAAAATCCAGTAAAATAAATCAGCAATTTTAAATTTCCTCTACCCCTCTTTCTTTATCTGATTAGGGTTCTAAATTAAACCTAGGTAAGATGAATTTGGCTACTGTAAAATCATTTTAATTGTTACTGAAACAAGTGTAATTCGGATAAATTCAACCTTAATGTTGTAAGTTCTTCAACTGGATATTTGGATTCGATTAATCATCAACTTCCCGGGTAAAATTCATCAATTCCCACCTATTGGGTACTCTTGAACTCTATTAAAAACAAACAAATTTTACAAAATTCAGCAAAACTAACATGAATTAAACCCACCCAACCTGGAAATTGGCCAAATAAATTGACAAAGTTTCAATTTTTGATCGACTCCGATAGATATATAAGAGTGAACAAATCAATTACAACATACTACCATATATTATGATCTTTTAAACTTAAAATAGAGCACTTACTTGAGGCTTGAATCCGTACGAGAATACAAAAGACTGAATTCACAAATTAGACCCTTCGAATGAAACACCAAGATCCACAAAACCCTTCAAAGAGCAGATTTCAATCGACTTCTACAGTAAGGAAAAAAAAAGGAGCATTTGATTATTTTTTTTTTTTTTTTTTTTTTTTTTTTTTTTAATGACGAGAGGAAGATTGCTGATGAGAAGTCAAGGGGAAATGATTTTGCCAAATCGCCACATCAAAATTGATTTTGGCACCTTGATTGATTTTTCACAAACTTTTAAAAAAAATCAAATGTACATCCATTATAAAGATGGACTAAAGTGATCAAAAGTTACCCCTGAAATAAATAAAAGTTACCTGAAATAAATAAAAGTTACCTCAATATGCATAAAAGTAACTCTATACAAATAAAAATTATCTACACTTTATTAGTAAATAATCACATTTTTGGTTTCAAAAAAAAAAAAAAAAAGTAAATAATCACATTTTAAATGACTAAAAATCTATTATTAGTGATTGAATGTAATTAAATTACCATTATAAACTTTTCTTGTTGTCTATTTATATAAAAATTGTATTATGTTTAAAGTTACTCAAAAAAAGGCTAAAAGTTACCCTAAAATTAGGTAAAAGTTACCCTTATACAGCTCGATGTACAGTAATATTAGTATAAACCGGATGTATACAAAAGTTTTCTTTGATTTTTTAATGAAGAGCATCAATGTCGTGACAGATATGACGGTGTAAATGAAAGTTATTTATTTATTTATTTAAGGCCCCGTTAACTTCACCTTAAAAATAATATTATTAAATAAAAATATTTTTAGATTAGTAAAAAATATTTAGTAATTATAAAGAAAAAAATATAATAGAAAATCAATAAAATAAAATTCTCTTTTGTTAAAATCAGTAACTTTAAGGAACAAATATCAAAGAGAATCAATAAAAATAATAAGGTGCAATGAACAAGGGCTTAGTCACATTTAATGACGACTTAAGAATTAGGGGGGTTATTTTTTTATATAAATTAGGATTCGTTTGACATCATTGTGATAATTTTGAAAACTGACAACAGAAAAGTAGAAACACCTTTTTCTTGTTTCCTGTTTTTGGTTTTCTGTTTTCAAAATAACTACAAATTGAAAACAAAAAACAATGCCAAACAAGCCCTTAAGAATTTTGGGATCACCAATGAGAAACTAGAAACTAGAAAAGTAGGGGTTACCATTGGGAATTTCCTAAAAAAAAAAAATTTTGTATTTTTGTATGAACAGATTAAACAAGAATTTTAGTAAAAAAATCAATTTATTTTTTATAAAAAGAAAAGGCATAAGCAGTGGTACAAAAGGATAACCTGGTTCAGCGGTTGACCGGCGACGCTGCGGTGGGATGGTGGAGCAGTAGGGAAAAAGAAATAAAAAGTAGAGAAAAACTAATAAGGAAAAAAAGTGCAAGGCTTGAACAACAATGATGATCTTAACAAATCCGCTAGATTTGATCTAGTTTTACGAATTTTGGGCATCCATTTTCCGTCCAACTTAGTGGCCTGATTTATTTAGCCTGCAACCCGGCCTATGATCACCTCTAGTCCACATCACAATGTCCCATCGATATGCGTAATGTGTTGTGATCATGCATATCGATGGGATGTTACATAAAATTTGACTCGATGAGTCGGTTAAAAAAGTCGAGTAATTAAACACTTTTTTATTATTCTTTTCAAGTTGGGTACCTGACCTGGTAAAAATATTGGGTTAGGTCATGGCCACAGGCCCACAGGGTGACTTAATTGGGTACCCGAATACTCTCGTTTCACTTCTTACTCCTTGGATATGTAAGCATCCAAGTAAGACTGCCACACCACTCCCTCCTCCATCCATAGACCACACCGACACACCTTACTCCCTCTGGTCAGTTCTCCGATGGTCCATAGCAAAGTTGTACCTAGGCAATTGCTCACAATGGTCAATGGCCACGTCGACGGTCACTGAACCTTTGTTTATTTTTTATTTACACCTTTTATTAGTATGGTGACATAAATGTGTTCTTTTAAATATGGATCTTGCTAATGAACGCCCCCGGGGCGTTGGATAAACATTTAAAATATTAACTAAAATGGTTTTACTTTGAGAAAGCATGACAAAATCACACGTCGATCAGTGTAATTAATATTAATTTTAATTTAATCTTTCTACTTTTAGCTAGCTTATCCAACCCCTCGGGGTATTCGTTAGCTTTTGCCTTTAATACAAGTTTAATATATGTTGGGTAATCTTGTACCAAAGTGATTCCTTAATTAAATACCCGAAATTAAAATCCCGGGTCCAATTTCGATTTTGAACCTGCCGGTTCCTAACTGAATCCGGTTCCAATTTCAATATCGGTACCCGGAATATTTACTCACCTGTACTCGTAATTTAACTTGGAGTAAATTTATCCATCACAATTCACAAATTCACAAATCACAAAAATACTCCTCATAATAAGTAGTTTGTCTGTTGTCAGCAAAATCTGTATACGATTGATTGAAGCACATCACCTCTCTCCCCTCATCTCAACCTTCTGTAAGTCTCCTCTCTCTCTTCATCGCAAGATCTTTACTTTCTTCTACTTTGATCATCAAAGTTCGTCGCTTTTTCCCCACATTTTTTCTGTTGACACTTTTTGACAGCATTATTAGATCACCCATCTTTCAATTTTCCCAGAATTCATCGACGATTATACTATATAGTTTTGATTATACCCAGATCTTTGTGATTTATATGTTCTCCCCTTTAATTTTTGTTGTTAATTTTGTTCGAATTTGTGGCTTTGACTTGATTTATGGATCTTAATTGATTTTAATTTTGATTGAATTTTGGATGTTAATCTCTTAACCCTAGGTTTTTTGTTTGATTGTGTGGAAGAAATTGGGAATTTTGATAAAATCTCTGGTGTTAAAGTGTACTCGTAGAAATTGGGCTTAAGATCGTAGATGTATATTAATTTTAGTTGATTGTATTTCTGTTTCCCAATTTTGTTCTTTGAATTTCATGCTGTTAGCTTTGATAATCTAGCGAATTGTTATCACGATTTTATGGGATTTTAAATTGACTTCTTTATATTGATCCTGACCCACTCAATTTGATTGTGCTGCCATCTTTTGTGTTGCTTTATTAATGTATAAAATTGATTTGATGTTATCTTTTGGCTTCATTGTGCTGCTTGAAAGATTGATAATTTGCTAGTTGAGGTTGTAATTAGTTTGATTAATTTTTTTTTCGTGTTGAGTTCGGATGAGGTATATCAGTTTGAACATTGATCAATTGTGGATCAAGGTTTCTTAAAAGCAGATGGTTTGCTATGATCTGCTACTTTTTCACTGAAGTAGTAACATTAGACATTTAGGTTGGTTCTAAATTTTTGACAGTCAAGTTACACGTTCTGTTAGTGTACATTTTAACAGAAAAGATCTTTTAGCTTTCCTCTAAAGAGGCAATAAAGTGTCAATAAGACGAGGAATGCTGTCTAGTTTTGATGGGAGAGTAATGTGGTTGTGGAAATCACCTTTAGCATAGTTTTTGATGATCTCTCTGCTGCTTTGTATCAAAACTTCCCTGCTAGAGGATTGAGTGTTTGCCAGTAATTGCTGAGAGCTTTTTCTCCCTAAAAAATAAATAAACTAAAATTGCTGATAACTTATAGAAAGATGTTTCATCTATGTTTCATCTATTTTTATATTTTATATGTAAAAATTTGTAAATTCTTTTGAGATAAATAGACAAGTGGTTTTGACTTTTGAGGATGTTTTCTGTGATTTTCTTCAGGATATTCTTGTATAACAGATTTCTTTCAATTTCCTTAGTAGTTCCAGAAAATTCTGTGCCGACAAATGATCTTAAGTTTTTATGTACTTGGTCATATGCAAGTAAACTTGATGTTCAGTTGTGATTTCTTATTTTAAAAATACTGACCTTTCCGGAGGGGGAGGTTAATTATGAAAAAAAGTTGATCTTGTTCCATATTAATAGTGTTATTGGCCCAGTTTTGTTCTTCGTCTTTGTAAAGTCACCACCAGACATGAATCCTGATGCATTTAGATACTTGCTAGGTAGTTGTGAGGTGCCTATCTGATATATTGTTACTTGAAGTATCTGGTTTCTATGATACCTACCCATGCTATTTCTCCTCATATTTTTTTTTGGTAGTCTTTCAGTACGTGTCAGTCTTCACTGTAAGTATGGAAGCAAGCAGACCCCAAAATGGAATTCAACTTTTGCTGTCTGCAGAGCAAGAAGCCCAACACATTGTCAACACAGCCAAAAATGGTATGCTTGCAATTATCATCTGTGGACGATGCTTGTATGTACTACCTATTGGTTTTTGTATGTGTGTCATGTACATTAACTAATATTACTGTCACCATGGTCATATCTATTTGTATCAATTGTCTAAAGCATTTCTTTCCTCCTTATAGAGCATTAGAAGCTTATGTTTGTGGCAATCACAATTCCATGTATTTATTGTGTATAATACAGTTGTCTTCAAAAAGCATCCTCATATGTTGTTTTATATTAGGGTGGATTTTACATGTTCATTATTTTTGACAACTATTATACCTAATAATGTGCTCTTCTTAGTATATATTTGACACTTCTTAGTATATATATGACATAATGAATTATGATTATGGGAATCATTAAGAATTCTTGCCAAAAAGATGGATTGTAAGTTCCCATACTCCATAAAAATTTGGAGTATGGTAACACCTATAAGCTGTCCATTATGGTTTCTTAATAAATTTGGCCTTGCTGTCAATTTACTTATTGTGTTTTGTTTTGACTTCATCATTTTGCCATTTTTTTTGTTTAACAGCCAAGATGGCTAGACTAAGACAAGCAAAGGAAGAGGCTGAGAAAGAAATTGCTGAGTTTCGTGCACAAATGGAAGCCGAATACCAGAGAAAATTGGCAGAGGTCAGATTGATAAAATTCTACTATTTGCTGAATTTTCTTGGATAATCAAATGCATGCATCCATCACCTGGATTACATCCATGAAGGATTTTAGAATCATGTTTTTGGATAATAGTCTGCTTAAGTTATTAAATTACTGTTTTCTTCCGTATTTCTGTCTCTTATTCTTTTTAGGGGTTCCTTTAAGAGTTTGAGGTTAAGGGAAAAGATATGTAGAAAACTGTATTTTTATTCTTCTCATCCAGTGCCCCTTTCCCTTTATCTCCACCTCCATTACTGATGGGCGTGATGCCCTTTTTTGCGAGATAATATATCAGTGATGTGGTTACTGGACTTGTATAGAAGCTAGGTTCAACATCTTCTGTAGCAATTCTATGTTATTTAAGCACTATTTTGAGTTGTCTAGACTCTATAAAAGTTGCCTTGTTTGAGTGTTTCCTTAAATTGTGTTTCCTCTGCTTTGAAATAATGGGAAGTGAAAGCTATCAAGATAAGTGATTTTTACATTCACATAGCTTTTTTGTATGTTCTTAAGACCCCTCGTTCTATTTAACTCTGCATTTTTGCCAATTTCTGCAGCGAGATTTTTTTATGCACTATTGTTAGCACTGTGCTTATCTAACTGTGACCATCCCTATATCAATGGTACAGAGTAGTGGCGACTCGGGTGCTAATGTGAAGCGTCTTGAAAAAGAAACTGATGCTAAAATCGAACAGCTAAAGGCCCAGGCTTCCAGTATATCTCCCGAAGTTGTTCAGATGCTGCTCAAGTATGTCACAACTGTGAAGAACTGATTTTTTTTTTTTTTCCTAAGAACTTTTAGATGGGTTTTAGTGCCCAGCGAAATTTCTTTACTTGGTTTCCATCTTCGGTGGAACGCCTCCTCCGCTTGAGACATTGAGATGGTTGGTTCTATTTTGTAATTGATTGTATTTTTTTTTCTCTGAGTACTGGTTTGCCTATTTACTGTGTAAAATTGCTGGTCACATATTTGTTGAACTGATAAATTCTTATTTGAAATAAATGCCCGGAATCGAGATGATGCTTTAGTTTATTTGGGGCTCTTATGAGTTCTCATGCTCTTTCTGTTGCACATTTCTATTGCTTTGTCAAACTTCCTGTGCTACTTTTGTACAAATGGTTCTCCATAGATGATCGTTTGTTACACACAAGCCTTTTTTTTTTTTTTTTTTTTAATTTGCAATTTTTATGGAGATTATATTTCTACAAGGTGCCTAAAATTGTTTAGTTGCAACTCATGCTCTTACGGTTCTGCTCAAGCTCGTTCTATGTGCTCCATGAGCCTCCATCACGGATCGTGCTCAATCACGTAGTGTTGCGAGGTGATTAAAATTGTTTTGTTGACCATACAAGTGGTGAAGGTTTAGTACCCATGCTTATATCAATCAAAAACCTCTCAACTTTTTGGTTTAGAGAAAATGTACGCACCATGTATTTGGATGTCAACCAAACAACTATGAGTATCACGTATTCTGTATTAGATTTTTGTTTTTTCCTGAAGAGAAGTAGTACTATACTTTTTAATTTTTCATTCTCATAGTCTATACGGAGTATTGTGTTGTAGCCTTATATGATGCTACACCTATTGAGTGGGTGTTTAACTTGTTTGTAATAGACGACCACAGCAACAACTAAAATTATAATTTGAGTTAATCACTTCTTTGTTGGTATCATTGTTGTTTATGATATTACTTCATGATTAATGTGTTAAACACAAGAAAATATTGGAGAAAACGGCTTAGCTTCGTATTGATTATAAACGCATATATATACACAATACATTAGGAAACCTAATTAGCCTAAAACTCCTAAACAAGATAAACTTTCCAAGAATACAATATTAACAAACCAAACTCTTGTCAGTGAACATAATAAAATAACATTGTTTTTCTAACAATTGAGACACAGATAACAAGTTGCATTTAAGAGCAGGAACATATAAAACATTATCAAGAGTTAAATTATCAGACAAAATAACTCTTCCTTCCTTCGTTGCCGTCGTGCTCTTCCCATTGGGCAAGCCAACAGGCGAAGAGATGTCATGTAAATCAGTGAAAAGATCAATATTACCAGACATATGGTTTGAAGCTCCTGTGTCAATGAGCCAATCAGTGGAATTATACGTACCAAGTTTATTGCCATCTAACGAAGAACCAGACTTAGCACCCTTTACAGCAGACATGAGTTCCTTCCACTGAGCATCAGAAATCGTTGGAACACTCCCACGATCAGAATCAGAAACCGGCTCATTATAATTACCACGAGAGTTACCTGCAGCACTAGCAAACTCACCCTTTCCCTTACCAGACGACCGACCACCACTACCTCCTCGACCACCACGACCACCACGCCCTCCACGCCCCCCACCCGGGAAGCCATGGAGCTGATAACAGTGATCCTTATCATGACCGGACCGTTTACAATAAGTACACTCAATCCGCTCGGAAGTCCGACCGGAAGCCGTACCTGTTGCATTAAAACCAACAGTCGCAGAAGAAGAAGAGGTCTTATGTGCCTCAGACACAGATTGCTTACGCTCATCAGCAACAACTTTAGCATAAGCAGCATTCATACTAGGCAAAGGATCACTCATCAACAAAGTAGACACCACAGAACCAAACTTCTTAGGATCCAAACCAAGACAAAATTGACGCAATAACTCATTCTCATGCATATTCTTTCGCAGCGGAACAAGTACAAGCAGGCAATTTCACATAACTAGACAATAAATTTTGCAATTTATTCAATTCACCATAATAAACTGCAACAGAACGACCTCTTTGCTTACAATCAGCAATATCATGTTTCAATTCAAAAATACGAGGACCGTTACCAAGAGAATAACGATCACGCAAATCATCCCACAAAGTTTTAGCATCATCAGGAATAATAACAGTAGAACGAATAGAAACATCAAGAGTATTATAAATCCAAGCAACAACAGTAGAATTAACAATACCCCACTGCCGAAAATCAGGATGCTTAGGATCGGGTTGAACAATAGAGCCATCAACAAACCCGAGCTTGCTCTTGGACCGAAGATTGTTGCGAATTGACCTCGACCACTCTTCATAGTTGTCGACAGTAAGCAACACCGGACAAATCACCAATTGAGAACCTTCACTCGGATGAAGATAATAATCGGTGAAAGGCTCATACTTAGAAGGAGGAGAAGGAGGTGGAGTAGGAACGTTGTCTTCGTCACCAGGCATCGCACACAATCACGAGAAACACACAACAAAACAACGCCTAGCACCACACCAGCACCACGCAGCACCTACGTAGCACCACGCACAAGAAACCACACGCACCTTGCAACACAAGGCAGCACCACACGCACCTTGCAACACAAGGCAGCACAGAACAGCAGAAGTAGCACGCAAGCACCACACACACGCACAAGCACACCACACCACACCACGAGCACACCACGTAGCAACGCAGCACACTCCAGCACCTAGCAGCACGCACTCAGAGACGCACCACACACACGCACCTGATGAAAACACCAAGCCAAAATTCGAGCAGAAATTAGGGATATATGAACCCTAATTCCTGGTAAAAAAAATTTAAACTTTGTGGAATTTGAAAAAAAAATCAAAGCCTAATCTCACAAACAATTTAATTTGCGGAATTAATGAGAAATCAAACCAAGGATCGAAAAATTCTCTAGAAATTATAGAGGCTGTGATACCATGTTAAACACAAGAAAATATTGGAGAAAACGGCTTAGCTTCGTATTGATTATAAACGCATATATATACACAATACATTAGGAAACCTAATTAGCCTAAAACTCCTAAACAAGATAAACTTTCCAAGAATACAATATTAACATATTTAACAAACCAAACTCTAATATAATGCGTGCTTATTGATTTAATTATTTTTAATAGCTAAACAGTACTCCAGGTTTTAGTTTCTGGTCAGTATTGTGCCACGCAGAGTACAATTATTGTATAATTAACAACGATAAAATGATATCTCCAAGTAAGTTTCCAACCTCAGCCGTTCAATGCGTGTTAGTTCATCGCACATTTGCACGGTACAAGAGTACTCGTATGAGATTAGGCTTAGCCGCTTGTTATCTTTTTCTGAATTTTACTTATTTTATCTTACGAGGTATTTCATTTATCTCTAATTTCTCTCATCTAACTTATTTAATCTTTATATTATACTTTCGCTATATTTTAAATATTTGTAACACAACGCTTTGATACACTATTTGAAGTTGTTATTAGAAGAAGGTACTGAAATAATGAATTAAAACGAGATGGGTGTGATGTAGAATTCGAAAAAGACGTACCAACATTTTATTTCTATTGAAGACAACTGAAGTGAAGAACCTAAATGCTACTCTTAAGTTATAAGGCCACAACTCCATAACCTAGCAGCCTAGCAGGGCTAAGGTTTTACTTGGATGACAATCATGAGTTCATGACATACCAGATTACCAGTATACCAGAAGGGTAGTGGGCTGTGTTTGGCCAAGATTCGGCATGACATGGAATGTGGGCCCACAGTTGGTCTAGCATTACACAACTATGTCACATATTTTTTATTATACTTGCAATACTTCTCTTTTCACGCTTGCCGATGCATTATTTCAATCGTTTATCTTTAATTAGCAATATGTAAAAATTATAAATGTTAGGTATTACAATAGTATAAACTGATACAAATCTAACAAGATCCTACATGACTATAATTTTTCTTAGCTATAAATCATTAAAGCTAGTCAGAGTGGAGTACATAAATAGTGTAAAAGTCAAACTGTTGCAACTTGCAAGTATAAAAAAAACGGAGGAAGTACTACATAGAGCGTTGGTACGAATCGGATGGTCATGTTCTCATGTTATAATCTACTATTCCCTTTGTCTTAAGGTTGTAATTCTGTTTTACGTTAATAGAATCTTGTGTCAAATGAAAAGAAAAAAAAACTTCTATTCCCTTATTTTTTCGCCGTTTGACACTTTGACTCAAAAAGTTCTCACCAAAAGTGAATACTTCCTCTGTTTTTTTTAGTTGACACCTTTTTATTATCACGCTTGCCAACGCATGTTTTTAATGCTTAATAACTTCAATTGTCAATATTATTATAAAAAGTGGATAGTAATAAAATATACATATAGACAATTCAAACAAGATCCCATATAAGTATGTTTTATCGTATCTATAAACCACAAAAGCGAGTCAAAAGCGTGTTGTGTGAATAGTGTAAAAGTCAAATGGTGTCAACTAAAAAAAAACGGAGGAAGTATGTAGTTCTAAAATAAAAAGGTAAAGAGGGAGTAATTGAGATTCCAATTCTTGACAAGTAAAGAGATAAAAATATAAAAAAATGACACATTTTGATAAATTTTAGCTAAATTTAATTGATTTCTTATTTAATGTGTGATAATTTGTACTTTCTCTGTAATTATTTGTTTGCCTCATTGTATTTTTGTGGGTCAATCAATATATTTTTTTGACTTCAAATCCTCACTAATCTATAAAAAAAAGATAGTCATATGAGATTTTGTTAGATTCATTACTATATCTACTTAAGAAATTAAATTTTTTATTTAATAATTTTTGCACGTATTTATGTTTTAAAAATCGTAAAAAAGTCGAATGAGACAAACAAATAGCAACAGAGGAAGCAGTAAGACATCTGATCTTCTACTTTAATTAGTGGATAGTGGATAATCCCTCTCTAGGTTTTTATTTAAGTGTCTTTTTTTTTTTACTTTGACACTATTTACATGTACTCTTTAGCCAATGTTTGTGCTTTTATACATAAGATTAATTATGGTCATGTGAAAATCTTCTTTATACATAGTTTAAAAATATTTAAATCATATAATTTATAATTATTAATAATTTAAACTATTATTAGTTAAAGAAAAAATTTATAAGTCAAAACTCCGCATGAAATGGCAAGTGTGCTAGTCAACAAGGGCACTTAAAAAAAAAGAGTATTTAAGTAGAAAAAAAAAAGTGAGTTAAAAAAAATATTTCCTTTGTATTCTTTTATTTACAACATACCTTTCGGGCACACTTATTTTTTAGGAGTTGATTACAGTAGTTTAGGTGAACGAGTGAATTTATCAAAATAATCCTAGCACCAAGAATAGAGAAGGGTTAGGTACTAATACGTGTAAATCATTTTGATTAATTTGTTTGTTAACATTATCTTATCTCTTCTTCATAGTATATGCCATAAAGGTGTGTTACAGATTAAAGAATTCTTACGAAATATTAGAAATAAAACGAAGTCATGTCATTTATGAAAAGAAGAGAAATATGTCAACAAATAAAGATAGCTTTATAAGAATAATGTGTGAAGTAGTAGGGAGAGAGGGAAAACGAGATAATCTCAATACTACTTGGAGAAGTTTGGCAACTCAACTTCAAAATCAATACTCCCTCCGTCCCTAAATTACATTCCTCTTTGGAAATTTACACGGGAATTAAGGAGGGAAGAATAAGACAAATAACAATAATTAAATAATGCAATGAGAAGTACAAAGATAGATTAGTTATTATTCATGACATGTCATCAATCCTTTGCAAAAAAAAAAGGATCAATCACATGCTCCTAATTGAAAATTTTTAACCAATCATATTCATTGTAATTTGGCACAAGGATTATGAGTGAGATTAGGTAAGGATGAGTGAGAAAACATTAAATATAAAACAGAAAAAGAGAGTTGATTTACTAAAAAAAAACTTACCAAAAATAGAAAGGAGGAATGTAATTTTGGAATACCAAAAATAGAAAGGAGGAATGTAATTTAGGGACGGAGGGAGTATAATGTAATGCAACTATTGTACTTTATTTCTATCATACACTAAAATAATTGGCATAGAATTAATTTGCATTTATATATTGAAAACTTAAATTGATATGCAATTAATTGGTCCTTAATAGGGAAAAGGGTCACATAATTTAATTGAAATAAAAGAGACCATATTAATTAATTTCTGTCGGACAAAAGGTGGGAGAACCTTGATTAAGATTTAATCACATAAAATTGTCCACCCAACCTGTTTCCACTATGATATAAGTGGATCATCCACATCCTATTAGGAGTAGAATCTAGTCTACTCAACTATTAATTTTGGATTTAATAATGATTAATTTTAAGTATTCTTAATAGTATTATATACACTAAACCCCAAAGCAAGGAGATCTTTAGAATCTAATCAAGTATAAAGATAAATCTACTTTAATTGCCGTTGTTGAGCTTAAATTTATGCATAAAGATTGATCACTTCAATTGTGTTTTTCATAACTTCCAAGGAAATACTTAAGAGTGAAGTACATTGTGTAAGCTAATCATGAGGATAAGGGAGAATCTAATAACCCAATCTAGGACACTATATTTAATTATCCATTTTCTTTCTTTTCTTCATTATTCTCATAAATCAGTGAGAATTTGGTGGCTCGATCACTCAAGAATAAAAAAAAAAACCCTCCGTTCCAAAAAGAACGACCCATTTGGCCAAAACTTTGTCCCAAAAAGAATGGCCCATTTTGCATTAAAACACCCACCAATTTGCTACAATATTTGTGCAAAATTAGTTTCCCCATATAAAAATTTGATTTTCCATGTTATTTTATTACTTTCTCTCTCTATTTTTTTTACAAACCCATGTAAATTTATCTTTCCAATATACTTTTACTTCTTTTTACTTAACTTCCTTAATACCCGCGTAATCAACCCAAATGGGTCGTTCTTTTTGGGACGGAGGGAGTAATTATTTTGGCATTATTTTGTTGTAATGTGAATGGTTCAAAATACTATTCAAGACATAATTGTTAATTTTGAAGTTTGGATAAATAGTACTCCCACCGTCCCAAAAAGAACGACCCATTTGGGTTGTTTACGCGGGTATTAAGAAAGTTAAGTAAAAAGAGGTAAAAGTATATTGGAAAGATAAATTTACATGGGGTTTGTAAAAAAATAGAGAGAGAAAATAAAATAACATGGAAAATCAAATTTTTATATGGGGAAGCTAATTTTTCACAAATATTGTAGCAAATTGGTGGGTGTTTTAATGCAAATGGGTCATTCTTTTTGGGACAAAGTTTTGACCAAATGGGTCGTTCTTTTTGGGACGGAGGGAGTAAAATATATCCATGCATTCGTTGTTTATGTGTTACAATTTGACCTTTGTTAGTACTTGTGTATCATATACAAGAATTGTTTTTTTTTTTATTATTTTTTTTTATTTTTATAGTTGAAGGAGTATTATTGGTTTTCACTTAATATGTTATAAATATGTTTAAAAACAAATATTATTATATTATATGTTATTTATAGCAGGTTAGATATAATGCATACGTAGTTAAATAAAATATTTGTTAAATAATTAATTAATAGAGAAAGTTATCACAATTTCTTATATGTGGCCAATCATACCATCCTAGTGGTTGATAGTGCATCCACTTCACATATCGATAATTTTAATGCAGCAACTTTTTGGTGCAGCAGGCCACACCATATCATGCAGTAGGGGTTACCCAAGTTTTTTTTGTTAGGGGTTAATTACTTGATTTTTTCAGTCGGGGTTACTTGAGTTACTTGGTCAGGGGTACGCGGTTAATTGAGGGGTTCAGACAGGCGAGGGATTCACTCGGTTAAGGGTTACTCAATCAGGGGTTACTCGAGGGGTTACTCGGTTAGGGGTTACTCAAATTTCTCAGTCAGGGGTTACTCGAGTTTCTCGGTCATGTCACATACAAAAAATTGGGACTCGAGTAACCCCTGATCGAGAAAATCGAGTAATCCCTAACCTAGAAACTCGAGTAACCCCGGCAACTCGAGTAACTCCTGATCGAAAAACTCGAGTA
Organism: Chenopodium album; assembly: GCF_948465745.1. Taxonomy (NCBI): domain Eukaryota; kingdom Viridiplantae; phylum Streptophyta; class Magnoliopsida; order Caryophyllales; family Amaranthaceae; genus Chenopodium; species Chenopodium album. Next base: position 26,855,864 of record NC_137860.1, on the reverse strand, counting down.
ACCCCTGCCCGAGAAACTCAAGTAACCCCGACCACACGATACAACAGGCCGCATATAAATATTTGTGATTTTAATGTTATAATAGTAGTTTAACTAATTATGTTTGATATCACATAATTTTGCAACAAGTCTTGTGTGTAGCTAGCTACATAGTGTGACCATATATATTTATATATATATAAGACTCAAGGTAATTACAATTTTTTATGTGACCAACTGTACCAAAAAGTAAATATGTGTTCATTTAGATAATTTCGAGTAAGGGCCTGTTCACATTTACTGAACTGAACTGAGCTGAACTGAACTGAACTAAACTGAACTGATTAGAGCTGAACTGATGAAAGGAATATTATATGAGAGAAGGAAATTAGGAGCTGAGCAGAGCTAAACTGAACTGATTGGAGCTGATCTGAACTGAATTGAACTGATCGATTGGAGCTGAAGTGAACTGGACTGAAATTAATAAGGGCCTGTTCTCATTGACTGAACTCAGCTGAATTGAACTGAACTGAACTGAATATCTTATAAGAGAAGGAAATTAGGAGCTGAAGTGAACTGAACTGAGCTGAACTGAACTGAACTCAACTGAATTTTAACGTATGAGAACAGACCCTTGTTGTGAACATACCTTAAGTTCCTAATATAGGTTACGACCTTATAGCAATGGTCCAATGAGGTTACCTCAAATCATATAAGAATAGAGGATTATGACAATGTAAAAATAATAGAGATTACTCATAATCATAGAAACAAAGTGAATGTATCATTTTAATAGTCAAAACAAAAGAAAAAGGGTTCTTAAATGAACAAATGAAGCAATATTTTTTTAATTATTAATTGATGTTACTTATTATATAATGAAATGGAATGACTCATATAGTCATATGGACAGAATAAGTTTACCTTTATTGATAAATATGATTACTCATACTTGAAAATTAATTTCAAGATGCAGTTTGGAGATTCTTACGACGAATGGGATTTTGCTATTGTATCGGACCCTATGCCCCCACACGTGAGGGTGTGTGTTGAGATGTTACATCAAAAGATTTAGGCAACGTACTTTCTTTTGTTACCAAGCCTTGATACGTTGACCTTCAACTCTTCAAGGGCTTCAAGTCTTCAACTACACTACTACCGCTTAGTTATTAGCTTATTACAAAGTTTGCATGATTTAATTTGAATTTCTTTTTTATCTGATCCACCAAAATTCTTAAGTAAACAAGTATCAAAGTAAAAAATACTGTGATACACAAATTTTTTTTTTAAAATTATTATGAGATACAAAATATTTAGTGAATGAGCAAATACAAATAAAAAAAATACAATTGCTTACTTATAAATCATATTTGATCCAACTTGGTATGATAAACACTTATATTATATTTGTTTATATATATAGAATGTGTTGAAGATAAATTTACTAGATTTGTCATATGGCATTAATCTGATTAAAGAACAATGGTGCTATGAAATTTATCTTAACAATGCATAATAAAACTCATACAACAGATAATGAAGATCTTAATTCCCTAACCCCAATCCAATTTCTAATATAAATCAGGAAGATTCATGATTGTGTTCACACTCCATAGGAAATTTGTATTTACAAACGAAATCCTTTTCATCATATAAAATTATAATCTACACATACATTCCGTTTTTATTATATTTGTAATATGCTTAATCAACATAATTTAATGTATTGTATTACAATAGAAAAACACAATTAAAGGTACATTCTAGTTACTTAAAAATTTCAGTTATTTAAAATCTTATTTCTCCTTTTGTTTTTAATGTAATAATATTTGACCTTATTTCCATGAAAATGAAGTAAAAAGGTGAATAAAACCTAATAGGGGGGGGGGGGGGGGACTCTCATATATTCATTGCTAAACCAACAAGCTCATTACACATATTGTCCTTGAGTTCCACTTGGTCCAACTAATTCAACAATTTTTAGTTTGACTATTAGAAGCAAGTTTTCCAATTGATATTATATTCCGCCCAATTCAATATTATGCAAATTTCTTATTATGCAAATTTTATTTTGCAATTTTTTATTATGCAAATTTTATTTGCAAGGAAAATAAAAAATTCGGGGACAAGATCCACATTTAATATTGTCTCAAAATTTCTTGGAACAAGACGCTTCCTAAATAACATCATATGATTAAGATCTTAATTCTTCAATAATCTAGTGACCTATGCACAATCAATCAATATAAATCACATAATTTTACACGTAATTAGTTTTTTATTTATTAATGTAGTAATGGTCAACAATAATCTAGGACACGTAGTCACCTCTACAAAAACTTGTACACAAAGATCTTCCTTTCTCCCACCAATTATTGATTTCAATTAATATTATTTTAGAACTTGAAACACTCAAAACCCACAAGGTTACATACGTGCCCCCACCAACCACCTTCAACTATATTATTTACTTTAATTAGTGATTTAACATTATATTGCAAGTCTAATCATAGGAATAGCAATTTTCCTTAACCAATGAACCACCCAAAAAATTAAATAAGAAAAAGTATGCATGCATGTAAATAATTGATTAATTCCCCCCTATATATATGACTCTCTCCTTTAATTCCTCTCACCACCAAAATTGAATTCTCCTTCTCTCTCTAGATCTCCCTCTCTCTAAAAATATTAAATAAAAAAAAAATTGAAGAAAAAATGGAGCAAAATGTGCAAGTTGTTGGAAAAAAACTATGGCACATAGTGAGAGTAGCCTTTTTCATAGTGAGGAAAAACATGAATAAAAGAAAACTTCTTCTAGACCTAAAATACTTTGCCATGAAACGCCCGAAACTCATAGGAAAATCACTCGCCAAAAAACTCACTCATCACAACCACAACCACCATCGCCATAGTGGTGCATACGAGTTTAGTTGTGGTAATACCCCAAATCATCCGTTTCAATTTAGCCACGACAAAAAGGCCCACAAAAATAAAGACTACACTAAATTTCCTATTTATGAGGAAGTTGAGGGTTGTGAAATTCAAGCCGTAAACAAAGTGCTTGAAATGATGATTAATTCAAATTGTCAAATCGAAGATGTTGAGGGTTCTCCATTCCCATATTTCTACTCACCCATTTTAGCCGGGTTTGGGACAAGCCGAAGCCCAATTGTGAGGGTAACCGACTCTCCATATATGTTGCATGATGTAGAGCCGGGAAATTATAAGGTGGATGAGGCAGCAGATGAATTCATTCAAAGGTTTTATAACAACCTTAAGCAACAAAGGATAATGGATGCTTAAAATTTTGTGACAATTTTGATATGCATGCTTGTACGTAGGATGTAGCTATAATATATAGTGATCATTGTAGAAAATTTTCTTGCACTTCTTTTATAATTGTGTTTTTGTACTTGCTACGCTATCTATCATGTAAATTATCTCGAGTGAAGAATAAATCAAAGAAGAAATATATCTATAACTTTTTCTATAACTACTACGAGTATTAGATAAAAACAACATACTCCTTAATTACATGTTCTTTACTCTTAATTAAATAATGTTGGATTAAGATAATTCAAAGGTACGGAAAACAAAATAGGCTGGAGAATTGCAAGTATGTCTAATTAAAGTTGGTATTGAATTGCAAATAAAACCTGAAAATAAATTAACTTAATTATATTTTTGAGTATCATGTATCGTGTGGTTTTAGGTTTCTAATGTAAATCATTGATCATTAATTTCTTTCAAATAAATTACTAATTTTGTTTTTAAAATTATACTCTGTAATTGAAATAAATCTAACAAGAAGTAAGACACAAAATTAATACTCTCATAGACTACAAGTATGTATAATATAATTATGATAATACACAATTAAAAATTTCAAGCTTTGATGAATACAAGAAGTTAAAAATAGAACAAACAACGTAAAAACTCTTAATAATTTAAGCATTTTTTCCCCCAAAATTCAACCCACCTATGTAGTATGTAGTCATAGTGTCATACACTCATACATGTATATATGTATGTACTCCGATGACTTTGAAAATTCCAACATTGTGACCTAGTTTGTCATTTTGTATAAAATTTTTGTACCTTCTACAAAATTTTAAACCTACACATTCCTATACAATTATTTACTTGTATACACATGTTAAGTCATCCTAAAATACAAGATAAATACATTTTAAATTTTAATTTGTTGGTTAAAATAATGCTCATTTTGTCTCTTATAATCTTTATAATTTGATCGTTGCTCACAAAAAGAGTCCAAAATTGAAGATAAAAGGAGACGGAGTGAGTAGCATACATAAAATTACCAATTTTATTGGGATGAATGACATATGTTCGGTGTGGCACAAATTTTATAGGCCCATTGTTTTGCTGGAGTATTGTTTAAGCGAGCTCTAAAAACATCTGGATACATGTAGCATGGTTACTATTGCTCGCTCTTCATTTCTCTAGCCTTTTCTACTAGCTTATTATCACATTAGTTTCTTAAACGATCTAAATTATTCTTGACATCGGAAGCAATTAGAATATATGGTTTATGAGGTTAAATTACTAAAGATTATAGTTAAAAAAATGATGATGAAGGGAATTCTGGAATATTCTTGTCATTTTTTTCAACTTTCATCTTCACCTATAATATTCTTGGAAATTTTGTGAAAAACTACCTATTATAGTCTAGAATTTGTGAGAAATTACCTATTAAAAAAATGTTGTAATTGACTACCTAATTTTTGAAAAATGTTGTAATTTACTACCTTACGCCGAATTATGAAAGAGTTTGACCAAAGTTCTCCGGCATTGACTTGGTCATGTGACCATCACGTGACACTTAATGACCCTTTTCTTTCCCAAATTTTCTCACAATTTTCCCACTTGATGGTCACTAAGTGTCACGTGACCAAGTCAACGCCGGAAAATTTTAAACTTCATAATCCAGCGTAAGGTAGTAAATTACAACATTTTTCAAAAATTAGGTAGTCAATTACAACATTTTTTCAATAGGTAGTTTCTCGCAAATTCAGGACTATAATAGGTAGTTTTTCACAAAATTTCAAATATATAATAGCAAAGTGCAACACAAATTAAATTACAAGTAGTTTGAAAGGGTAGTACGACATTTCCTAGCAATGTCGTCTGCCCTTTGCACTTGGTCCCTCTGCCCTTTGCACTTGGTCCCTCTGAACTTTTAGAATTGTACGCCTCTGAAACGAGGCACCCACTTCCCTAATTTCTTTTCACCATCCAAGTGATCAAGATATCCTTACCTGAGTCGTGTTGAAGATTGTTAATAAGCACTATGGAGTCCGAGAGGATGAGGATCCCTTGCTTACCTTTCGCCCTAGCCCATTTCATTGCTTCTAAGCAAGCCCAAGCCTCACACTGTAGAGCCGAAGTTGCCACTCCATGTTTTCCCCCTTCACTAACCTCATTACCAAGGTTACTTCCAATGACTGCCCAACCAATTCCTGCTCTTGTTGTTTTCTTATCCCACGAGCCATCCACCCCCACAATGAAATTGTCGTACCCACTCCGTTCTTTACCTAATTGCACAGCATTTAACCCCGGGGGGAGGCATTGGACCCAATTGGGTAACAGGCATACAATCAAAGGATACACACATAAAAAATCATACCAATACACAATCTTCCAACCTTTCTAGCTACCCTCATTGTATACTATCCATCTTCTAAACTACGAATCCATAAATTTTGTATCATTCTTTTTTGAGCTACAGTGAGAATTATTAAAGTACTACTGAGTATTCACCCCTAATATTTACCGTAGTTGTACACTCCTATTTTTATTTTTTTTATTTTTTATATCTATAGTGGATTATTTCTGGTGCTCATCGACTTGAATTTTTTTTATATATATATATATATATATATATATATATATATATATATATATATATATATATATATATATATATATATATATATATATATATATATATATATATATATATATATGTTTTATATGACAAGCATTCCCTTAGTTGAAGTACATTAATGTTTAAAAGTTTTTGACTTAATAAATTTGTTTTGTTAGAATGTGAGACATTTGTTATGTGTCAATATATGATGAAAACATATACGAAGTATGTAATTGATGTGTCATAAGAGATGGGTCATAAAAACTTGACTAATACAGATGGGTCATAAAAACTTGACTAATACGAGTGTGTATTATTACACAAATAATTTTTTTGCAACAATCCAATTATGAATTAAGGTTCGATTATATTCTCAATTTTGAGGTAACCAAATCAATTTATTGAGTTGTTTGTCTTTCTTAATTGCTCTACTTATATATTCATGTTCACAACAAGAAAACTAAATGAATTTTTACATATTCTTAGAGAGTGAAAGTAATTTGCAATTGATAATATCGATATGATATTATGAGAATCGTCTTTTTCTCTTCCGCGAGTTTGATTATCTAAAATTCTCTATGTATTTGAATTGCGATAGAACAAACAATTTTTTTATTTTATATTGGGAGGCTAACTTAAAAATATAAAGCTAATGTATAGGTTGGTTTAGCTTCTTGTATTTAAGTAATCTAATTGTATTCTTAAAAATAAACTTTTAGATTTTTAATAGGTTAACATTTACTTTTTTGAATGACACAAATAATATTGCAAACGTACTAGTAAATTTCATAATGTTCAGTAGAAAGACGTCTACCTTTCATTCATATATACAATACAACTTTGGAGGAGATATATTTCTTATTTTCCAGATAGATTTTGTTTAAAGTCTAATACAAGGTCATCTCCGTATCCTTGTTTTTATTCAGCAAAGGTCATCTCCGTAATGCCCATCGAATAGCTTAAGGACATGCCAAAGATTTTTGATAGAAAGAAATATTATTGTATATTTATGTATCATGTAAGATATTATCATATGAAATAATTAACCGGGTGTGGGGTACAAATTCTTAAATGGATGGTTCACACTAATTTATTGTGGACCACTAACATTAGGAAAACTATTGTTGTTTTATTGATAAAAAAAAAAGTCACTATAATAAAATGAAAGTCACTATGTTGAAAAAAGTCATTTTGGTAATATATAGGTTATAAGAGGTTAATTTTTTTAATGAAATATTTTATAAGGTCAATATAAATAATAAAGGTCACTATGTTAAAATTAGGGTCATAACGTTGTACTTCAAGTTTCATAATAGTATTAAACGTTATACAACTTTTAATAAATGTTACTATGTTAAAAATAAGGTTACTATGTTAAAAATAAGGGTCACTATGCTCAATATAATGGCAGTTACGTGTGTATAAACCTCGGGTCCACAATAATATTATTGTGGACCAAGTCCACGCAAGTATTTCTGGGTTTGGGGTGGGCTAAGGTTAACTGTTATATGTTGCAATGTACTTTGTATTATGTTTGATGTATTACAGCTGAGTTGATTTTAGGTGAATATAAAAATCCCTTTTCTAGCTTCCAAGTTTGAAGCCTATGTTTAATACACTATATTATGCATAAATACAACCCATTAGTGGATCTATTTGAAAGGGGTCTATCTTGGATTATTATGTGCACTAGAAATCCTTCATCAGAAAGAAAGTGATGAAGTACAAAGCCGTTAACCAAAGCTCTCCAATCAAATTTTTATTTTTATTTTCTCATTTTTATTTATTTATTTATTTATTTATTTTTTGGTACGTGTAATAAGTTATGTCTCATATTGTCAATATAAAAAGAGGATAAATATCATACTCGTAAAGCTTTTGTTTTTGGACCACCTTCAGTAAAACATGGTGCTTGTGCCGCTATAGGACTAGTGTGTGAAAATAAAAGAGAGTTAGAGATAGTGATACTTCCTTGAATATTCATTTTCATATGGCACAAAAAGCATGGTAGTTTTTTCTTCATTTTATATTTATATTGTTATTTTTTTTTTTTTTAAGTAGACGATGAACATTAAGCATGATAGCTAAGGTTAATAAGGCACTACCATACACTAACTCAACTTTTGAAAAAGTTAGGGAACCTATGTGAGAATCTCAAGTAGGATTTTAATAAGATTCTACAATATTCTCTTCTAGGGTTAGTACTTAATGTACTTGATAATTCATGCATGATTATTATATACAACTCCTAATAAGTCCTTAGTAAGTTTGATTGGTCGATCTCAAATCCCTAATAGATTGAATCTTTGGAGGATATTGTTTAGTGGTACATCATACTTAAATTTATTTGCTGATGATTTTCATTGGGCGGACATATGATTAGTCATTAGAGTTTGGCAACATACAAGTTCAACAGAGTTTCATTCTAGAACCAATTGGTAATAGCTTATAAAGTTTTCATTGGCCAAATTTTAGAGATTATTAGTCGAATATCAATGTTTAATTGAATATAAGTAAAAGTTTATCATTTATTGGATAAATTTAATCACTAAATCTAAAGATTATTATAGACAAAACATGGGACCTTCTTACTCAAAGTGTTAACACTACACTACTTTGAGCTCTATTCTAGAAGTATATCATCAATCAAAAACATAAAAAAAATAAAAGACGCCTCCAATTACATCAATTCATGTCTTAGTGGCACGATATTAGCAAAAGAAGAAAACGGCCAAAAATAATGGCTAAAATATATAGCCCACCATTAAAGCACCCAAATTATTGTGCTCCTTCGTTCTTAGCTTTATTAAATTAATTTGTCACTTTTTGCCACCTTACCATCAAGCAACCTCAAAACCCAAGAGCAAGTAAAGTAAAGGCTTGGATTTCTTCCCTCATCTACTCTTAACAATTTTTAAAATCCAACAACTCCTCCTCTCATTTTTTAATTACTCAATCTATATCTATATTATTAATTAATAATGACTTTTTTTTAGTGGAAGTCGAAATAATTAAAGCTTAAAGAAGACCCAAAAAAAAAAAAAAAAAAAGAATGCCAAATTTTGTTATATATATTGATCACACTGTACGACATATTATGTGGTGCATGATCTAGGATGCGTTCTATTCAAACAACTTTCATTTATCTGAACTTAAATAAATTATTTAAATTTGTTTTAGATGCATGTATTGTGTAATTTGATTTTTTTATAGCCTTTATCTACTCATTTATAAACTTACTTTTAATTGAATGCATTAACCCTAATTTGAATTGAATTTACTTTTCTAAATTAAGAGAACATAAGGTGAAGAGAGCATAGCGTTATGCCATTATGTATGTCGTCGATAACTTATATATGTGATCGTTAAGGTGTTAGCTAGCAATATGCACATGCTAATTGATCATAGCATAGCTGGTTTTAGCAAAATAATATGATATACAGATACGGATGAATAATTGAGGTATCTTTGTTTTGTTGGTCCATTCCTTATCCACATGTATCCGTTTAGCCTGATGAATCATTTATCCTTAACTTAGCTTGTATGAGTTCCTAAACTAGTAGTTATTTTACTTTCTACTTGTCTACTTCTTTACGAAAAGAATGCCTTACTTTTATTAAATATGATGGGAAGAAATGCCTAACAAAGAAGTAGATAACGAGGATATAATTTAAAGTATGCAGGCAAGATTTGGATAAAAATGTTTTCCAGAAATGTACTCCGTCGCTCCTTTATGTTTATCCCATTTGCAATATTTCTATTTAGATTGAGAGAAACTTTAACCATAAGATTTTCATATATATTATTCATTTGTTAATGTAAATGCATAGTCTAAAAGACACTAATATTTTCATAATTTATATTTGATCAAAGGTATTAATGTCGTACAATTCAAATGCAATGTGCATTGAAAACTATAATCAAGGCAAATGGGCCAAAAGGGAGTAGTAAATAAATTGAATTGGTAGGAATGAACAAGGTTGATAAGTACTTGGACAAGGTTGAGCACTTGAGCATTATCTTAACTTTGAGTTTACTTAAACTTATTGTGTCTGATTGAGTGTCTAAGGGCCTGTTCTGATTTAGTGAACTGAGCTAATGTAAACTGAACTGAATGAACTGAACTAGCTGAACTGAACATAATTGAATTGAACTGAAATGAATTGTTTATGAGAGAGGGAAATTAGGAACTGAACCGAACACTACTAAAAAAAACCCCTATCGAGTCGCCTGTAAATGACCTAACGAGTCGCTTTAAAAGCGACTCCATAGCCACCGACACAATAGCTTCCAACTTTAGGAGTTGCCTCTGAGGCGACTCGATAGCTTTTATATAAGTCGCCTATTAGTTATTAGGCGACTCTATTTGTTAAGCTATTGTGTCGCTTATGTTGAAACAGGCGACTCCATAGATTTATCTATTGTGTCGCTTGTGTTGAAAGAGGCGACACCTAAAAAATCAACATTTTTTCCAATTATTTTTATTAGCTCATATAATGTCAATGTTTATGACACTCAGCATGCTTGATCCTTGGTTCTTTGCCTGGAAGGTTGAAGTTCTTGCCATTATGCCAAAGTTACTTTTCATATATATAAGATATTGTAACTATTTTAAATACATTCTTAGAATTAACCTATCGAGTCGCGTCTTACGTATTAGGCGACTTATTAGGTAGTGGTCATATAATAAAGCACCTAACAAGTCGGACTTTTAGAGTTGCCTGTGTATAAGGTGCGACTTGTAAACATATTGAGTCGCCTCATACTTATTAGGCGACTTGTTAGATCAACAAAGCACCTAATGAGTCACCTAATATACATGAGGTGACTTGATAGGTTTACAAGTCGCACCATATATGCATGCAACTCTATAACCCGACTTATTCGGTGGATTAAATTAGATTTTCAAAGTTACTTGTATATAAGGTGCGACTCATTAACCTATCGAGTCGCCTTATACATATTAGGAGACTCATTAGGTGAGAGTCATAGATAACAAAACTCACCTATTGAGTCGCCTAATATGTATAAGGCGACTCGACAGGTTTTTGAGTCGCACCTTATGTACAGGTGACTTTGAAAATCTAATTTAAACCACCAAATAAGTCGGACAATAGAATCGCATGCATATATGGGGCGACTTGTTAACTTATCAAGTCACCTTATATATATTAGGCGACTCGTTAGGTGCTTTGTTGATTTTAATTTTTAACCCCAACTTAAAGAGTCGCCTAATGAGTATGAGGCGACTCGATAGGTTTATAAGTTGCACCTTATGTACATGTGACTCTAAAAGTCCGACTTATTAGGGGTTTTTTGTAGTAGTGGAACTGAACTGAAATTAAGCTGAAGAGAACACGCCCTAAGTCTAATTGAAAGTGATTGAACTTTAGTAGGCCTTTTTTGTTCACTTTAATGAAATTATACAAATTTTTAGTAAATTATATAATTTTAGTTCAACAAAACTAAGTTTATGTTTTTGTTAAAAAAAACTAAGTTAATTTTTGGTAAATACAAATTTTATTAATTAAATTCTGATACATCAAAGAATAAATATAATAGCAATTCAGTAAAAATAAGTATTAATCAATACAAATATTTGAAATTCAGTTAAAAAAATATCAGGTAAAAGTAACAACTGTTTAGACTTGAAGACAACTATAATTCTATTGGATTTGATTGAGATAGATCTAATCTCAAAATTTTAATATTTCAGTTATTGAATAACGAACCTACCCATAAGTCTACTAGAGTTAATGTATTCATGTAAACATATTATCTCACATTTATGATTGTCTTTCTACTAATATATCCGGAGTACATATATATCTCGATTCAAGACTTGAGCCAAGTTCAAGTAGCTCATGAGTTACATAGGCTCTTTATCAACCCCTACTAAGCAAGACTGCATGAGATTGAGTATTTAGATGCACACTTGCAGCTAGACTTGTTGTTAAGAGTGTTAATGAGACAAAAAACAATATGTACTAAAAGTTCTAGTCGTGCTCATGAGAGTGCCATTGATTTAAAATTTAATGAAAAGTAAAGGTTTACTTAAACATAATAAGAGCCATAGATAGTTTGTATTGGTGTTTCTCTATCGAGGTCAAGTTGATTAAAAAATCTAATTTTTGATAAGTATATTGTCATATAGAAAGTCACAAAAGACAATGATTATGAAGAGTTTCAAACATATACCCCTAAAAACTTTAACCAATTAATATAGCTGACATCCACGCTCAAATTAATCAGGGAGCGCAGCCTACTCCAATAATACATGCTTGATGGACATACCAATCATGCAATAAATTAGATAATTTAAAATACTACTCCATTGTATAAACTGAAAAAGCTAAAGCAAGGCGAAAAGGACAGCAACGAAACTATATTATGCCTTAAAGGTGTGCTAGTAGAGATAGAGTGGCCGGTGTATAGATGAACCTTTCCCAAATCTTAATCAACCTTTATTTGTAACACTACTACAAATTAAAAAAAAAAAAAAAAACCTCCAATAATTTAACGTTTCTATAATATCTTCATTCCCACTTCATATAAATACACCCATAACATTGTCATTTCTTCTCACCACAACAAAAACATATCTCAAAAACACAATATTCTTACAAACATCTACTAGTATATATTTTATTATCAAACCTAGCTTGTTTACAAGTATTCCAACAATCTAGGAAAAAGATGGAGCAAAACCTACCAATTATCACAAAAAAGCTATATAACATGGTTAAACTAGCCATCTTCATGCTAAGAAAAGGTATCTCCAAGAAGAAATTGCTCTTGGACCTTCACTTGATGATGAAAAGAGGAAAGACGGCCTTTACAACCAACAAAGTCTCCACCACTCTAGGTGGTGGTGTTGTTGATTTTGACGTCCAACAAGAGTACGAGTTTAGTTGTAGTAACACCCCTTTGTACCGTCATTACTTCACCAACAAGAAGAAAAACCACTACTACATGCCCTCACCAAAATTTGAAGACATTGATGATAGCTTAGAAGCTATTAGCAAGGTGTTGGAGACCATGGCGTCTAGGAAAGATCGTAGTGTCCGGCCTCTAAGGGTAACGGACTCTCCATTTCCTTTGCAAAATGAAGGAGATTGCGGTGATGAACGTGTGGATGAAGCTGCTGAGGAGTTTATACAGAGGTTTTACTTGCAACTCAAGGAGCAAAACTGCTAGTAGTATTACTAGTTTGGTTGTTTTTGTGGTCAAACTTTTGGTTGCTTAACTTTGTGTTAAGTGTAAAATATGGTGAAATTTAGTGAAAGATAGTAGAAAGATACACAAACAATTCAGGTAACAGTGATGCTGAATATGTGCGTCCGTTTTCTGAAATATCATGCTAGAGTTTTGGACTAGCTTATAAGGTTGAAAGACTTGTAATTTTGCATTACTTTTTATTGTGTGCAAAATATATGTATATGGTATAATAGTTTGCACTTTGTAAAATTGCACTTGCTTCTAGGGTGGTGTTAATCTTTGATTTATAAGTTCACATCATTTACAATTGAAATCAAACTCGACCAAATGAGTAGATAATACTAAAACAAAAACCTCACTCTCCTTAAAAGTTAGAAAACATTTTGTTAAATCAGCACAAACTCGTTGCTTTGAAAAACTTTTTTAATGATTTTTTGACAATCTTGATGTAAGAATAGTGATTTATGTGATTGATAAAAGATTTATTTGATTGGTAGAGAGCTTAGTGATGAAAGAAATGATTCTTTAAAAAAAATTCATGAGAAACAAGTCAATCGGAGTAGGCAACCAGTTATTTATATATATATATATATATATATATATATATATATATATATATATATATATATATATATATATATATATATATATATGTATGATTAATCTAACATTAAAAATGACATTTTAATAGTGACAGACTTAAGTTTGTAGTTTTCAAAAGATTGATAAAAATTCTCATAGACGAATACACTAATTACGTTACAGAGTAGCAATCAACGAAATAAAAATCACGATTTATCACTTGTATAACCATTGATATGAGACGGCCTAAAACAACAACTTGAAATTAGACGGTAGGATTTTGATGAAGCACGCCAGAAGAGAGAGAGAGACGCGGTAACTAACTTTACCAAAAATGACTTTCACCGAAGGGAAGAAACTAACTTTACCTAGATCTATCAACATTTTAAAAATGTGCTACCCTTTCTATCTTGGACCACAAGCATGGAAAAACTTTCATGTACACGGTTACAACTAGCATCAAGCCACTAATTCAAAATCTTCACACGCATGCATAGATGCATATACCGTCTATCCTCACCCATATGGATCACAATTACGTCTTGGATGTAATATGCATGGAAGCTAACTTTGTTTTTCTACTCTCTATTATTTGGGGGAAAGGGCAGGGCCTGTTCTCATTGACTGAACTCAGTTGAACTGAATTGAACTGAATTTATTAGGGCTGAACTGAACTGAATATTTTAAAAGAGAAGAAAATTAGGAGCTGAACTGAACTTATTAGAGCTGAACTGAACTTATTAAAGCTGAACTAAAAATAATCATATGAGAATAGGCCCGTAGTCTTTGTCTCACATTGGTGGGATAGTTAATTAATTTTTTTACTTTATTTGCTTATAATTTGTGGATTTTATATCTTTATATATTAGGTTTAAGAGTTCCTATTAGTGGTTTGGGCTAGAGAAGGCATCACCACGAGCTAGCGGTTTAGTTCGTGAGTCGTTACACTGTAACGTGTGCAATGTGGACCTTTCGGTTACGTATTTTCACAATGATTTTATATTTTTTTTTTTTGAAATTGTCACTTGATTTTCACCTCGTTATTATCTTCCCTTGATCTTCTTTTTCAATTACGTTTTTATGCTGGTTTTAAAAATTGTGGTTTTTCACATATACAAATTTCGTATATTTCTATGTATATTTTAGACGTTGAGGACAGTGACACTAATAAATTGTACTCTCTACGTAGATATAATAATTCAATACACGTATAATACATTATTATGATATGTACCAACAAATAAATCACAAAAGTACTAATTAAACACCTTCAAAATGACAGTTATAGTGATATAAGGTATCATGTTTCTTTGTTATCATCATTTAAGACAAGAATAGTTATCGATTCAAAAAACCTGTCCAATAATTTTTCTGTATTGACACATTATTCATATACGTACTTAGTATGTAGTAACATACATAATTTATTATTTGAAAAAGCTAAAGTTAAAAAT
This sequence comes from Chenopodium album, assembly GCF_948465745.1. Taxonomy (NCBI): domain Eukaryota; kingdom Viridiplantae; phylum Streptophyta; class Magnoliopsida; order Caryophyllales; family Amaranthaceae; genus Chenopodium; species Chenopodium album. The sequence continues at coordinate 26,840,741 of NC_137860.1, read as the reverse complement.
TGAAATGGACAGAAACTAATAACCTCTTTGATTGCCTTAAAGCCTTAAAGAAGATAGTGGCCGGTTTTTGATAACATTGAGAGCCTTTAATTTATTCATGCAACTCTACAAACTAGTATTATTGGGAGCTCCATTATTGATTTAAAGCCATATTTTCCACTCATAAAACCTTTGTCTTAAGCTTCATCTCTAATTTCCTAGCTATAAATACATCCTCTACCATTTCTTTTATTTTCCACCACACCAAAAACATCTCTTAGCTTATACATAAACACAACATTCTCACAAACAAGTTAGCTTACCACTATTACAAAATCTAGGAAAAAATGGAGCAAAACCTACCAATAATCACAAAAAAGCTATACAACATGGTTAAACTAGCCATCTTCATGCTAAGAAAAGGCATCTCCAAGAAGAAATTGCTCTTGGACCTCAACTTGATGGTGAAACGAGGAAAGACGGCCTTCACAACAAGCAAAGTCTCCACCACTCAAGGTGGTAGTGTTGTTGGTTTCGACGTTCAACAAAACACCCCTTTATACCGTCATTACTTCACCAACAAGAAGAAAAATCACCAAAACTACTACTACATGCCTTCTCCAAAATTTGAAGACATATTGATGACAACTTAGAAGCTATTAGCAAGGTGATGGAGCCCATGTTGTCTAGGAAAGATAGCGGTGTCCGGCCTCTAAGGGTTACGGACTCTCCATTTCCTTTGCAAAATGAAGGAAATTGTGGTGATGAACGTGTGGATGAAGCTGCTGAGGAGTTTATTAAGAGGTTTTACTCGCAACTCAAGGAGCAAAACTGTTATTAGTATTATTACTTGGATAGTTTTATGGTCACACTTTTGTTTGCTTAATGTTGTGTTAAGTGTAAGTTGAAGTAAATTTAGTGTAATATAGTAGAAAAATACATATATATAGGTATAAAAAATGATACAATTCAGGAAACAGTGATGCTGAATATGTGCGTCCGTTTTTTGAAATATCATGCTGTCTATTTTTGGGACAAGCAATATGGACATATGGTAGAACTTTGGACTACCTTGTAAGGTAGTGAAACTTGTAATTTTGCATTACTTTTTATTGTGTGTGCAAAGTATGTATGATATATTAGACTATATTGGCAATCTCACTCTTGAATCATTTGGAAGTTTGCAATTTGTGAAATTGATGCACTTGCTTTTAAAGCTAAAGCTAAGTGAAATTTATATTCGGTTTATGTCTAAAATTGAAATCTGATTCGACCAACCAGTACACCAAATAAATAAATAAATAAATAAATAAATAAACAAGTTATTCATGGAAATTTTGTGTTTAATTGATGTAGGAATGGAGAAGTTGATCTATGATTGATAAAGATATTTGTTAGGTAGAACACAATGAAAGAAACGATTCAAACATATATGATGAGAAATAAGTCAACCACCAATTTTACTTAACTAATTTATCATTAAAATGACTTTAATAGTGACAAACTTAATAAATACTTATCAAGAGCTTGATGAAAATAACTCTCCTAGATAAAGAGACTAATTACTCGCTATCAATCAAAGAAATCAAAATCAAGATTTTTCACTAGTATAAACATCGATAAGACAATGCTTACAACAACCAATTAAAATTGGACAGTATGACCTTAAAGAGCCTCTAATGAGAGAAAGACGCGGTAACTTTACCTAGATGACTTTCACAAAAGGAAAGAAAAAACACTTTACCTCGATGAACCGTCAACATTGAGCAAAACTTTGCAAAATATGTGCGATATCCTTTTCTTCGAAGGACCACAAGCATGAGAAAACTATGATTCCAATTCGAAATCTTCACTCGCACCGTCTATCAATTCAACCATGAGGATCACAACAAGCACTTGAATTCTAGTGTTATTACTTGTGCTATGATCTAATTTACAAGATACATTCTCTGCACTAGCTACTCTTCATTTAGCAATTACATCATTATTACACACCCTTGTTTTAATTCGATTTTGAAACTTATTTGTATAAACTTTAATACGTTGTATTTCGTATTAGATTTATTAGTTAATGAATCTATAAATTTTTGTGGTTAATATAATAATATTGTACATCTTCACTACGCGCAAAACTCACGTACATGTACATAACATGGAATTTCGATAACACTCATCGTTTTCTATAAGCACAACAACGTAGTGATGTACATGCAGTTTATTCTAGTTTGGTATTGTAACAATTAAACAATAGCCAAGTTTATTCTAGTTTGGTATTGTAACAATTAAACAATAGCCAATCTGGCCATCCTCTAAGATTAGTGCATGGATTTTCTTCATGATAATTAACGTAGCACACTAGCACATAAGCTTGTACTTCGTATATAACTAATTTACTATTATATACTTTGTAAATAAGACGCATTACTGCATTAGTCATCCCAAACTACAAAATATATTGTGCTCTACATTACATAAAAGCAAACTTCATAAGTGGTGATATCATAAACTTGTATGAAATTTGGGGTGAATAAGCTTGTTGTATACATATACAAAGTCTGATAAATCAACTAATGGAAGATAAAAAGCCAAGTGACTACTATTAATTGGCAATTCCAAACAAAACAAGGGCATCTACAAAATTAATTGATCGTAGTTCTCTTCATTTTTTTTTATCAATAGTATGAGCCCCGTTGTAAATTCCAGCTGACTTACTTGTAAATTAGATAAATAAGATTTTTTTTTCATAATCAATTTATTAATCAGCGCGTTTTCTGTGTGGCCGGTTAATGCACACCAAAACACTAATCGGGTAACTCCTAATGGACCGAGTAATCCTTGATCGACCGAATAACCCCTGATCAAGTAACCCCTGTCCAAGTAGCCCCGACCACATAATTAATATGGTCAGCCACATATAAAATTTTTTGTTTATTAATATGATCATACCAAAAAAAAAATATATAATTAATACGAAATAGTTTCTATATATATACCATAAATAGATTTTACGGGTTAGCTTCTATGATATCTACTCACACTCCAATCAATTTACTTTATTTTAATTTCTCCTCCAAAGTTGGTGGGGAATCTTGATAATCAAAACTTCAAAAGCATCGACTACACACCACAATTTTTGGCCTCAATAATAACTAAATGTTGGACTATCCGACTATGTATTATGATTGTTATGCTAAAAATAATAACTTTGTTATCCTTATATCTATCAATCACAAAAAGCAAGGACACATAGGTATATCTAGTTATTTATAATATCATTTTAGGAATCAAGATTTATTAAAAATCTTGTATTGTAGTATTCTTAAGTCTTAACACTAGCCACTTGTCAAGCATTAGCTATGTACACAGTACACTATCTACCGCACTTGAACTTTAGTTTCCATGCATGGCAGCATGGGCTATACCCTATCGTGGTTTAGTGACAAGAATAGTGCATACAATTAGAAGCGGAAATATAAAATTAAATTAAATATTAATTACACTACTTATTAATGTGAGATTGCCATGCATTTTGTAATAATTAAAACCAAACTAGCTAGTAAGAACTACATGTATCATTTTTATATATAAAATAATATGATTAAAGAAGTCAAAATTCCTCAATTATGCCTCTTTTAGGAGGAATTTTCAACATACATATCGTCTACATCAACAGTTTTAAAAACTAGTTCAAGGCAAAACCACTTGTAGAATTGCTATTTTCATGAAGGATATAATCACAATGTAAATAATACAAGCTTATCTCCTTGATAAACAAAGGTACATGTTTATCGAATAGCAAAAATGCAAATAAATCAACATTTTTTTGTCATATATAGGTTCTATAGTTTTTGATTTATTACCAAAATGCTATGCTGACTAGACAAAATTGTTCATATATTTATAATTTTGCCATTTGATATTTTTTCTTTTAAATTTTGTAGAAAGTGAAATCAAATTGTGACTAGGGCAAGATTTAAATTTCTAATTGAACTAGTGGTTTATAACCTTATAGAAATGTGATTAAATTTCGGTTTCCATTTGCCTCGACTGAAAAATAAACCATTATCACCATTTTGTAAAGGAAACAAAAATCAGTTTTAATAATTCCAATTTCAGCTGGTTTTCTTTGAATAATTCCTACTTTTAATTATTATTGAATTATCCCAACTTTAGGGTGTTTTTTCTTCTTACAATCTTAATGACCGTTGACTTGTTAAAAGAGTATTTTATTATTATTTTTGTATAGTGCCACATGTCATAATTTAATTAGTTAAAAAACCCATATACCTAGCCCCCACCTCCTCCCCTTATCCCAACTAACCCCCTTCCCCCTGGCCACCCAAAGCCTTGAAACCACCTGGCCACCCCACCCTAACTCCTGAAACTGGTCGACCGCCCTACATCAATCCTGGCCTCCAAACCACCTCCTCCTTTCCCCCAACCTGATACCTCCCCCTTCTTTTCCTACCTTGTTAAATGACCCCCGGCCCCTTCCCTAGTTCCCTTTCCCAACCCCCAAACCCGCCCCCTTCCTTCTTCCACGCACCCCTAATATTGGCACCCCTAGGCAATTTCCGCCGGTTTCAAGGGTAGGGGAAAAGGGGTTGTTTTCCCGGGTAGGCAAAGGAAGGAAGGGCATCTTCAATTCGTGGGCCATGGAATGGTGGCTGGTCGTGTTATAATAAGGTGAAGGAAGGGTTAAAGGTTATTCCAGTGAGGGAAGGGAAGGGAGGGGGTGGGCTTGGGTGGTCCGGTGAGGGAAGAGGAGGGCTGGGGATTTCCTTTTTTTTTTTGGTACCAATCACGGCTTGACACGTTCCAAGTAACCTGATATAACAAGTTGTTGATTTTTGTTGATCGAATAGATTGAGATTGTAAGAAGAAAACACACCCTAAAGTAGGAATTATTCCAAGGAAATCGAATTTTGAGATCATTTAAAGAAAATCGGCTAAAGTTAGGATTATTAAAACCAATTTTTTTTTTATAAGTTGTTTTGAGATCTAATTTAACAAGATTAATAGGTTTATTGTTAATAAGCTTATTTATAAATAAATATTGATTGGGGCCGGTAAGCTACATTTTTTTTTTTTTTTTTTTTTTTTTTTTTTTTTTTGAAACCGGCCGGAGCCACTTAGCTTGATCTTATTGCTCGTTTCGCTTCAAGCTAAGCTTTTATTAGTTAAATGATTTTATTCTTAAACTACATATTACAAATTAATAAGTCATTAATTAAAAAACTGTAACGATCTGGCTATTTAAACCGTTTTTTCAAAGGTTAAGTAGTTTTAAACAAGTTATATACAACATAAATTTGCTTAATTATTACATCAATCAATTGCCAACGTTTTTATGAACAAACTAAAGCCAAACATGATGGTGTTCAAGTACTAGTTATTTTTTGACAAGGTTCAAGTACTAGTTTAACTCATCATTGTGCGTTGTTTATAGCAACCTTATGGGGGCTATGGAAGTCAAGGAATGAGAGATGCTTTAAAAGTGCACGAAGTACGAGAGGGCAAGTGGTGGAATTCATAGGGCTAGCGATGAAAGACCATGAGATTTTCACTCAACAAGGAGTTTTGACTAGAGAGGTAGAGGTTAGTAATGGTAACGATCCAATCATACCTCCGGGATTCAACTATGTTCAATTGGGGATAGAAAAGGTTGGGTTTGAGGATTTCATAATGGAAGTGGATGGTTCGTGAGACAAGAAGACTACAAGAGCAGGTATTGGATGGGCGGTTAAGGACAACTCTCAGGGCTATGACATGGATGAAGGTGGAAGACATGGAGCGGCAACTTCAGCTCTTCATTTTGAAGCTTGGGCTTGCCTTGAGGCTATGAAATGGGCCCAAACTAAAGGTAAGCATGGGATCCTTATCCTAACTGAATCAACCTCCCTTATAAACAACTTACAGGATAACCTGGGTAAAGAGATCCTAATAACCTGGATGCTAAAAGAGATAAGGAAGGTTGGCTCAATTTTCCAGAGGTGCACGATCCTAAAGGTAAAGAGGGACCAGGTTCAAAGGGCGGATGACATAGCCAGAAATTGTCGGATTACTTTGTCTAGTTATTTGTAGTTTTCCTTTGCTATTGTCAAAAAAAAAAAAAAAAAAAAAAAAAACAAAAAACAAAACATCACTACTTTACCTTATAATTGAGTTTCAATATCTCACTTAAGTTATGGCTATTTAAAAATATCTCTACTTTCAGCTCCCCTTTGTGGGTGTTTAAAAAAAAAAAAAAAAAAAAAAAAAAAAAAAAAAAAAAATCTCTACTTTCGCCCTAAGATACAAGAAGTGACTACATACTAATTATCAATGAAGCTCCATACCGAAAAAGATATAAGAAATTGTACTATTTGTACAATTTAGCTAACTTAAAAAGGTGTTATGGCCTAATTAGCTAGCTTAGGAAATTCAACACGTTTAAAGTTCAAACATGTCTCAAATAAACCACTTTTGCATTATTACAACTCAAGTCATTCCATTAAACGTGCCCTTAATAACTAATATTATTCAATAAAGGTAGAAAAAGTAGAAATGATACAAGTTAAGAAATTGAAACTTCTACTCACCCTCCCACAAACAAAAGTACTCAATAATTTAACATTTCCTATTCAACTTTTATCTCCTATATATAACACCTTTCAATTTGCATCCCTTTCTCATCATAGCAAAGTCTTGTATTCTCAATTCACTTTTCTCTCCTAAAATCCTAAACACTAAAAAAACTAAAGCATTAGAAATGGAGCCTAAATTAGAGGGCATTTCAAGGAAGGTATGGAAAATTGTAAGGGTGGCAATTTTCATGATAAAGAAAGGTCTATGCAAGAAAAAAATAGTCATGGACCTCAACTTCATGATGAAGCGTGGCAAAATCGCCGGTAAAAAAGCCCTAGGACACCTTATGTTCCACAACCACAACCACCTCTTGTCCACTCAGGGCGGCGTTGGTGGGTCATCTAACCTCTCCAACAACGCCCGGGAGTACGAGTTTAGTTGTAGCAACACACCTTTATACCACCGCTACTTCACCAACAAAAGAAAGAACCACCACCACCAAAATAATGATCACTATTACATGCCCTCCCCTTTTCCCTTGGAAGATGGTCAAAATTATAACCTAGAGGATGTTAACAATGTACTTGAAATGATATTACGTAACGATAAAGCTGCTGGTGGTGCTCCGGCTGAATCACCGGCTTTGCCGGGTCTAGGGTTCGGACAGAGCCCTACGGTCCAGCCTCTAAGGATAATGGACTCACCATCTTCGGTACAAAACATGGATCAAGATGATGAGCATGTTGATCAGGCTGCTGAAGATTTCATCAAGGATTTCTATTCTCAACTTATACAGCAAAATTAGATGCCTCTTAATTAAATTAGTACATTGTGTCTTTTTGTAGGAGGAACTTAAAATTGTAGAGATGATACATTTTACTTTTTACAAATTTATTTTTTATCTATTTTGGAGGGGAATCATATAAATGTGTCAAGAAAAAGAAAAGAATATGTTCTCTTTCAATGCAAAATTTGCAACTTCGTCTTGCATTATTATACTTCTATACATTTTTTTTTAATAAAAAAAAATATTTGGACACATACAAGCCAAAATTTTTCTTAGAGCAGAAGGATTTATGTGTACGTATTGGTACAATTTGTTACTTATTTTTAATCATTCCCTCTCTTTTTTAGGGGAAATTTCTTTTAGTGCCATATTTTTGGTACCTTTGAATAAAGTGAAAATCAAATCAAACGTAGTTGACCAATTAACTTGCTTTCTTTCTCGTCCAAAATTAAAAAAAAAAAAAAAAAACCTTGCTTTCTTTAGGTAGGAAGTTCCTCTTTTTTTTTTTCTTTTTTTTTTTGTTAGTGTGTTCATTCTTCTAACATACAAGTATAATACTAACATTCACATGCATTTTGTTACTTAAATATACTCTTTTATATATGAGTTCTTGAATAAATTTATGGTGCTTTTGTATAGACGTGTTCTTATATGTGATTCGCCATATAATAAATCAATGGTGTAATATATTCAAATGAAATTATTGACAAATGCCAATACGTAGATGATATTATTGACCATGCATGCAACAATGAGATTACAAGTACAAAAAATAAGGGCTTGTTTGGCACTATTTTATTTATTTATTTATTTATTTTATTTATTTATTTATTTTTTTTTAAAACAAAAAACCAAAACAGGAAACGAGAAAAAAGGTGTTTCCACTTTTCTGTTGTCAGTTTTTAAAATTATCATGAGTTTAATATATTTGACTAATTTTTTATTCATTATATGACATATATCATATGATTTTGAAAAAAAAAAGAAAAAAACAACAGAAAACCACAGTGATGCCAAACGAACCTAAATTATGTGTTTATATATAGAGGTTACTAATGATGCATATAAGGAGTATGATTATATGAAGTTATTGATCAAGTATAAAAGATATTATCGATAAATAATTAGGTTATTACTTCTAACAAATCCATGTGGTACTAATAAAGTTGTGGTTGAGTTACCATATAAATTATACCATGCCATTACTTACAAGTGTGTATGTAACGTGTCATTCATAAGATTAACGGATTAATTAATATACAAAGACTCTATTTGTTTTGATGGAAAACATTTTATTGTTCGGTATAAAATAAAGTGCATGTGAAAAAAAAGTTTTCCCAAGATAATGTACACAAACTGTACAAATTTATGAAAATAATTTAAGGCCTGTTCTGATTGACTAAAATGAGCTGAATTGAATATTTTATAAGAGAAGGAAATTAAGAACTAAACTGAACTGAAATAATCTGAAGAGAACAGACCCATATACACATAGTATCTAACCTTTTCCATTCCCAATGTTTAAATTGTTTGGTAAAGTTGTCCGTTTACCGACTCTAATTACCTCCTAAAAGTGTAAGCCCAGTCGAAGAATGTATTGCAAATTATATACTACCTCTGTTTCATATTTTTTGCAACTTTTGCCAAAAATAGATGCTACACATTATTTGCAACCAATGTCTTCTTTCCTTTTTAGGTTGTCATTTCTCTCTATCTCTCTCCTCATCACATGCATTCCTATTTTTCTCTCTTTATCTTACACTCACAAGCAAATTGTTCCTAGGAGTCCGTAGACCCTTCAAAGTTGCAAAAATTGTGAAACAGAGGTAGTAAAAAAAAAAAAAATGGAGGAATTAGAATAAATAGTTAGTTACATACTTCGTATATGTTATTTTTTCCTACTCAATGACTCATTTATTTATGTTAATAAAAAAGGATTCTATGTGGAACCTTGTTCTAAAAGTGAGAGAGCACAACCTAAAAAAATAAAGAGATCACTAACTTAGTCACTTTAGTTTAGTAGACTCACTCACTAAGTGGCGCTGCATAAAAGAAGAAAACAGCCAAAAATATTTGCTAAAATACAAAGCCACGACTAATTGCAAGACAAGGCACTCAAATAATTGTGTACCTTCTTAGCTTTTTTAAACTATTCACTTTTTGCCACCATACCCTCATCCAACCTTAATATTCCAAGATCAAGCCTAACAAAGGCTTGGATCCGTGGAAGATCCATCTACTTATCGATGATGCACGTCAATAATAAATAGCTAGATTATTTTACCGAGACTTGTTCTCGCCACATGAAATGAGGAAATTGGACACGTATCATGTCACAAATTATGTTGCAGCTTTAGGTCATCATTGGGATATTGATCTGTTTGCAGATAATAAATTTCCTATTACTCGTTCTTTAGATAAAATAGATTCTAGTTAACTAAAGCCGTCTTAACCCTCTCATAAGCTTTTCCTTCTCAATAATAATAATATTATTAATAAATATTTTTCAAAATAAGTTTAATTTTTTTATGTGACAATCATCATCAAATTAAGACCTACAAGTATATTATGTATCATTTTAATTTTGCTGGATGCTACTAATTGATGAGATGAGCGTAAACTATTGGCTAAAATAATTAGACCTTATTGAACTCCAAAGTTCTCTTTCCTTTAATTATGTGCTGCATAATTAAACTAGATTTAGAGTTGTTGGACAAGATATAACCAATGATTAACTACTAATCTATACACTAACTAATAATTAACAAAATCATCTATATGGATAAGTGGATATATATCCATATATATGAATGAATAATTGAGGGATCTTTACTTAACTAGTTGATTGTTTATCCATATAGCCCAAATCAATTATTCGTTGCTTGTGGGGAAAACTTCTTAAACCACCACATGATCTTCTTTCCGCTTGTCTACTTTTCTTTAAATTGTATATATGGAAAAAAAAAAAATACTTAACAATGAATCATACATACATACTATACATAACAGAATATACGCCAAAATTCGTAGCTCACTCTTTTGCCAGATAGATATTATGTACGATCGTTGGGAATAGATATAACATGCACTTTTGTTTGTGGAAATCAAAAACCTTTTGTGACACTTAATTAGATACCATGTTAAAGAATCAACTTAATTAATTTCAAACTTTATAATCACAAATACACCAACTCACCAAGTACTACTAGGTAAGAAAAAAAGTGCATGTAGAAATTCATCATACAAGAAGTAGTATGTTATTAAAATAGAACCACAACCATAAAATTAAAGACAATGATAGAGTATAAAATTAAAATATATTCTTGGGCCTTAACCATCAATTTAAGCTTTTGGTTGAGTTGGTCCACTAACATGGTATCAGAGCCAGGATGACACAAATATCATGGGTTCTAACAGACAAATATGGTAATTAGTCACAAATCGAACACGAATATTTCATAAAAGATGAAGGGAAAAAAAACAAACAGATTTATATTTGACCCTGGCAGAAGTTGAGAGCAATAGAATAAGCTTTCGTAAAGAATTCACGATTCCTTTGAGTGTCTATAGTAGACTTTTTTTGGTCTTGTTTTATAGCATCTTCCATGTTTTGACGAGCTTCTTTGCTATACTCATCGCACTTCCTTATTTTCTCTAACACCTCCTCCTTGGTTGTGGCGGCGTTGGTGTGTACAACCAAAGAAAAGATAATTACAAGCGTAATCACATACATTGTCATGACATTGAAGCTCTTATTCTGCTTCAAAGCCATTGTCGTTGAATAATGTAGTTGTACTATTTGATGAGTTGATAAAAGGTACACAATTGCTAATAGTCGAGTCAATACTATATATTGTAGACTTGTAGTTTTAACGGATGCCTGTCCAAGGGGAAAATATAACGTAGTATTTGTAGTACGATATAATCATGCATGCACGTCTTAATTTTTATTTTTATTATTTGTTGATAAAATTGCACTATCAGTTAAGCTGTACACAAATAATTCGTGCTGATTAATGAATTAATTATGATCGATTATGCCCCTCCATTAATCCATTATGAATGTTTAGTGGGAAAGAACTACTATTACACGATTTTAATTGTAAAACAGTCAAAATCACATTAGATAAAAATTATTTATGCGTTTTGCGTGTTGCACGTCAATACAATTTTAATGTATATATATTTTTTATTTGATAGTAACAAAACACAAAGAAATTACAAGACATAAAATAATAGGCAATAATTAAGCTAGAACAACAACCGTTAGCAATATATATAATGTGTCATCTGAGAGAATATAAAACATAATCCTAGGCCTCAACCATCAGCTTAAACTTTTGGTTGAGTTGGTCCTTTAACATAGTATCGGAACCAACATGACATAGAGATACGGGTTCGAATTTCATCCACCCCAACCTTTAAATGGAATGCTCGTGTGAAGGGGCATGATAGAGAGTATAAATTAATACGTTTGGTGGTACAATTTAACCTTTTCATAAGGTGGTAAAAGTAAAAGTCTCTATAATCAAATATACTACGGGCCTGTTCTCATTGACTGAACTGAACTGAACTCAGCTGAACTGAACTGAAATGAATATTTTATAAGAGAAGGAAATTAGGAGCTGAACTGAACTGAACTGAACTGAAGTGAATTTCAACGTAAGAGAACAGGCCCTACGTAGTAAATGTTGAAGAATTTTATATAAACAGAACAAAATTGCTAGTGTTTTGATTTCTATTGATTCGACTTTTTAGCTTGTTGATGATCTCAAATTATTGGTTAAAACTTAAAATAAATAAAGCTTAATGATATCCAAAGTTATCATCTCTCTGCATATAATTTCTACTCCATTAGATTATGAGTTTCTGTTAGGAATATTATTAGGAAATATTATCATATCTTTGTAATTGCTATCTTATAATTAGTTTCCTAGTTTATAGGCTTGATATATATCTTCAAGCCTATAAACTAGGAAACTAATTATAAGATAGCAATTACAAAGATATGATTATATTTCCTAATAATATTCCTAACAGTTTCTGAAGTATATGATTCTTGATTAACCACTAATTAATCTATACACTAACTAATGATTAACACTCTCATTAACAAAATCATTGTAATTTGTAAGGATAAGTTGATAATATGGCTACTGTGTTATATGAGTGAATTATTGAGGGAACTTTACTGATTTTTTTATCCATATATATGTGTTTAAGCCTAAATCATTTTGTGGGGAAGACTTCCTAAGCCACCACATAATTTTTTTTCCACTTGTCCACTTTTCTTGGAATTTAATGTAAAATTAAAAAAATAAAAATAAAACCTTAACAATGAAGTACTATATGTGCGTATAACTGTATAAGAGAATACCATTACATATTTATAAAGTTGTATTTTTTTTTCCTTTTTGTGGGGTTGAATCGAAGGATTATTAGATAAATAATGTTAGTGTTTGGGACAAATCTTAGAAAAGGGTTTCTAGGAATTTGTTAAAGGTTTTATGAGGTTTTAATAATCTAATTTGCCAAAAGAAATAAACACAACCTCCAAATGAATTAGTTAAGACTAATAAAACAATAGAACTATAATAATAATTATAAATCAAAGAACAAAGATCAAGATAAGAGAGGCATTTCTGAGTAAGGACGAACTGATGTCAGTAAGGACGACATAAATCAGAGATTTTAGTATAATAGTGTAGTAAATTATATTGGACAATGTATGAATGTGTGAATGAATCCTATTACATTATTGACATTTATAAGTCTAATAAAGGTAAATATATTGAAGGATCCTTGCTATTATGGTAATGTTGACAATATTAATTGACATCTTCATATCTTAGGAAATGTTGACTTGGTGATTGATATCTCCTTGATTCGCTCCTTCAATCATGGGACTTGATTGTGCTTGTTGCCCAAGCATTCATTACGGTCTTCAAATGGTCCATGCTTTGTAGGGAAGTTGCCTTTCTCAGAAAGGCTCAGTAAGGCGGTCGACTTACTCAAAAAGGTGCATTGAGTCTGTACTGTCCGTACTCAGTAGGGACCACTGCGCGGATAATATTCCATCAATCAAGTTATTCATTTCCCAATTTAGCTTTATTTGATTGATTCCATAATCTTCATAAGATCTTTGATTAATTATTGACTTCTTAATTGGACTAATTAAATCCTTGATTATTATTCTTTGATATCTTTGACCATGTATGCTTCCTCATTTCCTTATTGAGTGTAATTGATTCTTTTATTATTATCTTTTTCCTAATTTGTAGCTTGCTTGGAATCCACTCCCAACAGTTAGGAGGTGTTTTCAATCAAGCTAAGGCTTCACTCAAGTCTCTTTCTCTCTAATTAACCAAAGCCTGGCCTCGATTGGGAGCAACATGATTGTTTGTTTGTTCCATATATATATATATATATATATATATATATATATATATATATATATATATATATATATATATATATATATATATATATATATATATATATATATATATATATATATATAGAAAACGATTAGCATTCCTAACTGATAGAGTATATAACCGATCTTGGGCTTTAATCATAAGCTTAAACTTTTGGTTGAGTTGTTCATATAATAATATAATATTAGAGCCAGTTAGCGTGACACAAAGGTCACATAATCGAATTTCATCCCCTCCTTTCAAAGTGGAACATTTCACGTTGGTATGAGTGGAGCTTACGCCACATCCACACTTCATACAAAAGGCTCTCACGTGAGGGAGCATGATGAAGTATATAAAACGATCTTGGATTTTAACTATTTGATTAAACTTTTGATTGAGTTGATCTACTAACACTAACTAATATAGAAATGCTAATTATATCCGCAATTCTAAACACCTTCGATCAAAAAGGCATAAAAAAAAATAATAATAACTTAATAAGCTAGGGTACCATCTTACTATTGTTATAACCATTTAAGACAAGTTATAGATCACAACAAACCTCTCCAATAATTTCTTCCCAATTGACACACCAATCATGTAGCTACATACATTATTTGAGAAAGCTAAAGTTGACAATTGAAATGGACAGAAACAAACCTCTTTGCCTTAAAGCTAAGATGGTGGCAGGTTTATAATAGTTTTGAAAACCTTTAATTAATTAATTAATATATATTCATTGCTACTAATATTGGGAGCTCCATTAACTTAAAGTTCCTACTTTTCCACTCATATAACCTTTGTCTTAAGCTTCAATTCATCTCTAGTTCACTCCCTATCTATAAGGCTATAAATACACCCTCTAACATTCTCACAAACATCTTCTATATTTTTATCATTACACCTAAGTTCACTACAACTCCAACAATCTAGGAAAAAGATGGAGCAAAACCTACCAATTATTACAAAAAAGTTATACAACATGGTTAAACTAGCCGCCTTCATGCTACGAAAAGGTTTGTCCAAGAAGAAATTACTCTTGGACCTCAACTTGATGATGAAGCGAGGTAAAAAGACATTCACCGTTGGCAAAGTCTCCACCACACGAGGCGGTGTTATTGGTTTCGAAGCCCAACAAGAGTACGAGTTTAGTTATAAAAACACCCCCTTATACCGTCATTACTTTACCAACAAGAAAAAACATTGCCAAAACTACTACTACACTCCCTCACCAATTTTCGAAGACACCGATGAGTTAGAAGCTATAAACAAGGTGCTAGAGGCCATAGTATCTTGTAAAGAGAACGGTGTCAGGCCTCTAAGGGTAACGGACTCTCCATTTCCTTTGCAAAATGAAGATAATAACTATGGTGATGAACGTGTGGATGATGCCGCCGAAGATTTTATTCAGAGGTTTTACTCGCAGCTAAAGGAGCAAAGTTGTTGCTAGTTAATAGTAGGTTGCGGTGAAATTAGTTAAAGAGAGTATGTGAAATGTAATATACAATTCAGAAAACTGTGATGCTTAATATGTGCGTCCGTTTTCTGAATTATGATGTTGTCCGTTGTATATGCAGTTTGTATGAACCTACATTGGACATGCCAATATCCTTTTGTATTGTATTATATATATTAGAAAAATCACGTGTTTTTGTCAAGATTTATTGTGTAACTTGGTACGACAGATAGGCAGATAGCTCCCGTCAAAAGAAAAAAGATAGGCAGATAGCTAGTGTTATACATATGAGCACAAGCTACACTTTCACGAAATAATTTTCCGTCGTTTCCATCAGAGTATGAGAAGCATATTTAATTATTTATACAACCTAACAAGAGATTAGCGTAGGCCCGTTAGCTATATAATATACACAATATATATAGCCCAAACATACACCAACAACGACGAAGGAAAGAAAATTAACTAAATACTCGTAATACAAATGGACTTAGGTTTCATCTTAAAAGTCATTTGGTTATTAGTCTTATACAATGAGCATATATACTTGTATAGCTAGGTTCTTAAACTCTAATTTAATGCAAAAAACAATAAAAAGTTCAACCAAAAGTCATTTATCAAAACCTCAGCTTAGTACTAATGTTTTATTTTTCTTAAATTGGAATATGGAATACGTTACGAACAAGCTTCAATTCAGATCTATCTTTACGTCCATCCTCCATGACTTTCGATTCATAAGTAACAATGAGTTGTCTACATCAACTAACATTTTAATTAAAAAAAATGGCTAATCTTTATTCCATTGGACCACAACTATGGAGATCTTTAGACATTGTTTCCTTAGCCATGATTCACAAGCTCAAAATTCAACAGTTAGCAAAGCGAAGGCTTAGCTCGTATTTATCTCTACACGATACATTTCACTTTATTGTTTCTCCAAAGTACGTTATGTACTAATCAAACCACGTACCACAAGACTGGTGTATTCGATCACTTTGGAGGACTAGTTGTACACAGTGTTATATTATGTTATTCACAACCATCCGAATTATTATACCGAACACATATATATGCTTAATTACAATCAATTGTGAACTGAGAATGAGAGATAGTTCAAGTGGTTAGAGCTTCACTCCCGGTTCCAGGAGACTTTGAGATCAATTCTCACCCCTGTCCTTTGGCTCTCTAAACACCAAAAAAAACAATAAATTGTGAACTTTAATGTATATATGGCCAAACTAAAGTTGAACATGATGGTGTTCAAATTTAACGCATCACTTAGCTTATATTGTTCATGTTTTAGAAATTTAACTACTATAGGAGTAATTAATTGAGTTTCAATATCTCACTTTTTTTTCTTTTTTTTTTTTTTTTTTTTTTTTTTTTTTTTTGAACATGAGCTAATATAATACTCCCTTAAGTTATTATGGCTATTCAAAAATATCTCTTTCGCCCAAAGATACAAGAAGTGACTACATACAAATAATCTTGCATATTCCATTGATCTCTCTAGCTAGATACATGAAGTTCCTTACAAAAAAAAAGTTACAAATAATTGTACTAAAATTAGCTAACCAAAAAAGGATGCTATGGCCTAAGCTAGCTTAAGAAATTCAACACGTTTAAAGTTCAAACATGTCTCAAATTAACCACTTTTGCATTATTACAACTCAATTCATTTCATTAAACGTGTTTTAATGACTAATTAATACTGTATAAATCAATAAAGTTAAGAAAAAGTAGAAGTGTTACAAGTTAATAAAATTGTAACTTCTACTCACCCTCCCACAACCAAATTGCACTGATAAGAGTTACATGCATTATATTTCTTCTACTCAATAATGACTTGTTTTTATTAATAAAAAAAGATTCTCCGTGGAACCTTGTTTTGAAAGTGAAAGAACACAACATAAAAAATAAAGAAAGAAATAAAGAGTACACTCACTTACTTAGTCACTTTAATTAATACACTAACTCACTAAGTGGTAGTGCTTAAAAGAAGAAAACAGCCAAAAACAATGGCTAAAATACAAATGCATCTTTGTCCCTTCTTACTATTCACTTCTTGCCACCTTACCCTCAATCAACCTCAAGATTCTAGGATCAAACATAGCTACGGCTTGGATCTGTAGAAGATCCATCTACTAATGGACGATGCACGTCAAGAGATTGCTAGATTACTTTATTGCTTATACTTTTTCTCGCCACATATATAGGGAAGCCAATCGTGCAATTAATAAATTATGTTACAGTCTTAGGTCACTGTTTGCTACTCATCAGGACATAATTAATGTTTATTATAGACAATACAGAGTATATTTTCTTATATTCTTTCTTTAGATAAGATTCGGTTGCAATATTAATAACAAAAATTTTCCAAAACGGCGAATATATGTTAATTTATTGTAAGACGGGTTAAAGTTAACAAAGAAGTCTTTAAAATTAATCTTTATATAACAAAAGTTATAATTTTTTTAATAATGAATTGTATCTTACAAAAACTTATAATGTATTAGATTAATCATATTAACCTTTATAATATGTAATCATGAATTTATGAGAAATTACACGTTAAAATAAAATTTTAACCAACAATAAATTAAAAGTTACTCTTTAAGTGGTACAGGTTAAAGTTATCATAAAAACAGTTAAAATTATCTTCAAATTGATCGTCTTACAATAAAATTAACGCACACTCGTCTTACACAAGACTTAACAAAAGACTACCCTATCCTAGCCTATCCTAGCCTTCTCTTTTAATTTTCTTTCTATAGAATTATTATGTTATTGCTTCTCCTATAATAGTATCCATGTGTCTTTAGATATTGTTCTTATTTTGACTTATATTTTTTTTTTACTATGAGACAATTACCGTTAAATTAAGAACAACATTTTTCTTTAAATTTCTTGATACTACTAAGCTAATTGAAGAAACGAACATAAAATTTGCTTATGTATATGAGAACTTATTACAACATGACATTGGTGGCATGCAACTTATTCTTAATCATGATAATATTTTACAAAAACTTTTTCATGCCCCCGGTTTACAATAATTTTATTGTACATCGACATTTTGCGCGTGTGAACAGTATTATTTTCATTAAAGTGACCCTTTTTGTTATAAAAGTGACCCTTTTTTTAACAAAAGTAACTCATATTTTTAGAAAAGTGACCCTTTTTTTACAAAAGTGACCCCTTCTTTTCACAAACGTAACCCCTTTTTTTCACAAAAGTGACCTTTTTTTATATAAAAGTGACCCATATTTTCACAAAAGTAACCTTTTTTTTATCACAAAAGTGATCAATATCTTCACATAAAATTTCCATAAATCTCATTAGTTTTTTGTTTTTTTTCAAAAATAACCTAAATTCTCACAAAAGTGACCCAACCTACACTGAGATCAACATCATCATAACTCCAATTTTTTACTCTTCTTCTTCACCATTGCAAAATTTAGTAGTAAATAAGCACTACAAAAGAGTAGAAGAACAAAATTAAAAAACCTAAAAATCGAATCAAATCCACTAAAAACTAACAAAAATGCACAAAAAATTAAGTAACAAACCTGAAATTAGCGAGAAACAAGTTCGCAAGTGAAAAAGAAGGTAGAAAATCAGATCAAAGCACTAAAAATTGAAGAAAATCAGATCAAATCACAAAATATTGAAGAAAATCAAGTCAAAATGGAAGAGTGAGAAAATTGAGGAAGAGAGAGAAAGTAAATTATGAGGAAGAGAGAGGAAAAAGAAGAAGAGAGAAGAAATGAAATGTGTGACGTATGAATGAAATTGGTAACAAAGTTCTTTTCTATTTGTTGCCGCCAATCCACCGTTCACAATTTAATGTAAACCGGATTTTTTAAAACATTTGTGAATATTTTAACAGAATAGATCCGCTAATGTTTCTATTTCTGTCTATATTTCTTCCAATTCGACTTTTTATGTTATTGGCTTTGTTTCTTAAATTATTGAGTAAAAAAAAATATCTTAATGATCGAGCTCCAAAGTTTTCTTTTCCTCAAGTACAATGTAGCATAAATAAATTAGATTATGAGTTGTCAAGCAATGTATGACAATTAATTAATCATTAATACATACACAAACCAATAGTTAACAATGACTAATAATTAACAAGATCATTTGTATGGATAAGTGGATAATATGGCAACTGTATATCTGTACGAGTGAATAATTGAGGGAACTTTACTGGTTGTTTATCCATATATCTGTCTAAGCATTAAGCATTAATCATTTTGTGGGGAAGACTTCCTAAAACACCACATAATCTTCTTTACACTTGTCTACCTTTCATGGAAAAAATACTTAACAATGCAATGAAGTACAATACATAAGAGATTAAACATTAAAATTCATATATAGGTGGAAACTTTATTATAAAGTATATTTATTTTATTCATATGGCTCTTATTCATTGGTGCCACATAAGCTGTGACTCATCATATTTTATTTACTATCGTATTAAAAAATTTACTATGATGTTAAATATATGGATGAGGATAAATAAAGGGATGAAATATAAGAAAATTTGTATATTATAACTTGGCAAAGATTGAAGTTTTTCCTTTGATCTTGAATCTTGAATATCAATCTCTAAGAATAACTAGGAAATATCATCTAATAATTATTTATAAGTAATTTAATTTTATTTTAAAATATATTTATTTAATTTAAAGGAAATTTTGACAATTACCACCTTCTGTTATGTCCATTTTAGCAATTACCACCTTCTATTTTTTTTTTTTTTGAAAATTACCACCTTCTATTTTCAAAAACATCAAAAGTTACCACCTTCTTGCCCCCCAACTACCACGTGACGTCATTTTGGGCTCATTCTTTCCCTTTCCTCCCTATTTCCCTCACAATTCTCATTCCTATTTGGATTCTCATCTCCCCTTTCACTTTTTTTCCCTCAAACCACCAATAATTGTTCGTCAATTTTGATTTGGAGGAGTGAATTGAAGTGTTTTTTATTGTTGGGGGGAAAAAAGTGAAAAAGGGATAAGAATTGAGTTAGGAATGAGAAATGTGAGGGAAATAGGGAGGAATGGGAAAGAATGAGCCCAAAATGACGTCACGTGGTAGTTGGGAGGCAAGAAGGTGGTAACTTTTGATGTTTTTGAAAATAGAAGGTGGTAATTTTAAAAAAAAAAAATAGAAGGTGGTAATTGCTAAAATGGACATAACAGAAGGTGGTAATTGTCAAAATTTCCTAATTTAAATGTAATAATCTGTAATAAATTTTGTTTGATTAAAATTACATTCAATCCCGAAGAAATTGAATGTCCAAATACGCCAAGTACGTACCTCACAACACTTCATTTGCGGATCTTTAACCAAAATAGCTACTTAACCAAAATATTTACTAAAATGGCTATTTTAATATATTAATTCCCAAACTAGCTATAATATTGACTAAACAATGCAAATGATATGGAACATTATTCTTTTCCTCATTTCATTTGAGCTGGATTTGCAGAAGAATTTTATTTTATTATTTTTTTTTAAAAAAAAAAACACTATTGAATATAATCGATCAATTTTATTTGGAATTAGATTTAACCTTCCCACTTTGCCACAAGTTTTCAATTGATGATCCAATACCCTCTTTTTAATGTTTGATTAAAGCTAGATACTTCTCCTCATTCTATAATTTATAATTATGTATACTATATTGTTTATTTTTTTTATTTGCATATCTGATCGAATAAAAAACTATTTTTTGCATATGTATTTGTAGGTTACGTAACTGTAGATGATGAACAAATTCAAAGAGCATGCTTTTTTTTTTTTTTTTTTTTTTTTTTGAAAAACTCAAAGAGTATGCTTTTTTTTATACCTTATTAAAAAAATTATTATTCTGTTAATTTAGTAAAAAAGATCACTTGATTGCATATTGTAATTATCCAATATTGGTGAATATCATATTAGTTTGTCAAAAAGAAAAAAAAAAAAAAGAGAGAGAAGAAGAAGATCATGTTAGACTTTGAAGCTTATCATCGTAGCAAACTTCATTTGGGTATTTCATCAAACACCCTTACGACTTACGTGCAAGAGTATGTAGCTAGTGGATTTAATTTAAAATAAATTAAAAAAAAAAAAGATTCATTTGGTAAATCACAATTTCCCAAAATTTATCAATGTTATAGCTAGTTTTTTTTTCTCAAAAAAAAAATGCTATAGCTAGTTTGGGAATTATATTTTTAAAATAGCGATTTTGGTAAATATTTTGGCTAAAGTAGCTATTTTGGCAAAAGATCCATCATCTGCTCCATAAAATTGTAACTATAACAACTACTTTGTTGTCACAAATTGTGACCTTTAGCATTTTTTAAAGGATCATTAGATAACTAATGTACGTAAATTGTTCTTAACTATACATGATGTTTTGTTTAGTTGCTCTATATAGAGTTTGCATCCCTAACTGACATAGTATTACCCTTGTTTTGAATAAGAAAGATGTAGTAGGAATCCTTAATTAAATCTCTATTTGTTAGTTGAACTAATGACAACTTATTAGGTATCAGATCTTACTAAAGAGAATTGAAGCAATAATCCACCTATTCAATCTAGCTGATCTATTTTGCCGCTACACTAAGTACTCATAGAGCATTCCTAGATTTACATATGGCTCCAATCCTAGCTAATGAAGAGGGAATGAATATAGAAGCATCTATATCTATACTATATATTAAAAGGCGTTCCTAAGAACGTCAATGTGCCACGCAGTTCCGTTTTTGTTGCGCCACGTCATCTTTCCAATGTCTCATGATGCCACATCACCCAAGCAACCAACATTATTGAATATAAAAACATAAGGATAAGGGGGATTGAACCCTCAATCTCTTACAACAAGAATAACCATTTCACCATCTAAGCCAATTATCAAATATATTATCAAAATGTAAAAAAAAATTATATAAGTGCAAACCACAAGATTCAATTAAAATAAAATATACTAAAAAAAACTCAGTTTTAGTTTGACAATAATAATTATAATACAATTTTAATAAGCCTTTTAAAAAATTTATCGATTGCACGTCTACAATAGTAGCAACTCGGAGCAACGCCCGGGCTACTTACTAGTTTATGTATAATATTGAAGTCACATTGGATAGCTATTAATAAATTAGGTTTAAAAAAGTTACCCTATAAGTGGACGGTATACAGTAAATTAATATACACAAGGTGTACGTAACTAGTACCCATATGTTGTTAAGAACCCATCAATAATTTCTCCCTAATCTACACACTAACACACCAAACATAGTATAACAATATATAGAATAAATTTCTTGCAAAAGCTAAAGTTAAAAATTGAAAAGGACGGAAACAAAACTTTTTTGCCTTAAAGCCATCCCATGTAGATGGTGGCCTGCCTTAATTTAATTATTCATGTACTGCTACTAATATTATTGGAAGCTCCATTAATATAAAGTTTCCACTCATAAAACCTTTAAGCTTCATCTCAAGCTAGCTCAATTCCTTAGCTATAAATACACCTTCCACCACTTCTTTTATCACCACACCAAAAACATCTCTTAGTCTCTCAAAAATACAACATTCTCACAACAAACTTAGCTACTAGCTAGCTTATAACTATTCAAACAATCTAGGAAAAATATGGAGCAAAACCTACCAATAATCACAAAAAAGCTATACAACATGGCTAAACTAACCATCTTCATGCTAAAAAAAGGTGTTTCCAAGAAGAAATTACTCTTGGACCTCAACTTGATGATGAAAAGAGGTAAAAAGACCTTTACCATTGGCAAAGTCTCCACCACACAAGGCGGTGTTATTGGCTTCGAACCCCAACAAAAGTACGAGTTTAGCTGCAAAAACACCCCCTTATACCATCACTACTTTACCAACAAGAAAAAACATTGCCAAGACTACTACTACTACTCTCCCTCGCCAAGTTTCGAAGACAATGATGAATCAGAATCTATTAACAAGGTACTAGATGCCATAATCTCTAGTAAAGGTAGCAACACTCGGAATCTGAGGGTAACAGACTCTCCATTTTCTTCGCAAAATGAAGATAATCTTGGTGATCAACGTGTGGATGACGCGGCTGAGGAATTTATTCAGAGGTTTTACTCGCAACTCAAGGAGCAAAGTTGTTGCTAGAATACTAGTTAACATGCATAATGTTACGGTAAAATTAGTTAAAGATAGTATGAAATTATATACACAAATATATAGGTACGAATGTAGTAATACAATTCAGAAAACTGTGATGATTAATATGTGCGTCCGTTTTCTGAAATATGATGCTGTCCGTTGTATATGCAGTTTGCTAGAACGTGCTTTGGACAGGCTAAATCATTTTTGAGTGTATAAACTATGCGTACTTATATTGGAAAAATTTTGTGTTTTGTTTTAATTCATTGTGTGATTTGGTAGGATATTTAATGACCATATTGTTTTACTTCATAAATATATGAGCATAAGCCACACCAAGCAAGAGGTGAGAAAATAGACTTACAAAGCAAATGGATTGTAAAATCGTACTCCCTATATAATAATAAGGGGAATAACCTTTTAACCTTGGAAAATGAATAATTGAATACATGGGCGTAGTGCGTGCTTCAACAAATAGTGTGCCAACCCTTTTTTTTTTTTTTTTTCCAATGTTGCATAAGTTAATTACTCTTAGACTGAGGTAACATATTTTACCATGATGAGAACTACAAACTAAATCTATCTTTTCATTTTTGACAAATACCAACTTTTCAGCCAACCAAATATGGAGAAGTAATTCACAAAATATTTCTACCAATTAAAAAGCCAATAGTCAAAAGACGATGAAAAAGCCAGCCGAAAGTCATTTACCAAACGCTTTCTAGTTGGTCCTTCAAAAGGGAAACAAAAAACAAAACCATCTAGCTAAGGGTCTGTTCTCATCAGATTAATATCAGTTCAATTCAGTTCAGTCAATGAGAACAGGCCCTAAATGATGTTTTAGTTCTTAAACTCTCTTAGAATAAGCCTAATTGCTACTATGAAACACCGTTTGCAAACAAGCTTATAACCAATGAAATCGCGGCCACAAATATATAACCTAAATTGAATCCTATGATTTAGGAGAAAGTAAAGCTCTAATATCTTTAGCTCCATGATGAGGACCATGACTTTCGTTCGTTAATAAAGATGAGTTGTCTATTAGGACTAACAATTTAACAAAATTGGCAACACCTTTACACCTTTGGACCACAACCATGGAG
Source organism: Chenopodium album (assembly GCF_948465745.1). NCBI lineage: Eukaryota > Viridiplantae > Streptophyta > Magnoliopsida > Caryophyllales > Amaranthaceae > Chenopodium > Chenopodium album. The sequence goes on along the minus strand of NC_137860.1, from coordinate 26,816,282 downwards.
ACCTTCACACTTTGTTTCCTCGCCCATGGATCACAACCTCAAAACCCCAATAGCAAAGCAAAGTCTTAGCTTATTTCGTATCTCTACTTGATACCACACATAAAAACATTGTTAAAGAATACCCTTCACGTCACCAATCCAAAGGTTAACAGCCTCTGGAAAAAATCTTAAAAAAAAGATGAGAGAGAAAGTGAGAGAGAGTCCACAGCCCCTCCCGAAAAACCTCCTGAACCACCTCCCCTTACAAAGCCACCTCCTCCTTTTACAAACCAACTTCCTCTAAAACAACCACCTCTACTAAAAATCCACCAACATTCAAATTCCATTTCCACCTCTACTCCACCGCTCTCCTTTAAAAAAATCCTCACCCAACCCCCATCCGCTTCTTTAAATTTAAACTCTCCAATTTACCCAGCTTTAGCTCCACCTCCCCTGTTTGACGAGGACAAAGATCTCTTCGTTCCTATCTCATCGGAGGAATACTCCTCCTTTTGCTCTCCGTGGATAAACACTTTAATTTCAAAAGCCCATGGGAAGTCCTTCTCTTCAGATTATTATCTTCAAGGATTACAGAGGATTTGGAAACCTCAAGGAAGAATTACATCCTTTCCCTTAGGGAAGGGTTTCTTTATCTCCAAATTTGATGCTCCACATGATGTGAAAAAAGTCCTGGAACAGGGTCCATGGTTTCTGAATGGAACGTTCATATCTACGCAACCTTGGAAGCCAGGTTTCAAACCGTCAGATTTTAAAAACTCTGTTATACCGGTTTGGGTGGAATTACCGGAGCTACCAATCGAGTTCATGAATGATATGGCATTGCAAAAGATAGGTAGCTCAATTGGTACCTTCGTAAAATCGTCCCTATCCAAAGTGGAGCAAGGGAACCTCCGATTTGTGCGAGTATTGGTGCTATTGGATGAGGAAAAGCCAAGGAGATCATCGATCTGGATAGGAGGAATCAAGCAACAAATTGTATACCGAGATATCCTTCCAAGGGAGAATCATCTGAATAAGAAGAAGATTTCACCGGTGTTGATTACATCGGAAAAGTCAAGCAGCATCTTGACGTTTGAAAATCAAGGGAAACCTCAATGGCAAATTGTGAAGCAGAAAAAGGATGTATCCGTTGGTTCGAACTCCCGCCAGTTTGCGGATATTCATAAAGTGGGCCCTCCCCAAAATCCACTTAAAAAAAATCCTTTTGAGATCCTTTCTGATGATCCAACTGTTGATGCAAACACGTGTCAAACCCATTTAACATCTTTTACTTCTCTCTCCTCAAGCCCCATACCCAAAATGTCACTTCAAATTCTCTGCAACACTCCTCCTTCCCTTCTCCTAGCTGATTCACGCCGCCTATCTCCCTCTTGTCTTCTCAATAGCTTTTATTCTTTCTCCTTCCCCATGAACTTTCTGACCATGTTGAGTCCCAACGACTCCCCTTTTCAAATTTATTTCTCTTTAAACCCTCCCCCTCAAACGCAAATTTCACTCTCACATTACCCCTCTCTGTTTTCTGAAATCTCGGAAAAAAAATGGCGAACCTTTCCCTTCAAGAATATCTGAACAAACTCATGAATTTCGATCCAGACGAGCTCCAAGATCAGGGGGGCTTTCTCAGGCCACCGGTCACTCCGCCGGCGACAATTCACCTACGGCTATGCAGCGACAGAAATTTGATCACCAAAACAAAACCAACTGTCACTTACCCGGAATCGATGGTGAATTTAACATCATTCTATGTGCAAGAACTGCAGGGCGAATGGCATGCCATCAGTCCTCGATCAATGAGGGGAATTCTGCTCAACCCGGAGGAGGTCTCGCCGCTCTATGCGAACCTCCGAATGGCCTCGACGGACAATCCTTTTTATCTAGTCCCTGCTCACATCCTGTCTCTCTCGGATGTGAAGCAAATTAGCAAGCCGCTAGCGGCGGTTCTCAGATGGTGGATCAAACAAATGGACAAGGAATACTCCTTGATGACAGTTCCATGGGAGCTTCAGTTCCTCCTCGACCCGGTCCCCGTGCTTCCGGCCGTAAGAAAAGCCCTGTCGATTACCGACGAATGGCTGGTGCTACAATCAGTGTCAGGAACAAACAATGTCAAATTGATGCATCTTGTAGGTTGGGGGAAAAAGAAAGGCGAAGAAACAGAGATGTCGGGCATTCGGATCAAGAAGAACACGGTGTCCATGTACAGCAACTACCAGGGGAAATATGTCGAGCTGAACAACAATGCGGCATATCCCTCGAGGAAAGAAATGTCCAAACTTCCAATCATGAATCCGGGGATGAACGTGCTCCTTTGGAATGCTAGAGGAATAGCTAGAGATGGTTTCAAGCGAAACATTCGTCAGTTGATCAAGGATCATAACCCTGACATTATCGTTCTCACTGAAACAAAAGTGCCCAAGCTAGGATGCGAAGATTTACTATCCCTTCTTCCCTACAATTCCTTTGAGGTGGTTGACCCAGTTGGCTATTCGGGAGGGATCCTCATTCTGTGGAATTCTGGCTTTCACTCTATCACTGTTGTTAGCAAAGAACCTCGCGCTATTCACATGGTAGTGCAGGTAAATCACTCACACAAATTTTTTCTTACAGCTCTTTATGCATCTACTTCCTTTAATGGTAGGCTAGATATGTGGGATTCTCTTAAAAATATGAGTAGAAATATTGATATGCCCTGGTTGGTTTGTGGTGATTTTAATGAGATATGATTTGATCATGAGAAATGGGGAGGGAATCCTCACCCCCTTCACCAGATGAGAGCGTTTAATGAAATAATTTCTAACTGCAATCTCATTGATCTAGGGTACATAGGTCATAAGTTTACTTGGTTTAACAAACAGAAGAAGAATCCAATACTAGAAAGACTTGATAGATTCCTAGCAACTAGTGATTGGGTTCAGATGTTTCCTTTAAACTGTGTGAAAAACCTTCCAAGAATGACCTCTGATCACAACCCTTTGCTCTTACAAACTGATAAAAAACAAATCTTTCCCGGTGTCCAACCTTTCAGATTTGAACCTATGTGGTTCACTACCACTGATTTCATACCCTTTGTCACCCAAAAATGGCTTTCTTACCACACCTCCTTCATTAATAAGTTAAGTCATCTTGCAACTGACTTGAAACCCTGGGCAAACAACCTGTTTAGCAACCAGAAAAACACCAAAAAAAGACTCCTAGCCAGAATAAATGGGGCTCAGTTAGCTTTTCAGAGAGACCCAAACCAATTACACCTGCTTGACCTGGAGCAAGAGCTCCAATCTCAGCTAGACATCATTCTAGATCAGGAAGAGATTTTCTGGGCAACTAGAGCCAGATCTGATTGGCTCCTTCAGGGAGACAGGAACACCACTTTTTTCCATGCTTCAGCTGTTATTAGGGGCAAGAGAAATAAAATTTTAGCTCTGAAAAATAGTGTGGGGGAGTGGTTAGAGGATCCAGCCCAGATACATTCTCACATTCTAAACCACTTCAAATCGCTATTCTCTTCTGAACTCACCCCAATCTTGGACCTTCCCCAAACATCTGGAGTGTTTGAGTGTTGCACCCTGCCAACCCTGCAAGAAGTGAAAGAAACCCTATTCTTAATTGCTCCAAACAAAGCACCTGGTATAGATGGGTTTCATGCTGCTTTTTTCCAGAAAACTTGGGAGCTTATCTATCTTGATTGCTTCAATTTTGTGCAAAAAGCCTTTTCTGACAAACCAGTCCCTGCATCCATTAATAAAACTGTTGTGTGCCTGATTCCCAAAGTATCCTCTCCTTCTGTCATTTCTAGCTTCAGACCCATTAGCTTAGTCAATACTTCCTATAAGCTGATCTCAAAGATTCTTGTTAATAGGATAAGGCCTTTTCTGAACTCCTTGATTTCTCCAAACCAAAACAGCTTTATCAAAGGGAGGGGGACTGAGGTCAATTACATAATTGCCTCTGAAATTTTGCATTCAATGTCAAAAAGGAAGGGGTCTAGGGGCCTATTTGCTCTCAAATTGGACTTAGAAAAGGCCTATGATAGGCTTGAGTGGCCATTCATAAACCACTGCCTTCATTTCTTTAATTTCTCTCTTGATACCATATCCATGATTATGTCCTGCATCACCTCTACATCCACCCAAATCCTGATTAATGGAAAACTTTCTGGTGAATTTAAACCTTCTAGAGGAATAAGGCAAGGAGATCCTTTATCCCCCTACATTTTCATTATCTGCCTTGAATATTTGTCCAGGAAAATTCATGAACAATGTGAGAACAAAGAGTGGAAACCCTTTAGATTTAGAGGGGGAACTACTGAAATTTCCCATTTACTTTTTGCTGATGATGTTCTACTTTTTGGAGTAGCTGATAGAAAAACTTTAAACTCCATTTCAAAAACCCTCACAGAATTTTGCAATAATTCAGGTCAGAAAATAAATGAGGGGAAAAGCCAAATCTTTTTTTCAAAAAATACAAACATGAATACCATTGATGATTTTGAACAGGTTTTGAATGTTACCAGGTCAAATGACTTGGGGACTTACCTGGGTTTTCCATTAACTGAGAAAAAACCAAATAGAAGACATCTTACTGCTATCATTGATAAAATGGGGAAAAACTGGCAACTTGGAAAGCCAACTCCTTATCTAGGGGGGGGAACTTATCATGTTACAGTCTACTTTACTGGCTATCCCAAAGTATACCATGTCCTGTATCAAACTCCCTGCTTTTATTCTTCAAAAGATGGACTCTATTTGCTCAAAATTCCTTTAGGGGGTGGTGTTTCTAATAGGAGAGTTTCTTGGATCTCTTGGGGTAGTATTTGCAAGACAAAGGATGAGGGAGGGCTGGGTTTTCTGTCAAGTTATGAAAATAATATGCTCAGCCTTGCAAGGCTTTGTTGGATGATTGATACTAAATGTAACTGGGTTGGGAAGATTCTTTTTGAAAAATATATAGACAGAAAACATCAACCAACACCTTTTAATAAGGGATCCCATATCTGGAGTGCTGTAGGTAGGGGATGGGAATTATTTAGGCACAGCTTAAACTGGGAAGTGGGAAATGGCCAACACATAAATTTCTGGGAGGACAGATGGTTAAACTCAGATAAACCAAGAGACATCCTGATAGGACCCATCCATCTAAATTCAGCTCCTGCAACCATTAGCTCCCTTCCTCTTCATTCAAAACAGGAACTAAAGGAGACTATCCATTTCCAAATCTCTGATGATCTTTTCTCTAGAATAGCCTGCATAAATTTCTCTGATAGTGATGATTATAACTTCACCACTTGGACCAAGAAGGGTAGATTCAATAGCAGCAAGGCTAGAGAATTTTTGATAGACAATAGAGGCAATGCTTGTCTAAATAATAGGGGAAAAGAGTGGGACTGGTCAGTCATATGGACAACAGACACTTATCCCAAAATAAAGATGTTCCTTTGGCAATTAATGTGGGAAAGGTTACCTTGTGCTGAAAACTTACACCTCAGGAATATATCCCCCTCAAACTCCTGCACCTTCTGCCCAAACTCAATAGAAAATGTTGCTCACATCTTCATTGCCTGCAGCAGAGCTTCTGAGTTTTGGTCTGCAATAAATCCACCTCACTCTCTTCTGTCTACCCCTCATGAACCCTTCCAATCTTGGCTCCAGAGAAATCTCAAAAATAAAACACCTAGCCATAACAATATCCCCGGCCTGGAATACCATCTTTTGTTTCTCTCTTTGGCAGATTTGGAAAAGAAGGAATAGCTGGATTTTTTCAAAAACAAACACCCCCCTTTAAGAGTCTAAAACTCAGTGCTTGTGGGCTGCAGCTGAATGGTTTTATACAAAAGCCAGCACAGCTAGATTAGAGCACACTATAAAGCACTGGGTCCCTCCTCCTCAGCTCTATTTCAAGATTAATGTTGATGCAGCCTTCATTCCTAGTTCCAAGCAGGCTGGATGTGCAGGTGTGTGTAGAGATGATCAAGGCAACTGGATAGAAGGCTTTCAGTGGAGAGGCTATACAGCTACTGTAGAAGAGGCTGAAATAAAGGCCATATATCTTGCTTTATCATGGATAAGGGATAAAGGATGGATCGGATGCCATATTGAGTCTGACTGTAAATTCGTTGTGCAGGATATAAATGAATGCAACTACTGCTTCCTAACCCCTAGATTAAATGAATGCAGGCAGCTACTACAGGAGCTAAGTGATGTGAAGCTGTACTATGGAGAAAGGGGCAAGAATTCTGTGGCAGACATATTAGCTAAGGATGCTAGAGGAACTCTAAATGTTTTGAACCAACTATGTAATATATTAGTTCCTCCGCAAATATGTATTAAGGCTTTAGATGATGACATTGCAAACATTGGTACTCAATGTAATCCACAGTCTGTAATTTTGGGCTCTCCAATAGGAAGCCAAAACTCTCTTAACTTAACTTAATGAATGCCCTTTTTCCTTAAAAAAAAAAAAAAAAAAAAAAAAAAAAAAAAAAGAATACCCTTCACTTTATTATTTCTTCACGTATCAATTACATAACTCATATTTTGGACCCTTCTATCTCTATGCAAGTCTAGTCTATGAGCTAGAGTAAATGGACAGCCGAATACTTTATAGTTACGTTCGTGATTTATTTTTACTTTAATTTTGATTTCCATATATAGCTTATATGGGATATGTTATGTATCGAATTATTGATCAATCACAAAATTAAGATCGGATATGTTTTGTTCAATCTTTATACGCAACACATTCAAAATGGTCACATTGACAATCATCGTATCTACCTTGGTGACTAGTTGTATGGGATACGAGGATATGAGGATGTCACATTGACAGTCAGCATGATAAACCTAGCATATCTTTGGGTCACGAACTAGTGTAAAGGTAGGTATTGTGTACGTACCAATACCTTAGCTCGAAACAATCCACGAAGATCAGATAGCCATTGTCTCATTCTCTAGACAAGAGCTATATATATATAGGCAATTACACTTGATCACCTATACTTACGACCTTGATGTATCCGATAAATACATACCTTCATTATTTATAAGCTTGCAACATACATTATTTAAAATCTTGATTAATGTGTATTAGAACTCACTTGACATACATAACATACAAACAATTAATACTGAAAGTTAAATCTACTTAATTAACAAGTTTTGACCATAACAAACCATTCTCAAATTAATTTGTACACATCCTTAAACAAGATACAAGAAGTAATTACGCGTAGCAAAATTTGCGAGGAAGGTCCTTTTAAGTGGTCGACCTTGTGAGAAAGGCCCTTTTATAAAAAAAAAAAAGTGGCACAAAAGGTCCTTATATCATGTTTGGGTTGTGAGGAGGGTCCTTTGACCATTTTCCGACGTTGACTTTTCTATTTTGCGGCCAAAAAAAGCTACGTGTAAAGCACGTGACTTATTAAGTTCCCTTTTTTCCCTATTTTTTCTCATTGTGGGGAAGATTAGCCTTGAATTACTTTGAATAGCCTTTACGGGATTACAATTGAAGTTTTGGTGTTAATTGTTTTCAGAAATTAGGGTTTAATAGTGGAAAAAAAGGGGAAAACAAGGGAAAAGAGGAGGGAGAAAAAAGAGAACTTAGATGTGACTTTTTTTGCCCGGAAAATAAAAAAGTCAATGCCGGAAAATGGTCAAAGGACCCTCCTCGCAACCCAAACATGATATAAGGACCTTTTGTGCCACCTTTTTTATAAAAGGGCCTTTCTCACAAGGTCGACCACTTAAAAGGACCTTCCTCGCAAATTTTCCTTACGCGTACAATTGTTATACGAAGTACTATTATTGGACCATAAAAGACTACCGTTACAGCACAATGGAAAATCACACCCTCCTTTTGCAAAACAATTCATTACGTGAAACATGTCCATCTAAAAATATCAATTTATGAAATAATTAATATTATTCAATAAAGTTGGAAAAAGTAGAAGTGTTACATGTTAAGAAAAATGGAACTTCATACTCACCCACCCTCCCACAAATAAAAGTACTCAATATTTTAACATGTCCTAATCAACTTAGCTTTTTCTTTCTATATATACAACCTCTTCCGATTTCATTCTCTTCATAACAAAATTAAAGCCTTCTCTTCTAAAAACTCTTTTCTCTCCAAAAATTTTCATAAACACTTGAACCAAAAAACAAATTTCTCTATTAAAAATGGAACCCAAAATAGAAAGCATATCAAGGAAAATATGGAAAATAGTAAGGGTGGCTATTTTCATGATAAAGAAAGGCTTATGCAAGAAAAAGTTACTTATGGACCTCAACTTCATGATGAAGCGTGGCAAAATCGCCGGTAAAAAAGCCCTAGTAAACCTTATGTTCCACCACAACCCTCAGGGCGGCGTTGGTAGGCAGTCTAACTACCTCACCAAGGACGCCCAAGAGTACGAGTTTAGTTGTAGTGACACACCCTTATACCGTCACTACTTCACCAACAAAAGAAAAAACCAACGTAACCAAATAAATGACCACTATTACATGCCATACCCTTTAACCTTGGAAGATGGTGAAAATGTTAATCTAGAGGATTTTAACAGCGTGCTAGAAATGATGTTACATAATGAAGAGGCTACTGGTGGTCTTTCGGCCCCTTCGCCGGCTTTGCCCGGTCTAGGATTTGGACGGAGCCCTACGGTCCGGCAGCTAAGGATAACGGACTCGCCGTTTCCGGTGCCAAATGTGGAGGAGTACAAGCATATAGATCAGGCTGCTGAAGATTTCATTAACAACTTTTATTCACAACTTAAGTTACAGTAATAGTGTCAAATTATTTCCAAGTGAATAATTTGAAGAAAATTTTGTTGAACGGACGTACAATTGTAGAGTAGGACCTTTTTTTTTCCTCTCTTTTGAGACAAATTGTCCAAAAAAATGTTTTATTTCATTGCAATTTTGTATTGTATGGAAGTATGACATTATAAAAACATATACTTCAAATAAAATAACAAAGTATAAATACATCCGATCCTTAACATATACTCCATAGTCCATACGACTTGAGAATTATATAAAGTACTCCGTATGTAATAATTTGAACTAACGAAGTAATCCGTATTAATTTATGTGTATTATTTGTACTATTTGGTACATATCTATACTACGAAATACTTTGGGTTCTTTGCCTCTTTTCAATAGGGGAAAGTTTCTAAATAATTAAGTTTGCCAGAATTTGTACCTTTGAGTAAAGTGTATGTACTAGCTAGTCAATTACGGAAAAAGTGATGAAAATCAAACATAGTTGGCCATTTAACTTGCTCCTTTCATTTAGGAAAGACCCTTATTGGGTCTTATGATTTGGGTGCCTTTTGTGAAATTTGTTATAGGGTTCTTTTAAAAGGTTTTAATTTCCATACCAAATTAGGGCATGTTCATATTTATTGAACTGAGTTGAGCTGAACTGAACTGAACTAATTGGAGCTGAACTGAACTGAAGTACTGAACTGAACTGATTGGAGCTGAACTAAGCTGAAATGAACTGAATTGAGCTGAAATGAATACTTTATGAGAGAGGGAAATTAGGAGCTGAACTGAACTGAACTGATTGGAGCTGAACTGAACTGATTACAGCTGAACTGAACTGAAGTGAACTGAAATTAAGTAAATGTGAACAGGCTCTTACTAATATGATTGCACTTGTTATTTGCCAGATTTTATTATAATTTATTCAGTTTAGGTTTTTCTTGTGAGAACAAGATTTATTATAATTTGTAAGGAGTATTCAAAATGATATCGGATTATTGTATATTTTAAAAGTTACTACTTTTATATATTGTTAATCAAATCCTCAAAGGTGTCCATTGTAAACACATAAATGGGTAAAAATATTAAAGGAAGAGAGCATTATATATTGTACCGGAGTATGCAAGAATTTTAGTTGCCCTTTCATGTATTTCATGAATAAACTTGAGAAGATCAATTATACAATTATTGTCCATTCTAAATTACAACTTAGGAAAACAAAATGAATTAACAATATAATGTGTATTATTGTGACTATTTAATATTTATTTTTCATAAATATTTCATGAATAAACTTGAGAAGATCAATTATACAATTACATGTATAACTTTTATTCTCCATTCTAAAATAATTACTACCTCCGTTAATCATTATGTGCAACTTTGGGGTATTATTTGTGAGGTATAAAATATTCCAAAGTTGCACATAATAATTAACGGAGGTAGTACTTAAAAAACAAAATGAATTGTTAACATAATGTCTATTATTATGACTACTCCCTCCGTGTTTGATAGGTCCTAATTTGTACACATTTAGGTGCTTGTCTACACTCAATTGCTTTATGGAATTAGAGGTTTAAGGTGTATTTTTACATTATTTGCTTAGATTATGCTATACTACTCTCCGTTTGCGTGTTTTAATGAATTTCAGGTGATTTAGATCCAAATGGATTATGGTTGGCTAATCTTGAGTATAATTATCACGGAGTATGAAGCTACGTCGCTCGAGGATCTCAAATTCTGTGTTCGAGAGGAAATAAGGATAGAAAGAAGCAAAGGCGTTAATGAAAGACTTTTGATCTACAAATGATATTGGAGTGATTCAACTTGCATTGGAAAGTAGACTTTAAGAGCTTTCCAACGATATATTACACGCCCAAACAAAACTCTAGAACTCAAGTTATGACCGTTTTAAGAAGAGCTACGCGTTGAGCAGCGAGACACACGGTCGTGCCCTATGCTTACACGCCCGTGTATGGACAAGTGAACAAGGCACGCCCGTGCTTTTGAGAGGCACGCCCGTGTGTGGACAATTCATGGACGATTTAGCCCGAATTAGTGTCCTAATTCTATCCTAATTACTAGCTTTATTATAAACACTCTTTGGCTTTATTATCCCAAAACCCCCATTAGTTTGGAACCCTAGTTTTTCTCTCTAGATTTATTTTATTCAAGTATTATATTTTCTTCTTCTCTTTCTTTTATGTTTACTAGGGCAGCTAACGCGCGCGATGCGCGCATCAAAGCTAGTCATACCTAGAAGGTTTTTTTGTTTGGCTTTTAAATCACAAATTTAGTTAAATTAACAATAAGAGAAAATATATAAACAACTATATTTAGGAGGTATAAATGTTCATGATAACTAACATTAATGAAAACATAAAAGTAAATAAGTACTTTAGAGGGTATAGTTGTCTAAACATTATTCATTAAAAATAGCTTGTACATATTAATGAGGGTATGTATGTAAATACACATTTTGAAGGGTATAATTGGCATTACACTATTCATAAGAGTAGTTTTCTACTTTTTATAAGGTAGGATTTGTTTTATTATGTTAGAGTAGATTATAATTCTAGGGCTAGGTTTAACCCTAGCCATGGTTGATACTTGATTTATTCTTTCAAATTCTCAATTAATTATTTATATTGTTCATGCTTAATTGATTGTGCTTATGCCAATACTAGATTAGAGATAATTAGTATTATTATCATTCCTTTGTTTTAATCGCAATGAGATGGGTTTTAACAGATTTGAATAGATCAATTAGGAAGTTCATCATGAAAATAGTTGAATGGATAATTAGGAAGTTAGAATAATGTGCTTAATGTCTCTAATTTGCATGATTACATGAGAATAGGCTTGATTGTGATTAGGGAAGTCAATGATAACTCGAGAGAGACCTTTGGTATTATCTAGGGATTACTTTTCCTTATGAACATATGATTAATTGATTGGGGTAAGAATTTGTCTTGTATTGATTATGCTAGTGGTGATACTTAATTCTAGATCTTTTTATTGTTATTTGATTCATATTTGATATTTAATATTCATAGTTATTAAATTACTCTGTATCACCCACGGCTCAACTAATAGTGATGTCATGTAAGTGTAATAATGGAATAAGATAAATATTATGTCATTTGAAAGATCTTGAAGTCTACTTTCTAACCCAATTAGAATCAGATTAAAAATATTTTGTAGAATAATAGATATGGCTGAAATAGTGAGACGGTGTCAGTTTTGGATAGAGTTTGATATTTCATTCATATCTTTTTTGTTATAGCTCGTAATTAATATTATAATATATAATTGGAAAGATAATTTCAATATCTATCCAACCATTTAAGATTTGAATAAAAACTATAAGGCACGAAAATCATATCTGACTATCTTTGAACGTCTTTCAATTTGAATAAAATTAGGACTTTCAAAAAGAGGAGTTTTATTCAATTTCAAACTCTTCAATTTTATCTTATCATAAAGGATAATTAAGATTGTTTAGAAAATTATAGAAGCTTCTAATTAATTCTAATTGGTTTAGGAATGAGATTAAAACCTTTGGACCCTCCACATGATCATAGGGTCGTTGGTAAGCTTAGGTTCGGTTTGGACTTTGTTTAGTATTTTGGCCATAACTTATTCGTTATAACTCGGATTTGGGCTTATATATAGTATATCGTTGGAAAGATCTTTTTAAACCCCCATCCAACTATTCAATAATTGGACCCAGATAATGGACCAAAATAAACTGATCTTAACGCTTTAATAAAAAGGACACGGAATTAATGATTTTAAGGGACACAAAATGAATTATTTTGGGTTTAAAGGCACGAAAAGAGGAAAATAAGTTATGGTTTGGGGAAATGGGTTAGGAATTGGCTCGGTTTAAGAAATGTATTGGGATTGAATATGGATTTAAGCACTCCAAAGTTAAATACTCAACAGGCCAATAATAGTAGTGAAAGGTTGTTCATCATCGGGTTTGATTTTGGGGAGATATTTTTAGGTGTCTAAAGAAGCCCCCACTTTGACTAGGTTTTTGGAAACTTCAGTTTTGAAAACGATAGTCAAAGTAGTCGATTGGGACGGAGAATGATTTAATACGTTCTGCAATCCTAAATCACTCTTTATACGCCGATACCTGCAGAAAAATGTTAGTTCTACAGATTAAAGCGTAAAGGGATAAAATGCGTCAATTAGTGAAAATGCTGATTCCAATTCAATTTGGCCCATAATACTTAATGCCATTAAATGTCCCAAACCATGGGCCTGACAATATACTCAAGCCATTAGAGATCCCAAACCATGAACCTGGCTCTAATACTATGTCAAATACAGGTCTGGGCCGCACCTAAAAATCGAGAGCGGGAGAGAGAGAGAGTCATCTTCATAAGACCAAAGGAAGGTCCATCTCAAAACCATATGGCAATAGGAGGAGTAGCTCCTTAACCTTATAAAGTGTTTAACTCTCTCTTCTTCTACGAATGTGGTGATACTTGGGAGGTTTATTCTTCAACACTCCCTCTCACATGTACGGACCCTTTTTACTTTGTTTCATGTGATTTTTTGGGCTAGAGTGCTTCTTCAATCCCCCTCACATGGACCAACTCTTGGCCCAGTGAATTTTAGTCATTTAAGGTCCCATCGTGAATCTGGCTATGATACCATGTTAAATACGGGTTTGGGCCGCACCCGTAAACCAAAAGAGAGATTCCACTTCACAAGACCAATTCAAGGAGGTTCTATCCTAAAACCATTTGGCTATATGAGGAATACTTTCTTAGCCTTATAAAGTTTTTAACTCTCTCTTCTTTTATCAATGTGGAAACTCTTATATGTGCTATTTGGTGGGATATACTTCAACATATATGCTCTGCTAAGAGTTACATGATTGTTTTTCTTTAACTCAATAATGACTTGTTTTTATTAATAAATAAAGATTCTCCGTGGAACCTTGTTTTGAAAGTGAAAGAACACGACCTATAAAATAAAGAAAGAAATAAAGAGTACACTCACTTACTTAGTCACTTTAATTAATACACTAACTCACTAAGTGGTAGTACTTAAAAGAAGAAAACAGCCAAAAACAATGGCTAAAATACAAATGCATCTTTGTCCCTTCTTACTATTCACTCCTTGCCACCTTACCATCAATCAACCTCAAGATTCTAGGATCAAACATAGCTAAGGCTTGGATCTGTGGAAGATCCATCTACTAATAAATGATGCACGTCAAGAGATTAATTGCTAGATTACTTTATTGAGACTTTTTCTCACCACATATATAGGGAAGCCAATCGTACAACAAGTTATGTTACAGTCTTAGGTCATCATTGGGGTATTCATCAGGATATAACTATTTATAATAGACAATAGATTTTCTTACATTCTTTCTTTAGATAATTAAGGTCGGTTACAATCTTAATAAAAGACTGTAAAAAAAATACTACTCTATCTTAGCCTTCTCTATGTAATTTTCTTTCTATAATAATAATAATAATAATAATAATAATAATAATGTTATTACTTCTATAATAGAAATCCATGTATCTTTACTTCTTTAGATATTGTTTTTATTTTGACTTTTAAATTGTTTACTACGAGAGAATCACCGTCAAATTAAGAACAACATCTTTCTTTAAACTTCTTGGTACTACTTAACAAGTCATGTATATGAGAGCTTATTACAACATGACATTGATGACATGCAACTTATTCTTAATCACGATACGGAGTAATATTTTAACAGAACATATTTCTTCCAATTCGATATTTTATGCTATTGTTGGCTTGGATTCTTAGATTGAGTAAATAATTAAAGTTTAATGATCTCCGGTCCAAAGTTTTCTCCTCTTTATTTGCTGCATAAATAAATTAGATTATGAGTTGTCAAGCAATGTATGACCATTAATTAATCACTAACTAGTGAGTAGCCCGGGCGTTGCCTCGGGATACTACTTTTATAGTTGTGCAGCTTTGATACTTTTATAGTATAATATTATTTAGTGTGCAACATTAAAACATAATTAATTAGCTATCCGCCTAGATGGTTAGACAATAATCTCTCTTCCAAGAGGTCTAGTGTTTGAACCTTCTCATCCATATATTTTTTTTCAATATAGTTAGTAGTATGGTGATGTGGCATATTGAAGAATAAAGTAGCTGACGTGGCATAATAAGGAGTTGAGTTAGTGACGTGGCGTTGTAAGAGCACATTTTTTGAAATGCCTTTTAATATATTAGTATAGATTTATACACAAACTAATAATTAACAATGACTAATAATTAACAAAATTAAATCATTTAATTTGAATGGATAAGTGGATAATATGAATGAATAATTGAGGGAACCTTACTGGATGTTTATCCATATATCTGTTTAAGAATTAATCATTTTGTGGGGAAGACTTCCTAAAACACCACATAATCTTCTTTACACTTGTCTACCTTTCTTAGAATTCAATGGAAAAATACTTAACAATGCAATGAAGTACAATACATAAGAGAATATACATTAAAATTCATATATAGGTAGAACTTTATTATAAAGTATATTTATTTTATTCATATGGCTCTTATTCATTGGTGCGACATAAGATGTGACTCATCATATTTTTTTACTCATCATATTTTTTTTACTATCGTGTTAAAAATTTACTACGATGTTAATTATATGGATGAGGATAAATTAGGGATGAAATTTAAGAAACTATGGCAAAGATGTTTCCTTTGATCTTGATTCTTGAATATCAATCACTAAAAATAACTAGGATATATATCATCTAATAATTATTTTAATATATCTTTATTTTAATTAAATGTAATAATATATTTTGTTGAATTAAAATATTCAATCCCGAAGAAATTGAATATCCAAATAGGCCAAGTACCTTACCTAACATTTGTTCGCATAATCCTTACATAACACATCATCTGCTACATAAAATTGTAACTATAACAACTACTTTGTTGTCACAAATTGTGACCTTTAGCATTTTTGAAAGGATCATTAGATAACTATGTGCATGAATTGTGCTTAACTATACATGATGTTTTGTTTAGTTGCTCTATATAAAGTTTGCATCCCTAACTGACATAGTACTACCCTTGTTTTGAATAAGAAAGATATAGTAAGAATCCTTAATCAATCAATCAATATATATATTAAAACTCATGGCAAGACATGATGTTTTGCCATGTGTCAACAATTTTGCCATTTGGCATATGATGTGTCGTCGCCAAATCATATCATAGCATTAATTATTGAAAAACTCTATGCATTAACTTTCATGTATTAATGTTAAGTTTAATTGATAAACTCTTAATATGCATGACAATTTCCCTTGGACTGTAACTCCTTAATAATTACTCCCTCCGTCCCTAAATTACATTCCTCTTTCTAGCATTAATTCCTCACATAATAGAGCGAAAGAGGAATGTAATTTAGGGACGGAGGGAGTACATAATAATAAAGTTAGTAAGAAATTAAACATTACTCCAGTTTTATTTTGTGCATTAACTCATAAAATTGTAATCATAGAGTAAAAGATTTTTGTGCATTATGGAGTAGTATATATTTTGACATATATTTTGACATCAAATTTATAAAGATTTGATTTATCATATTTTTATGATTTTAATGTAAAAAAATTATTCTTATAATCAAACCAACTCATACAAGCAACAAGCTACCCTAAGCTATTATATTAAATAAATAAAAACCACCACTTAAGCTCTCAATGACAAACAAGTCAAAATATATATATTTGATTAAAGTAATAAATTTATAATGACCCCGGGCATCGCCCAGGCTAATAACTAGTTAAACTTCTATTTGTTAGTTGAATTAATGACAATTTATTAGATACGTATCAAATCTTGCTAAAGAGAATTGAAGCAATAAAGCCAATAATCCACCTATTCAATCTAGCTGATCTATTTTGCCGCTACATTAAGTCCTCATAGAGCATTCCTAGATTTACAAATAGCTCCAATCCTAGCTAATGAAGAAAGGAATGAATATAGAAGCATTTATGTATATATTGAAGTCACATTGGATGATAATTAATAAATTAGGCTTAAAATAATTACCCTACAAGTGGGCGTTATACAGTAAATTAATATACACAAGGTGTACGTACCTATATGTTGTCTAGAAGAACCCCATTAATAATTTCTCCCTAAAATCTACACACCAAACATAGTATAACAAAATAAAGAATAAATTTCTTGCAAAAGCTAAAGTTAAAAATTGAAAAGGACATAAACAAAACTTTTTTTGCCTTAAAGCCATGTAGATGGTGGCCTGCCCTTGATTAAATTATTCATGCACTGCTACTAATTAATATTATTGGGAGCTCCATTAATATAAAGTGTCCACTCATAAAACCTTAGTCTTAAGCTTCAACTCTAGTTAGCTCAATTCCTTAGCTATAAATACACCTTCCACCATTTCTTTTTTCACCACACCAAAAACATCTCTTAATTATTAGTCTCTCAAAAATACAACATTCTCATCACAAACTTAGCTACTAGCTAGCTTACTACAATTCCAACAATCTA
Source organism: Chenopodium album (assembly GCF_948465745.1). Lineage (NCBI taxonomy): Eukaryota > Viridiplantae > Streptophyta > Magnoliopsida > Caryophyllales > Amaranthaceae > Chenopodium > Chenopodium album. Next base: position 26,798,961 of record NC_137860.1, on the reverse strand, counting down.
GGAAAAATATGGAGCAAAACCTACCAATAATCACAAAAAAGCTATATAACATGGTTAAACTAGCCACTTTCATGCTAAGAAAAGGTATCTCCAAGAAGAATTACTCTTGGACCTTAACTTAATGATGAAGAGAGGTAAAAAGACCATTACCATTGGCAAAGTCTCCACCACACAAGGCGGTGTTATTGGTTTCGAAGCCCAACAAGAGTACGAGTTTAGCTGCAAAAACACCCCCTTATACCATCACTACTTTACCAACAAGAAAAAACATTGCCAAAACTACTACTACTACTACTCTCCCTCGCCAAGTTTCGAAGACAATGATGAATCAGAATCTATTAACAAGGTACTAGATGCCATAATCTCTAGTAAAGGTAGCAACACTCGGAATCTGAGGGTAACAGACTCTCCATTTCCTTCGCAAAATGAAGATAATGTTGGTGATCAACGTGTGGATGACGCGGCTGAGGAGTTTATTCAGAGGTTTTACTCGCAACTCAAGGAACAAAGCTGTTGCTAGAGTACTAGTTGTTAACATGTATTATGTTGCGGAAAAATTAGTTAAAGATAGTATGAAATACACAAACATATAGGTACGAATGTAATACAATTTAGAAAACTGTGATGCTTAATATGTGCGTCCGTTTTCTAAAATATGATGCTATCCGTTGTATATGAAGTTTTCTAGAACTTATGTACTTTGGACAGGCTAATTCCTTTCTGAATGTATAAACTATGGATGTTTCTACAGTAGTCGTTTGAAATATGACTATCTTATTATTTTAATGATAAACAATATGAGCGATCCATTTTTTCACACTATAAATTGGACACAATTAGTATTCTAATTTCTACAATGCAAATATAATTTTTGAAAATTTTAATCCATCATAAAATAAATATTTTTCGAGAAACTATAAAATAAGTGTAAAAATTACATAAATAAAACTAAAAATTTGATAAATTAAAAAAATGCTGATAATAATATTTTATAGCAAAAATAGATTAATATATATAATTACTTGGATAAAAATACATTAATTATGAACTATATAATCATTAAAATATTATGATAGTCATATTTGAAACGACCACTATAGAATTTTCAATAAACTATGCGTACTTATATTGGAAATTTCATATTTTTTGTTATAATTCATGTGTAACATGTTGGGATTGATAGTGACCAATTGATCATAGTGTTATACTTCATATATGAGCATGAGCCACACCAATGCAAGCAAGAGGTGATAAAATACACTTTACAAAACAAATGGATTGGAAAATCGTACTCCCTATATGATAATACGGGGAGTAACCTTTTAACCTTGAAAAATGAATACTGACCCCTAATGTTCCATGGGCATAGTATGTCAACAAATAGTGTGCCAACCCATTTTTTTCAATGTCAAGTTAGACTAATCTTGAACTAAAGTAACATATTTTACCGCGATGAGAACTACAAACTAATTCTATCTTTTCATTTTTGACAGATACTGACTTTGCAGCCAATCAAATATGTAGAAGTAATTCACAAAATGTTTCTTACATGTTTTACCAATTTAAAAAGTCAATAGTCAAAAGACGATGATAATAAAAACCAGTCAAAAGTCATTTATCAAACATTTCTAGTTGGTCCTTCAAAAGAAAAAAAAATAATAAAAAACACCATTTAAATGATGTTTTATTTCTTAAACTCTCTCTTAGAATATAATAACCCTAATTACTACTATATGAAACACCATTTGCAAACAAGCTTATAATCAATGAAATCGCGGCCACAAATATATAACTTAAATTGAATCCTATGATTTAGGAGAAAGAAAAAATCTATTAACTTTACCTCCATGATGAAGATGAGTTGTCTATTAGGACTAACAATTTAACAAAAATTGGCAACCCTTTACACCTTTGGACCACAACCATGGAGACCTTCACACTTTGTTTCCTCGCCCATGGATCACAACTTCAAAGCAAAGTCTTAGCTTAGTTCGTATTTCTACTTGATACCACACATAAAAACATTGTTAAATAATACTTTTCACTTTATTATTTTCTACAAGTATCAATTACATATCACATATTTTGGCCCCATCTAACTCTATGATTTAGAGTAAATGGACAGCCAAGTATGTACTTTATAGTTTGTGATTGATTTTTATTTTAATTTTGATTTCCATAGCTTATATGGTATGTATCAAATTATTGATCAATCACAAAATCAAGAACGAATATAAGCTCAATCTTTTTCTAGTTATTTACTATACGCGACATATTCAAATTGGTCACACCAATTAACATGATCATTGTATCTACTATGGTGACTAGTTAGTTGTATGGGATATGACTCATATGAGAATGTCACATTGACATTCAACATGATTAACCTAGCATATCTTTGGGTTACATACTAAAAAGATACCTTTAAACAATCGCGTGGATAGTCGTTGTCTCATCAACCACTAGACAAGAGCTAGATAGAGGCAATTACATTCCCGCCACTTGATCCTATACCTTGATGTGTCCTATATATACATACCTTCCAATTCATTAATTACAAGCTCCCATCATACATTTAAGATCTTGATTAATGTGTGTTAGAGCTCATTTAACATACATACATAACATACAAAAAATTAATACTCAAAGTTAAATCAACTTAATTAACAAGATTTGACCGTAACTAACCATTCTCAAATTAATTTGTACACATCTTTAAACAAGATACAATAAGTAATTACGTACAATTATTATACGAAGTACTACTATTGGACCTTAAAAGACTACCGTTACAGCACAATGAATTATCACACCCTCCTTTTGCAAAACAATTCATTACGTGAAACATGTCCATCTTAAAATATCAATTTATGAAATAATTAATGTTATTCAATAAAGTTGGAAAAAGTAGAAGTGTTACAAGTTAAGAAAAATGAAACTTCATACTCACCCTCCCACAAACTAAAGTACTCAATATTTTAACATGTCCTAATCAACTTTTTCTTCCTATATATACAACCTCTTCCAATTTCATTCACTTCATAACAAAATTAAACCCTTCTCTTCTTAACTCTTTTTTTTCTCCTAAAATTTTCATAAACACTTAAACAAAAAAACAAATTTCTCTATTAACCATGGAACCCAAAATAGAAAGCATATCAAGGAAAATATGGAAAATAGTAAGGGTGGCTATTTTCATGATAAAGAAAGGCTTATGCAAGAAAAAGTTACTTATGGACCTCAACTTCATGATGAAGCGTGGCAAAATTGCCGGTAAAAAAGCCCTAGTAAACCTTATGTTCCACCACAACACTCAGGGCGGCGTTGGTGGGCAGTGTAACTACCTCACCAAGGACGCCCGGGAGTACGAGTTTAGTTGTAGTGACACACCCTTATACCGTCACTACTTCACCAACAAAAGAAAAAACCAACGTAACCAAATAAATGACCACTATTACATGCCATACCCTTTAACCTTGGAAGATGGTGAAAATGTTAATCTAGAGGATTTTAACAGCGTGCTAGAAATGATGTTGCGTAATGAAGAGGCTGGTGGTGGTCTTTCGGCCCCTTCCCCGGCTTTGCCGGGTCTAGGATTTGGACGGAGCCCTATGGTCCAGCAGCTAAGGATAACGGACTCACCGTTTCCGGTGCAGAATGTGGAGGAGGACAAGCATGTAGATCAAGCTGCAGAAGATTTTATTAACAACTTTTATTCACAACTTAAGCTACAATAATACGTAGTATATAGTCTCAAATTATTTCCTAATGAGTAATTTGAAGAAAATTTTGTTAAACGAACGTACAATTTTAGAGTAGGACTTCTTTTTCTCTCAATACGAAATTGTCTAAGAAAATGTTTTATTTTATTGCGAATTTGTATTGTATGGAAATATGACATTATACAAAAATATTTTCTACGTATAAAGTAACAAATGAAGTGTTAAATACGCAAGCAATTATTATTTATTCCTTAGCATATACTCTGTGAGATTTAAGAATTATACAATTTTTTTTTTTTTAAACAATTTATACAAAGTACTTCGTATATAATATTTTTTTTTTTTTTTTGTGCGCGCTAACTTCAATTCGTACGAGTATATAATAATTTGAAACAACATAGTAATCCGTATTAATTTATGTGTGGCTATGTGCCTATATAATTGTACTATTTGGTACATTTCTATACTACGAAGTACTTTGGGTTTATTTACCTCTTTTCTATTGGGGAAAATTTCTAAATAATTAAGTTTGCCAGAATTTGTACCTTTAAGTAAAGTGTATGTACTACAGTACTGGTTAGTAAATTACGGATAAAGTGATGAAAATCAAACATAATTGGCCATATAACTTGCTCCTTTCATTTAGGAAAGATCCTTATTGGGTCTCATGATTTGGGTACTTTTTGTGAAATTTGTTGAGAGTTCTTTTAAAACGCCTTAATTTTCATATAGAATTATTTAAATGACTATTGTTCATCTGGTAAAAATTTAAAATAATTTTATCAAATTGGATAATTTATTCATAGGAAAAACCGAAAAAATGTTTTCTTGTGAGAGTATGCAAGCTAGATTTGTATGGAGTTGTTTCAAAAAAAAAAAATGGAGTATTTTCAAAATGATATCGGATTGTTGTATATTTGAAAAAATAACTACTTTTAATTTACAATTATACAATTACATAATGGATAAAAAAAATTAAAGGAAGAGAGCATCCTATGCAAGAACTTTAGTTGCCCTTACATGTATACCTAATTGTTCATAAATATTTCATGAATTAACTAGAGGAAATCAATTATGCAATTACTATTATTTTTATTAGTGATTCTAAAATTATTATTTAATACGAGGATTACATAGGAATAACAAAATGAATGAACAATATAATGTCTATTATGACTCTTAAATACGAAGTATAACAAAGCAAATAAAAGTCTATCATGATTTACCTAAAGTTGCGGCATTTGTACATAATTCATCTAGAAATATACACACTAAGAAATTATTATTATAACCATTTCAAAAAAGTTGTCACCACATTCAAAAAAGAGGGTCAGAGCTTTATATGCGACAAGTTTCAAATTTACCACTTTGCTCACTTTCTATGCAAAGCCTACATTTCTCTTAATCAAATTGTTTTGTGTACAAAAGAATTTCTCTTGTCATGTTATAATTGAACGATAATCATGTTTAATGTATACCTTTATCCGGATTATTCCGTTTATTACTCCGTATTAATTTAAATTACAATATTAGGTGACCGATGTTGTAGAATTGTACATAGTGAGAAGCTAATAAAAAATTATTTTTAATAATTGTAATAATCAAGAAAGAAAATAATCAATAGAGTCCTCCTTAGAGCTATGTTCAGAAAGTAAGAGAGCACATCAAGCTCAAAATAAACAAAGGATACTTTAATAAATAATTTCAATTATGTGGCGTTACATAAAAGAAGAAAACGGGCAAAAATAATAATTGTGCCCAGCCTTCTTAGCTGTATTTACTAGTCACTTTTTGCCAAGGTATCATAAAGAACTCCTACAGCAGCCTCTAAAACCCATGACCAAGCAAAGTAAAGTCCTGGATGGGCTGGATCTCTCTTCAGTCTCACCCATATATCAGTACTCTTTCAGTTCCGAATTAATAGTCACGTTTACTACATTATGATGATTAGCATCAAAACTTCTCTTATAATAAGAATGACTTTATTTTGATTAATTTCTTAAATTAGTCTTACTTAAGCTAAATGATAAAAATTTAAAATAGCACAATTTATATAAGTCATATGACACATGTAATTAGCAATTGTATTAATGAATAATTATGGATTATAAGAGTTTAGAACGACGTGAGAACCACTGACTTCACTCAAAAAGCGTAATTGAATATTATATGAATCGACAAAGTTTCATTTTTTTTTTTTCTTAAAGATGAATTAAAATACTCGGTTGCACCTATAACCATATATGGATGTGGATCCAATCTACTCTTACTAGTTGGCTTACTCCATTAATTAATCCCTTTATGTTAGAAGAAAGGATAAGGGAATCCCGCTTTATGAACTTAATGGTAGCTTAACTAGTTATCAAAATTAGGAAAATCTATCCATATCTATCATCAATTATATCTTTGCATTGTGTCTAATTCTTACATACATAATTCAAAGGGTTTATTTGATTCTCTCAAAAGTTGGTGGATGTTGAAAGAATTAAAGCTTACAAAAGGCCAAAGATTAATAATTTTCTTTTCTCTTTATGTAAGTACAAACTAGCTTCAAGTTGTCAGACAATGTGAGACCATTTACTATCATACACCAACTAATAACCAATAATTAACAAAAAAAAATTAACACTATCATACACAAAATCACGTATAAATGGATAAGGATAATGTGGCTAATAACCGATCGAGTATGATAATTGAGGGATCTTTGCTTTTCCTTATCTGTTTATCCGTGTTATCTCAAATAATACGAGTAGTTTATTCTTACTTAGCATAATTGTATGAGCTCCTAAACTACTACTTATTCTTCTTTCCACTTGTCTATTTGATTCTCTGCCAAAAGAACACATTGGCCTTACTTTTCTTGGAATTTAAACATACTTAGCAATTAAGTACTTACGCTAGGAGGATTATTGGATAAACATCAATTAATATAGCAAATTTTCAATGTTTGTTATGGAGTATACATGTTAGACTATATAATTAATTAGTCAAAGTGACAAAGTGTATCTATGTATCCCTTAATCCCTATAATTTAAAGTTCGTTTGTCTCATCTTATTTTAGAGAAAAAAAATACATTGATGATTTCAGATGATATAATCAATAACATAATACTAAAACAAATACCGAGAATGACATATGTCACTTCCTATGTGCTTTTTCCCCTCAAATTCACTCTTTCCTTTTTTTTTAAAAAAAAAAAAAAGAAATTCTTATAAGGAAAATTTTAAAATTACCACCAAAAATGACTCCATTTTCAAAATAAACACTAGTTTTTTTATTTTATTTTATTACCCCTTAAAATAAAAAGTTACTCAAATTCCCACCTTTTTCAAAATTTCGGTGGGTTTGCCGTCTGTGGGCCCCACCTAACGGCTACTACCTGCTATTTTGACCCTTTTGAATGATTCCCCCCCCCCCATTTTGTCTCTTTAAAACAGCTCTCCCAACTTCAATTCACATTTCCTTCACCAAATTCCACAATTATTGGGGTAAATAGGTAGAATTGGGGGTTATATGATATTAGGATTCATGCTTCAACTGAATTGGGGATTTTCTTGAATTAGGGTTCCTATTATAATTGAATTAGGGATTTTCTGAAATTAGGGTTCCTACTTCAATTAAATTGGGGGTTGTTATGAAATTAGGATTCCTTCCTCTTTCCCCTTTGCTTGAAGTGTTTTTGTTGAGTGCGGCTCCTTCCTCTGTCTCCCATGGTGGTTTCAGGTATGAAGGAGGAGAGAGAAAGTGAAGCAGGAAAATGGAGAAGAGAGGTTTTGCGGTGATGCAACGGAAAATGGAAATGGAGTTGGAGGTGGGGCCACATAAGGAAAAACCACCGGAATTTTGAAAAAGGTGGGAATCTGAGTAATTTTTTAAGTTAAGGGGTGGTGAAATAAAAATGAAAATTAATAGGTGGTTATTTTGAAATAGGTGTTATTTTTGGGAAGTGATTTAAAAATTTTCCTTCTTATACGAACCGTCAATTACTATATATTAATGTCAATCACTATATATAAAGATTATTAAACAAGATTATTCATTGTATTAAAAGTATTTACCAAGCGAATCACGATATAATTTGGACAATTTTTATTTACCAAAATATGGAAAGACTATCGAGATATTATATTTTTTTTTTTGAATGAATATTGAAAAAGTTTTATTTTACATTAAATAAAAATTTTATCTTTTATATATTAAGTTTTATATGCGGCTGGCAGCACCCTACAGCCAGCCACAATTTATTTTTTTTTTTAAAAAAAATATTTATTACTCTCTTTTCTCTCTCTTCTCTTCTCTCTCCTCCCTTCTCCTCCATTATATATCTCTTCCTTGAAGCACCAACTTCCTTGAAGCTCCAAACCAAATCGTCGTCGTGGTCGTCGACTTCCTTGAAGCTCCAACCCAGATCGACGTGAAGTATCAATTTCGTGAGTGACAGGTAGCTCCTCGTACTCCATCGCGGGAAAACAACTTAGAGGTTTTTAAGCCAAATTCGGCCATGAAAACTCTAGATCTAGTGTTTTCATGTTCGAATTTGGCCTTTTTAGCCATATTTGAAGTGAAATTTGAAGCCATTGTTAATTTTTAAGGTATTTGTTAGATTTAAATTTTTTTTTTCAGTTTGGTTGTGTTTTGGTTGGATCTGGGTTTGTTTGTGGGTTCGGTGAATTGTGGTGGTGGCATGGCGTATCAGGGTTGGGGCTGGTGTTGGTGGCGTATCTGGGCTAGGTGTGGGTTGTTGGGCATGGTTGGTAGTGGCGTGGTGGTTATGGTGGGTTTTGGGAGTTGGTGGCAGCATGGTTGCTGCGCATGGTTGATGGTGGTTAGGGTGGGTTTTTGGTGTGGGTTTGGGTTTGGTCAGTGTTAGGGTGGGTGGATCAGGGTTAGGGGCTGGGGCTGGAGCTGCATGGTGGCGTGGGGCAGTGGGTACGGGAGTTGGTGGTGGTGTGGTGGAGTTTAAGGCTTTGAGGTGGTGCAGGATCAGGGGTTACTAGGTCCGGTCAGGGGTTACTTGGTTGGAGGGGTTACTAGGTTAGTTGGTGGAGTTACTTTGACATTTGCTAATTTGACACCCTGCCGCATGGTTTAGTTCATAGGCTCACTAAAATAATTAGATGAACTAAACATAGCCTATCTTAGTGAGCCTATGTTTAGTTCATTCCTAATTAGTGAGCCTATGTTTAGTTCATCCTATTTAAAAAATCGCATATAGAATTTCCGATTAGGTTTTGAATATGTAAAATTGAAAAAAATAAGATGAACTAAACATAGGCTCACTAAAACAAGCTTGCTCTTGACTTTCTATAGCGAATTTCTCTAAGTGAAACTAATCTTTAAGTCTTTTTTCTAATATAGAGGCGTTTTTTAATTTAGATATTTCGTAAAAGAACTGTAAAAGCAAAATTTGAAATTAGGTATCAAAAATTATTTTTTACGTTTATTATTTTATGCATATGTATATCAAACTTTGTTTGTCATATATAGGAGAATTAATAAGTCATTGTTTTTGGACATACTGTGTGTGGCACGGTAACCAAATCAGATTAATAATTATCGATTTTAGGCAGTCCAAAAAATCCATTTTAAGTTATTTTTTTTCCTTGCCTTTTAATACAAATTATGACAGTATAATTTCTATATATTTAATGAGTGTGTTTTATCAAATTTTATTTGTTTGATATAATTAATTTTCTTACAAAACTTAGACTTACCGACGTTACCAACACGAGCCTTAAGCTAGTATAAAATAAAAATAAAATAAGTTAGATATATAATATAAATAAGTTAGAAAATTCAAATAAATTTAATTCAAATAATTATTCCTGTCCTTTAAGACGATAACAAGCGCGATCTATTGATTCTTTAATTTAAACCTCTACACGCACTATTATTTCTACATAAAGTCTAATATACCAAAAACCCTTGTTGGTACTACTTTTAGTTCTATTGTGGTACAAAAGACACTTCACACTTGTTAGTTGTTACACGTACATATATATACGTACAGCCAAAGAGTTCCTCTCTAATTTGATAGATAGCAATCAGCCAGGACACGTAGTAACACTCCTCAACCAAGAAACGTTTTCTAATCAATAATGAATTAAAGTGCTTATAATTCAAAAAAGCAAAGGTGAAAAAACAAACTACTTTGCCTAAAAGGTGATTATGGTCGGTTTATAGAATGCTTAATTTCCTAATTTCTGCAGAGACCAAGTTACTTAGGACAAGAAATGCTCTAATAATTCTTACTTCGTGGAGTTGCCTAAGGTCCTGTTCTGATTAACTGAACTGAACTGAACTTATTGGAGCTGAACTGAATTGAACTTAATATTTTATGAGAGAAAGAAATTAAGAACTGAACTGAACTGAACTAAAGTGAAAATAATTTGAAGAGAATGCCCTAAGTGAAATATAATAGGGCAGACGATAACTATTGATTAAATTCTACTTCTTATTATCACTTCGAATAAAGAGATTAAATTTTTATTCTAAATATTTATTATTGTTAACATGCATGTTTGAGAGAAGAATACATAATTTGTGTTGTAAAAGGAACCATTTGTGTTGTATCTCCTTCAATTTGTTTACCTCTATTTTTATCTTTCATGAAATCTAATAAGAAAATGTAGTATTATCTCTTTTCTTGTAGAGTATGTAGCTCATGTAAACTGAACATTGTACATTTGTACATGTGTTTCAGTGTTTGTTCTTATTTTTTACTTTTATAATCCATATATATAAGTTTTAAATATTTTATTTTCAATGTTCCACACAACTCAACTATGATACATACCTAAATGAATCGGTTAACTTTACTTTCAAACCACAAATAATTAATGTCTTGGTTCTTTTCGTGTTTGCCCGGCATATTTTAATTTTTCATGACTATAAGTATTTCTTGTATATGCAAAGTAATTTTATATTAGGAATTCCCCTCGTGAGGAGGGCTTCCTAATGTTTAATTCTTTTTACCATTAAAAAAAAAAAAATATGCAAAGTTATTCGGCAAAAATATGGGAATGTTTTTTAATACAAAATAAAAAAAAAATAAAAAAATAAAAAAAAAAAAGGTAAGAAAAATTTATTAGAAAGCTCTACTCACAAGGAAAACTTCTAAAAAGTATGAGAATGTATGATTGTCAAACCAAAACTCTTTCTAATTAATGGTCAAATACGTATGAAGTATGAACCGTATGATTGTTGGAGAGCGAAGTAAAAAAAAAATTAAAAAATAGGGAAAAATTTTAAATCGGAGGCCCATGTATGTTAAATCATCAAACCTAAACCCACTTTCTAAGTAATGGGCCAGGTATCAAAACTTGTCAAGCTAAAGTCGGAGCACTAGTACCATTTTTTTTTTTTTTTTTTTGAAAAAAAGAGCACTAATACCATCTTCTTGTATGATTGTATTATTAGTTTATTAATTATTACTCCCTCCATTTGATACTAACTAACGATTTCTTTAGCTCGATCGATATATAATTTTATTTATTAAACTTTTAAATTATCTATAAGTAAAAATTAGCCAAAAAAATGTATATTTAGAAAATATACATTGACGAGAGTGAGGGATAGTTCAAGTGGTTGGAACTTCTCTCCCGATACCAAATGATTTTGGGATCGATTCTCATCACTCGCCCTTGTGGCTCTTTAAACACCAAAAAAAAAAAAGGAAAAAAAAAAATTTCATCGACTTGAATCTAACACAATGAAATCAAAGTAACGTATTTGTCCATTTTAAAATTTACGAATATGTGGAAAAGGCAAATGAGATTTTTATTAAAACGCAAGGTATATAAGTACAAGTACAATCATAATAATTCAAGTTATAATCAAATCAATATTAAAATCAAATCTGATAAGATCACACATGAGAATTTTAACTTTATGCATAAATTACTGACTGAAGACGTTTAAACCTCCTACTAATTTAATACAACTCTCAATAAAGCAAAATGTGAAATTGATTGAAGACTTTTTAGAGAACTAAGTTAGTAACAATATTTAATCATAAATTTGTGAGGGAAAACCACCATTTTACAAACTCCCTTTTTAAAGTAGGAGTGACCACTTAAAAATTTTAAACCGCAACATTTATTCAAAAAATCTATTTCTCTACTCTAACCCTTTACGTAGCTTCATTCACTTCTACTCCCTATAAATACACCCACTTCTCTTTCTATTTTACCATATTCCTTAAACACTTTCATTATCATTCCTCTCACAAATACACTTGTTCTCTCTTTTTTCTTAATCAAAAATCTCTCAATTTCACAAATTAAACATCAAAATCCAATCTCAAATTAAACCCAAGTTAAAAAAAAAAAATGGAACAAAATCTACCAATAATCACAAAAAAGCTATGGAATATGGTGAAAATAGCCTTTTTCATGCTAAAAAAAGGTATCACTACCAAGAAGAAATTTCTCCTAAACATCAATTTAATGATGAAACGAGGCAAAATCGCTAGTAAAGTCGCTATTAAAAACCTTTTATTCCATCACTACCACCATCACCACCACCGCGACACCTTTCCCTCTAGGGACGGCGTATTTGAACCCTCCCACCTTCAATCTAGCCCTACCGACTTCTCTCAAGAGTCCGACATTAGTTGCACTAACACCCCCTTGAACCACCACCACAACCTCGACACCAAGAAAAAAGGCGGTCAATGTCAACACCACCGTAACAACAGCTTCTATTACACACCCCTACGGAGTTTTGATGGCACGGATAGTTTTGAAGCTATTTACAAGGTGCTAGAGGCCGTGTCACCTTTACCTAGCAAAGATAAACGCGGTGTCCGACAGCTAAGGATTACTGATTCGCCATTTCCTTTGCAAAGTGAGGAGGGTTATGATCGTCGAGTGGATCAAGCTGCCGAAGATTTCATTAAGAGGTTCTACTCCCGGCTTGAAAAGCAAATTCGCGATCAATCAATATAAGAATGGTGTACGAGTATTTGGGTGAATACGGTTCTACTTCAATTAATATATTGCCAAACTCTATGGTTGAACTATTAGTTGTTGTATAGTACGACATGGAAGTTGTACTAATAATAGATGCAAAATTGCACAAATGTAGATTTAGATGTGTTAATGTCCAAGTTTTTGATATAGGGCACGAGCTTTTCTAGATCTTTTGGAGTAAGCTAGCTAAATTATTATGTCATTTTTTTCCTTGTAATTATGGCATATATGTATGATATTCATAAAATAATGTTTTCTAATAGAAAATGAGTTTTTTTTTTTTGGAATTTTCTTGGTTTATTGAAAGATTACACACAATTAAATTTACTTAAGGCATAAGATTAGGTTAAAAAGTTACAAATTATTTATAATGCAATAGCTCATGAGCTCATCCTCACCAAAAAAAAAAAAAAAAAAAAAAAAAAAAAAAAAAAAAAAAAAAAAAAAAAATTAAATAAATAAATAAGTAAATAATAATAACGATCGCTACGAAGTTTTGGGCCAACAGCATCAAACATGAAAAAGACTCCATGGACCCCAAGCACTAACCAATATTTTTATCATTACATATCTTTTATGCTTTATTGCTTTATGCATGAGACTTTTTTTTTTTTTTTTGGTTAGACAAAAGGACGGGGTGAGAATTGATCCCAAAATTTCCTAGATCGGAAGGGAAGTTCTAATCACTTGAGATATCCCTCACTCTCGTTTGAAAAGTTTGGTAATAATGCTAATTTTTTACTTCGTATAGGATATGGCTGATGAATGCACCAGAACATTAGACAACTAATTAACATATAAAATGCTAGTATTAAGTTTATAATGCATGTTAAAATCACGAGTCAATACTCAATTAGTGTAATTAATATTTATTTTACATTAAAAATTTTCACTTTTAATTAGTTAAGTATTTTAATTGGTTCATTCTCAATAAAAATATATATACAAAAAAAAAAGTTAATTAAAACTGTTTGAGTTTGGTTTTGTTGTTTGGTAAGTTCGAATCCAACTTTCAGGTGTACGTGATTGTTCTTAAAATAAAAATAAAATAAAATAAATATTTTTTAAAAAAAAAAAAAATCTCATTTTTGTTAGTTATGTACATGTAAATTACTCCATGCTCTAAGATTATTAGATTAATGTTTGTTTTATATAATACAAGTAGAAGAATAACAAAAAAAAGCTAGGGGGGCCAAGAAGTGCAACTAGTTCCGATTTCCAATCAAAATTAAAGCAATTGCATCTTCATAGCTTTGTTTTGAATAGACTTTTATGTTGGAAAGTGATAGTAGCTTAACAGTCACTATGCACACTGTACTTGAAATAGTACTAATTATATACTCCTTATATAACTCGAATTCTTTATTATTAGCATCTTAAGAGAGAACATCGAAGGATTCTTTCGCTTCTTCGGTGTTAAGGCTCTATTTTATTCATCATATTTTTTTAAGCATATTTTAAACAAAGTACAGCGAGATACAAAGTTAATTAAAATAAATCCTTAGGGCTCGTTTGGTTGAATGTAGGAATTGTAAATTCTTTGGAAATTAATTTCTCATGAAATTGAACTTCCTAGGAAATTTATTGTTTGGTTAACTAATGGAAGTGGAAATTCATGAGAATTGGAAATTAACTTCCCCCATTTTGTGAGAAATGGAAATTCATGGGAATCTCTACTTGGCATGAATTTGTTAACCAAACAACTTCAAAAAAATACAATTCCTAGGATTTTCAAATTCCCATGTTTTTATTTGGCAACCAAACAACTCCTTATATCTACACAACTACTATAATAAATTCTGAGAAATTAAAATAAGATTAAGGGCATGTTCACATTTACTGAGCTAAACTGAACTGAACTGAACTGATTGGAGCTAAACTGAACTGAAATGAATATTTTATGAGGGAAGAAAATTAGGAGTTAAACTGAACTGATTGGAGCTGAACTGAACTAAACTAAACTTAACTGAATTGATTGGAGCTGAAATGAACTGAACTGAATTGAAATTAAGTAAATATGAACAGGCCTTTAATAAGTTAGCACACCCCATAGAGCCTAACTATGTACTTATAAAATAAAATTTAGGAAAAAAAACTTACATTTACAACCTAGTCACCTAGAGCCAAGAGGTGATTCAATTTACCCAAAATAAATATCAAAAAGTCATAAAAATAAATAAATAAATATGAAGAATAGGTGGAATAATCTAAATAATCAAACAAGTTCAATTACTTTGTTGTTTTTCCTCAAATAAAATTTGTATATATTTTATCTTCGTCTGTTTTTAGGTATAGTTTATTATCTAATGGGCAAATAATGTATATATACATTTTCTTGATTAAGAAAACCTATAGTAGATAAAATCATGGACTATATGTGTTATTTTTTCAAATTGAACTATTTATTTTATTAAAATCTCGATCACTATGTCGGGTAATATATAGGCTTGTACTTACACTTATATAACATAGATATACCTTTTTATAGGCTTATACTTCATAGTATATATATTAAGAATTATAATTCGACATATTAAAACAACCATATCGATCCTAAAAGAAGGATCTCTATTGAACCACACTTAACCAAGAAAAGATACACTCGCACTAAGTAATTATAATACCATATAACTTGGAATTTTTAAGCATACAAAAAATAAAATATTTCCAACACTACGGGCCTGTTCACATTTACTGAATTGAGCTGAACTGAACTAAACTGATTGGAGCTGAACTGAACTAATGAACTGATTGGAGCTGAACTGAATTGAGCTGAAATGAATATATTATGAGAGAAAGAAATTATGAGATGAACTGAACTGATTGGAGCTGAACTGAATTGAATTGAAATTAAGTTAAAGTGAATAGGCCCCTACTATAATTTATCTCAAAACCCATCAATAGATAGCAAAAAGGCAAAGCTTTGTAAATTGTATGTCTTCTTGATACCACACACCTCGATCTAATCTAACGGTCTACTTCACCAATAATGTAAATTATTTCTTCAAATCTATGGTGGGAACCCTACATTAAAAAGAATCAAAGTTGCGCATTTTCCATTATAATTCTTATGTATTACAGTATATTCATGATTGAAGTATATTAACACATTGCTATCCATATATCCATCAAACTTCAAAAGCAAGAGCATAATGTTACTCAATCATATACGTTACTAGATATTATATGTATATTTATGTAACGTATCATTTACTCTCTTAGGATTCGTCAATAAATAAAAGCAATTGCTCAACTTTTCATGATTAAAATGCCACATGTCAAAATCGTAGCCCAAAAAAATACTCAACTTTGTTGGATTTTGATGGGTTAAATGCTTAAGGATTAAGTACACCACGAATCCAAGAAGCTTAAAGTTTGTAAATGATCGAGAACACGAAATAGTAGCTTTATACGTGCATGTAGCTATGTACACTACTTTTAAAAGATATACTTAATCCATTTATCTCCATAATATTATCCTTTAATTTGTATACGCCATAGAATTTATAATCCTTGAAGAATGTTTCTCAAACTTTACTTCGTCCTAGAGCGCCTTTTCTAAAAAAAAGTTGATTGTATGTATAACAAGAAATTTAACTTAGTAGCATGTATGATTTATCTGATCTAAATTATCCAATTCAAATATATGATTTTTTAACTTGTTAAAATTATCCTAATTGTCAATTTGCCACCTTTAAGGGTCTGTTCATATTTACTGAACTGAGTTGAACAGAACTGAACCAAACAGAACTGATTGGAGCTGAAACCAGCTAAGCTGAGCTGAATTGAACTGAACTTAACCGAACTGAATTGAGTTGAAATGAATATTTTATGAGAGAAGGAAATTAGGAGCTGAACTGAACCGAACTGAACTGAAATTAAGCTGAAGTGAACAGGCACTAAGTTTAAGTTGGTTTGTATTGCAATATTGAGCATTCTTACTTTTTTTTTTTTTTTGAACGCGTCGTGCATTCTTATCTAGCTAGCTAGTTAGACTTGAGTTTAAATTTTTTTTTAAATCAAAAGTATGCAATTATGTATGACCTTAGCTACTTGTGAAATCTAGCTAATTTAATGAGATATATAGTTTGTTTTGTATTATTAAAATGTGTAATTATTGAAACAAAATTGTTACTTGGCATGTCGGAGATGTATAAGGTGTATTCAAAATGTACATGACATATATATATGTGCCACGTACCCACCTATACCCATAAATTAGCCATACAACATGCATGGAAGTAATTCTCATAACAATATTAGTGCTTAATTCCTTAGCTTGAGTACCTAAATTACATTTTGAATAAAATTAAATATATAACCTTAGCTTGAATTAAAGTTTGTCATGTATAAATGTTTCCCAAAATTCATTCATTAAAAAGGACAATTATTAATTATACATACATAGCATATCAAGTCTTTGCAAAGGAATTGCTTTCTAGCTAGAAAGGGTCTTCTTCCAAAACATAAATAAATAAATAAATAAATAATATTAAAGGTGCCAACAGCTCATAGAAAGTTCGAAACTACTCACAAACTATACAACGTAACCAATTTAAGTAACATAGATCACCTAAAGGCAAGTTTTCTTTGGCATACATTTACAAATTTACATTGACCTCGAGATTCAAGTTAAAATATTATTACAAATTTACTTTAATACTTTTGTTTAAATTATGTATGAAGATTAAAGAATATTTCCATTTCACATAGCTTGATTTTGCTGCTGCCATGTATAGTAAGTGAGATGAGCAAAGTAATACGAGTATAGTTGTAGACTTTTTCTACAAACGAGCTAATTTTAAGAGCTTTTGTAAATATTGTAATCCAATTGTTTCCTTAACTTGTGAGCTGGCTAACACAAATGCAGTGTATGTATTCCCAACTTATTTGTGATGTAATCATCATTTGGCATGTTCTTTTATGTACACAATTCATAAGTAAAAAGGCGGCTAATGCGCATATTATAGCTACGTACCCATGTCTACAGAGATTTTTCAGTTTAATTTGATCTTATATCACAAATTTAGCTATTTACAGTCAACATTAATGAGGAAACGTTATTTATCACGGAGGTTAACTTGAGCGAACTCCTCCCATATATGGTCCATCATATCATCTATAGTTGATTAGAATTAGAAAAATAGACCTAGTTCCAATCACATACCCGTTCCTAGATATACCTGACCATGAAACAATTTAAATCTAAAATCCAAAGAGACCCAAACCAAAACCCGTTCCAATTCGAATTGGAGTTGATCACCCGCATTTGACTTGATACTCGATTTTTTTTTTTTTTTTTTTTTTTTTTTACGAGACTTGATACTCGAATTTACCTGACCTAAAGTTAACTGATATCCTAACTGACTTGACCTGGTTTTTAACCCCAATTAATTTTCCATAACAAACATTAAACTTGAAGAGACCCAAATTGAATCGTCTCAATTTGTGCCTTATACATAAGATTACATATATACAATCACGTGGCCACTTGTTTGAATCGTCTCAATGTATAGTTTTCTAATATCTACTATCCTATATACTTTTTGATAATCAAAGGTATTATTGGAGGTTTCCAAACAATATCATTGGTTATAGTATTGCATTGACAAATAAATTTGGTCATTATCTATTTTGGAATGATGGGAGTACTTCCTTCCGTAATCTTAATGCCTTAATGGGCCATCTTTCTCCTTATGTTAACATTGGGCTTCCTTACCGTACCCAACCCAACTAGCTAGGAAATCTTACAACTTTATTACTCATTAGAGTGTGTACCACACGCATCTATTTTAACACCAATAATTCCATGTAACAAGTCCAAATTATACAACATTTCAACAAAGTAAGAAAAAGAAAAGAAACAAATTTTTTGTTACAGTTAAGCAAACTTGAAATTTCATGCGCACACCCACTCTCATCTAAAGTAAATGCACCACAACATATTTTCTATATATTATATTACCAACTCTAACTTTATTAACTTTTCCAAATCAACCTTTTTTTTCTTCCTTTTTATTTGACAATAGTTTTTCTTCCTTTATTGGGCTATATATAGCACACACCTTATTTCCTTTCAATTCTCATAACAAAATTAAAGCCTTGTCTTCCCAATTATATTTTTCTCTCCTACAAAAAATACACTCTCTTGCATCTTGATCTCTATATTCACACAAAAAAAACACAAAAACAAACAATTACATACCTTATAAGCATAAAAATGGAGCCAAATATCTCAAATATATCAAAGAAAATATGGAAAATAGTGAGGGTGGCTATCTTCATGATAAAGAAAGGTCTATGCATAAAGAAATTACTCATGGATCTCAACTTGATGATGAAGCGCGGCAAGCTTGCTAGTAAGAACCTTGCAAACCTAATGCTCCACCACCACCACCACAACCACGACGATGACTACATCTCCAAAGTCGGCTTAACTACACCCAACAACCACCCTAACGACGACACCACACGTGTGTACGAGTTTAGTTGTAGTGACACCCCTCTATACCGCCATTACTTCACCAACAAGTTAAAGAAAATCCACCGTCACCAAAATAAAAATCCCTTATACATGCCTTCTCCTTATCAAGAAGATGGTGAAAATGTTAACCTAGAGGATGTTAGCAACATGGTTGATATGATGTTACATAATGAAGAAGTTTCGGCCCCTTCACCGGCTTTGCCTAGTCGTCTAGGGTTTGGACGTAGCCCTAGGGTCCGGCAACTAAGGGTAACGGATTCGCCATTTCCGGTGCAAAATTCGGAGGAGGACAAGCATGTGGATCAGGCTGCTGAGGCTTTTATCAGCAAGTTCTATTCTCAGCTCAAGCAACAAAAATACAATTAAAACTATACATAAAAATATTTGTTCCAAGTTTTTTTTTATTATATATGTTGTAATAAAAAGGTAAAGCTTATTAAGCTACGTTTTTGTAGGAAGTGTTCCAATAGTTTAAATTAGGGGTTTTTTTTATTTATTAAGAAAAAATGATAAATATACTTTGTACTTAATAGAAAGTGTATTATGACATTGTTTACAATAATATAATAGAAGTATTATTATTAAATGTAACGTTGCACGAGCAATATTATTCCTTAGTGCATAAGTTTTGATAATTATTTATTTATATGATTTGAATAATTATTATAAGTTGTCAAGTTGTGGCTATAGTTGTACTAGTTGGTACAGTACTTCCAATTCCTCCTAATTTTCTTTAATTTAGAGAATATTTTTATTTTTGCTAGCTAGATATTCTATTTGATACTAATACGGCTAATATAATTTAAGTTGTGAAAATAAAATAAAATATAATTGGCGATGATATTTAATTTGTTCCGTTAATTTGGGAAAGGTCTCAATCGAGACTTTCAACTTGTGCTTTGCGAAACATGGAATCTAATAGAGAGTTCTAGTAAAAGGCTTAAGTTCCCATGTCAATTGACAGCTAACAAGATTTATAAAGTATATTCAACATACTATTATAGGTTTAGCCGTTTAGGCCAATAGCGAATCTGTACATGGGAAACTTTGAAAGAATATCTCCAAAAATACTAATTCGGCCAATATTATCGCATTATTTTGAATTTTTACATTAATTTTGACTGTAATTTTTTGCTAATGTGGTTGATAAATTTATCTTAATGTTTATTATAAACATATATAGTATTAATTTTTTATAATTATTGAAAACGAATAGTAAAACAGTGTACTCGGTCAATTAATACAAGTAACATAGGACTAAAAGGGTATCAGAATAAATGTAAGTGACTTACTTTGGGAAATTTCCTGAATTGTAAGTAATAGTGTACTTAAGTAATACTCCGTATACGCGGAGTAAGTCATTAGGTCTTATCTCGACAATAGGCAAACATCACCCAATATAATTTTATGTAAACTATCCTATGGAATATGACTGATTTTCAACATGTCATTAAGTACATTTTATCGTCACACTTGAAGTATTATTATTCAATTCCGATCCTTTGACATTTAAGTTACAAAATGCCACAATTTTCCTTAACTTTAATGAGTAATAGCAAGAAAACGACCAAACACCTAAACTGTAACTCCCTTACCTAAAAAGAGATAAGCATAGCTAGTTAACAAATTAAAGCAAAAATAGAAATGAAAAAAAAAATCATCATAATATTCAGAGTTGTTATAATAATTAATTGCCCTTAGGACTTATCTAAAAATCGCTGGTAAAAATATGGATTTGAGGGAATTAGTTAAGCAGCTAGTGGGTAGCCCGGGTGTTGCCCCGAGTTACTACTTTTATGGCGGTGTAACTGCTAATTTTTAAGAGCATCTTATAGTTTGTATGTAGTACGTACTTTGTAGTATAATATTATTTATTGTGCTAAGTTGAATTATAATTGACAGTTAGCCTCGATGGTTTAACAATAACTTTTCTTATTAGAGGTCAAGGTTCTGGTTGTGTGGATGATCGACGTAGCATTTTTAGGAGTTGAGTCAATGATGTGGCATAATACGAAGTTGAGTAAGTGACGTGGAGAAATGAGGGGGTCTACGTGGTGTATAGACGTTCTTAGGAACACCTTTTAATATATTAGTATAGATATTGCTTCAATTAAGATGACTAAGCTATTTACTTGTATACTTAAAAATAAGGAAAATTTGACAATTACCACCTTCTGTTATGTCCATTTTAGCAATTACCACCTTGTATTTTTTTTTTTTTTTGAAAATTACCACCTTCTATTTTCAAAAAATCAAAAGTTACCACCTTCTTGCCCCTCAACTACCACGTGACGTCATTTTGGGCTCATTCTTTCCCTTTCCTCCCTATTTCCCTCACATTTCTCATTCCTAACTCAATTTCATCCCCCCTTTCACTTCTTTTCCCCCATACAATCAAAAACACTTCAATTTACTCCTCCAAATCAAAATTGACGAACACTTATTGGTGGTTTAGGGGAAAAAAAAGTGAAAGGGGAGATGAGAATCCAAATAGGAATGAGAAATGTGAGGGAAATAGGGAGGAAAGGGAAATAATGGGCCCAAAATGACATCACGTGGTAGATGGGAGGCAAGAAGGTGGTAACTTTTGATGTTTTTGAAAATAGAAGGTGGTAATTTTAAAAAAAAAAAAATAGAAGGTGGTAATTGCTAAAATGGCCATAACAAAAGGTGGTAATTGTCAAAATTTCCTAAAAATAACACAATAGTATTTGTAAAGTTCAATTTATAAATTTGTTGGGTGCACAAAGTACTTGTAAAGTTAAGCATAGTATAATAATCTATTAATTATTAATTTGGTAGTAAAAATATATAATGTTGCTGTCATTGTTATTATTAGTAATAACAAATAAGATTTAAGACATAAAGTTAGATTATTAAGGATTTGGTTTGCTATAAATATACATTAGAAATTAAAATACTCTGACATAGCATAATTCCATTATGTATGCTAGTAGCCTAGTAAAGTACAGTACAAGTTGTAATACTGGATTCATCTCAATTTGTTAATCTTTAATTTCAACTTTCTAACACGAGCGCCTCTTTCTATTGAACTTCATGTTAGGTGGAAACAATGGAGTTTTCTAGAGAAAACCCATATGAGGAAGTAGCTTTTGGCCTTTTGCATATACAAGTATACGAATACTCCATATAACGTACTACCTTCGTTCTTAAATGATGACTATAATAATCCAAAACAACTTTTTGTGTATGTACAATACATTTTTCCTAACTTTAGTTATTTGTACTAATTAACTTGCTTTTATCAATTATGAAGTTTTTTTGGTATAATTAATATCTTCATAGATTACTATAGACATACAATACTATTTAATTCAAAAATATATTTTAGTTTTTTGCTAACATTTTACCCACACTATGAGTTAGGGCCTGTTCACTTTAGCTTAATTTCAGTTCAGTTCAGTTCAGCTCCAATCAATTCAGTTCAGCTCCAATCAGTTCAGCTCTTAATTTTCATCTCTCATTAAATATTCATTTCAGCTCAGTTCAGTTCAACTCCAATCTGTTCAGTTCAGTTCAGCTTCAATCAGTTCAGTTCAATTCAGCTCGATTCAGTAAATGTGAACATGCCCTTTGATGTGGATCTCTCAAGACTCTCACAAGGCTCGCAATCTATAATAACACTGGATTTTCGGATTTTAATAAGAACTAAAGAAATTACACAAAAATTAAAAGGATAATACTCTAATTCTCACAAGAATAGAGGGTCTCTTCCTACCCGCAACTAGAAGATGATCACGAGTCGCAACAAGTGATATTTTTTATTAACAATCAAATGAGCAACGCTCAAAGGATCAATTTCCATAACAAATCTCTATTATTCTTTCACTATTATTAATATACACCCATATTTATAGGGTGACAACTCGTACAAAGATAAGATAGGAAACTTATAATTATATCCTATCATAAGATAAAATATTAAGAATCTTAATCCTAATATATCTACTAATCATATTTTAACCAACTACTAAATCTATCCTAACATAAATAAATTAAATAAATAAATATCCTAATGGCTAAAACTCTTAAAGCCTAAAAATAGTAAAAATCCTTTCAAGTGAAAGGTAAAAACCCATAGGCAAAAATCCTGATAATTATAAATGATAGTGTAGGCTTTCTTAAAATTTCATGAATTTTCAAGAATATTCATATTGGTATATTGCTCCCACATCACCCTTACTCTTTACCTACGTATTTTTAACTTGTACTTGTAATCAATCTTTTCTAGTATGAAAGTTTATCTTACATGCTCTAAACTTAGAGGTGAACACCTACAATACAATTTAATTCAAAAATATAGTAGCTGGTCAGAGTAAATACGTATTACTTCCTCTGTTTCTTTTTAGTTGACACGTGTCTTTAATCACGTTTGTCAATGCACTTATTCAACCACTAATATCTTTAATTATCGATAAGCAAAAATTATAAAAAGTTGATATTTTAAAAGTATATAACGTTAAATCTAACAAGATCCCACATGACTATATTTTTCATTACGTATAAAAAGCAAAACATGGTCAAAGAAATGTGTGTGAATAGTGCTAAAGTCAAAACGTGTCAACTAAATAAAATGGAGATAGTATTATTTAATATTTGGAATAAATTAGCTAATTAATTACTTAATTTATCTATTATGTTTAAATGGTGCATGATAAAAAATTTAAAATGATAAAAATGTCAGAAGTGGGATTTGAACCCACGCCCTCTTTCGAAGACCAGAACTTGAGTCTGGCGCCTTAGACCACTCGGCCATCCTAACTGTTGTGTTATTTT
Organism: Chenopodium album; assembly: GCF_948465745.1. Taxonomy (NCBI): domain Eukaryota; kingdom Viridiplantae; phylum Streptophyta; class Magnoliopsida; order Caryophyllales; family Amaranthaceae; genus Chenopodium; species Chenopodium album. The sequence goes on along the minus strand of NC_137860.1, from coordinate 26,774,982 downwards.
GGTGTACAAAATATATTTATAATAAATACATACTAATTTAGACTTGAGATATTCGTTGTCTCGTAGTGTGCTTTATTAATGGGACCTTCCCTTAAAAAGGTTATATGAAGCTCCAAAGGTGATAGATCAAACTAGATTATGCAAAAGTTTTGTAGCACAACGATTGCGATTGCACGGGCCAATTATTATCTTCTCTAATTTTAACCTTTCGCAACTTAAAAAATTAGGAGATTTCGGAGAGTTTTTACTTAATTCAATGGTGTTATGGACTTATGGTATCACTATAACCTGAATATATACATACCATCAAATTTATGAAATTATTTATAACAGATTTATAACAATTGTTGTACGTATAAGATATTTGTGTAGCAAAATGTATGATCTATTCATGCATTACCCAAACAATAATGTGACTATTTCTAATAAATAACTTTAAGCAATATCATTAAAACAAAATTATATTCATTCTTTGTGTGTTATAGTCAGAATTCAAAAGAATGCAGTTTAGAGAAGTGGTCAATAATGTAACAAAGTTGCTCATCGATCAGCTTATTAAAATAAGCGTGTGTCACTCTTTCGTACTGACGTTTGGTTAGATGTAGGAATTGAACTGAACTGAACTGAGTATTTTATGAGAGAAGGAAATTAAGGGTATGTTCTCTTCCGCTTATTTTCAGTTCAGTTCAATTCAGCTCCAACAAGTTCAGTTTAGTTCTTATCTTAATTTTCTTTTTCTCATTAAATATTCTTTTCAGTTCAGTTCAGCTCCAATAAGTTATGTTCAATTCAGTTCAGCTCAATTCAGTCAATCAGAACATGCCCTAACAACTGAACTGAACTGAAAATAATCTGAAGAGAACAGGCCCGTTAACTCCCATTGTTTCCAATGTAATTATTTAGGACTTGATCTGCACATCATATGAATAATGAATTACTATTAAAAGGGTTACCTTTTCTTAGACATTTACAAAGAATTCTTTAGCAACGTTTCTGAATCCAGACCAAAAGCTCACCAATGCACTACTTAAAGCACCCACAGAAATAGAGTAGTTTTACACTTTTGCAAGCTGGTAAACATACCAAAATAACATTTAGAAATTTTATAACGTAAGAAAAAGCAAGTATTAGTTTAGTAGAAATTTCGAACTTTCCTCTCTTCTTTTTTACATTTAAAATTCTTGTTCCATTGTTAGACAAGTAGCACTCTTTGAATTAGTATATACTACTACGTACTTCATACTTGTATCATTTTTCTATTTAATCATAACATTTTATTATTTTCATCAAAGTTAATAAGAAATCCTATACCAAACTAATGTACCTAACGAATGGTTAATGAATACGGCCATGTTATGGTTCGGTATTTTTAACATTACTTACAATTCAATCGCTATAAGGGTCTGTTCTCTTCAGATTATTTTCAGTTTAGTTCATTTCAGCTCCAATAAGTTCAGTGTAGTTCATTTCTTAATTTCCTTTTTTCATAAAATATTCAGTTCAGTTCAGCTCAACTCCAATAAATTCAGTTTAGCTCAGTTCAGTCAATCAGAACAGTCTCTAACACTTTGAAAATGTTGAATTGAAAGATTGATATGCCATCAGCCGCCATGGTATCAATGATTCATGAATAGTCAATAAGATTGCCGCTGTAATAATCATCAAATAAATATAAAAAGACGTTAATTAAATATCGACTTACTTTACTAAGTAATTATTTAACTCATATTTTGGAGATTAATTTATAAGATAGTGAATTTTCTTTCCAATCTAGACTATACTATACTATACGTTATTTCATGCCACATCAACATCTAGATCCATACATTTTGTACGTATTTGAGATAATTAAGAAAAATAATAGTTTTTTAAATACAAAATGGATTTGCTTTATTAAGGTTTTGGGCAAAGATTGGTGAAGATCTTGCTTAACTTATGAGATGTACTTAGCCTTTTGTCTAAATGATATTTTTTTATGTAAAAAAAATCCACTGATTAAAGTTGCATTAGGCACTAATTAATAATATTTCAAAAAAAAAAGGCACTAATTAATAGAAAAGGCCGAGAAATTAGGCAAAATTGGACCTTTTTTTGGGTGCTCCTTTAGAGTGAATTACAGTGACAACTTGAGGGGACAAATGTCTCACTTTTGAACTAATCTTTGGTTTGATGTCTTGTTAAACTTGCGACAACTACATACGTACTCATTTTACTGTTAATCATACTTAGGGGGTGTTTGGTATGGACTTTTTAAGGTAGGGAAACGGATTCAAATAATCCACTCCGTTACTGCTTGTTTAGTAAAGGCTAGAGAGTAACGAATACCGTTACTTGGGTGTAACAGTTCCCCCCACTTTGTTTCCGCTATTTGACCCAAGGAAACAAATACCGTTTCCTGCATTTAACAATGTTAACATCTCTAATTGACTCTCTCTTCCAAAGCTCTTACTCACCCATTATCTCTCTTCCGAATCGATTTCTCATCATGCCATTGTTCAAGATCTTGCTTCATTTTTCAAGAATCGCCAAAATTGGGTCAAATAAAATCACTCAACAACTCATCATTCTCACCTCTCATCCACCAAAATTTTTTTTAAAAAAAAAAGATAAAAAAAAAGAATTTTCATGATGATCGATGATGAAGATTAATTTGCATTTACGATAATCTGATTTGATGTTGATGATTTTGATTTTTGATGATCTGCTGATTTCAATCTGGTGTAGTAGTGTTTTATGATCAATAAAAGAAAAAAGTGACATAGTAATATGCTGATTTTTTTTCATGATTTGATGAAATTGGTGGTTGGATTAGAGTAATTAAATTAGAGTAAGAAAAAAGAGAAAAGAATTTTGAGTAAGTTGAAGCAATAAAGCAGCTTGTGAATTGTGATTAATGTCGCCCACCAATATTTTAATTTTGTTTTTCCTTCTTTTCTTTTTTTTTTTTTTTTTAAAAAAAAAAATTTTGTTTTCCCTTTTTTATGCCAAACAAAAGGAAATGGCTTGATTTTAATCATTTACGTTTCCTTAATTATACCAAACAACTAGTAAGGGTAACACTATATATTACCCTTTCCCCTCCTAATTTGTTTTATTCCGTTACCTTTGCTAAATTGATACCAAACGCCCCCTTAATGCTACAATCATAGTTTATGCACCAATGGTGTCTTGGCCAAGTGGCATAGATGGAGACTTTTTTTTTTTAATTTTAAAAAATACTTTTTTTTATAATTTGTAATGCCTCTGTATAATAATAATAATAATAATAATAATAATAAGCACCAAACTTTGTTCTCAAGTTATTACATTTTAGTAAAAAAAATTTAGAATAATTTCAAAAATAACAATAAAATTACACCATATAAATATATTCGATATTTTTGAAACTCGTCACAAGTTCGATTATTTGCTTTCCTTATTTCTACTTTGTACACATGTTGTAAATGTTTTGAAATAGAAGATCAGAGTTGGAGATCCCCAAATCTCATTCATAAATCAAAAGTATATAGAATAATTTATACTCCGTATCTCATTAAGATTATTTTGAGAGGACGGACTCTTTCCTTACCCCATAACCCCAACATAATAAAATACAAATTCAAATAGTTAACAAGACAATATTAAGTAGTGTTTTTTTTTTTTTACTTAAGTTATACGAAGTAGTATTCTATTAGTCTTGCAAGCCTGTTTTCAACCGTTGACCTAACTTTACTTCCCTCTTTTGTTGTTCTTTTTCCCAACTCAAAAGCCTTTTGCATAATTTTGACCGTTGTTACCAATACTTGGTTGCTAAGACAAAGAGTTGTTATTTGCAAGAGAAACTAATTTTGTACACAAATTCATTTCGTTTTTCTTTCGAAATTGTAGAAGTTTTTTGCTTTATGGGCCGGCCCATTGAATCCCTAACTTCTTTTGTTTTTTATAATTTAGTGTTTGGCCTTTGTTCCTTTTCAAGTTTTCATGAAGTTTGCCTTCTCTTTGCTAAAGAGCATTTCATTATACTTTTTCACATTACAAACACATGCTACTAATGTGATTTTATCAAACCATGTACATGCATAGCTATTTTTAAAAGAGCAAAAGAATACATAGGTACATAGACCTCCCTAGGCGAATGATTCTTCCAATATTGTTCAACACCAAACGACGCTATCCTTGCAAGTGTATATTTACTGTGAGAAAATTCAAGTTTATACCCACGATAAACAAAAGTTGTTTATCCAGGCCTATTTTCGTCATTTCCCAATTAAATAGTGTGGGTACAATTGTCATTTGCTGATAGACATTTGACAGACGTTAAAACTTGCAATTGACCATGGTAACCGACCCGCACTGCTCTGTACATCATCTTCCTCATCCTTCAATCAAAGCTTAATCTCAGCTTTCAATGGAGAAAACTACGAGGGAGGGGAAGCTCACTTACCCTTTGGGGTTCACCAAGCCCTAAATTACTCCATTTCTCTTAGGGATTTCGTTTTAATTTGGCGGCGGAGCCGCCATCAATGTCGGTGTCGGTACGGTGGTCGATTTGCACGAAGAAGATGAAGGTGGTGGTTGAATTTCGATTGTGGATTGAAGGAGTCCAGGAGGAAGGAGATGAAAGAGGAAGATGGTGATGGTTGTGGTGGTTTTTAGTTTAGATTTGAAGAAGAATCACCATTGCTGAATGCTCTGATGAATTTCTCAAAGGAACAAGATAGCAAAATTAAGAAAAAAAAAAGGGAAAAAATGTTAACCTGAGTAGTTCACCAAACGTCGTCAACGACCTCCGTTATTGATATAGGACCCACATTTATTACTTTTTGGAAGTTTATTATATTTTATTTTTCTTCTCTTGGGATAAACTTGTTTTGTTTATCTAGGAGATTAATGGGGGTTTGCTCTATTTACTGTAATATTGTAAAAATTCTTTCTGTAAACTTTTTGCTACCTTATTACTTCAAATTACACTGTAATCACAATAGTTGAATTCGAAGAAACAATAAAAAATTTGCTATCTTCTCTCAAAAGTAGTGTGTTTTATATTTTCTTTATACAATTTGATATAACTTACATTCTATTAAAACAAAATAAGTTGAGCCATTATTAACTAAATTTACTCTACGTTGATTTATAGCATTTAATTGGATTTATCTAAAATTTTCAAAGCTCGTCTAAAATAAGTTATCAAACATAACACACCCTAACACATGCATACGTTCTCTGTGTTAAACCAATCATGAAAGTATTCACGCACACGTACGTACACTCGTAGCATACATGTAAATTCATGCTACTACAAGATTTACAAGTCACGCAACTATTTTCATATGATTGCAACATTACTCAAAACAGTGAAACTTAACTACGAAACGCAACATAAACTTTGTAATTAAGAATTGGTTTCATATATAGCATTCTATGTCAGTGTGCTTAGAACTACCTACCAAATATGTTAATATTTACTCTTTTATCTTTACAAATTTCTCGTCAAAAAAAAATCTTTACAAACTATAGCTTACAATAATTTTATTACTCCGTATTTTTTATTATACAATAATGCAATCATTAAGGTTAAGTCAAACTATCTTTCCGCAACATTATTCACTTCCTCCAATCATAACTCGACATTTATGCGACTGCCTTTCTTTTTTCCTATTTGGGGTAATAAATAATCATTTGAAACTCATGAATCATGATTTTTTAAACTCACGAAAGTTAACCATGTACATACTCCATGAACCAATTTTTTATTTTATTTTATTTTTATTTTATTTTATTTTTTTTTGGACATGACTCCATAAACCAACTTTAATAATCGCATGCACATTTTAATTAAAAGCTTTTATCTTCAACATGTTTCATAAGCGAGTAAAATTCTCTTTTTTAACTTCTGATGAAAGTGACGTGCACTTAGGCTATATTTAGTTCATCATCTAATTTTACTTAACACTCTAATTTAATTGTATTGATTTATATTAGATTTGTGGAGGTAATGAAACACAAAAACTAGCAAGGTACCACAATGACTCAATGAGGGCAATAATCATGAAGCAATAATCATATTTCAATAATCAAGTTTTTTTTAAGTTTGACTTTTATTTTTACCCCTAAATATATTACCCTCAATCCAAGTATGCCCTAACAACAATAGTCTTGTTTCGTAGTAGACTGTGGATCGGAGTATTAATACTTGGAACGAACTTTTTTTTTTTTGAACGGGTATTACTACTTGGAACTAGGAACTTAGAAGTGGGGAGCCAAAGTGAAAATATGAATACATAACTTTCAAACTTTAAAAGCAACTTTACCAAAAGATGGGTTCCTTTGGGCCAATAGACTAGTAAAACATCTACAATAGACCTAGATAGATTCCAAAGCACAAACCTTCCCACTATCAAGATTTGTTTTTTAGATTTCTCTTGTTTGATTTCCCGTCAATTATTTCAAATCGAAAACTACTTGTACGTACATAGCTTAGCTAAAATTAAATGTTTTTCAAAATAATTTCATCTAATTTGAACATACTGCTTAATATCGCAGTCTGCCTAAAAAATTTAGCTAATTGGTAGTCTTTATTAATTTTAAACTTTTAACCAGCATATTACTCAAATGGAATAGAAACACAAAACATTTAGATACAGAGTAGGTACATTGTAAGATGAATTGGGCTAGGCGGCTAGCAATAATTAAGATTCGGACTTAATATATTTTCTTGTAAAAAGGCCAAAAATTGTATAGCTTGAGCTACACGACCATTAAATTAGGCATGTAGGTCAGTAGGTGTATAATCAAGTACCTTAGTTAGTTAATTTAAGTCTTGAGGTCCTGAATAATATTCAAAACTTGAAATCATATCTGTATACATCATCCGTTCTTACGACTCTTTTAAGTCTTGAGGGCCTGAATAATATTCAAAACTTGGAATCAAATTCTGTAAACATTATCCGTTCTTACGACTCTCTCAACACCAAAAAAAGTAAGTAGACGTGTATTATATATGGAGTATAAATTAACCTCGAGCTCTATTAATAACCGACATATACTATTGTTGAGAAACACATGATGAAATATTTTTTTATTGAAATAATAGGTGTGATTAAAAAGTTTAAATTAGTAACCTACCAAAGTACCATGATATGATACAACTTTTATTAAAGTCAACATTTCTACTGCATGTAATAAAAAGAGAAATAGAGAATGTGACATAGTAACAGAAAATAACATATATTTAGGCTTTTGATTGCTCTCTAATAAAACCTAGCAAGATAAAAGAAGTTGCATCGTGTCCACAAATAAACCACAACTTCGCACCAAAAAATAAAAAATCAAAATAAAACTTTTTTAAAAAATCTCACAAATGCAGCCAAACAGAGTTTAAGCATTATTAAAGTATTGAAAGGACCTAAAGCTTTTTTTCATGGAAAAAAAGATGCTTTAATCGTTTTCATACTTTTAGACGAAACTAATGATTTATTTCATGTAACGTTTATATCAAACGAAAATTTAAACAAATTAAAATAAAAAGGAGAAGAACTTTAGGTATATATCTTAGCCAAAAAACTTGGAAATAATTGTAGTAAGGGGCCTATGAAATGAATAGTAATACCCAATGACATTATGTATATTATTGCAACAATTTTGCGTGTTAAGGTGGCAATCACACATTCATATCTATATTGGAATTTATTAGTGGCTTTTTACAAAGGTAGCAACAATTTGCAAAGACATCTAATAATGTAGTCATTAGATTATTTTGTGGATTGAATAGGTGTATGAAAGTTGAGATTGTAAGATTTTTAAATAGTTTGATGCATGGTGTATGTGTAGATAAGTTTTTAGATTGGGGTGAGGTGGTGTGTGCTCTATAAACCTACATCATGAGTGAAGGTTAGGTTGAGGATCTACTTTGTAAGATTCGAGGGTTGATATACATGTATATCTCGATTATGTTTTGATATACTTGTATTTATTTTAATGGAATGTATGAATAGAGATGATTAAAGAGAAATTTATCCAGAAACAAATATAAACAATAATGATTTTTTAAGTTCACTCTCAAAGATGGGTCAATCTTTCTAGAATAACCCTCATATTTATTGTATTATTGTACTAATAATGATGAATTGAAGGAGATTTTGCACAACCAAGAAACAAAAAAAGTACGACATAAGGCTATAGGGATATGATATGAGAATAGAGTTTCTAAATTTTCAACCGTAAAAGTTATGCACCCAATTTGTGTCAAATAAATAAATAAATAAAATAAGTAAATAAATAAAATGTGATGCACCCTATGATCCTTAAAGATCTTCCAACCGGTATTTTGTATGGCCTTTAAGGCTTTAATGTACATGCAATTTATTTGTTAATTAATATCATTCATTATTTTAGTTTAGTGTAACTCTCTTATGTTCAGTTTAGTTTAATTCAATTCAAGTTATTATATTCAATTTAGTTCAGTTCAATTTCATTCACTTCATTATAATTATAATTCCTTATGTTTAGATTTAGTTTAGTTTCATGCAATCAAAAAACTGAGCGTAGTTACCTAATGATTACTCCATATAAAATTAATGTAATTACCCTTAAAATCATAAGTAACATTTTGTAGTATAAGTAAAAGTACACTCTGCATGCATGAAAAGTTAAAATTAAATTCTTTTTAATCAGTGAGTATTTTGAGTAAGAGTACATGCATTACGCATTATGCATTTATGCATATCATGAATTTTCATTACATAGGGCCATTGGAGTTTGGGCTCTCTGATTGGGCCTTATGGAAGTCCAAACTTAAAGCTAAAGCCCATCAAAAAGTTCAACATAATGTATGTTGGAAGTTTGGAACATTTTTAAGATTGTTAATTTTGGAACCAAATGATAGATATGTGAAGTTTATTTAGACAAACTCTTCTAATAACTATATATAGATTGTGTCGGTTCCTTCCAGGTTTTCTCCTTGGGAGGATTTTTTGGTTCCCTCTAGGGTTTCTCCCTTGGGAGGGTTTTTCTAGCCTCCATTGCTAGATTTTTTTTCTTTTTTTGAAGGTTTTCCTTCAATCTTCTCCTTCTCTCTCTTTCTCTTCCATCTCTTTTCTTCTGATCTCAATTGTAAATTTTTGTAGGGGCTTCCATCGGTATTTTTACCGGTGGTAAGCCCCAAAAAAACTTTTTAATTGCTTTCAATAAAAGATCACATCTTTATGATGGAGTTTGATCTACTATTAGGTTTAATTTATTTGTTTGTTCGTCTGTCAAAATTTGAAGATTTAGGGTTTCACAATCTCCAAAAGTGTCTAGAAGGCCATATGAGTTTTTCACCCAAACAACTATTCATATGTGGATCTCAAGCCGAATTAGTGCTAACTCACATATTGTATTGCTTCAGATGAAGATTTTTATAAAGGCGATCGTTGATCAAATCTGCGATGTAACTAGTTCTAAGGTGAATTGTATTTGTATTGGAATTTTAGATTTCCTCGGAATTGTTTGTAAGTGCCGTTTGGCTATCTTTCATTAATGAAATCCTTTCTCTTCTTGTCAAAAAAAGAAAAAAAAAAAATATATATATACAAAGATATATATATATATATATATATATATATATATATATATATATATATATATATATATATATATATATATATATATATATATATATAGATTGTGTCATTTTTAATTTTTGACATGGATTATGTCAAATCATTACAAGATAATTAATTGACTAATATTTTAAGGAGATAATACTGAATTATTGATGGTTCTTCTAAGGGCTTGTTCACATTTACTAAACTGAGCTAAACTGAACTAGATTGAACTAATTGGAGCTGAACTGAACTGAATATAGTGTAAATTAATATTTTATGAGAGAAGGAAATTAGGAGCCGAACAGAACTGAACTAAACAAAACTGATTGGAGCCGAACTGAACTGATTGGAGCTGAAATGAACTGATCGGAGCTGAACTAAATATTTTACGAGAGAAGGAAATTAGGAGCTGAAATAAACTGAACTGAAATGATTGGAGCTGAACTGAATTGAAATTAAGTTGAAGTGAACAAGCCCTAAGTCCTACTAATCAAGCAGTTATTGAGAGTGAGGGATAGCTCAAGTAGTTAGAGCTCCCTTCCCGATTCGAAGAGATTTTGGAATTTATTCTCATCACTTGCTCTTGTGGCTCTCTTAACACCAAAAAAAAAAAAAAAAAAATCAAGCAATTGCTATGATACAATCATACAAAAATGCATAATACAATAAGTTCCTTCATGAAAGTGGATTTGGCACATGGCAAGATCAAGGTTTTGACTTACGACCATAGGGGAAGTGGTGCTAAATGCCTAAATGTAGGGATGGCAACGGGTCGGACTCGGAGCGGATTATGCTAAATCCGACTCCGATCCGACAAGAAGTCGGATGTTAAATCCGACATCCGACTCCGAAATCCGACTCCGACTCCGACTTCAATATCCGACCTCCGACTCCGACTCCGACTCCGATCCGACCCGACTCCGATCCGACCCGACTCCGAGTTTCTTTTACATTATTTAATATACTTTGAGATGTTGGGCTATTTGGGCCTTGACAACCCACACCCAATGCCACCATGACCCACACAAAAATCCACTATCTATTGGAGTCGGAGTCGGATAATCCGTCAAAGTCGGACATTTGTCGGAGTCGGATTTTTTTCTCGGATTTTTTTTAGGATCCGACTCCGACCCTCCTCCGACTCGGAGTCGGATTATTTTAACGGAGTCGAACTCGGATTACTTTTTTCTCGGACTCGGAGCGGATTTTTTACCTCGGATCGGGGCAGAGTAGGGTCGGATTCGGACTGGATTGCCATCCCTACCTAAATGTGACTAAAACAAGTGAATGCTCAAGAGTAGAGCTGTAACATACGTGCTTAAAAATTGGCACGAAACGGGTGCAGCATGACTAAAACACGTGAACATTCATCTGTAGCTACTAAGCACTGGGAATAATAAAGGAATGAATATGATTAAGTATGTGATTGAAAACATGTTGAAATATGTGGAGAAATTAAAAAAAAAAAAAAAAAAAAAAAAAAAACATTTGAAAAGGGAGGTAATATATATTACTACAAGAATAATGATGAAATCAAACTCAAACCATGTCCAATTTATCGGATTATATATGCGCCATTAAATCATGTTTAAAAGATTTGCATGAATGTTAATAATTGACTTAAAGAGTTAAAGAGGGTTTTGTATGTGTTTATTATGTCAATTAGTTGTCCGATGTTGAATTGTTACTTAGAATCTATAAATAAACTAAAACAATAGTCGCTGACATCATCATTTTTTAAAATTGTACACATGTCAAGCTGTTGTTAAAATTTTTCCCGCCTAAATCAATTGCTGACATAATATTTTTATTTATTTTTTTACCTTAAATTATAACAACATTTTTTTTTTGAAGAGTAAATTATAACAACATTTTTGTAAGACAATTATTATTATTATTATTATTAAAAACAAAACCTACAAAGTCAATCAAATTACAAGAAAAAAATTAGTGGGGAGGCGAGATACAATCTGGGCCCCCACTCCTCTAGCTATAGCGAATCCAATCCTGTTGAAGATGTGAGCAGCTGCACGAGCACCAATATCCTAAGTCTTTGCGAACGCCTGAATCCTCTTTAGCAACGCAACAACATCCTTCTCTAATTCCCCCAAAGAAGTAAAGGAGAAAGGAAGAAACCCACAGCCAATAGCCCTGCAACGCGTGCCATACTTGCATTGTCCCGCTTCCGCTGAGCTGCAGCCGACACAACACGACCAGGAACGAAATCAGACAATCTTGATTGTGTCAATGGAGAAGACCCCGTCAAGTTAACACATACATCAAGCCCTCTGTCCCAGAAATAAAGCAACACATCTGCTGGTTATTATTATTATTATTATTATTATTATTATTATTATGAATTTATGAGTGACTATTTGACTTCAAAATATAATTACTCGCGGTTATAGAGTACCATGTAATGCATATTTTGCTTAAGTTTTTACTCTTCTTCAAAAATTTTAAAAGATCTAAATATATATCATTGCAAATGACAATTAATGGTTATGTTTCTATAATTTATCTCATATGAGGGACATATATAAAATATATATTTATTTCAATAAATTTTTTTATGTCGTGCATCGCACGAGGCTTATCTAGTTACTTTATACAAAACTAGCCGTGCTTCACTGTAAGGTCAATAATCAAATCCACAACTAAGGCCCTGTTATTTTCACCTTAAAAAAATAATATTAAGTAAAAATAATTTCAGTTCAGTAAAAATAAGTTCAGTTTAGTAAAATTAATTTCAGTTCAGTAAAATTCAGTTTTCTTAAAGAAGAATTATAATAGAAAATCAGTAAAAATAATTTCAGTTCAGTAAAATAATTTAATTTCAGTAAAAATAATTTCAGTTCAGTAAAATTAAGTTCAGTTCAGTAAAAATAAGTTCAATTCAGTAAAAATAATTTCAGTTCAGCAAAATTAAGGTGAATCAAACAGGGCCTAAGTAAAAAAGAAAATAAATATTTATCTAGTCCTCTTAAAATTTAAATGAGTAAGAGCATCTCCAATGGCAAGCTACAATGCTTTGTAGCTTGCTTTTCCACATAAATTTCTAAGCTACAACACTTTTTAAGCAACAACTTGTTTCAATGATAAGCCACAACATATTGTAGTTTGCAAAAAAATAAAGTTTTAAAAAAATAATAGATAATTATACACATGTTCCAATATGAATGGAGATTATTTGTCTCTTTTTCAATCAAGCATGTAGCTTGGTTGGGCTACAATTGCTAGCATGTTGCTCAATTTTTTATTCTCCAATGGTAAGCATGTAGCTAGGAACTTTATTTAAATTGCAAGCAAGTCCTTATAATTGAACCATTGGAGATGCTCTAAGCAACAATTTGTTATTCATTTCCTTCCCCAAAAAAAAATATTCCTCATATATCACAATCCTAGAAATTCTCCACTCAATTACATATATTTGTACAAGAATGAAACAACCACATAATTTCATGTCAATTTCACTTTTGAGATATTTTGCAAAATATCTTCACATGAATTGAAGCACCTAGATTTTTTGGGCAATTTTTCCAGGGATGACTTTTCAGTGGAGTAAAATAAGTGAAATTAAGATTAATACAGAATAAACCCGCCCTAAGTTGTTTCTTTTCTTTTTTTTTTTTTTTTTTTTTTTTTTTTTTTTTTTTTTGGCGCAATCTTATCACTTAACCAAGTTTAGCATGGTGTATATATATTTATTACTCTATATTCTATACTAAATAGGAGTATTTTTGGAGAGAATTTTTCAACCTAAATTATCTATTTATTAAATAATAAAGAGACTTAACAATATTGAAGTATCAACTCTACATTTTGTACAATTTAATCAAACATCACTAATATTTTTTTTTTATTAACCCCAAGCTTTGAACTTAGCATAGGTCCTCTCCTTCAAATTGCCTTGACGACCCATATTCAAGAAATTTCATACTTGGTATAATAAGGAGTAAGGCCCTGTTTGATTCACCTTAATTTTGCTGAACTGAAATTATTTTTACTGAACTGAACTTATTTTTACTGAACTGGAATTATTTTTACTGAAATTAAATTATTTTTACTGAACTGAAATTATTTTTACTGATTTTCTATTATAATTCTTCTTTAAGAAAACTGAATTTTACTGAACTGAACTTATTTTTACTGAATTGAAATTATTTTTACTGAACTGAAATTATTTTTACTGAACTGAAATTAATTTTACTGAACTGAACTTATTTTTACTGAACTGAAATTATTTTTACTTAATATTATTTTTTTAAGGTGAAAAGAACAGGGCCTAAGATATCAAAAAGTCCAAATTTATCAATAATATTCATAATAAATTTGAAATAGAGATAATGAAAAATAAATTTAAAAAAAAAGTGAGCATTCAAACTTTTTTTTATATATTTTAAATTTTTAATCAGAACATTCAAACCTATTTGGCTACTTGACTATTTGCAACGTCTTCTTGTTAACTCCACGTTTACCTTTTACCTTCCATAGTTCCATTTCCTTCCCCTATACACTTGTATCTTACTTCTCTTATACACTTTCTTTCCTCCAAACATTTTATTTTTCCCGCCTTAATCTCACTCCCGCTCTTCATCAACGGTCCAGATTCACCGATACTAATTCACCAAATTATACGTTTTTATATTTTTCGAGCTAAATTAAATTTATTTACCGCTTCTCTTTTCATTTTTATTACCTGCACCAACCTTTATTCTCTTTACTTCTCTAAAAAATCCCCCATTTTTTTCAAAAACCCTAACTTTTTTCTTCAATTTCTGAATCCTCCATCTTGCTACTCAAATTCCAGATTAACGGCGATTTTCGGCTAGTATTGTCGGAATTTTCGCCGGCATAATATTTTTCCGATTGTTTCGCCGCCGGATCATCGGAGTTTTCTGTTTTCCGGCGAGTTTTGGTTGTCATATTTCAACTTAATTTGTAAGTTTAAGTTTTTCCGGTGATAATTTGTGGAAGAAATCCGGCGGTTATTGAACCACCGGTGACTTCTGCGGCGGTGATTTCATCGCCGGCGGTGGTTGAAGGACAGGTGTCAGTTGCGGTGGTTGTCGTTGGTGGTAGTTGAGTGTTAGGACTTAGGAGAGAGAATGTTTGATAGTGGGGAATGTGATGATTTTATATGTGATGATTGTATGGATGATGTGCCTAATGAGGTATAAATTTCGTTTTATTAATTTTTTGTATTTTTTTAATTAGCGTTTTTTTGGACGGTTCTATATTACAATTCATGTTATCCGACCCCAAATCATTTTGGGTTTAAGGCTTTGTGGCGTAATTTGAAGCTAAATTTGTTTTGTGTATATCTATGAAATGGTTTAGTTGATTGATGGGGGGGAATGGAATTTTGAATTTTGCAAATGATTTGAGCTTATGATTAATGTTTTATGTGTTTGAAAGCATAGATGATAATTATATACGGAGTATTTGTTATAATTTCAGTAGAATTCGAAGTAATTAAAGGCAGAAATTATGTATTTTAGTGAAATTTATGTGCTTGGTAATTAAAGTAGGTTTCTTATCACTAATTGGAATTTCAGGCAGCATATTCTGGTTTGATAGGCCATATTTAGTTTGTGCATTTTGGCAATATATGTAAACTGTTGCTAGTACCGGATTATAAGACTATTTTCAGTTGATTATGAGGGTTGTCCTATGTTGAACAGATTATAATTGTGGGTTTCGAATTTTAAGTTATCTTGATATGGTTTCTGCATTCTGTACAGGTTCAGGTTGGTGGCTCCCCGAAATACAAGGTTGAAAGAAAGCTGGGAAAGGGAGGGTTTGGTCAAGTTTATGTTGGTCGCCGAGTGTCTTCTATTGCAGATATGCATAAAGGCCCTGATGCTGTGGAGGTACGCTGTCTATTTTGTTACATTATGTTCTTCTTTATGTGTTATCAACTTGTTACAGTAATACTAAAGTTGGGTTGTAGGTAGCCTTGAAGTTTGAACGCAAATATAGCAAAGGATGTCTTAAAGGTCCTCCGGTTGAGTGGCAGGTGTACAAGTATGCATTGCATCTTCCTGTTGTTTTCTTTTGTAGTTTTATATCTGTTCTTTCTTCAGCGTCTGAATTTGTTATGCTGTATTTGTTTAACAGTAAATTGAGTGGAAGCCATGGTGTACCACGAGTACATTACAAGGGACCTCAAGGTGACTACTACATCATGGTGTGTATTTTACTTCTACTTGCAAGGTTACATCTTGTGTTTGCATTGTACTTTCAAGGTTAGTAATTGTTTCTTTTTTATGGTATTATCAGGTTATGGATATGCTTGGACCTAGTCTATGGGATACTTGGAATAATAAGAGCGAAACGTGAGACCTTACTATCGTTGTTTAATGTATCCTACGCATTAACTTGTGTTTGTTAAAATACATATTGACTGGCTGTGTTGGATCAGAATGTCAACTTCTATGGCTGCATGCATTGCGGTTGAAGCAATTTCTATATTGAAAAACATCCACAGTAAAGGGTGAGGATTTTAGCAACATATTTTGGGTTTATGTGCTTCATAGACAATATTTTGCTTTCTGAAATTGTGGTATGATAAGAGTTTTATTTCTCAATATAGTGGATGAATTTTGATCATTCTATTTTGTTATTTATATATAACTTCTTTTTCCCAATCTTGCATATGTTTCTTGCTCATAACTACCCCCTCTTTCTTATTTGTTTCTATGTTTTTTCCACACATTGATTTTGATTTTATGGGTATTTAAATTTATAAGAATTTGTGGAAGCCTATTTCTTTTGCATACTGTAATATGCACCATAAATGGTGAAAGTTCAAACTGGATTTAAGTATGTGGTTCTTCATTACAGTATACAGGCTGCTTTATATTTCAATCTTGGAACTCGTCCTAATGATAATCCTTGGCGGTTTGATTAAATAATGATTTTCAAGGTGACCATGGTGCTTTGTTCTGAGCTTTCATCTTCTTTGACTGGCAGTTATGTCCATGGAGATGTGAAGCCTGAGAATTTTCTGCTGGGTCCTCCAGGGACACCTGATGAGAAGAAGTTATTTCTTGCAGATCTTGGATTAGGTTTGCTATTAGTTGTGAATCAATGTTCATCTTCTTTTTTTTTTTTTTTTTTTTTTTTTTTTTTTTTTTGCATTTTGTTTATGTTGACACTTGGGAGTTCTATCTGTTGTAGCAACAAAATGGCAAGATTCTAGAGGTCTACATGTAGGGTATGACCAGAGGCCAGATGCGTTTAGGTTGGAAAACTTTTTTTTTTTTTTTTTTTTTTTGGTAACCAAGTTAATAGCTCACTCAATTTCCACTCTCTGCAATTTCATTGTCCTGTTTAAACCTTACAGGGGAACTGTCCGATATGCTAGTGTCCATGCTCATTTGGGGAGAACTAGTAGCAGAAGAGATGATCTAGAATCTCTGGCTTATACCCTCATTTTCCTCATCCGCGGCTCTCTCCCATGGCAAGGTTTTCAGGTTTGGATTGTCAGAGGAATATGATTTATTTAGTTATTCCTAGGCAGTTCTTAATCAATTAATTTCATCTCAGGGAGACAATAAGGGGTTTCTTGTCTGCAAGAAGAAAATGGCAACATCGCTAGATAAGATTTGTTCTTCATGTCCAGAGCCATTCCAAGAATTTCTTGAGCATGTAGTGAATTTGAAGTTTGATGAGGACCCCAATTATGCAAAATATATTTCTCTCTTTGACAAGATTGTTGATCCAAATCCTGATGCGAGGCCAATAAATATTGATGGTGCACAAAAGGTATCTTTTTTTACCCTTGGCATTGAGTTTGCCATCCAACGGCGTGATCAGATTGTTTAAGTTATATTGTAATTTTGATTTTGTGATTTCAGTGTCAGGCTGGTAAAAAAAGAGGTCGGCTTACTATTGACAATGAGGATGAGGATGAAGATGAACAGGTCAAAAAGAAAGTTCGGTTGGGGAAACCTGCAGTGCAGTGGATCAGTGTTTATGGTCCTCGACGCCCAATGAAGCAAAGGTATGTTGTAGCACTTTCCATTTGAATGTGCTTTTCATTTGAAGAATGCTGATATCATATGGTATTATTGCTTTTCTTGCCTCAGTCATTGAATTTGTGCAAGCTTTATTGACACTATCAGTTTGTTTACATGGAATCAGATGTTATAGAAGATTGATATTTTATTTGTCTTCATTAGACCTTATTTATTTCACGTACAATAGCATTTCATTTTCTGTAACTACTGTAATTTTCAGTAGCTATTTCAATGTTTTGTCATTTTTGTATACAATATGAATCTAATTCGTGCACACATGCTAACTTGGACACATACACTCATAATTTTTGTTTGTCCCTTCTCTTGTGCATGTTTATCTATGTGTCTTTTTAGAGGGTGAGCAATTCATTGTCATACTATATCGTAGGTATCACTATAATGTTGCAGATGCGAGGGTCGACTCACATATTGAGAAAGGATATAATGATGGTATATTTATCACTAGTTTGACATCAAGTGATGATCTGTGGGCCCTTATCATGGATTCTGGTAGTGGATTTAGCGCTCAAGTTTATTCACGCTCTCCAAATTTCTTCAACAAGGTACGTGCATAATTATTTCCTTTACTGATCTTTAAAAAGGACCTGCTAGAATGCTAGATTGAAGGATCTATAACTGAATTGCTGTTGCTATATCATTGAAAGGATGTATAAAATTGATTCTGACTTTACATTGTATAGTATTAGTGGTGCTTTATGATGTACCAAACTGCCAACTCTACTTCTTTATTTCCCCCGGGAAAAAAATATCCCTTAAATGAACCTTGACTGTGGACAAATTTCTACTATGAATACATTGATACTTTATGGTGCAACTGTGCAAAAACATATCTCCATGTATTCGTATTCCTCATTCCTGCATCATGCTACGTAACTTTTACTCAGTTGTTGAACCTATTTGAATGCATTTCATTTTGATATTTACCTTGTAGGGTATCTGCATAGTTATTAAAGTAATTTATCTGAATCTGTCATAGAAGATATGGCTTGCATTAACTTATATTGGTATCTTTTAGCTACTCTTTAATTTTTTGCGACTTCTGTGTTGCTGATGGATCTTTTTTACCCCCTTCAAAGGATTGGATATGTGAGATGTGGGAGAAGAATTATTATATTTCTGCAGCTGCAGGAACGAGCAGTGGACAGTCATTGATTGTAATGTCAAAAGGTTTAGACGTACTTCTCTTAATTCTAGAATATGATTGTTTGTTTGTTTGTTTGTTTGTGCCCTCTGATGTTATCTGTGTGATTCCGGGATCTAGGAACCCAATACTCACAGCAATCTTACAAAGTCAGTGACTCATTTCCATCCAAATGGATTGCTAAGAAGTGGAGGGAAGGCTTTTATATTACCTCCATGGCAACAGCTGGAAGTAGATGGGGAATTGTAATGTCTCGTTGTAAATTATATACAAGACAGGTTTTTGTCGTATTTCAGCTTTGTGCTTTATGTGTTAGTAGTTTGAGTGCCATCTCTTGTGGGGTTATCCTTAGACTTCGTATTTTATCTAGGTTGTCGAATTAGATTTTCTCTACCCTAGTGAAGGAATACACAAGAGATGGGAAGATGGGTATCGTATCACGGCTGCTGCAGGAACTCCAGATCAGTCTGCTTTTGCTCTTAGTATGCCTAGACGAATAAGGTGGGATCAATCTCAAGAGACTCTTCGAACATCCACTTTCCCTTCCAAACATGTTAAGGTAAGGTTATTTGACTTTCCAACACCTTTGCCCTCTTCAACTTATTCATGCCATGGAAAATTGAATCCCCTTTTTTTCTTTGGATTTTGGCAGGAAAAGTGGGATAAAAACATGTACATCTCTACCATTTGTTACGGTAGGACAGTTTCGTGAGGCTGCAGTGATAAGGATCCTTACTAAATTGATGCTAACCACCTAACTAATCAATTAAGAGTAGACATTTTGATGGGGAACGCAATCGCAATCAAGTTAATTTAAGAATATAGAGATTCTCGCGAGCCCTTGGAAGGGTTCTCATTTTGTACAGGTTCTCCAAGTAGCTAGTTATCTGTATGTATGAAACAGCAAATTGTTAAAGCTATCCTTTTGTAGGCCGTTCTCCATCTCTTTGCAAAAGGTGATTGTATATTTATTATCCATTGCATGTTCTATTAATCCCTAAAATTGTTCATTTATTTCCCATGATTACTAAAGATACTCAATTTGTCTATTTTTCTTTATACTTCTCATTTTCGCTTAATACCAACTTTTAAGTGGTAATGGAAAAACATGAAGAAACACTAGTTTGGAAGATGAGATTGTGTTTCCTGGAGATTATAGCCTTATAGGTTGTTTTTCATACTTCTTACTAAATTATTCTTAAAATTCATTTATATTACCATAACATATTGATAGCTACCAATGGATCATTAAAGGATCAATGAAGACAGCATCCATGAAAGGTTTTATACAGTTTGAAAAGTACCCTTTGATATCCCTAGAATTTCGAACTAATTTCCAAAAGGAATAAAAAGTTCAATAAGAGTAACTCTATTTAGGGAATTAGGGATTCTACATACACCACTCTACTGGTTGTCTTAGTTAATGAAATTCAATTACCACCGTAAATAAAACCTTCATCTGAGATTGCAAATGAGTTCTGCTCCTACTCCGTAATGTTTTCCTTAATTCATGGGAAGAAAAGTAAAGGAGCCTCTTGTGGAGTTCAGCTTCGTTTCATTTAATTAAACCTTAAGGGTACCAAGTGAATTCTTCGCGTTACTACCTCCAGCTTGTTATAGCTCCATGGATACCCCATGAAAAAACTGAATAATAAAAGTTTATTTATAGCCTAATATAGGCCATAAGGGTGACTTAACGTTTGTCAATTGTCATTTTGACATTTGCATAGTGTCAACTTGAAAGACCTATACTATGTCAAGTATAATCTTAACAAGAATGACAAGATATATAATATAACAAAATTTGATAAATATCATACTGACCTAGCACTCAAATACAGGTGTTTCGGGTGTTCCATATAGCCAATTGGTCCGAAACACCTGATTAATAGCATTAGATTGTTTTCCAGTTTGATTACCTCATAAACGATAGCAATTCTACTTTATACAGCGAATGGTGTTACTAGTTGATGCATCAAGTAACAACCTGCCCCTATTGTTACATGTCAAATGTTGATGTCTCGCTTGTAATTTCTAGTTCCAGCACAGCTAATTTCAATACAGACATTTACTTTGGCCTGCAACATATCTTGCTCAGCTGGACCTTTTCCTGCCATAAGAGAGACGAAACTTTATACTTAATACTTCCGAATATTATGTTTGCCACAGAGAGAATTCAATATTACTCCATATGTTGTTGAGGCATTCACTTACCTCAGTTTTATCATCATCAAATCGAACCACAAAGATGCATCGACATCCCTTTATGTCATGCAACATCCTTTGGATTTCCATGACATGTGCATCAACATATACGGCATAATCCAGTCTTTCCTGGAAGAATCCATTAGGACAAAAGATAAAAAAAGTTATTGAAATGAACACATTGCAGATTACTTGAAGTCCTCACGTGATCTTAGTGCGCAGAAATTGATCATTATCAAAAAAAGTTTGTGACTTTCAAGTTTGAAATTGCAGTCATTGAAAGCTAAGAGTCTAACCAGTCCACATTTGTAATTACTATGAAATAATTTTAAACCCTAAGTATTACTGGTTGATTAAGCCACACTAAGAGCATCTAATACAATAACGTCAAAACCTAAAACCCAATGTGATTGGGTTGAGTGGTTGACTGCACACACCAATGGTTTGATCTCCAGCGGCCATTGACAAAGAACCTCTATCACTCTAAAAAGATCTAATTACAAAATTAAACTCTAAAATGAACTCCCTATATAATTAATTACCACTCAATCTTTTGTTAGTGCAATATTACTTGTTAGTTAATAATTAATTCAATCTCCTCAATCTGTGAATAACTTATCTAGATATCTTAGAACGGAAGGATATACTACAGAAGATCCTCAAATTTCGTATAAAGAAATATTTCAGCAATGTATAAATGGTTAAAAATTTCCTCTTTCAAGGGGATGAGAAAGTAGGGACAACACTAATACCTGATAGCACAGCACAAGGTCGCCAACCTTAATTTTATGGCACTCTGAAGGTTCGAGAGGGATTGAACGTTCACGCACTCCAATTTTTACGTTCACCCATTCATCATGGGAGACCCCAAAACCAGCAAATCTGACACGAGCTTCCTGATTTAGATGATAAAACATTAGTATCTGTGCCGCTCAAAAAAGTTTCACTTGCATAGATGAATAATGAGTAAACAAGAGATGGGCAGGGAAAATAAACATAATACAAGTCACATTTTAAATTCACTCCAACTAGAAGAAACTATCAGCAATTTACTCTCTCCGTTATTTTTTGTTCTCCTAAAATATTGTAGGTACAAATTTAATGAAAATATTGAAGAGGGTGAGTGGGTGTTAGATAAAGTAGGATAAAGTAAGAGAGAGAATGTAAAAAACTTGGGTGTAAGAAAAAAAGGCGAATAAAGTTAGAGAGAATGTATGGAAAAGGTGTAATTATTGTGAGGTTCAAAGTGTTAACATGGTAGAGAGGGAGGGTCAAACATAGAATAAAGCAAAGTGAGTAGAACAAATAATAACGGACTAAAATGGAAAATGGATAGAATAAAAAAGAGCAGAGTTTGGCTTCAGCACCTCATCAATCATATGAATCCTATTACACTATAAGCTACATTTCATGGGTTGTCCTCCAAAATTAATCTGCTAGTTAACAAGGGAAAATTGACTGAAGTTAATTCGATTTACCAGCAACAATCTTTTATCGGCATCAAACAAACAATATCATATCTTTATAATTGGTCTAACCACCCTTTGGCCTACATCTAATCTTTCGTATGATGAGCACAATCTATGCATCCGCCAGCAACAGTTGATTATTCATATAAACCAAACAAATTAAGATGCCATATCTTCTGCTACATAAACAAAAAGACCATGTTCATTTTATTTTCTACCTATATTAATATCACTATATATGTCTATACAGCTCTTCAGGAATTTACATATGAAGCTTCAACTCACATAAGCAAGTAGTAATACTATGTTTTGGTGCAACTATTAATATGTTTGTTATGTTTCATGGGAATAAGAGTTACTGCAATCATATAAAGCATATTAACGTTTTTTCATGGTGACGATAATAGAAGGTCAGAAGGAAACTCTTAACACTTGACACAGTAACTGGGAATAATACCTGACCTCTGAAGGAAGGGACAATAAAGGAAGAAATGAAAAACTGTTCTCGATGGGCAATGTTGAAAAGCTAGAGTCTTAAGAAATAGAGAACAAATTTCCATTCTGCAATTAAAGGCTAATCAGACAGTTTCATTTATTCCTTATTTCTTGACAAGTTGACATACAAGCTATCACATCTCACATTCAATAACACCCATGGGCTAGGGCCAAGATGAGAAAGATACATCAGACAATCAGCATACTGTAAATCAAACACTTCATTTCAGAAGCCAAAAACAAATAACACAGCACAAGTATGCATCCAAAGATAAAAAAAAGAAGAGCCATTGTGGAAAAAGAAAAGAAGTGTAGGCAGGCAATATAGGATGAACCAGGATGCGTTAGGATCAACCCTCGAGAGTAGGGGATACCTACCAGGTATCTTTCTTTTTTTGCATTTGAATTTTTTTAAAAAAGAATGAAAAAAAAATCAGCCAGGAAGAAAAGAATAAGCATAGGCAGTCTCTCAATCTTATACCAGTAGATGGACCATGGACGTATACACTGGGTACTATGTTTTATGTTTTTGGAAGTTAAAATGACTGAAAGTTTGAAGCTCCTTTATGAAGAAACAATTAAAGAGAGACAATGAACACTGTATACCTACATGGTATAAAATGTAAAAGCATTAGAACTGAGCAATT
Organism: Chenopodium album; assembly: GCF_948465745.1. Lineage (NCBI taxonomy): Eukaryota > Viridiplantae > Streptophyta > Magnoliopsida > Caryophyllales > Amaranthaceae > Chenopodium > Chenopodium album. The sequence continues at coordinate 26,751,414 of NC_137860.1, read as the reverse complement.
AATTCACATTTTTCCATTAAAGATTTAAAGGTTCATGAAAAAGCTTTCACTTTTCCCATGTTTCTCCTATGATACGTAAACATCATAGAGATGCTCTTATGTTTCCCTCTAATGACGTAGGGCATATCTTAGCAAAAGAAACACATCAAGCCAAATTCAAAGGAAAAAACCGAAAATTAAATGAAGTGGGGAAGAGAGGGAAAAAAACAATAACAAAAAAAAATCCATGCAAAGGGCATGTTTATAATCCAAATGAGAGAAGCAGTACACTAGGAGCTTACAAGTTCGCCAGAACATAGAACTCTGTAGTTGAGAAATGTACCAACATCATACCTGGCATAGTGGCATGTAATGAACTGATTAGCATGTATTTTTATATCTTTCTTTTTTCCATAACAGATTTTACCAGTTTGGTTAATCATCATATAACAAAAGAATGACACAGCTTTTTTTTTACCCAAAAAGCTAATTTGAAAAAACCTTTAAAGGATAGCCAAAAATACAATTTTATTCTCCCATAAAACAAATAAAACTAAGGCTTAGAAACAATTTAGTGATGGGTAATAACTGATTAGTATGTCGGCTCTCTCCCCCTCTCTCTCTAAGAAAATTTTTCAAGATCTAAGTTGTGCAATATCAGATAAAGTTGGCCGTGAAGCACTAAAAATAATAATGAAAAAGAGCAATTAACCAAACAAAACTTCAAAAGTTAAAATTTGTACTCCTTATATGAATTTATGAGTGCATAGGTCTTTCAATTCTTACTTTGAATTTTGCCACAGGAACCCAGGCTAACTACTTAAGGGCCTATTAGAGAACAGGGAATAGAGAGAAGGTTCGAAACATTTGGAAATTAGGAGAATAGAGATAGTGCCTGTGAGCAGGACATGAAAATTGCACAATAGATTTGTGACATACGAAGCATTCATTAACTTATGTTAAATTTCTTTCCTTTTTTTTTTTTTTTTTTTTTTCTTTTTTTCTTTTTGGGGTTTCTGTATTGTGACTTTTTGCTATGTATCTATTAACTTATGGTAAATGCTCGATAGCTTTGTCTACAAAGATGAAGGATTGCATGTTAACAAAACTTGATCAGGCTTGAGGAGATGATGTATCAATAACAGAGTTTGGCTTACACAAAATTTTGCATGCTCAGCTCATTCAAATTCAACTATTACAATCAACCAACAATGAAAGCTTCAGCTATTCCTATAATCAAGAAATATTTCATATTTTGATATTGACACTTGAACAGCTTCCATAAGTAGACATACACTATATCTGGAACTAGAAAATATACATTTTTCCAATATCGTCCCACAATATGCTCATTCAATCTCAAATCACCAAGAAACAGTAAAAAGTAAACACCCTCAAACAAATGAAAAACTTTATCAATTAATAAGACAATGTTACAATTATTGAATTTCAAAAACAGCATTGGGGTTCCGCCATAAATTAGTAATACTCCCTCTATTCCTGAAAGATTGTTACGTAGGTGATTTTATGCAGTTATTAAGGAAAGTAATATAGTGAAAAAAAAAATGATTAGATGTCACATAAATAAAGTATTAAAACATTAAGTCAACATTAGAAATAGAATATTTACGTTGGGAGTAGGTAAATATTTTTGTAAATAAGAATAGTTGTTTTGGGAGTAGGTAAATATTTTAGTAAATGGTAATAGTTGCTTTGGGAGTAGGTAGTTATGAGGGAAAATGTGTACAAGAGAAAAAAAAATCTAGAAAATAAGTGAAACATAACCCAAAATAAAAATAAAAAAAGAAAAAAAGAACACCCAACATGCCAACGTAACCATTTCTTAGGAACGGAGGGAGTAGTATTTAGTAAGAATATTTGTAAGCATGTCATAAAGACACACTATCCAGGTAATCTGCAAACTTTAGTAGACACCGAGATCATTTAAGTGCTCAGAAAGCCAGCATCAACATGTATTTTGCAGAGTTTAGTAAAACCAAAATTAAGGTCCTCGAGTAAAGACTAAAGAAGTCGAATGTATTGAGTCTTAACATAAAAGTAAAACAAAAAAAAAATTTAGGATTATGTGAATGTTCACTGCTCACCATGCATTATCTCTTGAAGATTTAGCCTCAAAAGCCAAGTCTGCAAGTTCTGAAGCTGTTCCACCTGTGTAAAATTCATGATTATATGAAAAGATATTAATGAATTGACAATACTAAGCCTAGATATAGATTGCACACAATTTATAGTACTTATAGTTATTTACATCTATTATCCTTTTTTATGTTAAATACAGTAAATTTACCTTTAAGTACCATTGAAGTCTCAGGTGCTTTACTTGACAATGTTGACATAGGTGTATTTATAACCGAAAATGTACCCTTTTGTTTATCTTGGAACCAATTATGCACCTACAAAAGTGTCATGGTAGCAATGTAGCACAGAACAAGGGAAAATTCATAAGATCAAAGTATGCATTAAGTTAATAAAGGAATAAAGAAAATAAGAATATTAGTTGGAATTTTGCCTGTTGCCAACTAATGGATGGTTTTCCGATGCGACACGTAGAGGAACTGCAGATGCAAAGAACAAACAAGAAGATAATCAATCCATATTAATAGCCCCTATAAGGAAAATTTTTATTACAGCTTCTATGCTAAGTTTAAAGTGCAGTACAGGATTGAAGCTTGCCCACCTAAAACTTGTTGCAAGGTCTTGATAAAATTCTTGAGTCAACGCCTCTTTTCTTACTTGCCTGAATAAATTCTCCATCTCTGCAATCTGCAAAGTGATATCAATAATCTGTTCAGCTCCTAGGCTTCCACAAACATTGAAACACAAGGAGAGATGCTCTATAGGAGGCCAAACAGATAAATATTATTATCGGCACCAAATTAGTGATCACTACCTCTGGTTAACAAATACATATTCATCAAATCAACTTTCATCATTTCTTATACTTGTACATTATGGATTAATCTTATACACACCAAGTACTTGTGAAATCATGAACAACACCTTGGGATGGAGGCAGTAGTTGAATATTGAATAACAAAAAGTATGCAAAAATCATTATGCATGAACAGCTCAATGCTGATTTGACCCATTCTCATGCTGATTTGACCAATTCATTTTATTGACGATATACAACTTGTTGTCAAAGGATCCAAGAGAGCTCAAAGACATTGAATGCATCAGTATCTTTTGTAACAAAATGCTGATTAATTCACCATAAAAGGTTTTATGTAATGATTCAGTGAGAGTCCTGTGCTGATTATCGAGGTGCATTATAGTGAAGCAGTTCATGCAGTGATTGAGGTGATGTAAAAACAATAATATAATTAAAGTGGGATTTCAAGACTAAAATTATATCAAATTTACAAGCAAGGCAGACTAATTAAGAAAACCAAATAAATTACAGTCTTACCGATAAAGCACATTGGCCTACAGTTGCAGAAGCGCTCTAAACACATGAGCAATGGAAGCAATACAGGTATGACAGAGAGAAAATCTTAAACCACCCTAATTAATTAAAGCTAAAACATGATACGTTTTGGTCTCCTTCATTCCCAATCTGAATAATGGTCTCACTTTCCATGTTGGGGTTTACAACTTACGTTACCAAATGAATTTGACCTATATCTAGATCTAATTTTGCCTATGTTATTGAGCCTATCAGCCAACCTTTCACCATATCTACAGAAAGACAACTGTTATGCGATAGATGGGATAGCCAAGATGATTAGAGATCCATACAACAGATTTAGGCTTCTAGCACCTACAAGATACTGCTAAAGTTCAAGATTGGCAAGTTTATCCCATTTCATTAGCTCAGTGGTTGGCTGTAGAAAGGCCAACACTACAAAAATTACCTTGGTTTCTTTACATTTTCTTTATAAACTCGTGCAATACTGCAACTATTATAATCATGAAGCTGGAGTTTTGCGAAAGTTGCCACATCATAACTCTATGTGCCACCAAGTCATACTTAGATATCCATCATTCTCTCATGTATACATCACATATGCCAAACTCTTAAGGCTAACATTTGCACTTGGTAGGTGTTTTCACAAATGCCAAATTTTGCATAAGAGTGAATTAGAGGAGATGCTCAAAGTAACAATAGGCAACACCCTGGCTATAACACACTTCCACCATTCCATATTAATTGCAACATTTCCCTTTTAAGAAAGTTTTTATCTTTCTCCTCGTCACATAATGTCCTAAAATCTCGCGCCTTCCCCTATGTTGCGATTAAATTGGAATGGAGGAAGTTTAAGTTGCTGCACCATATTTGTCTTACCTTCCTAATCAGTTCATTATATATAGGGTTCCTTATAAACGACCAAAAACATGGGAATTTCCAAAGTTTCACCCAAATCATGATATCAGCAATCCACCCAAAAAAAAAAAAAAAAAAAAAATCATCAATACAAACCCATATGAATGCAGAATTTTTTTTTCACGGCATTAAATAAAATAATTCATCATTGGATCAAATGACTCTCAACAGTTTCACCCACAAAAAAATAACTGCAAACAGATAGCAAATTAGCAAAAAAAAAAAAAAAAAAAAAAAAAAAAAAAAAAAACCAAAAACATGCCAATTTCACAGAATTGTATCAACATGAAATGGGTTTGATCAACCCATAAAGTAATTAGATAAATTAATCAAGATTAATCACAAAGTTACAGATGATAAAAGAAGACAGAAATAGATGAAAAACAAACAGGAGTGAAAGAGAATTGCTGATGATGGAATAAAGAGAGCGTTAGGAAGAAATAGACCTCAGATTCAGAGAAAACAGAGGTAGTCGCCAGTAATTCTTGCAGCCAAGGTGCCTCCATAGCCATAACCAACAATAAGCTTCTTCCAATTTCACTCTTTCAGTGGACTGAAGAATGTAAATACCACTACTGTGTTATTCTTGTATTCCTTTGGGACTTGTGAAGTTGTGAGAGAAAGAAAAACTCTTTCTTTTGGAATCAAATGCTCAATTTAACATTACTAGTAATAATGAGGGTGTTTTGGGGATTTAAGAAGTTAAGAGTAATATGTGAACGTTTTTTTGGTTTTCGGCTATTTCACCAAATGCCACTGACACATTTAAAAATTCACCAAATGCCATCGGACTTTTCAGAATTCACCAAATGCCACCGAGTTTTTAAAAAACTCACCCAGTGCCATTAATGACTAACGGCAGTTAACTCCGTTAGTCAATAAGGCTAATTATGCAACGTGGTGGCTTATGATTGGTTCACTTTATTATTATTTTATTTATCAAAAAAATTAAAATCAGAAGTTTTCAAAAAAAAATAAAAAAATAATATAAAATCAGAAATAAAAAGCAACTAAATCCCAACCACTCTTCCCACCGCACCACCGCCCCTACGCCAGCCCAACCCCTTGCCCCCACCCCCACCGGCGACCAACATCCTCTTTGGTGTCGGCGGCCACCCTTCCCCCTCTTCCTACCATCTCCATCCACTTCCCCCCCCCCCTTAAACCACCATCCTTGACACCCTAAAACCCCAAAATTGAAATCTCCAAAAACGAAACCCTAAATTTCGATTTTAAGGTTTTCGATTTTAAGGTTTTCGATTTTGGGGTTTAAGCAAGGTGGTTCAGGGTGTGGAGATGGGAAGGGGAGGGGCGGTTTTGGTTTGCCGGAGCGGGGAGGGATCATGGACGCCAGCAGTGGGGAGTGAAGGAGGCTTCGAATTTGGGATTTAAGGTATCGAAACCCTAGATTTCAATTTTTTGGGATTTTAATTTAGGGTTCCTGCGTGGTGGTTGAAAGGGTGGAGCTCGGAGGGGATGCACTTATTTGAGTTCTCCGGCGTGGGGAGGGGGGGTTTGGTCGTTGGCGGTGGGGAGGGATTTTCGAGGGAGAAAGAGGGTTTGCGAATCGCGGGAATGGTGGCTGGGTTGCGTCGTCGGTGCGGGCTGGCTAGCCTGGGTGGCTGGCGCGGTTCTTCAGGGATGGTCGCCGCCGCGGTGGGGACTGGCTGGAGGCGGGGATATTGTGGTGGCAATGACAGACGGTGGTTGGGGCTGAGTCATGGTGGGTGGTTTTTATTTTTTTTATTTATTTTTTATTTTTTTAAGTCTTTTATTAAGTAATTAATTTACTAATTTAATAAGCAACCAATCATAAGTCACCACGTGGCATAATTAGCCTTAATGGCACTGGGTGAATTTTTTAAGAACTCAGTGACATTTGGTGAATTCTGAAAAGTCCGATGACATTTGGTGAATTTTTAAATTGCTCAGTGGCATTTGGTGAAATAGCCATTTTGTTTTTACCACTACAAATCAACATTTAACCCTTTTTTTTACAAGCAATTCTATCAAAGAAAACAAACAAAGCACCAAAAAAAAAACAAACAAACTAAAAGGACCGACAAAGAAAATGGCGTTGTCTGCGCGCACAGTCAGACAATGGGTAGGAGAAATCCAATTTCGAGGGACTTTACCGATGTGACGGGCAAGAAGACCTTGTAGAGCCATTCAAATGTCCCGTAGAAGACAAACACATGAAACGCCACCATCTTTAGCAAGGTCTTTAAATCTTCGAGTGGGTTTCGAGTCACCATTTTTTTTTCAATCAAGTTATGTCAGTTAACTGTTGGGTGATTCCCCGAACCCCCTCAACCCAACATTTGATGCTAGTCTTGTTGAAATTGAATTGATAATAATTTGTTGTACTGTACGGAGTAATAAACTTTGGAAGCTTGGATACTTGGATAACCAAATTAATTTTCCTACATGACTGACCAACAATAATCCACTTGTTTTCTTGTTTTAATTTCTATTAGTTGAGTAAAGAATAAAAAACAAGTACATTTGTTAAAATCCGTTGCCAATCTTATGCTAAATTTCTAGTTTATCTCCTTATATAACGAAACGTGAATATCAAATGACAATTATATAATTAAATCTTAAAAAATACATAGTCAAATGGATTGAATATGCTTTGACTATACCAAGTACCTACATTTTACAGAGATTTGATTAAATTCAATTTGAAATTGTTAAATATGCATTCAAAATTGCTAAACAAAATTTTACATATCTTTTGATCCTTAATCAAGGAGATTAACTTGTAAACCTCTTTCTAATTTTCCATTTCTTACTTCTCAGTTCAATCCAACTGCTTTCTCTCTCACCAAACTCAGTTTTCATCCTAAAGCTTCCATCTTTGAAAGAAAAAAATCTCAAAATCAGGGCAAAATTCTAGCATAGTAAAATGGGGTTGTTTGATCTTGAGAAAAACTTTGCATTTTATGGCGCATATCACAGCAACCCAATTAATATATTGATTCATATGTTATTTGTTTGGCCACTATTCTTCACAGCCCTAATGCTATTTTACTATGTACCCATTTTTTATTTACCTAATTTTTCATCATTTTTCACTATAATTTATGCTGTATTTTATGTGGGTTTGGATAAAAAAGCTGGCTCTTTGGCTGCTCTTCTCTGCTTCCTTTGTTGGCTTGGAGCTTCTGCTTCTGCTAATTATCTTGGCTATTCTTTGACTTGGAAGGTAATTTTCTACATTATAAACTTTGTTATGGCTATTTCTTTGATGGGGTTTTGTGAAGTTTTATGGGTTTTAATTGATGAGTAATATTGGGTTGACTTTTTATTTTTTCTTGGTTGATTAATGCTAAGTGATGATTATTGTAAATTGTGTTGGGTTGTAACTGTTACTATTGATTGTGCAAGTATTATTGGCTTTGACTGGGTTGCGAACTTAGGAAATCATGTTTTCTGTTGTGAGATTAGGCTCAGTTTAATTGGTTAATTGGTCACTTGGCAACATTTACTTTAAATGAGAGGTGGCTGAGATTTGAATTCGTGACCTTTTTATTTATCGAGCTCTTCATGAGATTCAATGCTATGCCATTCTTGATTCAGGGTTTGTTCTCTTCAGTTCAAGTTAAGTTCAGTTCCTAATATCCTCCTCTCATAAAATATTCAATTCAGTTTAATTCAGCTCAGTTCAGTAAATCTGAACAGGCCCTCAATGTTGTAAAATTTACATTCTGTGATTCAGTCTTATCCATGATAACAGTCCAGACCCTCAATCCCATTTTCAATGGTGTTTATTTATTCTATGGTAAAATTGGGTTTAGACAGGTTCTAATATGTTTAAATTTTCTAGGGTAAAACGAATCTGGTTTTAATCATGCACATAGTGCTACCAAAAAGTTTTGTTCCTGGTGAATTCTGAACTCGTATGACCTTTCATTCCACCTGAGATTTGTTGATATCTTGCTCATATCGATGGGCGTGTCCCAGGACTCCTAGCTTGTGTCCAACTGTTTGTTCAAGGGGAATTTAATGTGTCGTTCTGCATCTAGGTCTTGTTACAACTAGTGACACTTTGGACATTGCGCTCTATGAGTTTGCAACAATTGGAATCATACTTAAATCAAGCACATAACCTATTAGATTAGATTATAAAATGAACTTTAGATATGGAGAGTTGTTTACAAAGCCTGGCTTGCTTGTGCCAGGGTGTTGGTGGTTTTGCACCTCCATTACAGATCTATTTCAAACTGCTTTGAGGATGTCTTGCAACAGGGTGAAGGGGGTGCTGGCTTCCGTAAAACTGTCCCTGTTGCCTTTTTAAGCTGTAACCTTCTTTCCTGTAAGAGTAAGTTACATTAGTTGATTGAACCATGTAAGTATCTCGTGTTCATCTGGTTCCCTCTGAAATCTTTCACCACTTTTTGGCTCTGTTGATACTTGATATAACCAAACCAAACATCATCCAAACATAACGTAGCTGTTTTCTCAACTCACCACACTACTAAACAATGACTGCAGCATTCTACTTTCGCTTCCTTCCTTGCTTAGTGATCCCTAGGTTTGCTCTTCACCTACTCCTGTCTTCCAAGTTGCGTCCTTATCTTTTCAGCCACTTAAATGAATTCTTGTGCTATTTTTTCCTCTCTTTGATGGATGCTTGCTAAAGTCACATCACAGAAATACAGTAAGAACAGTTGAGCACACAATACATATTGTAGATACTAGAGTATTTGTTTTTTGGTTGAGGCTATCGTGGAATTTTGTTAGATGAGGTATTATATATTACCAGTAATGCAGTATGCTTTCTTGGCCTCTTGGGCATAGTATGTTGCTTTCTCCTTGAACCACAATATCTTCATATTTCTAGGTTGCCAGTGGTTACTTAGTTATCACTCTTTATCCATAAATCTTGATGGCAACTATATGAAAACGAAACCATAGGTGATATGTGCTTTGATATTAAGTGATAGTGGCTGTGAATCTGTGATTGATATGTTACAGCTTCAATTTAAGATGCAAAGGGTGTAGATGTGTAGTGCTATATTTCTCAGCTTTTGGGATTTAGCTTCGTATGTTCACCTTGCCAATTTCAATATTCAGGTTGTTTTGGCAGCTCAGTTGTTTGGTTGGACTGCTCAGTTCCTCGGTCATGGTGTATTCGAGGTGAAATGAACCCTGATATCCTGACCTTATAATTATTGAGTTGGCAAATTTTAGCTTCTTACCATGCTTGAGCTCCTGACAGAAACGAGCACCTGCTCTTTTGGATAATCTCTTACAAGCCTTCTTGATGGGTCCTTTTTTCGTGTTACTTGAGGTTAACGACCTCACAGCCCCCTTTTAATCTGCAAGATTGTTTTTACTTGCGTGCTGTAGCTTTTCTTCCTAGCTTAGTAATCGACTTACACAGAGGATGTTTGATGATTTTCTCACAGGCTCTTCAGCAATTCTTTGGATATGAACCATATCCAGGATTTCAGGCAAAGGTGAAAGATATGGTGGGAGCTGAAATTAAAGCATGGCAAGAGAAGAAACAGAAGAAATCATCCTAAAGATCATGAATTCACATCTCAGTAAAAATGATATTCAGCTAATTGTCTTTATACGCATGTATTTACTCTTAAATGTAAATATAAATAAAATTCAGCTAGGAAATTCACAATTGAAAAAACGTGTTTGAAACGTGACATGAAACACAAATGTCTGCTGCAATCAACAAAGTTGATAAAATTGTTACTTATTTGTCTTAAATGTTACTGCTACTTATGTTTTTTAGTTGAATGGAAATGCTTAAGCATACAGTTGACAGGAGCTTATACTTGACATAGAGTGCCTTTAACATGGTCCAAGAATCTAGTGCCCGGAAATTTGTAAGGACGGCAATCATCAGTAATGGGAGTGTTATGAACAAAAGGGACAGCTGCAGGAGGCATAGAGGAAGGCGCATATGAACCTAGCTCATATAAGGTTTGTTTGGAGATGAATATAGGCATATGGTGGCATAAGGATGATGGCTGTGGTCATTGGAAGTGATACTGTGATACAAAGAAGAAAAGCTGTAGGTGCACGTCCGAGTGGAATTTGACATATCCGTGCAGCCTAGTTCAGTGGGGATCCAGTGTCACCTTTAGACGAACCCAATCATGTTCATGTGATAGTCATTAGTCAGTAATTATATTAGTCAGCACAACTGGGTTGAGCTTATTTCTAGAGAACAGTGGTTACTGGCTTGCGATTACTGCCTAGGGGGCACGGCCGTGCAACATGGAAAAATATTTACAAGAGTGCTTGTAAAGTAATCAAGAATTTATCATCATCATCGATTACTCCATAGTGCAACTTGTGGAGTTTTCTCCTGGAGTTCGAGTTCCTGGTAACCCGATATAACTTTTATCGCGTTCTTTTTTTGATTCATTGCTTGCTTTTCTCATTAATTAGTTACTTGTTATTTCTTGATCCCAGAGTTCAAAGTTACTTGAGGACTTGAGGCATGTAATCTCTTATCTCTAATTATCAACATTGTAAAATTATAGATAGTAGATATTAAAAAACCAATCTTGAGACGATTCAAACAAGAGATACATGAATATGTTTTATAGTAGCTATAAATCATAAAAGCTAATCAAAGTGTAGGGCGTATGAATAATGCAAAAGTCAAAGTGTGTCAACTAAAAAACCAGATTATGTAAATTGTACTACCACCATCTCTACACAAGCTTGTCAATCCATATGATGAGTTCTTTCCAATATATTAATCACAAAAATACAACACAAAATATGAGTAATTAGAATAAAAAATCATCAAAAACTTCGCAATGAACAAAGGAAGAAATCATGGATGTGATAATTTGCAGTAAAAATGGATCAAAAATTGACATGCAATTGTAAAAACTATAGCAAAAAGAGCTTGTTGTCGTAGAGAAATAATCCTTTCTTTTTTCTCTTGGTGATGAAATTCATCGCTATTTTTCATACTTAAATTAGGAGGAGAGCAGAGAAAAGCCAATGATATACAATCTTTATTTTGATATGTATATATTGGTTTTCCTATCACTTGTTTGTAACGTCCACCACTCCAAGCCTGTCATAATATACACCCAAATTAATACAAAAATTAGTGTATACATTAAATAAAACCATCGTACTAATTATGATTAATCTTATTGCAATGAATGATTAATTAAGAACACAAAAAAAGTTAGACAGCTCAAAAGGGTACTAATTAATCTAAGCAATGTAACATCCTTGAGTCATGATTATGTATCAAGGGACACGAGGGGCCTTCCATGTCAAAAACTGTTGGTCATGATAACCAATACGACGGGTGTGACATATACTTGCGTAGTAGTAAAGTACACAACAAACATAGTCAATTAGACGATTAGCCACCCCCAATTGTATCAAAGTTATGATTACGGTGATGACTTAGTCTGCTATATACAATACACTCGTTATATACAAGTTTTTCCTATGGGCAATTTTTTTTCCTGTTTGATATTTGAATCAATGTACTATAGCACAATAAAGATTATAGGCTAAAGTATTGTTTGTGTGATTTACCTGTAGTTGATCCCCAGCTGTGACAATCAATGCATTTTCAAGTGGAGTGAAAGAAATCCAGCCTTTCTTAGAGTAAACATGAAACTCAGAAGATCCATCACAAACATGCAATGATAATGCATGGGAATAATCTGACCCTTTGATCATCATCCTTATGACGTCATATCGGAGGGAACTAAGGCATTGATCAGCTGACACGTCATGGGGATGCTTGTAGATGTGGCATACACAATCATTCAAATTACTAGTATGCCCTTCACCATTTGGTGTATTGGGGTAGTTCTCATTGAGGATCAACATTATGTCCTTAGCAATCTTCTCAATTGATGTTGCTAAGGTCTCCATTTTGTCACTGCAATGTACATACATCATTCAATTTGTCAATCCATTGGGCTCGATTTTTTACAGTATGAAGGGAATGATGAAAACGAGTTTTAATCTATAACAATGCAAATATTCATTTAAAATTTAGTTGCTAACACTTTATAATGGCATTGAGTGAATGAGTGGTACAGTAATGAATACTGAATATATACGGGGAAAAAAAAATTCAAACCCCCCCCCCCCCCCCCCCCCCCCCCCGCGCATGCACACACAAACACAATTTAAACAGTGGGTCTATATCACATGAATCATGTCAAGTGACTTTGGTTTCATTTATTGCATGAAAACTCATTATTAGTGATTTTCATTTTTAATAATGTATGATAAATACAATGGCGATCATTCCAAATATTATAATGTAACTAGTGTGTAGCCCGGGCGATGCCCCGAGTTGCTAGTTTGTAAATAACGTTCGATTAATTTTTGCTTAATATATTGAAATCATCTTCAAAATTTTATATTTTGAAAAAAGTTTTGTATTAGGAGAACCATATTTAATATTTGTTACAAAATTTAATAAAAGTTTTTAAATTATCCTATGATATGTAACGAATAGTACAATTAAGAACTAATCATTTTATACAAGTTAATTATAATTGTGTTGGTTAAATTTACACAATATATGGATAGCTAAGGTGGTAAGACTTGTATAGTAATACTTGTTGGTCTCAAGTTCAAGTCTTGCTATAGACATTTTTTAGATGTCAAATCTAATTCTTGTTGTGGAGGTGACGTGACATATATTGATGACTTGGCACGTTTATATAGCTTAAAAGAGTGACATGTGACACATTCTTTTTTTAGGAACGCTTTTTAATATATAAGTATAGATGTGTAACTAAAGTATACTATGTACCATTCATAATACAATTTACTTAATTATCTTGTAAAAAATTAGCAATTTGTAATATTCAACTATTGTACTACATACTGCTTAAATATTTATACTCCCTCCGTGTTTTTTTAAGTGATACATATTGACCGGCACATAGTTTTAGGCAATTTAATTGACTTAAATAAAATAAGAGGTAAGTGGGGTAGTGGAATATTAAATAATTGTTAAAGAAAGATAGTGGGGTTAATAGTTTATTGAAAAGTCATATATGTGAGAGGAAAGATATAATAAAAAAGTAGTAGTGGGTTTGGGTGGGGACCATGAGAGGAGAGAGATATAATATTTTAATGTATTGTTTTGCCAAAAGAGAAAATGTATCACTTAAAAAAACACGGCCGGAAATGGAATATGTATCACTTAAAAAAACACGGAGGGAGTAATTAACTAAACAATCTCGTACATGAATATGAAATTATTTACATTATATGATCTCAATTCAGCTATTGAGAACTTCAATTTATGAGATTTGTGACTAAATGAAAACTTAATTTGCCAAATTTATGTATTCATTTTTTTTTTTAACTTGTTGACACCGTATTCATATTCAATTAACTAATTGTGGTGATGTCAATTTCTTTTGTCTCTTAATACCATTAATTTTGTCATCGGTGACATAAATTGCTAAATAAATAAAATACACAACTTGAATTATTCAAAAACAATAAATAAATAAACTTGAAAACAGAAAAAACAAAAAATGAAAAAAAAACGTAGTACTGATGATAGATTGACCGTTAAATACCTGAATTTTGAAAACTTATTTGGCCAAATTCCCTCCATTTTTACCTTAAAACCAAATCCCCTGCCCCAAACAAATTCCTCACCCATCTCATTCACAACCTCTTCTTGCTCCCCACTCACTTGATCCTCAAACCCGAACTCCATCTCCGTCGATCTCACCGCCATTCTCTTCTTCTCCGGCGACATTCTAAACACCCGTCCCGCCCGCCTAACCACCGTCTTCATCAACTCCGGCGAAATTCCATGATTGATCACCTGAAAACACCCAATTTCCGACAAAGAATCCCGGATCTTCGAAACTAAATCATCTTTCGCAGAATTCAAGGCCTGAAAATCAATATCTAGAATATCCCTGAATGGCTTTTGTCTTGGGAAGATTCGATCAGGGAGGATAAGGTCCGGGACCCGAAGGCTGTGTTCTAGGAACTCTGTTAAGACCTCATCGTTCGCCACGGAGGAAGCACGGCGGCTTGAGCCGATTGGGGATGGCGGCGGGGCTCGAAAATCGAAGGTGTTTGTTTCCTTTTCTTGGTGATTTTCAGGGGAAATTGTTGGCATTTTTTTTAATTAAATCAACAATGAAAAAGCTAGAAGAAGCTAGAGCTAGTGATATTTTTATTTTATTTTTCTTTTTTGGTGTGAAAATAGGCTTGTGTTTAATCACTATATAAAATCTACATGAAATTCTATTTTTATAATTTTATTTTATGAGTTACTATAGACAGCAATGATGGGATTGTCTGAAACATTAATGGATAAATATATAATCATGTTTTTAAAATTGGGTTTACTTTAATTTGTTTGGGAATTATAATTAGAGGAACAAAATAGTTGGAATAGCTTTTGTAATTTATAAAAACTTTACAGCTAGCTAAGCTTTGTTAAATTGGTGGGGTATAAAAGGATTAATTTGGAGGACTAATAAGATGAGAAAGAAAAAGGGTTGATTAAAGGGGATAAAGGTTTCAATCAGAGTTAGCGCCAAAGAACTGCAGTATACTTTTCTACTTTCAATCTATGAATATAGTAAGATATTGCCCTGTACGTGCACTACTGTTGTTCATCAAAAGGGTGTTGCAATGTCGGATCTCAGATGTAATATGAAATCGGTCACACCGGGCCACCGGAGGCAATTTGTCGACCACAAGGTTGAATTGCTTGATTGGGGTAAAAATAGGACTCTTTGCCAAATTGATACTCGGATCAATTGAAGTTCGAGTTGTGTTAAGATGTTTTAAACATGAAGGTGTCTAACGTACGAAATATAAGTTTGGTTGGTTAAAACGAGTGTATACGTGTTTGTTTGTTTTTTTTTTTTTTTGAAACAACGAGTGTATACTTGTTAAAAGGAGTTATAAGGCTACAAGAAAATAAACAATAATGAAGGTGTTAGTTTAGATGAACTACTACAAGAGGGGGGGTGAATGGTAGTAGGTTCCAATCGCGGAACTTAAGCGGAAATATACAATTAAAGCGTAAAGGAACTTAAAGCACACAGCAAGTTTTACGAGGAAACCATCCAGTGCCCAACTGGAAGTAAAACCTCGGCCCTATTGGGACTTATAAACAAATTCCACTATAATAGGCAACTCTCCTAGTACAACCTATTACACAGACCTTTGCTTCGCAAGTTCCTCTTAAGACACTTGCTAATTGATAAGAACCTATCCTATCAGACCTAAGACAAACTCAGGCACCTTTTTCGACCCAAGACACACTCAGGTTCCTTTCTCGACCTAAGACACACTCAGGTTCCTTTTTCCCACTTGCAACCCAAGACACACTCGGGGTGACTAACTACCACTCGAATTTTACGAGATTTCAAACTCATCACTTGTGTGAATTTAAGAGAATTCACAATCTCACCCCAAAATACAAAACACTCAAAAACCCTTTTTCCCATTACAAGATCTCATTGAATATCCCTAAATACATATCTATGAATAAAGAGATAAAACTAATATGTTGAACACTCGAGACCTGTCTGGAACTCACTGGACATACTGTAACCAAAACCTGATAGGAACTTTGACCAGGAGAACTGACTTAGCTTCGTGGTGAAGGCTAAAACCATTAAGCACGACCACTACACTTCGTCAGCCTCAACTTTGAATGAATACATATGAGCATATTTATAGTACACTCGAATTATTCATTTCATCTTGAAAAAGATAGATTTTCTGAAAAGATAAGTTTAAAAGATATTTTCTAAAAACAAGTTTTCCGAAAATATATCTTTTTGTTAAGAATAAAATCTGTCAATAATAATAAGATAAACTTAGCATAAAATCAGCTTTTATTCCAATCTTATCTTTTAGTTTAAAAATACTTTTTAAACAAAATTTATCTTTTTCCAAAAGGGATTTATTAGAAGATAAATATCTTTATTCAGTAAAACCAAATCCCTAAAAGATATGCACGTATAAGGTAAATATATATATCATTAAAACCGACTTTTAACAACGTGCACACTTAAGTTCCTATTAGGTTCCTGAACTCTGACAGTCTCCGAGTTCCTGACAAGTCAGTTACTCTAATTTCATTGACTGTTTGGAGTTCACCTAGGTTCTATATAGACTTGTTCCAGACCGACTTTTATGTCCAACATACTTACATGAATCCTAGAGCAATATACTTCTATTTCTCTGTCTTCATGTTGCTTCTCTGAAACTCTTGTTCTGGAATCCTGTAGTCTTGATATATTCTGGATCTTAGGGTTTGCCCCAGCATTACACCAGAACCAGATCGTTACAACCCGTTTTGAAGTTCCTGTTAAGAAACTTCTGGAAGTTCCATTTCTGGAACTCTTCTTCTAACTTTACTTGTATCCTCATGGATCTTCTAAAGTTCCTCTGTTTCAGTTCCTACTTCAGCCCTCAACGCTTACTGAACCTGCAAACATCACAACACTAGAAAATCCTTATTAAATGGAAGTTTGCTCAATTCTTAACATCATCATCAAAACCTCATAAGGGTCAACAAGTTGCCCCTTTTTAATGATGACAAACTGAGCAAACTTCTGAGGATAACAAAGTAACTCAGAAGGTTAGTTTTTTTCATTTATAAAAACAGTAAAGAAAACTAAACTAAATTAAAAGACTCCTACACATACATGACATATATATGTATAGGATACTTACCTCGTGAAGCTAACATATGTAAACACCTATTTACATAGTTACCTTCATGGTTCCTTAGCCATCATCATGCTTATCAACCGTAACACTTATCATTGTTCTTGTTCCTCTATTGCTTATCCTATATTGCTCAAGTTCCTTATATATATACTTGTCATTGCTCAGGTTCCTTGTATCCTGTTCCAAACATAACTTGCTCTTTCTATGCACAACTTAACATACACGTTAGATAGATAATCATCATTAGTTTATAATCATCAAAACCTAATTGCTCAACAGAAGGAATATAGATGTTGTGTTGTAGCAACATCTATGGTTTTCAAAAGTTAAAATGATATTTTATTATGATAAATTTGCTTTGGTACAAAATTACTACGTATTGAAATTTGGTTAAGGCATGTAATTCTAGTATGATGGCCTGGAACGTAAACTAACTAACCCCAAAGTATATGGGGTCGGAATGAGTGTCCCAAAGCCACCTTTAGATTGGAGTAGCATTTAGAGGGATAAAAAATTTATTAAAATAAAGGTGGGCGATTGCAAATTTATTTATGTTGTTTTCAGGCTTTCTTCCATATATACGACTAGTATAAGGGCTTGTTCATATTTACTGAAGTGAACTGAACTGAACTGAATGGAGCTGAAATGAATATTTTATGAGAGAAGGAAATTAGGAGCTAAACTGAACTGAGTTGGTTGGAGCTGAACTGAACTGAACTGATTGGAGCTGAACTGAACTGAACTTAACTAAAATTAAGCTGAAGTGAACAGGCCCTAAGTGCCGTGCAAATGCACGATTTTTACAAAATTTTATTACGAATGCAACATTTAGTTATTACTACAATAATTGATTTTAAAAATGAATTACATTACTTAACATAATAAAATAACTTCATTATATATAATACATTAACAATAAAACCAAGGTCAATACCCGTGCAAATACACTTTTAATCCCATACCTTGATAGGCACATGGGTAATTTACTTGATTATTTGTTTCATTTTTAGTGAATGGTGGAGAATTTATTTTTTGTTTTATTCGTACAACTATACTATTGTTATGATTATAGTCAATGGGTATTTTTATCTATATTCCTATAATTTAAACAAAAAAAAATGCTAATGTATAAATATATAATTTGATTAATTATTTAGGATTACATATTTTTATTATATTTACAAAAAATGAGGTGCAATGTGAATAAAAGTATAGATTCTTTACAACTTCATTTATTTTACTTTTCACCTAAAATTGTTGATGGGTTTATTCTTGAAAATAAAATACAAAGTACAACATAGGTATATAATTAGACAAAAAAGAATAATTTAAAGTTTTATAAATAATTACTACTTTAATACCCAATAAAAATGGTAAGAAAGATATGAAAATATATATTGGTAAAAAAAATTAGGCAGGAAAATTTTTAATTAGAAGATGACATGACATGTCATCTCAAAGTTCGTTTTTAGTATAAAGTTATAGATTCAATTGATGTCTAGATAAAAAAAAAAAATTGTTGTAAAAACTAATATTGGATGTTTTAAAGTTTTACCATATGTCACAAGTAGTGATATCATACATTTCATGAATGTCGTATATACTCACTACAATGACACGGTGTAGAAAAACTTTGAAATTTAGGCAGTGGCGAATCTAGCATATTATACAAATGGGTTAAAATTAAGTCAAATTTAAATAAATTATATTACAATTAATTATTTTGTAAAAAAATATTATAATTATTTATAATTAACAAATTACATGAAACTACGTATATATTATATTGGATATTATTGACACATATAATTATTAATTTGTAATGGATCGAGTAATTGGGATTGCTAAGCCACCTATTGTCAAGCAGTATTAGAGGAGGGGTAAGGTAAGGTTGTCTAACCAATTACAAAGTAATTGAACTTGTGAAAATTTTTTGTAAAAAAAATAAACACGGAGTACTTTAAAATTGAACAATTTTGTACAAAATAAACATTTAGTTACTAAAAATGAACATTTATTAAAATAAAATAAATGAACAATTTTTGTATTGATTGAAGGATATGAGGAGGTCTGGTGATGGATAATGTGAATTTGTGCTCAGCTATGAGAGCTACATAGTATCTCAAGATAAGCTCTCACAGCTGAGCATAAATTCACATTATCCATCACCAGACCTCTTCATATCATTCAATCAATACATATCCAGAATTTTGTTAGCAATAGTGGAAGCAAGATCCTTCATGTCTAGACTCATCAAAGGTTCAAATGGCTCCTCCATATCCTGCAACTCATTTAAATGATGTTAGACATTTGTAATAAAAAAACAATTGAGACATTTAAGTTAATCAACATAGGATGCTTACCTCAAGACAGATAAAAGTCTTCTGAATATCCCCATCACCATAGATCTCAAAGTGTCCCCCTTCACTTGGCTGATACTGCATTTATGATGTCATTATTATCACACTCAGAAACTTCAAAACTTAGAATATATGGGAAAACTATAAAGATTTATCTTGATATTAGCATGATTTTTACTAAATATGAGATATCTATTTTGCATGTTTTTGTTTCACTTATGCTTGTTTTTCACTTATTACATGGCTCAATATATAGTGGATGACTGAACAAGTAATTTAACATTTTGTCCCTTGAGTTTTACAACTCCCCCTAGCCGTGAAAATCTGTGAATTGTTTTTTATTCTACATTTGTTAGGTTTGTATGTGCTCTGTTTGCTAGGATTTGGAATGTACATTTTGGTATTGGAAGTATATATATAGGTCATTTAAAGCTATTAGGTGAGACTAAAGCTGCTTTGCTAGCAATCTTTTTCTAAGCTCTTGAGCCTCCTCACTGCTGCTTAATAATTGAACGCTATAGTGTTTTTAGAGCAGCTCCATAATGTTAAGTAAATGTAGTTGCTGTAATGGAAGAGTGTCCAATTAGGGATCTAGAGTCAGTGGTGAACTGAACTGCAGTGTGAATAATCATTGTAGTGTTAAGATCTAATGGCACAAGCCTACAAAGCCCTAGTAGCTATCTGTTTTGTACATTAGCATGGTAACATATCAAAGGATTTTGGCTGTGCTCTGTTTGCTAGGTTTTCTAATGTACATTTTGGTATTGGAAGTATATATATGTCATTTAAAGCTATTAGGTGAGACTAAAGCTGCTTAGCTAGCAATCTTTTTCTAAGCTCTTGAGTCACCTCACTGCTGCTTAATACTTGCACGTTATTAGCGTTTTTAGAGCAGCTCCACAATGTAAAGTTTATGTAGTTGATTAAGTATGGGAAGGGTGTCCAATCAGGGATCTAGAGTCAGGGGTGAACTGAACTGCAGTGTGAATAATCAGTGTAGCGTGAAGATCTAATGGCACAAGCCTACAAAGCCCTATTAGCTATCTGTTTTTTGCATTAGCATGGTAACATATCAAAGGATTTTGGCATTTTGTGTCCGACATTCAGACTTCATAGTCATGATGAGTTATTGTACTAAAAAGGCAACATGTATTAGACGTGAATCTATGCTTAGCTGTGATGGATAGCTCTAGTAGTATCTCGTAAACTTAGAAACTAGTATATTGGAGTACAATTGATGTAACTTGCTTAGTCCTAGTGAGGTTACATCTCATTTTAAAATCGTACACAGGTGCTAGCGTGATTACTGACTAGTCACTCTTCTCCAAGTTTAACTTGGAAATCCAAAACTTATCTGATGATTTTGATCATCATTTTCTGCTATGAACAATTATGTTGCTAGTCAGTTTTGTCTATTACAGGCTCAACTTGTGTTTTAATAAGATTTTTACTTCGTATGAGGTTTTTGCCCGGCATGTTTTTGTTCTGAGCACAAGTCTTGTGCTTGTTTCTAATGGCTCATTAGTGGATGATTGAGCATGTATCATTTAGTCGCTTGAGGTTTAGGTTTACAACTTCCCAAGCAGTGAAAAGCTGTTAATTGTATATTATTCTACTTATGTTTGTTGCTTTATTTAATGTTATGTTCTCTGTAACACAAGTCTTGTGCTTGTTTCTAATGGCTCATTAGTGGATGATTGAACATGTAACATCTAGTCTCTTGAGGTTTACAACTTCCTCGAGCAGTGAAAAGCTGTATATTGTATTTTATTCTACTTATGTTTGTTCCTTTATTTAATCTTATGTGCTCTGTCTGTTGAGATTTTGTGTGTACATTTTGTTGTTGAAAGTATAGGTCATTCAAAGCTATTTAGGTGGGAGTATGATTGTTTCACTAGCAATCTTTTTCAAAGCCCTTGTTGAAAGTATATATAGGTCGTCCTTGCTTCTGAAGGTGTTACTTAAATTCGTTTTGCATCACTATTGTTTTCTGTTTTTTGATTTTTGAAATCACATGATATATATCATATAATGAATCAAAAATTAGTCAAACTTATTAAAATCATGGTAATTTTGAAAACTGATAACAGAAAAGTGAAAACACCTTTTTTCTTATTTCCTGTTTATGGTTTTCAAAAAAACTGGAAACTGAAAACAAAAAACAATGTCAAACAACTACAATTAGTGGACTGCAGTTTTGGTAGTCGTAATAGTCTTGATGAAGAGCTTTGTGTGTAACATGTAGAGCTGTCAAAACAGACTCGAATTGGTGAACCCAAACTGTTTTGAAAAGGAACCAAACTGCTAATATATAGGTCATTGTTGCTTGTAAAGGTGCTACATAATATGTAAAACAAAATGCAGAGTATTGGAAGGGTTTTCAATTAGGAAATTAAAGCTACTACAATTAGCGGATTGCAGTTTTGGTAGTGGAGTAGTCTTGATGAAGAGCTTTGTGTGTTTCATGTAGAGCTGTCAAAACAGACCCGAATTGGTGAACCAAACTGTTTCGAGTAGGAACCAACTGCAAAGAACTTGTTATTTAATAATTGAGAACTTACCTGGACTGATTTTTTAAAATTTGAAATTGTACTGAGCCGAAATTTTGAGAATCTTTAGTTTCCCATACCTATCTAGTTGTCTAGTTGAACTGTTACAATCCAAAATTGAGAACCCAAACTGATTATGTCTGAAATTGATAGTAACTTGACCCATTTTAGACCGGAATCGTTTAAACCTGACAAATTGGAATCATTTGCAACCTTAACCCGTTGTAGTTTACGACCTATAATCCGTTATGACTGATCCGTTTATAACTCGTAATGCATTATGACCGAATCGTTAACTCGTTATGTATTAATCGTTTACAACTTGATTCTAGGAGCACTATTTGAGATTTTGGGCCAAATTTCATCCTAAAAAAAGAGTTAGTAAGGCAATGCATTTTTGTAGAGTTTTTGTTTTAGTTTGTATCCTCAATAGTAACAAAAGGGTTTAAACTATTGGAAAAATTGCCTAGAAATTGACACAGAAGGGATTATTCTAGGCAATTTTTCCTAAACTGTTTATATTGGTGCTTCGGTGGCCTATTTATATTGAAAAGCATTGGAATTTTGATGTCTCTAAAAGTCTCATGCCAAAATATTATCTTCCTTTTACACCAATAATGACTTATGTAGCCAATATTGTATTAAAAAAAATATATATATATATTCTCAAATCAAAAGCTAAATATAGATAATGAACCGTTTTCGAACCAACAGAGTTCAGCCCGAACCTAACTAGCTTAGACCCAATTAGGACCTGATTGAAATCGTAAGAAAAGAACCAAACTGAACGATATACTGATATACCTGATTGACACCCTACTTCATTAGAATAAATAACATACTTATTATATCTAGGGGTGTACATAAAATATATCGTACTTGTATTTTGTATCAGATGTCATAGTCACGATGAGTTATTTAAAAGAAAAAGGTAGTCCATAAAGGATTAAAGGCCACATGTTAATTGGGGATAATCTGAATTAATCGGTGTACTCTGGAAATCTACCAGTTATGATCGGAGGAGAAAATAATGGTGAGAATATTATTATACAAGACAACACAGCTACGCACTACGCAGTTGGGTGAATTATGGGAAGAATTCGTTACAAATTCTTAAATGGACTTGGTTCACACTAATTTATTGTGGACCACTAACATTAGAGAAACTATGATTATTTTATTTATAAAAAAAAAGTCACTATGATAAAATGAAGGTCACTATGTTGAAAATAAAAGTCATTTTTGTAATATATAGGCTATAAGAGGCTAATTTTTTTAATGATATATTTTATAAGGTCAATATAAATAATAAAGGTCACTATGATAAAATTAGGATCATAACATCGGACTTCAAGTTCACAATAGTATTAAACGTTAGAATGAGAAGAATGAGGGAAATTAGAAGAAAAGGGGGGGAAGATTACATTAAGAGAGTTGGAGGGAAATTAGTGGGGGTAATTAGAAGAAATTGGGTGGGATTAGTAAATAGTAGGTCATGTGACATGCACATGTTCAGTCAACGCCGGAAAACACTTGGTCAATGCCGGATTGTGACCCTCGGCTGTCTTCAATAAAAAAAATTTATAATCTGGTTTCTCCGTGCCAAAATTTTTTTATAAGGTGTTTCCCAACAAAATAGTTGTTATAAATGGTTTTTTCTGACAAATTTTCCTAAATTCATTAATCATTCAAGAGTAGAAGAATATCATTTGTCTTTGAAAATCTCAACCAAAATTTGAAATCATGCATTTATATCACTTAAAAGTTAAAACTAAGGATGGAGAGTGCGGAAATAAGAAGTATTTAAGAGCAACTCCAATGGTTGTAGCTAGGGACTTGATTGCAATTTTAAATAATCCCTAGCTAGTAGCTTGACCATTGGAGCAAAAATATGTAATTAGCTTAGTCAAGCAAATTTGCTTTGCCAAGCTAAAAGTCAATTAGTAATTAAGATAAAAATAATAAATTGATAATTTAAATAGTAAGCTAATAGCTTGAAAGCTTATGTGGCATGACAAGCTAATTTGACAATTAGGCCCTGTTCTTTTGAGCTTCTGGGCAGAGCAGAACAGATTTCAGCAGAGCAAAGCAAAGCAAAGCAGAGCAGATTTCAGCCGAGCCGAGCCGAACAGATTTTATTATTATTATTATAATTATTATTATTATTATTACTATTATTATTATTATTAAATATTAATTATTATTATTATTAAATATTAATTATTATTATTATTATTTTTTTATATTATTATTATTATTATTTTTATATAATTATTATTATTATTATTATTATTATTATTATTATTATTATTACTACTACTACTACTACTACTACTACAACTACTACTAATATTATCGCATTATTATTATAATCATTAAATTTTTAAAGTTAAATATTAATTATTATTATTATATTAATTGTAATTATTATTAAATATTATTTAATTACTATTATTATTAAAAATTAATAATTAGTATTATCTTTAAATGTTAGTTATTATCTTAATAGTAATTGCTATTATAAAAATCAATTATTGTTATTATAATTAATATTATTAGTTATAAGTATTATTATTACTATTAGTATAATTACTATTATTATTACTATTATTATTACTATTACTATTATTATTATTATTATTATTATTAAATATTAATTATTATTGTTATTATTATTATTATTGTTATTAATAATTATCAATAATTTATTATTATTATTGTTATTAAATATTAATAATTATTTATTATTTTTTTTATTTTTCATTAAATATCAATAATTAATTATTGTTATTATTATTATTAAGTATTAATTATTATTATAATTAAATATTAATTATTTATTATTATTAAATATAAATTATTTATTTTTATTAAATATTTATTATTATTATTATTATAAAATATTAATTATTATTAAATATTAAGTATTAATTTTAAAAAGTAGAGCAGAGCAGGGCAGGGCAGAGCAGAGCAAAGCAGAGTAAAGCAGCTCTAAAGAACGGGGCCTTAGCTTGCTATTGGAGTTGCTCTAAGTTGAGAAACTTAATAAATAATACAACTAATCAGGTTAAGGATCTCATTATGGTCTAAATCTGATCAAATGGGTCATCCAATCTAGATGCAAAGGAAGCACACATGAATTTCAAAGACAACATTAAGAGGTAAGTATCAGTCCTCATCATCCCAGTCGTCATTTTCCCAATCCTCATTTACCCAATCCTCTTTGTTTTTATAGTTTGGATTGTTTGCTTGAGATCTGTACATTTCTGCCACCTAAAAGTGTATGGGATGGTATCTGGGCATGACTAGATCACAAGAAGATGCTGATATGTTACAGAAAGAGGACATGTCGGCCTGCCGTAATTTAACACGTGGCAACAGAAACTCGACACTTGGCACAAAAGGTTGTGCATGGGTGAAAGCCACCTGTCAAGGTAGATTACTATAAATAAGTAGGTAAGACCTCATTAATGAGGACAGGAATTACTCTCTCTCTCTAATCTCTCTCTACTTTCTCTCTCTTACTTATCTTCTCTTCTCAAACACTTTCTGACTTTATCATCGGAGTGGTTATCCCCGGAACACCCCGGGGTTAGCTAACTTCTTCTCATTGTGTAGGTTCTCAGCTTGCCGATAGGAGTATCAGAATCTCAGGTCCGAGTTCCTGAAGGAGTTGGGATCAGACAGAAACAATTTCCGAGTTCCTGGAGGAGTTGGGATCAGACAGAAACAATTTGGCGCTAGAAGGAGGGGCAGTTGATCACTTCTATCGCCTAAGAACCTCACACAAAATATATATACAACAACAATAATCATGGCCGGAAACAATTTTAACAATGGAATACCAGTAGGACAACCCCAGGTGGAGATAGTAGACGAAACCCATACCCTAGAGGGTAATCAGTTCCATATGCCGATAACCCCCCCTGCAGGAGGAGGGGAGGCAGAGGATCCTATGGCGGCATTTACTCCAGATGAATTGGAAACAGCCGCGAGGGTGATGAGTGCAATGAGTAAGAAGAGAAAGGAGGCTGAGGCGGCACGGGCTGAAAGAGAAGCTGCCCAGGCCGATAAAGGAACATCGCACCGTCACCAGGGGGAACAACACAATCAGCTGGAGAACTCGTCAAGGAGACCCCGATATGAGTCGTCAGTAAGGACGCATACAACATCACGGCAGGATGAGCAATCCTCGAGTCGTGTTGTGAGTACCAGAACTCAGCAGCAAAGAAGCTCGCAAGTAGTAGGTCAAGCAGTACGTACGGTAGTGCAGTTAAGGGCATCCCCATTTGCCCAGCACATCTTAGATCAACCAATGGAGAAGGTGAAAATGCCGACTTGCAGATATGATGGAAGAGGGGATCCGGCAAGATTCATAACGTCTTATGAGGGACACATGATGCTGTACACAAACTCAGATGCAGTTTGGTGTAAGGTCTTTCCGACAACTTTGATTGGGGCTGCAGCCGATTGGTTTAACAATCTTGAAGTTGGATCAGTAGATAGCTTTGAAAGACTGAATGAGATGTTTGTAGGGCAATACGTCAGTAATAGCGTGAGGCAGAGAACTTCTGGAGAATTGATGGCCGTGGAGCAGAAACCAGATGAATCTTTGAGGGATTACATCAGAAGATTCAACAATGAAGCAAACACTATTCCGAAGTTACAACAGGAGATAGCCGTGATGGCTTTGATGAATGGGTTAGTTGATTCGGATTTCAAAAGGTATCTTACAAGGAAGAGTCTGCCGACATTGGCGGCAGCGTTCAGCAAAGCTCACGATTACATAAAGAGCGAGGAGCCGTTGAAGACGAGTAGTAGGCATATGGTGGCTGGAAAGGGGCAAAGTCAAAATGAGGGGACCTCGTCTGGAGGGAGCAGGCCGAGGGCTCCTGCCCCAGGAAGGGGAGGAGGAAGTCGGCAAGATACCAGACCGACAAGACTGCCAATGAGATACAGCACTTACACCCCCCTGAACACGCCAAGGGCTGCAATCTTCTCAGTGAATCAGAACAGAGAAGATTGGTCAAGGCCGATTCCCATGAAAGCAAGATCGAGGGACGTGAAGAAGTACTGTATGTTCCATAGGGATGTGGGGCATTATACGGAAGAATGTACCCAATTGAAGGACAACATTGAGGAGTTGATCAGGAAAGGGCACCTAGCACAATACCGGTTGAATACCGGCAGGAGTCTACAGCCAACACAAACAGTTGAGAGGCAGCAGATAGAAGCGAGGCCCGAAAGGACACAGGGGAGGATAGTCCGACAAGGGGATGCAGGAGTACCGCCGTTATCTACAGGGAGAGTGGATGTGATAACGGGGGGGCCGATTCACGGAGGGACGATTAGCGGAGCGAAAAAGCATTTAGCGGAGCACCGTCATCTAGTTTGTGCTTTAGATGTAGATAATCGTCCTCGGCCAGCATCAATACCGCAAGTTGTATTTACGGAAGAAGATGCACGAGGTGTAGTGTTCCCACATGATGATCCGTTAGTCCTGATAACCAAGATCAATGGGGCTGACATCAAAAGGGTGCTGGTGGATGGAGTAGTTCAGCGAACGTGTTGTTTATGCAGGCTTTTACCGAAATGAATATAGGAAGGCAATATTTGAAACCGGTATCATACCCTGTGATCGGTTTTAATGGGTCGACAGTGAGGCCAGAAGGGAGCATTGTGTTGCCTGTAAGGATTGGTGATGGACCACAAGCGAGGGATGTGATGGCAGAGTTTTTGGTGGTAGGTGTCAAGTCGGCTTATAACGCAATTATCGGCAGACCGATAATTCATGACATGCAGGCTGTTGTATCAACATACCATTTGGCAATAGCCTATGTATCAAACTTGGGAGCTGTGGAAAAGGTGTATGGAGGTCAGGTTATGTCGAAAGCCTGTTATGTAACAGCTTTGAAGAACCCAGTTGGTGATGCCGCAGTTCCATGCAACCCAACAAGGGAAGGTGAACCGACAGTGCAAGATTTGACAATGAAAATTTTTGATGCAAGACCTGAAGAAACACCAAGGCCGTTGCCGGGCGGAGAAACCGTCCAAGTTGAATTGCAGCCAGGCGACCCCAGTAGAACAGTGAAAGTTGGGGCAGATATGGACGTGGAGACCAGGTGTAACCTGATAAGTTTACTGCGCGAGAACGCCGACGTCTTTGCGTTCTCGGCCAGTGAGATGCCAGGCATACATCCTGAGATAATGGAACATAAGCTGAATGTTGATAGAAAGTTTAGGCCGATAAGGCAGAAGAAGCGTAACTTCTCGACTGAGAAAATAGAAGCGATCCAGGCCGAGGTGAATAAGCTCTTGGCAGCAGGGTTTATAGAACCCTGTACATATCCCGAATGGTTGGCAAATGTAGTAATGGTGAGGAAGCCGACAGGGAAATGGCGAATGTGTGTGGATTTTACAGATTTGAATAAAGCTTGCCCTAAGGATTGCTACCCATTACCTCGGATAGATAGGCTGGTAGATTCGACCTCTGGTCATGCCATGCTTAGTTTTCTGGATGCATTCTCAGGATATCACCAGGTCAGCATGCATAAGACCGACAGAAATAAAACGACCTTTATAACAGATGTAGGTGTGTATTGCTATAGGGCAATGCCCTTTGGGTTGAAAAATGCAGGGGCAACCTATCAGAAGTTGGTGGATAAGATTTTTGAGAAACAGAAAGGGCGGAATGTTGAGGTGTATGTGGATGATACGATAGTAAAGAGTAAGAATAAAGAAGACCATATAGCCGATCTGAGGGAGACATTCGAAACCTTGAGAAATTATCAAATGAAGTTGAATCCAGAGAAGTGTGTTTTTGGGGTGAGATCAGGGAAGTTTTTAGGTTTTATGGTTAGTGAACGGGGGATAGATGCAAATCCCGATAAGGTGAATGCGGTGCTTCAAATGAAACAACCAAAAACCATCCGTGATATACAGAGGTTAACGGGCAGGATGGCAGGGCTAACAAGATTTATCAGCAAATCAGCTGATAAAGCACTCCCGTTTTTTATGGTGCTGAGAAAGAATAAGGCATTTGAGTGGGGAAAAGAACAAAGTGATGCCTTAGAAGTAGTGAGGAATCATCTTAAATCTCTTCCCACAATTGCCAGACCTGAGAAGGGAGAAGTGTTACAATTATACGTCTCAGCATCACCAAAAACAATAGCGGCCGTTTTGTTGGTAGAAAGGAAGAGACAACAACAACCGATTTACTTTGTCAGCCATGTCTTGAATGCGGCAGAACACAGATATCCAGTTATAGAGAAGATGGCTTTAGCTTTACTGGTAGCAGCCAGGAAGTTAAGACCTTACTTTGATGCACATCCGATAGAGGTACTCACCAATCATCCCCTGGAGAAGTCACTGCGAAAAATGGATACGTCTGGTAGACTACTGACATGGGCAGTAGAGTTATCGGAGTATGAAATAAGTTACAAGCCTAGGACGTCAATTAAGGCTCAAGCATTATCAGATTTTATTGTTGAAACCACATACACAGATGAAGAAGAGGAGTTGGGAACATGGCAGGTATCAGTTGATGGATCAGCCACACCAACGGGGGCAGGGGCCGGAGTTGTGATAACGGCTCCAGATGGAAAAATATTTGAATACGCCATGAAATTTAAGTTCAAGGCAACAAATAATGAGGCCGAGTATGAAGCTGCGGTAGCCGGAATGCAGCTGTCAATAGCGGCAGACGCAAAACGGCTAGTTTTGACAACTGATTCTCAGCTGGTGTCAAGCCAGTTTAGTGGGGAATACGAAACTCGAGAGCCAGCAATGGTGAAGTACTTGGAGAAAATGAAACAGTTAGCAGCTCAGTTGCAATACTTTGAGATTAAACTGGTTCCGAGATTGAAAAATGCTCAAGCAGATGCATTGGCAAGATTAGCAAGATCAAGCTTCAATGACTTGGAAAGAACAGTTATGGTTGAGATTTTAAAACAGAGAAGCATAGATGAGATACCGGCGGATGTCAATTGTGTTGAAGTGGAGGATCAGTGGTACGATAAAATATTGGCATACATCGTTCATGGTGTAGGGCCAACAGATAAAGGGGAGCTGAGAAGGTTACAGAAGGACAGTGTGTGGTTCGTTATGTACCAAGGCCAGTTATACAAAAGGGGGTTCTCACTGCCGTTGCAAAGGTGCATAACGGATCTTGAATCCTCAAGATTAATAGAAGAATTGCATGAGGGAAGTTGTGGTAATCACCTTGGAGCAAGAGCTTTGTCCAGAGAGGCAATGAGAAGGGGATATTACTGGCCGACAATGAACGCAGATGCAAAGGCTTATGTTAAAAAATGTGAAAAGTGCCAAAGGTTTGCCCCAGTTATCAACTTGCCCCCGAACGATCTAACTCCGATACTGAACCCAATCTCTTTTGCCCAGTGGGGAATGGACATAGTAGGCCCATTCCCATCAGCCACAGGCGGAAGAAAATATCTGATAGTGGGAATTGATTACTTCACCAAGTGGATAGAGGCAGAACCAGTAACGAAGATAACGGCATCGGAGGTGAAAAAGTTGATATGGAAAAACATC
Source organism: Chenopodium album (assembly GCF_948465745.1). Lineage (NCBI taxonomy): Eukaryota > Viridiplantae > Streptophyta > Magnoliopsida > Caryophyllales > Amaranthaceae > Chenopodium > Chenopodium album. Next base: position 26,720,935 of record NC_137860.1, on the reverse strand, counting down.
TTCACGAGGTTCGGGTTGCCGATGGCGATGGTTTTTGATCATGGAACTCAATTTGACTGTAACCCAGTCAAAGATCTCTTAAAGATGTATAAGGTAAAATTTGCTTATGCAGCAGTATGCCACCCACAGTCTAACGGCCAGGCAGAAGCAGCAAATAAGCAGATAATAACGGCAATTAAGAAAAAGATCGAAGACGCAAAAGGTTTATGGGCAGATTTGATACCAGAAATATTATGGGCCAACAGGACAACGATGAGAGAAGCCACAGGTGAATCCCCTTATACTCTGGTTTTTGGAACGGAGGCAGTCATACCAGCAGAAGTCGGGTTGCCGACATTCCGGATTCACCATTACTGTGCAGATCAAAATGATTTACTCCTACGGCAACAGTTAGATTTCTTGCCAGAGCTAAGAGAAAAAGCAGCAGTTAAGTCAGCTGTCTTTAAAGAAAGAATGTCACGGGCCTACAACAAAAGAGTATCACATAGGCCGTTAAGCAAAGTAGATCTAGTATTACGAAGAACCGCAGCAACCGGTAAGGGTAATGAAGTTGGGAAGCTGACTGCGAATTGGGAAGGGCCTTATCGAATAAGGGATGTCGTCATCCAAGGGTCATTTTATCTAGAAACCCCGGATGGGACGCCTCTAAAAAATGTATGGAACTCGGCTGTATTGAAAAAATACTATGTGTAATGAAAAAATCTTTATTTTTTGAAACTGATATCAAAAAAGATATCGGTGATGAATGAAGAAGTATTCAGACAACACGCATTGAAATAGGCATCCTCCATTTAACAGAACATCGTTAAGTGGGATGGACAGCTAAAAACCGCTTCCATGAAGATAACAGTTATACAACCTGATCAGTTGTATACGTTAACTCATGAGGTTGCTGGTTCAAAATATAAATACCGGCCAAATCAATTCGAGTATACGCCGACATGAGGCGTAGCTCAGAACATGATCGCCGAGAGGGTACCTAACTGGCTAAAACAACACAGCAGTAGGTGACCAGTGTTATAATCTGAACCACCAACAACCGTTTGCTTTTATGTTCGCAGCTCAGTGTGCATAGCTCTAACGTGAACTATGTACACTGGGGGGGACAAGGAATGATATGGCGTTCATATGCGTTGTGATATCCATAGTATGCTGATAAGTTTTTAAAGTATGCTGGTAATTTTTATATGCAATTTCTCGAGCCAGGTTTTAGATCTGGTATCTTCGGAAGCTGGCGTCTTTAAAAAGGTTTCTAACTGGAAGTTTTCGGATTTCAGACAAAGCATTAGGTAAGTAATTATTTTTTGCAATTTTTTATGCGTTGAAAACTAGCAAGGCGAGGCAACATGATTATCATAACCTTGTTTAAAAACGGGCAAACTAGAAAATGACAAATAAAGAACAACACAGTTATGATAAAAGTGTAGAATTTTGAAGGCAATCGGCAGACGATAAAAACAAAAATAAGTTTACACAACAGATAAAATTAACAGTCGACAGGCATCACCACAAAAGAGGGGTATATGCCGATAAAACAGCACTGCCAAAACATGTTCAAACATACAAAAAACAATAAAAGAGTTACGGCTGGTAAGGCCCAATGATACAAGACCCACAAGAGGATGTCGGTGATGACTGCCCGCCCCTTCAAGATTGAGCATTCTCAGACACTGGGGAATCCAAAATGCTGGGGTTGCTGGGGCCGTCATCAACAGTTGGCGCCAGGTTATACAAGTCCTCATCAGAAAATTGCTGCGCCTCAAAGCCAGAAGGGATCTTGTAGGCTTCCTCGCCGAAAGCCTTTTCAATTTTTGCCCAATCGTCCTTCTTCCAACCGGCGGCGTGGGCAATACATCTCTGAGCAGCGGTCCAACCTCCATCAAAACGATCTTGGAGTTTGGAGCAGAACTCATCAGAGGCTAGATAACGGCCGACCGCTCTCCGACGGATACCAGGTTTGTCGGCTTCCATCTCTTGAACCTTTTCTTCAAGGCTCTTAATTTTAATCCTGGCATCCCGGAGATCTTTTTCAACTGAGGGAAGCCGCTCAACGGCCTTGTTTTTCTCAGTGATCTGAGTCTTCAAACTTTGCACCTCTAGCTCGAGATTGGCAACCCTCTCAGCCTTGACCTTCAGCTCCGACATCTCCCTGTCATCTTTTTCTTTTATTTTCCTCAGATCATCGAGGGCCTTTTCAGCATTTTTGATGACCTCCTGCATGGCACTTTCGCTGGCAGAGGCTTGATGATGTTTCTCCTGGTAGTAACGATACATCTCAACCAGCTCTGTGCCAGACATGACGGCCTATAGAAATGTATATTTAAGTAAAAGTAGGGAAGCCGAGAACGCTACATAAAAATGTATATATAAAGAAATAAAATAATCATATGTGTATGTACCTTCATCATGTTGTGCATGTGGATAGCAGCAAGGGGGCCGATTGGACCAGCAGGTCTGTCCATTGGCAGTGTCAAATTGCTCAACAACCGATAACCGAGATTTCCACCTTGCATTGGGTCATCGGTTATCATAGATTCGTTCCGGCCGACATCCATAGCAGGTTGCCAACGGTCGCCGGAATGGCCGGGAGGGACAACAAACCCCTTCAGAACCTCATCTGAAAACCTTCCAGAAACACGCTCAATCCATTGATTGGACCGATAAGTCAAGGCTGGGATGCTGGAATCCGACCCAGCCGTTGTAGGAGCAATTGCGGTGGTTGCCTGAGGTTGACGGGGAGATTCAGCAGAAGTGAGATCTTCGATCTCAATACCCTGAATAACCTTCTTCACAACGGCCTCAGGGCTTTTAGCTTTGTTGACAGTCGGGGTCTTTTCAGGCACCGACTGGTCCTTCTTCTTCTCGGGCGCCGATTGATCTTTTTTCTTTTCGGCACGCCCTTCAGGTTGCCTGGGGCTGGAGATCACAATGCCACCTCGCCGATTGGCTAGAGTTGTTAGCTTTCTTTTCTTGGCATTATCATCGGCCATGATCTCAGCTTTTCTCTTGGCACTAATGGCTGGAGCACGCCCGCAGACGGAAGCAAGAGTATCGTAGGGGTCGGAAGCTTTGGGGCAGCGCCTGATAACCCTTGTCCCGTCAGAAGATAGGCCGAGTTGTCTGTTATCCAACTTATCAATACCTGGTAAAAAGGAATGTAAATTCAATCAGTTAAATGCGAATATATAAAAAAAATAATAATAATAATAAAAGGGTAAGGAAGGTAACGCTAAACAAGTAAACTACGCCGTTTTCATTATGAAAATAAGAACATGAATAATTAGTGAATAACAGTAATAAAACCAAGAAGAATAAGCTATACCATGCTGGTCAGTCCAACAAAGACCGACACGAGATAGCGGCGCGTTGCCCAGAATGTAACTCACATTCGGCACCCACACCGCAGGAATTAGACGGACCTTGCCGTCGCCTTCATCATGTTCAGAGATGTCAAAGTGATTGACAACCCTTTCTTCATGCTTCCCGAGATCTCTCTCGGGGATTGAATCAAAATGGGGATGAGGCTTGAAAAAAGCTCTCCTCAAAGGAAAATCCTCTGGAACTGACATAAAGAAAAACTTATCCTTCCAACCTTTGCAGCTAGATAGTTTAGGATGGACGGTATATTTGTGAGGTTGGGTATATAAAGACCACTACCCATCTGATTGACCATCTCTCTTTAGGGTAATAAGCCGTCTGAATACATTAAGGGTTAGAGGGAAGTTCCGATATAGCATAACCCAAACTGTAGCAATAACGGCACGAATAGTTTGAGGGGTTAATGAACCAGGCAAACGTTCCAAGCCTTCAAGATTTTAGCAACAAAGGGATGCAGAGGAAAACGGAGGCCAAAATCCAAGTGCTTCATGTAAACAGCCACGGAACCAGCTGGACAATCCAACACTGAAGCTCCAGATGGAGGGAGAGACAACTCGTACCCATCAGGTAAGTTAAAGAACTTTTTCGCACGACGGCAATAGTCCTTTGTAATTGCAGTTTTCCTAAAAGCTTCACTTATCTTTTCCTTTGCAACTTTTCCGTTGTTGGCAAGAACTATAGGTTGTCGGAACTCAGCCCTATCAGTCTCAGAACTATACCCCTCGTCCAAATTCTCTTCCTGGATAACCTCGGCCGTTAAGTCAACGATATCATCCCTACTCTCATTATTTACACTGTCTTCCTGAGCGTCGTCATCTCTTAAAACTGAGTTGACGGCAGAATCATGAACAGGAGATGACGGACCTTCTTCAGGGGTCAAAGGGATGTCATCCTCAAGTTCTTCTTCAGAAGAACTTACAACCTGACCTTGTCCAGGTCTTTTACTAGATTCCGCTGCCTTGGCGGCCTCAGCTGCTTTAGCTGCTTTGGCGGCCTCAGCGGCTTCACGGGCGGCAGCTCGGGGTTGATAACTTGTACTCTTTACCCTTGGCATAGTGTTTATACCTATATTGCCAACGTTAGTGCCGTATTGATTAAAATATCGTCTCCCAGTAAAGCTGCGTAAGTGATAACGGACACTAACAGGTTCAACGTCAAGAAATTCAGTATCGGCAGAGATATCAGGGTTAGTAGGGTGAAGGGCACTTTCACGGTGGGCAATGGTCCTATGTATCATAAAAGCGCGTTTTTCTTCTTCAGAAGTTAACGTCTCAAAAGGGTAGTCAATATTATCAGAAAGGGAGGACGAATTACCTTGATTACTACCGGTTTCTTTGCCTAAAGATTGTCTAATTAAACGACGCCTAGCAGTACTAAGGTTAGGAAAATTTTCTTCAACACTATCTTCAGACATTTAATTGAATATACGAAAATAAAATAGCATGAAAAATCAGGGGTTAGGGTACGAAAATACCTTCGATGAAAATCGCTGATTTAATGCCTCTAACTGGTAAAGAAACGACGAAGAAAAAGAAGGTATGCCCGAGGAGACGGAATTCACAAACCGAACGCAAGGAAGATAAGAAAGGAAAGAACTTTGGTCGGCAACTTAAACTTTTTCGAGAGAAAACTAAGAAGGAATGCGAAGAAGAAAATGGCGAAATTCTGATCTAAAGAGGAGAAACTGAGTAGCCAATTGAAGTGGAAGGCGGTTCAGAGATCCGACGGCTGCTAATTGACAAACTTTTTCAAAAAGCAGCGGCAGGATTTGTGACACGTGTAAAAATTTTCCCGCCCAAACAAAAAAAAAAGAAAAAAAAAAAAGAGAGGAGAAGAAAAACGGTTACACTACCATAACGACCACTCTGCACTGAATTGACCTTGTAACCTATCGGCATACAAGGTCACTTGGGGAGGAAAACGGAGTTTTTCGCTCCCAGGGTTTTTATACTGAATTGACCTTGTAACCTATCGGCATACAAGGTCACTTGGGGAGGAAAACGGAGTTTTTCGCTCCCAGGGTTTTTATACTGAATTGACCTTGTAACCTATCGGCATACAAGGTCACTTGGGGAGGAAAACGGAGTTTTTCGCTCCCAGGGTTTTTATACTGAATTGACCTTGTAACCTATCGGCATACAAGGTCACTTGGGGAGGAAAACGGAGTTTTTCGCTCCCAGGGTTTTTTATATAATGAATTGACCTTGTAACCTATCGGCATACAAGGTCACTTGGGGAGGAAAACGGAGTTTTTCGCTCCCAGGTTTTTTATAATGAATTGACCTTGTAACCTATCGGCATACAAGGTCACTTGGGGAGGAAAACGGAGTTTTTCGCTCCCAGGCTTTTTATACAGAATTGACCTTGTAACCTATCGGCATACAAGGTCACTTGGGGAGGAAAACGAAGTTAATGAAACTAATGAGTTAATGAAATTGATGAAGAACACGGCGTTACGGCACAACAATTATCCTATTACATAAATAGAAATAATAAAAGTACTACAAGTAGCAAATTAACATAACACTTCTCAGCAAAAGAACATAGAGCTTAAAAATATATGAATATGTACAAGTTAATCTGCCTGGATGCAGGCCAAGCGATTAAAATGAACTATGAAAACGGCAAGACTAGTAATGAAACTTTGTTAGTAAGCAGTACTTGACAAAGTACAAGAAACGTTGTTACAATAAAATTTCCACTTTAAAGAAGAGTCCGAAGAATGGGATGTGGAACCCAAAGTTTGTTTTGTTAGGTTCAGCTTGTCTCCCATGATTAACTGAGCATGATGATGAATGATCATACGTCCTCACTTGGGGGGCTAATTGTATGGGATGGTATCTGGGCATGACTAGATCACAAGAAGATGCTGATATGTTACAGAAAGAGGACATGTCGGCCTGCCGCAATTTAACACGTGGCAACAGAAACTCGACACTTGGCACAAAAGGTTGTGCATGGGTGAAAGCCACCCGTCAAGGTAGATTACTATAAATAAGTAGGTAAGACCTCATTAATGAGGACAGGAATTACTCTCTCTCTCTAATCTCTCTCTACTTTCTCTCTCTTACTTATCTTCTCTTCTCAAACACTTTCTGACTTTATCATCGGAGTGGTTATCCCCGGAACACCCCGGGGTTAGCTAACTTCTTCTCATTGTGTAGGTTCTCAGCTTGCCGATAGGAGTATCAGAATCTCAGGTCCGAGTTCCTGGAGGAGTTGGGATCAGACAGAAACAATTTCCGAGTTCCTGGAGGAGTTGGGATCAGACAGAAACAAAAAGAGAGAAATTACTCAGCGCAAACACTTGGACCTGCTCATAATGTCAAACTCATGCATGTACATCCTAGGAACAAAAAACTGAACTAGAATAACTTAGTTTAGCTAATTCACCTGAACAGATGATGTTGCGTCTTCTGGAGCTTTATCTACTCTAAGACGAACAAAACGAGGAAATCGCAGTGAAATTCCCTAATAACAAACATAAAGTATGAGAAACCACACAAGAGGTAGAATTACTATAAGAGCATGTACTCAAACTAGAGTTTATGACCGACCAACTCAAATTGGCCAAATAAGATAGTGGAGGGTGAGATACTAAGGCCCGATTGAAAGTTTAAGAAAAAAAGTTCAGTTAAAGGGTTAACAAGGGCTACATAAGTAATGTAACAACCAAAATAAGTTGTAATATATTCACTTAAGTTCAAGATAGTTCAGATTCATGTTTTATTGTATTAGTTTGACTTTACATTGTACTACTGCTTTCATAGTGGTTAATCGAATGCACCCTAGACATCTTTCTTGAACAAAAAGATGGAAAACAAATACACTGCGTACCCTAGTAGGATGTACTTCACCAACTGCAGCACGATGAGCAGGACTAATAGTTAAATCAGCTGCTCTGACCTCCCAAACCTGCAAAGAGCAAACTAATTGAGCAATGTAAAAGACAATTTAATTTAAGCCAATTTAATTTATGTGAATTGAACAATTGTAATAATATTTTAGGAAAAGTTTCTTATTGAAATCTATTACTATAATTTCTCATTTTATAGGGAGACAAAGAGATGCAATCAATAATTAAAATTAAATACAATATTGGAATATATTTTCTCCGTTTTTCAATACTTGCAACACTTCCCTAAAATGGAAATGTCAATATTTGCAACACACTATAATTGAAAAGTTATTTTGGAGAAAAATTGTACTATTTCCCTTATTTAAATCTCGTGACCTACTAAATTATTCCTAACCTCTCACCTCATTTTAGAGTATATTAAATCATGTGAACCCCACTTTTCTTAAATATGGTGAAAAAGTGTGTTGCAAGTAAAATGGAGAAAGTAGTAACAAGCAAATCACTTGTATGCATAAATGAAATATGTACTTCGTATATTATATCATCTTGTAATACTTAAATCTCCGACAAGTACAAATTTCAATGATTGTGATTTGTAAATTAGTGTTACTAGTTAACCTCAAATAATGCACATCCTTAAACCTAAGAAAAATTGGATATACAAAATTTGGTTAAATGGCACATGAAAAATAGAAAAAAAACAGACACTTGGTATTCTATTAGTAATCACCGTACTAGCTGATAATAAGCCTCTTATGTAGGATAAATTTTCCTTTATTGGCCTCTAAAACTTCAGTCTCTTACTGCACCGATCTTTTAATAAATGAGGAAATAGTAGTACATAATCACATGTTCAAAGAAACATTTAAAGTTTTTGAGAGTGCATATGTACTTAGCAAATCCTACTATTATATAGGGGGCTCAATCAATAATGGGTACTGCAGAATTTTCAGAAATTTACCTCAGAGGGCTCAAACCAGGCATCTGGTTTTAGGGTATTTCCATATCGAAAGTATGGCTGGACAACAGTCAAAAAATTAACACGTGAGGTTCCAACTATTAAATTCCTAAAGACAAAGAGAGTTTAGAAACAAAAACAAAAAGGAAGAAATTAGAACCTTTGGAACAGAAATCACTTTAGATTGAAGACTGGAACAACATTTTTTAAGCACTTCCTCAGAAAATCCAGAACCTGTAACAGTTGAATGCCCCCAGCACAAACATGAAGAATGAAGACAATACAAATGTAATACACAAATACACCAGAGTAGCAACCAAGGAACAGCAACACATTACCGATTTTGCATGTGCTCTGGAACTCATCATTTTGACGATCATAACAAGCAAGGAGAAACGAACCATAAACACCTGTAAATTTAAGTTATATAAGATGGACCAGGTCAGTAGGTCTTAGCAGAAAAGAGAATAGATTTGCTAAATTATTATTATGCAAAACGCATAATTCTGTAGTAGTCATTAAAGTGTTTTTGACTGAACACAGACTACTAAATTATGTTATGGACTGACTTAGTTTTTCTGATTTAACGACTAATTAAGAGATGAACGCTAAATAATTTAGATTAATAATGGCAGAATTTGGGTACAAAAGGATAGATTAATAGCTTAAGGCTATCACTCTCTTGATAACTTTAGGTTATCACTCTCCTAGTAACTTGAGGTTACTACTCTCAACATTTTTCCTCACAATTCACATGACATCCTACTGCATATAGTATCCCTATTTATACTAAGGTCAAGTGACTACTACCCTAAAAGCATTAGACTTCCCAAAATACCCTTCCTAATGTTGGTCTATTACAAATTACAAAAAAGACAAGTTTCATTTTAATAAACATATTATTATTAAAAAATAAATAAAAATTAGACAGAATATACTAAAAGTGAATTTTGTGCAGAACTACCTATTTTTCACAACTATTTGATGATTATTATAAGGTTTTTTTTTTGGTTGTTGGTGTTGACAAATAACCACCTATTATCAACTTTATTATACCTCCATTCCTTAAAAATGTTCTCATGAAATTAGGTCACCACTCACAATTAAAGAGAATCTTCTAAATTATTTTCTAATATATAAGAAAAAAAAATAATCATGTGAGGTCTTATTTTGATCATCTCAATGAGTAGTTTACGAATATCAAACTTTTATATTTTTTTCAGACATGAAATTAGATATATTAATAAATTAAAATCTACACTGGCAACGTGGCAAAAAAAAATAGGAACATCATTAACGAACATCATGTCACATGAGCCACGCACCACCGTTTAACCGAACCACCGCATCATGCAATGCTAAGATTGTGTAACCACCAGATTGCGAACCTTCCCTTCCTTTCCAATGACCGTTTTGATCTCCGACAACCCCAACGCAAACCACAATACCCTCAAAACCCTCACTAACGCTGGAGTTGGGATTATGGGTTAGGTTTGCATTGATTTTGGGGAGTGGCAGGGGAAGGGGAGGCGCGTGCTTGGTGGCAGAGGAATGGAGGGGTAGTGGGAAGAGAAGGGGATTGATGGCTAGGGATGGAGGAGAGAGAATGGTGTGGCGGCGGTGGAAGCTGGGTGGTGGACTGGTGGTGGTGAGTCAAGGGTTTGGGTTAAATTTTTTAGGGGTAAGTAATTTATTGAATTATGGTTAAAACCACGTATGGCTAACCATTTAATGGAAAAGGGTCACTAATTAGAATTATACCAATCTTTAGGGCCACTAGAAATTATGACATTTTTTTTATCCACCAAATAGAAAACGTGGAACTTGAGGGCCACCATGAAAAATTTCCCAAAGTTTTATTAAATGAAAAATATTAAGGCTGCAAACCATCAACAACTATCATCTGCAAAACTTGTAGAAAGGACAATGAGAATGTAGAATGGATGGATACTAAATAAAGAAAAATTATGTTCTTACCTGTCCATATAATCCTTTTTCAATTTAAGCCAATTATTAGATCGCTTTGCTGGTTCATAGGTAGCCTCTTTTTCCAAAGATTTGACCATCAACCCCTCACAACTGCAAAAGAGAACAAAAGAAATTAGACTAAAAAGAAGAGCTAGACGCAGATGTACTGCAGTAGGCCCAACATATGAATAGAATCCAGAACTGCATCTAACTTCTATGGCCAAAGTTCTAAGCGTATGAAACACAGCTCAAGGCCCAAAAAGCAACATTAAAAGTAATTCTGAATTAGGAGTCACCCAGCACTGATGACTACTATTGGCTTACATTTGTTAATTGAAAGGCACATTAGCAACAATAAAATCATACCATGGACCAACACACAATAGGCTTAGAGACAAAAACAGCTATAAAAACAATACTCTAATACCGAAATATCAACTGTGAACAGACTGCAACATAAATAAATAAATAAAATATCCCACTATGAAAATAAGCCATAGCCAAGGTCAAAGGAAAGCTCTAAATCAGCATCCATCTGTATATAAATCACTTCTGCTAAAGGGAAAGAGAGATCTCTTTTAAATCCTTTCGCATATACAACCCGAAATTCATCTTTCTTGTCTACAGAATATCTTTACAAAGTAGCAGAAGAGATTACCTCGCATTAAGAGCTGCTTCAAGAAACTTATTTATTTCCTCAAGATCATTAGATGTGAGTGTTGTAGAAAATTGAAAATACCCAGAAACTTCCTCAAATGAATCATAAAGATGCTGCAGCATGCGAAAGATGTCAGAAAAGAATCTAAACACGAAGATACCATAACAAAGTAACACATTATTGTTATTAAATTGTTACTCTTCAACTGAAAATAGAAACAAATAATCTCAAAAACATTTCAAAAGGCGTAAATTTGACTTTTATTACCTTTATTTATAAAACACCACTTTGATTTTTACTAACTTTATAAAAATTTGTAACTCTTGTATTTCAACTTGCTGTAATGGATATGGTGACCTGCTAGGGTTGCTAGGAGAAAAAGGGTAGCAAAGGTTGGAGTATCAAAAGGTTAGATTATTTTGGGAGACGGGGCAAAGGTTGGATTATTCTTGTTAAATTTTCCTATAATCAAAGGTGTGTAAACTTTTTGATGAATATTTAAAATTATAAGCTTATGAAATTTGATGATTCAATGTAAGCTTGAATTTGAAGCTTTTTGTATTTTTTTTTAAAAAAACTGGGTTTTGGAGGTTTAACTTATAAGAAGCTATGGTGGTGCATTTCAATTTTTTTGGGTATTCAGAAATAAAAAATAATCAGCTTTGCTTGAAAATGAAGCATCACAAACATCAATGCCTTTTTCAAATCCCATAAAAATAAAAATAAGAAAATAAAAATAGAAATAGCTGAAAAAGATACGAAAAACTGCAACTCCCCAGAAAACTAGAAAGATAGAGAGAAGAAAGGCCACTAAATCAGGCGCGTGAGAGCATCATTCAAGCAATGAAACAATTGTTGTGAAAAAAGGCAAAAAGGGAGGGAGAGAGACTGAGAGACTAGCATGAAGAAGAAAATGGAGGGGGACTGTTGGAGCTGCTGTGAAGGGGTGGGGGTTGCCGGAGAATGTGTGGGCTACCGGGAAGAGGTGGGGGTTTCGGATGGGGCTGCTATGACTTGTGACTGAGGTCCGTGGAGAGTGAAGAAGAAGAAAATAGAAAGAAATTAATTAAGTGGGTCCCATAAACAAAAATAGCAACAGAAGCTATTAGGTGGTAGCAAAATCTATTTTCTTTGGGTTTTTGCTAGTAGTAAAATAAAACAAATTTTTATAAAGGTAGTTAAAATCTAAGTGATGCTTTTTAAAGGTAGTAAAAGTCAAATTTTGCTTTTTTTTCCCCCAGCGAAATTGGAGATAACTTTAATTCTTTTGGAAGTTTGTAGAGTTTATATAGAGACCATTTCATAATTTGATGACCATATAAATACTTAATACTACCTCTTTTCAAAATAGATGCAACGTTAAAAACGTTCCCTCTAGGTTTTCTCCTTGGGAAGGTTTTTTGGTTCCCTCTAGGGTTTTTCCCTTGGGAGGGTTTTTCTAGGCTCCATTGCTAGATTTTCTCTACTTTTTTGAAGGTTTTCAATCTTCTCCTTCTCTCTATTTCTCTTCCATCTCTTTTCTTCTGGTCTCAATTGTAAATTTTTGTAGGGGCTTCCATTAGTGTTTTTACCGGTGGTAAGCCCCAAAAAACCTTTTAATTGCTTTCAATAAAGAATCACATCTTTATGATGTAGTTTATTCTATTAGGTTTAATTAATTTGTTTGTTCATCCGTCAAAGATTGAAGATTTAGGGTTTCACAATCTCCAAAAGTGTCTAGAAGGTCATATGAGTTTTTTCACCCAAACAACTATTCATATGTGGATCTCAAGCCGAATTAGTGCTAACTCACAGTTTGTACTGCTTCGGATGAAGATTTTGATAAAGGCGATCGTTGATCGAATCTGCGGTGTAACTAGTTGTAAGGTGAATTGTATTTGTATTGGAAATTTAGATTTCCTCGGAATTGTTTGTAAGTGCCGTTTGGCTAACTTCATTAATTTTGACTTTTTGTTTTACTAACACTACTTTGACCACTAATATTTGTATAAATTAATTCATAAAATGATTTTAAAAAATAATAATTTGAAATATAATATTTTACACATAAATATTTAATTTTTATACATATGTAAAAGTGTAGTCAAAGTTTATAGATGGAAAGTGCACAAAGTCAAAACATTACATCTAACGTGAAACGGAGGTAGTACTACCTTTTGTTGTCAAAAGATTTGCTCACTTTCCAGTTGCATCTGTATTTTAAAAGTTCTGCTCATTTTTACTTTAATTCCATATTTAAGACAACTTTTTATTCATATTTTATGATCTCCTACCCCACTCTCTGAGACACAATTATTTATAAATTCTCAATCTCTCCCTCCTTAAACTAAAAGCACTCACATGAGAAGTCCCCCCTCTAGAAGTTTATGCTACAATAACAATGTACAACTCAGGAAAATAAAGGTGGTAATTTGCAGTATGACAACATAATGTAATCAAAATTTGTAAACAAAGCATCAGCACAATAGTATAGAGAAAGAGGGAATGATGTGCTGAAGACAAGAAGCGTATACCATGATATTACCTTTCTACGAACATTCCGTTGCTCTGAGATAAGTGCCTTTCCATTCAAATACAATATGTCAAAAGCAAAGACACAAACATCAACCTTAATCTCACTCAATTTATCATGTTTGCGATCTTGGGTTTCAAGCACCTAACAACATCACAAATTTAGTATAAAAATAAAAACAAATGACAAGAAGATTGATTATAAAAATCACAAGCATCACCAACTCACTCTGTTTCAAAAAGTTAATTTGGTTTCAATTTTGCACATTTTCCAATGCATACATTTAATCAAATACATCTTATGGTCCCCTACTATTGCAACAATTACCAATTTTAGAAGTTTCACATATATTACAATATTTCCCTATTTGCACATGTTTTCTCTTTATCCCTCTACTCATCACATGGGTCCCAATATTTATTTCTTTCTATCCCTCCCCTTTCTTAAAATTCGTGTCTCACTCCTATGTCGTAATATTAGCTGAACGGAGGAAGTATAGCTTTGATAACATATTATTTAAAAAAAATTAAAATTTAATATCAATGAAATACACATTAAAAAGAATCAAACAAGATCTCCACGAGTGTTTTTTTTCCTTATATATTTAATAAGGGTATAAAAATTCCATTTGCAATAAAGATTCTAAACAAATGGAATCATGGAATGGCAAGATAAGGTTAACTTTGGACTTAATATGATGATGGCAATGATGATATGAATTCTAAATGAGCAAGAATTCATTTGTGGGTTATTATTCAACCTACTGCACAGATTTTAGCAATAGGAAATCAAGTAATAAAATAAACAGTTGTTGAATAATACTAGGGCATAACTCAATTCAAAGTGATGAGTTCCATCCGAACGCTTTAAGGTTAAGAGGACCCAAGCGGTAAATAATGAATGACAAGCAACGGTTGAAGACACCCGCAATACATAAGCTATTTTAAGTCCATATAATTAATGTATTTTCTGATAAAGAAGGTTTCCATACTACTCCCTCTACCCCTTTATTTTTGCCCAATGCCCCCAATTTTACTTTTTTAAGGGTAAGGCAAAACAAAGGAGGGGTTGAGAACTAGTTACTTTAAATAACTAAAGAAAAAAGAGAGTTGTCCTATATAATCTAAAACCACTTTCTTATTCCACCTTTCCTCAATTCCTCCGCTTACCATGGCAGCCAATTACTCCCTCTGTGTTTTACTCCACCACTTAACATGGTAGTCAGCCAACCACCAAAAAATCAACGACCCTTGTTTTACTTTTAGCCACCCATCCAACACAACTTTTCTCTTCTTGGAGGGGGGCCCGCAGAGAGAACAGTAAGGATACACTAACTAACCATTATGAAAGAGAAGAGGAGAGAGAAAATTGATCGGTAAAGGTGGATGGTGTTACTCAGCTGGGTTTTGTTGAGAGGAGACAGCAAGGGCGGCGGATGGTAAGTGGGCCGGGTTTCATTGGGAGGAGAGAGAAATATGAAGGGAGGATATGAGAAATTGTGGTGGTGGGTGGTAGATCTTGGATATGTGGGAAGGATATACAAACAAGGTTTGGGCGGTGCTTCTAGGAGTAGGGTGGTTGTGAATTGTGATAGAGGAGAGAGATAATTTGGTGGTGGTACAAGGCGGTGGATACCGGGGAAGAGAGATATTTGGTAGTAGAGAGCTTAGTTTTAAAAAGCGCGAGGCACACAACAAAGGGTCCCTGGAGCCTCGACGCAAAGCCTTTTGGATATGAGGCGCAAACTTTTTAATTTTTAATCTACTACCTCCGGTCCAAGTTAGTTGCAACTTTGGGGTATTATTTGTGAGATATAAAATATTCCAAAGTTGCAACTAACTTGGACCGGAGGTAGTATTTTTATTTTACTTCTTTTTTGGCATTAAAAATTCATTAAAAAAAAAATCAAATTATGATAATTATTTTGTTTTATTTGGTGCTTTTTTGATAAATTTTACTGCTTTTTAAAATTTATTTTTCTAAAAATACTCAAATTTAAGTGTAAAATAATTAAAACTATTTTTTTTTGGTACAAAGAATAACCCACCAATTCTTCAGTTGCAAAGCAACCCATAAATTAGGGTTTTCAAAAAATTAGGGTTTTAAAATTGGAACAAATTGAAGCGATTTTCAATAAATAAGGGGCTTTTGCTTGAAATATCACTCTTAAGACTGCGTAAGCATCAATTTGTAAAAAAATGTGTTTTTTTAACAAAAATTAATCTGAATCATCTTTTCATGCTTTTAAACATAAGGCGGCTCAGGCACTGCGTCTTACGCCTTGGTGGAGGCGGTCTGAGGCGCGCTTTTTGGAGTGCGCTACGCCTAGGAAGACCGAGGGGTTTTGGCCTGCACCTCGCTTCGCCTTGTGCCTCAACAGCGCCTTAGGCGCGCTTTTTAAAACTAAGATAGAGAGGGAAGTGATGATGAGGGAGGAGAGAGAGATCGGTGTGATGATGGTGGTGGTGGTGGCAGTTGTGAGAGAGGAGAGAGGAGAAAGAAAAGTGGTGGTGGCTGTTGTGAAGGAGGAGAGAGGAAGATAGTTGTGGTTGTACTAGTCAGGGAGGAGAGAGAATAAGGGTTAGGGTTTAATTAATGATGAATTAAAATTAAGTAGGTGATCTTTAATAATTAAACATGTTTATATCTTACTTAAATGGTGGAAATCAAGACCCCAAAATAGAAATGGTGCAAAAATAAAGGGACACCCTAAAATAGAAATTGGGGCAAAAATAAAGAGAAAGAGGGACTAGAACAAATGCATAAAAGTCATCCAAAAAATCAACTACCTGAAAAGGACTAATCATCTGCTTCTCACGATCATAACCAACAATTTCACAATCCAGAATGAAAGAATTTACAGATGGCTTCTTGAACCTGAAACAGGACAGTAAAGCACAGTATAGTAATTGAAGTAAGGTTAGAGTGATAAAGGGCAAATTATAGGATCAATAAAATGATAACCAAATTTGTATACACTTAAAAAGAGACTGATACATCTATACAGAAATTATATTGGAGAAAGTATACATGACATGTCTGCAAGACATTACAAGAACTACATGTTATCAGAATAAGGCTTAGTAAAATTAGAAAGCATTTAGTAAAGACAGTATAGAAGACTAAGCCTAAGAAGCTACACAAGGTTCCCACGTCCTAACATATCAAGGAAATAAAGAAAACACAAGAAGATTTTGAGCACAAAATGTTACTAAAACCACATAGTTGCAATCATAAGAATTACAAAAAAGAAAAAATGAGACTAAAAGAATCAGCAATATGCAATTTTAGCTGATAGAGGCAATAAGACTATAAATTAGTACAAATATACTTACCAAAAACAAAATGTAAAAACACTATTAACACAAGCTAAAGATTGCAGCAATATGATAAGGTAACAATCCTTACAGCCTGAACTTCTTCAGCTAAGTTGACAAAAGAGTACAACAATGCTCATTACAGTTCCCAGTTCCCACATTTAAATTTATCTATTTCCTTACTTTCTTCTGTTCTCCCTCCCCTTCCAAGTTCCAACCTCCTGAGTGTTCAAATAAGAAAACCAAATCCATTGTTTCACCATAGAAGCTTTCAAAAAAATATATATATAGCATTATAGAAAATAGCACATTGAATAACCTTGAAACTATTACATACACCAGTGTCAAACAAAAAAGATACTTTGCCAAAGAGTACCTATGCACTGCAGCAACAATATCAGGGAATTTCCCCGTATTACATAAAGCAGCTCGGCTGTATATCTCAACAGAACCATCTTCCATGTAATGAATCTGCATTCAACAGAAATTAAGTACAAATAATTACTGCAGCGGACTCATTTTTTTCAACCATTCTCACCGATTAAAGGACAACAACATACTATACATAAAATAATCAGAGAAATGAAAAAAAAAAGATGTACGAAAATTACTTGAGCACGTTCTCCATCATACTTGTACTCGCAAGTAAATGTCGTATCTTGAAACTTATCCATAATTTCTTAAACTCCGGTTGTTGGTTTTGCTGACATAAGTTCTATAGGAACACCTGGTGTAAGGTTATAGGTCTTTGGCAGAAGCCATACACCATCACTGAGAAGGGCAGGGATTATTTTGTCGTACACAGGAACTACAGAATATACTTGTTTAACAATCTTTCCAGCCTGGTACAGACAAATTAGAAATTATGAGCATAGATAAAAGCACCTAAGACTTAACATAATAAGTTTGCAAAAACAAAGTCTATGAAACTTGTGCAAAAAGAAACCATCAAGCACTGTCAAATAAAGCATAATCTAGCAATAAAGCTATTACAAATGCATATCATGTATCTATAGTCAAAACTATAATTGCACACAAGAGCTTCAGGGTTTGCCAGTTGCCAAAAATGTGAATTGAGTAGTCTAAACGCAATTCATAGATCAAGAGAGGTTAAGGGGAAACAAGTTAAAATTTGCTCCATTTTTAAAATAGATGCGATTCTAATTGAATTGTAAAGATGAACTTTGAAAAAATCAGAAGCTTAGCTTTAATTAAAGGGTGCAAGAGGCGCACCAGCACAAAAGTCCTTGGAGCCTAGGTGCAAGCTTCGCGCGAGCCTTTTGTAAGTGAGGCGCACTTTATTTATATAGAAAAGAATTAATAATTTCTATCAAATTAGTGCAGAATTGGAATTATGAGAAAAGGTGAAAGGGACATGTAATCAATAGCTAGGGTTCTTCAAATCAAATTGGCAGATATGGGATTTCTCTCTCCTCTAGAATTGAATTGAACAACCTTATAATTGCACACAAGAGCTTCAGGGATATATATAGAAACAACCTAGAAAAAGCGCAAAGGCACGTGCCTTTGTAAAGCCTCTCAGAGCTAAGGTGCCAAGCCTCACTGTGCCTTGAGCCTAGGCGTGCTTTTTAAAACTAAGATCACAATTCATTAAGAGTGAAAAAGAATGAGAGAAAGGGAAATCCATTTACATGTTTTAAAGATTAAATTAAACTTAACAAAAGAATCTCAATTGATTACACACTAGATTACCACAATAAGGGGCCGTTTGGTTCGCACGGGGGAATCAGAATGGAATGAACAAAGGGAAAGACAAGGAATGGAATGAATATCCCACAATTTTGGGGTGTTGTTTGTTTGAATAACAAAGGAATGGAATGAATGAAAGGTCACCGGTCCAACCACCTTTACACCACCAGATCACCACCTTCACACCTACCAACACCACCGGAAAACCAGCCCCGACCACCGCCGCCCCTCCCCCGAGCCTCGCCGCCCTCCCCTCCCCCGAAAAAACCTCCCCTAGCACCGATCTCCCTCGACCCCGAAAGAGGAATCGGATTCATTCATGGCGCTCTTAAAATTGAATTTGTTCGTTACAGCGTGACGACGACGATGATGGTGAAAATCGTTGTAATTAGGGCGTTGAAAATAGATTGTGATTTGATGGGGTGAAATCTGGAGTTTCGAACTTAAGATAGATTGAAAGGATTTGAAGGTGAGAGATGGGGTGATTGGGACAATACCCACATCGATTTCTCTTTCTCCGTCGAAGAGTAATTGTTGATGGATCTTCTAAGGAGATTGGAATTGGTGGTCTCCATCATCGTGTTCTTCAAATCTTTTCGGGGGAGGGGAGGGCGGCGAGGCTCGGGGGAGGGGCGGCGGTGGTCTGGTTTTCCGATGGTGTTGGTAGGTGTGAAGGTGGTGGTGTAAAGGTGGGTAGGGAAAGGGAATGGGAAAGTCTAGGGGGGTGGGGAATGGAGTTGGAAGGATTAGGGGTAATGAGGAGGGTAAAGGGAATGATTAAAAGTGTAAAACAAACATCAACAAAAGGAATCGAGGTAGTTGATTCCCATTCCCTTTCCTTTCCTGATTACCCCCAACCGACCCCTAAGTCTACAACCCTCAATGTTAAGTTGATACCTTGGTATTATTTCATTTACATTCACTCCGTCAAGATTAAATGTACTATTTGAGAAATTAGAAGGTTAAACTTTTTCAACATCAAGTTCTACATTGACGCTAAACATGCAGATGTACTTCCTGGATTCCCGTTGAAAACCAGATTCAAAAGACATCAATTTTACAACTTAAATAATTATATAGCAAAAGTTAAAAATGACTATATTTGTCCTCAAAGATCACAAAAGGTCAAAATGACACCAAATTCCAGACAAAGGGAGCAGCTTCAAATCAAAATCTTATTTGGCCAACAGGAGAAACTTCACATCCTTCATAAATAATTGAAATAAGTAACTCTGCTCTTTGACCATAAATTATAAATCCAACATGTAATTAGTAAATAAGAAACTTATAATTATAGTGGCTTTAAAATTACTTTTCACAGTTCAGCCTATAAATATAGGTTACTTTTTTTAGGGGGGAGGGGGTTATTAACAGATTGTGCATGATACAATATTAAGGATGTTGTGAAAATAAATGGAAAGGAGACAATAGCTTTTCAAGATATGTTCAAAACTTCAAGCTCACAAGTCTAAAACATTCTAGACACTATATTTACACATATTTGACTTTTAGATGAGCTCAAAGAATCCATGACAGATGATGAGCCTAAATGGAAAAGAAAAGTAATGCATAATCCTTTAACAAGGAGTTTGATCCAAGTCACTATTCCCAGACTTCTCATTCTAGACAATCAACATAACTTTACCAACTTTACTCCAATGACATGTAAACTTGTAAATACAATAATGAAGCCTTTAACATTGAGTATTTCTTTCTACAAACTACAAAAGCCTTGCACTATGTTTGGATAGGGAGAAATGGAGAGAAAAGAAGAGAAGTGAAAAGGAGGGATGCACCATCCTTTGTTTAGAACTTTTAACATCTAATACGAGGGAAGGGGAAGGAATTGGAAAGATCCATTTTCCTTCCCCTTTTAATAAACCAAATCCCTCCGTTGTTGGAGAGATTTGGAAGGAAAATGGAATTCCACCTTCACCCCACCCTCAAACCCCCCCCCCTTCCCTTCCCTTCCCTTCCCTTCCCTTTTTTTTTCCTTCCCCTCCCTTCCTCTCATTATTGTTATACAAACATAGTGTAAAGAAGTGGCACCAACAATAAGTAATGGTTATAAATGCTAGATTAATGTACACAATAACTCATTATGATTATCATTGAAAATGTGTTAAATTTTAAAAGAGTACATAAAAGGTAGCATTTTATATATTTTAGACGAACACTAAGATATATTAAAAAAATCAACTAATCTCTCATACTATTACAAACTAAACTCCGAATCAACAGGGCAATCTTCATCCCTTATCAAAATCATGTCAAGGGTGACAGAGTTCGAGAAACTCCATTAGAATTCTCAAACTCTTGAATGCATCAACTCTTGAAAAGCTTTCACGCTTTGTTCACTTCACCTTCTTTCGTGGTTCCGAACCATATGGAGTTAGTAATCTCATGGATTATGAATGGGGTGTAACCTTCACGGGTCAATCGTTGTTGCCTATCGTTGTCCCTTAATCGTGGTTGTCTTTTATGATCCGTGAACGGTTTACAAGTTCCTTCAAAACTTGTTGGCGGCTCCCTACTTTATTTGTCCCTAATCGTAATGTCAATTCCCACTACCTATGAGTGTCAAGCATATTCACAACATGCTTTAACGTAGGCGCACTTCGAGCGACGCCTACAATGGGAGAGAGTTTACATGGACAAGCCAGATGCAGATGATGAAGAAGACACTATGGAGCACCACAATGACAACACACAAGCTCATGAAGAACATAACACACAAGCAACTGCACAAGCCTTATAGGCCTGTTATGCCCAATGATCATGAAGCATCTACCTCAAATGTCAATGCAAACTAATGTATGGGGCCCTAAGTGTTTAGAAATATGACATTAGTTCATTTAAAATATGTAATCACACCCTTTGTTATGAAATGAAACATGCAATTTTTTGTTGCTAAATTTAGTGCTCCAAAACTGTCATTGCAGTCTTTTTTAAATTAACTCAGATTGTCCCCAAGCATCATTGACAAACCAACTCAACTTCCAGAAACATTCAATAGTCATCAAAGGGAATAAATCATGAACACACTGATTTATTCTCTAAGGACAACAGAATATAAGGGATTTAAGGGTTGGGTATCTCAACAAAAAAGACTCATCATTGTAAATAAAAACAAGGTCTCAGGTCATTTAATGCATATCATTGAAGGCATATATAGGGGAATACAAGGTCTAACCTTGACACATAAGCAAGCTCATCTAATTAAACAGGAAAATGAAACAAAACATCAAGGTATATGGCAAAAACAAAAAGCCTTTCCACATCATACTCCCATCATTCATCACTGACCTCATCAAGTCACACAATGACAACATAATGTATTTCTGCCAAATGGGATATTTGTAAACTGTTCAAAAATCTAAACAGCTAAACAATCATCCCATTTGCAGAAGTACACTAAGTCAATTAAGGGAAGAGGTCTCAGAGTCTAACATTTTTATCATTAAAGGCTAAAAGAGCAGCCAAAAGTAACTGGATATCATGCACATTTCCTGGTGGAAGATGGTACCTTATGGTCTACAGTAAATGACCAAGATCCCTAATGCCTTCTAAAATGCATGTTGACCTTATGTTTTGATGATGACTCAAGGAAACTAAGCAAACCTATACAAGTTTAACTTTCGTTTTTAGCTTTGATTTATGACAGGTTTATGCTATGAAATTCTTGAGTGAGAAGGGAGCATGGAACAAGATCTAAGTTATCTATGGAAGGATAAAGAAGTCAATCACAAGTCTTGTTTCTTTTATAAGGAACTGAATCTCCAGAGTTGAAGCTTCGAAGGGAAGTTCCTTTAGTGAGGAACTGAAGCTTCAGAGTCGAAGCCTCTCAGAGTATCAAGGAGTCTAATATATTTTATCTTTATGTTAGGCATCTTGTATTTATGCTAAGTACAATGATAATTTAAGGTTTAAGTGGATTTAAATTTATTTATGATAAAAGATTTTATTTTCCATATTTTAACTTGTTAATTTTTCGAAAATATCTTTTAAGTTAAAATATCTTTTGGAAAAAGATTTTTCTGGTTTGATTTCATCTTATTCTTTGGAAAATCTGTTTTAGAAAATATTCTTTTAATGTGTGTTTTACTATGTCAAAGCAGTAGAGATATTTTAGGAGCAGCAAAACTGATTTCCTAGTATTTCGTTTTACTTGCTACCCAAGATCCCACTCCTTACACTTCCTAGTTTCAAGGAGGTTGTGGTTGAGTGGTGATTGTGGCAAAGAGTATTTCAACTGCCTAAATCTTCTATAAATAGTCTCGGTTTTCAGTTGGAAAATTACACTTGAGCATTACAGTCTTTTAGCTTTTAAAAAGAGTCATAATCCACTTGAGTCCTTGAGTGTCTTTGTACTTAGCAATTTAGAGTTTAATCTTTGAGTTGTATTGGGTTAGAGTTTGGGGAAACTCTGAGAGTGTTTTATTGCTTTGAGTGAAGCAAGGAGAAAGAGAGAGTTTGAGAGTTCGACTGGTTGAGGGATCAGTTGAAGGGAGCTTAAGTTCATAGAGGAACTTGAGTTTAGAGTCTTAATTTGTAATAGGTTGTTTGCCCTATTATTATTAAGAGTTGAGTTTAAAATCCCTTGTGGTCGTGGTTTTTCTTCTTGATTAGGGCCAAGAAGTTTTCCACGTAAAATCTCTCTTTGCACTTTTAGTTTTTACTCGAGTTCCTTTATAAAATCCGTAAAAATTACCCTAGTTCCTCTACAATACAATTCACCCCCCCCCCCCTCTTGTATTGTTCAGATCATTCGAGTCAACAATGCATAAAAGTTTCATCATAGACCAGAACATGCAACTGAAACAACCTAGGCAGACATTTTATGCAATACCCAAAAGGCAACTCATCATCATATTATTGTGATATCCAAAAGGCAACAACAATAAGGCAACTCATCATCATCATGAACAATAGCAAAAACTAATCATCATCATGAACAATAGCACCAACTCATCATCATCATGAACAATAACCAGCAACAAATCATCATCATGAACAATAACCAACAACTCATCATCCTCATGAATAATAACCAACAACTCATCACCAACAATAACAACATAACCAACAATATAAACATAAATAGCAACATAAATAACAACTCATCATCATCATGAACAATAGAAACATAACCAACAGTAGCGACATAACCATCATGTTCTAATCTTTCCAAAAAATACAAAGGCATTCTGAAACTTACCTGTGTGATTCATCATCAGAATCCTTTTTAACAGCCAACTTAGAAGGAGAGCAACCACCATCATCATCATTTGAGTCTGAGAAATCAGCCTCTCAATTGTCATAGGCTCTAGGCAAACCTTTCTTCCTGGCTTGTCTTCTGTACCAATTATGAGGCCAATAGTTAGAGTCTGCAGGTGGCATGCCTTCAGGGACAATTCCAAACCTCAATCTCAGAACTTCATTGCTGTAACTGTGCTCTCCATCACACCCACTGCCTAACTCACAATCTCTATCAGTGCATTTTTAGGTCTCAGATATGTAGTGTGATCTAGAAAGAGCAAATTGCCTAGCAACAGTGAACTAGTTTGTTGTTCCAGAGGAATTCTGCCAGGTAGGTGTTTTAGGTGGAGATTTAGAAGGTGGTTTGGCTGGAGAGTTGGAAGTATTTTTAGGTGGAGAAATGACAGGAGTTTTAGCTGGAGAATTGGATGGTTATCAACCTCATCCCTAGAAGCCCTTTGCTTTCTATACATTTCATAGCTGTAGGTGTGATGAGAGTGTGATTCTTCTGAACCAGGAGACTTACTCACGGTCACAAGATCCCTGAAAAAAATGAAATAAACAGGGGACAGAATATGGATCACTTGTGACTATCGAACAACCAAGATTCAATAGCAACCAGGAAGCTACAATAACAAACAACAAACCAGAAAGCTACAATCACAAATAATGACTTAACACTGTCAAATGCATTGATCCTTTATTTCTGTTTCAACCATGAAACATTCAAACAAGAGGAGTCATGATTTAACACTGTTAATGCATACAATGAATAACATGATCATATCATGAATGTGAATGAATCTAATGAATCCCATGAACATGTCATAACTGTGAACCCTAATAATTAACAATAGATCGAATGAGCAATGAATCATAAATGCATTGGAGTGAGTTTGGGCATTCACTATATATTGTTGACTTATAACACATTCAATTATGTGATCAAATTTTCAAACTACATTATTATCATGGTACAAGATCGCTTAATAGTTGTCAACACCACCTTGTATCTTGCCATACATTTATACTGTATTTTGCGTGTTGATTCCATGTTCATATTACCAAATTCTCTAGTCAACTTCAAGGGAGCTTATTTTATGTATTCTGAGTTGGTTTTAGGTTACAATTTCTTTTCAATTGATCGAGTTAGGTGGTCAACTTTAAAATCAATTGTTAGAAATTCCGCCCACCCTAACAATTGAAGCTAGTCTTGTCGAAATTGAATTGATAACAATCTATATTGTACTCGTAATAAACTTTGGTAGCTTGGACAACCGAATTAATTTTCCTACATGACCAACAATATATTCACTTGTTTTAGTTTCTAATAGTTGAGTAAATAACCGAAAACAAGTTCATTTGTAAAATCCATTGCCAATTCTATGCGAAATTTCTAGTTTTTCTCAATAAATGCAAAAAGAATAGAATATCAAGTGGCAATTATGTAATTAAATCTTAAAAAATATAGTCAAATGGATGAATATGCTTTGACTATACGTTTTACTGAATTTTGATTTTATTCAATTTGAAATTGTTAAATATCAATTCAAAATTGCTAAACAAAATTTAAAATATCATTTGATCGTTAATCAAGTAGATTTACTTGTAAACCTCTTTCTAATCTTCCATTTCCCAGTTTTCATCCTAAAGTTTCCATCTTTGAAAAAAAAAAATCTGAAAATCAGGGCAAAATTCTAGCATAGAAAAATGGGGTTGTATGATCTTGAGAAAAACTTTGCATTTTATGGCGCATATCACAGCAACCCAATTAATATATTGATTCTTATGTTATTTGTTTGGCCACTATTCTTCACAGCCCTAATGCTATTTTACTATGTACCCATTTTTTATTTACCTAATTTTTCATCATTTTTCACTATAATTTATGCTGTATTTTATGTGGGTTTGGATAAAAAAGCTGGCTCTTTGGCTGCTCTTCTCTGCTTCCTCTGTTGGCTTGGAGCTTCTGCTTTTGCTAAATATCTTGGCTTTTCTTTGACTTGGAAGGTAATTTTCTACATTTTCAACTTTGTTATGGTTATTTTTGATGGATTTTTGTTAGGTTTTATGGGTTTTAATTGATGGGTAACATTGGGTTGACTTTTAATTTTTTTCTTGGTTGATTAATGCTTTTGTTAAGTGATGATTGTAAATTGTCTTGGTTTAGTAAATTGTCTTGGTTTGTAAGTAGCATTGGCGTTGACCGGGTTGTGAACTTAGGAAATCATGTTTTCTGTTGTGAGATTAGGCTCAGTTTAACTAGGTGTATCTAATATCCATATTAATGCATTGGTTAATTGGTCATTTGGCAACAAGGTGGCTGAGATTTGAACTCGTGTCGAGCTCTTAAGGAGATTCTATGCTATGCCATTCTTGATTCAATGTTATAAAAAATTACATTTGTGATTCAGTCTTATGGATCCATGATAACAGTCCAGACCCTCAATCCCATTTTCAATGGTGTTCATATTTCTATGTCTAAAATTGGGTTTAGACAGGTTCTAATATGTAGATGTGGCATACACAATCATTCAGATTCCTAGTATGCCCTTCACCATTTGGTGTATTGGGGTAATTCTCATTTAGGATCAACATTATGTCCTTAGCAATCTTCTCAATGGATGATGCTAGGGTCTCCATTTTGTCACTGCAATGTATATATCTCATTCAATTTGTCAATCCATTGGCTCGAATTTTTAAGATATGAAGAGAAGGATTAAAACGAGATTTAATCTATAATAACAATGCAAATATTCATTTAAAATTTAGTTACTAACACTTTATAATGGCATTGAGTAGTACATTAATGAATACTGAATATATGAGGGGGGAAAAAAAATTCACCCCACGCGTGCACACACACAAACACAATTTAAACAGTGGGTCTATATCACATGAATCATGTCAAGTGACTTTGGTTTCAATATTGCATGAAAACTCATTATTAGTTATCTTCATTTTCAATAATGCATGATAAATACAATGACGATTATTCCAGATATCATAATGTAATGTATAGCTAAAGTATACTATGTAATATTCATAATACAATTTACTTAATTTTCATGTAAAAAAAATTGTAATTTGTACTCCCTCCGTATTTAAATATTTGCTCCTTCTCCATACGCGGAGTTTGAAGAGAAATTGGAGAAAGTAATAAATTTTGGAAGTAGTGACATTGGTAGAAGAATAAAAATTATACAATAGAAGGCAAAAGTAGTGGAGAGAATATATGTTGGGACCACTAGGTGAGAAAAATTAATTAAATATTGTAAAAACTTTATAATTAAATAAAGAAATGGAGCAAGTATTTAAAAACGACCGCAAATGAAAAGTGGAGCAAGTATTTAAAAACGGAGGAAGTAGTATTCAACTATTGTACCACGTACTGCCTAAATATATTTATAATTAACTAAACAGTCTTCTTCACGTATATGAAATTATTTACATTATATGATCTCAATTCAGCTATTGAGAACTTCAATTTGTAACTAAATGAAAACTTGATTTGCCAAATTTTTGTTTTCATTTTTTTGTTGGTGACACCGTATTCATATTCAATTAACTAACCGTAGTGATTTTAAATATCATTAATTTTGTCATGGGTGACGTATGCTAAAAAAATAGAGTAAACAACTTGAATTTTTCAAAAACAATAAATAAATAAACTTGAAAACAGACAAAACAAAAAATAAAAAAAAAATACAAATGATAGATTGACCGTTAATTACCTGAATTTTGAAAACTTATTTGGCCAAATTCCCTCCATTTTTACCTTAAAACCAAATCCCCTGCCCCAAACAAATTCCTCACCCATCTCATTCACAACCTCCTCTTGCTCCCCACTCACTTGATCCTCAAACCCGAACTCCATCTCCGTCGATCTCACCGCCATTCTCTTCTTCTCCGGCGACATTCTAAACACCCGTCCCACCCGCCTAACCACCGTCTTCATCAACTCCGGCGAAATCCCATGATTGATCACCTGAAAACACCCAATTTCCGACAAAGAATCTCGGATGGCGATTGGGGATGGCGGCTTGAGCCGATTGGGGATGGCGGCGGGGCTCGAAAATCGAAGGTGTTTGTTTTTTTTTCTTGGTGATTTTCAGGGGAAATTGTTGGCATTTTTTTTAATTAAATCAACAATGAAAAAGCTAGAAGAAGCTAGAGCTAGTGATATTTTTATTTTATTTTTCTTTTTTGGTGTGAAAATAGGCTTGTGTTTAATCACTATATAAAATCTACATGAAATTCTCGAGACCAATATATATATACATATACTTGGTCTCGAGACCAGCCTTCAACAATTGTGAGCTTTACTAGATCATTCCAACAACATTAAACATTAAATATGTGAACCACGTCTTATATTGCTTTCTGGCTTTTGCATCAAAAAAATATTGCTTTCTGGCTTTCTTCCATATACGATTTGGGTAATTGTTGTTTTGCTTCCACGTTAATCCTAGGCCCTCATCTAACTGGTTAGCTTAACAAGGAGCCCACTATAGGCCCATATATCAACTTTCAAAATGTGCATATTCTTAGGTGCACACTCACGCACCTAGAATTAGGTGTAACAACAGCACAATATGAACATTAGCTTTTTAGAAAGTGAACATAGGCATGAAAAATATGAACATTAGCTTTTTAAAAAGTGAACATAGGCATAAAATGTGTGATTTTCGATTTCTTATGTGGTGACTTTGTGATTAATTTCGATTGATTAGTTTATACTACCTCCGTTAACATTTAGTTGCAACTTTGGGGTTTGAGAGACATAAAATATTCCAAAGTTGCAACTAAATGTTAACGGAGGTAGTATATGATTCTCTTAATTCTTATGAATTGAATTTTATCTGATTTTCTGCATTTTTTTTTTATCAATGAACATAATAATGCAAAATCTGAACATATGCATAGGTTCTTTTAAATGTGAACATTAGCTTTTCAGAAAGTGAACATAGGCATAAAAAAATATGAACTTATGCATTTCAGAAAGTGAACATAACACTTAAAAATATGAAAATAAGCATTGGTTTTCTTAAAGTGAATATAAGCATTTAAAAGGTGAACATATACGTAAAAAAATATATACGTAAAAAATATGAAATACAACATATGCATAAACAGACTTTAATTAATATTTCATGAACAACACATATCTACATTATGAATATTTGAAATTATATATGAACATATAAAATATTATTATGAATATAATGCGTTTAATTATGAACATAAAATTTTGAAGAAATAAAAAATAATAAGATTATGAAACATACGCATTCTAAGTATTAAAATGTTCATTTTTTTTACGTGTTTATTTTTTATTATTAAATGTTCATTTTTTCATGTTCATATTTTTTTACTAAATGTTCATTTAATAGAGCGTAGTGTTGATTTTGGCGGATCGCTGATATGTTGTCTGGGTTATTAATTTGAGCCGCGCGTTTTGAGTTTTCCCTTGTTGCACCTATCTTAGGTGCACAAGGATGCACCTAAGACCAATTGTTCAAAATGGGCTGCCACCCCCCCCCCCAAAAAAAAAAAAAAAAAAAAAAAAAAAAAAAAAAAACAAACAACTTGGCCAAATTATGTTTATTGTGTATATGGTGTATATATAGTACTAATAGTAGTATAAATGTAACAATAAAAATCTTCCCATTCAATATTTACTACATTGAGATAGATTAGACATTTTATTAGGACTTAAAAAATTGACTCAATCCAATCCAACGTAACCCGAGATCGAACATAATTTTAAATGATATGCATCTCATAATAATAAGTTAACAAGCGAAAGTCGAAAGACACTTAATTTGTTAGACTTGTATCTGAACCGAAAGCTTCCTCATCTAGTCACATGAATATGACCTGCCTTGAATGGATCCGAGTCGTACCAAATTCGAAACCAATGTTTCATAAGCAAAGTATGATGACTTGAATTAACTAAATGATCCTATTTACATAATAAACTCGAGTTTTCAATACTTAATTATTCTTAAAAACGATATACATGCACGATGTTAGACTAGCGTTGTATTAATTATTAAATTTATTTGATCTTTTTTGTAACTTGCCACTTTGCCAGTGTTAACATGCAAATCCGTTGCTTTAATAGAGTCAATACTTGATACTTCCTCCAACTTCAAATAACCTTTTTGAACTAATTATAGGATGTCCATACAGCTCATCAAAAAAAAAAAGAAAAAAGAAAAAGAAAAAAAAAAAAAAAAAAAAAAAAAAAAGAAAGAAGAAGAAGAAAGTCCATGCAAAAATTTTCCTACAAAATTTGTCCAGTCAACTCATATGATGTGTATCCTTCTACTGAGGCCTTGTTTGGTAAAGAAGTTTTTGAAAAGCTTTTAGCTTGTTGAACATTTTAAAAAGCTAATTTTGATGTTTGGCAATTAGCTTATTAAAATAGCTTTTTAGGGTCTTACAAAAATATATCTTTATAAGAGATTTTTGAAATTAACTTATTAAACAATTAGCCTTTTTAGTATTAAGTACATTGAAACAACTAACAAATAAACAACTATATATCAAACATTTTTACACAATCAGTTATTTACAATCAGCTAGTCAAACCATCTAATATAACCAACTAGTCAAACCAGTTAGTTAATACAATCATCTACATCAACCAGCTTATAGCTAATCACTAGCTAATCTTTTTTCTCGTAAACTTTAATTTCACTTCATATATAGTTACGTCACGTGAGTCCTTCTCGTTGTTAATTATCTTCCAATGTATTATTTTTAATTCTCCATTATCTACGTACTAAAATACACCTTACTAAATCCTTAAATCTACCTTCCATTTATCGACCAAGTTTACTAAATCCTTTAATATATGCTCAGAAAATTAACATAAATAATTATTTGGGCATGGACCATGGAGGACATAGTAGGAAAGCACATTAAGTTATATATGTACGCCGAATAACATATCCTATTTTCTCCTTCTTGGCCTCTAACAAAATTTAATTTTTCTGGTGTACTTGGTATTTATGAGAATTGATAGTGTATAATTGATAATTCAATATAACATGCAATGTTGCGTGCTGAAATGTGCGGCGCATGGCACAAGCTAGCAAGCTATAAGTGTATACGTATTAGTTATTTAGTTATCAATTGATGAGGTGGACATTACACATTGACATGTGTGATACACGTGTTAGCACAAGTTATGCAAGTATAAGCATGAATGAACGATGATATGCATATAATTGTCATCGACAATCACTCATTTTTCAATAACCTAATTAAGAAATTGGCAAAAACAACGAAAAAAAAAATTATAAGAACGGTGGAATATTCTTTTCACAGTACATCCCAATATTTCCATGGTATCAAAGGGGTACATTGTACCTAGTACTAACTAACATTATGAGCAAATTTAAGGATTGGAAGAATTTTCAAGCTCTAATTTGGATCAATTAGACAAGAATTTAAGCCCAAGACTTTTCAAAAGGAAAAAATAAAAAAATTAACTGTACATCAACTTGAAGAATAGGGCACTTTTAGCAGTAGAAAATTATGACATTACTACGACTGTAATACGAGTAGTAGCATGGATCCATCAGTTAATTGAGTCCAATAATTTCAACATGCAAAAGATTGAAACGTAAGTGTAAACAGTTGCTCTTAATTAATTGCGTTTTGACTCATGTTTGAATGTTTTTAATACTTGTTCATTAATACTCCGTATATTCATAACTGTGAAAAAGAATTGGAACATTTATGATTCACTAGTATCTTTTATTTTATTTTTATTTTATTTTATTTATTATGTTTCAAAAAAAAAAAAAAAAAAGTACTCCGTATCTTATTTTATGTACGCCATTCTAATTATTCAATATAATTAATTTTAAATTGGCAGGATGGAGGAAGAAAGATGGGACATACCAATATAAATAAAACGAAACATTTTATCCAACTCGGGGTGAAATTTACATATAAAATCCGACTGTCCACATATAATCAAATATTATGGTTACTATAATAATTTTGTTTTTCTTAATATTGTTTCTATTATAGGCAAAATGTGTTTTTATTAATGATTGAACCAATATGTTACAAGTGGTTGAAGGTGACAATGTTTAAGAGTACGGTGTATCTGTCTTTCTTAGTGTTATGAGTCATGAGTGTATGCAAGTAGGGCTAATGGTAGCTTGGTGGGATATGTTAGTAAATCATTTATACCAGACATTAACCCTCATGATTTTTTAGGTTTAACATTTACAGCTTAGATGCTTGAAAGTGAGGAAAATGGTAAGGATTCTCACCCTCAAATACCTTTGGGAGGATTTGACCTTGTGACCTCAAGGTTACAATGTGGGTTCTTATTTAAAATACTCAAAAGTACGGTTTAAAAGAGGGGTTATTTTTTAAAAAAAAAAATTTTAAAAAAAAGTAATTTTGTAAATACAATATACGGAGTAAAAATCAAGTTTGTAGTTCTTTCTCCTTTGATTATTTGCATATCACTAGGCTGCACTCTAAAGTGAGTGGGCCTTAAAGTTGCAAAATAAGGCTGTAGGCCTGTAGTATTTAATGATGCAATTGGATTAAGGTTTACTTTGAGGCTTTGCTCTTGGTATTCAATATTATTAATCGATTGATGTGAGCTAGGAAGATGAGTTTCTCTCTCTCAATTCTCTTTATATGAAGCTGTGAACTGTTAGACGTTGTATTCAATCAAATAATTATAAATAAATGCCATGAGCTATATTTTTAAGTGTTATTAGGAATGGTCAATCATTCAAATCATTAACAATGCAATATTATTTTTATTATACTTCGTATTAATGACTATAAATACCGAGTACTTATTCAAAATGATACACCGTACTTGTTTTAAGTTACAATTAGTGTGTGGCGCGGGCGATGCCCCAAGTTGCTAGTCTGTACTTGTTGGTTTCGAGTTTAAGTCTTGCTATAAACATTTTTTAATTGTCAAACTCAATCATTACATAATGAAAACAAATAGTAATAAAACACCAATTAACTTATCTAAGTTAACTATAATTTTGTTGGATAATAAAACACAATTAATTATCGGCTAAGATGGTTAAAACATAAGACTTAAGACTTGTTGGTCTTGAGTTCAAGCCTTGTTATAAGCATTTTTTTAGATGCAAAACATGACATGTCATGTTTATAATGACATGTGGCGCATATTGCTGACATGTTGAACTTAAAAGAGGTGACACGTGAAACATATTCTGTTTTAGAAACGCTTTTTAATATATAAGTATAGATGTGTGTCACTACTCCCTTTGTTTCAAATAACCATAGTTTATTGTAAGGGTAAGAATTGAGTCTTCCACCCTTAAAGTTAGGGATTCAATCCTCACTAGAGGATAGAGATTATTCAAGTATGTGCTATAGATTAGAGGTGATAAAAAAATCGGACCGCGCCTTGTGCCCAAACCCGACAAAAGGTATCGGGCTTGTCAGGCCAACTTGGGCTTTCGAACCGGGTTTGGGCAAGGATCGGGCCAGGCCAATGTTGATCACCCTACTATAGACTAGGAGGTTGAAGTCTTGAAGATGAGGGAAGGGTAAAATTCTAATCTATAGCACATGCTTGAGAATAAGATGCTAGATGCCTAGATCAATGTTGATCACCTTTACCATCTTATTCAACCTCTTCCCGGGCAACCTAGCCCCTGAGATCAATCCCCCCTTTTACGTACCTCCAACCCCTTTTCCCATCGTCTCAACCCGAATAGTTATAACTCATACATAAAATACCTTAGCTATACATCCCATTTTACATACATCTCTATACTCTAATCTTTTACTCATAAGAGGTGAAAGGACTTACTCAAGGATTATGATGAAATTGGCCTAAGGAAGTCATGTTTTATTAGCATGTTCTTGTCAATTCATGACATAGACTTAGCTACTTAAGATTCCAATTACAAAAAAATGCATTCAATGACGACCCAATAGGGCCAAAACTGAATCATGAACATAAAATAAAGGTTGGGCTGCGCTCATTCATGTATCTTCTAGCAATATATAATAATGTTATTAGGTAGCCTAATTGAGTATATATAATCAACAATTCTATATGACTTCAATATTTGATATGTGATAATGTGTCAAAAGTTTGCCGCCATTCTTTCCTTTGGTCAACCCTCTTTTAGCAAATTGTTCTAATAGTAGGTGACCTTGACTTTAATTAGTCTATAACAGTCACCATAAACACGTGCTTCTTTTTTCTATTAGGAAGTTTCGTGAAACTACTTTGTACATAATACTACTGTTTTTTGTTTTAAATGATACACTTAGCATTAGGTTCTCTATTAAAGGTAACATGATGTATAAAATTACATCAATATCCAAATAGGAATATGTTTTATACTTTATCACTCCCCCTCACATGAAAGGCCCTTTGGACTTGAAATGTGAATGCTACACAGGCCCATCCATACCTGGTGCGAATTAATTCCACTTTGAAGGAGGGGCGAATGAGATTCGAACTCGTGACCTTTGTGTCACGCTGGCTCCGATGCCATGTTAGAGGACCATTTCAACCAAAAGCTTAAGCTGATGATTGAGGCCCAGGAATATGTTTTATACTCTATCATGACACGCTGGTGGGACGTGGGCCTCAACCAAAAGCTATATCTGGTGCGAATTAATTCCACTTTGAAGGAGGGGCGAATGAGATTCGAACCCGTGACCTTTGTGTCACGCTGGCTCCGATGCCATGTTAGAGGACCATTTCAACCAAAAAGCTTAAGCTGATGGTTGAGGCCCAGGAATATGTTTTATACTCTATCAGTGGTGATAAATTGGCTAATCAAAGCTATATGTTCCCTTTGAAGGGATTAGAAGACTAATTAAAGATTTTGAAAAAAAAAAAAAAAAAAAAAAAAAAGCTTGCAAGTAGTGAGATAGCCAAATGATATTTTATAAATAGGACAAAGGTTAACATGTTGCAGTAGAGGAGAACGAATAAATTGCAACACATTAAAAAATACGTGCTTATGAATGGATGATGTTACAACTCGTCTTGTGTGTGGTTGGCCACATCGTGTGGCCACTAATAAAAAATTAAAATAACCCATAAACCCTGTAATACTATTTGAGTAGCCCCTATAACCCTAACCGAGTAACCATGCATATAACTCTATCGAAGTAAGTCCTTTAACGCTAATCAAGTAACCCCTATTACACTAACGAAGTAACCCCTATGATGGTTAGCCACACGGTGATCTGATGTGGCCAACCACATATAAGAATTTGTGTTTACTTTCATGATCATGATCTGATTATTGCTAAAATTTAATTGTTTTGATCAATAACGAACTATATCAGCATGCAAAATTTTTGGAGTCTAAATTTTGGCTCTTGAATTGATTCTTGCAAAACAGATTCTTTAAACCTATATAAACATATACTTATATGTACTTGGAGAGGGAAATTGTATTGAAGGAAAGAAGTATAGGATAAGGGTTGTTATTTCTGTATAGGGTGGGGGTTGGGGAGGGGGTGATTTGTGTCGATGAGACACGCAAACAATGTGTGGAAATCGGACAATATGATCGGATTTCTCAAGAATTTCAGTGTATTTTGAGCAGTGAGCCTTTCTCTCAAGCAATAATTTGGAGAATGTTTTCTCTGTATTTTCAGTGAAAAACGGCGCACGATCCTCCTGGGATCAGCAAACCTAAAAGGTTACATAATATACACTAAGCTAGCCACTAAGAAACAAACACCTAGGCTGCACAAAAGAACAGAAAAACAGCTAGAGAAAGCTGTACAAAAAGACAACTAAGGCTAAGCAGAGAATACAGTAAAATACATATATACTAACTAGTATTGGTTTTCTTCACAATGAAACAAGTGGTTTAACTACATAAAGAGTATATTTGCATAAGATCTAGTACAAACTTATAGTACGTGGTTGTTTGGTTGGACATAGGAGATCTTCTACTGGTTAACTCATCAAATTTGTCAAAGTTTCCTTGGGAAAAAGAGCTGAAAAACTCCTATCCACCGTTAGTTACAGAGTTATAGATTTATATCGTGTTTAATAAGCTAAGTGTTCTGTTGGTTGGACATAGGAAATAAATTTTCCTAATAAAAATAATAATTTCAGAGGGGTTTTTTTTTTTTTTTTTGGTAAAGTGTTTCAAAGAGTTTTAATCTGTTGGAAATTAAGTTATAATTTGTTTGCTTAATTAAATAAAATTGTCACAGTACAGTCTATCTAGCATACAATTAAAAAATTCACAAACTTTTTGTCTTGAACAAAAATTATCACTCATTTATTTATTTATTTTTTTTTTACATAGAACTTGGAATGAAAACAAATAATGTTGATATGATTTGATCTCAAACTTTCAGTACCAATATCATCACTTTATCCAACAACTAAGTTGCAGAAAATCTGTTAAGGAGACTACGAATTAGCATCTACATTGCTTTTCCAACAAACATCTACAGTAAAATTGACAAAGTTATGAACACCAAGTAGTCCGTTGCATCATCATATGGTGGTAGAAATAGAATGTGGTACCATGGTCAAACTTGGAGATAATATAGGTGAAAATAATTGGACACTAATTAACTGCTTTTATTGTTATTAATAAAAACATTTTCTTTTGACAAGATTTACCAACCTTATGTTTGGTCGATAATATAATAAAAATAAAATACAAGTGGTTGGTTTCATTAAGCTTGATATATTTGACCATTGATGACGGTCGTAGATATTTTCATGGCTAGAATGTAATGAAGGTTAAAATTAAACAAAGAGATTGTAACTTTGTAAGGTCCCTACAAATACAGTCTTTTAAGGTGTTTCATTTAAAAACGTACTCGTATCGTTTTTAACCGGCCATATATTATATGATACTTCGTAGGATATAATTTGGGACCATATAGTTGCAATTTATAGCCGCCAAGTTTGTCAACTTATATTTGTTGTTAAGGCTTTGGAACTCATGTACACTCCTATAGTCATATCTTAAGCTTAATTATGACTTTATAAATCATACTCTGGTGAATAGTGTTAGATTTTTGTACTTATATATAAAGTGGAGACATTATTGATCTTTGTGAAATTGGGTGTATGTGCGTGGATTAAAAAAAAAGTGTATTTACACTATCTGATTTTCTTTATAGTTTTAAGTTTAACATGTATTTTTTATTCGAACTTATTTGGATGTGTAATACGGAGTTCTTATTTTAGTTGTGAAATGAATTTAGTTAGCCCCTTGTCATATCTTGTTTGAATTAAATTACATGTACTTAGAGGACGATGATGATAGAAAGGTGAACAAAGTGCTTTCCCTGTTAAGATTATTGCCTCCGAATTTATCAAGTCATTGAAAATTTGAAATATTGATAATTTTATTTCCTTTTTTCAATTAGTGAGCTATATTATCCTTAGAGCTAGCTAATTAACATTCCATTACAACATATGATCAATCAATATTAATTATATTACTAAATTCACTCTAACAATTATGTGTTTAAGTTTTGTTATTATGCCCTGGATTTTCTCATTACTCATCTTGATTTATCAATTCTATTAGATTTAATATGGTTAATATTGATGGTTTAATTTAAGCCATAAAAGTTGAATATGAACACTTAAGAGAAAAATAGTCATGAAAATAAATACCATACTACCTACCATAGTAATTAATTTGAATTAAGTTCATATCGATCCTTCTAAAACTTCTTAATATGCGCTCTCACCATGTGATGAATTGGGTGTTGGATGCACATGCACAACCCAAATTCTACCATAGTTTACGTGGAGGTTAGTGATCCATCTATGAATCTATCATCAAATATTGTTATTTCTAGAAAAATACATATTCATCTTAATGATACAATTTTTGACTTAAAGTACATGTATGTTTACATAAAAATTGGAATGATCGATGTGATGTAATAAATTTTTGTAATCTGAAAGCACCTACTTAAAAAACAAGAAAGTCAAACAAATATTGATTTAGATGAGGAAGTTAACATGGTAAAGACGTAAGCTAAACACCGATAAGAAGACAAGCACCATCAAAATTAATTGATGCTTCGATTTATCTCGGACACTAATTTATCACTACTCAACATCGATAAATGTACCGGAGTGTCAACTGCCAAGTTTCTCAAGAAGAACATACCAAGTGTTTTTTCATATAACATGTCACAATCACCACCAAGTAATTGACCTAATATTATGAATTATGAGCTGAGTATCTTAGATTTTACACAAGAAGGTCGAAATACATGCAAAAAACATACACATATAGAACAATAGAAGAAATAATCAACGCAAATTTGAAAAAAGTCAGCCACAAAGAGTCAAGGGTGGGTGGAAACAAGTTACGTAGACAAAGCAAAATGACACGAGCAAATACACATTTATTGGTCTTCTGTTCACATGCATGAAATTCAACTAGCTAGTCAGCGTAAATAACATTTATTTATTCTGAGTTTTGTGTGCTAAAAAGTTTTAAATAAATTAATACAGTAAATAATTAAAAATTTGTAGCCAAAGTGTTCGGAAGTGTTAGTGGACCAACTCAACCAAAAGCTTAAGCTAATGGTTGAGGCCCAGGAATATATTTTATATTCTATCACTCCCCCTCACATGAAAGGCCCTATGGGCTTGAAATGTGGATGCAATACAGGCCCACCCATACCTGGTGCGAATTAATTCCACTTTGAAGGAGGGGTGGATGAGATTCGAACCCGTGACCTTTGTGTCACGCTGGCTCTTGATACCATGTTAGTGGACCAATTCAACCAAAAGCTTAAACTAATGGTTGAGGCCCAGGAATATGTTTTATATTCTATCAGGAAATAACGTCTTTTGTCTACTACTCCGTATGATTTAAATTGATACACTATAAATATATATATAAGTAGTTTAATTTGTTTTAATCAATTTTTAATTTTTAAGATTATTTAACTAATTTACCTACTATGAGCACTACTAGATAAGTAGATAGTCATAAGTTCCAGTGATTCTTGTTCAATCTCATTTTTAATGCAATAAATTGTGGATTAAGCTAATAAATTATTTATAATTATGGAATTTTGGAGGTTTACCAATTTTTTATTAATGAAAACAAGATGACCAATTCTATTGGAGACAGGATTGGTTAGAACTTAGAATGATACGCATCATGCATGGTTTTGTTTGAAAAAAAATGGGTCTAAGCAACTTTGACTATATATGGATATAACACTAAAGTTGTGCTACATATTATAGAGTTCAATTGGTTTTACCGAAGTGTTAGGGCAATTTTAATGGTTATGCTTGACTATATAAATGTGCTCGAGGTGGCAAAAGCACACCCGATTCGAAACCGACCCGAAAAATATCCGATTCAGATTTGGACTCACGTGGACATAATAATTTAGTATAACTCAACTTTAAAAATTTACCCGACCCGACACGACCATATCAGACCCGATCCGATTATCCAAACTGACACCCCTATATTAAGGAGTAAGGATTACCTACTATAAAAGAAAAATAGGTTAATAAGAATATTAATAATAACTTGTCAACATTATCAATGAGATTGATAGGTGTAGTTGGATTACATATTTTAGAATAGAAGATTAAAAATGAAAGATTAAGAATTACTAAGCCTTATCTATCTATACTATATATTAAAAGGTGTTTCTAAAGAAGTTCCTCAGCCAATCGAGTCTTTCATTCACGTGGTTAAAAATATGGCTTGGTACAAAATTTGAACCCACAACTTTAAGTTTTTTTTTTTTTTAATCAAATAAGTTAAAAGAAAGTCAAGTACAACACATCTTAAAATTTATATTCTTATAAAAAGGGGGGAAATAAAGGAATATGGAAGATTGCGGTATTCTAATTAAGTTCCAAACACATTGGCGCTCAAAAGGCTCAATTGATCGTCACTTGTTTAAGGCGTTGATGTTGTAGTTTTTGCTATGTCGCAGTCCTTAGCTTGGTCATCCATTGAATTTTCAGCTCTAGATAAGATGCACATGCATCTCTTGGACTATATTCTTGGTTTTATTGTATTCAATTTAATGCATACCAACAACATTTTATTCCCCGAATATAAAAAGGTGCGGACAGATTTTAGCTATATTTATTCACTTTTGTTCAAAAACATTTTTTTTCTAGCTAGTTTAGGATTTGATTCTAATCATTCGATTATATTATCCTAATTAAATTTGTGATTATTTATATAATGATGGATTATATATAGAAATTGATAAGTTGTATAATCTAATTAAGCAAAGTATGGAGTAGAATATTGATTACGTATTTTAATTTTGATCAAAATATATACGAGTAGTAATTTCTATGAGAAAAAACATAATTTTTAATATGAAGACTCCAAAATTATCGGCACAATACTTTCATAGTAGAAGGATTTTCGAAACACAAAGTTTAAAATATTTATATATTTTAATATTTTAATCAAAGTTCTTATATGTCTAAAAAAAAATACCCAAGTAGCTATTATGTTGTACTTCATATTAAAGTATATATAAAGTATATGGACTTAATTTCTAAGGGTTCGTTTGGCATCACTGTGGTTTTCTATTTTTTGGTTTTTTGTTTTTTAAAAGTATATTATATATGTCACATAATGAATGAAAAATTATTTTGACTCATTAAAATCATGATAATTTTGAAAACTGACAACTGAAAAGTGGAAAACCACAAAATGATGTAGTGGAAAACCACTTTTATTTTGAAACAGAGAAATATATGTAGTGTAAGACTTCAAAGTTAGATTATTTGTCTTTCAAAAAAAAAAAAAAAAAAAAAAAAAAAAAAAAAAAAAAAAAGAAGAAAAGTTAGATTATCTGTTAGTTGATTGTAACGTACCAAGTAATTAACTAGGAATATAATGATAAGTCGATTTCTGCATGTAAATAAAGTCGATTTAGAAGCATGAAAAAGACATAGATTCAAGTTGATATGGAGACACCTACGGAGCATAATTAAAAGATGTTATGAGTTTTGCAATAATGGAGCCATTACCCAATTAGCTTATGCTGCTGCTTATGCATTATTGATTGAAGTTGATGTTCATCAGCTATCGTATGCTTTTAGCCTTCAACTTGATTAGAAAAAAATAAGGGTGCATTTCACTAATTTTCTTTGTACTCTAGCTAAGGTATACAACTATGAGGAGTCCTGTTTGTCTTCATTATTGATTTCTATATATCAAGTTATTACAATTTTTATTTATTCAATCAATCAATCAATCAAAGCCTTAATCCCAAAAGTGGGGTCGGCTAACATGAACCAAATTTGATTATTCCGTGTAGTCATCAACATAAATCTTTCTCCTCCATCCCTTACGATCCAAAACTTCATCCTCACGTAAATCCATGCACTTCATATCCTTCCTCACTCCTTCCAACCAAGTCATCTTTGGTCTCCCTCTTCCTCGTTTAATCCCTCCATGGTCCCACTCTTCCACTCTTCGCACCGGTGCACCCTCGGGTCTCCGTCTTACATGTCCAAACCAACGCAGACGATTTTCCCTTAATTTATCTACAATGCCCGCCACACCTACTTTCTTGCGAATAACCTCATTTCTGATTCTATCTCTTAAAGTGTTTCCACACATCCACCTTAACATGCGCATTTCCGTAACCTCCATCTTTTTAATATGCTCTTTCTTAGAAGCCCAACATTCTGTACCATAGAGCAACACTGGTCTTATGGCAGTCCTGTAGAATTTTCCCTTCAACTTTAAGGGAATGCTGCGGTCGCATAGCACTCCCGTGGCCGCTCTCCATTTAAGCCACCCTGACTTAATCCTGTGGGTCACGTCTTGATCAATGTCACCATTCTTCTGGATGATCGACCCTAGGTACTTAAAACATTCACTCATGGTCAAATCCTTTCCATCCAAACTCACCACTTCATTGCTTGTCCCCCTCTGAGTGCCAAAACGACATACCAAATATTCAGTCTTACTCCGACTTAGCTTAAACCCTCTAGATTCCAACCTTTGCCTCCATTGCTCCAACTTGACATTAACCCCATCCTTAGTCTCATCCACCAAAACGATATCATCTGCGAACAGCATACACCATGGAACCTCATCTTGAATTGGTCTAGTTAATTCGTCTAGAACCGTTGCAAAAAGAAAAGGGCTTAATGCAGACCCTTGATGCAATCCGATTGTAATAGGGAAATCTTTTGTCAACCCTCCGCATGTCCTCACATTTGTTGACACATCCCGATACAATTTTTATTTATTAATAATTAAAAATATTACTCGTAATGATTAAATATTTATATCGATAAACGTGAAACAAAAAGTATTACATTTAAAAATCCGAAATCCAATTCAACTAAAAATTTAAACGTGTGATTATAAGGACGCGAGGCGCAAGTTATTATAAGGTTATGCTCTTATATAATATATACTTATATTGTCGCATCTTGCATGTTATACATTACTGTATATTTTTATACCAATATTATGTGAAATTAAAGCTAATATATATATATATATACAAGTGAGGTATATTGAGGTTAATAATCTTCATGCTAATGGCTAATTGATCAAGAAAAGGCAAATATAACAAGTTAATTTAACAACGAAACTGTTTAATAATTGACTAATTTTGAAAACAAAATGGAATATAGGCGTATAGCAAACTGCCATGTATAGCAAAACACAAAGTCTTATATGTGGCTGACCACACCGTGTGACAGGGGTTACTTCGTTAGTGTAATAGGGGTTACTTAGTCAATATTGAAGGGGTTACTTCGTCAGTGCTATAGGGTTACTGGGTTAGTGTTATAGGGGTTACTCAGTTAGTATTACATGGGTTACTTGGTAAGTTTTTAAATTATATGGGTTACTAATAAAATATATTGGCATATACTTCGTATGTCATAAGGAAGTCGATGTATTCATGCAAATATGGAGTTTTAAAAATGTGTTTTTCTCACTTCTTTCAGAATCTATATATACACGGTAGGTGCATAATGTCGCAGCAGGGAATCAAATCAAGAATAAAATACAATAAGACAAAGATAGCTAATTTGATGATTGAATACAAATCTAATTATTCAACCATATGATCACACTCCCACCATTTCATTTTAGGTCTCAAATTTCAATTTGAGATGTCTCAATATATGTCAATTAATCTAATCTATTTCCTCAAAAAATTAAAAAAAAAGTAATAAATAAAAAAATAAAAAATAAATAAAAATCTATAACTATATAATGAAGGCGAAATAAAAATGGCTCCTTCAGTTTAAATTTACGCGTCGTCTAAACTACTTTTTTTCTTTTGGCAAATGTTCTTGCACCATACGTAGTTAATACACTAAATATATTCCTTTACATCTAATTTGGCCATTAATTCTTCCATATACACATTGTATTAAAAAATTACTACGTATTTCATTATTTGGTATGTCAAGCAAGTATCTTTACTAATTTATTACGTATATAATATAGACATACTATAACGGAAGAGGAAAAAAATTTAGTGCCCTAAAAATCATTCTAACTAATAGAGGTATTATTTTGGTATGATGGTATCTATCTCTACCTATAATTACATAGTAAAATATGTGTTAAAAAAAATACAAGGTACATTGTATATGAAAACAAGTAATTTTTTTAATATAATCAATGATTTATTATTAGCTTTGTATATAATATCTCTATAAATAGACAAATATCGATCTTATCATTCATTTATTCATTTAATTAAATTAATACAGCTAACAAATTTAATAATATGCTTCTATCAATAATAAATGAACTTATGTTGGGAATTTTGAAATGTCGTAATCTATAATAATCCGATATCTATCCCTAAAATGAAAGAAAAATATAATATATAGAAAATTATACGGGTTAAAAGCTATAAATTTAAATTAAACTTGATAATCCACTTCCATAAATATTCCTTTATGTCTATATCAACGCACATTATTTAGGCGATGTTCACTTCACCCTAAATAAATGATATTCAGTAAAAATCATTTCAGTTCAGTTAATTAATTAAAATAACTTAAGTTCAGTAAATATTTTTGTTCAGTAAAAATAAGTCAATTTCAATAAAAATTAG
The DNA here is from genome assembly GCF_948465745.1 of Chenopodium album. Taxonomy (NCBI): domain Eukaryota; kingdom Viridiplantae; phylum Streptophyta; class Magnoliopsida; order Caryophyllales; family Amaranthaceae; genus Chenopodium; species Chenopodium album. Next base: position 26,677,219 of record NC_137860.1, on the reverse strand, counting down.
TAGCCTTTAAAGTAAAATATGATAGTGAATTAGTTAACATAATTTTAATTCAGTAAAATTAATTTCAATTTAGTAAAAATAATTTAAGTTCAGCATAAATAATTTCAGTTCAACAAAAATAAGGTGAAGTGAACATGACGTTTGACTTTAAAAAAAATATTAAAAAAAATTAATCAACACAAGTTATATATACAGTAATCAAACTATTTTTTCTTTTGACAGTATTGTTATATATGTTCAGCAAAAAGTAAAAATTCTAAATATTTCTAATAAACTCTTTTACATGTGTATGATATTTAATCCTCATTTTAATAAACTCCGGAAATAAGAAAAATTAAATAAATCGTAGTTAAATTTTGTCGAGTGTTCTATTTAATATTTTTTTACAATATAAATAGTAAAAACTCACTCGCACAAGGACCTAACCTAATTTTCATTAATTAACAACAAAAAGGATTAAGGGTCTTTTCACTTCAGCTTAATTTCAATTCAGTTCAGTTCAGCTCCTAATTTCCTTCTCTCATAAATATTCATTTCAACTCTGTTCAGTTCAGTTCAGTTCAGTTCAGCTCAGCTCAGTTCAGTAAATGTAAACATGCCCTAAATATATATGGCATTAATTTAGTTTTTATTAGTTAAAATTAATCTGAAAGGAATAGGAGCATCACAAAAAATGATTTTCCCAATTTATTTCACTCCCTAAATATGAAAATTACAAGTAATATGGGGAATGAGAGTTTATATGGTTAATGTATAACTGCTTAATACGGCGTTGTTCTTTTATGTTGTTGACAATCCCCTAAATGTGACAACTAAAAATTACAATACTATTTGTATAAAACCAAGGCAAGAAAGAAGAGATAACATTCTAATTACAAATTTGTGTTATTTTCATGTGCATGAAGCAGCCAACAACAGTAAAAACAAACAAATTAATACGTAAATAAATAAGATTTAACTTATAAATTATAACAAAACTAAATATAAACGTGTAAAACTTTGGTGAGTGTATCAATTTTGGTAATAAAAAAAGATGGAAAAAAAAGAAAGTGAGAAGATATGGAGACAAGATACGATTAGCGCATAAAAAGGAGACAACGAAGCAGTTTCGAATAGGCAACCTGGCAAACTTTCACTCTTTTGAGAGCCGTACATTTTTGAACAAATTGTTGGTTGGCCTATTATTAATTTTAGTTGATGACCATCTTCATTCTAATATTGTTGCTTAATTAATCATCAATATAACTCAATACTTTTAAATTCAAATTATGGGGTGTTTGTTACATTATTTGGAATTTAGTCAGTTTTAGGTAAAATAGGAAGACCCTTAATATAATTATTTAAACACAAATACATACTAGAGTATATGTTACTCGTATCTGAGTACATTTTTGATATTGTGTTGTTGATTTCCTAAAATGTTCTCCAATTATTATGAATAATGTGATGTTATTGTCAATGCATGTATATCATATATATGGATATGGGATATGTTAAAGGGATGCAAAATAATTCCTATTTTCTAGGAATATGTTTGGTTTATTTAATTTGTAAGAATTTGATGATTTGATAGAATTAAAAGTTAAAATATATTTAATTTACAGATAGTCAATAGAGTTTATAGTTGGCAAATCATTAGGGTTAGTGTATTAATCTCACTTCAAAATGTCACTAAATTATGTCTAGTATTTTTTTTTTTGAGAAAAATTATGTCTAGTATTGATACATGGATAAGGGCATGTTCTGATTTACTGAATTGAGCTGAACTGAACTAATTGGAGCTGAACTAAACTAAATTGAACTGAGCTGAAATGAACTATTTATGAGAAAAGAAAATTAGAAACTGAAATTAACTGAACTAATTGGTGCTGCACTGAATTGAAGTTACTGAACTGAAATTAAGCTGAAGAAAACAGGCCCTAAGTTATACTCCATTTAGTGTTAAGACAAACTATGATTAAGTTATTTATACTAACATAAATGGGTTAATTGAAATAAGATTTGATAAATGCTGACATATATATGTACGATACAATTGATATACAACTTAAAAGAAAATAATAGCTAGTTCAAACATTATAATATAGCTTCAACTCTTTAAGTTAATTTCCTTTATAAGACAAAATTCAAGTTAATTACGTACTTTAATAAATCAAGTAATAACTCGCAAATAAAATAATTTAAATATGAATTGATACAAATCATAAAACTAGCAAAATGTAATACTAGCATGTACAATTATATTGTTCTCTCTATTAATGGAAAAAATTTAGTCAACATGGATTGTAATAATGTAATTTGTAATATACACAATAACACAAAGTAATGCACGCACCATAATCGTTATTATGGCTGTCAATTTTTTTTATTAACCGTAAATTTCATTAGCTTATAATCGTTTTGAGTGTGACCAATGCGATTAACTCGAAAGTACTTGTATATGTTAAGTCACTATATTTAAAAAGGGATTAAATATTACTATTCTACTTACTTCAATGATCCCTTAGCTTCTTGAACCAAGGAGTCAAGGACAAAGGTGTAGTAGAATAAATAAACAATTTGAGGGTCTTGAATGAGGACTATACTCTAGGTCGTATGCAATGGCTAATAACTTATTAATATTGAGGTAAATGATGAATAGTCTCATTTTAAGGAAAAAAATAGGTATGATTGGAGGTCGGTCATCAATTCAAGTGCTCAAATTTATTCTTCCAATCATTGTTGCTTCACCATTTTGATTGTCGGCTACCTTGTTGGTTATGTATGGTATGATCAAATCAATACAATTTTAATTATAACTTTGTACTCCACTAGTCATACCAATATACCATATCAAGCTAAGGTGTATATATATGTATTGATAATTGAGAGTGAGGGATAGCTCAAGTGCCAAGGATAGCTCAAGTGATTAAAGCTTCCCTTTTGATTTCAAGAGACCTTGAGATCGATTCTCACCCCCGCCCTTGTGGCTCACTAAACACCAAAATATATATATATCGATAATTTCCTCCAATTTTAGAGAATTCTGATCAATTCTCATTATTTGTCCTTGTGAATCTCTTAAAACCAAATATTAATGCTCATACTACCAAAATATATCACATTAATATACTCGTATTTTTCATTGTCCCTTATCTCTAACAATATTGCAGATTAAAGCATATGGTTGTTTACTACATACATAATTACATTTATCCTGTGTGGAGTATATATGCTTTTTTTATCTTCTTTGTTTTTTTAGAAAGTGTTAAAAATGCATGCTACTAATTTAAAAAGATAAAGAAATATTTTAGATAATAAAATGGATTAAAAAAAAAAAAAAAAAAAACACTCTTGCGTGGCTCTACAAGGTTTCACTCCTGTTGTGTGGCTCCTCTTGCATGACCTGTGTGTGGGCCTTAAATTGTGGTTTCTTTTGTGAGGATGAAGAGTTTATAGGTAGGGGTATTTTTGGTCCTAATCATTTAATCACTTAATTTTAACAATATTAACAGTGTATTTCTTCTGTCCTTGAGGAAAAATATGGTTAGGATTAGGATTATTTCAATAGTTATGAATTATGTTGTACTTCGTATATGACAAGCTCTCTTTATACTTGTATAATTCTTTACCTTTCCACCACATCAATAGATATAGGATAGTATACATTTTAAATATTATCATATACGGAGGGAATTTTTCCTCTCATATTAGGACCGTCTAAAATAAAAATCTAGTTTACAGTTGTTACAAACTTTACAAAAACCTCAAAACTAGCACATCATCTTAGTAATAAAAAGATAATTAAAAATATAATGTCTTTATTAAGAGTCATTCTCACAATTTCATATTAATCCAGTTGTAAACAATTCGTGTTTTGAATTTTGTGTCAATTAAGGTACAGTATCAAAATAACATCAATGCTTTACGAGGTTAAAGTACACTTCCGTAATACATATTCCTATGACCAATTCGTTTTTCAACATCTATAAGATTAAATTACCGAACCCCATTTAACCTATCATTCTATAAGAGTGATACTAATATAAAAGTATAAAAGGTGATCAATTTTTTATTTTTTCAATTATTGAAAAATTTGCGCACTAATCATCACTAGTCATAAAAACATACTTGGGGTGTCTAAACTTTCCACTATATTTTCCAACTTACCACTTAAATTAATGAAAAATAATGACCAAGTCCTTCCAAGAAACAATACACCCCCAACAACTCCCATTCCTAACTCTACTATATATATCCCTCAAATTTATCCTTACACATTAAAGAAAATCTTCCAGGAGAAACTAACCCAAAAACAAAAATAATAGGGTCAAATTACATGAAATAAAAATTAAAAATCCCCTGTTTTTTTCTCCCCTGTTTTCCCCTGTTTCAAAACAGGGCATTAAGCTTCAATTATCCAAGAAAAAATTTGGAAAAAAAATTGCAAAAAATTGAAAAAAAATGGAGGGAAATAGTAGAGGTTGGGGAAGAAATATGAGCAGAAATTTAAGCAGAAATATGAGCTCAAGTTGGGGAGTAGAGGATGTATTTAGTAGCCAATCGCGGCGTAGTGTAAGAGCACATGAAGAAGATGAAGAAGCATTAACATGGGCTGCCCTAGAAAAACTTCCCACTTATAATAGGTTAAGGACTAGTGTCCTTAAATCTTATCCTGAAAGTCAAAATCAAAGTAAGATTTCTCATAAAGAAGTTGATGTTAGGAAGCTTGATGTCAATGATAGAATTCAGTTCATTGATAGATTGTTCAGAGTTGCTGAGGAAGATAATGAAAAGTTCTTAAGAAAACTTAAAGACAGAATTGATAAGTAAGTTTTTTATTTTCATTATAATCTATTATTATGTTATAATATGGTTTTATTAATTTATTTTTCAATATCGTTTTATGATTGTTCTTAGCTTTTTTCTTTAGTTAGGTATGCATGTGAGGTTGTGAGTATGTTATAATCTTGTTTGTTGATCAAAAGTATAGAAAGAAACATGTAGTTTGATGTTCATGTTCTAGTTATGAAGTTAGTATGTGTCATGTTTCGAAAAAGTTGTCACCTTTGGTATGATAGTAATGAATCGTAATGAATTTGTTATAATATTCATATTTCTTCCAAGGTTGAAATAGTGAGGAGATTATGACGACGACTGAACTACCACAAAGAGAAATTAAGTGAAACCGTGTTATATAATTGATTACGAAAGAAAGAATGTAAAAACTAATTCGAAATGGAGATAATAATTAATAAATATAATTCTCGTATAAGTGAAAGGTGATTAATAAAAATGGATAATAATGAATAAAAGAATATGACAAAATAATGTAAATAATACAATTGGTGGACCTATGTCATTGACTACCATAGGTGGTTGTTAAAAAGGATTTGTTATAAAATAGAGCAAGTTGCAAGAAATTTGTACTCGTGTTTCTTATAATGCATGAAATTTTATATGCATGTTCAAGGAAACCTGCTTACGCTAGCTTTTGTATATTGCTTTTTCACTAATTATTGTTGGTGGTTGCTACTTTTGTGAAGCATTTGTAATTTAATAAAATAAAAGAGCATACATTTCAATCAATTAGTTAATAATTTGCTTTCTCAAAGCTATCTATAAGAATGAAAGTTCAACATTTGTCTTTTTTTATTTTGTTTGTCATCTGTTTTTGTCAAGGTTATATCACATCAACATTGTGGACTCTAGTCATTCAAAATTGACTATTTTCGATTTTAAATTGAGAAACTATATTCCCTTCGTCCAAAATTATATTTTACTTTATTCTAACTTCTTACACTTAAGGGCTTAAGTTAAGGGTAACTGGGTAAGGGCATATCACATACGGAATGATCAATAATAGGAGGAAGGATAAGAAAAATTACATATTTTTTCAAATAACGAAATTTTAATAGAACCTTGAGTCATCGATATTAAAATTCTTAATTCAATTGATATAAATGCAAAATTTGTTCTAAAGATTATAATTGAAGGATTTGAATTGTAGTTGCGGAGATATTTTTATTTTTTTTTATATATAATGAATAATTTCTAGTGCTAATTATTAGAGAATTTGGACCTTTTTTTTATAAAATATTCTATATGCCCACCCTAATATACAATTATTTAATTAAACAAATTAACACTTGTCATCTTACCAACTTTATTTGTTTTTTAATCTTAATAATTATGATTAATCTTATCTTAATGATTATTACAGGGTTGGGATTCAGCTTCCAACAGTTGAAGTAAGATTCGAGCATTTAACGGTAGAAGCAGATTGTTATGTCGGTACAAGAGCTCTTCCAACCCTACCAAATGCTGCTCGTAATTTTGCTGAAGGAATCCTTGGTTTAATTGGTATTAGACTGGCTGAAAGGAAAAAGCTCACTATCCTTAAAGATATATCCGGCATTGTTAAACCATCAAGGTATATTTATGAGCCGAACCTATATATTCCTTTCATATTAGAAGTGCATTAATGTGTACATATACCTCCATATATATGATGTGACACCTGATACGTGTAAATTAAAACATACTCCGTTGTCTACTTAACACACGTATTTCACATATTGTATCACACTTCGCAGATGTACAATATGTGTACATATTGGTACACATATTGGATGGTTAGAAAAAAAAAATTAGAAAGATGAAAAGTTTAACAAATGATAAAGTACTCTATTATAGTACAGTAATCAAGTGTGAAGAAGACAAAATAAAGATATGGTAAATCATGTGACTATTACTACTTTGATCAAAATGTCAAAAATGAGGCAACTTTTTTGTTGACAAAATAGGCCATGGTAAATAAGTAACATAGAAGTTAGTTAAATTATGTTTGAAAATTTATGGTAGATTTTATTTTGCAGGATGTGTTTATTGTTAGGCCCACCTTCATCAGGAAAGACAACTCTCTTGTTAGCTTTCGCTGGAAAGCTGGACCCTTCTTTGAAGGTACTTGTTTCTAACAATATTTCATTATGATCACGACTACGGTCATGGTTATGGTTATGGTTACGATTACAGTGCACGTATAGATATAAAATTTAGTTGAACGGACTAATATAATATAAAAAAATCATGACGATTACTCGTATATATAATATGTACTTCGTGTAACACGTATGTTTGGTGACGGATTATGAACAGGTAAAGGGTGAAGTGAGTTACAATGGACATAGGTTAGATGAATTTGTACCACAAAAGACATCAGCATACATTAGTCAAAATGATGTCCACATTGGATCTATGACTGTCAAAGAAACTTTGGATTTTTCTGCTCGTTGCCAAGGAGTTGGTTCTCGTTATGGTAAACTATCTAATAATTCCTTCAAAAAACTATTTAATAATTAACTTTATCTTAATTTAATACGTACTTGTATTATTTTTAATTAGAAGTATTCTAATCAATTAATCATGAATTTAATTATTATATATAGAGCTCCTATCTGAACTTGCTAGGAGAGAAAAAGAGCATGGTGTTAAGCCTGATCCAGAAGTTGATCTTTTCATGAAGGTAAATTTCATAATTTACAAAAAAAAAAAAAATTAAAAAAATTTATTAATTATGAGAAAATCAATTTATTTTATTACGAAGTACTTCGTATATGCGAATAATATGATGGATTAATATTTGTTTCAGGCAACTGCTATGGAAGGAGTTGATAGTAATCTTATTGTGGACTACATCCTAAGGGTAAGTTACGTTTTTATTAGCTCTCGAGTTACAATGAGTTCAAATTACACTATCAACACGATGATTAGAAGAGTACTCGTAATATAATTTTTGTGTTTTGTTTATTGACTACGGTCCCCTCTAAATCAGCAGCCAGAATTAGGTTGCAAAAATCAGCACAAAAATAATGAAAAATTTGACCTTTATCGTCAAAAGTAGGTTCTCACCTACTAAATTATATTCTCATGGACAGATACGGATTTATATAAGCCAGTGGTCATACTTTATCAAGTTTTATTAGATTTAGAGATATTGTCATATGAATTTCTACTTTGGGTTGGTGAACCACTCTTTTTCTTCTTCTTCATGCAAGTTGAAGTGGAAGGCACCAAATCAACGTCTCTATACTACTCCACAATTTTGTAAACTTAATTTTCATAACCGACACATTGAAAAAAAATTTAATAATAATAATAATACGGAAAAATAATAGCAACAAAATAAGAAATTATAATTATTATAAGTAGTATTATCTTTTTTAAAAGGAAAGTGATTTTGGCACACCCTTAATTGATTTTGCCACATCCTTATGTGAGAGCACAGTTTTCTATGTTCTTCTTATATAAAGGTGTGCCAAAATCAATTTCATTTATAAAACGTTCAAATACAATTTCTCTGTTCATAACATATACTGTATAATCCACTATTATGTACGAGTACTTTACTTTTTTAGGGGTAGTTTTGCCTTTTTAATACCTATTTGTATGTGTCAGGAGTCAAGACTAATAATATGAATATGATTATAAAATGAGCACCTCCATCTTGCACCCGAATGCATTCATACCATAAAATACTGAGACTTTGAGAGTATCACATAATTTATGATAGTGAACAAGTGTTGTAATTTTGTTAGAATGGTAGGTCATGATCTGAAATTAAACAACATGAATAAAGATGGTCTTATCTGTTTATAAATTTATACTTAAAATATTTTGTCAATACGATGAATTTTATATTTCATTATTTCATATCATTGCATGACATAATATTTTATGTAACAGATTCTGGGACTAGATATATGCCGAGACACTCTTGTTGGTGATGACATGCTACGTGGTATCTCTGGTGGACAGAAGAAACGTGTCACCACAGGTCATTTTCGTACTTTCAAAATATTAAGCATTTATGAATAATATTGTCGATTATACTATTTTATCCTTTTTCATTCCTATTATTTTCAACGTGGAATTTATTTTATGTTTGTTCTTCCTCCAAAAAATAAATGATTCAACACCAAATAAACCTTAGCCTTTCAAAGTTTCAATAAAGATAAAACCTAAGCCTAGCTAGAAGAATTTATTTGTGTGGTTCAATATTAATCAATGGCGTATATTGATCAACAAATTGCTACATTGTGTCTGTCGATGAAAATAACACGAATATATGTAGTGCTGTCAAATTTCAAACCGAAACCGTTTAACTGCCCGAAACCGACCGACCCAAATGAGAACCAAACCGATTAAAAACCGATTTTTTTGAAACCGAAAACCGACCCGAACCGTATTTTAGTAAACCCGAAACCGAATCGACCCGAATAATGTTAAACCGTATAAGAACCGAACCTGTTAACAAACCGAACCAAATATAAACCGAACTGAAAGAAAACCGAACCGAAAAAGAACCGAACCGTATCTAACCCGAAACCGGTTCCAACCCGAAACCGTTTAAACTGGCAAAAAAACCGCTTACACCGAACCGTTAGCAAACTGCTACCCGTTTGCACCGAACCATTTAAAAACCGAACTATTTGTAAACCGAACTAGTTATAAACCGAACCGTTTATGATTCAAACCGCTTCTAAATCGAACCGTTTACAAACTTTTTTATATAATTAAATGAATTTTTTTTTTGACGGGAATATAATTAAATGGATTAAATATTAGAAATCTTAGAATATTTTTTTTAAAATAGCAAGGCAAATCATTCATTAAGGATAATCAATGTTCACAAACAAGAGCAAAACAAGCAGGCTCAGGCCCTGCCTCAAACTATTAGCAACACTACTGCCTCTAGTCATGTATATAAATGATTAAATAAGAAGCATATAATAACCTAATTGTAAACACAGTAATACATTAATACACTAACTCTTATAATCTACTTCGTAATAAACTAGTAAGATCAGTATGACTAAACTTGAAACAGAACATAATATGTATTTATAAAATCAATGAGAATTTGTTTATAATATGATGCCTAAATAGTAAATATGAAATGATTCGCGACTTTATATAAAACTTGTGAACGCAAAAGGTTAGCAAGTACTATCAAATTTCAAACCAAAACCATTTAACTGCCCGAATCCAAACAACTCGATAAACATTTTATTTTTTGAAACCGAAAACCGACCCGAACCGTAATTTAGTAAACTTGAAATGGAATCGATATGAATAACGTTAAAGTGGTTAAACCATCGAAAAATCGAACCAGTTATAAACTGAACCGAAAAAGAACCGAACCAGTTAAAAACTGAACCGAAAAAGAACCGAACCAGTTATAAACTGAACCAAAAAAGAACCGAACTGTTTTTAACCCGAAACCGTTTCCAACCGAAACTGTTTGAACCGCGATAAAAACCGTTTGCACCGCACCGTTAACAAACCGCATCCCGTCTGCACCGAACCGTTTACTACCCGGACTGTTTACAACCCGAACCGAATTAAAACCGCTTAAGAATAAACCAAAACCGAATCGAACCGATAACTATTTAAACTGAACCAAAACCGACCCGTGAGACAATTAAACCGATTCCAAACCGACCCGATTGAATACCGAACCGATTTCAAACCGAACCGATTTCAAACCGAACCGAAACCGAATTTTCAAACCGTTTTGACAGTGCTAAATATATGTGATGTTGTGACAACAAAATGTGACGATTTTTCTTTGATGGTACGCCGACACTAATTACAACAAATAATTAAAGTTTACACCATATTACATTGTTCTATTGATCTCAATGTCAAACTTTAAATATTTTATGTATAACAGTTATATAAATGGACCGTGTCCATTCTAATTTAATTAGAACCTAACGAACTCGTATATTTTTTAAAATGGCAGGTGAAATGATAGTGGGCCCAACAAAGGCATTGTTCATGGATGAAATATCAACTGGGCTAGATAGTTCTACAACTTTTCAAATAGTGAAGTGTTTGCAACAAATAGCCCATTTATCTGATGCAACCATCTTAGTGTCACTGCTTCAACCTGCTCCTGAGACTTTTGACCTATTTGATGATATCATCTTATTATCTGAAGGCCAAATTGTATACCAAGGCCCTAGAGAACATGTTGTTGAGTTCTTTGAAAGTTGTGGGTTTCGTTGCCCCGAACGAAAGGGTACAGCTGATTTCCTCCAAGAGGTAAAAGTTTCTAAGCCCACGGCCTACATATATTAATGATCAAAGTTGTATATTGTCAAACGTGAAAATATTTCTAAACGTGTGAAAAATGTTATGCATAGGTTACTTCGAAAAAGGATCAGGAACAATATTGGGCCGACACAAGCAAGCCATACAGGTACATACCGGTATCAGAATTTGTGACCCGATTCAAGCGATTCCATGTTGGGCTAAGGCAAGATAACGAGCTTTCGGTCCCATATGACAAGGCCCAATCACACAAGGCAGCTCTAGTATACAAGAAATACTCTGTCCCATACAAGGAACTTCTCAAGGCATCTTTTGACAAGGAATGGTTGCTTATTAAGAGGAACCCCTTTGTGTACATTTTCAAGGCTATACAAATCATGATTATCGCGATCATTACATCAACCGTGTTCATAAGAACCAAGATGCATACTAGGAATGAAAATGATGGAGCTTTATACATGGGAGCCCTGATTTTTACCCTCATTATTAACATGTTTAATGGTTTTGCTGAAATGGCTATGATCATGCAAAGACTTCCTGTGTTTTATAAACATAGGGATCTCCTTCTTCACCCTGCTTGGACTTTCACCTTACCAACCTTCTTGCTCGGTATTCCAATATCTATTTTTGAATCGATTGTTTGGACTTCTATGACATACTATTCCATTGGATTTGCACCTGAAGCTAGCAGGTATGACAAAAGTTCAACAAATACTATTCTGTATAAAAATGCTCCAAAGTTTCATATATTAGTATATACATTGTGTTACAGTCTATTAATTATAACATGAGTTGCTTCCATTTTCAGATACTTCAAGCAACTTCTATTGGTGTTCCTTATTCAACAAATGGCTTCTGGAATGTTTCGTGTTACAGCCGGGTTGTGTAGGACTATGATCATTGCAAATACCGGAGGAGCTCTAAGTGTGCTCCTTATGTTCATGCTTGGAGGTTTCATCCTTCCTAAAGGTCAGTATTTATATTAAATCTTTTGAATGTACTTGGAATTTATGATCTTAATATACAATGGAATTGAATATTGATTGTGTATTTACATCTTTAATTAGCCTTAATACCCAATTGGTTGCAATGGGGATATTGGGTGTCACCTTTATCTTATGCATTCAACGCTCTTGCTGTGAATGAGATGTTTGCTCCACGTTGGATGAACAAGCCGGTAAGATTTTTTTGCAACATTAATATCTTCCATTGAGTTACATGACACTATCATTAACATAGCTTAGAAAATAATTTAAATTTTTGACATTCGAAATAATCTGCAGGCATCAGATGGTGTAACTCCTTTAGGTGTACAAGTGCTGAAGAACTTCAGTGTCTTCACAGACAGAAATTGGTATTGGATTGGAGCAGCTAGCCTTGTCGGCTTTATTGTAGTTTTGAATCTGATCTACACTCTTGCCCTTACCTACCTAAATCGTAAGCATCTGAATGAATTTTTCAAATGACATGAAGCAAAATTTTATCATTCTTTAGCTAAAATTATTGCTCCCGGCCCTTTCATGTATATAGCTATTGGAAAGCCACAAGCAACAATCGCTAAAGAGGATGAAGATGACATGGAAGATGAGCACTCGGTAAAAAAGCATAGGAAAAACCTATCCTCTGCTGATGGAAACAATACAAGTAAGAGCATTAACTATAAACATTCAAGTTAAGTGTTGAGATTGCCTAGATTTGGTTATTCATGTTGTATTTCGAAAAACTCTTACAGGAGAGTTGGCACTTCAAAGAATAATGAGTCGGTCCAATCCTAATGGATTTAGCAGAAATGATGATGCTTCTATTGAGGTGACAAATGGGGTTGCTCCTAAGAGAGGCATGGTTCTCCCTTTTACTCCACTTGCTATGTCCTTCGATGATGTGAGCTACTTTGTTGACATGCCTCCGGTGAGTGAACGCTTTGTCCTATACTTGTACTGATTAATGTAATGCATTTACCTCAGGAAACAGTTTACTAAACTCTATCTTTAATTTTTGGCAATATTAGGAAATGAAGGAACAAGGGGTGCCAGAAGATAGGCTTCAACTCCTTCGAGAAGTGACAGGTGCATTTAGACCAGGAATTCTAACAGCTCTTATGGGTGTTAGTGGAGCTGGAAAGACAACATTGATGGATGTTTTAGCTGGAAGAAAGACAGGAGGTTACATTGAAGGCGATGTTAGAATCTCTGGTTTCCCTAAAAAACAAGAAACTTTTGCTAGAGTTTCTGGTTATTGCGAACAAACTGATATCCATTCTCCTCAAGTAACAGTCAAAGAGTCTTTGATATACTCAGCTTTCCTCAGGCTCCCTAAAGAAGTCTCTAAGGAAGAAAAACTTGTAAGAACTCATTTCCGATGAATTTTACTACAAGGCCTTGTTATCTTCACCTGATATTTACTGAACTGATAGTCGGAAATGATATATGCTAATATTAACTTAACATTATTTTTTCCTGTTAATCTTCACCTGATATTTACTGAACTGATAGTCGGAAATGATATATGCTAATATTAACTTAACATTATTTTTTCCTGTTAATGAAGACATGGCCTTGTACATGTGATGTGACACTAATGACTTTTGTTACTTTTATCTGCTAGGTTTTTGTTGATGAGGTGATGGAATTAGTAGAGCTCGACAGCCTTAAGGATGCAATAGTAGGGTTACCAGGAATAACAGGGTTATCAACAGAACAAAGGAAGCGGCTAACCATTGCAGTAGAGCTTGTTGCTAATCCCTCAATCATCTTTATGGATGAGCCAACTTCAGGTCTTGATGCAAGGGCTGCGGCCATTGTGATGAGGACAGTAAGAAACACTGTCGATACAGGAAGAACTGTTGTTTGCACAATTCATCAACCTAGTATTGATATCTTTGAAGCTTTTGATGAGGTACTTAACACTATTTTTAGAGGAAAGTTAATTTAGTTTTCTATCACTTCCATCTTTAATAATGTACAATGGTTATGTTTTTTCCAGCTTCTTTTGATGAAAAGAGGAGGACAAGTTATTTACTCAGGGCCATTAGGCCGAAACTCACATAAGGTCATCGAGTATTTTGAGGTAATGATGGTTTAGTTTTCGAAACCTTGTGCAAATGTTAACTTAATACATCATTATCTAACTAGAATATTGTTCAAATCATTTTAGTCAATTCCCGGGGTCCCAAAAATCAAAGAGAAGTACAACCCTGCAACATGGATGTTAGAAGTCAGCTCTATCGCAGCTGAAGTAAGGCTAGAAATGGACTTTGCTGAGTATTATAAGTCATCATCACTTTACCAGTAAGTTCGCTTTTCAAATTACATTCACATGATACTGATTTTACCATTTACATGTATTAACTCTGTGTTATAACTATTGAGCAGAAGAAACAAGGCACTGGTAAAGGAGCTAAGTGTACCACCAGCAGGAGCAAAAGACTTGTACTTTTCGACACAATTTGCTCAATCTTTATGGGGCCAATTCAAATCATGCCTTTGGAAGCAATGGATGACTTATTGGAGAAGTCCTAGCTATAATCTTGTCAGATACTTCTTCACCTTGGCTGCTGCTCTTATTGTTGGAGCTATTTTTTGGAGAGTTGGAACTAAATTGTAAGTATTATATTTTCATAATAACCATGTCTCACCTTTTTCTACACACCCTCCATTCAGTATTAGTAGTCGCGCTATCTCATCAGCACATGCAATATACAATATGTGACTAGCCTTTATTAACAATTTTTACGATTTAAATTGGCAGGGACAACGCGAATAATCTAACCATAGTCATCGGAGCCATGTATGCTGCTGTACTCTTTGTCGGAATCTGTAACTGTGGAACAGTACAGCCAGTGGTGGCTGTTGAGAGAACAGTCTTCTATAGAGAAAGAGCTGCAGGAATGTACTCTGCATTGCCATACGCCATTTCACAGGTAAGCGCAAAGTTCAGCATGCCATTATATTATAAATTGAATTTGTACATTTGGAATGTATATAGTTTAACATAACCTTATTTGTGCTCTTACAGGTGGTTGTTGAAATACCTTACATATTCGTGCAAGCGGCATACTACTCAATCATAGTGTATGCTATGGTGAGTTTCCAATGGACTGCAGGAAAGTTCTTCTGGTTTTTCTTCATCACATTGTTCTCCTTCCTTTACTTCACTTACTACGGTATGATGACCGTGTCCCTAACACCAAATCACCAAGTTGCATCCGTCTTTGCTGCTGCTTTCTACGCTCTCTTCAACCTCTTTTCCGGCTTCTTCATTCCTAGACCAGTAAGTCCTTTACCAACTTCCTGTTTTCAAACATCAGCATAACAGATAACTTATGTTGGAAACTAAATATTTGTATGTTTTTGTTGTGTATTTCAGAAAATACCAAAATGGTGGGTATGGTACTACTGGATCTGCCCTGTGGCATGGACAGTCTACGGGTTGATCGTGTCACAATATGGTGATCTAACACAAACGATCCAAGGCACGGGTATGACACCAGATCCAATGATTAAAGATTACATTCAAATACATTTCGGGTATGAGCCTGATTTTATGGGTCCGGTTGCTGTGGTTTTGGTTGGATTCACGGTGTTCTTCGCCTTCTTGTATGCTTACTGCATTAGGACACTCAACTTCCAAATGAGGTAGAGAGCTTAGAGTAGTCAGTACATGTATAAACCAAAAAATAAAAATTGTTAACTATTATTTGCCTTCATATACATCTTGAAGAGAAAGTTGTAAATATGAGAATCATGTGAGATTAACTAGCTAGATAAATATTTTTATGTATGGGGAAATATAGAAGTATGTGTATATATTTCCCAATAGTATGATTTGGTAGTATTGCATTATTGTGTAATGTGAAATTGTATATTGATTATAATATATAAATTTCAATTTTGGCTCACAAGTTTGTTATTGCTAGTTTGCTACTCTATCTATTGTTTGTTCAACACCGGCTGAACCCGTTACTCCATTAGTCCCTTACAAGTTACAAGTATATTTTTGTACTATTTGACCCAAAAAGCTATCATAGAAATGGTATAAAAATTAGGATATTTTGACAATTACCACCTTCTGATATGTCCATTTTAGCAATTACCACCTTCTATTTTTTTTTTTGAAAATTACCACCTTCTATTTTCAAAAATATCAAAAGTTACCACCTTCTTGCCTCCCAACTACCACATGACGTCATTTTGGGCTCATTCTTTCCCTTTCCTCCCTATTTCCCTCACATTTCTCATTCCTAACTCGATTCTCATCCCTCCTAACACTTTTTTTCCCTCAAACAATCAAAAACACTTCAATTTACTCCTCCAAATCAAAATTGGCGAACAATTATTGGTGTTTAGAGAACCACAAGGGCAGTGGTGAGAATTGATCCCAAAATCTTCTGGAATCGGGAGGGAAGCTTTAACCACTTGAGCTATTCCTCACTCTCATTTCTTTGCAATTGGAATAAAGGAAATCATTGTACCACGTGGAAAATGAAAAACGTAATTTTGTAAATACAAAGGCAGTTGACTGTTGCAAGTTTCAAGTTTCCAGTTTCCACCAATATTACAACATTTGTCGCGAGACTTGAGAAAACGCCATTGAAGATCAAAATTCGAAGCTTTTTTCCAGGTTTTTCCTCACACATTTCTTTATTCTTATCGTTCTATCTTTCTTTCTCTGATTTCTTCTTTCTTTTATTTCCCATCTTTTTCTATTTTTGTTTCATAATTTAATGTTGATTTCTGCTCGCTAATTAGGGCCTAAATTATATGCATTTGTAATTAATCTTTTCATACTTTGTCGTCTCCAATTAATCTTTAGAATTTCCATTTTTTTGATATTTTGTGATTGATTTTTTACGATACTGTGGTATAAATTTCCTTTTGCGAAGAGTCCAATTAGGGTTTATGATCTCGTCCTTCTTCGAAAAAAGTTGTGATTTGATCATCTTATAGATAAATTGGTTATTCAATTTAATATATATTGCTTCGATTTTGTGAATTTTTCGGTTCAGTATTCGCATTGGTACATCTTGTTCAATTTTAATCTGTTGTGTTATCGGTGTAATTTCAAGCTGTAACATTTTTTTTTTTTTTTTTTTGTGGGTTATTTTCTGACATTGAAGGTTTAAATTGATGAATTTTGGAAGACATCAAAAAAATTATAAGTGTATAAAGACGATTGATAATGAATTGGGTCTTGGGTTATTGTTTGGAATTGTGACTGCTTAATGTAGCAAAAACGCCAAAAAGGGAGGGGGTTAGGGGGAGGACTTAAGCAATTAAAATCAGGAATTCCTGTTACGAAAACCCGTGATTTAGAGAGGATGGATATTGTACATCTATTTAACTTTAGTTTCGTTTGCACGGTATGGTAGAATTGGGGGGTAGCTGGACTTCTGTGATGATTGTGAAACCAGAACCGGGTGAAACAAATACGGTCTTGATGATAGACGAGGGAAGGAGAGGTATTAGCTGTTAACTTGTTGAGGGTGTCAGTTGACAGACCAGAATTTATTGCTAATAGCCTTATGTGAGCAGGGGGTGGCTAGACTTCTGTGATGACCGTGAAATCTGAACCTGCTGAAACAAATACAGCCTTGATGACATACGAGGGACGGAGAGGTATTAGCCCTGTTAAAATTGTTAAGGATGTCAGCTGATAGACCAGAATTCCTTGCTAATAGCCTTATATTATAACAGCCTAAGAGAATGATGGTGGGTTGATGATTAGTGATTCTTCAAGATACTAACATACTTGCATTTATGTATGGACTCTGCCAAACTTTTATGGAGAATATATGGGGGAGGGGGAAGTCTGCCTTGTTGAACAGCAAAAGAAGTAAGAAATTGTATAATTGAGGGTTGGAAGGAGACGAGGAGAAATTAACAAGGGTGAATACTTCAAAAGAGTATTGTTTCGTTTTGCCATATTAGCCATTTATGAGTAATTTGCTTTAGATTATCTTTTGATCTTACCATTTGAAAATTCATTGACATTTTCATACAGTAATTGCTAAGAGCAATAGAGTTCAGATTTAAATAGGCTGGTCGATTGACTGTTTTATGATTCTTTCTTTTTAAAAGTAATTGTGGAAATTAGCATTCTTTCATGGTTTTATAGACAGATATTTCAATTGTGATTTCAACTCATATCTTCATTTATGGATTCTTAATCATTGACAACTGCAGAAGAAAGGGTAGTTTGTGTCAGTGAGAAACCATGGGAATACAGAAGATTGAGACCGGTCACCAAGATACAGTACATGATTTTCAAATGGATTACTATGGAAAACGTATAGCCACAGCGTCATCTGACCACACAATCAAGATTATTGGGGTGAGCAACAATTCCCACCAGCATCTTGCTACCCTCAGTGGTCACCAAGGCCCAGTTTGGCAGGTTGCTTGGGCTCATCCTAAGTTTGGGTCGATCCTTGCTTCATGTTCTTATGATGGGAAGGTCATAATCTGGAAGGAAGGTAATCAGAATGAGTGGTCACAAGCTCATGTCTTTGATGATCACAAATCCTCAGTTAATTCAATCTCATGGGCGCCTCATGAGCTTGGACTTTGTCTTGCTAGCGGATCATCAGATGGGAATATTATGGTCTATACTATGAGGTCTGATGGTGGTTGGGATTCAAATAAGATAGACCAAGCTCACCCAGTTGGAGTGACCTCTGTTTCTTGGGCACCCGCCACTGCTCCTGGTGCTCTTGTAGCATCTGGAGTACATGATCCTGTCCAGAAACTCTGTTCAGGAGGTTGTGACAATACGGTGAAGATTTGGAAACTCAATAATGGGATTTGGAAGATGGATTGCTTCCCAGCTCTCCAAATGCACACTGATTGGGTTAGGGACGTTGCTTGGGCACCAAATCTAGGGCTCCCAAAATCCACCATTGCAAGTGCATCACAAGATGGGAAGGTGATTATATGGACAGTCGCAAAGGATGGTGATCAGTGGGAGGGCAAGGTCTTGAATGATTTCAAGACCCCAGTCTGGAGGGTGTCATGGTCCCTGACAGGCAACATCTTGGCTGTTGCAGATGGTAACAACAATGTGACATTGTGGAACGAGGCTGTTGATGGGGTTTGGCAAATGGTTTCTACTGTTGATTCTTGAGATGGAATAATTTATGAACTTCTTGGTATGTTCAGAGTATGTTCTCTAGTAACTTTGCGCGGGATTTTAGTTCTTTTTTCTGCTTCTCTCGCTGCTTTTGTCTGTCCTCTTTGAATTACATGATTGTGTTCTGTTAGAATGTTGTTCACATTCTAGTTCCCGAAAATGCAAACATGACTTTCATTAGATCTTATCATTCTTTGCCCATAATGTCTTATACTGATTATAGAGAGTTTAAACGGATAAAAAATAATTACTCCCCTTTGCAGTAGAAGTGTTGTAGTAGTAATTTTGGAAAATCTGCTGTGTAGAAAAGTGCAACATGAAGTGGAGTAAATGGTTGTTTTCTTTTATTTACGTCAAGGCTAAATAATGTATGTAAATGAGTAAATCAGAGTTATACCGAGTTTCTGAATTTCCCTCGACAGTTCTTCTAGATTCAAGTCGATTTTTAGCCTCTTCCATCCACCAATTCTGTAAATGCTTGCAAGATTAGATCGTAGACTTGTGTTCAATATTTGATGCTTTTAGGTTTTTGAAGCTTTATCTATTAATGTCTCCGGTGAAGAGGTTGAATAGGGTAGATGTAAATCTTTGGGTAGGTTATTTCAACTTTGGGTAGAATACTCGAAATGATTTCTGGTATAGTTCTAAAACATGACGCTAGGCATGAATTCATCAATTGTCTTTGTGACATTCCTCCGGTGTCTAACTAGATGTTTTCACAATAATCAGACATTCAAACCTTGAGCAGATTAAACAGCTTCCAAAATCCCGATAGAAACACCTGGAATTTTCGGATCTTCCAAATGTTAACACGTTCTTAAACAGATGATTCTGAATTCAGATTTCAAAATGCCTGAACTCTTGAATCGAGTCGAGCCTTTAGTTCATTACTTCAGTTGAAATCCGTAACTCACATCTAAATATGATTTATAACAATTAAATTCAGATACCAAATTGCCCACTCTTGATCCTGAAGCTTTTATTTTATTTTATTTTATTTTACTTTATTTTATTTTAATTTTTTAAGGATGAAGTAGATTAATTACTTTAGAGCTTGTTTACATTTATGACAAATTTTTCATCCTTTTTACTCATTCCACGTTGAAGTAGTGCATTTGAGTAAAGACTAACCTACGAATAGGGGCATAACCTTAGGCCTTGTTTTCTTCCGCTTAATTTTAGTTCAGTTCCTAATTTCCTTCTTTCATATACAATTTAGTTTGGCTAAATCCAATTCAGTTCAGTTCAGTTTCTAATTTGCTTCTCTCATAAACAATTCAATTCAGTTTAGTTTAGTTTAGGGCCTGTTCACATTTACTGAGCTGAACTGAACTGAACTGATTAGAGCTGAACTGAACTGATTGGAGCTGAACTGAACTGAATTGAGCTGAAATGAATATTTTATGAGAGAGGGAAATTAAGAGCTGAACTGAACTGACCTGATTAGAGCTGAACTGAACTGATTGGAGCTGAACTAAACTGAACTGAAATTAAGTAAATATGAACAGGCCCTTAGTTCAGTAAATCAAAACAGGCCCTTATTGATAGTGTGCTTGATTATAAAATTTTTGGAGATTTTCTCTATTAAAATTATATTAACTCCATTTTACTTTATACTTCCTCTGTATTTTTGAAGTGAAACGTTTCGCCTTTTTGCATCATTCACTAAACCCATTTTGGTTAATGTTTATGATTTACACATAAGAAAATATAGTCTTGTGGATACTTGTTGGAGTTGTATCAATATATAGTTTATCTATAATAATCATTAACTCGTTAAGTACTTATCAAATTAACTATGTAGTATATTATTAGCCAATTTTGCATTGACATACATTATTAAACTTAAGGATTTTTTGTTACTTCGTATTCCCTTCGTTTTTAAATATTTGCTCCACTTTTCTTTTTCAGCTGTTTTTAATACTTGTTTCATTTCCTTATTTGAAAACCTTTTCAATATTTAATTAATTTCTCTAACAAAGTGGACCTAACAATATTATTTTCATATTCTCTTTTATTTAATTCTCTCCGCTACTTTTGGGTTTTTTACAATTTTTTATTCTTTTACCAACCCCACTACCTTCATATTTTATTGTTTTCTCCAATTTTTCCTAAAACTCCACGCATGGAGAAATAGAACAAGTATTTAAAACCGGATGAAATTTTTTTTTTTGTTAGAGTTACTTATACTCCCTTCGTTTTTAAATCCTTGCTTCACTTTTCTTTTCCGGCCGTTTTTAAATACTTGTTCCATTTCCTTTTAAAAAGCTTTTACAATATTTAATTCATTTCTCACACTTAGTGGACCCAACATAATACTCTCTCTCCTACTATTCTTTCACTACTTTTATTTTTTATAATTTTTTATTTTCTCAACTACCTCACTACCTCCATATTTTATTACTTTCTCCAATTTCTCCTAAAATTCCGCATATGGAAAAATGGAGCAAGTATTTAAAAACAGAGGAAGTACTTATCAGGAAGGAAAAAAAAAAAAAAAAAATCCTGAATTAAAATTACTATTGTTGAATTAAAACTATTTACTACGTATAATACTCTCCGTAATATGGGTAGTCCGGTGCAACAAGTTCACAAACCTGGAGTAGGGTCTAGGGCTGTAGCACTGCCAAATAAAAATAGAATAAAATAAAATGGAAATTCCGAAGCGTGATCGTATCGCAGCGTCTGGGTTAAATTAATTATGTGGTCTGTCTGGTAGCTAGATTCGACACGCTTCAATGACGTGTTTACATTCCACTTTTTCTTGAAATCCACTAAGGGCTTTTCTGTCTTTTTATTTTCTTCTTTACTTTTTAGCCTTGCTTTGTCCGTCCCCTACTTGGAGTGTTGGAGAAACAAGGGGTTTCCAGTTTTCTGCCAACCCAAACTTGAATAAGAATGGGAAACTCTTTTTTTTTTTTTTTTTTTTTTTTTAAACTCAATGGCAAACTTGAAATTAAACAAGAGGCCTTTTTTTTTTTTGAAAGGAAACAAGAGGTAGTTCATCCAACTCTAAAAAACTACTCCTTTGGGGCATGTTCACTTCAGTTTAATTTCAGTTCAGTTTAGTTTAGCTCCAATCAGTTCAGTTTAACTCCTAATTTCCTTCTATCATAAAATATTCAATTTAGCTCTATTCAGTTCAGTTCAGTTCAGTTCAGTTCAGCTCAGTTCAGTAAATGTGAACAAGCCCTTCGTCCCTAAATAATCTCCGTAGCAATTCATTAATTAAACATGTTGTGTGCAATATGTACGAGTATTTATATCTTCTACTCCGTATTGTTTAATACAGAGTAGTCATCACAATTTTTTTTTTTTTGACTTATTTATTAATGCATAAATTCAATCATAGATATACATAATAAGTAAAAAATTATAAATGAAAATATACACATTAAGAGGATTTTAACAATCAAGCTACGAAGTATAAGATAACATAATTATCACTCCGTATTTTTTTCGTACTTATATATCAAATAAAATAGTCTGCGTAAAGTTTGTAAAATTCACCTTATTTTCACTTATTTAAGAAAAAAAAAAAGTTATTGGGAAAACAAGTCTTGATAAGGTTTGTATGGATATGAATCACTCAAATTCAATTTACAAACAAGAGAATAGACCCATAGAATTGTAAGACAATATGATGGTTTTAACTTTTTTTTTTTTTTTTTTTTTTTTGCACAACATGATGGTATTAATTGTGGATTTGTGGTAGTGATTCATATTGTCTTAGGAAAGTAGTGATAGGAGGGTGACTTGTTGAAGGTCGAAAGATGGAAAAGGACTGTGGTGCAATGCACATAGCAATGAAGATGGTGGTCTACAAGTTACAGCCACAAACAAGGAGGTAGTGGGCAGTAATGGTGGGTGATGAATTTGATTGTTGACAGTTGAGTAGGGATTTGAAAGGGGAGTAACAATCAAATAACTTTAACTCGTAGTCTAATACTGATTTGGGATGCCAATATTTAGATCACCACTCCATTTGTCCCTCATTAAAGAGTTAAAGACGTCTTTAACGAACTATTTACATAATAATTTATCTCGTTTTAATTGTCACTCACATATAGCCAAGTCATATGACCAGCAATGATTAAGAGATTCTATTCTTCCTTTTTTTTTCTTTTTGACAATAGCAAATTATACTAATAAAATAAGAGTATACAACATACGAAATAACTAAAACTTAACTACTGCATGGCTTTTAACATTTAAGTCTTTACAACTTTCGACACTAAAAACCATATTATATAACCGGGGTTGGCCGGACATATTGCGGATTAGGACCTCTTTATAGGCCAAAGAGCGGATACCTACTTCAAAACACAAAGAGAGAAGAGATTATCGAAACTGTTCGATCATGGCTAGTTTAACCCTACCTAGTGGGATCAACTTATCACCAAGTAAGGCCTTCAAACCGATCACTTGGACATGTGACCTTTCCTTCATAAGTTGTTCTTGTTGGTAAGAAAGCTTTGACAATGTCGAGGCTCGAAAAACCCCAAAACAAAGTTTAGGCGCTGATTCGGATAGAAAATTTCAAAAGTAATGATCACAATGATCACTACAAAGAAGGGAGCAGAATGACAACCATAATCAATTTACTATAACACACACTTCAGCCTAGTCATGGTCAACTTCTTGTTCGTCCCCCAAACAACGGCAACCCATGTTAACACTCTCAACACTACAACAAAACCAAATCCCTTAACAAGTGATCAAACTTCCTCCGCACACAACCATCCAATAAACTATAGTCAAACCAACTAGAAATACAAGACTACAATCAAGAAAGGCTAAAATAAACCATACATAACTTTAAAAAGTAAAGCAAACTCTGAATAACAAGAAGAAAATACATACTTAGGTAAGACGACCAATTTAGAGAGCCCATTTCGGACCCAAAATCCGAAACCGTAATTGCAAAGAATCTCAAAACCCTAACCCTAACTTCACCGTTTCCATCACGAACCACTCTTGACGCCTGCGTTAGGCCTAACCCTCCAGCACAAGGACCCATGAAACCCTAACCCTAACTTTATCGAATTCGTCACGGTCAAAATTGCCAATGACCTTTATGACGGCGACATTAGGCTTAGTACTTAGACCTCTTGTTTCGGCGACGTAATCCTTTGAACGCGAACCTTCCTCTCTAAGGTGGGTAAAATAGGATCTTCTCTAAATCTTCTTAGCCGGGAAAAGGGTCACGAAAACACCTTCTAAACTGAGATTAATAGGTTTTTAAGAGAAGGGATGAGGGCGTCGGCTCGGAGTTTGAAGACGCCTAAAAGCAAATCGAGGAGGGGAAAGAAGATAGGAGAAGAGAACTAAGAGAAAAAGAGGAGGACGGAGACTTGTCGGCGATCCTCACAGATTAAAAGAAGAGAAAAAGGGAGGAAACTCGCCGGAGAAACGGCTGCGGCGTCAGATCTCCGGCGAGCACCTAGGTTTATTGGAGAGGATTCTTCTTTTGGAGGAGAGAGAAGAGATCGTTTGAGAGGGCGGAGAAATTTCTTGCTTCCATTCTTCCAATGGGCGGTGCAAAAAAAAAAATCTTAAGGTAATGGTTTTGGACCGCTACAAAAGATGAGCAATGAAGCCAATGATTTATTTAACCTGTAGGGTTACGCTTAAGGAACCAAAAGAGAAATTTTATAATATAATTTAGACGTAGGATTTATGAGAGGGGAGCAAGCAAAATCCAACTCCTCTCCTCTGGGTAAGGGTGAGCTGAGCCGAGCCGAGCCGAGTACTACCTTGTTCATGTTCAAGTTCAATTAACTTAGGCGAGTTCGAGCACGATCCCGAGCTTTCAAGCAAGCTCAAAAATCTGTTCAAGCTCGGCTCATTTAGTATACTATATGTTCGCGAAAGGTTCGTGAACGGCTCGTTTATTAAACGAGTTTATAAACGAGCGTTTCATGCATGAGTTTAGTAATAAACGAGCTTTGTACTTTGACATTTGAAAATCTCAAAAAATAGCATAATAATTAAATCCTAATTATAAACCTAGGAATTAAATCTTAATTATTGAAAAACTTAAGAATTAAATAAATAAATTTGAATAAATCAATAATTCATGAATATAAATAAACGAGTAGTTCGCAAACATAAATAAACGAGATGTTCATGAACTTATCTGAACGAGCATATCTATGTTCGTGTTCAAGCTCATTTATTAAACGAGCTTCAAATTTTGTTCAAGCTCGGCTCATTTATCAAATAAACGAACATGAACGAGCTTCAACCGAGCTTCAACCCGAGTAGTTTATTGATCGACTTGGTTCATTTACACCCCTATCTCTAGGCGTGCCACTTTAAGGAGAAAGTCCTAATACATCACCGTCAGACACAAGTAAAAATGCATAACAACCTTTTATATTACTGGAAGTCCAATTAGTAATACTGATTTTTTTTTTTTGTTTTAATACTACTGAGAGTGTCTTTTATACTACTGGAAACATATATAGTACTACTGAGAAAGTTCAGTAATACTTTATTACATTTAAATAGTACTCTCAAAATGTCATTATTTACAAAATTGCCATTGTTATATATTTAGGGCCTCTTCACATTTACTTAATTTCAGTTCAGTTGAGCTCCAATCAGTTTCAATCAGTTCAGTTCAGCTCCTAATTCCCTTCTCTCATAAAATATTCAGTTCAGTTCAGTCCATCTCTAATCAGTTCAGTTCAGTTCAGTTTAATAAATGTGAACAGACCCTTACTTGTGTCTAACTGTGATGTATTAAGACTTCCTCCCACATCAATTACCATAAACTTAAAAGGAAAAACTTTGACGATCACTTATATACATAAGGAACAAAGAAGAAAGAAAATATTTCATCATCATAATCAAGTAAATCATGGTTGAAGTTTCCATAAATATTCAACCCATAAGGCAAAAAATTATTCCATTCTAATAACCAATACAATATCTAATACAAATACTTAGCAAAATTGAAATAAAATAAAGGAGAATAGAAGAAATTTACTACTCCTTCTGTTTCATAATGTTAGTCCCCTATACTTTTTTGGGTGTTTCAAAAAGCTCTACCCATAATAAATACTCGTATGTTACATTTTAAACTTAATTTTTTTGGAAATAACTGGTTGTGGATTGATGATATAGATCTAAGTAAGGAAATCTCTACCTAGAATTATACTATTAATGACTTCCAAAAAAATAAAAAAATAAACTTAAATAAGGTAAAGTAATGATGAATTATTTGTAATTTGATGTTAGATTATTCCAAATATTTTTCTTTTCTTAATTTATGTGATTGATTCCATATGTGACTTAAATTATGAAACGGAGGGAGTAACTTCAAACATTCCTCAGTCAGTAATCCAATTAATAGCTTATCTAGTTATCTTAATGATGTTACTAAGGCTTTCTTTCCCAAAAAAAAAAAAAATGTTACTAAAGCTTCGTGCTAGTGCATGGGGCACACATACTCTATTATCTAATAATACTTTATTTTCCAAAATTAATACTTCTCAATTTTTTTTTTAGATAATAGAGTGAAGAGGGGTTTTGGGGTGATTAATTTTACTTTTCCCAATTTCCCCTGTTCGTTTATTTTTTTTTATTTTTTTTTTAAAAAAAACGTACAATTATAAATAATTTTTTTTTCTTAAAATAAAACTACCATCCTATTTATAACACAACTAGATGAAGCCCGTGCGATGCACGATTTGTTTGATTTTTTTTTTTTTTTTTTTTGTATTTGTTAGCTAAAATTTGTTATATATATAGATAAAATTCCTAATATTAAAAGATAATATTTAATATTTAACTATTTTAAACTTAAAAATCTCATTCGCCAATTTTGCTTACGTGGCATTTGAATTATTTAATTCTAAAAGAAATTAATAATCTCTTATTTAATTGGCTATTACTGAGATTTATAATCCTACATGGCGCCCTGAGAAAATTAGATCCTACGTGGCTCTCTAAAATCTCGAGAAAAAACTCCCCTATATATATATATATTAGATTATACAAGTACTTATCAACAGTTGTTTATATATATATTTTTTTTTTAGAGAGAGAGAGAGAGAGATTAAAAAAACTAGTACCCACTAATATTAGTAACGTCTTATAGATTTCTTATAGTGTCTACACACATATTGCTCGTATTTCTAAGCTTGTTAGGTCAAATCAAATATTAATCACACAAAAAATCCTACATCTTGCAATATTCAAAAATTAATTTTCTAAATGAGTGAATAACAAATACAAGTAAGTTATATTAAGTACATGGTCATCCAATTTAGGCCTCAAAATTAGGTGATCTACTATAAGAATGGTGGAATACTCCAATGCATAAACCATATTTTGAGATCCTTAATTGGGCTAATGAAAGTAGTTGAGACTTGATATCGATGTACTAGTAGTAATTGCGTATTTACGTGTAGCAACTAGCTAGAGTGTTATAATTCCAATACCTTCCCCAGATATAACCTTGTTAATGAGCAATGATACCTCATAAAATGCAGCTTCCCTTTTTTATTTTTGTTATTGGACTTGAAAATTATGAGAATATATGGTTCATCCATGCATTATTCCAGGACATAATCTCCAATTATCGAGAGATTGTTATATACATCCAAATGCACCGTACATTTATAAAAACTTTTTTCTCATTTTGATGATTGTTTTTTATTTAATCATTAAATAAAGAGCACAAACTAACCTTAGGTCAATTAGGTGTACGGTGCATCCAGGTGTATACAACAAATTTCACAAAATACCAAGTGCCAATGTACCCATAATTGTGTTTCACTTTTGACCCCCTCTCGACCTCTCATTCTTCCTTCCTTCTATAGATTGTGCATTTAACTAACACTTGCTATATTTGATCTTTAATTATTCTTTTTATTTTTACTATCACATTCGTGTGACCTCACACAAAACTTGTTAGATTAAGCTATGACTATTGAACTCAACCTAAATTTTGTTTGACATGTTAGATACTTTCTCCGTCCCTTATTTACATGTCTATTTTCCATTTTCAACTGAAAATAAGGAACTTAGAGATTCCTTAAAACCCATGATAGTGAAATACAAATGTATATGTGGGGTTAGAGAGAGATAGAGAAAAAGAAAAGGTACTCCATAGTTTGTAATTACCGAAGAGATAAAGAGAGAAAGTGTTGAAAAATGATATCCAAGGTACAAAAAAATAAGAAAATTAACGACAACTCATAAAAAAGAGTGAATATTGTCAAAAAAAAGTACTTTCTTTAAATAGAAGCAGTTATGTAATTTTGAAATCCCAAAAAGGAAAGTAGGTATGTAAATAAGGGACGAAGGAATATTAATTATCAATCAATCAATTACATACTACTAAAAGCGAATCTTAAAAGACACTTGACAATGTATTATTAAACAATTTCCTGCTAAAATTATTACTTTTTAAAAAAAATCATTGTTAATGTTTGCATCTAAATTATGACTTTTATTTTATACTCGTATAAAATCTAAAGTAGAGTTTCTAAAATATCAACTTGCACATTATAACTACTTGTATAACATATTTAAATACTTTTTCACACATGTGTTTTTTTTTTTTTATCGTTTTAATATATTTCACGCGTTTTAATAACAGGTGAATCAATTCATTTTTTATTTATATAATTAACCCATAATTATATTATTTTATAATTATTCAACAATCGTGGTTTAGCCTAATTAGGCTCCGTTCTCTTCACCTTATTTTTGCTGAACTGAAATTATTTTTACTAAAACAAGATTATATTTGCTGAACTTAAATCATTTTTACTGAACTTAAATTAATTTTACTGAAGTGAAATTATTTTTGCTAAATTGAAATTATTTTTTACTGATTTTCTATTACAATTCTTCTTTAAGAAAGCTAAATTTTACTGAACTGAACTTATTTTTGTTGAACTGAACTTATTTTTGCTTAACTGAAATTATATTTAGGGCCTGTTATCTTACGTTGAAATTCAGTTCAGCTCATAATTTCCTTCTCTTATAAAATATTCAGTTCAGTCAAAGAGAACAGACTCTTACTATTATTTTTTTCAGGTGAAGAAGAAAAAGCCTTAATCAACTATGAGCGAACTTAACCCAAATTATGTTAGACATACAACATTCCACGTGTGCTAAAACTGCTAATTACCCAAATAAACCCAAAAAATGATTTAAGCCATTCGTTCATCTCACTGATTTCTGACAACTACTTCTCCTTATGAAACCCTTTTCTTTTGGGACCCACATTTTTATTATGATCTCCATTTTCATGGCAATTTCGTAATTACATCACTGTATCAACTCCATATATTTAACACCAGATCACAGCACACATTTTTTCCTCTCTCCTCTCTTTCTCTCTCCAATTCTCTGCAATTTCGTGAAGATCTGTGAGCAGAGAAAGAAGAAGAAAGAGGACTAGTATTTGGAGAAAATCAAGCTTTTTTCTCTCTCCTCTTTCACAACAACAAAAAAAAAAAGCTTAATTTTTCAATTTCTCCATTGAAGATGTTCTCTCTTCACAGAGCCAATTTCTTGGTAATTCATCATAAACCCATTTCATAAATCTCAATTTTAATTAAAACCCATTTCTTAAATCTCAATTTTAATGAATACCCATTTCATAAATTTTAATTTTGATGAAAACCCATTTCTTAAATCTCAATTTTAAAGAATACCCATTTCTTCAATTTTGGATCCGGGTCATTGAATTTACTTTTTTTTTTGGTTTTTTTGGCAGAGTAACAAACCAGGTGTACCCGGGCAATCAACCGGGTTGACCCGGTTTCAGAGACGAGGTCCGGCAGTGGTTCGGGTTGCGGTGGGTCCATCAAAAGGTCGATCAGGGGAAAACGGCACCGTTTTGACGGAGGAGGTGAAAGAAGGAGCTTCTGCTTCTGCGATTGATTTGAATGATAAATCGACGGTCAGTGGTGGTGGTGTGGAAGACGTGTACGGTGAGGATTCTGCCACGGAGGACCAGCTTGTTACTCCTTGGTCTCTTTCCGTTGCTAGGTAAGAAAAAGTACCCAAAAAAAAAAACAAAATCGATAATATCTATGCTTTGTTTGATTTCTTCCTTTTAATGTTTAAAAATATTTATGTTACTGTTTATTTCTTTGCAATTATTTAGTCATACACGTTTTTTCTTTTTTTGTTGTTTGTTTTGGTCAAAATTATGGTTTGGTCATTTTTATGATGTTTGATATGTTGTCTATATATGCTATGGTAGTATGGTGTATCTAATAATTTTATTGTATATGGAGATGTATTACTTTTGTAATTGTAAAATTGTTTATGGCATAAATTATGATATGGGTCTTTTATTTATTTATTTATTAATGTTTTGGTTGGATACTTGGATTTAGCTCAATTTTGGTGGATAAAAAGAGAAAGAACAAGAAGTGCTCCACTTGTGGGAGTATCCTTTCTAATTTAAGGTGTTGAGGATTTGATTCTTATATCGCGCCACTTTGCTTAAAGGCGAAAGTGAAGAGAGCAAGTCTTGTGTATGCTACTGTAGTATTGATGAAATTGACTCGTGGAAGTTACCTAAATGAGAGGAAAGGGGGGAGGGTCTGGAGAGGGGGATAATAATTAGGACTAAATAATTTTGAAAGACACGAGCGATCTTGCTTGTGCTTCCCTTACACTCGTTTGATGTATGCTATTGTTTGTTACTGCATCTCATTCATAATCCCTTGTCTGGTGAATATTTGATGGGACAAATAATGGTATTTGATTTTTTTATAAGAATCGGATTCGTTTTGTGACTTAAAGTTCTGCAAGAGTGCAAGTACTATGTGATTTCCATATTTTGGTCACATGTAGAAGATATCAAATAATGGAATGTGGAATTTTGGGAATCTTTAATTGCAAAGGCATCTTCCAAGCAAAAAAGGGGCCTTGAGTGATGAATAGCTTTGAGGTTGGTGGGGAGAGATGGCCTAACTTACTAACTGTTCTTTGAAGTCTGTTTGATATAACCATCACAGAGACAGGAATGTTGACTCTTAAAAAGATATTTCTACTGTGTTTGAGAACTACTTTGATGTAGATTATTGTTACTATTATTTTGTTTCAAAATTTAAGTAGGGAGAATCGGAAAAAAATAAATAAATTTGAATGTTAGCTTATATTATTTAATTATTCATTTACACCTTTTGTTACTCAAAGTTGAAGATGAAGATTAGAAAATGACGTCGGTATGAGGGTTGAATGTGACTTCTTATATAACAGGTTAGAACTGGGTTGATATGGGGATTAAAGAGTCATAAGCTATGTGACTCTGACCCTTCGTTTCACCTCATGTGCTCGTATTCAGGGGCGAAGCCAGGAATTGAAATATGGGGGGGCCGAGATTTATTAAGTGACAAAATATTGTACTTTCCGATGGTATTTAATTTGCGATATTATAAATTAGATTTGACTATATTTTATTAAGCAACATGAAGTATTTCATCAAAATAATCAACATTACAACCTATGAAGTCTTGCCTTATTGGTTCAAGCGAAGGATTTGTGTACGATATAAGAGTATAGGCTTGGTTTCCTCCTATGTCCTCCCGTTTATATTTTGTATTGGTCTTGTGGTTCATTTGCACAAAAATCAATAAAATAAATATTTTTTTTTTTTTGGTGAGAAATCAATAAAATATATATGAGAATAAAGAATAATTTTTGTAATAAAAAGTTATGCAATTTACTAATTTAGTAAATTAGAATATAGAAAAAATAATAAAAGAAAGTTTGAAATCAAAACAATTGATAAACAAATAAAACGTAAGATTGAAGGGATAAAAGAAATATAGAGTAAAAAAAATAGTACTAGTCATTTCAAGTGGGGAAAAAATTTTTCCTTAAAACAAGTGAGAAAAATGGGATTGCCGTTAAAAATAAAAAAAAAAAAGAATAATTTTTTTAAAAAAAACATAAAAGTGACACCCACAAGGATCGAATACCAGACCAACATGTGATAAAGCTTACATATTCCACTCTAACCACTAAGCTATACACTAGAAAGTTACATATAATTCCACCTTTATTGTATATATCTATGGGGGCCAGCCTTCAAAATATAAAGGCCACCAATTGGGCCACGGGGGGCCGGGCCTCCACCAGCCCCCCCCCCCCCCATGGCTCCGCCCTTGCTCGTATTGGACCCTTGACACTTTACGATGTGGGTAGGACACTTGGACAAGTACCCGTGTCGGACATGGGTTCCTGAGTGTGACTAACATATGTCATAAGTTTGTTGTCAAAGAATCCAATATGCCCTTGATAGATTTAATGTACTAATGGGTGTAAAGATACTTAGGGTTTCAAAACCTCTGTTATGCTGTAGGCTACTAGGCTACACATTTGTAATTATTGTAAGTAAATATTGTAGATGCACATTTGTCTTGGGATCTGGTTTTTGGAGTATATATAATGAATTTTATCATTGATCTTCGCTGCAGTGGTTATTCATTGTTGAGGGATCCTCGCCACAATAAAGGGCTTGCGTTCACAGACAAGGAAAGAGATGCTCACTACTTACAGGGTCTTCTTCCCCCAGCTGTTGTTCCTCAACATGTTCAGGTAATATTTCAAATGCAATTCCAGTGATTATTTCTTTTAGTTTCAAGTAGATAGCTCCATGTAATTTTTAGAAGTAAATAACAATTGTGATGGTTTTTCACAATTTGTAGGTGAAGAAAATGATGAATAATATCCGTCAATATCAAGTCCCATTGCAAAAGTACATGGCAATGATGGATCTTCAGGTATATCTTATAGAATGACTTATAAGGAGTGAACATTTCAATACTCCCATCTTTTTTCTTCTTATTTATTTTTGATTATACAAAGACATGAGAGAAGCATTCCATTTAAGGATACAATGATGTTTCATCTAGTGCAGATAAGCAGATCGCTTGCTAACGAATTAGTATGAATATCCCTCGTATATAATTTGTTATTTATTTTTCAACAAGATGAGATTCGGTCAATTTAACTCAACAAACCACTGAAATTGATGAACAGGATAATGAAATTGTTGATACATGTATAATTTACTGATATCCGCATTCTCTGCCTTTTGTAGGAAAGGAATGAAAGGCTTTTCTACAGGCTCCTTATTGATAATGTTGAAGAGTTACTCCCAGTGGTCTACACCCCGACTGTTGGCGAAGCCTGCCAGAAGTATGGGAGTATCTTCAGGCAACCTCAGGGTCTCTTTATTAGTTTGAAGGAAAAGTATGTCTGTACCTTGAATCATTTTATCCTTTAAGTAAAGTCATGTTGCAGCATGTAGTTGACAATTGAGTGTGATTGGTACAGGGGAAGAGTCCTAGAAGTGCTGAAGAACTGGCCGGAGAGGCACATCCAAGTTATTGTTGTTACTGATGGTGAGCGGATTTTAGGTCTTGGAGATCTTGGTTGCCAAGTAAGTTATCTGTATCTTTGTTTTATTTTTCAAAATTTTGTTTTATATTCATTTACTTTTACGTTATTAAGGGTTGTGCACACTCTTCACAGTTGATGAGCTTTACTGTATTTATGAAGATGACTAATAGTAATGGGCTATATATTTTCAGGGAATGGGAATACCAGTTGGAAAGCTTGCTTTATATACTGCTCTTGGTGGAATTCGTCCATCATCGGTATGTGCTTGCCTTGTTCATGCACGGGCCCCATTTTATTCATTATGTCTTCTGTTTCTTGGTGAATAGCAGAAATTTCTGAAATGCAGAAACTCATTTCAATTGAAGGGAGGATTATATATTGCTTTTCACTGGCACAGTGGCACTTACGTAGCTGTTTAAAATATTAAATTTACTGAAGTTTTTTTATGTGGTTTGGGTGGTTCCATGAAGGCCATTTCGCCTTCATTTTTTAGCTTGGTACTTTTTTGAACTTTAAAATTTTTGTTTGTGCACGTGGTTTATGTGCTAGCCAAGTGCCCTTTCCTATGTGCATACAAGTTGCTACTGCACCTTTGAGTGCTTCTTTATGCTCATATTAACTACAAATCAATGTGCTATGATTGCCTGACTTATTGTGTGTCTTAGAATGTGATGTTTGATGATGTATATAAGGAACTCAATCAGGTTAAACTTGAATGCAATTTCCGTTTTTGGTACAAATAAATGTGCAAAGAGAATAGAAAGCTGATATAACAATGCACTTTTACAGTGTCTGCCCGTCACTATTGATGTGGGAACAAACAACGAGGCATTGTTGAAAGATGAGTTCTACATTGGACTTCGGCAAAAGAGAGCGACTGGACAGGTGTTTAATTGTTACTCTACAATATGGAGACGATTTATTTAGTCTGAAATCTACAAGATACCAAGTCTATTTATTTGTTGTTGCAGGAGTATGCTGAACTCATGCATGAATTCATGACTGCTGTGAAGCAAATTTATGGGGAGAAGGTTCTTGTTCAGGTGATATTATAAGAACTTAATATATATATTTCACTAGCTAAAATAATTCTGTGTTTGTTTTTTCCATATGCGTTCATCTCTCCGCCATTAATCCTGTGCTTAAATTTGTGCAGTTTGAAGACTTTGCTAACCACAATGCATTCGATCTACTTGCAAAATATGGTAGTACCCACCTTGTCTTCAATGATGACATCCAGGTATTCTTGAGTGAGTAATGTATATCCTCATTAGCTTATCCTTGAGTCCATTTTAACTCTGTTCTCTTATCTGCTGTAGGGGACAGCCTCTGTTGTCCTTTCTGGACTTCTTTCAGCACAAAAACTGGTGGGAAAATCATTAGCCGACCAGACTTACTTATTCCTTGGAGCTGGAGAGGTACATTATAATTGCACATGCTATAAATTGACGGTATACGTATTGATCTTAAAATTGTGTCTAGGGCTAGCTGTAAATAGGAAGGAGCCATTCCATGTTCTTCAGCTCAAAAAGTTTCCAAATTTGGATCTCCCATGATCTTTTCTTAACAGCCATTTTCTGGCCATTTTTGTTTTCAGCTATTTTTCCTTACCTTAAAGCGAAACGGGCTTTATTATTTTGAAAATATTTTCTAGCTTTCTTCCTTATAACTTTTCTGGTAGTTTGGCAAGAATCATTCCTAAATCCTAACTCTTGTATTTTCTTTTCTTCTTTGCTCAAATGTCTCTTGTTTCCATAATTCAGGCTGGCACAGGTATAGCGGAGCTCATAGCTCTTGAAATTTCAAAACAGGTTAGAGCACAATTCATTTGTTGATAGATGTAGCTCTTATTGGTTATCATTGTATTATATTGAATCAATGTACGCTGCTTATTAATGCAGACCAATACACCTGTGGAGGAGGCTCGTAAGAAGATTTGGCTTGTGGACTCCAAGGTTAGAAAAAACATAGAACATACTGTACTTAATCAATTCTGTTGAATTTTTGTCTTCTTCAGTTTATCTAATAGTCTAATGCATGGTATATTACAGGGACTGATAGTCAATGGTCGCAAAGAATCACTGCAACATTTTAAGAAACCCTGGGCTCATGAGCATGAACCTGTGACAGGACTCCTCAATGCTGTTAAGGTAACTTTCTTCCCATCCTCTCCATTCCAAACTGCCTTTTATATATGTTTAATAATATTTATTAAATTCTTTTTCCATTTCCCACCCTTGTATGTAGACCTTGAAGCCCACTGTTTTGATTGGGTCATCTGGAGTTGGAAGGACTTTCACCAAGGATGTGGTTGAGGCAATGGCTACATTTAATGAGGTACTGTTTTACATCATTGTTTTGTTATCTCCCTTCGGCCCCTTCTCTCTTTATTGTCCTTGCTCTCTTTATGCAAAGTAATTGCTTTGGAGAAGACAACTAAAATTTTCATGTGACTTCCATGCAGAGACCTATCATTCTTGCATTGTCTAATCCAACTTCCCAATCGGAGTGCACAGCTGAGGAAGCTTATACATGGAGTAAGGTATATAATTAACAAATGCAATTTTTTTTCTTCTTTTATGTTGATTCTTCCCCTTCATCTCATTTGAAACGTGCTCTTTTGTTTTTTTGTTAAGTACTTGGAGATTGAAAAACTGTATGTTCTACATTCTATATTGTTTATGCCTCTGGAAATATGAGAATAATTTGTGCTATTGTTCTGCAACTTTCAGGGCCGTGCAATTTTTGCAAGTGGAAGTCCATTTGATCCTGTCGAATATGGAGGGAGAACTTTTACATCTGGACAGGTCCTTACTCTAGTGACTGGATAATATTATAAACCTTCATTTTAAAATATGGCCAAGGTTAATTTTGTTTACATTTTTTCTTCAGGCAAATAATGCTTACATCTTCCCTGGATTTGGTCTTGGCTTGATAATCTCTGGTGCTATCCGTGTTCACGATGACATGCTGTTGGCAGCTTGTAAGTGTTATCATTTTGTATTACCGATTGTCTCAGCTATGTGAAAAGATATTCCCACCTTAATTAGTATGACAACTAGATAGGAGGGGAATAGGATGTCAAGTGATCTAGGATTCTAGGTATGGTGGTGCACTGGTGTGGTTTATATTTGGGTTTTAGTTCAAGATATAGACAAAAACAGTTCTTTGACGACCATCTAATGATGGTTAAACTGGTGCTGTTAGCTAACTTATAAGGATAAATAATGTTAGGAGAAGTAGATATAGATCAGAGTACAAGTAGATTCAGATTTAGTACCCACAAAAATAAGGACCAAAAATTTGGTGCTACCTGTGTTGATGGGAATGTGGTTTGGAACCCTATCCCGTAAACCAAATTCGTTCACTCTGGTGTACCATGTGAGGCTGCAACCTAGATCAATAATCTTATGAACCACATCATTGGAGCTTTTGACACTTTCTAGATTATTCAAAGATCATGGGAATAGGATGTCCTTGCTTATGACACTTTGTTTGTGATGCAGCGGAAGCTCTGGCAGCCCAGGTAACCGAGGAGCATTTTGCTAAGGGTCTTTTGTACCCTCCATTTAGGGACATCAGAAAAATATCAGCCCATATTGCAGCCAAGGTGGCAGCTAAAGCATATGAGCTGGGTGAGTTTCTCTTTTTTCTGAAAAGCTGTAATTGTAATGCTTGGTGTATGGAATAACAACTTGTTATAACCTATTTTTGATAACTTTCAGGTCTCGCAACAAGGTTACCACAGCCAGAGAATTTAGTGAAGTATGCTGAGAGTTGCATGTACAGCCCTGCCTACAGAAGCTATAGGTGAAACTTTTCATGAGCAGTTTATGGATTCCTTTCCCCCTCTTGTTGTTGAAGTTCATAAATTAGTTTATCGTATGGATTTGTCTGTCACATGTAATGTTTGTATTAGACACTTAAACTTTGAAAAAAAGAGGAAAAGTATGATAGAGGTGTATGTGTCTACACCTCACTTCTCAAAGACTATCAAGTAGATTAGAAGCTAGAATAATTCAGAGAAGTACCGATGATGATGATGAAAAGGGGTAAAATGTATGACGTCGAACTATTAACTAGGATATTTGTATGCAGGAAAGGGGGAGGGGCGGCGAGTTGGATGTTATCAGAGTAGTAAATTCTTTTGTGTAATCAGTTAACTAGTGTTATTCCATGAATTCGTAAGATTAATGTGTAACTTATGGAGTTCAAGTGTGTAGAACCATACTCGTATCACATTTCTTGGTTGATAATATCGCTGAAACTGGTTCATTAATAGTCCGAATAGGCCTTCTAGTTTATGTTGGGGAAAAGAAGGTCGAGGACATGATATCTCCCTGGTTATTGCCCTTTGCCCCAGCCTGTGAAGTGTATATTTCAGGCTTCATGAGTCTATTTTAGCACCTTTGGGTACAGAATCACCTTTAACAATTTATGAGTACCTACATTTTGCAATCAACTATTCCATCTCGAATCCTTGTTACAGCCACAACTAGGGGCATCCGGGCATGATCAATCTTTTGAAACCCGAGTATCCGAATTACACTTGATATCACTCTGCAATCAACAAAAACTAGATAATCTCTAGTTTGGAACATCAATACTCAAAATATTTACGATACCAAAATCTGAGATCTAATATTGCGTTAATCATCGTGACATTAGTATTATTTTAATTTTTAACCCATTTTGTTTCTATAGAATCATTTTATGAGTTTGTTTTTCCTCTTTAATGATTAAAACAAGCCCATACAGTGCACTGGCTCTCAATCTTGGTGTTTAGAAGGCTTCTCACTGTTGTGAAGAGGTTGCGCCCTAATTATCCATTTGATGAATTTTAATTAAAAACAAGTTACCTTAATCATGTTATGTGGACGGTTCTCCGAAAATTAATTTTGTTTAAGCAATTTCTTGGAAATCGTTCGTTACCTCTTGCCAAAATCCACACGCGACTATATTCATAATAATTATAGAATATATCAGCAACTTCTAACAGTGCCTATAATTGTGACATTAATATTATTTAAGTAATCAGATAAAGTTCTTGATTCAAATCCTATCTATAACACTATATTAGGAATATGTTGCCTACAATAATAATAATGGAATTCTTTTGTGCTCATCCCATGATCTTGAATGTTAGCCACATGACTTTATTTATAATAATAGATTAATAATGTAAAACATTCCTTTTTCAGAATTAATACCAAGAACACTATAAAGTATTCCTCATCTCCCCGGAATTTATTGACACATTGTCTAAAGTCTTCATAGTTAAGGATGGCATGATTTTACATAATGCTCTTAAGAGTAGGTAGGAATTTTTATTTATTTATTTTTTTATTTATTTTTTTCATCACTTAATATTGATAATATTCCGAGTTGTAACTTTCTTGTTTTCATGCTTCTTAAACATAAATTTGATCATTAATATCTTGATATATCAATAAGGAAAATACCTCAACAAAATAGATAGATATTTTAAAAGAAGTCATGCATTTTCTCTTTAATTACCTTATTTTTGTTCAACTAAAATTATTTTTAATGAAATTAAATTATTTTTGCTGAAGTTAAATTGTTATTATTAAATATAACTCATTATCGTTGATTAAAACTTATTTTCATTGATTTTACTAGTTCATATGTTTGTTCTCTAAAATAATGGTTTTTACTAAGTAAACTTTTATGTTCTAAACTTGACTTATTTTTGTTGCACTAAATTATTTAAACTAAATATAAATTGTATTTGATGAAAAATTTAAATACGGTGAAGAGAATAAGGCGTAAATGTTGAAAAGAATTTGATAACGTTCAAAGTGACTTTTTTTCTTCTTCTTCCGAAGTACTCCGTATTAGACCTACCAAAAAAAAAATGAAAAAAAATAGAAAGGTTAGAAAATTCAATTAGTAGTAATAATCTATACAGAATAGTATATAGTAACTTAGTAAGAATTTGTGATAACTAGGGCTGGTAATCCCTTACCAGACCGATAACCCGAACGAACCCGACCTGAAGTACCTGAGAGAAACCCGAACCCGACCCGATCCGAACCCGAATAACCCGAATTCGACCCGA
This sequence comes from Chenopodium album, assembly GCF_948465745.1. Lineage (NCBI taxonomy): Eukaryota > Viridiplantae > Streptophyta > Magnoliopsida > Caryophyllales > Amaranthaceae > Chenopodium > Chenopodium album. The sequence goes on along the minus strand of NC_137860.1, from coordinate 26,637,531 downwards.
TTTGACCAAATTTCATATTTCGTAATAATATTAAGTTTTACACTATTTTTGATTGTTTCTAAGCATAACCCGAAATCAGACCCGAACCCAACCCACTGACCTGAATTGCCACCCCTAGTGATAACCCACTTCAATACATCCTACATTAGCCAATTCGTATGTGACTATTAATATTCAATGGAGGGACTAAATAATGCATGAATATATGATTGAATAATGAGTAATTGTCCATATTTGGTCAAGACGACAAGAAAAATTGAAAAGTAGCCTAGTTGTTCTTGTTTCTTGATCATTGCTACATAATTTCTATGTTATCCTATGAGTAACGACGACTAATGAAATAATGAGTCATCGTATAAATTAATGTGAATTGATGCATACAAAAAACAGTGAGATTAAAATGACCAAAAATGCGAATCATATGGTTTTTTTAGACTTTAATTTAGAATGTAACCGCGTTTGGACTTCATTTCACCGAATGACCGAATTTCACAAATTCTTACTCACAAGTCACATGCATGACCATCTGAAATTCATGGGAATTTGGTTTGATATTAAAAGGGAAATCAACGAAGTGCAAAAGAATTTTTTTTTTTTTTTTTTTTAAGGAAAAACTTTGCGATTCTTCATAGGACCTTTTGGTTTTTTAAAAGACCAACATAAAATACGCAGTGATTCATTGTAAAATAGAGTGTGGTCCAGTTCAACTCACCTTATATTTGTTGAACTGAAATTATTTTTACTGAATTGAAATTATTTTTGTTGAGCTGAAATTATTTTTTACTGATTTTCTATTATATTTCTTCTTTATAGTCATTGAACTTTATTGAACTGAACTTATTTTTACTGAACTGAAATTATTTTCTTGATTTAAGCTGATATAATATGTTTTATTAAAATGTGATGAATTTCACCTTGATCTAAAACTCTACTAACCCTCTAAGAGTATGGTTCTTTCTAATTATGTTAGAAGTACCTAAAAATAGAATTTGAAACAAAGCCAAACCCCAATTTTGAAGGCGGCTAGATAATTTGACTAAAATGCACCAAAAAATTGTCATATTCTAGTCTCTTTCAAACAAAAGAAAGAAAAGAACTACAAAAACTCCTTATAATTAAGTACTTGTGTCATTGATGTAGTCATCTTTGCCGCAATTAGCCAATTATAGGCCGTCCAAATAGAGATATCAAATAATAGTCCCAAGTGTGTTGGGAGTCCAACTACCTGAAAAAACAAATTTGGTTTTGCTTCATGTCAAAATTTTCTTAGTTTCGTTCTACATAAAAATACATAAAATTCTTTATCTACACAAATTATTGGCATTTATTGTGGTGCAACCGTGCAAACAACTTGTGGATATGGCCACTTCCTAGCTATTGTAGCCTTATCGTTTTGGTGTTTGTAGCGATTTAGGTCATTTCAAGGAGATTGTGACGATTGTTGCCAATCTATGCAATATCGCAATCGCTTGGTTTAATTTAGAATTACTTACAAGGCAGTAATATAAACAAGATTCTATATCAAGTGTGTTACTCGTATTCAAAAGCAAAGCTCAAATACGTTGTATTAGAGCCACAAAACCATTGGATGAGTGAGAAGAAGCATAGATATAACACGTAGGGGCCTGTTCTGATTTACTGAAATGAGCTGAATTGAACTGAACAAAACTGAATCGAATATTTTATGAGAGAAGGAAATTAGAAACTAGACTGGACTGAACTGAACTTAAGCTGAAAAAAACAGGCACTAAGGTGGATTTGAGAAGGTTTTGTGTGAGTCCGTTTCACGTGAGTCCGATTTCTAATGCATACTCCCATCCCCTACCCATTATCACTGCCAGCCACTGCCGGTAGCCGGCGACCTTCTCCCTCCTATTTCCCGGTGCCGGCGACCCTCCCCCACCCATACCCCGGCGTCAGCGACCCTGCCTTTGTTAATCCACGGAGAAGGTGAGTGGATGTCAACAGATCGAACAGCACCTCGTTTTCCTACTCGTATTATCTATTTGAAAGAGTAGTAGTTGCAGACATTGTAGTAATACATGCATATCCATGAGACCATGAATCAGCACTGCACGTAACAACAACCTGACAACTTAGCAGTAATATGAATTTTGAGCTTTTCCTATATATATAAATTAATATCTGACCACTATAAGCTAAATTTTGACGATTAAGACTTAATATATGACAATTATAATCTAATACATGATATGTATAATTTAATATCCGACCATTATTATCTAATTCTGACACTTATAAATTAATTTCTGACACTTATAATCTAATATCTGACCATTATTATCTAATTTCTGATACTTATAATCTAATATCTTACCATTATTATCTAATTTCTGACACTTATAATCTAATATCTGACTATTATTATCTAATTTCTAATCATTAAAAAAAAAAAAAATCCTCAATTTTCTTTTCCAATTATATAACTGGACTCACGTGAGTCCGTTCTACACAATACTTTGTGGGTGGGTTTATGTACAAGCAATATATACTATAGAATGCCTGTATTTGAGAAACAACAATGTACTTTCTATAGTTTCATTAGAAACATGATATCTATGTTATTTCAAACTTTTACTCGTGAATTAATGATCCTTTGATAATTATATTAGTAAAATAAAATTATAGTACTATATATGTTATCACTGTTCTTAAACGAAATTGCGATAATAGAAACTAAGAAGTACAAACTATGGATCTTGTTTTAAATTAATTTTTAATAGAAAAGTGAAATTTATGATTAAAAAACAAAAAGGACATGATGAGTATCATGTTTGAATAGTTTAAACTATTTACATACGGATTATTAAGTTGGGTGGCAAAAAAATTTATCTTGAAAATCAAATTTTCATTTTAAAATCTAAAATACATACAAGTAGAATTTTTGTTTATTCGATGGAAATAATTGTATTTTTTAATCGATTTTCATATATCATATACAAGTATGAAATATTAAAATTTTATCGAAAATTAAATTCTAACATAACTTTTTAATCCTAAAAAACTATCTAAATTTCGTGGAGCTCTAACATGCTATCATTCACTCTGCCCAAATTTATATACTTAGGGCATGTTCCGATTTACTAAAAACAACTGAATTGTATTGATTGAAGCTAAACTAAACTGAACTGAATAGAGCTGAAATGAATTGTTTATGAGAGAAGAATATTAGAAACTGAACTGAAATTTAGTTGAATAGAACAGACCCTTAGAGGTAACCCAAAATTTGTTCACAAATTTTTATATGTGGCTGGCCACGCGGTGTGGCCGGGGTTATTCGAGTTACTCGGTCAGGGGTTACTAGGTCATGGTTACTTAAGGGGTTCGTTCAGGGGTTACTTGAAGGGTTCGGTTAGATCAGAGCCTTAGGGGTTAATCAAGGAGTTAATCGGTCAGGGGTTACTCGAGGCGTTACTCGGTCAAGGGTTACTTGAGGAGTTCGGTTAGAAGTTACTAAAGGGTTAATCGGTCATTGGTTACTTTTGTTTATGTTAAAACTGAACCTGGCCTAAATCATAGAATATTGTTGTCTAATTGATAATTGATTCATTATTCTTTTTCTCACCTACTTTCTTTTTGTTCATAGGATTAATGATATTGCTATCATTAATATTTATTGCTATATTTTTAAATATAATATTTCATAAAAATTTAATTCAGCAAAGATAAGTTATATAAGTTCAACAAAGTTAAAGTCATCACAAATAAAATAATTTTTACAAAAATATGTCCAATTAAGTAAAAATTAGTTTTAATCATTAAAAAATAACGACATTAATAAACAAATACAAGAGTAGCTAATTAGTAAAATAAGTTTCTGTTTCAAAAAAAAAAAAAGGTAAAATAAGTTTCAATCTCTAAAAACAATTTAAATTTAGTAAAAATAAGTTTTAATTAAGTAAATTGAATTCACTAAAAATATATTTTAAGTCAAGCAAATATACTACGGAATTGTATAAATACTCGTATTAAATAAAGTGAAGAGAGCATAATCTTTGTATTAATCCTAGGAGTAGATCAGTACCATAACAAACTCATAAAGAGTAGGATAGTACAGTTGTCTACTCCTTGTCAAGATTATGTTTAGCTGGTAATATCTATCCATAATTACTCTAATGATCGTACAAAAGCTGTACAATTGTATCTTATAATTAAAATCTGTCTAATCTTTGATTTCTTTCCCTCTAATACAAATTATGTTCGATCTCTTACCTTACACAGATGTTACTTATTTTATTTAAACGCGTTGTTATAAATAATATAAACATCAAAGTTGTAACATTTCCTTTTAAAAAGTCTCCAGCTCTCCGCATTATCTTACGTTTTTAAAAACTAACTCTGCATTATCTTTGCATTTAACTCACTTACAGCTAATATATTAGAATTACACATTTACTACATAATAGTATAAACCTCATGTTTTATCCTCTCAACAATGACACTTACAATAACAACAATCTTTATAATAACCAAAACTAGATCTAAAATATCACTACAAGTTTCTGGTCGATAATAATAATACTCCCTCCATTTCATAATAAATAAATACTACGTATAATACTCCGTACATAGTATGAACACGAAATAAAAAGGAAAAAGAAAGCAGGCAGGACATTGGATTCACTCCACACATGACACACACCGCGTTAATTCATTCTCCTCCTTGATCTCTTCTCCTCTCATTTACTGTATAATCCTTTTATAACTCCCTTTTTTGGAAACTAATTATCCCCCTTTTTCTTTCTTTCTTCCTCCTATAAATATTTCATTAACACACAAAAACTTCACAAAAAATAAATAAAAAAAATCACTCACTATCTATTTACTCTTCTTCTTCAAATCATAAAATCAAAATCAAAATCAAAATTCAAAAAATTTCATCTAATCAAATACACCCAATTTCAATCATATCCAATCCAATCCAATCTACCCAATTTTACAATTATATATTCATAAATCATATTCCAATCTCACCATTTTATTTCATTTCATCAACCCAAATTCCAAAAAAAAAAGTTTTAATTTTTGTTACAACCCCACATGCAAATCCATTTTTTCTGAAAAAATTGACAAACCCATTTAACTCCACCATGACAAGGCGGTGTTCTCATTGTTCAAATAACGGTCATAACTCTCGAACATGCCCAACTCGCGGCGGCGTCACCGCTAGCTCAACCGCCGGCGCCGGCGGCTCTTCCGTCTGCGGCGGCGCGAGCGGCGGCGGAGGTGGTGGTGGTGGGGTTAGGTTGTTTGGGGTGAGACTGACAGATGGGTCATTCATGAAGAAGAGTGCAAGTATGGGAAATCTGTCGTTGTGTCACTCAAATTCATCAGCTGCTGCTTCACCCAATAATAATAATGCTAATTCTGCTTCTGATGATCATGGGTATCTTTCTGATGATCCTAATCATGCTTCTTGCTCATCTAATCGTCGTTCTGAGAGGAAGAAAGGTGGGTCTTTTTTTTTTTTTTTTTTTTTTTTTTAAATTTTTAAAATTGATTATTTGGATTGTTTATGTATTTTTTTAGCTTTTTTTGGGTATTTTTTAATGTTATTTTTGGTTGTGCAATGAGTAAATATCTGTTGATTTTTATGTGTTTATTTTAAGCATTTAAGTATGGTTTTGAGAAATTAGGATAAAGCCAATATATGTGATGTGGGATTTGAGCAAGTGGATATCAGTTGGTAAAATTATTGTTTTTGTTTTGTTTTTTTTTTTGTTTTTTTTTTTAAAAAAAATTATGATGAAGTTGGTGGATTAGTGATAAATGATGATGGATACAGTTGGTTCTGGTTTTGTAACTTGTTTTTAATCATATGTATTCCGTATGTTAAATAACTTGACAATTCCAATTCCAATTATACTAATGTGATAAACTCTTTAAAGGATATTGATATAGTAGCAAATAACCCTTTTAGTGCTGGCCTGCTGGGGAGTTGTGAGCCTTGTGACTCTTGCGAGTGAATAGAGTACGAGTCCGGAATCATACAATATTACGTAATCTCCTTGTCCAGGACCATATGATAGTAGTTGAAGGGCGTGATCGCGTGAGAGGGTTGTGAGTGAAGGATGTACTAGTCTGGGACCATACAATAGTACGTAATTCAGGATCATAGTATAGTAGTTGAGAGGTGGGAGTGAAGGGGATAGATATAAGATGTTACACCTGTGCATAGAAACCAAATATTGGAATTGTGGTGTTGCTGTGTTGGTCTGTTGGAAAGGAATGATGGATGGTATATTGGGAAAATGGCTATCAGCCCATTTTGATTTTGGGGGAGTGTATAGATGTTCCACATATTATTTTGTTATCGGAATTTTTTGATGGGAAGATGTTGGTGGTTGTGCTGTTGAATAGTAATGCTTGATTCTCAAGGGGATTAGACATTCACGCTTTTTTATAATTTTAAGCATTGGTGGTCCTGGTATTAGAGAATTTATGGATAGCCCCTTATCCTAATAGAAGATTAGTTTAGTAGTATGTGTGTTCAAGGTATACTGTTGCATACGACAGTACAAGCTGAGATAATTCGCTGTATTGAGTCATGTTGTTGTGGGGATCCATGTCTCTAGTATTGTTCCATTGATTACTCAGATTTTTGGGAGAGTTTTGTAGGTTCTTGGACTAATCAAAGCTTTCTGATCATAATTGATTGTGTGTGAATGTCTCTTATATGTGGTATTGTTAATGATACGGGGCATGACTCATAAGGATGTGCTAATGCACTGTAGAAGGGCAGTGTGTTTTTAGTCACGTAAAAGTTATAGATTGTTTGAATTCAGTAGTCACAAGGTGCATATACAACATTTGCTGATCTTGGGGCTCTGTATATTTGACCAATGTGATGGTGGGTATGTTTAATTTCATCAATTTGTATCGGTGTATGTTTCAAGAAGTTGCTGACTGCTGGGTTGCAGCAATGAGCATGGATAATGGTGGCATTACCAACTGCGAAAAGTGACTTTACATTTCTTGTTTTTATTCTGCAACTACTACGCATGAATGGCCTATGACGAAGACCGAGATGTTTGCTGGGTGTCAACTCAGGACTCCTGAACATTTCATGTGAATGGCCTTGGAGTTGCAGGTGGATTAGAAGGGAGCAGTTGGATTGGTGTGTCATGACTTGGTGTAATTAGTGAAAAAGCAAGAAACACTATTGATGAGCAAGATAAGATATGTATTTTAGGGTGAGGGAGTAGCTGCTCTTTCTCATCTTGTCCAATTTTCACTGGGGAGGGGGGAGGAAGGAGGAAGGTTGGTGTGAGTGTGGATAGATATGAGGGAAGGGTGCCAGAGGCTGGTTGCCTTTGGGTTGGCCCATTGTCTGAGATAGGTAGGAGTAGGACAGGCAGTGGCTGGCGTACCATGTTAAAAAGCGGGGCCTGATTTGTCTCATGTTGTTCCAACATCGTGCATCAATAATGTTTTGAGAATACTCGTGAGTTCATTGGTAGTATAGTAAGGTTGCCTAGCACTACCCTTTTATCTCCTCAGCTTTGAATGGCCTCACATGCTTTCATAAACTGAAATTGTTTTTGCCAACCTTGTTGACATTCTTTTGTTGGTTTTAGCACCTGTCTTGATGGTTGTGGTTTTGTCTTCTGAATTCTCTATGCCCTTTTACTATGAACTTGTGGAATGTGTCCATGTCAGGCTGTCAGCTATATGGAGTCTACCTAAACTTTGGAAGATTTTTTAATCAGCTGATGAAGCTTTGATTGCCCTCCTCCCCCCTTCCGTGATTTTTGCTTAAGCTACATTGTATTTGGAGACAAACCATAGACATATGGTTTGCTGCAAAGATGTTGTTTTTCCTGATTTCGATAATTACAGTTTTCCTAGATGCTAAATTTGTTTGCCTATAATCTTATTGAAGTAAACTCTTGCTATTTTCTTTTCTTGCGAGGAACTGAAATCTGCAGATGTGAACGTTCATCATTCCTGTAGATATGAATGAGTTTCATCTCATCATATAGTTTGGCCAATTGGCCTGATATCTGAATTGCTATTTTCCTCTCTTCTTTGTATGGAACTGAAAACTGCAAATGTGAATGATTTCATCTTATCATATAAGATTGCTGTTGTAATACTGTTTTCAGGTAAACCATGGACAGAGGAGGAGCATCGTTTATTCTTAATTGGTCTGCAGAAGTTGGGTAAAGGAGATTGGAGAGGGATTGCACGCAGTTATGTGGTGTCGAGGACTCCTACCCAGGTGGCAAGTCATGCTCAGAAGTACTATATTCGACAGAAGAATGCCAGTCATAGAAAGAGGAGATCTAGCCTTTTTGACATGGTTAGTTTTTTTTTTTTTTTTTACCCTGATTTTATGCTACACTGATGGTAATGGCATGTATACGACGCCATTTTGTATTCACCTTTCTTTGTATCCTCCCCATATTGTGAATAAATAGAGAATTAAGCTTCATGGATAACATAAATTTTGCATGAACAAGTGGCAATGTATCGTCTGGTATCTCAGTATTAATTCATGATATTTTTTGCAGCACAGAACAGGTGACAAGAATGTAGAACCTGATTTTTTTAATTAGAAAAAAAATACGGACTAATAAGTTTAAGATGTCACTTACATAAGAAAGTTGGTAAATTTGTGAAAGAAAAAATAGTCTCATTGGGATTTGCTTGTCATTTCTGGTTATCCTTATTAAATGATGAACATGGGGACATGTGAGATGTGGAGAGATATTTAGGATAGTCAACAGTTAGTCTCTTCTTTGACTGTATATTGTTCATATATGTGTCATGGCCAAATCTATGAGCCTGCTTACATTTGACTCTTTAAGGACAATTATACCCTTTTTTGTTTGTTCTCTTTACAATAATGTATTTAGTGGTGATTCCAAGGTCCACTTTCTACCTTATTGCCTGACTTTGTCTATCATTGCCCTTTGTATCTCCTTACAAATCCATCAATACTATCATTTGAGGTGCCAGTAAATGTAATATTTGCATGGAGGTGGACACGACAACTCAATCATGTATCTGAGTTCTGTTGGTCTTTGAGTGTTGGACACAGAACATGCCGCCTTCTAGAAGTGTCTTTGCTACCTAGAAATCCACATGTATGAGTTGGTTATGTTAATGTTTGGAAACAATAGTGTGGAATGGGGCCTTATGCTTCACTTTCAGCTAGTTCAGTAACTGACAATTTGATGGCTGTCACTATAGATCCACCATAGTATCTGGCTAACTCATACTAAGATTGCATTTATGAGGCAGCAATAGTCTATTGGTCTGATTTATAACATGCTGTGTGGTATCTTGAAGGTTTTCCCATGTCTGAAAGAGAACAAATCTCCTACTTGCTAAATCGCTCGTGGTTTGTCTCTCTAGCTAATGATTTATTGCACTGTAGGGCTGAGGCCTGTAATACACTGGTTGTCTGTATGTTTAGAAGTCTTAGAATTTATTTTTCAATACTCAATAGTGCCTTGTGTTTAAGGCATATTAGTTTGTTCGAGTTGAATTTGTATAGGTTTGTAGGGTTCATGAGTGAATGGTTAACAATACTGCTACAATTTAAACACAAAGAAGTAGAGTTCGCCTAATAGTACTATATGTGCATAGTTTTGAACTGTTTTCCCACTAACCATGTTTTAGGCCTTGATTTCCTAGCCACTTATTATTCTAGAAATAATTATTTATTACTAAATTTCATCTGGATGTACATGCTCATACTCGGAAAATTGTTTTTAAAAGAACTTATTGAACAATTTTGGTCATTTAATCCATATTGTTATATTTCCTATGTTTCAGGTAACTGAAGAGCCTGAGACTGTGCCTGAAGAACAATTACTCCCCCCTCCGCCTGAACCTAGAGAAACTGATAACGCAACCTCACTGCCATCATTAGATCTCTCTCTTAGTACTGAGCCTGAGCCCATGGAAGCCACTTCCACAGAAGAAGTTAAAGCAAATAATGAGACTCAGTCACTCCCAAACAACTTGACACCTTCTGTTCCCGCTTTCTATGTACCCATTCCATATCCACCCTTCTGGACACAACCCACAATCCACCCCGAAGAGGATAAAATGGGTGAAATCTCACAGCAGCATCAGGTCCTAAAGCCCACCCCAGTGCTTCGGAAAGAACCTGTGAATGTTGATGAACTTGTGGGACTGTCTCAACTCAATCTCAGTGAGACTGAAAATTCCCATGTAGTTCCTCCTCAGCTCTCTCTTAGTCTTCTTAGTGCTCCATCTCGACAATCAGCATTTCATGCAAGTGTTCCTGTTAGCAGCTTAGACCTTACTGAAGGAAAGAACAGCGTGATTCAAGCAGTCTGACGGATATGAAGGAGAGAATCTTTTATCCATCTGTTGGATATCTTCTGATTTGTCTGATGTAAACTATCTTTATTGTAGCTGGTAATAGGGTGCTGATAGAAGTTCTTAGCTTTCTTCTGTCTTTGGCTTATGAACCTAATAGATTAAATTTTATTAGTTGATTTACATTCTTTCTCCCTGTAAGAAAACTAGAATATTTCAATAATTGAGAAAAAAAAAATAGAATGAAACAAAATGCCCATCTTGTACATCAGCTTTGAAGTATCGTATTTCTCCTGTCGGTTATCGGATACCCTCTCTTTTCTTCTATTGTCATGAAATTTTAAGTTATAACCAAATAGTTAGATATTATCAGGACTAATCACACCATGTATTGCTGCAGATTGTTTCATGCATGTCTTCTCATTTCATTTGTGGTAAAGAAGGACATGGTGGTGGGTAATGTTTAATTGGGAAGAATAAGAATATATGGGGAATAGTTATGAGCAATAACTATAAAATTCTAAGGATCATATTTATTAAATTAAGGAGATGAGAAATTAGGAAGTAAAAGAGGTGAGAGAATTAAGGAAAATTTTACAATAATTTAAAGATGGAGAACACAGCTTTTTGTTTTGATTTTTATAAATAAGATGTGGGCCCCACAAAATAGGGGCCGAGGGACCTCATGGTGTAGTGGCACAGCCGCATAGGAGGTCACCTCCCATCCTCGAGATGCGAGATTCGATCCTCATCAGCGACAAATCCCATCCATATCCCTCAAGGACACTGTCAGTTAGGTTTCTTGTGATAGAAGCTTATATTTGAGATCCGGTTGACCTTATCACGTAAAAAAAAAAATAAAAAAAAATAAAAAGAGAGAGGGCTGCTCTCCCTATGAGCTAGCCCTAATATCAATTGTGGTCTTTATGACTATACAAGAACAAGAGTGAATTTGGTGGTTGAAAGAGGAAACCAAATGAGCACAGGGAGAAGTGGGAAGAAAGGAGATGGAGAGAAAAAAGAAACGAAGGGCCCACAATATCACACATTTCATGCACAAAGAGAGATAACAACCTACCATCACATGGTTAAACCAATTGCCAAATCAGTAGGTAGGTCAATCTTATTAGTATCAACCTTGCTATCAATATTTCTTGTTGCTACCATGCATTTTATTAGTATTGTATTTCTTTTTATATGTGTGAATCGACATCAGAACATTGTTGGTAAAATTAAGCTTTTAAATTTAGTTGATAAATGCAACAATTTTAAAGCTAGGTCAACCCTCATTGAATATCTCCAACAATGACAAGAATGCGAAAAGAGTTGGGGGAGATAAAACATCATCAAACTTGAGTTGGATTATCTTGATTTTATTCTTAGGCTATGTTTAGTAAAGAGCTTTGGAGAGCTGTTTTTTTTCTTAGGTTATGTTTAGTAAAGAGTTAATTTAGGTGTTTGGTAAATATCTTATTAAATTAAAAGAGCTTTTTTAGTTTAAAAAGCTCTTTTAGAAAGCTCATCATTATAGCCTTGAAATTAGCTTATTGAACAATTAGTTTTTTAGGTTTTGAATATAATGAGACAACTAACAATTAACAGCTATTTCAACTTTTATATATAAAAAAACCAATTATTTACCAAACACTTTTAAACAATTAGCTATTTACATCAGCTAGTCAAACTAGCTAATGTAACCACTACCAATTAATCAAACCAGTTAATACAATCAGTTATATCAATCAGCTACCAGCTAATTACCATACAAGACCTTAATTTTTTTATTTCTTCTTATATCCCCCCCCCCCCCCCCTTTTTTCCAAACCTTCAAGGCGCACCTCCAACTAGTTACACCAATCATTGCTTGGTATTTTACCATTTATAATAGGTGCTATTGTCTTGATTAGAAATTCCTAATGTAGTTATGAAAGGCTAAGATATCTCATGATAAACTTGTAAATAAACCAATAGAGCAAAATTTTTGCCAAGAAGTAAAATGAGAAATAATCATTTCCGCTAGATTGACATGGATCTATACATAATCATTATGAAATTCAGATTTCAACACATGAAATCAAATCGTGTAATAGACAAAATTCATCTTGACAAATAAAAAAATTAAAAAATAAAATCATATACTACATATATCATATAAAAACGTGCATCACCATTTATAATATAATGCAGGATCATTCCTTGGCTTGCATAACTATTTATAGATGTAGGGTCATTCTGCAGAGTTAAGTCTAAAATAGGTGACTCAATTCTTGCAAAATATAGGAAAAGGGGACTCAATTTATTTTAAAGAGGAAAAGGGGACTGGGCTAGAACGGGCTTGGGTTATCGGTGGGTTTTAATTAATTAAGGGGAAATAATTGAGTCCCCTTGGTTAAACAATTGAGTCCCTTTGGTTAACCAATTAAAAAAAAGTATGCTTTTTTTTTGTTAATATTTTAATTTGTAAAGAATTGAGTCCCTAATTTTTTATTTTAATACAGTCCATAATTTATTTTTAATTTCAGGGCTCTGCAAGTATCTATTGAAACTACTGATGTGTGCTTCTGCTACAAAAGAAAGACAAATAAGCTATAACCATGAAGATGAAGAACATGCTTTGGTTTTTTTTTTTTTTGTTAAGAAATTATTATTGAAAGAATTATTTTTTTGGATAACAAATTTTAAAAAAACAAAGCTTTTGTTGTTGCACTCTCTTAATTTCAAACGATTATATTTCAGATCATATAATGTTGCTGTCTCGGGTGGACATGGAGGTGTAAGAGCTGAGTGTGCACTGTGCAGCGAGGGGAGTGTTATCTCGTAATGGAAGAACTCCTACTGATCTAGTTCTTGAAGATATTGATGTTTTGATATTTCAAAAAAAAAAAAAAAAAAAAAAGATATTGATGTTTTGAATGGTGGCTTTAATGCCTTTTCTTGAAAAAAGGGGGGAATGTTGTTGCACACTTAGTTGCCAGGCTAGTTTCTATGGGTGGGGTTGAACAATTGTTTCTGAGTTCTTTTCCGCATAGTGTATCCACTATTGTGGACCTGGATGTAATTTAACTCCTTGATTAATATTAAGCCTCACGTTTCTTTAAAAAAAAAAAAAAAAAAGAATGATTAATGAAGGTACTAAATTCATTTGGTTTAATCAAGACAATAATGAGAGACTTAATTCTTTACAAGGGACTTAATTCTTCTTGGGTTAAATGTGAGTTAAGTCACCTAAAAACACCCCTTTAACTGGAAATTTAACCTCAGTCCCCTTTTCCTCCATAAAATAAATTGAGTCCCCTTTCCCCATACTTTGCAACAATTGAGTCCCCTGTTTTATACTTAACTCTCATTCCGCATGACTAGAGTTGATACAAGCTGAACACCCCCATTTAAAGTTGAGATTATTTATTGATTTTCTTTAATCGTACTTTAAAATTTATTTGGTTTTAACTAATTACGCAAATATTGTATTTCAATACACTAGAAAAACCCTTTGTAAAAAAAAAAAAAATGCAAAATATCCACAATAGAAAAGTGGATTCGAACCTAAGTGTTTAGGACGTCTCTATACAAGCCCTCAACCTTTGCCACTAGTAGTTTGGGGTTTTAGTAGGCCATTAGTCCTACACTCCTAATACATCACTATTGTGGTTTTAAAGCTTTAATTAAAACAAATGTTGCAGACGTCATTAGCTATGTTTTGGCGCCATTTTTGAAGTGATCGCAGTAGTGTTCAACTGTCTGCTCCCTTTGTTGATCATTCTCAATAAAATTCGGCGCAAATATTGTAAGTAATATATAAGATTTCTGCTTGATTTTTGAATTAATTGATTTGTTACCCGATAATTAGGGTTTTTTTATTTGGAATTTCTGCCCCTTTTTCAAAGTTGTTCATTTATATTGTTCAATTTAATTGTTTCAAGGGTTGAATCAAGCCAATTCTTCCTTTATTAAGCTTCAATTGCTTGCTTATATCGTATTTATGTAATAATTATAATCTTGTTTATGGAATAGTTTGTAGTTAATCAAATCTATTGTTGTACCCATTTAATCTAATTTATTTTCATCATGAGATTCTTCTCCAGACAATTTTTCTATATAATTGGAGTATGGAATAGATTATGATTATCCGTTCCTTTTTGATTTTTACATTTGTAATCTTTTCGTGAGAGAAAAATGGTCAAAGCGTAAAAAAACCAAATGAATTGGAGGGGGTTTAAAGGGTTTTATTGAAAATACGAGTCCTAATTTTTATTTGAGCTTTGTTACAAGTGGTAACATTTATGGAGGAAAATATTGTCCCCTTTTTAATTAGGCTGCACGAAGCAAAGACATAGAGGAGCTAGCGTGCAGAGCAATCGTAAGCTACTTCACTTAAGAAGAAGAAAGGGTTTTAGACCTTTAGTGAAATTATGAAGAGTCTTAAATTATGGCGGATTTGAGTAATGTGACAATTGTTGTCCGTGAAAGTCTAAAAGGGATATATGACATGAGTAGGTTAAACAAAAGGCTATTATGTACTACCTCCGTTAATTATTATCTGCAATTTAAGAATATTTTATATCTCATAAATAATACACCAAAGTTGCAGATGACTATTAACGGAGGTTGTATATCTCATAGAGAAACAATGGGGTGCAAGCATGTGGGGATAAAAGTTATTTATTCTGTTTGATTGGCATTGGAAAAAAGGGATTGATGAGATTCTCATGCATTGTACTGTATTACTCCTTCTGTCTTTTAAAGATTGCTCCATTTGACTTTTCATGGTCTCTAAGACTTTAAGACACATTTTTAATCATTATATCCCCATTTCTGGACATGTAAATTCTTAAAAAAATGCAGCTTAAAAAATGTACATCGAAATGCATTCAATAAGATCCTACGCGAGTGTTTTTTTTTTAATAGATTAATGAGAATTTGTGGTCAAATTTTGTTGAAGTTTGACCCAAACAAATGTAATGGGGCAATCTTTAGGGGACAAAGTAAGTGTAAACTGCCAATAGGTTGCTTTCAGTCTCAAATGGAGCAATATTACAAGAACTACCTTTGCTAATTGCACCATGATATGAGGTGTAACGAAAATGTAGTATGTAAATGTGCTTTAAAAAGGCATCCAGTATATTAGCACCCATGTAAGAAATGCAAACATACTTTGTCCAGTGATTTATTATCAACAGAACTGAAGGGTGGCCTGCTTGGTGATTTTCCTAAGCCCTAGGCATGTTTCTCTTTGTGGTTTCTACATGGCTTTTTTTTTTTGTTTTTGGGTATTCCAGCTACTTGTATTTGCTAACAAATAATATCTTAAAATTCAATTTACATTGTGAAGATTCCCCATGGCAAAGAATATGTTTTTTTTTTTTTTTTTTTTTTTAATTATGATTTACGAAGTCTTATTCTTGTGAGATACAGTTATTAAATTAGATAGTTGTTGTCTGGACTATATGTGATATTCTTTCTTATGTATGTGAGGAGACTATCATGTGCTGGAAACCATTGAACTTTATACATTTTGTCAATTCCCTATCTATAGATAGATACTAGCAACAGCCATCAAAGATCTTTCCAAGTTCAATAATTTTTACAGTGCTAAAAGTATTACTTATTGACTATTTAACTGTGTTTGCTTTTGTATGATTTGTGTTCAGTTTGCTCCTGATCTAATCAGCTGAAATCAGTCAATGTGATGAGCTGTTAATTATTAATAACTCACACTCTCTGCAGCCTCTGACTATTATAAAACTTATAAACCATTATGTGACCTGTATGAAGAATAGGTCACTGCTTATTGTGCAGACCATTTTTTAGCACTTGGCTATTAAATGCTTATCTCGGGGCTCATTCTGTACTGCTATAAAGCCTTAGCTGGGCTATGGTTATCACTTATTATCAACCCTTAGTTTCCTTTTTAACTCTTCTATTAGTGGCTCTAGGCTATTTGAATATTTTATTTTATTTTATTTATTTATTTTTTTATGTAGTGTATCTTCCAAGTGGTCCAGACATGAAGATTTAATTCCATTAAAGTTGGGTTTTGGCTTTTCATACAACAAATATTGTACTATTTTCTATACCAATTAACCCTCCCCTAAGTTGGGAAAGATTGAAACATCTTGTTTTGTGTAAGAATTATGGAGATTCTATTCTGTGGTTGCTTTTAGTTTCTTTTGATAAAGCTGTGCGAAGTGATTTGCTCAGGGCCATTACTGATCGCTTGTAATCTGACATAAGCACTTAGCTGATTTAGTTAGTTCTTTTGTATAAGCAGACATGGATTTAAAATGGGCTCATTGATCTTACATTTTGGCCGTACTTATGATTTGCTGAAGTCTGGGTTTTCATTTATTTTGCAATGTCTACCTTGGTCCTTCAATCCTTGCTAGTCTTCAAGCTTGGTTTGTTGGTAATGAAGAATCATCATACTTGATATCATATATATCAACGGGAAAAGCATGTTGTGGTTGTTTAGAACATGATATTAAGGTGGGGTCAGTGGGGATGAGGGAATAAATTGAATAGAAGGTATATAATTGGCATATAACTTTGTCTGTAGTGTCAGTTATATGTATTATTCTCTACTAAGAAGAATCTAGAAACTCAGAAGCAGCATGTAGTATCACAGTTTTAAACTAGGAAATTATCTCTTGTCTGTCATCACATATACTGTCGTCTGTTGCTCATAGAACGTATTATGTGTTACTATCTTCCTTTACTAGTTGCAGGTTTTATCTTTTGTTTCATATTGATTGAAACCAATCATTCTTTAGCTTTTGATTATAATGGATATAAGAAAATAGCACAATTGTTGTTTGTACTTCTTATTTGTTGTGAGGTGGCAGAAAGTTATTGCAATTTGGATTTAGGGTCTAACATAATTACATAAAGAGACTCTTTGTGATAGGGGTAACTGAGTAAAGATGCCTATGACCATCTTTTATCATGTTCCGAGAAGGAACCTCTTTAGACGTTTCACTTCATATAAGGTTAATGTTGATCTCATTGTTGTGGTGTAATGTTATCTGCTCATACAGTATCTGAAAAGTTCTAGAGGTTCTACTAAATTTTTGCTGCATCAGTAGATTTTTGTCTCTAGATCTTAGTTATTTCTATTGTTCTTTTGTGGCTGTGAATAGAAACCGCTTTAAAATTTTAATCTAGTCCTAATTACAGTTACCATTGTGCATAAACATTGTAGAAGCTTGTACATGTGCAAAATGCGTTCTTGTTTTTCTCTCCTGGTCCCTGCTTCAAAGTTATGATTACATTTGTAAATTGAATGGCTAACTAGTAATGTAAATACATTTTTATTTGTTACTTATGTTGGTTACACCTTTCTAATTTACTGTTGTTTCTTGCATACTATAGGTCCTGATATTAGCCTTTTGAAAATGGATGCCTATTTCTGCTTGCGTTTTGGTACTTTTAATAGTCGTTTTCATGGAATATGAAATTTTACTGGCTGACTTACCTGTTGTTTGGGAATATCTTTTCTGGCTACAATAGTATGCCACTACTTTGGTCATCTTAAGCACCATCTTTTTCTCAAATTCTTACCATTCGCATCTCTTCCACCACCATAACCTCCCCATCTTCTGTTTCTAGAAGGTTTCACTGTCTATTGTTTCTACTGCATATAATTTCTTAATTATTGTAAGGTAGTATGCTCAGATCTGCAGGCCAGATCCTAGAGAGTGGGGGGGCAGGGGAGGACAAGGAAAATCCTAACCCGGAAAACCCTTAAGGGTGTGATTCTAATTTATCAACTTAGATTTAGATTATGTTTCTTGAATGACCCTATATTGCCTCTTTAGAAGGATTAAATATATTGTACTGTATTCTGTTTCATATAAAGTGCCTTTTCATCAATTGCTAAATTTTGTTATTACCCATAGCAATTTAGCTAAGAACTAGTGAAGATTCATTATAAAGTTATGTAATCCCTTTATCTAGAAAGAAGAGGTGGGCTGCTGCCTGCTAGCCTACCTTTACACCCCACCACCTCCAACTTAAAGAAATTGTTACCTAATTTTTCCAGTACGAGAATAATCCGTATTGAAATTAACATAAATGTCTTTTCAATTCCTAACTACTTTGGAGGTCCTTTTGAAAAGGCCTTTAGCTTGGAGTTTTATTTAACAAGCTTTTACTTTCTTTTCATAACATTTCTAATTATTTTTGTAAACATCAATGCTTAACTTTTGTAACATGTATACTAGTGCAGAATTCCTTAAACTAAATGAATGAATTGTAGAACGGTGCATGGATTATTATATACCCCAGATCTAATTAAATTTTGGATTGTGTGCTAAGTATTCAAAACTTGCAAATAATTGCAACAATTATAGTAAGTTACCTTGAATTTGATTGCTTAAAAAAGGATTATAAGAAAAGTTGCCTTGATTATTTACACTTGCTCTTAATAGATACTAATATACTTTGTTTTGATCCCGGGTTTAATGCTGGAACTTGATCAATTTTTTTACTTGTAAAATTTATTGTTTCTTTTTTTTTTTTGAAAACATAAAATTTATTGTTTCTGTTTCTTCTCCTAATATTGATTGCGCATTCTTACGTGTGTTTTCTAATAACTTATATTTAATTTGGTGCTGGCAGCTTGGAATTGTTAAGTCAGAAATATGATGCTCACAAAACTCTTTTTTGTCTTTGGTCAAGGTATATTGATTTCCCAGCCTTTAAAACTCTTACTCTTTCAATTCTACATTTTTTATTTAATCTCCCATATATGTAGCAGAGAAGGATTAGAGGTTGATCTACTATTAATTGAGTATCAGCTTAGTGTTATAATACATATACAAGTATTAATTTATGCATGATTTATTACTTTATCAGTCACTATTATCGTCCACACATCTTTTTTTGGAATGT
Organism: Chenopodium album; assembly: GCF_948465745.1. Lineage (NCBI taxonomy): Eukaryota > Viridiplantae > Streptophyta > Magnoliopsida > Caryophyllales > Amaranthaceae > Chenopodium > Chenopodium album. The sequence goes on along the minus strand of NC_137860.1, from coordinate 26,618,328 downwards.
CTACATCTCTTATATACATATCTTGTGCATAAAGTACACATAAGTACATGACTTAATCGAAATCTTCAACAATGTTTGAATGACTTTTGATTAGATTTAGTTTGATTATGAAAAGTTTTCTTCATAACCCCTGAATTAGTGTTTTGCTAACAAAAATTTGATACTAATAAAATAAGGGTATGTCATAGATTTTAAATACAGATTTAAGTATTGGATACACATTTTTTCAAAAAAGTATTGTATACACATGATTCTGGAAGAGCTATTGTTTTTGAATTAAGAGGGAATAAAACATGTCATTTCATGAAGATAGTGATGCATAGTTTTTGTGATCTTTTCACGTTTTCTCTTCTCCTTTTTCCTTACTTCCACTTAAAAGTACTAGTGATATTTAAAGCTTATGTTTAAGAAGGGTATTTTTCGACTAAATTTGTTATTTTTCTCAATTAAAGGGCTTTTATATATATCATGTCTTATAACCTTGATTAAGCCTTTAAATAATCTTTCATTTGTTTCGCACATTTATTCCCCACTCATGGGATTAAGGCTTTGAAAGATATAATTGTCTTTTGATTGATTGATTCTGCACATTTATTCCAACAGTCATAGATAATCATATATGAAAGAAACTGAGTTCAATCTATACATTTAAAAAAGTGGCATTTATAAGCATCGTTCTTAATTAAGTTGTGTATACACGTGATGGGAATATGAGTACATATTACAAGAAATTGGAAAAAATAAAGAATTCTTTTTATAGAAAATTCTCGTACTAAGTTGGAAACTCTCTTGAGATGGAAATTACATAAAAAGTCCTAAGCTGCAGTTACAATCTCGGGATGATGAGGATGAATATATGATAGTAGTCTAGTAGATGAACAGATCTAAGAAGTTTGATAACTTTTCATAATATCTGAGTCTGACACTTAACATTTACCCGTGTTGAGTGTTGACACACATACCCAAGTGCGTGTAACACAAAGTGACAAATAGATTGTACAACTTTTGAGTAGATTGTGCAGACAAATGCTAGTAGGGATAGTAAAGGCTTTTTATTGTAGATGCTACTATGCTTAATGATGTCTATTCAGGCTTGGGATACTTCTGATGATGAGAATAATTTATGCTGCAATCAGAATATCTGCAAAAAGGTCCGTATGTAAGTTGCCATGAAACAAACATCTATATGATTGCTATCGTATGCATAAGTTTCTTAGATTATTCTTGTGAGCGCATTCTTGATGGACTATAGAGAATACTATTTTTTTTTATTTTTTTTTAAAAAAAATTAAAATCCTGAAAGGCAGCTAATTTCTTGACATGGCAGCCCTTATGTGTCTCAAGAGTCCTTTTTATTGAGGCTTCATATTCACTTAATAAATCATGTACTTCATGGAGCACTAATTTGTGCAAGTGAAATTCTATATTTATGGTACCAATACCCTTATTATATCTTGAAGATTCAACAGTATCCTATCATCTCACCATTATTCGGAGCAGCTTATCTTTTGCAAGATATGGTTATCTTTGCTTGATAAGTTCAAATATTATAATTACTAAAACCAAGAACCAACCCTCAAATACAATTATATGTATCCTTTCCTCCCAATAGTATGGTTTCCATTCTCAAAGTACTGTAGTATATTGGTATATAAGAGTTTATGGAGCCCCCCTCCTTCCCCTCTTTATTAAAATTATATCCTAGGAAGGAATATATACAGTACTGAACTGGTAGTTCCCAATTGTTGCAGAAACCATTAGGAAAAGAAAAAGAGGAGTATCAAACATCATGAAGACTTTGACATATGTAAAACACTAGAGGTGATGTACGAAATGATCCTTTTATGTTGAAGGCCATCTTTGATGTAAATAATTTCACAACGTAATAATTAGCGTGTTTAGACTAGTTTAATACAAAGTACATAATTTCTGGAATACTTCTTTTTGTTTTGAAAGAAGATTAAGGTAGGTTGAAGCATGCAACATTTCATAAAAGACTATACATATAAAGTATTTGGATATTCCATTGTAATTGTACATTTGTTATTAGTAAGTTTTTCCGCCAATTATAATTGAGCCCCACACCCACTCACTTCTTTTTTCACTCCTTAATCTCTGTGCAGAAGACAAGATATAATTTTTATGATGAGACGGAGGGAGTAACTATACTAAGCATAGTCAAAACTCTCTCTTCTCCCTCTCCCTCTTTTATGTTTCTCAAGTGATCATTACTGTTCTTTATATGTACTCATACTTTCTTTTTTTCTCCACTGAGAATGTATTTATGGAATTGCAATGCAACGTTTCGAGTTTGTGGCTAGGATAAGGGAATTTCCTGCTTTTGTCTATCCTTGCCCTAGTATGATGCTGCAAACATGAAGTGATTTAAAGCAGTAAGTGTTGCTGCGTGCTTAAATTTCATCCATGCTACTAGTATTAATGTTGTCCAGGTCGGGATTCTTATCAACATAAGAGACAGTGATTGAAGAAAAGAACCACTACATATGCCTGTAGGAAACATGAGATCATATTCTGATCCCCCTCCACCCACACACCTATCTTTTACTCCTAATTCTTTAACAAAGGAGTAGATGTGACCACGCATTTACATAAAGGAAACATTGTAGAGGTTGCATGTGTAGGAAAGAGGAGTCTGATTTTCACTTCCCCCAACTCTCACTTCACTTGGCCTATAGAATCAGAATAAAGGGAGAATCTCTTCTTTTCTCTGGACTTTCTTTACCAATTAACAATCTGCAATTTTTTTTTTCTCTGCAGTAAGGTGAACAAGGAGGACATGACAATGACTGATGATTGAAAGGTAAATATTTTACATCTATCATTATTGTGACTTTTTTTCCCCATTGTTACCTTTTCCTTTTCTGGTTATCAGTGATTCTCTTATCGTTGGTGTCTGCTATTTTGGGTATTCTTGGCCCAAAGAATCGAACTTAGTGTTCTTGAGCAATGAGAAATATCCTGGGATTGGCTGTTTAACCAGAATTTTAACTTCATATTAATTGATAGCATTAGATGAAAATTAAATTGCGGTTTTTGGATACCTCAAATTTAGAATAATGGTTTTCAACCAAAAAGAGCAATGAGAAATATCCTGGGATTGGCTGTTTAACCAGAATTTTAACTTCATATTAATTGATAGCATTAGATGAAAATTAAATTGCGGTTTTTGGATACCTCAAATTTAGAATAATGGTTTTCAACCAAAAAAAAAAAAAAAAAAAAAAAAATCCAATTATCGAGTCTTTTATTAGTTTTTGGTTTGGAAAATACATACTGTTGGTAGTAATACTGCTAGTAGCTTACGGTATCTTATGCAGAATCTTTATTTCTCAAAAGAGGTGAATATATGTAGGAATATATTAAATCAAGTCATTTCCTGAAGTGTATTACTATAATATTGTATGAACAGAATAAATTTAGTGTGTTTACATTTTAAATTTAGACAAGCATCACAACTGTGTTGAAGCAAAGTTGCTGCTAGATAGCACAATTTAAGAGTAATTTTTCTCTCCCTGAATTTAACAAGGAAATATAGTCAAAATCTTATGATTCTGCTTTTTGGACGAGGACGGTAGGTTTAGTGTTACCTATATTTGTCCCAATATAGAAGAGTTAGTCCCTTAATTTTGATCCTTCATCTTCCAAAGACACTGTTTTACTTGACACTCTTAAGCTCTTAGAGGTAGTACTAGCCTTTTAGAAGATATGTTCTTGCATATTAAACTAAACTTAATTATTCCAAAAGAGGTTATTAAGGATAATGAATTATTACAAAAGTTGGCACCTAGAAATTGAAATTTAGTTTTTCATTCTAACCTACAAATAAGTAGGATTCGTTGTTTGTTAACTAGTTGTTTATAAATTGTTTTTGTTGAGTGCCTGTCATTTCTTGCATAACTTATATTCCTTTTGTGATTGATACATCTGCAATCTCTTAATATAATGAGAATCTTCATAACATGTTGTTAAATCAAGCTCCTGTTTCGTCCAAAATAAGGAAAAGAGGAAAACAATTCTTAGCTTTGGCTCTTTTAAGATAGATTCTTCTGTCTTATGCTACAAATATTATAGTACTCGAGAATATGATATCTAATCCTAAAAATGATCTTTATGGTTAGGAAAGTAGGGCAATCACAACTAAATGTGGTATATGCCAAGCAATTGTTTTTGCTAAGTGAATCATATGTTTTATGATTGTTTAAAGTGCCTTTTTACCATGAATTGCCTACAATTGTAGGCTTGTTTCATACTCAATACAAAATTATGGGCCTGGTCACAACTTAAAAAAATGTTCCCAGGGCATTGAGCATTTGAGCCGGAAAACTGCTGCTCAACCCCTATCAAACCGACCTGGTTGAGCAGTCCCATGACTAATATAGTTTGAACTTGATTAGTAGGGCCAGAAAAAACTGCTGCCCAAGCCTGTCTTGAATCAGGTTAGGATTAGCTGTATTTTGCCACAATTTCAGGTTTTTTGTGTCTCTGGAAAGGGATGAATGTATTTCAACCTTATTTTAAAACTAATATTATTTCCTGAACAATGCATGGTATCTTTTTTTCTAAAAGTAAGAGATAAATAAATAATGTGGCTTGTAACTTTTGATACTTGACATAAAATGTTGGTATGATTGTTTTGATGTGTGGTTGGAGGCAATGTGCCAAACTAATGAACGGCGTTATAACTTATAACTTATAACAATGATTTCGTATACAACTGTGGAGGTTCAATTTTCTAAAATATTACAAGCAATAACTGAAAGGGGTTTCAAAAGAGGTTGAAGGGGTCAAATAGGTGTATGTATAAAAATTAACCCAGTTCTTTAATTCTATTTATTTTTTTTATTTTTATTTTTTTTTAATTATTGATAGCGACCTACATTAGAAATCCTCACTTCATCAATTGGGTTATGGGTAGATGATTGGCAACTCCATTTTAGTCTGTTTTTTAAATAGATAGTATAGGTAGCAAATAAGAAGGTTATGGTTTTATACTTTACTATAGATATCAATATAAAGAAAAGAGCCCTTAGAATTAGTTTGCTTTATTACATTGGGGGATTGACGAGATTTGATCAAGATGTATGTAGCCCAAGTGCCTATTTTGTAACTTGAATATATTAGTAGATGTTCAGTGACAATCTGTGTTTTTAAGGTAAAAAGGCTTGAGGATAAAGGTCTGGTTTCTTCTGATTTATGTTTCTTAGACAACGAAGTGGATAATTGTGGTTAATTGGCATAAAGTTTAATTACTTATATTTGCAAGCTACACAACACACTAGGTAAATATTTGAACATCTTTCGTTCAAAAAGCTGTGTAAGCTCTCAATTTATACTGTCCGATGAAGTATAAGTTAATTTAAATGAGGATGAATCAGAAAGTGTCAATGCATTACAATGTTTTGTACAGGTTTGTTAAGTGTTACCCAACTGTCAAATTTCTGTCGCAAGGATCAATTTTCTATATTACTTTAACTTGTTATATGCTCTGTTTTTTTTTTTTTTTTTTTTTTTTTTTTTTTTTTTTTTTTTTTTGGAACAGAGAATATTCTCTCTCAAGAAATCATAATCGTCAGGTATGGTGAAGTATCCCCCATACTTCTTGCCCATCTAGAGTTCCCATTCATGTGAAAAGAATTGACAAAAAGGGGCTTTATAATTGCTTTCTGGTCGTTAATGTACTCAAGGGCAGAGTTTCTACTTGTATCTTTGCTAGTTGGCATATCAGAGTGTTCTCTATTCTTTTTGGTTGATTCAGTTTCTAGGTGGTACACTTATTGAATATGAGCATTCTAGCTAGACTCAAGAGCACCAAATGGAAAATAGTACATCATGCACCCAAGTGTACAGAGTTTGGTGCAACCACTGGCTTGTGTACTAGACCGTGTGTCTGGGTGGCTTATGCATTACATGTGCCAGTCTTGAACATTTTACGTGTCAGTGCATGTGGTGCACGCCTATCTACATCAGGGCGTACCATATAAGCAGTGTGGTGAAGATATTTACACGCAGTATAAAAGATGAGAAAAAGTTTAATCAAAACCTTGTACTTTACAGTATCAAATAAGAATTGAGTGCATCAAAAGCTATTGCAGATCACTGGAGAATACAGCAAAATTTGGAATCTGCAGGAGCTAATTTTTACGGCCAATAAAATGACAAACAAGCCAGGTTTGTCCGTCTGATATTTATTTTTTAAGCTCTTTCCTGCAGAACTAAAGGCAAAATGCTATTCCTATTTCACAGTGCATCCATTATCTGTTGCTTTTATGCTCCATACCATATCGTTCCTCTCACAATCATTTTATTGTGGCCCCCTGATATCCCTACTTCAGAACATTCTCTCTTCTCTCTTTTTCTCTTTCCTCTCCTGGAATCCTACTATATAAACACCATTTGGTGTGTCCTTATGATATCAACTAACACTCAAGCCTCACTTGAGAGTTTTAAAGCACACCGACACTATTCCGTACTCCGTACTCTGTACACTCACAACCAAATTCATTTCCTTACACAAGTACCACTATCACAGTAATGGAGCGTAACCAAGTGCATCGTCAAGTTGCTCAAATGAGACAATCTTTCTTTGATCAGGTTTCCTTTGTTCCCCTTCTAACCTACTTGGTTCTTGGAATTAGGATATGTAATTTGTTATCTTTATTGTCTCCTTGCTTAATAATGGATTGTTTTGCAGGGATTTTTGGATGAGCAATTTGTTCAGCTAGAAGAATTGCAGGATGACACCAACCCGAATTTCGTAGAGGAAGTTGCAACTCTTTTCTATAGAGATTCAGGAAGGTTGCTAACCAATCTAGAGCAAGCAATGTAAGCCATTTTCTTCAATGAAATTCTCAAGTTATTATGTAACCAGTTAGCAAGCCTGATACTTAAACAGCTAATAACATGGACAATAGTAACAAAGTTTTTCCTCTGTTTACAGGGAAAGGAGTCCACTAGACTTTGTTAGATTGGACAACATCATGCAACAGTTCAAAGGAAGTTGCTCAAGGTACATAATAAAAAAATGAACAGCTACATATTTGATAAACTTAATGATTATTTATGAGTAACAGTCTTTGGTTTTGAAAGCTTACCACATAGTTTTCTGTTGGTGCAGCATCGGAGCCAAGAGGGTGAGAAATGAATGCAATCAGTTCAAAGAATATTGCAGGGCAGGAAACAGTGATGGGTAATTCTCTTGGTCCCGGAATCTTTGTTTAATCAGTCTAACTTAAATAGTCTGTCAGCTTGAGAAAAGGGTATTACATGTGTTGAAGACACTCTAATTCTCGCTATTAACTTAAGATCATTTTTGAGATTCTGTAAGAACCTAAGGCGGTTGCCCATTTTAATAACTTGAGATATCAATTAAAGTTACTCATGGATCGTTACATACCTTATTAGACACCAACAAACTTGACGTAATAAATTTTAATGAACAAATCTTAGCACCAACTGCTGGCCAGTGTAGGAACTATATTTTGTTTTTTTTCGGCTCTTTAATTTCTTGCCTTATGCTTTTGCATGGTGTGAGCAGCTGCATGAGGACTTTTCAGCAGTTGAAGAGGGAATATGCGACTCTTAAAAGGAAACTTGAATCCTACTTTCAGGTTTTTATATTCACATTATTTCGGCTATTCCAATTATTCCTTCATTTGATTTGAAAGAAAATATCAGTACTTTTTTGTTATTCCTGTCGCCATTAATGTTACTACGTATTCTCTGTGTTGCTAACTACTTTGTTAATGATTTTCAGTTGGTTAGACAAGTTGGGCCCAGGGATATGGCTACTCGCCCACGCTAGATAGATGGTGTACTAGGAGAAGTGGCTCAGAAACATGATTGGTGAACTTCATACCAGATTATGGTCTAGAAATTTTAGCTGTTGGAGCATTTAGGCCCTGTTTCTTCATCTTTACCTGATGTAAATGGGAGTGTTTAGCATGTTTTACTTTGCTTTAACTCCCGTATGTTAGAGATATATGTTGTACGAGTCTTATGTTGAACGTAATGAAGGTTAATGATAATTTCACGCTGCAGTTGATTAATGGTCTACTTGTCTTCTAGAACTTAAAATCTTTATTCACTGTCCGAGAATTAGCAGGAAACAGTAAGGCCCTTGAAGAGCATGAAAACTGCTCAATTTGATTGTAATAAAAACCAAAACTCGACGTAATCAACATTAGAGATGCGATGTGGTTGGAATGAAAAAGAAGTCAATTGAAACATTAAGATGTTAATTGAAAAAGTGCAGGTGTACTGTCAACTTTTTCATTCTCGTGTGACTTATACAATTGCTGTTGATGTTCTAGTGTGACTTCTATAGCTGGTGGTGTTGATGAGTTTATCGATATCTTCGTGTTTTTATTGAAGTTATGCTTAGGAGCAAGTCAGATAAGCTAGAATATAACTTAACAATGTCGTCAAAGTTATGTTGAGGTTTTAGGTGGTGAACCTGCATGTCTTGTTGGCAAGCCTGCTTGTTTTGGTTGTTAGTCACTTAGTCCTACTTTATAAGAGAAACCACAAGTATCTGTCTTTCATACTTCACAGGCTATGATGGCAATCAGAAAATAAATCAAGAATCTAGTAAAATTACTTACTTTCTTATCTCTAAATAATACGCCATATTTCATTTAAAATATTTAAAATAAATAAGCCATTCACTTATCACCATTAACGGTAGCCTTAGACAAAAAGTTGAGAAGCGTGGACATTTTAGTGGCTAAATGGAGATACAAAAATTCTTAATATTGAAAGATAATTATGGTATCTTAGCTCAATTCCTTAATTGGCGCTCAGGTCGTATGTGGTCTATTAGTTGGATTTAGTGGTACAATTTCTTCAATTTCGACACGTATAATGTGGAATTCTTGCCTATTTGTCATAGTGCTGGCTTGTTGGTTATACAAAGAAAGGTAAAACAATCATAACTTGCACATATGCTATTCTAGAAACTTAGTTACATAAAGATAGTCCTTTTCAGCAAAACCAAAAATGTGGACATGTTAGAGCTTCAAACTAAAAGATGTATATGTGAGTTGTGACAGATTCTTCGTTGTGGGACAATTCAAGTTAGAAAAGGTATGAAGAAGCATCCAATTCTAACTTAGAATTGATCATTTCTGATAGAGAAAGTAGGTGTTTGGATGCATTGGACCTAATCCTTGATACAAACGTAACTATTGAGGATATTTTTAGAAAATTGTACAAAAACCTTAATTAGAGAATTATACATGATAAACAAAGTAATCATTGGTATTTAGAAAAGATGAACACTACTTGTAATGTTTAACTATTGTTAGCAGTGGCGGGGTTAAAGTCTTGACATATTGTCCACTATCACATTGAATAAACCAACTCCTCCACTCCAAAACTTGTGACAATTATGAGCAAATTTAAGTTTAGTCTCGATGAAATTTAAAGGGGACTCACTTGACAAGGAAAGTAGAGGAAATTCACGGGGATACAACTCATAGAAGGTGGGGAGTGATGCCACTACTTTTTACCTCAATCTCAATTATTATCACTTGCGCATCTACCAGGGGTTAAGGGTATTGGTACTATAGTCATGATTATCTTGAAAGTGTCTTGTTTAATAAAATAACAAATAATTTTTTTTTTTTTTAATTTTTGAGCAATAGATACTTCACAATGTTTAAAGCATTATTTTTAGGTTGTTTGAATTAGGAAAATTGTATTAGCAAAATAATAATATTTTTTTTATATGTAATCATAGAGAAAAAAAAAAGACACAGAATTTTAAAACCACATAATTAAAGTTGCCAAGTATATAAAAATTAAATTGACTCATAATAATATAATCACTATACAGTGAGGAAAAAAAAAACTAGTACAAATAAACACTCATCGTTTTTTTTATTTGACGGAATCAAACATTCATTTTAAAACTTAATTATCATATTAGATCTGATATCATAATATAGGTTTAAAAAATTAAGAAGCTAAAATCTGATATCATATTAGATTTTGGAAAATTTGCTTAGCAGGTTGGAGTGTATGTCGAATCATAATATATAGCCAATATAGGGTTTCAAGAATACTAATCTTAAATAGGTTAAGAAACCCAGGGTGGTAAGAACAAAGAATATATCCTAAATATATGACAAAGAATATAAGATCTTGGTTGATCTATGGTGATTAATAACTACAAAGGAGAAAACAATAACCGTGCACCATAAATCTATGCATAGAGCCCTACCCATTATTATAAAGCAACTAATCTTATCAAACTATATCTCTTTGGTAGTTGATTTATGCTAGCCTTAGCATATAGGATAGTAACCTACATGAGATCTTTGATCTTCTTCTCCAATTGTAAATAAGATATTCACTCATGGGCATTTTTTTACCCATGAGGAAAATATAATGATAAAAATGGTTTAAATTTAACCTAACTCATGGGCATTTACCCATGAGGAAAATATAATGATAAAAATGGTTTAAATTACACTCCACTCATGGGCATTAAAAAAATACCCATGAGATGCCCATGAGGAAATCCTCAAATGTCCATAGCAATGGCAAAACTTATTTGCTACATTATGTGGGCCATATAGTTTAAATTAGGGGAAAAAAATTGCATATATTAATACATAATTAGATGATAGTTATGTATAGGAGAGAAAAAATAGGAGATAGAGTGGTATGTTTAGGCCTCGTTCATTTTACTTTATTTTTGATGAATTGAAATTATTTTTACTAAAATAAAATTACATTTGCTGAACTTAAATTATTTTTGCTGAACTTAAATTATTTTTACTAAACTGAAAATATTTTTGTTGAATTAAAATTATTTTTTTTTTTCTGATTTTCTATTATAATTCTTCTTTAGGAAAACTGAATTTTACTGAATTAAACTTATGTTTACTGAATTGAAATTATTTTTACTGAAATGAAATTAATTTTACCTATCTGAACTTATTTTTACTGAACTGAAATTATTTTTACTTAATATTACTATTTTTTTTTTTAAGGGTGAAGTGAACGTAGCCTTAATACATCATTACTAATAATCTAATACGGAGTACTATATCAATGGAAGTGAATTAATTAAAAAGACAAATAAACCTTTCCTCAAGAAATAAAAATTGGAGCATTTTTACGAGTACGAGCTGGCGCTTCACCCCCTTCTTCTCTCTCTCCTCCATTGAAGCGTAATCTGAATTCTTTGTTCAAGCTTTTTCTCCTCCATTGAAGCAGCTTCTGAGGTAAGATGTTCTTTCTTTGTTATAATCGAATATCAATTTCACAATCTAATGGTAATCGTTTATTTGATTGTCAGTATACTCAATTTAGGGTTCTTCTAAGGTGATTTGATTATTGAACTATTGGGTGTTAATTCTGTCACTGAAAGATTAAGTAGCGATTTCGTTGTTTGAATTTTGATATTCATATGATTAAGCGAAAAGAATTTAACTTTGAAGTTTGATTTGATGATTGAGTCAAATTTGGGTGTTAATGTGTTGCAGGATTTTGTAAATATAACCCTTTAATGTTAGGAAGAAACTATGAAAAAGGTATTTTTGTGCCTGGACCGAGGGCGGCTGCCCCGGCTCCGCCACAACAACCATCATTTGCACCTCCACCCCCTACACAAAACCCGCTTCCGCCACCGCCACCGCCATCACGGCCCCAATCTCAGTATACTCAGAATTGGGGTTCGGCGCCTCCGCCTTACCCTCAAAACTATACACAAGTGACTGCCAATCAAAATTTCCAACATTCAGGGTATAATTCAGGTAGTCAGCAATATCAACCACCCCCACCACCACAACAACCCCAGCAGCAACCACAGCAATACCCTTTTCAGCCACCGCCACCTCCACCTGATTCGTCGTATGCTCCTCCCCCGCCTCCCCCTCCTTCTAGTGGTCAAAGCTCGGGCAATGTACATCAACAGTATTACCCTACTTCACAATACTCTCAATTTAGTCAACAGCAGCCTCCTTTACAGCCATTGCAACCGCCCCCTCCACCACCTCCTCCACCATCTTCCCCTCCTCCTAGTTCATCTGTTCCTCCACCACCCCCTCCATCATCTCCCCCTCCACCACCTCAAAATAAAGAGAGTGGGGGAGAGAGAGGGAGGCATGAGAGAGATAGAAGGTCTTCAAAAGAGGGGAATCACCATGTATCTTCTAGGCAGCACAAGCCTCCAGTACCTCCCGGTCTTGTGAAAAAAGCTAATGGAACTTCGGGAAGGGTTGAGACGGAGGAAGAAAGGAGGTTGAGGAAGAAGAGGGAAATGGAGAAGCAAAAACAAGACGAGAGACATAAGCAACACTTCAAAGAGGCGCAAAATCGGCAGAAGCCGCCCCAGACTTTGCCTTCTGTAGTAAAACCTGGTAATATGTCGATTTCAGGGTCTAGGATTGGTGAGAAAAGGAGTGCTCCAGTTTTAGGAGGTGACAGGGATGAAAACCCGATGAAGAGACAGACAGCATTCATGTGCAGGATGAAGTAAGTAGTTTTCTCGTCAATTAACATTCATGTTGCTATTTATTTAATACATTGGTCTGAATGTTGCCTTATGGACTACTTTGTAATTCTGCTTGTTCTTTTCCACATGTATATGGTGCCTGTACTTTCTATCAGTCATGCTCTCTGCAGCTTTCATGAAACTGCAGGAAGATTTCTACTATAATGTTTTTTCTGCTACTATGCATACACTGACATATTATCTATTATAGGTTCCGGAATGAACTGCCTGATCCATCTGCCCAGCCAAAGCTTATGTCTTTAAAAAGAGATAAGGACAGGTATGTGGTTGTGCCCTTGTGCCTGATATGGGTATTCTGTTCTGCTGCATGTTTACCTTGCTTATCACTCTACTTGTTCGAATATTGAGCAGTTGTTAGTTGGAGCTCGTGAATTGTGATGTGTTGGGTTGATGGTTCCTATGCGCAGTATATAGACTAATGTTTATATAAAGCATCATGGTTGAAATCTAGTTTTCTATCCCACTGTTGTTAAGAACTTAATTGAACAGTTGGTAGTTATTTCAAGTTTGAACAAAGTCCTCTTGATTTAATGCGCAAGAATTTTCACTTGTCTTTGATTAGATGTGAGTATGTGACAAATGATTACTTGATGTGACGTGAAGCTCCTGTCTTTGTTTGCAGATTTACTCGGTATACTATCACGTCACTGGAAAAAATGCATAAACCAAAGCTTTATGTGGAGCCTGATCTTGGCATTCCACTTGACCTCCTTGATCTTAGTGTCTACAAGTATGTATTATCTTTTGCTGTTTGCTGGACTATTGCCTTGTACTTGCTTTTCTATATGCAATTAACTCTTATAAATTTAATTTGGTTTTTTCTATCAACTTCTAGCCCTCCTAAAGAGAGGTATCCTCTTGCTCCGGAAGATGAGGAATTGCTACGTGATGATGAGCAAGTGACTCCATTAAAGAGAGATGGAATTAAGAGAAAAGAACGCCCCAGTGATCAAGGTGTCTCTTGGCTTGTTAAGACACAATATATTTCTGCTCTCAGCAATGATGGGACCAAACAGGTTATTTCTCATGATCTAACTGTCTTCCAACGCCTAAGCAACACAGTTTGACATTTACTGACTGATGTATGTGTATCTGCAGTCCTTAACTGAAAAACAAGCAAAAGAATTGCGTGAAATGAGAGAAGGCCGTAGCTATTTGCAAAATCTTAACAATAGGTTTGGTTCATTGTATCCTTTGTTTCAAAATTTGAGGGACTTATTCAATCTTTATCAGTAACTCTTTGCTCAACCCTCTGTTTCCTCTTTTCAGGGAAAGACAAATTCAGGAAATTCAAGCATCATTTGAGGCTTGCAAAGTACGTCCTGTACATGCTACCAATAAAAACTTGAAGCCTGTGGAAGTTCTACCATTGCTTCCTTATTTTGATCGGTATGGTATTCCATCTGTTAGGCTCACCAATTATGTTTGTTTCTTTTTTTTATTTGTTCTTTATTGTTACTCTGTACTCTGTATTGTTTTGTCTTTGGAATATTTGTTATGTAGTATTACCTGTACTGTTGCATTACTACATTGGACAATAGCTGTTTTCCTTGCATGCAAGTTTGAGGTATATTACTGATTTATGCATCATATGATGCTACAGTTATGATGACCAATTTGTTGTCGCCAACTTTGATGGAGAACCTACAGCTGACTCGGAGTTGTTCAGCAAAATGCACAAATCTGTTCGCAAGGACATTGAATCAAAGGTAATTTTCTAGACTACTTAATCAGCAGCTCAATTGATAATTATTCTTATTAATTTCATATATTGAACTTTAGCTTGTAATACATTGCTTCTCTCACTTATTTTTAAGTCTTATCTCTCAAGCTTATACATTCTGTAATGCAATTTTAACTGATCTGCTCCATCCATTGCTACAGGCTGTAATGAAAAGTTTTACTGCAACAGGATCTGATCCTGATAAACCTGAACGATTTTTGGGATACATGGTCCCATCAACGGATGAGGTAGATATCACGTGATTAGCTATATTTTAAAATTGACTGTACTGTTTGCACTTACACTGGTTTATATCTAGCAAACTTCGCTGACAAGCTTTGTTGATTTTGACAGCTATCAAAGGACATCTTCGATGAAGATGAAGATGTCTCGTACTCCTGGGTCCGAGAATATAATTGGGATGTATGTACTATGATTTGATTTCTTGCGGTATTTTAAAGTCTTGTGTTCAGCCATTTGGGATTAATACTGAAGATATATATATTTTTTTGGTCAATACAGGTCAAAGGAGAAGACCCAGATGAACTCTCAACATACTTGGTGTCATTTGACGAAGATGCTGCTCGCTACTTGGTATTTTCAACTTTCTTTTCCCAACCCTACCCCTTTATTAAAGACAGACCGTCCACTGTTGTGAGCTTTGTACTCATATTGGTCTTTTAAAATTGTAAAATTATTGTTGGCCCTGCAGCCTCTTCCCACAAAGCTTGCACTGAGAAAAAGGAGGTCAAAAGAGGGAAGGTCCCAGGAAGATGGAGAACAGTTTGTTCAACCAGGCAAGCTTACTGTCAGGAGAAGGGAGACTACCTCTGTCATTGAAAGGAAAGAATCAGCGGTATGATGATAAACACAAATCTGTGTAGTGATATTAGGGACCAGGGCAGTTAAAATGTCAAATTACTAATGGTTTTTTTTGGCTGTGTGATGTTTCCAGAATGATTCTTACTATAGATCAGGTCCTTCAAGATCAAGTAGACTGGAATCTGATATTGAAGAAGAGGATCAAGAACGTATGGATGTCGGGGATGCTGGGGATGATCAAATGGGGCATTACAGTGGAGGGGATGACTATTTGTCCGAGTGACGAATGACATGTAAACACAAATGTTGAATCAGGGTAGTATGTCATCCAAGAACAAATTTTTCTACTAGCTAATTTGAAAGATTTTTGGTAGTTATTTATCCTTTGATTTTTTGGTAGTCCATTCCTTTTTAATTTTACTTCTCATTAGATTAGATCATCACAGTAGCTTCAACAAGATGGGATTTGGAGCACTGCTGGAAAGCAGAGTAGATTGTAGAGAAAATATGTGTATTTAACTTTTTATAGTATAATTGGAATGATTCATATATTTCAGTTTTGTACTGTTCTACTTGCCTACAAGCTGTAAGAATTACACGATCTAATAATACATCTCATACTGTATTAACTAATTTCTCAACCTTAAACTTTAGCTGCATTTATTTTGCATTTTCAATTAAAACCCCTATCCCAATAACAAAATTTAAGTCCCACGTTTGTAGAGATCTCAAGTGGCAATTACATTCTCAGACCCAGGTGTACAGCTGTACGAGCATATATTCTTCAGGATGGCTTGTAATCTCGGTGTAGATGAGGATGTTATACTCCTGGGTCGAAGCATATAATTGTAATCATAATATTTGACACCTTTTTAAATTTGTAGTACCAAAATTCTAAAACAGAATGAAACCAGAACATGAACAAGATAGAAGATATAATTAACGTCTTCAGGATTACATTTATGCTTTCTTCATATAGTATTACAAACACATCTCTAAAAATCTTCCTAGTTACTCATTGCCATTACACCAAGTGAAAAGAAGCGTAGGTGGTACCTTGTCTACCTATGGAAAAAAAACTCGAGCTAACTCTAAAATTAGTCACAACAAAAAGAATATAATGAGGTTGATCCTGCAGCTACAAGTCATAATAACTTCACATTAGTCATCAATGCCGAAGTGTAATGGACTTGTTTCACACCATTTGGTAATAACAAAATGACGAAACATTTACACAGTTTCAAATTTACACAACCTCGTCCATTGATCAGTTGAGGTAAGTTGAGCTGATGTTTCCAGAAGACCTGCAGAGACATGTTTCGCAAGTTAATATTTCTATCTTCACAAAAACAAAATCAGAAAAGTACAGCAATTCCAAAAGCAACAAGCGCATATTCCCTCATATGATTAAGTATAAAAGAAAAGCAAGAGAGGACAAGTTATATGCCACACTGAACATAAAGACAAGAGGATTAGAGTGAAGAATTAAAGGCATTTTAAACCCATTAAGATCATTCATCATAGAGAAGAAAAATTACTTCTACTGAGCCTTACGATTCATTGGGTATAATATTAGTAAAGGAAAGCGATAGAAAGGAATGGCAAATGGAAGAGCGAATGGCACATAAAGGAAGAGAAGGGAAAGGAAAGAAATGTTGATGGTTATTCTGTTGTCTGGAACTTATTGTGAGTAGGGAGCCATATGTCTTCATATTATACCACTAATATATACTCGTATAATCAAACATTAATAAAAAATATTAAAAAGTCGATACTAATAAAGTTCACATTAATATCTATTTAAAAACATATTGCATGATAGTAATTGATTTTCACACATTACTCAAAAGCTATAGTCAAAGTTCATATATCTATATGAATAATGAAAAAAGTCCAAGTGCGTTAGTTAATAAGGGATGGAGGGAGTAAGCAAATATATAACGGCGTTTTATTAGGTGAAAAGATGCCATGCGATCCTGTTCCACCTTATATTTTTCTTCATTCAAGGAATCAAGGTCATTTTAAAGCACCACAGTAATCCCAATTTACATCACTAAAGCTGTGCTTTCAATTGTGTTCAAGGCCAGTTGACAAAATCACTTTACAGTCACAGGTGTCAGCCCACTACAAATACAAAACCTTTAACAAGTGGGCACACTGGACAAGAGAGTGAAGCCCTCAACAGAATTATATTAGCCCAAAAGATATACAAAGCTTCAGATACTCTGGGTCTACTCTAGTGTCTGGGCTAGAAATGGGGTTGTATAATTTACAGATTATGGAATTAGATTGGTGAACTCAGCAGAAATTAACTAAATGAAAAAACCACTAACGAATGATCATTAGCATCAATAAATTAGGCCCCAACTATTTCAAAACGTAACAAATGCAACGAGGACCATGTACATAAGCCAGCAATGTCACCATTGCTAGGTATGGGGAGGATTACAAATTCACAAGGGAGGAATTTAATACTTATACATTATACTGTTATACAGTAGTACCTAGCTAGTCAAGAGTCTCTAAAAAGGCTGTTCCACATGCACCATAGAGAAAATATATTGTAGGACTGTAGTAGAGTATATTGACAAAAAGGAAAAAAAAAAAAAGAAAAAAGCCCAATTATACCTCTAAATTCGTTCAGCTTTTCTTGCTGGTTTCTCATCATCTCACAAAACAGCCTCCACCATGATAAATTACTATCCCATAGACCCATACTAGGCGGAAATAACAGAAGATCTACAAAAAAAAAAAAAAAAAAAAAAGCAAAACACATTAGTGTACAATCTGTACAATGAAAGGCCAATTCCTCTCTTGTGTCTGCACCTGAACCCAATTAGAAATATCTCCCTTTTCTTTCAGTCTAGGAAGCTATGCAATGTGCAATTCCTCCCCACCCTTTCCCTTCATGTTTCTACTCTATTAGCCCATAGTTACCTTTACTGAAGATTTTACGGGTCATTAATACAACTCCAGTCACTTTATGCTTCAACATTATCCCTTAGTGCCTACTCTCTAAAAACAATTATCTCCAAACTTTGAGAACAGCCTCAGCACCACTCTATATTAATCAGGATAGCACTGCATACATCTAATCACTCCCTTAGTGAATTCTATACTAAGGTTATCGTAGAAGAATTATAAAGCTCACCACGCAACTCCTATTGGTCTTAATAATAACAAATTCTTCATGCGAATGAAGACCTGTTAAACAAAAATACAATTCAATAAGAGAAGTTTCTATGAGGGATTAACTATGATATAGATGGTAAGAGTGATATAAATAATACAGACCATGCTTGCCGGCATCTGACAGCTTCTTGGCGAACACTCCTCTTTGGATCATCAAGAACCTTGGACAAAGCTCTTAGCACCTAAATTATCAAACATAAAATCCAACATTAACCAATTCCATCTCTTTGGCACTACATTGACTCAAGGGAAGGGTATTTCACATAGTTCTCAATTTACAACTAATTTCAATTCACCAGTCATCAGAACATTTTGACAGTTCAGAGATAGGATATGCAGTCAGGAATCAGGATTACACACAATAACCCGAGGGCATGATGATTTTTGCTCAGGACATCCTAGCATACACTATGACACCTCCTTGTATGTAACTTTTTATTACTTTTACCAAAAAAAAAAAAAAAAAAAAAAAAAAAAAAAAAAAAAAAAAAAAGAGCAAAATAAACTGCCAGAAATAAGGTTCTACCCAAAAAGTAATTGTCTTGACAATTATAGGGTAGATGGTACATATGTTTTTGGGTATAGAAAGTTATATTAACCTGTAACCGCATTGGATAAATTCTTGTATGAGGCATCCCTGACACAGCAACAAGACACTGTATTGCAGTTTCTCGTACAAGCTGCATAAATTCAGAAGGAACTAGTAAATTACTTCATCACAATCAAGCTAAATTACATACATGAAAACTAGAAACATCAGCCTTCAGAGCCACAGGTCAAGCAGTAAAAAAAAAAAAACAAGCTGCACTTGTATATAAATATCTGGAAGTTTAGTTACTTCAGGGGTACTTTATGAGTTAAAACTGGGAATGTATTGTGAATTCTTAAAGTGTAAAGCTACCTGGTGAGAATACCTAATTTAAAATAAAGGCATGCAGAATTAGGTATGCCAAACAATGTAAAAAACAAAAAGATGAACAAAGAAAGCTACTAAGTGACATATATTACCATCTTATGGGGATAAGAGACAAGTCCAGTCAAGCAGTTTATTATAACATGGACATTCTCCACAGCAGTGTCTTGTCCTGCAAGAGACAGAAGTGGAATACATATATTCATTTGGTATCCAAAAGCTCATAGTAATAATTTTCAGAAACATTTAATACCTTATTCAAAATAGACTTTATACAAAATTATAGCCAGCTCAGAAAAATGTCTTGCAGTTATTTCCTTCTAGATAAAAATGAGTACTATCAATGAATGTACCTAAAGTACTGATTTTGTACGACTATTTTTAATCTCAAAAGGGGACCTAAATCAATGTGCAACCTGAGATGATTAGTTTGGTTCAAGCATCACAAAAGCAGATTTAAGCAGAAATTTGCTAACAGGTATTGTTCTCACAGTCTCACTACTCAATTGCAAAATGTTCTTGCTTCCACAATGGAGAAACTGAATACTTCTAAATATACTGAAAGTAGGATTGTCTCTTCAAGGGCCTGTTCTTAAAAAATTGTTCGAAAATACTGTTTTGGTTGCAATTGTGGGAACAATCATGGTGTAACGGAAACGGAATTGATGTGTTGATCGCAGATCGTATATTGGTCATCGCGATACGATTTGATTTCAAAGCCTTATAGGGTTTTATATCAATGTATGCTATTACAGTAGTAGTTATAGTGACTATTAGAGGCTTAAAACCATTATTAGGGGAGACTTGGGGAATTTTTTTTCTGTATTTTAAATAATCCAGTAATATTCAACTCGGATTTAAATGCTTGATTTGAACGATACTGTGGGATTTCGACAAAACACCACTAACTATTACAAACAATTTCAGCGCCATCAATTGAAATCTCTTTAAAATACGACCTAATTGAACAAAGCGGTCATATACTTGTACCATGCTTACAACTCACAAGTCTTTTCAATGCCGCTGAGCAAGATCCTCTAGGTATTAGCTTCTCCAATTGCAAACTTCATCTGGAAGGCAAAGGTTCCTCTAAACGTGATAAACCTTCAAGTGAAGTATGGGGTTGGGAAGGATTAATATTCAGATAGGCTCCAAGTCAAAGTGGGCTATTTTACCTGATATCTCCTGCTTTCTGAGTTAACAGTGAATCTTGTCAAATAATCTTTAGAGGTTATTTTCATAGAAAGTCTAGGGGGTTTGTACTCTGAATAATAAATATTGGCTGTAGATTTTCTTTACAGGATATGGAGATAAACAGGTAAAAGAAAATAACTTGATGTGGGTCAAAGCTGTTACGATGATTGTGTAGTAATTATCATTTGTAGGATATAATAACATCTCTAGTGTTGCCATGGGCTAAGGCAGCTGAGGCTACTAAGAGTTATTTGATTGTACTATAGGTATAGGAATTGTAATACTACCTCCGTTTCATATTATGTGCAACATTTACCAAAAGTGGTTGCTACAAATTATGTGCAACAAATTTTTTTTCTTTCCTTTTAAGTTGTCATCTCTCTCTCTCTCCTCTCATCACATGCATCATTATCTTTCTCTCTTTATTCAACACTCGGAAACAAATTTTGCCTAGGAGTCTGTGCAAGTTTATTTGTTGAACATAATATGAAACATAGGTAGTAGTTGACACGTTTCCATTTTAGGGAAGTTTTATATGTTAAAATGTCATTTTTACCCTCACCAACTTCCCCAACTCATCTTCATCTCCCTTAAGCAAAGAATCTGATTTCTCACTCCTCCATTATCTTCCTCACTCCACCACCTCTATCATCAAAATCATCACCATCACTATCAACATCACAGCAACCACTACCACCACTTCTCTCTCCTCACTTCCTTATAACATACCCAATTTCCCAAAGAAATCACCATTAAAAACCCCCAGAGCTTCTCCTTACTTCCCGTAACTCTGGCAACCACCACCGCGACACCACTTGCCTAACCACCACAACCTCGCCGACCCCTGCTTGACACCACCTCTCTTCCCTGACGCAACCCCATCTCCCTCCTCTCACTATCTCTCTCCCCCTCGAGTTCTCTTTTCTCCTCCGCGAACAGCGCCATTCAAAACTACCTACGCCACAAAGGATAAAACCTTCAATCATAGATCTAATTTACATCTTCAATTAGCTAATTTGTGCTTTTTTGTTTTAAATCTTTAATTGCTAAAAGAAAAAGGAGAGATATTTTAGAAGGTGAGATGATCAAGAATGGAGGTGCAGACCGTGCAGTTGAGGAGGAGAGAGAATGATGGTGAATGGTTATGATGAGAAAGATACTCGTAGGCGGTAACTGGTAATGGTTGGTAGGTATAAGGGTACCTTTGTCTTTAATATTTCTTTCCCACTTCTCCTTAATTTGTGTGCTAAATAGAATTGTGTCGACTAATAAAAACAGAGGAGTATTGTTTTCAACTTGAGGAAAACCCCTCCCTCATACTCTTTGGCCGTTAATAGATGCAAAGTAACAAAAAAAATAAAACTTAAAATAATGTGATCTTTTCAAAACTTTGGCTAACATTTTAATCATTCTAATCAATTTTATAAAATAAAAAAAAATAAAATAAAATCTATCATTTAGACTTAGTAGTTAGTAAGGCTGTAAACTGCATCTACTTTATCTACAAAGTAAATCATGATTCAGATTTCTTCTGCGAATTCTGTGAAGTAGAATAACATACCAGATTTATCCATTAGAAGGCCAGAAAGAACCAGCAAGAGATTGTAGATCATATCTTTATTGAGTATGTCCTCACTAAGTACAGAGATAACATCTAAGAGTAGAGGAAGCAGCTGCCAAAAAGTCAAAAACAAGATCAGCTACAGCCTGAGGCATCCATTACTACAGAAAAATAAGATAAATAAAACAGCTTAGTAAAATCAGAGACCAAGACCTTCTTAGTTTCTGACAAGACAGCTGCTAGAGGTGTATCAGTGATAACATGTCCAATTGCCCGGTAAAGCATAGATCTGAAATTGCAGAGAGTAGTATGTTTGTTTACAAGACTATAACATGAATTTATTTTACATCAAACTTGACACTAGCTAAGCATTTAAAACATCTGGAAGTTGGCCTAGCTGCAATGACAACATCACAGATATGCATATGTTCTGCTGACTTAAATTGACGGCAGAAAAATCCAAATACAGATCTAAGCAACATATACGGTAGTTCTCAGAATCTCAGTAGTAAAATAGAATCAAAGAAACTACCCTACTGAACAACACAGCTTGAACATGCAAGAAAATAGCTCACTTGTAGAATTGATAAGACATTATAGAACCAACAGTCAGAAATACATATAAAGAGACGAACTTCATAGGTGATGTAATTGTAAGAATCATGAATTCAAGAGCTTTATTTTGGGTACCTCACTGTAGGGGAATGGGTCTTTTTTGCAGCAGACAGCAGAATTGGCATCACAGTAGAGAAAAACCGTTGCTTGTATAGAGGCCTTATAGTAGCATGAAATGTTTTATTCAAACAATCCTCAGAATCACTCATAAGAACATGAAACGCATCTGCTGCAGACCTCGCCAACGATTGTTCCACCTCTCTATCTAACCCACCAATATTTTCAGCTAAGGTATCTAATTCACTGCTTACAACTAAACATCTCAAGAAAATCATAGTTATGTCTTTTAACTTTTCATGCCCCCTCATTAGCAGCCCTTTCCCTATCCATGCAAGACCAGAGATACAATGGGCTTGAGGCAGTAAACAATCAACAAATTTTGAACGAAGCTCATCAGAATCACAAATCTCAGAGCTGCTTGAAAGAAAAAGATCAGTACAACTTCCCAAGCTCCTTTCTAAAATCAAAGTCAGAATATCATCCAGGTAAAAGTAGCTAGAGTCCTGCATGTCTTCTTTCACTAGAGACATTTTATTGACAATTGAACCCAATGCTTGAGTTGATGTCACATGACCATTTATGAAAGCTGTCAGCAATGACTCAATAACAGCTCTAATGTTAGTAATTTGTGTCTTAGGGCGAAGTGCAATAATTACAGATGCAAACAATGTAGTAAGCCACTCATCTCTACAAGTGAAACCATCTGAATCTTCTGATATTTGCAACTCTTTAAGCTTGGAAGGCACAAAGTTGGGTGAGAAAGATAAGTGGAATGAAATCACTTTAAAAGCTTTCTCGATGATTCGACATTGATTTTCCTCTGACAACATAGCAACAGCTAGCTTTAGTGCCATCTTTGTTGCATCGAGAAGCTGCTAAGCCATTAGAAAATTTTAGTTCCCATATCATAGAGAATATAGAGTTTAGTTACAAAAAATAGATGGAGCCTATATGCGGAGAGTTAAGACCACAATAAAAGGCTATAAAATGAACTTATTTACTTACCTTTCCTTCAGCACAAAAACTGCTTCCCATGGCTGCTTCAATTTGATCCCAAACATCAATGGCTAAGCGGAATGGAACAATTTCAGAGCCCTCAGATAAGTGAAACCTAAGCCCACATAGACAATAATTCAAGTCAACAATTTCTACTTATTAGGCCATTGTCCTCAGTGATACGTCGAGCATCAATGAGTGATAGCAAAATCATAGGTAAACAAGAATCAATGGGGGGTCAAATGAAAGAATATCTGGAATGATGGGCAACTAAATTATCTTCATTGTAGAAAATTTTTTTTTACTGTGATTTAACCCTTTGGAAGTGTTATCTTTTAATCATATTCAAGATAATTGCTGAACTGGTTTTAGCTAATACCCAGTTAGTCAGTTATCATAGTGTATACAAGGAAGGTGAATTGAATGAGATTCCTTTATATTACAGAGAGAGTTTAAAGCTAAACAGATACAATGAGCCTTTGGTGAGCTGGATGGAAGATTTTTCTTGTTAGTAAATACCGTGGAAGCAAGTTCTTAGAGTAGCAATCCAAAAGCTGGACAAGTTCTGCACTCAGTTTCACATCGCCATCAACCTATTAGAGAAAAAGCCAAAGTAATATTACTCAAAGGATTTGTGCAATCGCTAGAATACACAGAAAAGATACAAATGTACTTCCTTTGCCAAATGCTTTTTAGGTGTACAAATTTAGCAGCAACATGACATTTTTAGTAACCCTTCTATCACAACAATTTTTTTCGTCAAAGTTGAGTACTACACCTACCAACTGAATTTCTCCTCTCTACTATTCAATTCCATTAATTTGGTGCCAAAGTATTTGTGGTAACCACAATGGAACACAGGGAGGAAGTCCATAATATAAAATGATGAAGTAAGTAGAACAGATAACAAAAGGTATAAAAACTTACATAGACTTTAGCAAACTTGGCAGACATAGCTTCTTGCCATTCTTGAACAATTCTCAACAGAAACGTATATCCACTAGTACTAATTTTAGATAGTGCTTCTAAAAGTAGAGAATAAGGCATTGTGGAATCATCCATCGAGATCAACACAATCATCCTCTCAACAGCAGTAGACATGAAGCTCAGCAACTTCTCAGAACAATGGTATTCATTCAGAAATGTACCAATGTCTGTTAGTGCATTTATTGATGCTTTCCATAGTGCAGTCACATCAAAATTATTAGTTACAATTGATACCAATGTAACCACAATGTTCTCAAACAATGATTTTGACACTGGAGCAGAATCTCCAGGGAAAGTAGCCAGAGTCTGAAGACCTTTCACTGCAACACATAATAACAAGTATAAATAAATATGGATAAGAATAAAATGACCTCAGATTCCACATCCCTAGTCCATGCAATAATTAACTTTTAGCCTTATTACGAAAAATTTGAAACAAAAGTGCAAACAAGTTATCGGAACTCATAAACAAAATGTATTAAAGATTGTTATCTCAAAATTTGGTACAAAACAGTTACAGATAGCAGTTGGCGAGGTTACAGCAAATATCAAGTTTTCTGCCGACAGAGAACAGGCCCTGTGAGTAGATTATCCAGAAAAAATTCAACAATGAATTTAGAATGGACATTTCATTTTATATCGTGTCTGATGAGGAATCTCTTCAGAAAAGAACATGAAAATACTGCACACAAAATTTTAAATCAGCGGAACTTAATCCAAAACTGCACACAAATCATTAATCAGTAGAACTTAATCTGCAAACTTTCTTCATATTCGACTTTTGCTGAAAAAAAATAAATCCCTTTCAAGTTCCTTAATCATAATACTTAAACCATCCTGAAGGAGGGAAAGAAAAAGGATATATGAAGAAGGGACAGATGAATGGTGACTTGTACGTATTGGGAGAGTATAGGTATGAATATGATAAACGTAGAACATACAGCCACCTTTTGTTTTTATATGTACTCTTGAAAAGTTATATAGTCATTCCATGGTATTAAAGAAGCATAATGAAGCCAAAGCACTAACCTTTAATAGAAATATATGCTTCATGATAGATCTCGTTTGTACTTGGTACCAAATCAGAGACCATTGCCTTCATCAATGAACTAGAACATCCAATAAGCTTCTGGCACCACGCATCATTGACAAAATTTGAACTTGAACTGACTTGAACAGAAGCAACAGCCAACTCTCTACATGCACCAAGGATTTCGACGCAAAGATAAAGGGCACTGAAATTCAATTTCTGGCAAGGAGAATCAGAATCTATAGCTAGTACATCTTTTTGACCAGTATTAGCCGGAACCCTGAGATTGTCCAGTAAACGGAGGAAGAGAGTATCAAACACCGTATTGCATGAAGATGTTGATGCTTTTGCCAAAACAGAGAAAATACGACCAACAAAACAAAGTTCCTGCACATTCTGTGGTGGAATAGAATCGGAACTTCCAGAAGCAGTAAATGAGTTGATAAGGTTGTTTATGTCCCTATCTTTAAGAACTAAGTTCAGGAAGCCACTGTTCTGTTGTGAGGCAACCTTTTGCAGAAGATTTAGTGCTTCTTTTGTAATTTCATTCTCTTCAAAGCTCATACCATTCGATAAATCTGAAGCAAAGGATGAAACATCTTCTCTTGGGCCTCCAGGTAAATTACATATTGCAGCTTTTAAAGAGTTCCATATAGCTTCAGCATGCTTTGCTATTCTATCAGGCCCGTACTTAATAGTGCAGTCGCTTAGATATTTTAGTGAATCAATCTGTTGACATTAAATCTAGCTCAGGAAAAGTAATAAAGTATCAAATTCTTAAAGTAGCTGCACCGAGGCACATATGGAACGGTATTCATTACCAACCTTTGCGAGAGGCAGATTAGAAGAAAGTTTCTCCAGAAGCAAGGGAACGGCAAATGGCTCGAAAAAGGGTGAAGCAGAAAACGCCATCTGTATATTTAAAAGATTATTAGGATGAAAATTTGAAATTGAAATTCAAAGATAACAAAAGATTCAAAAGCAGCAGAAAACAAAATTATTGTAATAATATGGATCTTGAAGCCCATTTAAGTTTGTGTTAATTCCTAAAACATACAATAATAGTATAGTCAAAACCCTTAAGTACCAAAACCCTTGCAACCAGTCAGATGGACCAGTGGACCCTCATATAATTAGGTTGGCCAAAATGGCACGCCCTTGGCACCAACATTCCAACTTTCCAAGCACCAATTGCATCCTAACAGAACACCACACCTTATTCTTTGAGAATTGAGAATAGTTATAGAACAGACTGTATAGCATTATAGTTAGAGTAAAACTTTACACACAACTCTCCAGCTGTTCACTCCCTTTAATTGTGGATCCAACTAGACTTTACAGCTAATATATTTAAATTAACATACATAATCAGGTTGCACCAGAGATCAGATCAAGCAAAACTGGAAAATAAGACCATTCAGGAATCTCAGGTGGGCACCATTAGCAATCAGAACATACCGAACAAAGAATGCATGCTAACAAGACCAGCTCCCTTCCCACGTTAAAGAAGACATTCAGGTTCAATTGGTAACTAAAGACACTATCGTGTTGGAGGTAGAAAGACTAGAAACCTCTTTGTAACTTAGATATGCTCTGGTAACAGCTTTCACATCAGGATGTTCAGGGAACTGGATAGACAAGGATTTTTGAAAAATAGACTCGGTGAAACAATTACAGAGGCCTAAAACATAATTTTGAATCATAAGTGAACAGATATATCTTAGTTAAAAGATGTACTGGGAATTTGTAACACAAGAATTCTTTTATAAACATTGTTGTAAAAGTTAAATCTCCATTATTTTTAAGGAAACAACCCAACCTCTCCATAATACAAACTCAGAATACTTCAGAGTTCAGACAACAATTAGTTAGAATTATGAGGCTCTAAAATAATCCAGTTCATTGACTCCAAGCATTCATAAAAAATATAGTTGCAACCAGAAAAGAATGCGCTTGATACAGAAATACTGCTCATGAACATATTTAATTGAACAAAGCACGCAAGAAATTGCATACCATCAAAGCCCTTGAAAGGTCCTCTCTGCTGATAACAACATCTTCACTCTTTGGCTGGATGAGAATGCACCCAAAACAATATTAAGTAGGAAAATTAATCTGAGAACTTCAAACCATAGAGAAGATGTAAAAAGCTCTGTCTCAGACAAAAAGATAAATAAGTGTATTGGCCTCACAGCAGCAAAGGAAACAGATCACTAAGTGAAGAAAGTAGGCCCATCTAGAGGAAGCAATAATTAGATAGATGGAATATTTAAGAACAGTGAAAAGATTTATCAAGTTATCAAACTTACATGTGTGTAGTGGATAGGAAAATAACGGCCAATTATATCAAAGAAGTCCTCAGCAAAATTAGCTACAGGTCCAGAAGGATCAGGAAAAATTTGTGCCAGACCCTCCACGATATGGAAAACATGCATCAAGCACTGAGGATCTTTCTCTCCTTCGATGGCTTCACAGACACCATAAACAACGTGGTCACCCTAAAGTAAAAGTGAAGCTTGTTAAGGATGATTTTTAAGCTCTAAAAGTTGAGAAACATTGCAGATGAAATCAGCATGCATATTCAAAACCTTATATATGAAAATCAATGAGAGCCAAAAGTATAAATTCAGAGATAGTTGTGAAAACTATATAACATAAGTGCGTAACATCAAAACCATGACAAAGAGGTGGACAGTAGATATTATAACAGCGTGAAATACAGAGACAACAATGATAGTACTATAGTAGAACAAGATTGGAGGATTCCATCAACACAAAGTGCACATAAGTGACATAACAACCACAATGCCACATAAAAAAAAATTTAAAAAAAAAAAAAAAAATCCAAAAAGCAACTAACAAGATTTCAGAGCAAAGCATTAGTAATAGTAGATAATGCTAGCCAATCAATTATTACTGAACATAACTTGAGAAAGACCTGAAATGGGATTTGTACAATAGATTAAACAACATACCAGTGCGGAAATCGATTCTGGGTAACGATTAAGAAGGCCTTCTAGAAGTTCGAAGCACAGCTGCAGCAATAACATCAAAAGATAAGCTAGAGCTATGTGTCGAATTCTTCGACAAGAACAAACAAAATGAACATGAACCACTGCCGCAAACAAGAAAAATCTTTTCCAACATTGTTACTACTTACTAATAACATTATTCACATAAGGTACCTTGTCACATCATACCTTCCTGTCATGTTGTCCCAGAGATTGCACCTGTAAGTTTTCCAAAAAGGACTGGGCCAAAATCTTAGCATCAGTTCCAGTGACCACACCTGCATTAGATTTTCTTCTCACAAGGGCCAGACAACCAACAAGTGCTCCACGTAATGCTCTCCAATCTGCCTAATGAATTTTAGTATCATACATCACATTACAATAATAGAAATTTTACTAACTTCATCCCAATATTATAGAACAATCTTATTTGACGGTTAAAACTCATTAACCTAGACCATAGATTTAAATTGAAAAAAATGTTTGAATAATGATAGAAAAAATATATTATAGTTGCATAATATGTATTGACCACAAATTTCAGATGTCTATTATGATTGAAGGGAGTATTCTGTTTTACAAGAGCCCACAAGTCAAAACCATTGTTTATCATTTATCTCCCAATAGACTATGTATTAGAAGATGCAAAGACCATTGTTTATTTGAGAGATGATAATGTCAAAATAAATTGATGTATGAAATTTAACACGCCAAGCTTTGATCTAAAGCATTTATAAGAAAAATGTTAGCAAAAAAGTAAAAATAAAGAAAAAGGAAGCCAAGTTTTAGATTACAATTAATAGAAAACTTACTTTGCTCTCAAAATATACTCAATATTTAAAAAAAATAAAAATAAAAGGGAATGCATAAGAAACTTCATCACTAGATGACAACAGCAACCAGACAAAATTATCTCCCTCAAATAAATAAAATGCATAAGGAGTTGCAGCCTCACCAGTCTCTCACTGAAGAATTCTACTAAGGTGTGTATGGTAGTTCTATCTAGCGGCTTTGTTTGAAGAAGCCCAAGCACTTCTCCAAGGAGAAGTATACCTAAAAAGAAACAAGCATGATCACACATGAATCAAACAGTTCTATGAGAGCAGCAGAAACAAAACATATAGTAGTACTACAGAATCATTGACTTGCAAAACCGTCTGCTATTCAGGTGATAATTTACCAAGACATAAATCCTATTATAAGGCCTTGTTTGATTCATGTAGTCACCTGTCAGAACTATGTACAGATCTTATAATTGGTAGCTCAGCTACAAAAGCATGAAATAGAAAATGTAGTTGAGAATGTCCAATGCTTCCTGTTCAACTTCACCACAATGGATGTTTGTTTCTATGGTATGTTATTTGGGTTAAATACCAGTAAATACACTTGTCACAGTTGCATGAAAGCATTGTGTTCAAGGAAAACGTAGTAGGAAACTAGGAATTAAGCCATCTAGTTCTCCTATTAATTAGTGAACAGTAGAGTAGTTCAAGAATCGACTCAAAATTGCCTTTCTCGAGGTTCGTTTAAGTTCAACATGATATCACAATGGGCCAATAGGATAATGTTAAATCAATTATACATGAGAATAAGAGATCATCTTATTGAATTTGGATAATCAGCTTGTTATGCCTGTGATTAATTGTCAAACACAAGCAAAATCAAGCTGATCTTCATGCAGAGCTAATCTCTTTTTAAATGACTATCTAGCATAACTTTCACAGCTTCTCATCTATGTTGTATCTTCAGCCCCTTGACAACTTCTACCTATTTTGTCGGAAACATGATTCAGTGTATCAGACGCATTATAATACATTATATTGGGCATCAATAGTACAGGTACGGAGGTACCCCTTAATAGCTAGAACTTGCCAATTCCTTCGCCTAACCTAACATGATTGCCAATTGCTGAACAAAAATTACAAAAGCATAACCCCCTAAACTACAAATAATACCCTCAACCAATAAAACCTTCACTAGTATCCTCACCTTGCAACTGCCCCTGTGCCGCCCCACCCCCAATAACGTCCACCAACAACACATTTGTACTACTATCATCTGTTAGCATCTATACAACTACCTCATTTACATGGTTTCCCAACATTCATGCTACCAAGTATCTCAATCATGCACGGAAAGAAATCTCGAGTGAATATGTTTTGAATTTAATAAGAAAATTGGATACAGAACATCGACTCAAGCTCCTCTTATAAGTAATACTAATAACCTAACTAAAATTCTCTCATGATATTAAGCTAGAAAATTTAACACTAATATTCCTTATTCACCAATTACTAAAAGACAAACATCAGCAACAAATAAACAAAAGGGAATCACTAAACTTATCATAAATGGATGTAACACATTTT
The DNA here is from genome assembly GCF_948465745.1 of Chenopodium album. Taxonomy (NCBI): domain Eukaryota; kingdom Viridiplantae; phylum Streptophyta; class Magnoliopsida; order Caryophyllales; family Amaranthaceae; genus Chenopodium; species Chenopodium album. The sequence goes on along the minus strand of NC_137860.1, from coordinate 26,587,314 downwards.
ATTAAAATCAAAGTTTAAAAGCAAAAATAGTACCTCTTGCACGAAGAATATGGTCAGTGGTGGTCAAATACAGCTCCATTTCCTTAACCTAATGTCACCCAAATTAGAAATACTGATATACAACGAATTCAATATAAACCCCAGATAATTTTTAAGAATTAAGGAAGAAAAAATTGAGGAAATTACAAATAAGCAAAAAAATTACCAAAAACTCCATTGTAATTGAGTCATTTTTCAACAGAGAAGCAATTGAATTAACACTTGCAATCTGCAAAGAAAGTCATAAAATTGGGGAATTGAAGTTCAAATTTTGATTAAATGTAAATGAAATTATAAAGCTAAAATTGAAGAAATTGGACCTGTTGAGCAGGAGTGGCTGAAGAATCAACAAAGGATTCGATTTGTTTAATCAATGATGTATGTGGCTTCATAGATTTCTGGGGAATTATACAGAGAAGGGAAAAGAGTGATACTTGTAATTGATATGTGAATGAAGGAGAAGATTTGAGACTTGAAATGAAATTGAGAAGAATCACTTTCGATTTTCTGGGTTTAAGGGTTTAACGGGTTATTATACGAAGTACTTTGTAGTTCGTACGAGTAGTTAATACGGAGTAGGATTGACTTACGCCCTGTTCAACTCATCTTTTTTTTTTTTAAGTGAAATTAATTTTATTGAAATAAAACTATTTTTGCTAAATTGAAATTATTTTTACTAATTCTCGATTATATTTATTCTTTAAATTCACTGACTTTTATTGAACTGAAATTATTTTTACTGTACAGAACTTATGTTAACTGAAATTATTTTTGCTAAACTGAAACTATATGTATTGAATTAAATTATTTTACTGAATATTATTTTCTTAAGATGAAGTGAACAGGACCTTAGAGGTGTTTAAATCACACCCACCTAACCCGATTCGAAACCGACTAAAAAATATTCGATTAAGATTTTGACTCGCATGAATATAATAATTTAGCATGACTCAACTTTAAAAATTGATCCGATCCGACCCGACCTCATTGAACCCAGTCCGAATACCCGAATGGACACCTCTACATAGTCCGTTTGGCAAGGTGTCGTTCTGTCGTATCACTTACATGCCTTGCTTGGTAAAGTGTCTTTAGCTTATTGAGTCTTATCAGAGGTTTAATCATTTTTAAAAGATAATTTGGATGTTTGGTGGAAAACTTTATTGGAACAGTTGTTTTGGCTCAAAAGCTATTTCAAAATAGCTCATAACAAAGTATAAAGAGCTTTATTGAAATTAGCTCATTCAACGATTAACGTTTTAGCTAAATACACTAAAATACTTAACAATTAATAGGTATTTATCAAACACTTTTACGTACATAATCAACTATTTACAATCAGCTAATCTAATTAGCTTGTTAATTCAGTTAATACAAACAGTTATATCAATTAGCCACCAGCTAACTACCAAACGGGGCCATAATCTAGAGCTTTCGTCCATAAGTTAGAGATATTACGTACAAATCGTAGAATTGCGTTTAAAGGCTGAATAAATACAAAATGTTTCAAGCTAGAGTTGTTGCTCCTTAGACTACTAGTGGCAGGTATTAGATCCAACATGGTTGCCTAGCTTAATTACCACCACTACATCTGCTTCCTTGACTTAGTTGACTACCTCCTAGAGCCCTCGCATAGCTTTGCATTTGTTATCCTCCTTAGCAATTACGTACTTGCAATGCAAATAGTAGTTTTCCATCATGAGGTATGGACGTATGGTTACTTGAGTTTAAGAATGAGGGAGCCCTAGTTAATCTATTAGGTCAACAAATTTTGTCAATCTATGCTTAGTCATTGTTTAGTCATGTCATCAAAGTAGACATTAATATTCCATTGAAACTTCAACCTTCCTTCCATTGACACCTCCCACTTCCTTCCACCGACACCAACCACTTCCACCATGCCGACACCTTCTGCATCACCACCTCCTTACACCGACACCATCTGCGTCATCTCCACCATTCACTGAAACCATCATCTTCTACCGACGACATCACGACAGCTTCGCCACCAAATTAAACGAAATCCGATAAAAAGGTGAAATTAAGGGCATGGTTCACCTAAAAGAAAGGGGTAGGTGCAATGCTATTCTCCTCCATTAATGCTACCCTTGGAGCTTCAATCAATTTCTGTCAGAAAATTTTGAAAATCGCCATCCTTTTATAAAATAGAATTAAACATCATAAAAAAGGATGTCGTACCGTGCTCATCACCAATGCCTTCTTGTTGGTGGTTGCCGACAACAGGGGTACTGTCAAAGTGGTGGTGATTGTGGTCGTTGCGTTAGGGCATGAGGCTTGGTGTTTACGGTGGTAAGTTTGCCGTTCAACTGGAAAATGGTGATGGTGATTTGGCAATATTGCCTAATCATCTTATGCTTTTACCAAATTATCCTTACTAATTGAAGGAAAAACCTGAAATGTCCTTATGATTGACAATTTTTGTTGATCTAGTAGATCAACTTGCATTGTTTTTCCTCTTTAAGAATTACTCATTTACTCCTAATATTATCGTATTGAGAATTTCAATTTGTGAAATTACTCATTAGGACAGAATCTTGATCTCTAAAATGACTCAACAAAGAGACAAAAAAAAATAAAAATAAAAAAAATAAATAAATCGATAAGCAATAGTGCTGTCAAATTTTAAACCGAAACCGTTTAACTGCCCGAAACCGACCGACCCAAATGAGAACCGAACCGATTAAAAACCGAAACCGACCCGAACCGTATTTTAGTAAACCCGAAACCGAATCGACCCGAATAATGTTAAACCGTATAAGAACCGAACCCGTTAACAAACCGAACCAAATATAAACCGAACTGAAAGGAAACCGAACCGAAAAAGAACCGAACCGTATTTAACCCGAAACCGATTCCAACCCGAAATCGTTTAAACTGGCAAAAAAACCGTTTACACCAGACCGTTAGCAAACTGCTACCCGTTTGCACCAAACCATTTAAAAACCTAACTGATTGTAAACCGAACTGGTTATAAACCGAACTGTTTATGAACCAAAGCGCTTCTAAATCGAACCGTTTACAAACTTTTTTATATAATTGAATGGATTTTTTTTTTGACGGGAATATAATTAAATGGATTAAATATTAGAATATTTTTTTTAAAATAGCAAGGCAAATCATTCATTAAGGTCTTAAGGATAATCAGTGTTCACAAACAAGAGCAAAACAAGCCTCAGGTAGGGCGTAGAGGTGTTCAAATCCGGGTACCCGCTTTTTCGGGTAGTTCAAAAGTCGGCCCATGTCCCGACTCGAGAAAACCGAGTACATGGGGTACCCGAGCTTATCAAATCCATTCTACTAAGATTATAATTAATTAAAACAAAATTATAAAAATAATAGTAACAGGCAGACCAGCAACAATTACAAAGCCATAATCCAAAAATCCAAAAAATTGAAGGATCTTGTAATATTTTATCATACTTTATCATAGGCAAACCACATTAACAATTAATAATGAACATCTTCCTTAAAACTCATAGCTAAACTGGACCCATCTCAAACCATGAAAACATCTAAATTAACACTGCAACTTGCAGTCATCGTCATGTGCTTGTTTGCGGTGAGTACTCGCGTAGTCACCGGCTTGCCGTTTCGGTAGGATATCCGTCGGACGTCATTTGACTATGTGAGAAAGGGAATGAGGGATGATTGTGGTCGACGGCAAAACTATAATGATTTTGGGGGTTTCAAAACTAGAAGAAATTCGCTTGTCTGTCAAAGAATACACAAGAAATGAAGTAGAATTAGAAAGAGGAGAGAGAGAGAGAGGAACAGCAAGAGAGGAAGAGAGAGAGAGAGAAAGAGAGAGAGAGAGGAACAGCAAGGGCGCGGCGGAGAGAGAGAGAGAGGAAGATTGATAAGTGATAACCCTAATTCCAAATTGGGCTTCAAAAGGGTTTCATGTAAATCTAACCATTGATTTTTTAATCTATGGTTTAGATTGGTGATCTGTGTATGTTGTGGGAGAAAGAATCTAATCATTGATTTTTTTAATCTATGGTTGAGAGTGGTGATCCGTGTGTGTTGTGGGAGAAAGAATCTAACCATTGATTTTTTAATCTATGGTTGAGAGTGGTGATCCATGTGTGTTTGTGTGTTGTACATTCATCTACAAAAATATTATTCCCTCAATATTTTTTTGCCCCATTTGATCGGGATCAGTGCCCAAGACACGTATTAAAACATCTACTAGTATATCTTTATTTTCATACACGTAAAAATTATAAAAACGTTATATTAATAAAATGTATAAATAGATAAATTTAAAAAGATCACTAATGAGTCTATAACTTTGTACTAATACATACAAATAACGATGATACGAATATTTAACTATGAGATGGTTAGATGCCACGTGTTGATAATGTGTACATATGATCGATTGAACTAATCAATATTACCTTGTTAATTAGTCATTAGTGTTTTCTTTCATTATACAAATCAAAGCACTTTGTAATATCTTCATAAATCATGAAAATATATAATGATAAACGAGTCATAATTATCAGTCTTGTTGACTAATCAAGTATCGAATTACCAAATTGCAAATTTCCATTTCACAAGAAGTCAAGAACTCATCAAATCATGATTATGATACTATGCGTAGTATATAAATGATTAAATAAGAAGCATATAATAACCTAATTGTAAAACAATAATACATTAACACACTAACTCTTATAATCTACTTCGTAATAAACTAGTAAAATCAGTATGACTAAACTTGAAACAGAACATAATATGTATTTATAAAATCAATGAGAATTTGTTTATAATATGATGCCTAAATAAGAAATGATTCGCGACTTGCCGACTTTATATAAAACTTGTGAACGCAAAAGGTTAGCAAGTACTATCAAATTTCAAACCAAAACCATTTAACTGCCCGAATCCAAACAACTCGATAAACAATTTATTTTTTGAAACCGAAAACTGACCCGAACCGTAATTTAGTAAACTTGAAATGGAACCGATATGAATAACGTTAAAGTGGTTAAACCATCGAAGAACCGAACCAGTTATAAACTGAACCGAAAAAGAACCGAACCGAAAAAGATCCGAACCAGTTATAAACTGAACCAAAAAAGAACCGAACTGTTTCTAACCCGAAACCGCTTCCAACCCGAAACTGTTTGAACCGGGATAAAAACCGTTTACACCGCACCGCCTGCACCGAACCGTTTACTACCCAGACTGTTTACAACCCGAACCGAATTAAAACCGCTTAAGAATAAACCGAAACCGAATCGAACCGATAACTATTTAAACCGAACCAAAACCGACCCGTGAGACAAATAAACCGATTCCAAACCGACCCGATTAACTACCGAACCGATTTAAAATCGAACCGAAACCGAACTGTCAAACCGTTTTGACAGTGCTAGGAAGCAATAATATAGCTTGTATAGTACTCCGTATAAACTTAGACCCTATTCTTTTGAGTTGTACTTCTCTGCTCTTTTGTGCATAATATATTAATGAAAACTAATTATTAAATAATTAACTTTTAGAAATTACGGAGTAGTAATTAATATAATCTATAAATAAAGCATATAGGCATATGAGATACGACAATTTGATCAAACTTAAACAAGATTAAACAAATCATGAATTTTTTCACAAACTTCATCAGTTAATCATGCGAACAACAAAATAAAGATTATTGAAGAAATACATTATTAAAAGAAGTTTGTAGTGGCCTTTAATAACATGACTCCAGCATAAAACATACGCGATAGATCGATTCTGGTTTGATCTCATTGGCATATACCATCAAACCATCCACTGCAGGAGTATCCATCGCAACATGAACCAGCATAGCAAGACTCCTCAAGTACAAAGCACCGACTACCGCCTTCTAAGCCAGCTAGTATCAACATTCTTTTTCTTGAACTCTGGGCGGCTGCTGCAGCACCGGTGGCCGCCATCATGACAACAACGGCGACGATGAGTAGAAGAAGTGGTACAGACATTTTCCCCTTCATCTTCGACCTTCGATCTGTTATAATACTACTGTACTATTCTTTGGTATTTGGGTGCTCCTTCAGTTTTTCAGTTTCTCCTTTTATAATCCTTAATGCAATGAAGGTCAATGCTTCGTTGCTTCATCATGGAGTACGTGTTTACAGCATGGACATGTACGAAGTAGGATATTATAATAGCTTGTGGGGCTGTGGGTAGATGCTTAATAAACTTGAAAAAGCAGGACTTTTTGATAATGCCAAAAGGGGGAAAAGAAGAAGCAAACATAGAGACTGAAGTTGTTCTGGGTTCCAGTTGAGAAAGTATCAGAAACTTTCTTCTGATATGATGCTTATAGTTTAGTTTACTTTTTGTCTTAGTTATTTTTGTTTTTAGTTTTTGTTTTTATCAAGTTGTGTGTTTATTTTCTGTCTCTTATTCAAAAATTCAAAAATACGACCTTCTATTTGTTTTAACTTTCTCATCATCAAAAAGGGGGAAATTGTTGATGTATAAAGGTTTTGATGATGAGGAACTTAAACTACAGCAAACTCATCTCATAAAGGTTTTTCAAGTGTTTGTTTAGCTAAGGTGAAATTGATCTTGGAGATGGAAGAAGTAGCTGATGCTAGGAAGACTTGAAGAAGTTCTTTATCCAGAAAGTTATTCACAATAGAAGATGAGTTCCCTAACAGGAACGTTCCCTAGCAGGAACTTGAAGATGGCTGACTAAGATCTTTGGAGGAACTTAGTAAAGCGTGGAGCCCAAGTAAACCTACCAGATCAAGAGCGCAGCGCAGCAGCAGTTTAGTTAAGATTTTATCTTCTAGATTTATTGTTAAATATGTTAAGTAGGATATGCATGGAATTTATTAGAGGCGTGACAAGATAGCTTGGCAAATTAATTAAAATCGGAAAAGATAAAAAGATAGAAATTGAAAAAGATTTTAATTTAAATGTTTATTTCTTAAAATCAGTTTGTTGAAAAGATATTATGCTTTTTAACTAAATATTTCTATCTTATTTTCTGAAAAGATTTTCTTCACAAAGATTTGCTTAAAAAACGGGTTTTAAGATAAATTAAGTTTAACTTATTTATCTTTATGAAAACCTACTTTCTATACGAGTCATGCTTGTATAAATAGTAGAGAATGAAATGAGTTAAGGTTTTTGTGAGTTTTATGCGTGAAGAATTACAGAGCTTTAATTGTGTAAGTTTGCCAAGCTTATAAACTTGTCATATTAGTTTCGGGTTTCATGCATAGCTTGCCTATCATATACTAGGTGTTTATTTCTTGTATTTGGTTTGGGTTATTTGGGTGAGAGTATTCTGTTATCATTGCATATAGAGAAAACTTCTGGTGAGAAGGGGAAGATTGTACTTGGGGAGTACGAGAGAGTCTAAGTGTGGGACTTAGACAGGGTAGAACAGGGTGCTGTTCTGTAGAGAGTTCGTTTAGGAACTTGAGAGTATACACTTAATTATAATAGGTTGTAACTTGGTGTTTGCCCTGTTATAGTGAAAGTGTTTGTGTTTGAAATCCCTAAGGTAGGGTCGAGGTTTTACTTCTAGTTGGACACTAGAAGGTTTCCTCGTAAAATACTGTGTGATTTGCAAGTTCCTGTTGTATTCTGTTTTATATTTCGAAAAGTAGTCACTAGGAACTCACCTATAATTCACCCCCCCTCTTGTAGAGTTCGTCTCAACTAACACTTCAGTTTTCCAATTTCCCTTTTTATATAGTCCGTACTATGTAATTCAATGAAGGTCAATGCTTCATTGCTTCATCATGTAGTGTTTACAACATGGACATATACGAAGGATCTTGCTGGCAACAGCAATGCCATATTGCCATGATACCCGACTTTTACGGGGTACGGAGTATTAATTATTTCTAGTCTACTTGACTTCTTTATTTATTGTTTTGGGAAATTGACAACTTATAACACAATAACCTTTTGCAAAATCTTAGTCACTGTATTTTAAGTGCATCACTTTTATCGACATATATGCCAATGGAAAATTATGTTTAGTTTGAGACTTTGACAAGCTAAAATCAGGCCTGATTAATATATATTAGCTCAGGTCAATTGACCATATTGAATTAGATATATGTCGAGTCAATTTCGGGTCAGGTTGAGTTCAAATCAAATCAAATCGGTTCGATTTGAGTTCAAGTCAGGTAAAATCAGTTTTAGGTTGAGTTCAAACAAGTTCAATCAGTGTCGGGTTAATTTCAGATTGGGTCAAAATCATTTGGGTTGAATCAGGTCGATTATAAATCAGATCGGGTTTGAGTCTTGAATTTCTCATGTCAAATTTAGCTGATTACAGTTCAAAATGAATTCAGATCGAATTAGTTTTGAGTCTTTTGGAACCTCAAATACTGAGTAAGAGTAATATATAATTTACCAGTATTATACTATATTGTATATTTGCATAGGCAAATGAGATACGACAATCTGAAGCTGAATTTAATCAAGATTAAAGAAATCATGAAAATTTTCACACGCTTTATTAAATATCATGCAAACAACAAAGATAAGTGAAAGTACATTAGAGTAGAAGTAGCTCCTCGTTAGTGAACTTTTTCACACGCTTCATTAAATCATGCGAACAACAAATCGAAGATTATTGAAGAAATACATTTAAAGTTTGTATAGTAGCCTATAATAACATGACTACATAAAACATACACTATAAATTTTGGTTTGATCTCATTGGCATATTTACATGTACATGCATGTTCGAAGGAGGTGTTCCAAACGGAGGGTTGAGAGATATTGCCATGATACCCGACTACCCAACTTTTACGTAGCATTGATTATTCCTAGTCTACCTTGACTTCTTTAATTATTACCAGTATTGTTTTAAGGGAATTGTTAACTTATATAAATTCTATAATTTTAATAATGCATATATGGTAATGATGGTTAAAGACGTGGATTGAAAATTGTGCAAAAATGTACTTCCTCCGTCCCCAAAACTTCGACCCTTTTGGGTTGATTTTGCGGTTATTAAAAAAATTAAATATAAAGAAGTAAACATATATTGGAATGATAACTTTACATGGGATTTATAAAAAGTAAAGAGAGAAAGTAATAAAAGTACATGGAAAAACAAAATTTTATATGTGAAGAAGCTAATTTTGCACAAATATTATTGCAAATTATTGGTGGATATTTTAATACAAATGGATCGATCATTTTGAGACTGAAATTAGGCCAAAAAGGTCGAAGTTTTTGGGACAGAGGAAGTACATGGTTCAAACAAAAAGAATGTCAATTTGGGTAAGTTATCATTCATACTGGGTAGAATGTCAATTTGGGTAACCGAATGAAGTTTGGGTTGATCCAAGCTATATTGGGTTTGTTTGGGTCAAATATGTTTCGATCTAAGTCATCTTTTTTGTGCAAATTATTTTACGGAAATAGGTGCACCATGCATATATGCTTTTGAACATTTAGTAAAAAAAATCTGAACAATTATAAATTTTGAACAGCTAGTAAAAAATATCCGAACATCAAAATTTTTGAATAATTATTAAAAATATCTGAACAATCGCAATGTGCCACATACTTTTGAACATTTAGTAAAAAAGAATATGAACATATGCAAATTTTGAACATTTAGTAAAATAAAATTTACGTAGCATTGATCATTCCGACTAACTTGACTTCTTTATTTATTACCAGTATTGACTTAGGGTAAATTGTTTATACCGCCCACCTTGACTTCTTTATTTATCACCAGTATTGTTTTAGGGTAAATTGTTTACTTTAACAAGTATAAATTCTATATGTTGAGATATATGCATTGAAACGGTGTCAATAGGTACACGATCATGTAGTCCATTGTACATGATCGTGTAGTCGGTGTTACTATGTACTTTTCAATATACATGGTCATGTGTACTACAAGACATGTCACGTAGCCGTGTGGTTCAAGGTACACGGTCGTGTGGTTTTGGTCCATGTAGTTATCAATTGGGCTTTGGCCCAAATCAATTTATGTTTTGGAGAGTTCTGTTTATACCCTTTAGGGTTAAGCCTAGCCGAATCAGATAAGTTGAGTAATTTGAGAGTCTTTTGTTTTATCCTCATCTTTGTGATCTGAGAGAGATAATTGGTCTCAAATCTTTTCTTAATCCGATATGTAATTTGTATTCCTCAAGATCAATAAAACTATTACTCTCGTCTGACCGTTGACGTAGCCAACACATCGTTGGTGAACCACGTAAATATGTGTATGTTTTCTTGTTAATTTTGCATTCAATATTTGTTCTTTGTCACATCCATTATAACAAAATTATTTTTAATAATGCATCCATGATAATGATTGTTAAAATCGTGGATTGAAAATTGAGCAAAAATGCAAATGGTTCAAACAAAAAGAAATTAAATGAAGTGCATACTTTGATTTGTAATAAAGTTGTAAGTTATCATTCATATTGGGTAGAATGTCAATTTGGGTAAACGAATGGAATTTGGGTTGACCTAAGATAGGTTGGGTTTGTTTGGGTCTGATATGTTTGGATCTAGGTCACCCTTTTTAGCGCAAATTCTTTTATGAAAACTTTAAACATTTAGTAAAAAAAAAAAACAGGAAAATTTAACAAGAATAATCCAACCTTTGCTCGATTCTCCCAAAATAATCCCGCCTTTTGATTATTCCAGAATAACCCAACCTTTAGGGGGTATTGTCTTTTAACGAACCTAGGTTACCTGTTACTTGAACAAACGGTTATCATTTTTTTTTTCTTTTTTTTTGACAAATTCTTTTTTCTTATTTTTTAAATCTTTTTTTAATTTTAATCCTTTCCTAACCTTTCTCACTCTTCTCCTTCCTCATCCTCTCTGCATTTCAGATTACGACAACCGCCACCCCCCTCCCCACGTCATCCCGCCCTTAGCCCTCCTGTTACCTCGCGTCGCCACCCTTGCATCAACCATTCAGCCCCACCCGTTCTCGTTAATACCGATTTATCGCTGCTACTTCCTCTCTCTTCCTTTTTTTTTGTTTTAATTCATCACCACCATTAAACCTATCATGTGTAAGGCTTAGATGGTTAAATTTAACTACATAAAACCATAATTGAAGTATTGGAAAGGTAAGTGTGTGGTTTTTCAAGGTGATTTGGGGTTTTATAATTGTGTGTGGTTTGGATTTTGTGGTGGCGGTGGTGGTGTTTCGTGTGAGTGAGGTGTTGATAGATTGTAGTGGTGATGGTTCGCGTGAGTGAGGTGGTGTTGATGGACTGTGGTGGTGGTGGTTTGCGTGAGACTTGTGAGTGAGGTGGTGTTGATACTTGATAGATTGTGGTGGTTGTGTTTCATGGGGGGTGGGAGTTTTGGTGGTGGTTGTTGCTAGTGAGTGGAAGTTTGTGTGGCGGCATGTGTCGTTGAGTGGTGATGTTGTGGACTTGTGGGTGTGATTGGTTGGTAAGTGGGAGGAAGGTGGTGGAAATGGAGGAAGGTGGTGGTGTTGGAGATGAAAGAGAAAGAAGAGAGAGGAAGCGAGAGAAAATTGGGTGATTTTTTTGTTAATTAAATTTTAATTTTAATTTTTTTTTATTTATAAAAATAAATTCAAATTAATCAATAAGGAAGTGACATGTGGCTTAGTAACTCAATCAATGGGTAAGGTGACCTACTAGGGTTGATGAGAGAAAATGGGTAGCAAAGGTTGGATTATTATTCTAGAATAATCAAAAGGTAGGATTATTTTGGGAGAACCAAGCAAAGGTTGGATTATTCTTGTTAAATTTTCCAAATAAAAAATCCTAACATCGCAAATTTTGAACATTTATTACAAATATTTGAACAATCGCAAGGTACCACGCCGATACTTTTGAACATTATTTAGTAAAAAAGTCAGAACTATTGCAAAATTTGAATATTTAGTAAAAAAAATCCAAACATCGCAAATTTTAAATGCCTAGGGTTTTAGCTAGAAATAATTTGTAACGTAAATGGGCACGTTGTCTAGGCGTCTAACTCTTCTAGATGGACCATGGTGCACAATGGACTTATTTTCCTTTTGAACGGGTTATTTTCGGGTCATTTATGTTTTTAGGTCAGGTTTATTCTGGTTTGATTTAAGTTTTGTTCAATTTGAATAGGATTAGGTCAATTCTAATGCAAATCCTTTCAAGTTTGGCTGAATTTGGTTTGGCTTTGACCAAATTTGATATTCAAATAAGGTCATTTTTAAATAAGAGTAATTTCTAGGTTATTTCCTATTAGTGGGTCATTATTATGTCATTTATATGTCATTTTTTTTTTTGAAAGAATATGTCATCTTTCATATCATGTCATTTAAAATTAAGGAGTATTATATTAGTTTATTCTAATTAGATCAGTTCCTATGTCATTTTTAGTTTTAAGCCAAAATAAACTCTAATTTATCAATAACTTATTATAATTTATCTATATAAGTAACACGATAATTTAAGTAATGAACTAATGATATATTAATAGTTGACTACATATTGATTGAATTGAACTTGAGTACAGTAAAACCTTCCAATTGGAGATACACATTTTTTTTATTGCATTATACAACTTAGGGCCTGTTCACATTTACTTAATTTCAGTTCAGCTCCAATCAGTTCAGTTCAGTTCAGTTCAGTTCCAATCAGTTCAGTTCAGTTCAGTTCAGTTCAGCTCTTAATTTCCCTCTCACATAAAATATTCATTTCAGCTCAATTCAGTTCAGTTCAGTTCAGTTCAGCTCAATTCAGTAAATATGAACAGGCCCTTAATTATTGTTATCACAACTTATCCTTCCAAAAGAATACTCTTAACAAATAATTACATGAATCAAAGTCATTAAGTTTAAGAAAAAAAATAAAAGGAAGATTGATAATATATAGGATGGGTTGAAAAATGTGCAATTTGAAATCATGTCGATTCATATCACGTTAAAATCAAGTTGACTGGTTGGTTATTGGTTCAGGTCAAAATAGATAGATTAGATTTAATTCGGGTACTAGTCAGGTTACTTTTGATTCAGGTTGAGTTCAGGCCGGGTCAATCTAGTTCAAGTTGGGTAAATTAAACTAAAGTAGAGCTGTATGTAAAGTAGGTCGTTTGTAGCAGCCTATAACATAATTACATACGTACGTAAATACACGATAGATTATGGTTTGATCTCATTGGTATTAATGGCATGTACCACCAACCCACTCGCTGCAAGAGTAGTTCTCGCAACATGTACCAGCAATGATACAATACTCCCGAAGAACGTTGCACCGGGCTGCGGGTTCGGCTCCTATGCTCAACAACATTCTTTCTCTCAAATTCTGGGCTGCGGCTGCGGCACCAGTGGCCACCATCATAACAACGACGACGAAGATGAAGGTCAATGCTTTCATTTCTTAAACATGCAGTGTTCAGTTGTTCACAAAGTAACATGGACATATACGAGCTAGGATATAACTAGCTGGCAACAGCCTAGCAATGCCATATTTCCATCTTAATTTGCCATGATACCCGACTTTTACGTGGAATTAATTATTCCTAGTCTACCTTGACTTCTTTTTTTTTTAACATAACTAGAAGAAATATATATATTAAAAGGCTACAGCCTTAGTATTTACAATACGTCCCATAATAATTACAATGATAAACGTTGTAGCAGCAAAAAAAGCCTATGCAATAGGCCATAAATACATCCGAGATTAAGCTCCTATAATGAGCCACCAAAAAACTAAACTGTCAGTTATACCTAGCCATAGAACCAACCCCAACCAAAAGCTGTTGACATCCAGAACTGAGAACAGAGCACCTACATGATTACTGAGCTTCTGCTGCTGCTGCAACACGCTCCTTTTCAGCTTCATACAGCTCAGAAACACAATCAGGGACTAGGTAGTGAGTTTTATACCCAACTGCCATTTCTCTTCCAAAAATAGCAAGTCTATGAGCTAATTCATTGGCTTCCCTTGGAATGTGAGTCACCACAACCACCTCAAACTTGGAAAGAACAGTAGCAACATCACAAATTGCAGCAGCTAACTCGTGGTGTGGATTTGGGCCTGCTGTCATGAGCATGTCTCTAAGAACCTTAGCATCAGTTTCAACAATCACCTTCTTAACCATTAGATCCTCAGCAATCGAAAGCCCATCATTCAAGGCATACAACTCAGTGAGAAGGGGAGAGATAGCATCATATTTGTAGGAGAATCCCACATACCAAGAACCATCCGACCTCCTGATAACACCTCCTCCAGAAGAAACAGCTGAGTTTAACCAAGCACCATCTGTATTGATTTTAAAATAACCATCCCTAGGAGCTTCCCAACCTGCAGCTGATGAACCTGACCTAGAGCTTTTCCTTTTGTTATTAACCTGTAACAATGAAGCAGAAATCTTATAATCGAAGTAAAATTTAGTAAAAAGAGAGATAGGGCCAATCTGTTTATTTTCAAAAACTGTATTATTTCTATGCAACCATAAGTGCCACAAAGCAATTCCAAAGATTAACTTCCAATTCCTATCCAAACCTAGATTATAATTAATCCAAGTTTTCCAAGTCGAGTTTTTAAAAATATTAAAATCAAAATTTTTTGGAAGATAAACTTTTCCAAAGATATCATTCCATAAGATAGAAGAGGCAAAACAATCTCTAAAGATATGTATGTGAGATTCCGAGAAAAGATTGCATCTTGAACATATAGGAGAAATAAGAGGCATATAACTTGCCAATGTTTCAACTACTGGGAGAATCGAATGAGCACAGTTCCACAAGAACATTCTATATTTAAAAGGAATTTGAACTTTCCATAAACTCTTCCAAGAATTTAAGCTAGAAGAAATTAAACACTTCCCTTTTAAAAGATGATGATAAGCTGATCTAATATTGAAAATGCCATCCTTACTCAAATCCCAAGTAATGAAATCCTCAAGGTTAGCAAACCTTGATAAAGGAGTAGCCTTGATCATATTGAGAATATGCTGGGGAAGAAGATGTTCTATATCATTCAAGAACCAAGATTTATTCCTAATTATGTCAGACACCTTCTAATCAATCATATGAGTAGGAATATCACAAATAATGCTGTCCTTAAAGGGAGCAGTATCTAACCAATGATGATGCCAAAGGGAGGTAGAAGTCCCATTACTAATCCCCACCCTTAAACCCGAAGCAAGTAATTCTCTACCTTTCAAAATATCCTTCCAAATCTGAGAACTAGAAGAACTAACATGACATTCAAACAAACCTGATTTCTTGAGATACTTTTCATTGAAAATTCTGACCCAAAGTTTCTCAGGCTTTGTTAGCATAGTCCATCCTAATTTAGCCATAAAGGCTATATTCCACAATTTCAATCTCCTCACTCCTAATCCCCCTATCTCCATAGGCTTAGTTACATGATTCCAAGCTATTCTTGTAGAATATCTAGTTTTATCAACCTTATTCCACAAAAATTTTCTACAGTTTCTTTCAATATCATCACAAACAGCCATTGGAAGGATACTAGTTTGCATTAAATAAACAGGATAAGAGGATAGAACAGACTTAACCAATGTACATCTCCCTGCCATGTTCAATAATCTAGACTGCCATCCTTTAATCTGATTAAATGTTTTATCAAGCAAACCAAAATAATCACTCTTTTTCAATTTGTTAGGATGAATTTCAACCCCTAAATATTTTCCAAAAGAAGAAGTGGAGGTGAAATTAAATTCAGTGATCAAATCCTTTCTTATATTGTGATTCATTTTTCTTGGAAAAATTACAGTAGATTTATTTTGATTAACTCTTAATCCAGATTTATCACCAAAATCCTGCAAAACTTGCATAATTAATTGAATATTACATTTCGAAGCCTGTCCAAAAAGGAAGACATCATCTGCATAAAAAATATGGGACAATGAAATTGATTTTGTAACTCTTAAAGGCTTCCAAAGTTTCTGATTTACTTTACTTTCAATCATCAAGGAAAGTCTCTCAAGGCATAGCACAAAAATATAAGAAGACATGGGGTCACCTTGTCTAATACCCCTTGAGGGAGTAAACTCACTTGTTATTTCTCCATTCCAAAGGACAGAAATTTGAGGAGACGTGATGCAATACATAATCAAGTTAACAAAATTCATTGGAAAATTAAAACCAATTAAGGTTCCCTCAATGAAATTCCATTCCAAGCTATCATAAGCTTTTGTAAGGTCAAGCTTAAGAGCCATAATGTTTTTCCCAATTTTAGCCTTGTGAAAAATGTGAGATATTTCTTTAATAATGATAACATTGTCCTCAATTCCCCTACCTTGAATGAAACTAGATTGCAAGGGACTAATCAAATTATCCAAAAAGGACCTAAGTTTACAAGAGATTAGCTTAGTAATTAACTTATAAACTGTATTACACAATCCTATTGGCCTAAATTGAGTCAAATTAATCGGATTATCAACCTTAGGAATTAGAGAAATATAAGACTTGTTGATATCCGGATTAAAAGAACCTTTTGCAAAACTATCAGTACATAATTTATGAAGAATATGACTGAAAGCATCCCAATTAGCTTGAAAAAATCGTGGCTGAAGACCATCAGGTCCTGGACATTTCAGGCTCCATGCTAAACAAACAATTTTTAACCTCAACCATACTTGGAATGTAATTAGAAAGAAATCTATTATCATCAGCAGATAAAAAATTAGAGGGATTAAAAAATCCAGAGCCACCCCTATTCCTAATTTTGGATTGAAAAATATTTTTATAAAAGTCTATAGCCATACTCTTTAAAATTGAATCATCAGTGATCCAATTATCATTCGAATCTTTAAGACACAAAATCTTTCCTCTACTTTTTTTAATTTTGGCCAAAATATGGAAGTATTTAGTATTTAAATCACCATTTTTCGCCAATTAATCCCTGCCTTTTGAGCCCATATAATTCTTTCTTTATCATAAATATCTTTTAATTCCTTTAATAAATCTTTTTCCAAATTCATCAAGAAAACCGAATTTTTAGCAGATAAATATTTTTGGATACCACCTATCCTAGCCAAAAGTCTATCTTTTTTGTATTTTAAATTTCCAAAAATATTGTGGTTCCAATTCTTAATATTACTGTGAAAATTTGCTAATCCTAAAATATAATCATCACAAGGTTCCATCCAATTGCTTATAAAAAAGCTATTGAAATCAGGATGGGAAAGCCAAACTTCTTTACATCGTAAGGGAAAAGGACCATTAACAGTGGGATTAGAACAATCAATCAAAATAGGGGAGTGATCAGAATATGTAAAAGGGAGATGAAAAACCTTAGAATGCGGAAATTGCTCCACCCAAGCCGCGTTTCCTAGAGCTCGATCAAGGCGTTGTCTAATAAGAGTAGTCCCTTCCCTTGCATCACTCCAAGTGAAGGGATTTCCATTGTAGCCCTTATCAAACAAACCGGCAGCATTAGTGAAATTAACCATATCCCTACATTGAGCATGTCTAAAACCACGCCCTCCAGACTTCTCACTTTGCGAAGTCACTTCGTTTAAATCTCCAAACAAGAGCCAAGGTGTATCCGGAGGTGGAAGATCAGATTGCATCTCCCTCCATAATGCATGCCTTTCTTTAGGTGTAGAAGGAGCATGCATACCAGTAACCAAGGCTTCCCTATTAATATTCTTAAAATGAAACAAGGCATGAAAAAACGAGAAATCTTCCTTGAAATCAGCCACATCAACAACATTCCTCCAAAATAACCAAATACCACCTCTTTTATCATTCGCCTCCACTGCTTTGAAATCATGAAAACCAAGTTGTAGCATCACTTGCCTAGCCCTTAAGTCATCAGATTTTGTCTCAAGAAAAACGAAGACAGCAGGACGATGGATGTTGACCAAATGACGTGCATGTGGGATAAACTCATCCCTACAAGCTCCTCTCACATTCCATAAGATAAATTTCATCTTCAAATTAGGCAAAGGCCGCTGAAGAGTAACTGACGGGCGATCAGAAGGACTAGGATTCAGGGGAAGGTAATACTCCTCCCAATCCTTCCAAAACGCATCCATCCCTATTGGTAATACATCCTCTAACGACAATGGGGTCATTTGAGCTACAATTTCCCTCGGTCCCTGAAGGTATCGATAATACCTTATCTGCATTTGCATCCCCACCACCGCATTCTGTGAGATGAATGTTACGATAAGGCGATTTGCCATGTTTTGACCTCTGGTTTCTAATTGCAAGTGAAAAACCGGAATTCTTCTTGGAATTTGAAAGGGAAAGGTTTGATCCCTTTCCTCCGCCCGAAGAATAGACAATGCCTCCTGTTTCCTTTTCAAGGCGTCCAAAAGCCTCACTGCACCGGTGATCTCTGTCGGAGATCCTGGCCGTCGCTTGATCAACAGGGTTTGTATCATTGGAGATGACGGGAACAACTGAAGCGTGCTCAATTTCGACCCCGATCCCTGCTGCAACTCGTGAACTGGAATCCCCTGCAGAATCGGTTCCTTCCCTCGAGAATTCGAGTTTTATTTAATGTAATTGGGCAATTGTCAACTTATAATACAATTTTATTTTATTGTATTTTATTTTTTTTGGATGAAGATAAAAGCCTATATATATATATGTGTGTGTGTGTATATTCATTACCATATATGCATTATTACAAATTATAGAATTTATATAAATTTAACAATTTCCCCTAAAACAATACTGGTAATAATCAAAGAAGTCAAGGTGGACTAGGAATAATTAATGCTACCTAAAAGTTGGGAAAATTTGTTAGAAAAGTCCTTTTAAATATAAGCCTTTTTATTGTAAAGGTCATTTTGTAAAAAAAAAGGTGGCATAAAAGGTCCATTTATCGAACTTAGGTTGTGGTAAGGGTCCTTTGACCGAATTTCAACAGTTTGACTTTTTTTTTTTTTTTTTCCGACTAAAAAAAGTCATGTGTCTTGCACGAAAATCCATTTTTTCCCCTTTCCCTCTTTGTTAAACCCTAATTTCTTTATCTTCAACCTCAACACGAACCCTATTTTGAAATTAAAAAAAAAAAAAAAAAAAAAAACAAATTATCAAATCCGATTCTAATCCCTCACATTAAAATTGAAGGCAATTGAAGACAAATCAAGCCACGTCAGGAGAAAAGGGAAAAAAAGGATTTTAAGTGGTAATCTGCAACACTCGTGACTTTTTTTAGCCGGAAAAAAAGTCAATGGTCGGAATCCAGTCAAAGGACACTTGCCACAACCTAAGTGTGATAAAAAAACCTTTTATGCCACCTTTTTCATATAAGGACTTTTACAACAAAACTACCTACTTACAAGGACCTTTATGACAAATTTTCCTAAAAGTTGGATACTCGGATATATATCATGGCAATATGGCATTGCTGTAACCAGCTACTTATAGTATCCTACTTCTTACATATCCATGTTGTAAACACGTGTTGCATGATGAAGCATTGACCTTCATTGCATATAAAAAGGGGAACTGGAAAACTAAAGGAGCAAGTGAGCAACCAAAAACAAAAGAATAGTACAATAGTATTATAGCAGATCAGAAAGAGAATATGAAGGGAAAAATGTCTGTATCACTTCTACTGCTCATCGTCGTCATTGTTGGCATGATGGTGGCTACTGGTGCCGCAGCTGCCGCCCAAGGCTCGAGAAAAAGAATGTTGTTGCTAGATGGCTTTGAATATTTCAGCTTCGAAAGAAGGTGCTATACACTTGGGGGTTCTTGTTATGCTGGTTCATGTTGCCGTGAATACTCCTGCAGCGGATGGTTTGATGGTATATGCCAATGAGATCAAACCAGAATCTACCGTCTATGTTTTATGTAGTCATGTTATTTTAGGCTACTACAAACTTTTAATGTATTTCTTCAATAATCTTTCATGTCTTGTTCGCATCTATACTTCTATCTATACTTATATATTAAAAAAATTCCTAAGAAAGTCTATGTGTCACGTAGCCCCCTTCATCATAACGCCACATCATCTACTCAACTTCTTATTACGCCATGTCACCCACTCAACGCCACGTGGCTCTACCTTCTATATATTTTTCAATTCTCATTGCATGTTATGCACTAATATTAAAAAAAAATTGTTCTTCACAAGATTTGAACATGCTACCTCTAACTCTAAAGTTGAGCATCTTACCACCATTTCAATTCTCATTGCATGTTATGCACTAATATTAAAAAAAATTGTTCTTCACAAGATTTGAACATGCAACCTCTAACTCTAAAGTTGAGCATCTTACCACCAATCTATAGAATATTTTATGTTACTTCTTGAGACAAATATTAATATATATAACATATTATTTACAAGAAAAAAATTTAATGACCCGGGACATCGCCCGGGCCCAAACACTAGTTATTTAATGAAGTGTGTGAAAAAAATCATGATTTGTTTAGTCTTGTTTACTCGTATATTATATCTAATATCAGTATTTATGATAGCTTACCACTTTATTACTAATTGAAATACATTTTTTTTTTTAATGAACGAATCTATAATATTATTAAAACCCAAAATTAAGCTACGACATGGTTTGACATGTGTAAACTCGTACCTCAAGATAATTTGACGTCACATAAATTCTCCGTGTCATTACTCTTTGCACACACATATTGGAGTAATGTGTGAGCTCTAATAAAAACTATTAATAGGCATAACCTCGCTATAGTAATTATTTTAGTGCACTTAAAAATTCTTCATTCTTCATATGTGCAACATCTCTAAATTAAGTGGTGATCATTATAATGAGTCAAGTGATGTTCAGCGTTGGTCTCCGTCTATCACTGACTTGCCTGAAAATAGGAGTCGATCCGATTTCACAACCCCAAATTGCTTTCAAGACCGTCCTATTTTGCCACAATTTACATAAAAGATTTTTTTTTTATTATTAAAAAAAGAGGTCACATAAAAGGTTATATTAGACTTATTTTCTTATTTATTTATTTATTATAATTTGAACATAAATAATATCACTAGCAGCTAGGGGTGAATTCGTACTAAGCTTTAATTCATAATAGGAAAGGCTTGCCTATGATTACTTGGGATACAATCTGTCAGCCTAAATCTCAAGGTGGTCTTGGTCTCCGTAAATCGGATGCTATTAATTCTGCTTTCTTAGCTAAACTAATTCTGCCTGTTGGCTGGACACGGCACCTAATTTAGTCTAGCTGGCAACGGCAATCATTTCATTCAGAGTATTAATTATTCCTAGCTTAGTCTACCTTGACTTCTTTGATTATAGTTTTTGGGATAATTGTCTAACCTTTTGTATAATCTAATTTGTGACCAACAGAGCACGTAGGTATTATCTTATTACGTACAAGTCGTACATACGGAGTGCTATTGGCCTTGCAAAACACTAAAACTCATTCATAATACATAAAACATTAATACGGAAGGAGTACCGGTTTATCACCTTCTATCAAGTGGTATTTTTGTAGTTACCTTAGCCTTGAAAATTATGATTTTCAATACTTACCTCCACTTTTTTAGTTGACTCGTTTTCTTTTTGAGTATATTTTAATGTTTTATACGTTGCATTTACTAGCTAGTGTACCCTACTTGCTTTATTATTCTCTCTCCTTAATCTGTATGTCTAAATTGAACACGATAACTTAATAGAAACGGGGGAAGTATAAAACAATATAATTTGGAGACTTGAACCATAATGTTGGCTGATATAAAGACAATTTTGGAGACTTTTTATGACTTTTACATCCTCACATATCTATCGTGAAGGATATCGAGCAACAAATCATATACTCCCTCCATGTTTTAATAAGTGTTACTACACTTACTAAATGCGGTCATGTTTTAATAAGTGTTACACTCCCATTTTTTTTTTTTTTTAACAAAAAACTACATTTAAATATAATATCTCTCTTATTTAATGGTCCCACCAAAACCATTACTATTTTTTTTTAAAATTATTTGTTTTCTCTCACATTGATTACATTCAATAAATTATTAAGAGTATTAACATTAATTACTTTCTTTCATTTACAAATATTCAATATTCTAATAACCCTATTTACCTATTATTTTATTTAAGTCAATTATATTGCCTAACATCTTGAGTCGGTGAAAGTGTAACACTTATTAAAACACGGAGGGAGTACTTTAATTTGTATGTTGCTTCGCCTGGCTACTCTATACATATATATATGTATATATATGTATATATATATCTATTTTACCGTTAGACAAATTAGGGTCCGATATTGTGAGAAGATAGACATTCTTAATCTTCCTATATATTTGACCTTTAAAAAAATTCGGTATTCATTGTGACATAAGTACAAAAAACCAGCAAGTCATGCAAAGAATTGAAAATTATTTCATTTATTTCAATTCATAAATGATGAAAAATACAATCCGAGCCAAAGCATATATATAAAAACATATGAACCAAAGGAAAGGAAACAAGACAAATTAAAGGAAAAGTAAATCTCAAACAACAAGCAATGAAGGAAAATAGAATGTGTAACAAAAGCTACACATAGCACACGATAATGAGCTCTACAACCAGGCTTATTGAGTGCATTGTAGAGTTAGTAACATATGATCATATATATATAGTGTATGATGATATATATACGATGGCATTTACAGGCGTTGGTAAACTTCAGGTGAAATTGAAACTTGAACGCAATCTAGGCCAGTGCCAGGGCAGCATTCAAAAACACCAGGGGTACATTCATGTCCAACGTGATCTTCACAAGTGCCCTCTTTGCATTTTTTACCAGATGCAAGTTCGACACAATTTAAGCCAGTGCAGCAATCGAAAAACCCTGGATAACACTCGTGGTCGTGGTGATCCTCACATGTGGTATCATCTTTACATTTGTACACATTGGTTGCAACTTGAACGCAATGCAAGTTTGGATTGATTGAGCAACTTGATCACCACGACCACGAGTGTTATCCGGGGTTTTTTGATTGCTGCTCGGGCTTAAATTGTGTCGAACTTGCATCTGGTAAAAAATGCAAAGAGGGCACTTGTGAAGATCACGTTGGACATGAATGTACCCCTGGTGTTTTTGAATGCTGCCCTGGCACTGGCCTAGATTGCGTTCAAGTTTCAATTTCACCTGAAGTTTACCAATGCCTGTAAATGCCATCGTATATATATCATCATACACTATATATATATGATCATATGTTACTAACTCTACAATGCACTCAATAAGCCTGGTTGTAGAGCTCATTATCGTGTGCTATGTGTAGCTTTTGTTACACATTCTATTTTCCTTCATTGCTTGTTTGAGATTTACTTTTCCTTTAATTTGTCTTGTTTCCTTTCCTTTGGTTCATATGTTTTTTTATATATGCCCTGGCTCGGATTGTATTTTTCATCATTTATGAAATGAAATGTATGACTTGGTTTTTGAACTTATATCACAATGAATACTGAATTTTTTTTAAAGGTAGAATATATGTATAGGAAGATTAAGAAAGTCTATTTTCTCACAATATCATACCCTAATTTGTCTAAAAGTAAAAAGAACAAGAAATTTTGCTTTTTCCAAGCTCAAAAATTATGCACTTTTTGAAAACAAAATATGCACATTTATTTTGAACAGCACCTGGCACGACCTCTCTTTATGTCGTGGCCTCTCCATGTCAGTTGAGTGGCCTCTCCACCCTGTTGTTGTAGTTACTGCCTCCCATATGCAGATTCAAGAAAATAGTGATGAGCGGCCTCTCCAACATAGGTGCGCGACCATTTCACATGGCGCGACCGAACTTTGATGCTTCTGATTTAATTTGTACAGGACTTAGAGTGGGCCGATCTCTCCTGACCTTGTTGTGGCCGCGATTCGCATAGCTTACTATATCTAATTGGGATGATATATGTATAGTATTTACAGGATTATTTTGTACGGCCATCTAATTTCCCATAGCTTTTGTCTTAGTTAGCAATTGTAGTTCATAAAAAACTCTCAAATTATCGCTTAGAATTTTGTTCTTAATCTTGGAAATTTCAATTTAAATCATTGTATGTAGAAGATAATTTCCACCATTATTAATCAATTTATTTTGAAGCTTCTTAGTAACTATTTTTACTCCTTTCTATTATCTTCACTTTGCTTAATTGTTATGGATGTTTCTACTACGGTCATCTTAAATATATGACTATAGGTATACTTAAATCTCATTGGTTGATTTTAGATTTATTTTTTTAGCTTGGTCAAACTTTATTTAAGGGTATTCAAGGTATTTTCTTTTTTTTAATTCATTTTCTTATTTTCCATAATTCAATTAATGAATTTCTGAAAATATTATTCTAATTTTCGAATTTATTTTATCTAAATCTAATTTTAATAAAATCTAAAATTAAGATTAAAAAAAAAATTAAAAATCGAAAATTTGTTCTTCGTCGTTCATCGATGTTCATCAATGTTCTTCCTAGTTCTTCCAAATTTTTCATCAAATAATGAAATCAACCATGATTTTATGGTCAATGTACCTTAATTTCAATCGCGCATCAATGGAGACCGAAAAAATAGGCCAGATTTATACAGCCATTGCGCAACTTTATGGTACATATAATCGGTTTCTTTCATCCTGTGGGTGAGTTCTTAATCTTTGAATAACATATTTTAATTGTACAAAGTCAAGCATCGGATTTGAAAATAGCGATTTAAGGTATAAGAAATAAAAAAAATTTAAGTTTTGAGGTAATATATGTTCGTCATGAAAATCTGAGAAGAAACCGTAACACATTTTTTCTCACAACTTTGTTTGATCCAAAAAATCGAAGATCGAATTATAAACGCTGTTTGTGATTAAGGTATTGACCCAAATTCGAATATGACATAGCCTTAATTGAATTTTATTAATTATAAACAGATAATGACCAAACGTAACATTGGACATTTCCAATTATTATAACAGAATTTACTTCGATGGCAATTTATAATACGATGAACCTGGACATTGATTCGAACTAATCAATAAACAAAAATTATGGAATCGATATATTTTAAGTTTAGAAATTGCATTTTAATATTGGAAATCACTTATTCTAATTATGATCTTTTCCTAAATTTCTATCTTTTTAAATTTTAAATAGATTATATATTGGAAATCAGTTATTCTACATAGGATATTTTCCTAATTTATTATCTCTAAAATTTAAATGATTTTTATCTTTTAAATTTTAAAAAATCTTTACAAACAACAGCGTTAGGGTTTTTTGCTTCACATCTTTATCATCCTCGCATATCATTTTCAACCGAATTTGTTTCACGGTTTGCACAATTATTTTTGGTATTCAAATCATGGTGAAAAAAGCTAAACCCAATGTAAGTATACTCGAAATTGAATTTGTTTTTTTGCTATGTATTTTAACCAATATTTAAAATTAAATTCAATTTTATTTTTATGCGTATGATGAACAACTTTTTATTTTTTTTGAAGGAATTATTTATGAACATTGATTTCGTCTATATAGGGTTTATGTTTTAAGCAAATTAAATTCATTGATAATGGTTTAATTCCATTTTTAAATCACTCATGATCTCTGAAATTGATTTATCGTTGTAGAAAAGTAAGACAATGGAGAAAGAAATAACTGATATTCACTGCAAACTATCAAACATAGAGTTGACATTGGCTAAACTCGCTGCCGATGTTGCTGCTAGTATGTCACAGAGTTCAACCAAGGTTCCAGAATCAACTGATTGTAGGACTGACGGAGAAGGAGACACTGTTGGTAAAACTCCGCATGGAAATCATTCGTATTCTCCTTTCCTGAGCTCTGATGGCGAGTTGATGGTTAGCTCACATATCTCAACAACTAAGAGAAAGCTACAAGTTAATGACACTGACGAAGAAGGCGAAGAAGTAGAGGAAAAACACTTTGCTGGCTTCGATGTTGACTTATTCGACATAAGAAATATCCGTTTTACTAAGCCTCAATTTCCACCGGGTCTAGAAACACTCCAAGATCTTAAAGAGGATGAAGAAAAAGCGAAGGACAAAAAGACAAAAGATAAAGTTAGAATCCCTGATATCAAAGTGTTGACTCCAAAGTCAAAAGCAATAACAACCACTGATAACGGTGAACCACAGACAAATTCGGAGAAGAGGCCGCTTAGGAGGCCAAGACAAAGGCAATTGAGTCAGATTGATGATAACAGTAATGTGAATATGAAAAAGGTAAATATGTAATCAATAAATCTAATATTGGTCATTACATTACGGTTTTTTAACGACTGACCTATTAACTATTCTTCCCCATTCACAAACACAGGAATCATCATCATCAAAGCCAAAAAAGGGGAATAAAAGCAATTCAAAGGCCCAAGATGCACAGGTAATTTCATCATATTTATGCCCAACTTTTTTTGTGTACCAACTAATCATAAAATGGTATTCAGAAATATAATTATTGGTAATTACATATTAAATTATTACTAATGCCATAGGCCCAATTATCAAAATCAAAAATGCGGAAGGAATGCACTTCTAATGCAATACCTGAAGAGGTGATATGTAGTAATATTTATTTAATTAATAGGCAAAGACATATACATATATAGCCCATTACCTATATATGTATTGCTATATGTCTTTCTTAAACCTTTTATGCTTAAACTGCAGGG
This sequence comes from Chenopodium album, assembly GCF_948465745.1. Taxonomy (NCBI): domain Eukaryota; kingdom Viridiplantae; phylum Streptophyta; class Magnoliopsida; order Caryophyllales; family Amaranthaceae; genus Chenopodium; species Chenopodium album. Next base: position 26,560,709 of record NC_137860.1, on the reverse strand, counting down.
ACCAAGTAAGGTAATCGAAGTACAGACTAGTGATGATGATGAGGATGTGTTACGGGTTAATGAAGAGCATTCAACACAATCTTCATTTCTTGAATATGTATCACATTTGGACTCCTTGGAGAAACAAATATGTGTGAATGTTCACAAAGATGAGAGCAGTGAGGAATTTTATTGTGCCAAAAATAAATCAATTATCAGGTTGACTGTGGGTGAATCTTGGTGTTTGTTTCCGGATAATGTAATTACTAATCAGGTATGCTATTATTACTAATTTCACATCGAATTTGTTTTCTAGGACATTATTTGTTTTGGTGGAGCATGACATGACACTTTTATTTTATTTAACAATTTTAATTGCAGCTTATAAATGTCTATTTGTATGATATACTAATGGGGTTACATGACCCAACTAAGCTTATAATTGCATATAATTTTTTTAGATTGTTCTGAATGTAATGTTGTGTTAATTGCATATAATTTTTTAGATTGTTCCGATTTTTCTTCATTTTTTGGGAATGTTTACTCATGATTGTGCTTTTTCCGTTCTTCTTCATGCTTTATTCCAATTTTCGAGCAATTCTCATGTTTTTTCGACTCGTCGAGTTCGTGTGTATACTATGTTTTGTCAGTTATTTTTTTTGCTTTGAATTTATATACGATAATAAAGGTTTAACATATAGACCTAATTGCATATAATATTTGTAATTCAGTCCTAAATTTCACAAGTTTCTCTATTGTTGTTAGTTTTTCGATTATTAGATAACTTATTTAATTTGAATAACTTTATTTGTTACTTTGTCTAATGTGAATTTTGCTGTTACAAGAGCAATGTATGATAAATTATTACTTACAAGTGTTGGTTTCTAGGCTAATTGACTATATTGTAGCAAAAATTACATTATTCTGTTTTACTTTATGAATTTTTCCTTTTTTTGTCTTTGATGATGAGTGGCACTGTTAAAAAAGTGAATAACCCTTTTGTTTTTATTGGCAATGATCAGTTATTATTTTGGTCACCACATGTTTGCCCTTAATATTGAATGCTTTTCTGCTTGTCATGTTGGTTATGACCATTTAATAATTTGGTCTATACCTATTTGTCTCTGATTGCTTTGTTCTGTTCTCTTAGGTAATGAGCCTTTGTTATTTTAATCTATACCTGTTGTCCTTTGGAAGTAAATGCCTTGTTCTGTTCTCTTAGGTAATGACCCTTTGTAGTTTTATCTATGCCTAGTACCCTTTGAAAGTAAATTCCTTTGCTAATGATCATTTATTATTCTGGTGTACATCAAATTGCCTTTGAAAGAATATGCCATGTTTTGTTTTTCATATGTAATGACCCTGTGTAGTTTAGGTCTATACATGTTTTTCTATGACAGTAAATGCCTTGTTCTGTTAACCTTTGGTATTGATATTTTATTCTATTGGTGTATACATGTTTGCATTTGAAAGTGAATGAAATATTCAACTTGTCATTGGTTTTATGATTACTCTATTAGGCTGGATCACTTATCTTTAAAATCTACGCTAATATTTCTTACAAGCTTTATGCATTTTTTTTTCAGAAAAATGGTTAAAGTAAAGCAACAAGCAAGGCGACCGAACAAGAGACCAAGAAGAGGGGCATCCATAGTTGGGTTGGAAGAAACTTCCCCTCCTACAAAAAGAACAACAAGGCAATCTGCATCCACTCCTATAAGACCTTCTCATGCTGCAGCAGGTGTTGGCACTGACCAAGCACCAGAAGCTGATGAACGGTTCCGGTCCAACCTGTACCGAGAGTTGTACTACAAGACATTCAGTAATCGGGCAATTTGTGATGGGTGACATGTAGACTTTGAATCCCTCGGCGAAGCCCATGCTGGTTTTATACATCAGTGGTTTAAACTCCAAGGATGGGAGAAGTTGCTAACAGAACAGCATCCCATATACCCTGACCTTGTTCGCCAATTCTACACTCACTTTGATCATGCTAACAAAACAAAGGGAGTAATATACACTTGGGTAAAGGGAAAAGAGATTAAGTTGGAAGAAAGTGTATTGGCTAGAATCTTGAAAATCCCGCGACAAGGGGTGCACGCCGCTCTTCCGGGTAAGAGATGGAGTACTCTTGAGGCATTTGATCGACAGAAATGTCTCAATCTTGTGCTAATGGAAGAGGACGCTGGTAGACAAAAGAAACCATAAATTAATGATTGTCACTGCCTACTCGTCTGCTGCATTTGATTCTTTTCTACACGTTCAATTGCCGCAATGGTAGACTGTCTTCTTTAACATATCTTGACATGTTGGTCATGTACTTTATACTTGCCGGCGTGAAGATGAATATGCCAAGGATGATGATTGACTACATGGTTGCAACTCAAAAGGGAACAAAGAAAGGTTTATTCCTTCCTTATGGGATATGGACAGCCATGTGGTTAACCAAAGTTTTTGAGCATTTTGGTGTGGATTTTTCTGACGAAGTAGTGCAATCTGGACCAAAAACACCATTAAACAAAAAGACAGTCAGTAATGCATTGGGTTACGGGTATGATGTGGAGGCAAAACAGTAGGTATATAAAAGCGGTTAAGCGTGCTCGAGTTCGAGAGCGAATTGATGAAGAAGATGATGATGATATCGGTGAGGTAAAAGGGCATGGAAACCTCAAAGCTGTCATGTTTGAGAGCATTGTTGTACAAGAAATGCTTAAGCGCATTAGGCCGGAGATCTTCACTGATGACATTATGATTGAGATTCAGGAGATAGCAAGGTCTAGGATGGACGATCAAGGTGTTTATTCAGGTGATTATAATTGTTTTCTTGACATTAAACTCATAACCGTCTCTATTTGTAATGACCTAATATGTTTTTATACATTACCATTGCTGTCTTGAATCATGTGCTCTGTTTCTATAATTTGTAACATTTGTTCTGTTTTATAATTGGTATTCATTTATCATGTTTTTGGCTATTACCTATTTTTGTTTTTTTTACCTTTGTAAAATCAGCTGATGTTATATTTGATATCTATTTTATAATTGGTATTCAACTATCGTATATTTGGTTATTACCTATTTCAGTATTTATTAATTCAATTATACTTATAGGTTTTCTATTTGTTATCTGTTTTTTAATTGGTAATCAATTATCATGTTTTTGGCTATTACCTATTTTTGTGTTTTTATTGATTAAGTAAAATCAACTGATGTTATATTTGTTATCTATTTTATAATTGGTAATCAACTATCATGTTTATGGTAATTACCTATTGTTTTTTTTCTTTATTAATTGAGTAAAAATAACTGGTGTTATATTTTATTAATTGTTGTGAATATAAAGATGGTGGTGATGATGATGATTTGGATGCAACCTCTAGCGGAAAAACAAGTGCTGGTGGTGGTGAAGATCCATCTGGTGATGATGAACTATCTGGTGATGATGATGATTATGGAATGATGAATTTTAACCAAGATTAGGGATCCTGCTTTTAGTGTAAAAAAACTTTGATTGTTGTACGCGTTCACAAAAGTAATGGTTTTTTTTTTTTTTTTTTGTTGATGAAAACGACAATGTTTTTAAGGTACTTTTTGTTGTACTCTAGGTTAGCCCTATAATTTGTGGCAAAACTTTTATGATGGCATTTCACCTTTCAATTCCTTTATGGTAAAGCATTAACTTTCTAGTTAAATTAACTTTTGATAACTTAGCTTGGATTAGTCAAGACCATTTGAAGTTTTTTTCTCTTGCTTTATATATATATTCAATTGTTAAGTTGATTACTATATTTAATGTATTAATTTCTTTAATTAAAAATTATCATATAAAAACAATTAAACAAATAATAATTAGCAATAACAACTTTATTAATAAGTGATTCAATTCTACTGTGTATTTTATTCAATTGTGTTTAGCATCAACTAAAAAATTCAAAAATAATTGAACATAAAAAACCCAACCCATGACATAAGTAACGCTGGCAAAATCACTGTTGTGTAAGCAATATGTTTGTTCTTCTCCATAGTTGATTGACATAATTGGCTTTTCAAGTCACCAATTTGCTGCTCAAATTGTGACTTTTTAACCTTCAATTTGTCTAGCTTCGTAGTTAGAGATTGAACTTCTTTCTCGATTTCATCCAACCTCTTTGACATCATCTCACACTTGACGCATCCACCGACATCATCATACAACCATTTGAAAAAACCACAATCAGCCTCCTGCAATTTGCAAGTATTTTAAAAACCCTAATTGGTTTTCCAAAAATAAATAATAACATATAAAAAAACTAATTGGTAATTGGAACCCTAATAAAAATTTATACCGTTAACTTCTATTTATTGAAATTAGACCAATTAAAAAGTGAGTATCGCCATTTTTTAATTTTTGATATGATAAATATATGAAAGCACTGTTCCTGTGGTCACAAATTAAGCACAAGGATTTAAAAAATTTACCGGATATTTACCACAACCACGAAAGTTTCTACCCCTGTTGTGGTTACGCTTGTTCACAGTTCGTATCTTAGAGGGAACACCACATCCACATTTCACCATGAATCCCCCAAAACTAGAAGATGAACCTCCGAAATTTAGTGAATCCCCCATTTTATTTTTTTTTTTGTAATTTTTAAGATAGAGAAGGGTGAGAGTTGGACAAGGATATAAATTGAATTTTAGTAACTGAGAAGCGAAAAATAAGGGCGGTCATTTAAAAAATTTTAAATTTAGTTTGAAAATGAAATTGAGTATTAAATATACTAAAGCAATTAGTTTAAAAAATTAATTGACTAAGCTTTTACATATACTTATATCCGGTTTTACCCTGCTCATACTTATGTCATTACCTATTTGGAAGGTAATTGTGCAAACTGTGAAACAAATTCTGTTGAAAAGAGTATGCGAGGATGATAAGCATGTGAAGCAAAAAAACCCTAACTTTGTTGTTTGTAAAATATTTTTAAAATTTAAAAGATAAAAATTATTTAACTTTTAAAGATAATAAATTAGGGAAACATCCTATTTTGATTTCCAATATATAATCTATTTAAAATTTAAAAAGATAGAAAATTAGGAAAAGATCCTAATTAGAATAAGTGATTTCCAATATTAAAATGCAATTTCTAAACTTAAAAGATATCGATTCCATAATTTCAAATAATTGATTAATTCAAATCATTGTCCAGGTTCATCGTATCGTAAATTTCCATCGAAGTAAATTCTATTATACTAGTTGGAAATGTCCAATATAGTGTATGGTCATTATCTTTTTAAAATTAATAAAATTCAGTTAAGGCTATGTCATATTTGTATTCGGGTCAATACCTTAATCACAAACAAGTTTTATAATTTGATCTTCGATTTTTCGGATCAAAGAAGGTTGTGAAAAAATGTGATACCGTTTCTTCTCAGATTTTCATGACGAACATATATTACCGAAAAACTTAAAATTTTTGATTTCTTATGCATAAAATCGCTATTTTCGCATTCAATGCTTGACTTTGTACAATTAAAATCTATAATTCAAGATTAAGAATCCTTGCGAGAAGATGATAGAAACCGATCATGTGAACTAGAAAATTGCGCAATGGCTGTATAACTCTAGCCTATTTTTCGATTTCCATTGATGCGCGATTGAAATTAAGGTACATGGAACATAAATTCGTGGTTGATTTCATTATTTGATGAAATTTTTTTGAAGAACTACGAAGAACAACGATGAACATCGATGAAGTTCGAAGAACAAAATTTTCGATTTTTAATTTTTTTATTTAATTAGAATTTTGGATTTTATTAAAATTATAATTAGATAAAATAATTTCGAAATTAAAATAAGAATTTCAGAAAATAATTAATTGAATTATGGAAAATAAGAAAATGAATTAAAAAAAGGAAAATACCTTAAATACCCTTAATGAATGTTTGACCAAGCTAAAAAAATAAATCTAAAATCAACCAATGAAAATTGAGTATAGTGATGGTCATTGTGAGAGTGACCATACTAGAATTTTTAAATTGTTATAGTATAGTTCTTGCATGCTTAGATTGTCTATTAGTTTAATAATTAGTTTGAATTTGTTCATGAATTGCTTGAATTCTTTAATTGCTTCATCCTCCACGGATTGTGAGTAGTCTAATTTATAGGATTTGGGTAAAACCCCCAATGCAGTCACAAACAACTTGTTGCATGTGCTAATTTGGTTATTGTGGGTTGTTAATTAGTTGAGCTTAAGTGGTTTCATTGTTTAGTTCTTGTATATATATAGCCATTACTAGAACTATTTATTGTCTAAGCTTTCTCAAGGAAGGATCGAGAATATGAAGTTGAGTTAGTTCCCTTTACCTTAATTGTCTTAAAATGCCACAAGATTATGAATTTCAAGCCAAGAGAATGTTTATGTCTTTGTGATTATATATGTTTTAACACCTTTTTTATGCTTTGTAACCACGAGAGTAGGTTGTATTCATGATTCGAGTGATCCCTCTAGCTTACGAGAGTAGTTGAGTGCCTTAGATGAGTTTCCTAAATTTATCTAACAATTCACCCTATTGATGCATGTTAATTGTGATTTGTGATGAAGTCGAGTGGTGTAGCCCGAGCCCTAAATCCCACTTAATATTGTTAATCTCCTCCTAGCTTAGAAAAAAGTAAATGGGCAGCCCCAAATGGCAAGCAGTTATTGAATTTTGATTCTAAAAACACCTTAATTAAAAAAAAAACCTGAAACAAGTAAATGGGAAGCGGTTTTGGGTGAACCGCTTGCAAAATTGTAAATGGCAATCGATTTGCCATTTGTTAAAAAAAAGCCCTGAAAAATGAAAAGCCCATCTATTTCTCATGCTCTCTCTCCTCCCCTTTCCCCTCATTTCTCACGCTCTTTTTCCTCCCCTCCATTCTCACGCCTCACTTCCCTTTCCTCTCTCCCCTCCATTCTCACGTCCTCTTTCCTTTCTCCATCTCCTTCTCTTTCTTGTCTCATCTTCTTCTCTTTCATCTCTTATCTCCATTCTCACAACCTCACGTCCTAAACCCACAGCAACCCACTGACCATCGAGCAATCCACAGCAACCCACCAAGCAAAAACAATCGAGCAACCCACCGATGCGACAACCACCAACAACAACACTACCGACGCAACAACCACGGAGCACCACCACCATTTTCATATCTAATATTAATTTAGGTAAGAATTTAGATCCAGTTTTATTTATTTCAAATTTCAACTTCTATATGCATTTTTGAATGAATAGCTTATTTTTTGAGTAAATTTTATTTATTTCAAATCACAATTCTGCTTCAATTTCAATTTTATTTATTTCAAATTTCAATTCTGCTTCAATTTAGTATATTTTTGAGCTTTTTTTATTTTTATTTTTTTTTTTTTTTTTTTTTTTAATTTATGTTTTAGGAGCGATGTTGGCTTCAGGTTGCGGTGGTGGCGTCAATTCTGGAGGTTTAAGCCCCCAAATGGCTGATGATGTGTGGTTGTGAGAAAAGGGAGCAGGGGCTGATGTGTTTTGTTAGTGTTGCGACTGCCGCTGCATTTGGTGGTGGTTGATTGAGGTGAATATTAAGATGGTGGTTGGATTGGTAGGTGTGGCAGGTGTGGTGTGGGTTGGAGATTTGGGCACGACTGCAGATTAAGTGAGGGAACAGGGGAGTTTAGTTTGCTTTGGTGTGGTGGAGGTTAAGAAAGTGGGGTGATGGATAGGGAATGGGCAGTAGAAAGGGCTGATTTTATTACTTGTATTAATTTTTTTTAATAAATGTAATATTACAACAATTAATTAATGAAAATATTAATTTTTTTACATATGTTTTGTTTGTGTATCAATTTAAGTGAAAAAACCAAAAAAAAAAATATTTTTTTATAGCCATAATGGGCAACGGTTTGGCGCCAAAACTACTGCCCTTTCACTACAAATGGCAAGCGGTTTTAGGGACCATGGTAATCATCTGAGCAGTTTTTATTTGTGGGCGAAAAAGGTAAAAAATTTTCAAAATTGAAGGGTATTATCCATGCTTTTCGAGGAATTTTTTATGTTATGGGCCTTGGTGGCGAAAAGTGCTGAGACCCTAGGGGATACATCTTAGGGTCATATAATGACGTTTGAAACCATATATGAGCATTATATGTTGTCAAAAAATTTCTGTTGTTGGCTTGACTTCAAGAAATCGGTGCAAGTTTTGAACCGGTAAATTGATCGTTTTAAGGCAAATTGGATGGTTCCACCCACCCAATTGGACTCCCGGAAGGTATAAGGACCATGGTAAACATCTGTTCAATTTTTATTTTCGGGCGAAAAAAGTTCAAAAATTCCAAAATTGATGGCTATAATCCACGCCCTTTGAGGAAATTTTGAGGTTACGGGGCCCGGTGGCGAAAAGTCGTGAGACCTTAGGGGATACATCTTAGGATCATATATTGCTGTTTGAAACCATATATGATTATTATATGTTGTCATAAATGTCCGTGGTAGGCTTTAGTTCACGAAATCCGTGCAGGTTTCGAATGGGTAAATTGACTGTTTAAAGGCATAGTGGATGGTTACACCCATCCAAATAGACTCCCGGGGAGTATTAGGGTCTATGGTAAGCATCTCGGCAATTTTTATTTCCGGGTCAAAATAAGGGGGCCGGCAAGCCGACGCCTGGGGCGAAGCACGATCGAGGGGACGACGTATCCGAAAAACCGGGGTTTATCCGCCCTCCCAATCCGCGTCGGTCCGTACCCCGAGCCGAAATGCGGACTAGCTTTTGGCCGTTCCACATCCGACCAGGGCGCATCGCCGGCCCCCATCCTCTTCCCTCTCGATAATTTCAAGCACTCATTGACTCTCTTTTCAAAGTCCTTTTCATCTTTCCCTCAAGGCATGCACTACTAGAAATGATCGATTTTCCGATGGCCGAAATCCAATGGTAAAATTGTAAAAAACCATCGGTATCTCGTTTACCGATGGTTGCCATCGGTAAAAAACCATCGGATGATAATACGTCGGTAAAATCGAAAATACCATGGAAAAACCATCGGTAATCTTAATACCGATGGTTTTACCGATGGCTCTAAACTATCGGTGCCATTTTAAATACCGATGGCAAAAGCCATCGGTTTTTTTTTTCGATGGCCAATGCCATCGGTATATATCGAATACCGATGGCTTTAGGCCCCTGCCTACCCCACCCCCTGCCTGCCCCACCCAACACCACTCAACACTGCCTCTGTAAACCACTTAGCACCAACCACCACCACAACCCTATTCCACCTACCACCGCCGTCGTAAACCACCAACCACCACCCAAAACACCCTTAAAATAAAATTAAAAAAAAAATCTACAAAAATCAACACAAAAATCAAACCGAAATAAACCACAAAAATTAACAAAAAGTCAAACATTGATGAAAAATAAAAATAAAAAACAATAAACACACAAACTTTAACAAACAAACACCACGAAAATGGTAGAAAATTAAACCCACAAAAATTCACACAAATAAACCCACAAAAATCAACCTATAAAAACTAAACATCAATCAACGAAATCCTAAAATAAACCCAAATTAAACATCGACATCAAAGTTAAACCACACAGAAACGAAATTAACTCACCAAATTAAGCAAAAAATCGACATACCTTTTAAATTTCTTCTTTTTTGGGTTTAAATGGTTAACTCATGAAAATTCCAGATCTGGAATTTTCATGGTCGAGTTTGACAAAAAAAACCTTAGAATTTGCACAAACCTCGTGATGGCGATGGTGGTAACCCCAAAAAATTGTGACCATCAGAGAAGAAAGGAGAAGGGAGGAGGACCGTCAGAGAAGAAAAAGAGAGGAAAAGGTGAAGGGAGGAGGACCATCAGAGAGGAAAGAGAGAGGAAAAGGTGAAGATAGAAGAGAGAAGGAGAGGAGAGAGAACAAAGAATGAGAGGATAGAGGAGATAGAAGAAGAGAGGCGTGATTGAAGGAGGAAGAAAGAGAAGAGGAATGGGGGTTGCTCGGTTTAAATTAGGGTTTACTCAAAAAAAATTATTTTTAATTTTTTAAAAATAAATTACCGATGGCTAAAAGCCGTCGGTAAAATACCGATAGTATAAAGCCATCGGTAATTTCATTTTACCGATGGCTATTAACCATCGGTAAATTAAATTTATTTTATTATAAAAAATAAGATTTTACCGATGGATGAAAACCATCGGAAAAAATATACCGATGGCTTGAAATAACCATCGGTAAATTATATTTTTACCGATGGATTTCAGTGGCCATCGGTATTTCCCATCGGTAAACGCGCGTATTCTTGTAGTGGGCACTTATTCGCTATCGGTTTCTCGCCAGTATTTAGCCTTGGACGGAATTTACCGCCCACTTGGGGCTGCATTCCCAAACAACCCGACTCGGCGACAACGCCTCGTGGTGCGACAGGGTCCAAGTACAACGAGATTCATTATGTGATATATATAATAATATACTTCTAAAAAACAGAAAACCATAGCGATGCCAAACGAACCCTTATTTTTTTGTTTTGTTTTACGTTTTGGTTTAATTATTTTGTTTTGTTCTCTCCATCTGTGAGAGTTTGTCCCAATGTTCTGGGATTTTGATTCTCATCCATGGATGCATGGAAATTTTATTATTAGGGTTCTTATAATCATTGGGAAGGTGATTTGAATCGGATTCCTATGGCATGGGTCTAGGATTTGTCATCAATTGGTCGATCAAAACATTAGTGCAGATTGCGAATGAAGGTCTCAACTTGGAAAGATGCAAAGACATTGAAAATCATTGCTCGCGTCAAGCTTGAAGCGGTGGAGTATGAGTTATGCCAAATATGTAAATTAGTTATGATTTTGATTGTAATAGTTATGATATTTTCTCTAAATCTGTGGTTTACAGATCTTTATTATTATAGATGCTGTATGACTATTATTTAATGATATTATTTCTTCCCGTTCACAAAAAAAAAAAAAATGGATGGACTAAAACGAATCCCCATTTCCTAGCTTTTTCACAAAACATGTAATTCGATTTGTTAAGCTTCAAATCTAAGTGGTTAAAAATTTTATTCCTCATAATTTTGGCTTATACGTTGTTACTAATACTATTATACAAATTAATGCCCCAAATTGATTAAGTTGTTCTTTTTTTTTTTTGTTGGTTCAATTTCTACATTCTAAAAAGTATGAGATAACTCTTATAAGTAGTGTTTGGACAATTATACGCTTTAAAATATTAATTTACTTAATTGCCCCTATCAGTAATAATAAGCTTTTTTTTTAAACTGTAAAGAATGGATGTTTCTACTATGGTCCACTTTGTTTGGACCATCACTATACTGAATTATCATTGGCCGAGTTTTTAATTTTTTTTAACCTTGGTCAAACACTATTTTTAGTCTTTTCCTTTTTTAATTCAATTTTTATTTTTCAAAATATAATTACTAGATTTCTGAAAATTATTTTATGATTTTCGAAATTTATTTATTAAAATCAGTTTTTAATTAAATAAAAAAATAACATTAAATTAAAAAAATCAAAATCAAAAAATTGTTCATCAATGTTCTTCATTATTCATCATTGTTCTTCAAGTTTGTTCATCCATGGATGAGATTAACCACCATTATGGTAATCTTTGTCCCGTAAATACACTCGCACATCAATATAAATTTAAAATATGCATCGATTTACATATTATATGTAGAGAGTTCATCTGAAATTTGGATTCATGTATGAATCTGAGATTGTTTTTAATCCTAAAACAATAAATGTTAATTAGATATAATTGCAAACAAGGGATGCAAAATCGGTCATTATATGTATGCAAAAAAAAAAAAAAAAAAAAAAAAAGAAACAATGTTTCGAAATCTGGGTTTGTGAGCAAATTGGAGAAGATAACGTTTTTTTGTTTTGGAATACTTGTTTGATCCGAAAAAAAAAAGATATAGTTTTCAATTCTGTTTGCGTATAAGGCATTAACCCAAATGCTAATAGGACATTACCTATAAAACGCAATATTATTGTTTATTTGGTCTACGACCATATGTTATTTTGGACATTGCTAATTATTAGTTCATACTGTGCATGCATTAATATCTTAATATTTTTCTTAATTGATAGCAAATAGGATCGTGGCCCTCAATCCTCATTCACTAGCCAAGTCACAATGTACATATATCAAGTTTGGTATCAACGATCACTTATATATCAGCTATTGTGGTTTGATTTCTGTATGCATATTCCTCAAAATTAAATTAACTCTCAATCAAACCACCTTTATTAATTAAAATAATGAACCGTCTTCTATTATTATTATAATTTTACAATAATTAAGGAGATTGAGACAAATTCTAAATATATAAGTAATGTCATATCCAAATATTGGACGAATCCCATGTATTAACCAAATGAAAAAAAAAAAAAACATGGAGATGAGCAACTACATGGCAAACTTTTTTTTTTTTTTTTTTTTTTTTTTTTTGAAAGAATACAATGACAAATTGTTATATATAGTGAATATATTTTTGTATTTATAAATTAGGAAAGCCAACATTTAACCCCTTATATTTAGGCTAAATACATGCTACTATTGCTAGTTGTATTCCTTATGATTAGGACTTATCATGCTTCAAATATACACGTATGTATTTTAGTTATATTAAATGATAATCGAAAATATTCTTTTTCCAATTTGTCAAAATAGCGTTACATGTTAAATGTGATTTTTTGTATCTAGTTTTTACCCAATGGTTAGTACTACGACTCTACGAGTATCTTTTTTGATTAGTAGTTTCATTTTTTTTTTTGAAGGAAAGTTTAGTTTCATTTTTAATTTATAGTCTATATTTTATGTGTCATAAAAAATAACTGATAACAACACTATTGTATATCATTGATTTATTTCCAAAATAGTACGTTATATATTTTAATAGAATATTTGAAAAAGATTTGGATGAAAATTTATATGGGATAACTTATGTATCATTTAGTAACAATATTTCCTAAAAATAAGCAATCAACCGCCATCATATAGACAATATTCTTTAAAATAGATCTTAAATCTAACACATTCCATTGTTAATCTAACTTTCAATTTTGATTGCTTTAAATATATGATTTTTTTTACCTTATAGAAATATGGTTTAAATTTCAAATTACACTTCCTCAAAAAAAAAAAAAAAAAAAAAAATTCAAATTACACAAACCAAACAACAAAAATTAATGTCCAAACCTATATAATGAGCAAATAGATCAAAGGATGAAGACACAATTTTAGGATACAAAGATATATAATGAGCAAATCGATTAGAGGAAGAAGACGCAATTTTTTTTTAATTTTCTTCTCATAAAACTTGTTTGATACGTAGAACACAAGTGGGAATTTTGTGATCTGTTTATAGTTCAGGTTTTAACTTATGTGTACTTTGGTTATTACCTAAAAAAGAAAGTTTATTGAGTTTGACGAATGACCATATGTATTTTGGATATTGTAAAAATTCTAACTTTATGATTTTTTTGACGTGGAGTTGAGGGAAACCAACATTTTGATTTTATTTTACGATAAGCATGTCAAAAAAAAAAAAAAAAAATTGAAAATCAGATCTTATTTTAGAAAAGAAAGACTTTAAGTGTTTCCTTAAAAAATAAGATAGATTTAAAATCATAAACCTTAATTAAATTATGGTATTTTTCTAATTTTATCATTTTTTTTGAGGGAAAGTACGTAAGTTTTCATCCTAAGATTTTGTTAATATTCTATTAACCAAATTACGTGACGAAATAACAAAATCTAGGAAAATCTAAAATTTGAGGGAAAGTAAATCAGCTATTATCCTAAGATTTATTAATATTCTATTTACCAAATTTTATCCTTTTTAAAATTCATTTTACACGATTGTCTACCAAACATTCAATGTTTATTGCATTATTAAAGATGTATATTACCATAATTCTAGGCGTGGTACAAATCAATAATTTTACAAAGTCATAGTATATGTCGACCGAATCAGTAAGATATATATTCTAATATTTAGAAAATATTATATTATAATCTTTTGAAATTTGAAAATTATACTGATTTTAAAATCTTCTATACAATAATAATAAGATAAGAAATTAGGAAACTATCCTTATTATAATTGGTGATTGAAATATTTTTTAAATAATATTTCTAATGTTAAAAGATATCCTAAAAGATATTGATTGCATTATTTTTTTTTATATGTAATCATTAAAATAGATTCATTTTAATTTTTGTACATGTTTATCTACAAATATTTTGCAAAGGTCGTAAAGTACTTTAAAATAATTGGTTATTTCTAACATAACGTATGGTCATAATCGTTTAATATATAAAATGTATATAATAGGTAATGTCCTATCCGTATGTGGGTAAATTCCTTATACACAAATACAATTTGTAATTCGGTCTCCTTTTTTTTGGATCATACAGCGTTTCGAAGAAAAAACATACGTTTTCTTATCAGGTTATCTTGAAGAACGTAGATTACCAAATTAAGAAGATAACAAGATATTAATGAATTAGAAATCAGTAATTGATAATGTCCAAAAGAACTTAATGTCATATGATTTTAATAATTACAATTTTCATAACAGGTAATGTCCTATCCTTTATTTGGGTATAACATTTTACACAAACAAGATTTCAATTTCGATTTCCATTTTTTTGGATCAAACAAGGTTTCGAAAAAATTAATGATGCGATAGATTTCTTTTTCAGATGTTCATGAAAAACCTCGATTATCGTAAAACTTAAAAATTGTTATTTCGATTCCATTAAATCACCGTTTTTGCAAACGTTGACTGATTTAGTACAATCCAAACCTATTATTTAGGGATTTAAATCGCTGCCCAAATTCGCAACGACTATAACTTTTTGATATCTTAAAATTTCGCATTTGCTTTTAAAATCGGTCCATATTATTATTCGTTTTTGATGCGCGAGTGAATTTAATGGACATAGATCATGTATTCGTGTTTAATCTCATCCATGAATGAAAAAACTTGAAAAACATTGATGAACTATGAAGAACATTGATGAACAATTTTTTTATTTTGATTTTTTTAATTTAATCGATTTTTATTTAATCGTTTTTTTTTTATTTTATTAAAATCTGATTTTAATAATTAAATTCCGAAAATTTGATTTAAATGATTTTGTAAATTTAGTAATTAAATTTTGAAAAATAAAAAAAGAATTAAAAAAGGAAATAACTAAAAATAAGGTTTGACCAAGGTAAAAAAATAAATAAAAAATCGACCAATGATAATTTAGTATAGCGATGGTCCAAATAAAGTGGACCATAGTAGAATTTTCCGTAAAGAATAGTGTGTTGACTAGTGTGCGTACATTTATATCCCTAAAAATATATTTTTACATATTTACCCTCACTAATGCTACTAAGTAACAAATAAAGTTGTGATGTAATAAGGCAAAACCTAAAGAGTTTTCCGAATATTGCTAGCTATGACCCGTGCATCACACACGTTAGCCACCCTAATACTTATAAATTTATAATACTTTGAAATTGGATTTTTCGACGTCATACAAAACCTTTTAGATCTATAATTGAGCTTTGTCCCTCCATCCCCACAAAAATTAGTAATCAAGAGTCAAAAGTGAGATACTCTTGCATTATGAAGTATATTTGGCCATCTCTTTTTAATAACACCTGTTAATTAGTTTCAAATGAACCTTATTAAATATGAATAGAAATAACTCTAAATAAAATCTGAAACTGTAACACGCTCAAAGAGGAGAAATATTACCCATTTAGATAGCCTAACTAAGCTGTTTATGTTTCTGATTTTCGAAAAACAGAGGGAAATTAAAGATTGATATAAACATGGCTAGCTAAAAAAATGATTGTATAATCCTTCTTATTAATAAATTGCTAGTTGGATTAAGTAATGAATAAAAAAAACAAAAAGTCAAAGCAATTACCAATTTATTTATTTGTGGTATTATAATCATAGTAGCAACATTTTATGTCAACAAAATGAAACCAAACAAACACATTTATATATTGATATAATAATTTATACACAGACTAGATCAGAGTATATGTACTATCCATAAATGTGAAATATGTATTCTATAGAAATAAAATAAAGAAATATGTATAACACATAGTGGCGACATAGTATGAACTTTTCGTTGAGTACGTACAAGCAAAATAAATAATAATAGAAAGTTCCTATAAATAGGAAGAAACATAACTAGGAAACTCACAAAACAAAAATTCTCTCATTGTATAGTATTGGAGTACATTACCAAAAAAACAGTTTTGATAAAATCATCAAAGTTAGTTACCAAAAATGGAGAACAAGGCATCCTCGAAAAGAATGATGATAGCTGCCCTTGCCACTTTCGCATTAGGTATTCATTCAATACGTTAGTTCACTACTAGAAAACAGCTTAATTCCGACGGAAATTTTTCGTCGGAAACACCCTGTTTTCCGTCGGAAATCGGGTTTCCGACGGAATTCTGTCGCAAAGTGTCGTCGTAATAGTCCTCGTTGGAAATACTTTTCCGACGGAAATTCCGACGGATTTCATGCATCGGAAGAGGTTTTCATGTACGGAAAAAGTTCGTCGGAAATTTCCGACGGAAAATGATTTCGTCGGAAACCTCCGACGAAAATCCGTCGAAAAATGCTTTAAAAAAAAAAAAAAAGCCTACCCCAACAACCACACACCACCAGCCCCACACCAGCCTACCTAACCCGTACCACCACCCACACCACCCAATTACCGAAACCTCCACCAGATCTACAACCCTTACAAACACCACCACCACCACAATCACACCAGCCCCTTCCCACCTTCAAACACCACCACCGACACCAATAAATCCCCCCAAAACAGAAAACTTAGTAAAAAAAAAACGAAAATTAACCCCAATAATCGAAAATTAACACAAAATACGAAAATTAAGAAAATAAAATTGAAAAAAACACTAGATCTACATATTTAACAAGAATTTCATAAAGAAAATTGAAAAAAACGATGATTACACAACAAAAATTAAACGAATTATATAATTACACAATTATCTAATAAAATTTACAAAATAAAACAATTACATAAACAATTAACTAGATCTACAATCTAACCTTAATTTAAACTAGATCTACAATTGATGTTGGGTGTTGCCGGTGTTGTTGTGGTCGTCGTTGTTGTTGCACGGTGGTTGTGGTCGTCGTTGTTGTGGTCGCCGTTGTTGCGGTGGTGGTGGTGTTGTTGGTGGTGGGGATGGTAGAGATGTTATTGGTGGTGATAGAAGAAAGAGGGGGTGAAAATGAAGAGGAGAGAAGAAAGAGAAGAAGAAAAGAGAGGAATGGAGGAGAGAATTCGCTGAACAAACAGCAGAAGAAAGGAAAGAAGGAGGAGGAGGAGAGAGAGAGGAGAGAGAGAGAGGGAAATAAGAAAAGGGGCGGAAGAGAGAGGGAATTAGGGTTAGGAAGTTTATAAAAAAAAATTTCTTTTTTTTTATAGTTAAATTTTCCGACGGAATTTTCCATCGAAAAACTTCCGACGGAAAATTATTCCGTCGGAAAAGACCTTTTTCGACGGATTATTCTGTCAGAACGTCCAATTATTTCGGCAGAATGCTATAATTCGTCGGAAATATCCGACGGAAAATAAATCCGTCGGAAATTTCGATTTTTTCGATGAATTTTCGGGTCCGTCGAAACCGTTCCGTCGGTATTTGACCTGATTCTTGTAGTGGTTTTAAAGCATGTACTTGAGCTACTTGTACTATTATGTAGTAAATGTGTTTGTTAGAAAATTTTATTTGTATGATGACGTACTACTAATTCATGTCTTCGATTTTATGTTATTAGTGTTGATGTTGCAAATTCATACTGGAGAAGGCGCGTGTCCAGCAGCATATGATGATCCATGTACCACTCCTAACACATTATGTTGCTCTACCGATCCAACCTTGCATTGCGTTGAAGTTGCGAACAATGTGTACAAATGTAAAGACGATACCACATGTGAGGATCACCACGACCACGAGTGTTATCCGGGGTTTTTTGATTGCTGCTCGGGCTTAAATTGTGTCGAACTTGCATCTGGTAAAAAATGCAAAGAGGGCACTTGTGAAGATCACAGTGAACATGAATGTACCCCTGGTGTTTTTGAATGCTGCCCTGGCACTGGCCTAGATTGCGTTCAAGTTTCAATTTCACCCGAAGTTTACCAATGCCTGTAAATGCCATCGTATATATATAATCATACACTATATATATGATCATGTATATATGTTTACTAACTCTACAATGCACTCAATAAGCCTGGTTGTAGAGCTCATTATCGTGTGCTATGTGTAGGTTTTGTTAGTTAAACATTTTATTTTCCTTCATTGCTTGTTGTTTGAGAGTTACTTTTTCTTTAATTTGTCTTGTTTCCTTTCCTTTGGCTCATATGTTTTTATATATATTCCCTAGCTGGGATTGTATTTTTCATCATTTATGAATTGAAATATATGACTTGGTTTTTGTACTTATATCACAATGAATACTGAATTTTTTTTAAAGGTAGAATATATGTATAGGAAGATTAAGAAAGTCTATTTTCTCACAACATCGTACCCTAATTTGTCTAAAAGTAAAAAAAATAAGATATTTTGTTTTTTCCAAGCTTAAAAAATATGCACTTTTTGAAAACAAAATATGCACATTTATTTTGAACAGCACCTCGCAAGGCCTCTCTTTATGGCGTGGCCTCTCCATGTCAGTTGAGAGGCCTCTCCACCCTGTTGTTGTAGTTACTGCCACCCATATGCAGATTCAAGAAAATAGTGATGAGCGGCCTCTCCAACATAGGTGCGCGACCATTTCACATGGCACGACCGACCTTTGATGCTTCTGATTAATTTGTACCTGACTCAGAGTGGGCCGATCTCTCCTGACCTTGATGTTGCCACGATTCGCATAGCTTACTATATCTAATTGGGATGATATATCTATATAGTATTTTCAGGGTTATTTTGTACGACCATTTAATTTCCCATAGCTTTTGTCTTAGTTAGCAATTGCAGTTCATAAAAAACTCTTAAATTATTGCTTAGAATTTTGTTCTTAATCTTGACAAAATTCAATTTAAATCATTAAGACAATTTCCACCATTATTAATCAATTTATTTTGAAGCTTCTTAGTAACTATTTTTACTCCTTTCTATTATCTTCACTTTGCTTAATTGTTATAGTATAGTTCTTCCATGCTTAGATTGTCTATTAGTTTAATAATTGGTTTGAATTTGTTCATGAATTGCTTGAAATATTTAATTGCTTCATCCTCCATGGATTATGAGTAGTCTAATTTATAGGATTTGGGTAAAACCCCCAATGTAGTCACAAACAACTTGTTGCATGTGCTAATTTTGTTATTGCGGGTTGTTAATTAGTTGAGTTTAAGTGGTTTCATTGTTTAGTTCTTGTATATATATAGCCATTACTAGAACTATTTATTGTCTAAGCTTTCTCAATGAAGGATCGAGAATATGAAGTTGAGTTAGTTCCCTTTAGCTTAATTGTCTTAAAATGCCACAAGATTATGAATTTCAAGCCAAGAGAATGTTTATGTCTTTGAGATTATATATGCTTTAACACCATTTTTATGCTTTGTAACCACGAGATCAGAGTAGGTTGTATTCATGATTCGAGTGATCCCTCTAGCTTAAGAGAGTAGTTGATTGCCTTAGATGAGTTTCCTAAATTTATCTAACAATTCACCCTATTGATGCATGTTTATTGTGATTTGTGATGAAGTTGAGTGGTGTAGCCCGAGCCCTAAATCCCACTTAATGTTGTTAATCTCCTCCTAGATTAGAAAAAAGTAAATGGGCAAGCGGTTTGAACCTTGAATCGCTTGCCATTTTTTTAAAAAAAGCCCTAAAAAATGAAAAGCCCATCTATTTCTCATGCTCTCTCTCCTCCCCTTTCCCCTCATTTCTCACGCTCTTTTTCCTCCCCTCCATTCTCACGCCTCACTTCCCTCTCCTCCCTCCCCTCCCTTCTCACGTCCTCTTTCCTTTCTCCATCTCCTTCTCTTTCTTCTCTCATCTCCTTCTCTTTCATCTCTTATCTCCATTCTCACAACCTCACGTCCTAAACCCACAGCAACCCACCGACCACCGAGCAATCCACAGCAACCCACCAAGCAAAAATAACCGAGCAACCCACCGACGCGACAACCACCAACAACAACACTACCGACGCAACAACCACAGAGCACCACCACCATTTTCATATCTAATATTAATTTAGGTAAGAATTAGATCTAGTTTTACTTATTTCAAATTTCAACTTCTATATGCATTTTTGAACGAATAGCTTATTTTTTGAGTAAATTTAATTTATTTCAAATTACAATTCTGCTTCAATTTCAATTTTATTTATTTCAAATTTCAATTCTGCTTCAATTTAGTAAATTTTTGAGCTTTTATTTTTTTTTTTTTTGTTTTTTTTTAAATTTATGTTTCAGGTGCAGTGTTGGCTTCAGATTGCGGTGGTGGCGTCAATTCTGGAGGTTTAAGCCCCCAAATGGCTGATGATGTGTGGTTGTGAGAAAAGGGAGCAGGGGCTGATGTGTTTTGTTAGTGTTGCGACTGCCGCTGCATTTGGTGGTGGTTGATTGAGGTGATTATTACGATGGTGGTTGGATTGGTAGGTGCGGCAGGTGTGGTGTGGGTTGGAGATTTGGGCATGGCTGCAGATTAAGTGAGGGAACAGGGGAGTTTGGTTTGCTTTGGTGTGGTGGAGGTTAAGAAAGTGGGGTGAAGGATAGGGAATGGGCAGTAGAAAGGGCTGATTTTATTACTTGTATTGATTTTTCTTAATGTTTATTTGATTAAATGTAATATTACAACAATTAATTAATGAAAATATTAATTTTTTACATATGTTTTGTTTGTGTATCAATTTAAGTGAAAAAACCAAAAAAAATTATTTTTTTATAGCCATAATGGGCAGCGGTTTGGCGCCAAAACTGCTGCCCTTTCACTACAAATAGCAAGCGGTTTTAGGGACTATGGTAAACATCTGGGCAATTTTTATTTGCGGGCGATAAAGGTAAAAAAATTCTAAAATTGAAGGCTATTATCCACGCTTTTCGAGGAATTTTTTATGTTACGGGTCTTGGTGGCGAAAAGTGTTGAGACCCTAGGGGATACATCTTAGGGTCATATAATGACGTTTGAAACCATATATGAGCATTATATGTTGTCAAAAAATGTCTGTTGTTGGCTTGACTTCAAGAAATCGGTGCAAGTTTTGAACGGGTAAATTGACCATTTTAAGGCAAATTGGATGGTTCCACCCACCCAATTGGACTCCCGGAAGGTATAAGGGACCATGGTAAACATCCGGTCAATTTCTATCTCCGGGCGAAAAAAGTTCAAAAAAATTCCAAAATTGATGGCTATAATCCACGCCCTTTGAGGAAATTTTGAGGTTACGGGGCCCGGTGGCGAAAAGTCTTGAGACCTTAGGAGATACATCTTAGGGTCATAATGTTGTCATAAATGTTCGTGGTAGGCTTTAGTTCACGAAATTGGTGCAAGTTTCGAATGGGTAAATTGACTGTTTAAAGGCATAGTGGATGGTTGCACCCACCCAAATTGACTCCCGGGGAGTATTAGGGTCCATGGTAAGCATCTCGGCAATTTTTATTTCCGGGTCAAAATAAGGGGGGCCGGCAGGCTGACGCCTGGAGCGCGCAGGTGCCGAAGCACGCCGTGATGGCGCACGCTGCCTATCACGATCGAGGGGACGACGCATCCGAAAAACCGAGGTTTATCCGCCCTCCCAATCCGCGTTGGTCCGCACCCCGAGCCGAATGGCGGACCGGCTTTTGGCCGTTCTACATCCAACCAGGGCGCATCGCCGGCCCCCATCCTCTTCCCTCTCGACAATTTCAAGCACTCATTGACTCTCTTTTCAAAGTCCTTTTCATCTTTTCCTCACGGCACTTGTTCGTTATCGGTCTCTCGCCAATATTTAGCCTTGGACGGAATTTACCGCCCACTTGGGGCTGTATTCTCACACAACCCGACTCGGCGACAACGCCTCGTGGTGCGACAGGGTCCGGGCACAACGGGATTCATTATGTAATATATATAATATACTTCTAAAAAACTAAAAACTAAAAAACAGAAAACCATAGTGATGTCAAACGAACCCTTAGTTTTTTGTTTTGTTTTACGTTTTGGTATTTTTTTTTGTTTTGATCTCTCCATCTGTGAGAGTTTGTCCCAATTTTCTGGGATTTTGATTCTCATCCATGGATGCATGGAAATTTTATTATTAGGGTTCTTATAATCATTGGGAAGGTGATTTGAATCAGATTCCTATGGGTCTAGGATTTGTCATCAATTGGTCGATCAAAACATTAGCGCAGATTGCGAATGAAGGTCTCAATTTGGAAAGATGCAAAGACATTAAAAATCATTGCTCGCGTCAAGCTTGAAGCGGTGGAGTTTGAGTTATGCCAAATATGTAAATTAGTTATGATTTTGATTGTAATAGTTATGATATTTTCTCTAAATCTGTGGTTTACAGATCTTTATTATTATTGTAGATGCTGTATAACTATTATTTAATGATATTTTTTCTTCCCTATCACAAAAAAATATAAACGGATGGACTAAAACGAACCCCATTTCCTAGCTTTTTCACAAAACATGTAATTCGATTTGTTAAGCTTCAAATCAAAGTGGTTAAAAATTTTATTCCTCTTAATTTTGGCTTATACGTTGTTACTAATACTATTATGCAAATTTAGGCCCCGAATTGATTAAGTTGTTCTTTTTTTTTTGTTGGTTTAATTTCTACATTCTAAAACTCTTATAAGTAGTGCTTGGACAATTATACGCTTTAAAATGATAATTTACTTAATTGGCCTTATCGGTATTAATAAGCTCTTTTTTGAACTGTAAAGAATAGTGTGTTGACTAGTGTGCGTACATTAATATCCCTAAAAATATATTTTTACATATTTTCCCTCACTAATGCTACTAAGTAACAAATAAAGTTGTGATGTAAAGCAAAATCTAAAGAGTTTTCCGAATATTGCTAGCTATGAACCGTGCATCATGCGCGTTAGCCACCCTAATACTTATAAATTTATAATACTTTGAAATTGGATTATTCGACGTCATACAAAACCTTTTAAATTAGCAATCAAGAGTCAAGAGTGAGATACTCTTGCATTATGAAGTATATTTGGCCATCTCTTTTTAATAACACCTGTTAATTAGTTTCAAATGAACCTTATTAAATATGAATAGAAATAACTCTAAGTAAAATCTGAAACTGTAACACGCTCAAAGAGGAGAAATATTACCCATTTAGATAGCCTAACTAAGCTGTTTATGTTTCTGATTTTCGAAAAACAGAGGGAAATTAAAGATTGATATAAACTTGGCTAGCTAAAAAAAATGATTATATAATCCTTCTTATTAATAAATTGCTAGTTGGATTAAGTAATGAATAAAAAAAAAAACAAAAAGTCAAAGTCAAAGCAATTACCAATTTATTTATTTGTGGTATTATCATCATAGTAGCAATATTTTATGTCAACAAAATGAAACCAAACAAACACATTTATATATTGATATAATAATTTATATACAGACTAAATCAGAGTATATGTATTATCCATAAATGTTAAATATATATTCTATAGAAATAAAATAAAGAAATATGTATAACATAGTGGCGACATAGTATGAACTTTTCGTTGAGTACTAATGAGAAAAAAATAAAAAATTATAATAATAGAAAGTTCCTATAAATAGCAAGAAACATATCTAGGAAACTCACAAAAACAAGAATTCTCTCTTTGTATTGTATTGTATTGTATTGGAGTACATACATCACAAAAAAACAGGTTTTGATAACATAATCAAAGTTAGTTACCAAAAATGGAGAACAAGGCATACTCGAAAAGAATCATGCTAGCTACCCTTGCCACTTTCGCATTAGGTATTTCATTCTTCACTTCATTCATTCAATATGTAGTAATTTGCATGTGTTAAGTTATTTGTATGATGACTACTAATTCTTTTAATGTTATTAGTGATGATGCTGCAAATTCATACGGGAGAAGGCGCGTGTCCAGCAGCATATGATGATTTATGTACCACTCCTAACGAATTATGTTGCTCAACCAATCCAAACTTGCATTGCGTTCAAGTTGCAACCAATGTGTACAAATGTAAAGATGATACCACATGTGAGGATCACCACGACCACGAGTGTTATCCAGGGTTTTTCGATTGCTGCACTGGCTTAAATTGTGTCGAACTTGCATCTGGTAAAAAATGCAAAGAGGGCACTTGTGAAGATCACGTTGGACATGAATGTACCCCTGGTGTTTTTGAATGCTGCCCTGGCACTGGCCTAGATTGCACTCAAGTTTCATTTTCACCCGAAGTTTACCAATGCCTGTAAATGCCATCGTATGTATATGATCATACACAATATATATGATCATATGTTTACTAACTCTACAACAAGCTGAGGCCGGGTGTAAAGCTCATTATTATCGTGTGCTATGTGTACCTTCCGTTACACATTCTGTTTTAATTTCCTTAATTATTGGTTGTTGTTTGAGATTGAATTGTCTTGTTTCCTTTCTTTTGGTTCATATGTTTAATACATATATGGCCTGGTTGGGATTGTATTTTTCATCATTAATGAATTCAAATATGTGAAATAATTTTCAATATACAAACTTACAAAGTATATAATTGTTGCTCGTTTTCTTCACGATAGATATGTCGGAATGTAAAAGTAATTCATTTCTCCAAAATTGCCTTTAGATCAGCTAAAAGCAAGTGCAAATGTGCAAGTTCCAAGCTCAAAAAATTTGCAAGTCACAAAAAAGCACATTGTGAATAACAAATATGTACACTTAGTTAAAAATATATGTAGATTTAGTTACAATATAATTACTATGCACGTTTATTTTAAAAAAAAATATGCGCCTTTAATTGAAAATTGATGCACTTTTACCTAAAAAATTCTGCACACATTGCTTATAATTGGAATAGTGTCGGTGTGCGTTTTTGGTGTTTATGGTGGCGTGGGTAAGAGCTGAATGTCAAGATCTGGTTGTGGTGGGGTAGGCGAGGCGGTTTCGGTGGCGTTATGGTGGTTGGCATAGTTGGAGAGTGGTTTTTAAAAGGCCACATGCCTCGCACGTGGTCGGTTCAACGCCATGAAACAGGGTCAAATCCTCTTTTTTGGACAAATGTGTGTCATTGCAAAAAAAAAAATATTAAGTTATGTCATTGCGAAAAAAAAATTATGAGGTGATTTTTTGCAAAAAAAAAATCTAATACCATAATATATTATTATCACTAATAAATAAAGGCGGTCTCGTAGTCAGGCCACGAGACAACGATATTTGGGTTTTAAGTTTTTTTCCAAGTGTCGAGCCATGTAGGCAAAAAAAAAATAGATACTATTATGACGCATATAGATAATATGATGCTATTTGTATAGATTTTTTTAGACAAAAATGTTTATAGAGATTTTTTATCAATGTACTTCTGATATTTCATATATATATATATATATATATATATATATATATATATATATATATATATATATATATATATATATATATATATATATATAATTAATCATAACTTTATAATTTATATCCTATAACAAGGTTCTAATTTCATCATAATATTCGATTTAAAAAGTACATTAAAATAAGATTCATTTATAATATATTTAATTTATTTAAAAAATAATAGAGAATTAGTAAAATAAAGTTTAATCTATAAAAATAAATTAAGTTTAATAAAAATGTATAATAACATATTTATTTATTTATTAATAAAACTTTAAAAGTAAACTATTATATAAATATAAGTGACATGAAATATATGATCGAATTTAACATTTAAAGACAGAAACTTAACCCTAATAACTCTTATCGGTGTCAAAAAAATAAATTCTTATCAACCATCTAGGCATCGCCCGGGCACAAAATTAGTATATGTGGAGAGTTTTTCCCGTGTTTTTAGAGAGCCACATGGAATAAAATTTTCTTAATGCGCTATGTAGGATTATAAATAGTTTTACTGATAGTCAACCAAATAAGAGATTTGTAAATTCTTTTAGAATTCAATAATATAAATGCTATATAAGAAAAATTAGTGAATAAGATTTTAAAGTTTAAATTTATTAAATATAATATATAATTTTTACAAATTAGGAAATTTATCTAAATATGTAACGAATAAGAGGAAATTTACAATTTATTTAAAAAAAAATATTATATGATATGCTACGTACAACATACTTCCTCTGTACTTTTTTACTTGACTTGCGTTGACTTTACACTATTCACCGATCTTTCATTGACTGTATTTTGTGAATATTATATAAGGAAAAACATATTCATGTCGGGATGTAAAAGTCATTCAAGTCTCCGATATATATTGCCTCTAGATCAGCTAAAAGCAAGTGCAAAATGTGCAAGTTCCAAGCTCTAAATATATGCAAGTTTTGAACACAAAAAATGCACATTGTGAACAACAAATATGAAATATGCACACTAATAATTTGATTTTATTAATTTTTTATTTACATTTATTTTTCTTTTTCTTTTACATCCAATAATATGGTCACGTGTGTACATGGTAGGCCCCATTAACGGATTTATGGACGGAATCCATTAATTGAGGGTGATTGGTGGTAAAAACCAACTTAAATTTTTTTTTTATATGGTGGTAAAATAAAACTAATTTTATGAAGGTTGTTGAAACCAATAAGTGGTTATTTGGAGGTGGTAAAAGTCAAATTTTCCTTAATTTTTTTATTATTATTATTAATATTATTATTATTATTTACAGTTTTGTGATAAATGAAACATGTAATATAATAATGGTCATTAGGTCATTTTATATGAACGCATCATATATATTACTTTTCATCCAACTTAGCATCAAATTACTTGGTATCAGATTATCATATACAAGTATATAGATTTAGTTTCATGTGAGAATCATGTTTATGGTGAGAACCACTCTTACGGTAAGAAACCACACATAATTAGCACCCGCTTCATACCACCAACACCAACACCACACCACGTACCCATCCTACCCTCACTTCTCCTACCTCATAGTACCCTTAAAACCGCAACAACTCGCCTGTAAAAAGAAGACAGAAAATTGCACAGCTTAATATAATACGGTAGTTAAAATATAATAAATATCACTAGCTTCATTTCAGATTAACCATAGGGAGCACATTGTGCTAAACTCAAGAATATTGTGGAGAAAACGGCTTAACCTTTGTATTGATAATACTCACATATATACACAATACATAACTTGCCTAAAACTCCTAACAAGATAAACTTAACATAAGTACAATATTAACAAATACAAGATTAACTTATACATAGTATCTTATATTTTTGCTCATTGCTAATAAAGATCTTTGTTTTAGTAATGAATTATTGAAAGGATACAGCATCAAAAACTGCTTTTAGTCTCCTGCATGAGGGCTTGAGGATGGAAGTATATTGGGACAAGCCATTGGACTTTTTTAATATGGAAAGAACTCTACAAAGCAAGAAATTAACTGCCTTTTAGTTAACATACACTCTAATTATTGTCATTAATTTATTTTTTTATTTCCCATAAAGATTACATTAGGCTTTCAACTTTCGTACGTAGGTATCTTAGTCTTTTTGCTTACATTTGGAGTGTGGTTCAAGTCATTGTTAGAATAACTTTTACTTTTTCACACTATATAACCAAGCTCTAAAGCACCATCCTTATTGTGCTTATGACTAGAGAAGTTTTTGTTTTTCAACTTAATTAAATAGTGATAAAGTTCCTATATGCAAATTGAACCTATATGTAAATTGAAAAAATGATATAATATTCACATTTATACAAAAATAGTGTATCACATACATATATTGCAAATACAAATATAGACTTAAACTTGTTTAATAATAATCAAAAAACTTCAATTAAATAAACTTTATCACTAATTTATTTGTATAAAGAAATTATGATAACTTGAGGTAGCGCGCAATGCGCGCGCTACCACAACTAGTATTATTAAAACACAGAGCATACGGTTTGGGTGAAGCACGCAAGCAATAATTAAAAATAATAGATTAATAGTAACTAAATCAATAAAGAGGATCAGAATATGTTGTCACGGTTGGCATATAACAACATACTTAGACATAATGAGTAATGTAATACATTCCGAGAGACGAATTTGTATCATAAAATAAAATAAAAAAAAAAAGGTCAAAGACATTAGAAAAATATTAGATGGGCTCACAAAAGTAGTATAAATAGAGAGAAATTCTATGAGAAATCACAAACAAAAAAACATTGTATTCTACTGATCTACTTTGTATGAAATTAAGAGCAGAGAGTTAAACTGAAAGAAAATGAAGAAAGCAATAATGGCATTCCTTTTGGCAGCAGGTAATTAATAAATAATAATCTCACGTAACGTACCCTTAATTTATATTATTATAGCATAAAATTAGGTTTCTAGTATGTGATTACATTTTTAAGTTTTTATAAACCACTAATATGCTCGTAATTGATAAATAACATTTTGATTTTACAGTGTTGTTGCAAATGGTTGCGATGAAAGCGGGAGCTGTGTGTCCCGCTGTAGCCTGTACTTCGGATGATCAGTGTACGTCACCATGTTTGTGTGGAGTTACTTTAAAGTGTTGTGAGCCCTATGACACTCCATGTAGTCCTACAAATAGTAACTGTTGTGAAGGACTTACTTGCAAACAAGTTACGCCTACAACTTTCAAATGCAAGGAAGAATGTGAGGACCACTCGGGTCATGAGTGTTACCCTGGTTTATATGAATGCTGCCCTGATAGTGGTCTATCCTGCGTTCAAGTTTCTACGGGTGTTTACCAATGCCAGGTCCCTAAATGATTTGTCTATCGACTCTAAGCTAGCTACTACACCCATGCCCGGCTTTTGGGCATACGGCTGTAGTAGAGCTATCTATATTCGATCTACTTAATTACTTGTGTAGCTTTCATTAGTTACACATACTCTTTTCCTTATTATGCTTGTGGTTTGATATCGACTTTTTCTTTGCCTTGTTTTTTTTTATTTTGCTGTACTGTGTGCCATACTATCTTCGGCTTGGAGCCTTGGATTGTGATCTATCGATTGTTAACTTTTAATATCATGTGTGGAATTTTAACGTTATGTTTTCAATTGCAATTGTTAATTTTACCTTTTCATTTCTTCCTTTTCTCTTCTTTAATACTTCCTCGGTTAAGTAAGTTATTGACAAGTTTATTTTAATTTTTGACATTTTTATTAGCATAGTGTATTAATTTATCTTCAATATTTATTCAAAAAACAAAATTAATCTTCAACATACATCTAGCTAGCTAGCATTAATCATTTAATTGAAAATTATGTTTAGACTTTTAGATTGACTAAATATATAGCACCAAAATTTTACATTTTCTCTAGCAATTTAATAGTGTAATACAGTCAATCACCAAAAGGATTTAGAACTGTGTACTATATGTTACTCCCTCCGTTTCATAATAATGTTAGTCTCATATACTAATTTAGGCGTTTTAAAAAGATCTACACATATTGAATACATTCCATTTTAAACTTAGTTTTTATTTCCTATTTTATACATATTAAAATATTAATTGGTTAAATTAATTAATTGTTGATTGATGTCATGGCTAATACTTTCCAAAAAAAAATTAAAAAAAAAAGGAAAAATTAATTATGAAAAGTTTTGTACTTTAATGTTATATTCCAAATATAATTCTTTTCTTATTTTATGTGATTAATTCCATATTATGGGACTATCATATTGAAATGGAGGAGTATCATTGTGGGATGATTCTATGGTAGTCATCCTTAAAATGACTAACATTGTACTAGCTAATAATTGGCTGATTTTGATTTATTTTAAGATGTCAAAATTAAAAATTATATATCTAATTTTTTTTTAAAATTCAATTATTTATTTGAAAATAATGTTTGGAAATTTTTTTTGAGAAAAAAATAACATTTTTTAATTCAATAAAAATAATAAAAACATGATCTTGTAATTAAATTAATTAGGAAAATTATACAATTAAAAAATAATTCATAAATTAATTAAGAAAATTTAGAAAGAAAATATGTACTACTAGAAAATTATACAATTAAAAAATAATTCATAAATTAATTAAGAAAATTTAGAAAGAAAATATGTAAAAAAGAAAAAACATTTAAAATTAATATTGACATAAAATATAATCAAAAATAGCCAACAAAAATTAGTATAATAGTAGTCATGTTAAAGATGACTACTATAGGATGACATAAACCTTAATTGCTTGAGTTTAGGTTGCTGAATTATCGTTAGGATTTTTTTTTTTTTTTTTTCCCCTTACAAAACGTTGGGATTGTTAATAATACGAAGTATATGTTAATAATGACAAAAATCAAAACTTGTCGATCAACTACCTTATAAATTGAGAATGTACGGAGTAGTAAATAAGAGAACAACTCCTTTTGCATGCCCCCGGTTTACAATAATTTTATTGTACATCGAACATTTTTGCGAAAAGTGACCCTTTTTCTTTACAAAAGTGACCCTTTTTATTACAAAAGTGACCCCTATTTTCACAAAAGTGACCTTTTTTTTACAAAAGTGACCTTTTTTTTTACAAAAGTTACCATTTTTTTACACAAAAGTGACCCTTTTTTTACACAAAAGTGACCCTTTTTTTTTCACAAAAACAGAGTATCAAAATAAAAAAAATAACACAATGCAAAAGTTAACCCAATGGCTCTACTTTCATCCCGTATCTTTATCTCTCCTCAAAACTAAACATTTCCACCATTAACAAACCTTCAAATTCTCTCTCCTCCATCAAAACCTTAGCCCCCTTTCTCCCTCTCCGTTACCAACTGCAAGTCCTCATATTTTTCCCTTCATAGTTGTCGTCATCGTCACCTCTGCCGCCATAGTCATCACCACCTCCGCCGCTGCCATGTTTGCCACCATCAAAGTAGATGAGGTGAAATGATAGATACCCACAATAAGGTATACTGTATATGCAATTGGGGTCGAGGCATTCGGAGTTGTTGTAATCCCGGACTTCAAACTCGACAAATCGGGGGATGGGAGGAGGTCAGAAGCGCTGGAATTGGGTGGTTAGCAAGGTCGAAATCGGAGGGGGACGCCGGATTCTTGGGAGAAGCTAAGGGAGTGGTGGTTTGGCGGTGAGTGTTTCAGCCTGATTTACACTAATTAGTGTAAACCGGATGTTTTTAAATATTTGTGATAAGAGAAAAGCAAAGTCAACAATCTATATTTTTTATTAAAACACAAAGGGACAATATGCTACCTTTCAAAATTTAGGGTACCCGATCCGATAATTATAACGGCTCAGGTACCCGTTCCGATGATTTGTTATCGAGTATGCTTATTGGATATCATTTTAAAATTAACGGTTACTGACCCCGATCCGATAAGTAATTTTTTGTTCTTTTTTTCCTACTTAAATCTATTTTTCCAAAATCTAAACTCTTACTTTTTACTTCATAATTACTTTATAATATCAATGATTAGTAACGTTATTAATAATTTGGTCAAGATCATGTGGTATTTTTCTTAATTAGTGTTACAAAATATCATAATAACTAAATTATTAAGTTTAATTATCATTATTGGATACCTTCTTGGGTACCCGATAACCGATCTGAAAATCCGGGTACCCGAACTTATCGGTTCAGTTTATGAATATCACTTTTAGTGATATTGGTTATTAGGTACTCGTACCGTTAGTACTAGAGCTGTCAATTCGGGTATTCATGTCGGGTTTCGGTCGGGTCAAATTAGGTCTCGAGTTAAATCAGGATCAGGTAATGTCTGGTCAAATTAGGTCTCCAGTCAAATTATGGCCCAAACAATAAGTTTTTTTTTTATTTTTATTTTTTTATTTGTTGCTTCAATACTTCAATAAATTTTACAAACCTTTGAAATTAAATTGACTAACGTTATACGATACCTTTAAATGTATATATAATTGAGCCTCGTCCCACCATACCCACAAAAAGATGGTTATCAACAGATACTCTAACATTATGAAGTACATATGGCCATCTCTTTTTAATATCACCATACTCTAACATCTTTTTCTACAAAACATGTATTCCGATTTGTTAAGTTTCTCATGAAAGTGGTTAGAAATTTTATTCCTCTTTATTTTGGCTTATACGATACACAAAGCCTTATATGTGGCTGGCCACACCGTGTGGCAGAGTTTTCTTTGTTAGTATAATAGGGATTACTTGATCAATGTTAAAGGGATCACTTTATTAGCTTAATAGGATTACTTGGTTAGTGTTATAGGGGTTACTCAATTAGTATTATAAAGATTACCTGGTCAATCTAATATGGATCACTTGTTCTTTTATATGTAGTTACGTGATGTGGCTGGTCACACATAAGACGGACCGTGTACGATATACTAATGCTATTATGCAGAGTTATGTACTACACCAGAAACTGATTAAGTTGTTAATTTTTTTTGCTGGTTCAATACTTCAATAGATATTAGAACTTTTAGCGATAAACCACCTAATAAAACTAAAATTTTGTCAAAAACTAACTAATAAAAAAAATATTGTAAAAAACTACCTAATTGTAAAAAAATATTGTAAAAAATCGACCACCAAAATTGGGCACAAATGGCCGAAATCAGTCGATGTTGGGGTTAAATGGTTGATTTCATCCCTTTATCGGCCAATTTCGGCCGTTGGTGGCTGATTTCGTCGCCGTTTTTGTAGTGTTTCGAATGTTAGGGTTAAGGGTTAGGATTTGGGGGATTTTGGGTAGAAGCAGGCTGTTGCTGCCCTTGCTGGTGGTCGTGGTTGCAACGGGATGTTGGTGGAGTTGAAGGGAAAAGGAAGCAGGGAGGTTGGTGAAGTGTGTGAAGTGCGCTGGGGGAAAGGGAAGTAGGAAGGTGGGCTGGGAGGTGGTTCCCGGGAACGAGGGAAGAAGGAGTGCTGGGCGATGGTTTCCGGGAACGAGGGAGGGGTTTTCGGGGGTAGGGGAGGGGTTTTCGGGGACAGGGAAGGGGTGGGTTTCGAGGTAGGGGGAAGGCTGGGCGGTGGTTTCCGGCAGCAAGGGAGGGGTTTTTCGGGGGTGGGGGTGATTTTCCGCTGGGTGGGGGTGGGGGTGTGGTGGCAGCCGCTGGGCGTGGGTGGTTTGTAGGGTTTTTTTTAATTTTTTTTTGTTTTTTTTTTCAAAAAAAAAAATTAAGCCAATCATACGCTGACACGTGTCTAGTTAACCTGCTACATCAGGTTAGATGACCTGTTGGGTGCAACAAAAATTAATACCCCCTAAAGTTGGGAGTGATAGATAATAAACGAAAGTTGGGATTATTTTCGGCGAATGAGGCAAAGTTCAGATTAATGGGAGCAATTTTTCCTACTTTTTTTTATTTACATCACTTTCCTTTTATGGGTGTTTTTTTAAATGCATTATTTCTATATTTGGTAACTTAAAACTATATTTTATCATTTCTTTCTCTTACTTTAATCCCCACTCAAATTATTTTATCATTTCTCTCTTTCATGGTCCCCGCCTAAATAATAAAAATATCTATCATTTTTCACTTAATTTCTCTTTTATGGTCTCCATCTTACTTTTGCTATAATAATTCATTCACCCACTTACAATATTATACGGAGTATTCCCTCAAAAAAAAATTATACGGAGTATTATTCGCTTAAAACTCTGTGCAATCCCAAATGAATGAATGATGCAAATAAAAAAAAATAAAAAAATAAATAAAATAAAAACACAGAGGGAGTACTATACACCTAAGTTACTTGGGATCAATAAAAGCAAACACCCTATAAAGTTCGGATTATTACATAACAATCCAAAATTGGGATTACTAAAAGCAAATGACTCAAACTTGGGAATTTAAACCATTTTTTTCCTTTAATTTATTTAAAATTAATGACGATTTCTTAATGGAAATTTTATTTATAATAAATTAAAGCTAATCATAACCTGGACTAAACTGCTACAATAAAGCAACATATTAGGGTCAAATGAGAAGGACCTTATGAATCATAATAGTTGAGTTTCCTCTGATTATTCTCCTTGGAAAGGTTTTATTTAAACCCTCTAGGGTTTCTCCGTTGTAATAAGTGTTTTCCTAACCTCCATTACTAGGTTTTTTCAATTTTTTTTGAAAGTTTTTCTCTTCTCTTCTCCCTGCTGTTTAATTTTCTCCATCACTACCATCTCTTTCATCTTGGTCTCTATTGTTAGTCTTTGTAAGGGCTTTCACTGGTGCATTTACTGGTGGTAAGCCCCAAACCTTTTAATTACTTTCATTAAATAGATCTTAACCTTAATATGATTATTTTTCTCTGAAGTTTTTTTTTTCTTTTTATATTTGTATGGCGAGAATTGAAGATCTAGGGTTTTATAATCTCTTCAATAATCTGGAGGACCACATGAGCATTTTCACTCAAACGACTACGCATCTATGGATTTCAAGCCGACACAGTGCGAACTCACACATTGTATTGCTTCAGATAAAGTTTTTTTATTAACGCGATTGTTAATCAAAACTACGATGCATTTAGTTTTGATGTGTGTACATGTGTTGGAATTCTTGTTTTCTTAGGAATGATATGTAAATGTCGTTTGACCATATTTCATTAATGAAATTCTTTTTTCTTCTTGTAAAAAAAAATGAGAAGGACCTTATAACGAGAAGGATGAAAAGTAATTTGATGTGTTAAAAAAATGATCTAATGACCCTCATTACATGCTTTATTGATGGAAAAATTATAAAAAACGCAATAATAGTAAAAAAAAAAAAAACAACTTTTCCGTAGTTCCTTTTCTATTTTCCATGTTCTTATTACTATTTTTCCTCCATATTCAACCCTCTTTCCACTTTTTTTACTTAGTTTTCAAATAAATATTCAATCTAAAAACATTATTAAAGTAACAAAAGTGTTAGATAATAGGTTATTATTATCTTGTTAATATTCTGTAAAGATAAATCTTGTGTAATTAGGTTTCTCATGACTAGATTGTAAATCCTATATATATTGAATTAATGAGAATGAAGGCCTCCGATAAGGAGAATTACACTATTCTACATGGTATCAGATTCCTACTAGGGTTTTTTTTTTCTTTCTTTTTCTCTCACAAAACCCTAAACGATCCTAGAGGCCACCACCAGCCGTCCACCACCACCCTCTCTTCATCACAACCGCTTCTCTTCTCTCCCATGGCAAGTGATGATACCCCTCCACCACCTCCTCCTCCTTCCCCATCCAACAACTTCCATCCGGCTTATGCCGCCACCTGCATCAAAAACCTTATGACTGTCGTCCTAGATCAACAGGAAGCGCACTATACTACGTGGTCTGAACTCTTCCAAATTCAAGCATGTGCCTTCAACTTGCTTGATCATATTGATGATGAGGTTTCTCGTCCGTCGGACATTGATGATGCAACATGGAAGCGGTTAGATGCCATCGTGAAGAATTGGCTTTATGCATCCATATCCAAGGACCTTATTCACACCATCATGAAACCGGGTGCTACGGCACTTGAATTATGGAACCGTCTCAAGGAAATTTTTCATGATAACAAGCACACACGAGCAGTGTATTTGGAGGAACAGTTTAGCAACACAAAGCTGGAGAATTTTGCTAATATGTCCGATTAATGTATGCACCTTAAGATTCTTGCCAATCAATTGCAAAACGTTGACAATCCGGTTTCCGATCGCAAGATGGTCCTTCAATTGGTTGCGGGTCTTCCAGAGGGAAGTACGACACCGTCGCTGCATTAATTTCCCAAACCGAGCCTACACCCAACTTTCACAAGGCTCGTTCCATGTTTATTTTGGAAGAGACAAGGAAGAACAAGCAAGAAGAAAATGGTCAACAAGCTCTCATTGCCCACAATTCCCAACCTTCAACCACCACACCACCGACGCAGCAACAGCAGACCGGCGAACAGCAGCGGACTGGCCGTGGCAGAGGTCGAGGCAGCAATAACAGCAAATCCGGCAGCAAGGGTCGTGGAAAGGGGCGTGGGAACAACAATAATCAGCAGGCTCAAAGCAATACTGGGCCGCAATATACGGATCAACAACAAGCCCCTCAGATAACTCTCATTTTTGCTATTCTTGTGCTTGGGTAAACATGTAAGGCTACCTTTTAAGCCATCTGCTTCAGTTAAATTTTCACCGTTTGATATTATTCATGCGTATTTATGGACATCACCTATTTCTACAGTTTCGAGCATATGTTAAAACTCAATTTGAAAAGGACATAAAAACATTTCAATGTGACAATTGTCGTGAATTCGACAAATCCCCTTTTCATAAATTTTGTGCGGATAATGGCATGTTTTTCCGTTTCTCTTGCCCAAACACTTCTTCTCAAAATGGCAAAGCCGAACGAATTACTCGCACCATTAGTAACATGTCTCGTACAATTCGGGATCAACGTACCAAACACATTGAGATGGACATACATTTTGTATGCAACAAGATCGCCCTGGGTGAGATCAAGGTCTTACATGTTCCGTCATCATACCAGTACGCAGACATTTTCACAACAGGTTTACCTCGCCAATTATTTTTAGATTTCAGAGACAGTCTCAGCATTCGACTTCCTCCCGCTTCGACTGCGAGGGTGTGTTAGATAATAGGTTATTATTATCTTGTTAATATTCTGTAAAGATATATCTTATGTAATTTGGTTTCTCATGTCTAGGTTGTAAATCCAATATATATTGAATTAATGAGAAGGCCTCCAATAAGGAGAATTACACTATTCTACAAAAAGGTGAGATCATCTCTTCTCTAAATTGTATACATGTCGAGCTGTGGTGAAAAATAAGTAGACTTTATATGTCCAATAAGTGCTCATTATCCTTATTATTTATTGCAACTTGGACTAAGTAACGAATTAAAACAAAAAAAAAAAGTCAAAGTAATTACCAATTTATTTATTTGTGGTACTATATATCATCATTGTAGCGACATTTTATGTCAACAAAATGAAACCAAACACATTTTATTTTTTGGTATAATAATATATACAGACTAGATCAAGAGTATATCCATAATAAAAATGTATAATATATATTCTATAGAAATAAGTGAATGAAATAAAATAAAGAAATATGTATAACACATAGTGGCGACATAGTATGAACTTTTCGTTGAGTACTAATGAGAAAAAAATAAAAAATTATAATAATAGAAAGTTCCTATAAATAGCAAGAAACATATCTAGGAAACTCACAAAAACAAGAATTCTCTCTTTGTATTGTATTGTATTGTATTGGAGTACATACATCACAAAAAAACAGGTTTTGATAACATAATCAAAGTTAGTTACCAAAAATGGAGAACAAGGCATACTCGAAAAGAATCATGCTAGCTACCCTTGCCACTTTCGCATTAGGTATTTCATTCTTCACTTCATTCATTCAATATGTAGTAATTTGCATGTGTTAAGTTATTTGTATGATGACTACTAATTCTTTTAATGTTATTAGTGATGATGCTGCAAATTCATACGGGAGAAGGCGCGTGTCCAGCAGCATATGATGATTTATGTACCACTCCTAACGAATTATGTTGCTCAACCAATCCAAACTTGCATTGCGTTCAAGTTGCAACCAATGTGTACAAATGTAAAGATGATACCACATGTGAGGATCACCACGACCACGAGTGTTATCCAGGGTTTTTCGATTGCTGCACTGGCTTAAATTGTGTCGAACTTGCATCTGGTAAAAAATGCAAAGAGGGCACTTGTGAAGATCACGTTGGACATGAATGTACCCCTGGTGTTTTTGAATGCTGCCCTGGCACTGGCCTAGATTGCACTCAAGTTTCATTTTCACCCGAAGTTTACCAATGCCTGTAAATGCCATCGTATGTATATGATCATACACAATATATATGATCATATGTTTACTAACTCTACAACAAGCTGAGGCCGGGTGTAGAGCTCATTATTATCGTGTGCTATGTGTACCTTCCGTTACACATTCTGTTTTAATTTCCTTAATTATTGGTTGTTGTTTGAGATTGACTTTTCCTTTTATTTTTCTTGTTTCCTGTCTTTTGGTTCACATGTTAAATATAAATATGGCCTGATTGGGATTGTTTCCTGTCTAGCCACGAGACTACGACCTTTTTGGCCTTTAACTTTTTTTTCCAAGTGTCGAGCCACGTTGGCAAAAAAGTAGATATTATTATGGCGCATATAAATGATATGATGCCATTTGGATAGATTTTTTTTTTTGACAAAAATGTTGTATAGAATTTTATTATCGATATACTTCTGATATTTCATATATATATAATTAATCATAACTTTTTAATAAATATCGATAACTTGGTTCGAATTTCATCATAATATGCGTTTTAAAAAGTACTTTAAAATAAGATCCATTTATGATATATTTAATTTATTAGAAAAATAATAGAAAATTAGTAAAAATAAATTTTAATCTATAAATATAAATTAAGTTTAATAAAAATATATAATAAGACATTTATTTATTAATTAAAATACAAAAAGTAAACTATCATATAAATATAAGTGACATGAAATATATGATCGTATTTAACATTTAAAGACAAAAAGTTAACCCTAATAAAACAACTATAACACCACTGCTACTGCTGCTCATAGTACCA
Organism: Chenopodium album; assembly: GCF_948465745.1. Taxonomy (NCBI): domain Eukaryota; kingdom Viridiplantae; phylum Streptophyta; class Magnoliopsida; order Caryophyllales; family Amaranthaceae; genus Chenopodium; species Chenopodium album. Next base: position 26,521,939 of record NC_137860.1, on the reverse strand, counting down.
CTACTACATAGACCTTGCAAATGGGTTATTCGGGTCGGGTCTGGGTCGGGTCACTTTCGGGTCGGGTCATTTCGGATCAACTAACATTCGGGTCAGGTCGATTCGGTTTTCGGTTCAACTTCGGGTCAAGTATCGAGTCGAGTTCGGGTCGGGTCAATTTGGGGTCGGGTATGTTCGGGTCGAGTCAATTTCGGGTCAAGTATGTTCGGGTTAGTCAAAATGTGGTCGGGTCATATTCGGGTTGTTTCATTTGTGGATCAAGCTCAAATAATAATTTTATGCAGTATATTTCAGTTTATAAGCTTAGCTAAGGTTGAAGATGAATAAATTGAGTTATATTTGGCACAAGACATTTTTTGTTCAATTAAAAGGTGACTTTAGTTCGGGATATTTCGAGTATTGGTCTGTTCAGGTCATTATCAAGTTTGTTCGGGTCAATTTCGGGTATTGGGTTTGTTCGGGTCAAACACTTCTGGTCAATTTCGGGTTGGGTCAAATTTGGGTCGGGTCACTTTGGGTGTCGGGTCGGCTCAATTCGGGTTTCGGGTCAGTGTTTTTGGGTCAATTTCGGGTCATCGGGTCTGGGTCAGGATTGTCAGGTTACTACTGCTGCTCATAGTCGTCGTTGTCATGATGGTGGCCACTGGTGCGGCAGCCACCCAGAGTTCGGATAATAGGCGGTTGCTAGGTAACATTGGCAAATATTCGTTTGATTGCGGTGCTTCAGGAGAAACTTGTGATGCTGGTACTTGTTGCTAGAACTCCTGCAGTGAGCGGTTTGGTGGTATATGCCAATTAGATCAAACCATGATCTATGACTATCGCGTATAAATCAATAAATGTTGTATGTAGTCATCTAATAGGCTGCTACAAAGTAGCTACTTCAATTCTACTTTAAAATTATTGTATTGTGATGATACTCTTTGTTCATTTGTTGTACTGTTCGCATGATTTAATCAAGTGTGTGTGACAATCCCATAAAAATATCAATGGAGCTATACTCCCTCCGAATTTTTTAAGGTGTTACAATCGCACATAATATTAGATGCCCTTGACTCTCTCAAGAGGTGCGTTTGTAGCTCTTACCTCGCTGCATAAATTTTTCTATGGTATATCGGTACATAAGTTGTCGCTAATTTCTTTCTCGGGTTCATTAGGAAGTTTTAGAATAGAGTAAAATAAAAACTAAATGTTGTGAGTTGTTACCATATGCTTAATTTAACAATGAAAGAGAAGGGGAATTAGGGGTTTATAAGGGGGCCATGGTCCATGGAGAAATTGGGTGGAAAACGAGAAATAAATGATTGAAAATGGGTCATTAAACATCTCTTAGTCAATGCAATAATTTGGGCAAAAGGTAGCTTTTTACAACATTAATCGGAAAATCATAAGATAGTTTATTACAACATTCATTGTTTAAAAGGTAGATTCTTACAACATTTTTTTAATGAGGTAGTTTTTCACAAAAAATGACTTTTATAATTAAGGTAGTTTTTCACAAAAATTCCTAAAATAAAGTGGTGTTGGTTATAATAGCTGTGGAATAATCGATAAAATTGTGTGGAAATAATGTTCATAGGGCCAATATATATTTTTTCCATGGGCCTCTAAAATCTCTTATATAGCCCTTAACATTATTTACAATGCTCATCTTAAATAAAGGTGTGTCAAATTAATCAAAGGTACGATGCCCCAAAATAATTTCCAAGCATTAACTAAAATTTTAGGCACAATAAAGTGAGTACATATTGCTTTAAAAAAAAGTGGGTATATATTAACATTAATAGGTTAATCTAGTGCGATGCAAGGTTAGAATTAATATTTCTTGTACTGCCTCCGTTTTTAGTAGCAACTTTGAAATATTTTAAATCTCACAAATAATACCCTAAAGTTGCAACTAAAAGTTAACGGAGGTACTATATTCTGTTGCAATACATTGTACATGAAGATTTGAATTAGATATAAATAAAAATTACCTTTAAGGAAAATAAAAATAATAAAACCACGATCATTCATTAAACAAATTAGGTATGTAAAACTATAATTTTGTAGAGAAACTTGGTAAACTGAATTTTAAAAGACACTAATGCATTGAAGTCAAAAGTGTAGATTAAAAATAAAAATTAAAATAAAAAAATCACTAATAATTGATGACATCACACATAGAATTGGAGGTAAGATTTTTAATGTGAGAGTATTGTATAAAGGATAGTTTAAAGATTGATGATGTCAGCAATATTTTATTTTAATAATGGAGTAGTTAAAAGATTAGTTTATTACTCCTTACTTTTTTGGAAAAATTGCTTCCATTAATCTGAACTTTGCCTCCTCCGCCGAAATTAATCCCAACTTTCGTTTATTATCTGTCACTCCCAACTTTAGGGGGTATTCATTTCTATTGCACCCAATTTACCTGAAACCGGTTTATCAGGTTAACATTTGTGAATTGAATTTTTTTTTGCACACGTGTCATTATGTAATTGGTTGGAAAAAAAAAATAAAAAAAAATAATAAAAACAAAAAAAAAATTAATTTCCTAAAACTAATCCAGCACCAGCCCCACCTCCACCACCACACCTAGGGATGGCAATTTAATCCGAGTTCGATTCGAATCCGATCCAATCCGAAGAAAAAAAATCCGATTCGAATCCGTTTAAAATTAGTCCGAATCCGAATTCGATAAAATAGATCTGAATCCGAATAGGAGGCGGATCGGACTTGGACCCTACGCAAAGTCCGATGGAGTCCGAATCCGAGACTATGAGCATATGCTTTATAACTTGGGACAATTGTTTGCTTGTTTGTAGCAAAATTTTGTTATGTAACTTAGTACATTATTTAAATATGTTATAATTATACTTACCATGTATGACAATACAAGAAATATAGGTATATGACATTACAAAATAAAAAAATTAATTGGATCATTTCGGAGGTCCGTATAAACGGACCAGATTCGGATCCGAAAATTACGAGTCGGATCGGATTCGGACTCGGACTTTTCGGATTTAGCCAAATCCGACCCGAATCCGATCCGTTGCCATTCCTAACCACACCACCACCACCAGCGCACACTCTCCCCTCACGCAGCCCAGCAGCCAGCCAAATCGACCACTACAATGGCCGAAAATGGCCAGCCACCACACCTACACGACTGTTTCCCCACCATAAAACAACCCCCTCCCCAAAATCGACCACCAAAATTGGGCACAAATGGCCGAAATCAGTCGATGTTGGGGTTAAATGGTTGATTTCATCCCTTTATCGGCCAATTTCGGCCGTTGGTGGCTGATTTCGTCGCCGTTTTTGTAGTGTTTCGAATGTTAGGGTTAAGGGTTAGGATTTGGGGGATTTTGGGTAGAAGCAGGCTGTTGCTGCCCTTGCTGGTGGTCGTGGTTGCAACGGGATGTTGGTGGAGTTGAAGGGAAAAGGAAGCAGGGAGGTTGGTGAAGTGTGTGAAGTGCGCTGGGGGAAAGGGAAGTAGGAAGGTGGGCTGGGAGGTGGTTCCCGGGAACGAGGGAAGAAGGAGTGCTGGGCGATGGTTTCCGGGAACGAGGGAGGGGTTTTCGGGGGTAGGGGAGGGGTTTTCGGGGACAGGGAAGGGGTGGGTTTCGAGGTAGGGGGAAGGCTGGGCGGTGGTTTCCGGCAGCAAGGGAGGGGTTTTTCGGGGGTGGGGGTGATTTTCCGCTGGGTGGGGGTGGGGGTGTGGTGGCAGCCGCTGGGCGTGGGTGGTTTGTAGGGTTTTTTTTAATTTTTTTTTGTTTTTTTTTTCAAAAAAAAAAATTAAGCCAATCATACGCTGACACGTGTCTAGTTAACCTGCTACATCAGGTTAGATGACCTGTTGGGTGCAACAAAAATTAATACCCCCTAAAGTTGGGAGTGATAGATAATAAACGAAAGTTGGGATTATTTTCGGCGAATGAGGCAAAGTTCAGATTAATGGGAGCAATTTTTCCTACTTTTTTTTATTTACATCACTTTCCTTTTATGGGTGTTTTTTTAAATGCATTATTTCTATATTTGGTAACTTAAAACTATATTTTATCATTTCTTTCTCTTACTTTAATCCCCACTCAAATTATTTTATCATTTCTCTCTTTCATGGTCCCCGCCTAAATAATAAAAATATCTATCATTTTTCACTTAATTTCTCTTTTATGGTCTCCATCTTACTTTTGCTATAATAATTCATTCACCCACTTACAATATTATACGGAGTATTCCCTCAAAAAAAAATTATACGGAGTATTATTCGCTTAAAACTCTGTGCAATCCCAAATGAATGAATGATGCAAATAAAAAAAAATAAAAAAATAAATAAAATAAAAACACAGAGGGAGTACTATACACCTAAGTTACTTGGGATCAATAAAAGCAAACACCCTATAAAGTTCGGATTATTACATAACAATCCAAAATTGGGATTACTAAAAGCAAATGACTCAAACTTGGGAATTTAAACCATTTTTTTCCTTTAATTTATTTAAAATTAATGACGATTTCTTAATGGAAATTTTATTTATAATAAATTAAAGCTAATCATAACCTGGACTAAACTGCTACAATAAAGCAACATATTAGGGTCAAATGAGAAGGACCTTATGAATCATAATAGTTGAGTTTCCTCTGATTATTCTCCTTGGAAAGGTTTTATTTAAACCCTCTAGGGTTTCTCCGTTGTAATAAGTGTTTTCCTAACCTCCATTACTAGGTTTTTTCAATTTTTTTTGAAAGTTTTTCTCTTCTCTTCTCCCTGCTGTTTAATTTTCTCCATCACTACCATCTCTTTCATCTTGGTCTCTATTGTTAGTCTTTGTAAGGGCTTTCACTGGTGCATTTACTGGTGGTAAGCCCCAAACCTTTTAATTACTTTCATTAAATAGATCTTAACCTTAATATGATTATTTTTCTCTGAAGTTTTTTTTTTCTTTTTATATTTGTATGGCGAGAATTGAAGATCTAGGGTTTTATAATCTCTTCAATAATCTGGAGGACCACATGAGCATTTTCACTCAAACGACTACGCATCTATGGATTTCAAGCCGACACAGTGCGAACTCACACATTGTATTGCTTCAGATAAAGTTTTTTTATTAACGCGATTGTTAATCAAAACTACGATGCATTTAGTTTTGATGTGTGTACATGTGTTGGAATTCTTGTTTTCTTAGGAATGATATGTAAATGTCGTTTGACCATATTTCATTAATGAAATTCTTTTTTCTTCTTGTAAAAAAAAATGAGAAGGACCTTATAACGAGAAGGATGAAAAGTAATTTGATGTGTTAAAAAAATGATCTAATGACCCTCATTACATGCTTTATTGATGGAAAAATTATAAAAAACGCAATAATAGTAAAAAAAAAAAAACAACTTTTCCGTAGTTCCTTTTCTATTTTCCATGTTCTTATTACTATTTTTCCTCCATATTCAACCCTCTTTCCACTTTTTTTACTTAGTTTTCAAATAAATATTCAATCTAAAAACATTATTAAAGTAACAAAAGTGTTAGATAATAGGTTATTATTATCTTGTTAATATTCTGTAAAGATAAATCTTGTGTAATTAGGTTTCTCATGACTAGATTGTAAATCCTATATATATTGAATTAATGAGAATGAAGGCCTCCGATAAGGAGAATTACACTATTCTACATGGTATCAGATTCCTACTAGGGTTTTTTTTTTCTTTCTTTTTCTCTCACAAAACCCTAAACGATCCTAGAGGCCACCACCAGCCGTCCACCACCACCCTCTCTTCATCACAACCGCTTCTCTTCTCTCCCATGGCAAGTGATGATACCCCTCCACCACCTCCTCCTCCTTCCCCATCCAACAACTTCCATCCGGCTTATGCCGCCACCTGCATCAAAAACCTTATGACTGTCGTCCTAGATCAACAGGAAGCGCACTATACTACGTGGTCTGAACTCTTCCAAATTCAAGCATGTGCCTTCAACTTGCTTGATCATATTGATGATGAGGTTTCTCGTCCGTCGGACATTGATGATGCAACATGGAAGCGGTTAGATGCCATCGTGAAGAATTGGCTTTATGCATCCATATCCAAGGACCTTATTCACACCATCATGAAACCGGGTGCTACGGCACTTGAATTATGGAACCGTCTCAAGGAAATTTTTCATGATAACAAGCACACACGAGCAGTGTATTTGGAGGAACAGTTTAGCAACACAAAGCTGGAGAATTTTGCTAATATGTCCGATTAATGTATGCACCTTAAGATTCTTGCCAATCAATTGCAAAACGTTGACAATCCGGTTTCCGATCGCAAGATGGTCCTTCAATTGGTTGCGGGTCTTCCAGAGGGAAGTACGACACCGTCGCTGCATTAATTTCCCAAACCGAGCCTACACCCAACTTTCACAAGGCTCGTTCCATGTTTATTTTGGAAGAGACAAGGAAGAACAAGCAAGAAGAAAATGGTCAACAAGCTCTCATTGCCCACAATTCCCAACCTTCAACCACCACACCACCGACGCAGCAACAGCAGACCGGCGAACAGCAGCGGACTGGCCGTGGCAGAGGTCGAGGCAGCAATAACAGCAAATCCGGCAGCAAGGGTCGTGGAAAGGGGCGTGGGAACAACAATAATCAGCAGGCTCAAAGCAATACTGGGCCGCAATATACGGATCAACAACAAGCCCCTCAGATAACTCTCATTTTTGCTATTCTTGTGCTTGGGTAAACATGTAAGGCTACCTTTTAAGCCATCTGCTTCAGTTAAATTTTCACCGTTTGATATTATTCATGCGTATTTATGGACATCACCTATTTCTACAGTTTCGAGCATATGTTAAAACTCAATTTGAAAAGGACATAAAAACATTTCAATGTGACAATTGTCGTGAATTCGACAAATCCCCTTTTCATAAATTTTGTGCGGATAATGGCATGTTTTTCCGTTTCTCTTGCCCAAACACTTCTTCTCAAAATGGCAAAGCCGAACGAATTACTCGCACCATTAGTAACATGTCTCGTACAATTCGGGATCAACGTACCAAACACATTGAGATGGACATACATTTTGTATGCAACAAGATCGCCCTGGGTGAGATCAAGGTCTTACATGTTCCGTCATCATACCAGTACGCAGACATTTTCACAACAGGTTTACCTCGCCAATTATTTTTAGATTTCAGAGACAGTCTCAGCATTCGACTTCCTCCCGCTTCGACTGCGAGGGTGTGTTAGATAATAGGTTATTATTATCTTGTTAATATTCTGTAAAGATATATCTTATGTAATTTGGTTTCTCATGTCTAGGTTGTAAATCCAATATATATTGAATTAATGAGAAGGCCTCCAATAAGGAGAATTACACTATTCTACAAAAAGGTGAGATCATCTCTTCTCTAAATTGTATACATGTCGAGCTGTGGTGAAAAATAAGTAGACTTTATATGTCCAATAAGTGCTCATTATCCTTATTATTTATTGCAACTTGGACTAAGTAACGAATTAAAACAAAAAAAAAAAGTCAAAGTAATTACCAATTTATTTATTTGTGGTACTATATATCATCATTGTAGCGACATTTTATGTCAACAAAATGAAACCAAACACATTTTATTTTTTGGTATAATAATATATACAGACTAGATCAAGAGTATATCCATAATAAAAATGTATAATATATATTCTATAGAAATAAGTGAATGAAATAAAATAAAGAAATATGTATAACACATAGTGGCGACATAGTATGAACTTTTCGTTGAGTACTAATGAGAAAAAAATAAAAAATTATAATAATAGAAAGTTCCTATAAATAGCAAGAAACATATCTAGGAAACTCACAAAAACAAGAATTCTCTCTTTGTATTGTATTGTATTGTATTGGAGTACATACATCACAAAAAAACAGGTTTTGATAACATAATCAAAGTTAGTTACCAAAAATGGAGAACAAGGCATACTCGAAAAGAATCATGCTAGCTACCCTTGCCACTTTCGCATTAGGTATTTCATTCTTCACTTCATTCATTCAATATGTAGTAATTTGCATGTGTTAAGTTATTTGTATGATGACTACTAATTCTTTTAATGTTATTAGTGATGATGCTGCAAATTCATACGGGAGAAGGCGCGTGTCCAGCAGCATATGATGATTTATGTACCACTCCTAACGAATTATGTTGCTCAACCAATCCAAACTTGCATTGCGTTCAAGTTGCAACCAATGTGTACAAATGTAAAGATGATACCACATGTGAGGATCACCACGACCACGAGTGTTATCCAGGGTTTTTCGATTGCTGCACTGGCTTAAATTGTGTCGAACTTGCATCTGGTAAAAAATGCAAAGAGGGCACTTGTGAAGATCACGTTGGACATGAATGTACCCCTGGTGTTTTTGAATGCTGCCCTGGCACTGGCCTAGATTGCACTCAAGTTTCATTTTCACCCGAAGTTTACCAATGCCTGTAAATGCCATCGTATGTATATGATCATACACAATATATATGATCATATGTTTACTAACTCTACAACAAGCTGAGGCCGGGTGTAGAGCTCATTATTATCGTGTGCTATGTGTACCTTCCGTTACACATTCTGTTTTAATTTCCTTAATTATTGGTTGTTGTTTGAGATTGACTTTTCCTTTTATTTTTCTTGTTTCCTGTCTTTTGGTTCACATGTTAAATATAAATATGGCCTGATTGGGATTGTTTCCTGTCTAGCCACGAGACTACGACCTTTTTGGCCTTTAACTTTTTTTTCCAAGTGTCGAGCCACGTTGGCAAAAAAGTAGATATTATTATGGCGCATATAAATGATATGATGCCATTTGGATAGATTTTTTTTTTTGACAAAAATGTTGTATAGAATTTTATTATCGATATACTTCTGATATTTCATATATATATAATTAATCATAACTTTTTAATAAATATCGATAACTTGGTTCGAATTTCATCATAATATGCGTTTTAAAAAGTACTTTAAAATAAGATCCATTTATGATATATTTAATTTATTAGAAAAATAATAGAAAATTAGTAAAAATAAATTTTAATCTATAAATATAAATTAAGTTTAATAAAAATATATAATAAGACATTTATTTATTAATTAAAATACAAAAAGTAAACTATCATATAAATATAAGTGACATGAAATATATGATCGTATTTAACATTTAAAGACAAAAAGTTAACCCTAATAAAACAACTATAACACCACTGCTACTGCTGCTCATAGTACCACTACTACATAGACCTTGCAAATGGGTTATTCGGGTCGGGTCTGGGTCGGGTCACTTTCGGGTCGGGTCATTTCGGATCAACTAACATTCGGGTCGGGTCGATTCGGGTTTCGGTTCAACTTCGGGTCAAGTATCGAGTCGAGTTCGGGTCGGGTCAATTTGGGGTCGGGTATGTTCGGGTCGAGTCAATTTCGGGTCAAGTATGTTCGGGTTAGTCAAAATGTGGTCGGGTCATATTCGGGTTGTTTCATTTGTGGATCAAGCTCAAATAATAATTTTATGCAGTATATTTCAGTTTATAAGCTTAGCTAAGGTTGAAGATGAATAAATTGAGTTATATTTGGCACAAGACATTTTTTGTTCAATTAAAAGGTGACTTTAGTTCGGGATATTTCGAGTATTGGTCTGTTCAGGTCATTATCAAGTTTGTTCGGGTCAATTTCGGGTATTGGGTTTGTTCGGGTCAAACACTTCTGGTCAATTTCGGGTTGGGTCAAATTTGGGTCGGGTCACTTTGGGTGTCGGGTCGGCTCAATTCGGGTTTCGGGTCAGTGTTTTTGGGTCAATTTCGGGTCATCGGGTCTGGGTCAGGATTGTCAGGTTACTACTGCTGCTCATAGTCGTCGTTGTCATGATGGTGGCCACTGGTGCGGCAGCCACCCAGAGTTCGGATAATAGGCGGTTGCTAGGTAACATTGGCAAATATTCGTTTGATTGCGGTGCTTCAGGAGAAACTTGTGATGCTGGTACTTGTTGCTAGAACTCCTGCAGTGAGCGGTTTGGTGGTATATGCCAATTAGATCAAACCATGATCTATGACTATCGCGTATAAATCAATAAATGTTGTATGTAGTCATCTAATAGGCTGCTACAAAGTAGCTACTTCAATTCTACTTTAAAATTATTGTATTGTGATGATACTCTTTGTTCATTTGTTGTACTGTTCGCATGATTTAATCAAGTGTGTGTGACAATCCCATAAAAATATCAATGGAGCTATACTCCCTCCGAATTTTTTAAGGTGTTACAATCGCACATAATATTAGATGCCCTTGACTCTCTCAAGAGGTGCGTTTGTAGCTCTTACCTCGCTGCATAAATTTTTCTATGGTATATCGGTACATAAGTTGTCGCTAATTTCTTTCTCGGGTTCATTAGGAAGTTTTAGAATAGAGTAAAATAAAAACTAAATGTTGTGAGTTGTTACCATATGCTTAATTTAACAATGAAAGAGAAGGGGAATTAGGGGTTTATAAGGGGGCCATGGTCCATGGAGAAATTGGGTGGAAAACGAGAAATAAATGATTGAAAATGGGTCATTAAACATCTCTTAGTCAATGCAATAATTTGGGCAAAAGGTAGCTTTTTACAACATTAATCGGAAAATCATAAGATAGTTTATTACAACATTCATTGTTTAAAAGGTAGATTCTTACAACATTTTTTTAATGAGGTAGTTTTTCACAAAAAATGACTTTTATAATTAAGGTAGTTTTTCACAAAAATTCCTAAAATAAAGTGGTGTTGGTTATAATAGCTGTGGAATAATCGATAAAATTGTGTGGAAATAATGTTCATAGGGCCAATATATATTTTTTCCATGGGCCTCTAAAATCTCTTATATAGCCCTTAACATTATTTACAATGCTCATCTTAAATAAAGGTGTGTCAAATTAATCAAAGGTACGATGCCCCAAAATAATTTCCAAGCATTAACTAAAATTTTAGGCACAATAAAGTGAGTACATATTGCTTTAAAAAAAAGTGGGTATATATTAACATTAATAGGTTAATCTAGTGCGATGCAAGGTTAGAATTAATATTTCTTGTACTGCCTCCGTTTTTAGTAGCAACTTTGAAATATTTTAAATCTCACAAATAATACCCTAAAGTTGCAACTAAAAGTTAACGGAGGTACTATATTCTGTTGCAATACATTGTACATGAAGATTTGAATTAGATATAAATAAAAATTACCTTTAAGGAAAATAAAAATAATAAAACCACGATCATTCATTAAACAAATTAGGTATGTAAAACTATAATTTTGTAGAGAAACTTGGTAAACTGAATTTTAAAAGACACTAATGCATTGAAGTCAAAAGTGTAGATTAAAAATAAAAATTAAAATAAAAAAATCACTAATAATTGATGACATCACACATAGAATTGGAGGTAAGATTTTTAATGTGAGAGTATTGTATAAAGGATAGTTTAAAGATTGATGATGTCAGCAATATTTTATTTTAATAATGGAGTAGTTAAAAGATTAGTTTATTACTCCTTACTTTTTTGGAAAAATTGCTTCCATTAATCTGAACTTTGCCTCCTCCGCCGAAATTAATCCCAACTTTCGTTTATTATCTGTCACTCCCAACTTTAGGGGGTATTCATTTCTATTGCACCCAATTTACCTGAAACCGGTTTATCAGGTTAACATTTGTGAATTGAATTTTTTTTTGCACACGTGTCATTATGTAATTGGTTGGAAAAAAAAAATAAAAAAAAATAATAAAAACAAAAAAAAAATTAATTTCCTAAAACTAATCCAGCACCAGCCCCACCTCCACCACCACACCTAGGGATGGCAATTTAATCCGAGTTCGATTCGAATCCGATCCAATCCGAAGAAAAAAAATCCGATTCGAATCCGTTTAAAATTAGTCCGAATCCGAATTCGATAAAATAGATCTGAATCCGAATAGGAGGCGGATCGGACTTGGACCCTACGCAAAGTCCGATGGAGTCCGAATCCGAGACTATGAGCATATGCTTTATAACTTGGGACAATTGTTTGCTTGTTTGTAGCAAAATTTTGTTATGTAACTTAGTACATTATTTAAATATGTTATAATTATACTTACCATGTATGACAATACAAGAAATATAGGTATATGACATTACAAAATAAAAAAATTAATTGGATCATTTCGGAGGTCCGTATAAACGGACCAGATTCGGATCCGAAAATTACGAGTCGGATCGGATTCGGACTCGGACTTTTCGGATTTAGCCAAATCCGACCCGAATCCGATCCGTTGCCATTCCTAACCACACCACCACCACCAGCGCACACTCTCCCCTCACGCAGCCCAGCAGCCAGCCAAATCGACCACTACAATGGCCGAAAATGGCCAGCCACCACACCTACACGACTGTTTCCCCACCATAAAACAACCCCCTCCCCAAAATCGACCACCAAAATTGGGCACAAATGGCCGAAATCAGTCGATGTTGGGGTTAAATGGTTGATTTCATCCCTTTATCGGCCAATTTCGGCCGTTGGTGGCTGATTTCGTCGCCGTTTTTGTAGTGTTTCGAATGTTAGGGTTAAGGGTTAGGATTTGGGGGATTTTGGGTAGAAGCAGGCTGTTGCTGCCCTTGCTGGTGGTCGTGGTTGCAACGGGATGTTGGTGGAGTTGAAGGGAAAAGGAAGCAGGGAGGTTGGTGAAGTGTGTGAAGTGCGCTGGGGGAAAGGGAAGTAGGAAGGTGGGCTGGGAGGTGGTTCCCGGGAACGAGGGAAGAAGGAGTGCTGGGCGATGGTTTCCGGGAACGAGGGAGGGGTTTTCGGGGGTAGGGGAGGGGTTTTCGGGGACAGGGAAGGGGTGGGTTTCGAGGTAGGGGGAAGGCTGGGCGGTGGTTTCCGGCAGCAAGGGAGGGGTTTTTCGGGGGTGGGGGTGATTTTCCGCTGGGTGGGGGTGGGGGTGTGGTGGCAGCCGCTGGGCGTGGGTGGTTTGTAGGGTTTTTTTTAATTTTTTTTTGTTTTTTTTTTCAAAAAAAAAAATTAAGCCAATCATACGCTGACACGTGTCTAGTTAACCTGCTACATCAGGTTAGATGACCTGTTGGGTGCAACAAAAATTAATACCCCCTAAAGTTGGGAGTGATAGATAATAAACGAAAGTTGGGATTATTTTCGGCGAATGAGGCAAAGTTCAGATTAATGGGAGCAATTTTTCCTACTTTTTTTTATTTACATCACTTTCCTTTTATGGGTGTTTTTTTAAATGCATTATTTCTATATTTGGTAACTTAAAACTATATTTTATCATTTCTTTCTCTTACTTTAATCCCCACTCAAATTATTTTATCATTTCTCTCTTTCATGGTCCCCGCCTAAATAATAAAAATATCTATCATTTTTCACTTAATTTCTCTTTTATGGTCTCCATCTTACTTTTGCTATAATAATTCATTCACCCACTTACAATATTATACGGAGTATTCCCTCAAAAAAAAATTATACGGAGTATTATTCGCTTAAAACTCTGTGCAATCCCAAATGAATGAATGATGCAAATAAAAAAAAATAAAAAAATAAATAAAATAAAAACACAGAGGGAGTACTATACACCTAAGTTACTTGGGATCAATAAAAGCAAACACCCTATAAAGTTCGGATTATTACATAACAATCCAAAATTGGGATTACTAAAAGCAAATGACTCAAACTTGGGAATTTAAACCATTTTTTTCCTTTAATTTATTTAAAATTAATGACGATTTCTTAATGGAAATTTTATTTATAATAAATTAAAGCTAATCATAACCTGGACTAAACTGCTACAATAAAGCAACATATTAGGGTCAAATGAGAAGGACCTTATGAATCATAATAGTTGAGTTTCCTCTGATTATTCTCCTTGGAAAGGTTTTATTTAAACCCTCTAGGGTTTCTCCGTTGTAATAAGTGTTTTCCTAACCTCCATTACTAGGTTTTTTCAATTTTTTTTGAAAGTTTTTCTCTTCTCTTCTCCCTGCTGTTTAATTTTCTCCATCACTACCATCTCTTTCATCTTGGTCTCTATTGTTAGTCTTTGTAAGGGCTTTCACTGGTGCATTTACTGGTGGTAAGCCCCAAACCTTTTAATTACTTTCATTAAATAGATCTTAACCTTAATATGATTATTTTTCTCTGAAGTTTTTTTTTTCTTTTTATATTTGTATGGCTGATAACTTGTTATCAAACATGATTTTAGGGTACTTTTAGGGCTTGTTTCCGTGTCTTTATCCACTTACTTGCTCTATCTTACCTTATTTTTATGTAATTTTGTGTATTACGTGCTTCACGAGGTGTTCGTGTTTTTGATGCACTTTTCAGGTGAAAATGACGATGATCCGAGCACCTTTGGTGATGGAGCGACGAGTGCAAGGCAAGGGGAGCATCATGCGGGACCCACGAGGCAAGGAGGAAGCGTTTTGGAGTCGTTAGAGCCCCGAGGGAGGGCTGCACGGTCGTGCATGCCTTAGCACGGCCGTGCAGCACGGCCAAAACTGAAGGAGAGTTTCTGCCCCAGACAGCACAGACGTGCAGCATTCTGCACGGTCGTGCATAGTTTGGCACGGACGTGCAGATGTTGCACGGCCGTGCAGACTGGCCTGAGTCTGAAATCGAGCTACTGCCACCCTCTGCACGGACGTGCAGAATTTGGCACGTCCGTGCAGAGTCAGTTTTGCGACTTCTCTTGTTTTCTCCGTCCTTTCTTTTTGGGGGTCCTTTAAATAGCCCCTTTGGACGTTTTTGAAGGGGGTGGCCATTATTATTCCAGAAATCTATTTCTCTTAGTTGGTAGCTCAAAAATACTCCAAAAAAACACTAGCTTGTAATTGTAGATTTTAGTTATTTGCTTGGAAATTTCAATCCAAATCTTTGTAGAACAAGTTCCACCATTGTTATTCAAGTTGAAGCTTCTAGTAACCATTTCTTACTCTTTCTCTTCCCTCTTTCTTGCTTTAATACTTATTATTCTTCATTGTTAATTGTTATTTGCATGCTTAGATTGTTAATTTCTACTTAATTCCTAGTTTTAATTTGGTCATGAATTACTTGAAACACTTAATTGCTTTAATCTCCATGGATTGTGAGTAGTCTAATTTCTGGGGTTTGGGTGAACCCTCAATGTAGTCACCAATAGCTTGTTGCATGTATTAATTTGGTAATTGTGGGATGTTAATTAGTTGAGTTTAAGTGAATTAATTGTTAATTCTTGTAATTGGCCATTGCTTGAATTATTTATCTAGCTTTTTCAACGAAGGATCGAGAGATGAACTTGAGAGGGCTCCTTATGCTTAATTGACTTGATTTGCCATGAGAATAGGAACTTCTAGTCAAGGGAATTGTATGTTACCGTGATAATGCTTTAACACTTGTTTCTTGCCCATAATCACGAGAGTAGGTTATGTTCTTGATGTCAAGTAATCCCTCTAGCTTGAGAGAGTAGTAGGGTGCCTTAGGTAACTTCCCCTAATTTATCTCCCATTTTACCATTGCTATGTATGCTAATCGTTATTTGTGATGAAGTTGAGCGGTGTAACCCATATCCTAGATCTTCTTAATATCGTTAATCACCTCTTAGAATTAATTGATTTGAATTAGATCGGTGTGACATAATACCAATTCCAAAAACCCGACTTAATCTAGCTTGTTTAAACACTAACATTTGGTGGTTGATTCAACGCCTCTCATGGGTTCGACCCTTTCTTGCCCTTGCTACTAGTTTAGCAGGATCGAGTTAGGTCTATTATTTGATAGGTTGGCGACGCTCTATCAAGTTTTTGGCGCCGTTGCCGGGGAGGCAAAGTCACATTGAATAAGTTATTGTTGAATGAGTCTAGATATGTGTATATGTGCATAGTTTTCTTGTTTTATTTTTGTTTATGCGTGTTTACTTTGTGATAGTCATTGCTAACGCTTTCTTTAGCTTTGTTTGACTATGCATGACACGGAGGAGTAAGCAATCACCGCTTATCCCCGTAGATCCGGAGTTGAATAGGACTTTAAGGAACGTAAGAAGGCTCTTACAAGGCACGCCGGAGTTTTCATTAGCCTATACGGATTCCGAATCGGAGGATACATTGGAGATTGAAGAAGAGATGAATGAACAAAATCAACCACAACCGATTCTACAAGACTATGACCACCCCGATGCATTCCAACTTCGGAGTGGCTTACTTCTTCCCACCACCAATGCAAACAACTATGAGTTCTCTCCTCAACTCATAAGGATGATCCAAAGTGAACAATTCGGGGGGAGTGTAAATGAGTGCCCTCTAGCTCATTTAGACAATTTCCTTGAGTTGTGCACTACCATCAAGCAAAACAATCTCACGGAGGAATTCATTTGGATGCATATGTTCCGGTTTTCTCTTAGGGACAAGGCTAAATATTGGTTGAGGTCCGTGAAAGAAGGGTCCTTGACAACATGGGAAGAGGTTACAAAAGCCTTTCTTGGGAAGTATTGTCCACCCGAGAAGACCGCGGAATTGAGAAGGAAGATCACAAGCTTCACTCAAGAGGATGATGAAACCTTGGGTGAAGCATGGGAGAGATTCAAGGACTACAAGAGGAAGTGTCCACACCACGGATTGCCTTCATGGATGATTATTCAAAGCTTCTACGACGGTCTTACTCCTACTTCGAGGACCAACCTTGATAATGGAGCGGGAGGTAGCCTTAAAAAGCTACCGGTAGAAGAAGCCGAAAGTATGATTGAGGAAGTTGCTAGGCATTATGCCTACCGGTATGATCGAAGAGAGAACCAACCAAAGAAGAAGGGTATGTATGACTTGAGTGCAATAGATCTTATTGCCTCAAAATTTGATATGTTAGCTCACAAGCTAGACCAAGCGACATCTTCTTCCGGTCCCTCTACCTCTCAACAACAACCACAAGTTATGTCTTGTGAGACTTGTGGGGGTAACGATCACATGGCCTCATATTGCAACGCTACCACGGAGCAAGTTGCGGTCATGAACCAAAGGAATGACCAACCATTCAATCAAGGGTGGAAGCAAAACCAAGGGTGGAGACCATCCAACCAAAATCAATCCAACTATAACCATCCTCCTCAAAACAACTACAACCAACCCCCTCCACATCAAAATCAACAAGCCCCATACCGCCATCCTAACCAACAAAGGCAACAACAATTCAATCAACCACCTCCTCCACCTCAAAAGACTTCCCTTGAAACCGCTCTTGAATCTTTTATAAATCAACAAGGGAAGAGCAATGCCGAGATGAGCTCTAACATTCAACAACTTCAAGCGCATAATAAGATAATTGAGAGCCAATTGGCTCAAATTGCTCAACAAGTTGGGAGCTCCACCTCCAATGCTAGTGGTCACTTTCCAAGCTCAACGGTAGTGAACCCAAAGGAGCATATCAAGGCTATCACCTTGAGATCGGGGAGAGGGTATGAAGGCCCGGTTATGAGTGAAGATGAGCCACAAAAGAGAAATGAGGGAGTTGAAGTGAGAGATGAGGGTGACTTTGAGAATGAGGTTGTAGGAGTTGAGAGAAAAGAGAAAGAAAAGAGTGGTGAGGGAGCCACAAAGAGAGATGAGGGAGTTGAAGTTGAGGTTGAGAAGCCTCCCATGAGGGTGTACAAACCACCAATTCCTTTCCCTCATAGGTTGGTGGAGAAGAAGCTCAATGAGAAGTTTTCAAAGTTTCTTGAAGTTATGAGAGGACTTCAAGTAAACATCCCCTTTCTTCATGCTATGTCACAAATGCCTACCTATGCAAAATTTCTAAAGGATCTCTTATCCAACAAGAGTAGGCTTGAAGAGAGTGCAACCATCTCCCTTCCAATGGAGGTGAGTGCAATCATTCAAAACAAGCTTCCCCGAAAGCTTGGTGACCCGGGTAGCTATGCAATACCGGTGAAGATTGGTGATATGGAAGCTATGGATGCTTTGTGTGATCTTGGGGCAAGTGTAAGCTTGATGCCCCTTTCTATTGCAAGGAACTTGAAGGTTGGTGAGATGAAACCAACAAGGATGTCCATTCAACTAGCCGACCGCTCGGTTAGATTACCATTGGGAATTCTTGAAGATGTGCCGGTACAAGTTGGAAGAGTTTTTGTACCATGTGATTTCGTAGTAATGGAGATGGAAGAGGATGACAAGGTGCCTCTTATTTTGGGAAGACCATTTTTGAACACCGCGGGAGTGGTGATTGACATGAAACAAGGCAAGCTCACTTTGAATGTGGGAGATGAGAAAATTTCATTCTCATTCTCACAAGCTATGAAGAAGCCTTTGTATGAGGAAATCAATAGAACCGATACTCTTGAAAGAGACATAGGAGAATTGAAGAAAGTGAATGGTAGCAAGGATACTTTACAAGCAACCCTCACGGGAAACTTGTATGATGATGGTGAAGAAGCTAAAGGGTACAAGTTGTTGCTTGACCAACCTCTACATAGCAAGGCAAAGGAGTTTGAAGTACTTGAAGTGGAGGTAAAAGAGGAGAGTACTACGCCTCCTCCTAAGGTTGAACTTAAACCCCTTCCCCCTTTGCTTAAATATGCTTTTCTTGATGATAGTGAGACTTATCCCGTTATTGTCAATGCCAAGCTTGATGACACTTCTCTTGAGAAACTCCTAGTTGTATTGAGGGAGTATAGAAGTGTCATTGGTTATACAATTGATGACATTAAGGGGATAAGTCCCACAATATGCATGCATAAAATTTTACTTGATAATGAACATGCTTCCTCTATTGAGCATCAAAGAAGGCTCAACCCCAATATGAAAGAGGTTGTTAAAAAAGAGGTTTTGAAACTCCTTGAAGCGGGCATAATCTACCCTATTTCCGATAGTAAGTGGGTTAGCCCGGTTCAAGTAGTTCCAAAAAAAGGAGGCATGACCATTGTCAAGAATGATAAAGGTGAGACCATTTCTACAAGGTCGGTCACCGGGTGGAGAATGTGCATTGATTATAGAAAATTAAATAAATCCACCCGGAAAGACCACTTTCCACTCCCCTTTATTGATCAAATTTTGGAAAGACTAGCATCACATAGTCACTATTGTTTCTTGGATGGGTATTCGGGATTTTTCCAAATCCCAATCCTACCCGAGGATCAAGAAAAGACTACATTCACATGCCCTTTTGGTACCTTCGCTTATCGAAGGATGCCATTTGGATTATGTAATGCACCTTCTACATTTCAAAGGTGTATGATGTCTATTTTTTCCGACATGCTTGAATCATCAATTGAAGTATTCATGGATGACTTTTCGGTTTGTGGTTCATCTTTTGACATATGCCTTAAAAACTTGGTGAAAGTGCTGAAAAGATGTCAAGAGGTGAACCTTGTGCTTAATTGGGAAAAATGTCATTTTATGGTAGAAGAAGGTATTGTGTTGGGTCATGTTGTTTCTTGTAGGGGCATTGAGGTTGATCGTGCCAAAATTGAGGTCATTGAGCGCCTCCCTCCCCCCACTAATGTGAAGGGGGTAAGGAGCTTTCTTGGACACGCGGGTTTTTACCGCCGGTTCATAAAAGATTTTTCTAAAATCGCTAAGCCGCTCACTCGATTGTTGGTAAAAGATGCCCCTTTTGTGTTTACTAACGATTGTTTGCTAGCTTTTGATAGGTTGAAGGAAGCTTTGATCACGGCTCCTATCATTCAACCACCGAATTGGGAGCTCCCTTTTGAGCTCATGTGTGATGCTTCGGATTATGCCGTTGGAGCCGTCCTTGGGCAAAGAAAGGACAAGAAGCTTCATGCCATCTACTACACTAGCAAAACATTAGATGAAGCACAAAGGAACTACACAACAACCGAGAAAGAGTTTCTAGCCATTGTCCATGCTATTGAGAAGTTTAGATCTTATTTGGTGGGTTCCAAAGTCATAGTCTTCACCGACCATTCGGCTTTGAAGTACCTATTGTCCAAGAAAGATGCCAAGCCAAGGTTGATAAGGTGGGTCTTGCTCTTACAAGACTATGATATTGAGATTCGGGACAAGAAGGGTGCCGAAAATGTAGTAGCCGATCATCTTTCACGGCTACCGGTCTTTGATGAAGAACTTGGGGGTTTGCCAATTGATGATTCATTCCCGGATGATCAATTGTTTGCAATCATTCAAGCTCCGGCTCCTTGGTTTGCGGATATCGCAAACTATTTGTCTTGCTCTATACTCCCTCCCGACCTCACCTATCAACAAAAGAGGAAGTTCTTACATGATGTTCATCAATATTTTTGGGATGACCCCTTGCTCTTCAAACAAGGTGTTGATGGCCTTTTTAGAAGGTGTGTCCCCGATGATGAGATTCATGATGTTATTGCTATGTGTCACTCCTCACCTTGTGGAGGGCATATGAGTAGTAACAAGACATTGGCGAAAATTTTGCAATGTGGATTCTTTTGGCCCTCAATGTTCAAAGATGTTTGGGGGTTCGTTAAAGCTTGTGACCGGTGTCAAAGAACCGGTAATTTGACAAAGAGAAGTGAAATGCCATTGAACAATATTCTTGAGTTGGAAATTTTTGATGTATGGGGAATTGACTTTATGGGACCTTTCCCTTCTTCTTTTGGGAATAAATACATTTTAGTGGCCGTTGATTATGTGTCAAAGTGGGTGGAAGCGGTTGCATCTCCTACAAATGATGCTAAGGTAGTGGTCAAGTTGTTCAAAAAAGTCATTTTCCCAAGGTTTGGAGTGCCCCGCGCCGTCATAAGTGATGGGGGATCGCATTTTGCAAAGCGGTCTTTCAAGGCTCTTCTTGAAAAGTACGGTGTTAGGCACAAGGTGTCATTGGCTTACCACCCTCAAACAAGTGGTCAAGCCGAGATTTCAAATAGGGAGATCAAAGTGATCTTAGAGAAGACGGTAGATAGGTCAAGGAAGGATTGGTCATCAAAATTGGATGATGCTTTATGGGCCTACCGCACCGCCTTCAAAACTCCCATTGGCACCACCCCTTACAAGCTTGTCTATGGGAAGTCTTGCCATTTACCGGTGGAACTTGAACATCGTGCTCATTGGGCTATCAAAACCTTAAATTTTGATATCCAAGCCGCGGGTGAAAAAAGGATGCTCGACCTTCATGCCTTGGAAGAATTGAGGTTAGATGCATATAAGAGTGCAAAGATTTACAAGGAGAAAACCAAAGCATGGCATGACAAGCACATCAACAAAAGAGAGTTCAAGGAGGGTGACAAGGTCTTGTTGTTTAACTCCCGGTTGAAGTTGTTTCCGGGTAAGTTAAAATCAAGATGGAGTGGCCCTTTTACCGTCACAAAGGTTTTCCCCTATGGTGCCATTGAGATTTCCAATGAGAGAGGAGAACCATTCAAGGTTAATGGCCAAAGGTTGAAGGCATACTTTGATGGTTTTGTTCAAGAAGAAACAAAGGTAATTCATTTGGATGAATTTGATGTCCCTCATGGTTGATTTTGAAATATGGTCAAGCTAGTGACAATAAAAGAGCGCTTCCGGGAGGCAACCCGCGCATTTTTGAGAAAAATTGATGAATGAGAGAAGTAAGAAATAAATTAATGGGATTTGTTATGACGCATATTCACCAATTATGAACTCATAACAATATCCCTATTATTTTCTCTTCAAAAAAAAAAAAAAAAAAAAAAAAAAAAAAAAAAAAAAAAAAAAAAAAAAAAAAAAATCGTGAAGTGCAGGTCTGGAAGACTGCACGGGCGTGCGGAAGTTGGCACGTCCGTGCAGAACTGGAAAAATCGAGGAAAGTTTCTGCCTCCCTTTGCACGGACGTGCAGAATTTGGCACGTCCGTGCTTAGTCTTGCACGTCCGTGCCTGTTTCTGCACGTCCGTGCACGTCGAGGAAGAGGCATTTACGTGCAGTTTTGCACGGCTCAAAACAAAAAAAAAAAAAAAAAAAATCACTCTCTCTCCTCTCGCCTCTCTCTCTCTCTAACTCTTCTTCTTCCTCCCTTCAAACCTTCTCTAATCTCCTCAAAACTCCATCAAATCTTCAAATATTTCCACAAAAATTGAAAATCCTTCACTTTCTAACAACAACAACAACAAATTACTAACCTTTTCTACCTAAAACTCCCACAAATTCATCAAAACCCCATAAACCCTAACTTAAAAATCAAATTGGGGGTTTCTTGAATCTTCAAATTTTGGGCAAATTGGGTGTTCTAGGAGCTTCAATCAACAACAAGGAACGTTAGTGGAGTTCATTTGCGGGTTTTACACCCACGATTCATTGGGTATAATCTCTCCAACTCTCACTCTTTACTACTTGTTCTTAGTTGATTTTAGTTGATGTTTTTTGTTGTTTTTGGTTGAAATTGTTGATTTGGTGTGTTGATTTGTGATTTTGAGCAAAAAAAAAAAAAAAAAAAAAAAAAAAAAAAAAAAAAAAAAAATTTTGTTGATTGGTTTTGGTTGTTCTTGTTTGGTGGTTGAGACTAATTGACCTTGTTGGTATTAATTGTTGTGGACTATTGTTTGGTTGATTTTAGGAGGTGTGACTTAGAGCCTTGGTTGTGTAAGTTGTGATTATTGTGTGCTTTGTGGACTTTGTTTGGATAATTTAATCAATCATGTCTAGGAGAAACCCTACCCGAAACACCTCAACTAGGCAACCTAGGCAACCTAGGCAATTAGAAGTTGGACAACCTAGCAATGTCCCACCCATGACAACTTCCCTTGGAATCCATTACCAAAAAAATGAACACCGCATTAAACATGAGTCAATAGTAACTAGGAAGTTAAAACCAACTAAGTTCTATGACGAAGGAATTGCGGAAAGATTAGGGGTTGAGAACGATGTGAAACAAATTTTCTACTCTACCGGTATCCCTTATTGGCTTGAAATGCATGCATTAACTTATAAAAGGCTCACCGTAGAATTTCTCTCATCCCTATACGTTCATCGGGATAACAACAATGCACCTAGGTACATGACCTTCCAGCTTATGGACCATGAGCACCGCATGACAATAGAACAAGTAAACCGTTGCTTTAGGTGGCCCGTAGGAAAAAGGTTTGGCCCTAAAGACAAGCCATCTAGGAATTACCAAGCCGGTAGTTTTTGGAGAAAAATTACCGGACTTTTTGTAAGAGACCCTAGATCGGACAAGGCCACAGCCATCATTCACCCCGCCTTTAGACTCGCCCATAGGCTCATTGCTAACACTATCTTCGCTAGAGGAGATAGCGCGGGAGTTGTGTCTAATCGCGAGTTGCTTTTTCTATGGCATCTTTGCGAGGGGGATGATAGACTAGACCTTGGCGCATGGTTGGTTGATCACTTAGAGGACGTGGCCAAGGGGAAGGGAGGGATAGCTATAGGAGGCATGATTACTTTTATTGCTACTTTTCTTGAGGTTGATTTTTCAGGTCTTGAGGCTCTCCCAGGTTCAACAAGGATCGATTTAGCCACAATCAAAAACATGCAATGGGTGGAGCAGGGTAGAGGAAACACACTCATTTGGTACGTGAGTGGTGCCCGATACGCCGACCTCCCAAATCCAATGAACACCGTCATCTACGACGCATCCAACTGGATCTTTGAGTCGGATTACAATTGGCAACCGGGTGGAGTAGATGACGAGGAGGAAGAAGAGGAAGGGGAGGAGCAACCTCAAGCCCAACATCATCAAGAACACCCCCATCAACCACATGGACAACATCAAGAGGAGCAACCACATCCTCACCATTTCCAAGGAGAGCAATCCTTCCAAGGGGCTTTCCAACAACAACAAGGATTCCAATTTGGAGAACCGGAAGTTGGTACAAGCTCGTTCTCCTACGAGCAATATTTCCACCAAATGAACACCAACTTCCAAATGATGAACACAAACTTTCAAAATCTCCAAACCGAGTTCGGGGAGGTGAGGAGGTCGAATGAAACAATGACTACGGCCTTCACCCAAATGAGGGAGAGTTTTGAAGGTCTTCGTGGGGACCTCGGAGAGTTCCGGAACGCCTATCGGCAATTCTACCCGGGAGGCTCAAGCCCCCACGATCCCAACCAATGAGGTACTCCTTCTTTGCCCCTCCTTATGATTTTCATGCTTAACATTGGGGACAATGTTAGTGATAGCTTGGGGGGGGGTTGTGATTTGGATATCTTGTGAGTTGGTTGTGCTCATTGGAACTTGTTGTGTTGGTTGTGATTTGGTTGTGTTGTTTTTGTTTGATTTGTTCCCTTGCTTGTTTCCCGTTAATCCAAACCCAAAAATCCAATCTTCCCATAAATCCAAATTTTTCTTCTCCTTTTTTTTAGTTTAATTTAGTTTCTATCTTCTCCTCTTTTAGTTTAATTTAACTCTTACTCTAATTTTGTATATATGCTAAAAAATAATAATAAATAAATAAATAAATAAATAAAAAAAATGATGAAAAAGAAAAAAAATGCCCAAGAATGATTCCTATATGACGATACCTATGTGAATTACTTGCTTGATCGTTGAGTGATGAGTAAGATTTCCTTAAAAGAAAGTGTATGCAAGGGTTCGGTACATTTAGGAGTTTATTAAACTTGATTGCTTAGGTGCATGCTTGTAATTAAGTCGATGAATGTTCAATTGCACGGTTAGTTCATGAACTTGTCTAAGCACACTTGAAGTAGGATATGTTTCAGTTGGTTTGCGGTCCCTTGTGCCCTTGATTTGCCTCCACTCTTCCCAAAGCGAAGCTTCACTTGAGATTTAGTAGGTTATTGCTTGTTAAATAAGTGGTAAAATAAACCACTCTTTTATCCTCTAGTAATTATTAATTAAAAAAAAAAAAAAAAAAAAAAAAAAAAAAAAAAAAAAAAAATGCCGCTCAACAGTCAAAAAAGGCGGAGCAATAAATAAAGTTCAAAATTCAAGAACTTTATCAAAAAAAACCATAAAAATTCTTTTTCTTTTGAGGTCAATTTGTGGACGCCTCCCACATTATGTATATATTTTAGTTCATCTTGTAAAAATCTCATAGTGGAGTTTAGTGGAAGGAGTTTGTTGGTGTATCTTGGGAGGTGGACTTGTACTCCACTATTTTATAACCGAAAATAAAAATGTGCCACGACTTGGGAGTGACTAAGTGTGTTCTAATGAACTAGTAAAAAGTTTAAGTTAGCGTCCCTTTGCAATCTTGTTTAGTTGCTTCTTGGTCTCTAACTCATGTGTACACTAGTATGATTTGATTTCCGCAAATTGCTCTCTTTTCTTGCTTGTGTTCACATCCCGATAGGTTGACTTGGGCTAAAAACTTTTGTTTTCTTTGGAAGCATGTTTTGATTGTAAATAGATATTTTGGTTGTTGGAGTTGTGGGTGTTTCTCTTTGGAAACCCTCACGAGAGATGAACTCGTCCTATTAGGCGACTTATAGGTTTAAACGGCTTCTCACTTTTGCTAAAAGTGATTGTTTGGATTAGTGTGCTTTTGCTTCCCGATTTTGGCATAGTCCTTGCTCTCACTCTTCGCTACAATTTAGTCCCTCTCCTATTTATTATTGTTAGTTTGCTCGAGGACGAGCAAGAGCTTAGCTTGGGGGGATTTGATAACTTGTTATCAAACATGATTTTAGGGTACTTTTAGGGCTTGTTTCCGTGTCTTTATCCACTTACTTGCTCTATCTTACCTTATTTTTATGTAATTTTGTGTATTACGTGCTTCACGAGGTGTTCGTGTTTTTGATGCACTTTTCAGGTGAAAATGACGATGATCCGAGCACCTTTGGTGATGGAGCGACGAGTGCAAGGCAAGGGGAGCATCATGCGGGACCCACGAGGCAAGGAGGAAGCGTTTTGGAGTCGTTAGAGCCCCGAGGGAGGGCTGCACGGTCGTGCATGCCTTAGCACGGCCGTGCAGCACGGCCAAAACTGAAGGAGAGTTTCTGCCCCAGACAGCACAGACGTGCAGCATTCTGCACGGTCGTGCATAGTTTGGCACGGACGTGCAGATGTTGCACGGCCGTGCAGACTGGCCTGAGTCTGAAATCGAGCTACTGCCACCCTCTGCACGGACGTGCAGAATTTGGCACGTCCGTGCAGAGTCAGTTTTGCGACTTCTCTTGTTTTCTCCGTCCTTTCTTTTTGGGGGTCCTTTAAATAGCCCCTTTGGACGTTTTTGAAGGGGGTGGCCATTATTATTCCAGAAATCTATTTCTCTTAGTTGGTAGCTCAAAAATACTCCAAAAAAACACTAGCTTGTAATTGTAGATTTTAGTTATTTGCTTGGAAATTTCAATCCAAATCTTTGTAGAACAAGTTCCACCATTGTTATTCAAGTTGAAGCTTCTAGTAACCATTTCTTACTCTTTCTCTTCCCTCTTTCTTGCTTTAATACTTATTATTCTTCATTGTTAATTGTTATTTGCATGCTTAGATTGTTAATTTCTACTTAATTCCTAGTTTTAATTTGGTCATGAATTACTTGAAACACTTAATTGCTTTAATCTCCATGGATTGTGAGTAGTCTAATTTCTGGGGTTTGGGTGAACCCTCAATGTAGTCACCAATAGCTTGTTGCATGTATTAATTTGGTAATTGTGGGATGTTAATTAGTTGAGTTTAAGTGAATTAATTGTTAATTCTTGTAATTGGCCATTGCTTGAATTATTTATCTAGCTTTTTCAACGAAGGATCGAGAGATGAACTTGAGAGGGCTCCTTATGCTTAATTGACTTGATTTGCCATGAGAATAGGAACTTCTAGTCAAGGGAATTGTATGTTACCGTGATAATGCTTTAACACTTGTTTCTTGCCCATAATCACGAGAGTAGGTTATGTTCTTGATGTCAAGTAATCCCTCTAGCTTGAGAGAGTAGTAGGGTGCCTTAGGTAACTTCCCCTAATTTATCTCCCATTTTACCATTGCTATGTATGCTAATCGTTATTTGTGATGAAGTTGAGCGGTGTAACCCATATCCTAGATCTTCTTAATATCGTTAATCACCTCTTAGAATTAATTGATTTGAATTAGATCGGTGTGACATAATACCAATTCCAAAAACCCGACTTAATCTAGCTTGTTTAAACACTAACATTTGGTGGTTGATTCAACGCCTCTCATGGGTTCGACCCTTTCTTGCCCTTGCTACTAGTTTAGCAGGATCGAGTTAGGTCTATTATTTGATAGGTTGGCGACGCTCTATCAATGGCGAGAATTGAAGATCTAGGGTTTTATAATCTCTTCAATAATCTGGAGGACCACATGAGCATTTTCACTCAAACGACTACGCATCTATGGATTTCAAGCCGACACAGTGCGAACTCACACATTGTATTGCTTCAGATAAAGTTTTTTTATTAACGCGATTGTTAATCAAAACTACGATGCATTTAGTTTTGATGTGTGTACATGTGTTGGAATTCTTGTTTTCTTAGGAATGATATGTAAATGTCGTTTGACCATATTTCATTAATGAAATTCTTTTTTCTTCTTGTAAAAAAAAATGAGAAGGACCTTATAACGAGAAGGATGAAAAGTAATTTGATGTGTTAAAAAAATGATCTAATGACCCTCATTACATGCTTTATTGATGGAAAAATTATAAAAAACGCAATAATAGTAAAAAAAAAAAAACAACTTTTCCGTAGTTCCTTTTCTATTTTCCATGTTCTTATTACTATTTTTCCTCCATATTCAACCCTCTTTCCACTTTTTTTACTTAGTTTTCAAATAAATATTCAATCTAAAAACATTATTAAAGTAACAAAAGTGTTAGATAATAGGTTATTATTATCTTGTTAATATTCTGTAAAGATAAATCTTGTGTAATTAGGTTTCTCATGACTAGATTGTAAATCCTATATATATTGAATTAATGAGAATGAAGGCCTCCGATAAGGAGAATTACACTATTCTACATGGTATCAGATTCCTACTAGGGTTTTTTTTTTCTTTCTTTTTCTCTCACAAAACCCTAAACGATCCTAGAGGCCACCACCAGCCGTCCACCACCACCCTCTCTTCATCACAACCGCTTCTCTTCTCTCCCATGGCAAGTGATGATACCCCTCCACCACCTCCTCCTCCTTCCCCATCCAACAACTTCCATCCGGCTTATGCCGCCACCTGCATCAAAAACCTTATGACTGTCGTCCTAGATCAACAGGAAGCGCACTATACTACGTGGTCTGAACTCTTCCAAATTCAAGCATGTGCCTTCAACTTGCTTGATCATATTGATGATGAGGTTTCTCGTCCGTCGGACATTGATGATGCAACATGGAAGCGGTTAGATGCCATCGTGAAGAATTGGCTTTATGCATCCATATCCAAGGACCTTATTCACACCATCATGAAACCGGGTGCTACGGCACTTGAATTATGGAACCGTCTCAAGGAAATTTTTCATGATAACAAGCACACACGAGCAGTGTATTTGGAGGAACAGTTTAGCAACACAAAGCTGGAGAATTTTGCTAATATGTCCGATTAATGTATGCACCTTAAGATTCTTGCCAATCAATTGCAAAACGTTGACAATCCGGTTTCCGATCGCAAGATGGTCCTTCAATTGGTTGCGGGTCTTCCAGAGGGAAGTACGACACCGTCGCTGCATTAATTTCCCAAACCGAGCCTACACCCAACTTTCACAAGGCTCGTTCCATGTTTATTTTGGAAGAGACAAGGAAGAACAAGCAAGAAGAAAATGGTCAACAAGCTCTCATTGCCCACAATTCCCAACCTTCAACCACCACACCACCGACGCAGCAACAGCAGACCGGCGAACAGCAGCGGACTGGCCGTGGCAGAGGTCGAGGCAGCAATAACAGCAAATCCGGCAGCAAGGGTCGTGGAAAGGGGCGTGGGAACAACAATAATCAGCAGGCTCAAAGCAATACTGGGCCGCAATATACGGATCAACAACAAGCCCCTCAGATAACTCTCATTTTTGCTATTCTTGTGCTTGGGTAAACATGTAAGGCTACCTTTTAAGCCATCTGCTTCAGTTAAATTTTCACCGTTTGATATTATTCATGCGTATTTATGGACATCACCTATTTCTACAGTTTCGAGCATATGTTAAAACTCAATTTGAAAAGGACATAAAAACATTTCAATGTGACAATTGTCGTGAATTCGACAAATCCCCTTTTCATAAATTTTGTGCGGATAATGGCATGTTTTTCCGTTTCTCTTGCCCAAACACTTCTTCTCAAAATGGCAAAGCCGAACGAATTACTCGCACCATTAGTAACATGTCTCGTACAATTCGGGATCAACGTACCAAACACATTGAGATGGACATACATTTTGTATGCAACAAGATCGCCCTGGGTGAGATCAAGGTCTTACATGTTCCGTCATCATACCAGTACGCAGACATTTTCACAACAGGTTTACCTCGCCAATTATTTTTAGATTTCAGAGACAGTCTCAGCATTCGACTTCCTCCCGCTTCGACTGCGAGGGTGTGTTAGATAATAGGTTATTATTATCTTGTTAATATTCTGTAAAGATATATCTTATGTAATTTGGTTTCTCATGTCTAGGTTGTAAATCCAATATATATTGAATTAATGAGAAGGCCTCCAATAAGGAGAATTACACTATTCTACAAAAAGGTGAGATCATCTCTTCTCTAAATTGTATACATGTCGAGCTGTGGTGAAAAATAAGTAGACTTTATATGTCCAATAAGTGCTCATTATCCTTATTATTTATTGCAACTTGGACTAAGTAACGAATTAAAACAAAAAAAAAAAGTCAAAGTAATTACCAATTTATTTATTTGTGGTACTATATATCATCATTGTAGCGACATTTTATGTCAACAAAATGAAACCAAACACATTTTATTTTTTGGTATAATAATATATACAGACTAGATCAAGAGTATATCCATAATAAAAATGTATAATATATATTCTATAGAAATAAGTGAATGAAATAAAATAAAGAAATATGTATAACACATAGTGGCGACATAGTATGAACTTTTCGTTGAGTACTAATGAGAAAAAAATAAAAAATTATAATAATAGAAAGTTCCTATAAATAGCAAGAAACATATCTAGGAAACTCACAAAAACAAGAATTCTCTCTTTGTATTGTATTGTATTGTATTGGAGTACATACATCACAAAAAAACAGGTTTTGATAACATAATCAAAGTTAGTTACCAAAAATGGAGAACAAGGCATACTCGAAAAGAATCATGCTAGCTACCCTTGCCACTTTCGCATTAGGTATTTCATTCTTCACTTCATTCATTCAATATGTAGTAATTTGCATGTGTTAAGTTATTTGTATGATGACTACTAATTCTTTTAATGTTATTAGTGATGATGCTGCAAATTCATACGGGAGAAGGCGCGTGTCCAGCAGCATATGATGATTTATGTACCACTCCTAACGAATTATGTTGCTCAACCAATCCAAACTTGCATTGCGTTCAAGTTGCAACCAATGTGTACAAATGTAAAGATGATACCACATGTGAGGATCACCACGACCACGAGTGTTATCCAGGGTTTTTCGATTGCTGCACTGGCTTAAATTGTGTCGAACTTGCATCTGGTAAAAAATGCAAAGAGGGCACTTGTGAAGATCACGTTGGACATGAATGTACCCCTGGTGTTTTTGAATGCTGCCCTGGCACTGGCCTAGATTGCACTCAAGTTTCATTTTCACCCGAAGTTTACCAATGCCTGTAAATGCCATCGTATGTATATGATCATACACAATATATATGATCATATGTTTACTAACTCTACAACAAGCTGAGGCCGGGTGTAGAGCTCATTATTATCGTGTGCTATGTGTACCTTCCGTTACACATTCTGTTTTAATTTCCTTAATTATTGGTTGTTGTTTGAGATTGACTTTTCCTTTTATTTTTCTTGTTTCCTGTCTTTTGGTTCACATGTTAAATATAAATATGGCCTGATTGGGATTGTTTCCTGTCTAGCCACGAGACTACGACCTTTTTGGCCTTTAACTTTTTTTTCCAAGTGTCGAGCCACGTTGGCAAAAAAGTAGATATTATTATGGCGCATATAAATGATATGATGCCATTTGGATAGATTTTTTTTTTTGACAAAAATGTTGTATAGAATTTTATTATCGATATACTTCTGATATTTCATATATATATAATTAATCATAACTTTTTAATAAATATCGATAACTTGGTTCGAATTTCATCATAATATGCGTTTTAAAAAGTACTTTAAAATAAGATCCATTTATGATATATTTAATTTATTAGAAAAATAATAGAAAATTAGTAAAAATAAATTTTAATCTATAAATATAAATTAAGTTTAATAAAAATATATAATAAGACATTTATTTATTAATTAAAATACAAAAAGTAAACTATCATATAAATATAAGTGACATGAAATATATGATCGTATTTAACATTTAAAGACAAAAAGTTAACCCTAATAAAACAACTATAACACCACTGCTACTGCTGCTCATAGTACCACTACTACATAGACCTTGCAAATGGGTTATTCGGGTCGGGTCTGGGTCGGGTCACTTTCGGGTCGGGTCATTTCGGATCAACTAACATTCGGGTCGGGTCGATTCGGGTTTCGGTTCAACTTCGGGTCAAGTATCGAGTCGAGTTCGGGTCGGGTCAATTTGGGGTCGGGTATGTTCGGGTCGAGTCAATTTCGGGTCAAGTATGTTCGGGTTAGTCAAAATGTGGTCGGGTCATATTCGGGTTGTTTCATTTGTGGATCAAGCTCAAATAATAATTTTATGCAGTATATTTCAGTTTATAAGCTTAGCTAAGGTTGAAGATGAATAAATTGAGTTATATTTGGCACAAGACATTTTTTGTTCAATTAAAAGGTGACTTTAGTTCGGGATATTTCGAGTATTGGTCTGTTCAGGTCATTATCAAGTTTGTTCGGGTCAATTTCGGGTATTGGGTTTGTTCGGGTCAAACACTTCTGGTCAATTTCGGGTTGGGTCAAATTTGGGTCGGGTCACTTTGGGTGTCGGGTCGGCTCAATTCGGGTTTCGGGTCAGTGTTTTTGGGTCAATTTCGGGTCATCGGGTCTGGGTCAGGATTGTCAGGTTACTACTGCTGCTCATAGTCGTCGTTGTCATGATGGTGGCCACTGGTGCGGCAGCCACCCAGAGTTCGGATAATAGGCGGTTGCTAGGTAACATTGGCAAATATTCGTTTGATTGCGGTGCTTCAGGAGAAACTTGTGATGCTGGTACTTGTTGCTAGAACTCCTGCAGTGAGCGGTTTGGTGGTATATGCCAATTAGATCAAACCATGATCTATGACTATCGCGTATAAATCAATAAATGTTGTATGTAGTCATCTAATAGGCTGCTACAAAGTAGCTACTTCAATTCTACTTTAAAATTATTGTATTGTGATGATACTCTTTGTTCATTTGTTGTACTGTTCGCATGATTTAATCAAGTGTGTGTGACAATCCCATAAAAATATCAATGGAGCTATACTCCCTCCGAATTTTTTAAGGTGTTACAATCGCACATAATATTAGATGCCCTTGACTCTCTCAAGAGGTGCGTTTGTAGCTCTTACCTCGCTGCATAAATTTTTCTATGGTATATCGGTACATAAGTTGTCGCTAATTTCTTTCTCGGGTTCATTAGGAAGTTTTAGAATAGAGTAAAATAAAAACTAAATGTTGTGAGTTGTTACCATATGCTTAATTTAACAATGAAAGAGAAGGGGAATTAGGGGTTTATAAGGGGGCCATGGTCCATGGAGAAATTGGGTGGAAAACGAGAAATAAATGATTGAAAATGGGTCATTAAACATCTCTTAGTCAATGCAATAATTTGGGCAAAAGGTAGCTTTTTACAACATTAATCGGAAAATCATAAGATAGTTTATTACAACATTCATTGTTTAAAAGGTAGATTCTTACAACATTTTTTTAATGAGGTAGTTTTTCACAAAAAATGACTTTTATAATTAAGGTAGTTTTTCACAAAAATTCCTAAAATAAAGTGGTGTTGGTTATAATAGCTGTGGAATAATCGATAAAATTGTGTGGAAATAATGTTCATAGGGCCAATATATATTTTTTCCATGGGCCTCTAAAATCTCTTATATAGCCCTTAACATTATTTACAATGCTCATCTTAAATAAAGGTGTGTCAAATTAATCAAAGGTACGATGCCCCAAAATAATTTCCAAGCATTAACTAAAATTTTAGGCACAATAAAGTGAGTACATATTGCTTTAAAAAAAAGTGGGTATATATTAACATTAATAGGTTAATCTAGTGCGATGCAAGGTTAGAATTAATATTTCTTGTACTGCCTCCGTTTTTAGTAGCAACTTTGAAATATTTTAAATCTCACAAATAATACCCTAAAGTTGCAACTAAAAGTTAACGGAGGTACTATATTCTGTTGCAATACATTGTACATGAAGATTTGAATTAGATATAAATAAAAATTACCTTTAAGGAAAATAAAAATAATAAAACCACGATCATTCATTAAACAAATTAGGTATGTAAAACTATAATTTTGTAGAGAAACTTGGTAAACTGAATTTTAAAAGACACTAATGCATTGAAGTCAAAAGTGTAGATTAAAAATAAAAATTAAAATAAAAAAATCACTAATAATTGATGACATCACACATAGAATTGGAGGTAAGATTTTTAATGTGAGAGTATTGTATAAAGGATAGTTTAAAGATTGATGATGTCAGCAATATTTTATTTTAATAATGGAGTAGTTAAAAGATTAGTTTATTACTCCTTACTTTTTTGGAAAAATTGCTTCCATTAATCTGAACTTTGCCTCCTCCGCCGAAATTAATCCCAACTTTCGTTTATTATCTGTCACTCCCAACTTTAGGGGGTATTCATTTCTATTGCACCCAATTTACCTGAAACCGGTTTATCAGGTTAACATTTGTGAATTGAATTTTTTTTTGCACACGTGTCATTATGTAATTGGTTGGAAAAAAAAAATAAAAAAAAATAATAAAAACAAAAAAAAAATTAATTTCCTAAAACTAATCCAGCACCAGCCCCACCTCCACCACCACACCTAGGGATGGCAATTTAATCCGAGTTCGATTCGAATCCGATCCAATCCGAAGAAAAAAAATCCGATTCGAATCCGTTTAAAATTAGTCCGAATCCGAATTCGATAAAATAGATCTGAATCCGAATAGGAGGCGGATCGGACTTGGACCCTACGCAAAGTCCGATGGAGTCCGAATCCGAGACTATGAGCATATGCTTTATAACTTGGGACAATTGTTTGCTTGTTTGTAGCAAAATTTTGTTATGTAACTTAGTACATTATTTAAATATGTTATAATTATACTTACCATGTATGACAATACAAGCAATATAGGTATATGACATTACAAAATAAAAAAATTAATTGGATCATTTCGGAGGTCCGTATAAACGGACCAGATTCGGATCCGAAAATTACGAGTCGGATCGGATTCGGACTCGGACTTTTCGGATTTAGCCAAATCCGACCCGAATCCGATCCGTTGCCATTCCTAACCACACCACCACCACCAGCGCACACTCTCCCCTCACGCAGCCCAGCAGCCAGCCAAATCGACCACTACAATGGCCGAAAATGGCCAGCCACCACACCTACACGACTGTTTCCCCACCATAAAACAACCCCCTCCCCAAAATCGACCACCAAAATTGGGCACAAATGGCCGAAATCAGTCGATGTTGGGGTTAAATGGTTGATTTCATCCCTTTATCGGCCAATTTCGGCCGTTGGTGGCTGATTTCGTCGCCGTTTTTGTAGTGTTTCGAATGTTAGGGTTAAGGGTTAGGATTTGGGGGATTTTGGGTAGAAGCAGGCTGTTGCTGCCCTTGCTGGTGGTCGTGGTTGCAACGGGATGTTGGTGGAGTTGAAGGGAAAAGGAAGCAGGGAGGTTGGTGAAGTGTGTGAAGTGCGCTGGGGGAAAGGGAAGTAGGAAGGTGGGCTGGGAGGTGGTTCCCGGGAACGAGGGAAGAAGGAGTGCTGGGCGATGGTTTCCGGGAACGAGGGAGGGGTTTTCGGGGGTAGGGGAGGGGTTTTCGGGGACAGGGAAGGGGTGGGTTTCGAGGTAGGGGGAAGGCTGGGCGGTGGTTTCCGGCAGCAAGGGAGGGGTTTTTCGGGGGTGGGGGTGATTTTCCGCTGGGTGGGGGTGGGGGTGTGGTGGCAGCCGCTGGGCGTGGGTGGTTTGTAGGGTTTTTTTTAATTTTTTTTTGTTTTTTTTTTCAAAAAAAAAAATTAAGCCAATCATACGCTGACACGTGTCTAGTTAACCTGCTACATCAGGTTAGATGACCTGTTGGGTGCAACAAAAATTAATACCCCCTAAAGTTGGGAGTGATAGATAATAAACGAAAGTTGGGATTATTTTCGGCGAATGAGGCAAAGTTCAGATTAATGGGAGCAATTTTTCCTACTTTTTTTTATTTACATCACTTTCCTTTTATGGGTGTTTTTTTAAATGCATTATTTCTATATTTGGTAACTTAAAACTATATTTTATCATTTCTTTCTCTTACTTTAATCCCCACTCAAATTATTTTATCATTTCTCTCTTTCATGGTCCCCGCCTAAATAATAAAAATATCTATCATTTTTCACTTAATTTCTCTTTTATGGTCTCCATCTTACTTTTGCTATAATAATTCATTCACCCACTTACAATATTATACGGAGTATTCCCTCAAAAAAAAATTATACGGAGTATTATTCGCTTAAAACTCTGTGCAATCCCAAATGAATGAATGATGCAAATAAAAAAAAATAAAAAAATAAATAAAATAAAAACACAGAGGGAGTACTATACACCTAAGTTACTTGGGATCAATAAAAGCAAACACCCTATAAAGTTCGGATTATTACATAACAATCCAAAATTGGGATTACTAAAAGCAAATGACTCAAACTTGGGAATTTAAACCATTTTTTTCCTTTAATTTATTTAAAATTAATGACGATTTCTTAATGGAAATTTTATTTATAATAAATTAAAGCTAATCATAACCTGGACTAAACTGCTACAATAAAGCAACATATTAGGGTCAAATGAGAAGGACCTTATGAATCATAATAGTTGAGTTTCCTCTGATTATTCTCCTTGGAAAGGTTTTATTTAAACCCTCTAGGGTTTCTCCGTTGTAATAAGTGTTTTCCTAACCTCCATTACTAGGTTTTTTCAATTTTTTTTGAAAGTTTTTCTCTTCTCTTCTCCCTGCTGTTTAATTTTCTCCATCACTACCATCTCTTTCATCTTGGTCTCTATTGTTAGTCTTTGTAAGGGCTTTCACTGGTGCATTTACTGGTGGTAAGCCCCAAACCTTTTAATTACTTTCATTAAATAGATCTTAACCTTAATATGATTATTTTTCTCTGAAGTTTTTTTTTTCTTTTTATATTTGTATGGCGAGAATTGAAGATCTAGGGTTTTATAATCTCTTCAATAATCTGGAGGACCACATGAGCATTTTCACTCAAACGACTACGCATCTATGGATTTCAAGCCGACACAGTGCGAACTCACACATTGTATTGCTTCAGATAAAGTTTTTTTATTAACGCGATTGTTAATCAAAACTACGATGCATTTAGTTTTGATGTGTGTACATGTGTTGGAATTCTTGTTTTCTTAGGAATGATATGTAAATGTCGTTTGACCATATTTCATTAATGAAATTCTTTTTTCTTCTTGTAAAAAAAAATGAGAAGGACCTTATAACGAGAAGGATGAAAAGTAATTTGATGTGTTAAAAAAATGATCTAATGACCCTCATTACATGCTTTATTGATGGAAAAATTATAAAAAACGCAATAATAGTAAAAAAAAAAAAACAACTTTTCCGTAGTTCCTTTTCTATTTTCCATGTTCTTATTACTATTTTTCCTCCATATTCAACCCTCTTTCCACTTTTTTTACTTAGTTTTCAAATAAATATTCAATCTAAAAACATTATTAAAGTAACAAAAGTGTTAGATAATAGGTTATTATTATCTTGTTAATATTCTGTAAAGATAAATCTTGTGTAAT
The DNA here is from genome assembly GCF_948465745.1 of Chenopodium album. Taxonomy (NCBI): domain Eukaryota; kingdom Viridiplantae; phylum Streptophyta; class Magnoliopsida; order Caryophyllales; family Amaranthaceae; genus Chenopodium; species Chenopodium album. Next base: position 26,484,982 of record NC_137860.1, on the reverse strand, counting down.
TAGGTTTCTCATGACTAGATTGTAAATCCTATATATATTGAATTAATGAGAATGAAGGCCTCCGATAAGGAGAATTACACTATTCTACATGGTATCAGATTCCTACTAGGGTTTTTTTTTCTTTCTTTTTCTCTCACAAAACCCTAAACGATCCTAGAGGCCACCACCAGCCGTCCACCACCACCCTCTCTTCATCACAACCGCTTCTCTTCTCTCCCATGGCAAGTGATGATACCCCTCCACCACCTCCTCCTCCTTCCCCATCCAACAACTTCCATCCGGCTTATGCCGCCACCTGCATCAAAAACCTTATGACTGTCGTCCTAGATCAACAGGAAGCCCACTATACTACGTGGTCTGAACTCTTCCAAATTCAAGCATGTGCCTTCAACTTGCTTGATCATATTGATGATGAGGTTTCTCGTCCGTCGGACATTGATGATGCAACATGGAAGCGGTTAGATGCCATCGTGAAGAATTGGCTTTATGCATCCATATCCAAGGACCTTATTCACACCATCATGAAACCGGGTGCTACGGCACTTGAATTATGGAACCGTCTCAAGGAAATTTTTCATGATAACAAGCACACACGAGCAGTGTATTTGGAGGAACAGTTTAGCAACACAAAGCTGGAGAATTTTGCTAATATGTCCGATTAATGTATGCACCTTAAGATTCTTGCCAATCAATTGCAAAACGTTGACAATCCGGTTTCCGATCGCAAGATGGTCCTTCAATTGGTTGCGGGTCTTCCAGAGGGAAGTACGACACCGTCGCTGCATTAATTTCCCAAACCGAGCCTACACCCAACTTTCACAAGGCTCGTTCCATGTTTATTTTGGAAGAGACAAGGAAGAACAAGCAAGAAGAAAATGGTCAACAAGCTCTCATTGCCCACAATTCCCAACCTTCAACCACCACACCACCGACGCAGCAACAGCAGACCGGCGAACAGCAGCGGACTGGCCGTGGCAGAGGTCGAGGCAGCAATAACAGCAAATCCGGCAGCAAGGGTCGTGGAAAGGGGCGTGGGAACAACAATAATCAGCAGGCTCAAAGCAATACTGGGCCGCAATATACGGATCAACAACAAGCCCCTCAGATAACTCTCATTTTTGCTATTCTTGTGCTTGGGTAAACATGTAAGGCTACCTTTTAAGCCATCTGCTTCAGTTAAATTTTCACCGTTTGATATTATTCATGCGTATTTATGGACATCACCTATTTCTACAGTTTCGAGCATATGTTAAAACTCAATTTGAAAAGGACATAAAAACATTTCAATGTGACAATTGTCGTGAATTCGACAAATCCCCTTTTCATAAATTTTGTGCGGATAATGGCATGTTTTTCCGTTTCTCTTGCCCAAACACTTCTTCTCAAAATGGCAAAGCCGAACGAATTACTCGCACCATTAGTAACATGTCTCGTACAATTCGGGATCAACGTACCAAACACATTGAGATGGACATACATTTTGTATGCAACAAGATCGCCCTGGGTGAGATCAAGGTCTTACATGTTCCGTCATCATACCAGTACGCAGACATTTTCACAACAGGTTTACCTCGCCAATTATTTTTAGATTTCAGAGACAGTCTCAGCATTCGACTTCCTCCCGCTTCGACTGCGAGGGTGTGTTAGATAATAGGTTATTATTATCTTGTTAATATTCTGTAAAGATATATCTTATGTAATTTGGTTTCTCATGTCTAGGTTGTAAATCCAATATATATTGAATTAATGAGAAGGCCTCCAATAAGGAGAATTACACTATTCTACAAAAAGGTGAGATCATCTCTTCTCTAAATTGTATACATGTCGAGCTGTGGTGAAAAATAAGTAGACTTTATATGTCCAATAAGTGCTCATTATCCTTATTATTTATTGCAACTTGGACTAAGTAACGAATTAAAACAAAAAAAAAAAGTCAAAGTAATTACCAATTTATTTATTTGTGGTACTATATATCATCATTGTAGCGACATTTTATGTCAACAAAATGAAACCAAACACATTTTATTTTTTGGTATAATAATATATACAGACTAGATCAAGAGTATATCCATAATAAAAATGTATAATATATATTCTATAGAAATAAGTGAATGAAATAAAATAAAGAAATATGTATAACACATAGTGGCGACATAGTATGAACTTTTCGTTGAGTACTAATGAGAAAAAAATAAAAAATTATAATAATAGAAAGTTCCTATAAATAGCAAGAAACATATCTAGGAAACTCACAAAAACAAGAATTCTCTCTTTGTATTGTATTGTATTGTATTGGAGTACATACATCACAAAAAAACAGGTTTTGATAACATAATCAAAGTTAGTTACCAAAAATGGAGAACAAGGCATACTCGAAAAGAATCATGCTAGCTACCCTTGCCACTTTCGCATTAGGTATTTCATTCTTCACTTCATTCATTCAATATGTAGTAATTTGCATGTGTTAAGTTATTTGTATGATGACTACTAATTCTTTTAATGTTATTAGTGATGATGCTGCAAATTCATACGGGAGAAGGCGCGTGTCCAGCAGCATATGATGATTTATGTACCACTCCTAACGAATTATGTTGCTCAACCAATCCAAACTTGCATTGCGTTCAAGTTGCAACCAATGTGTACAAATGTAAAGATGATACCACATGTGAGGATCACCACGACCACGAGTGTTATCCAGGGTTTTTCGATTGCTGCACTGGCTTAAATTGTGTCGAACTTGCATCTGGTAAAAAATGCAAAGAGGGCACTTGTGAAGATCACGTTGGACATGAATGTACCCCTGGTGTTTTTGAATGCTGCCCTGGCACTGGCCTAGATTGCACTCAAGTTTCATTTTCACCCGAAGTTTACCAATGCCTGTAAATGCCATCGTATGTATATGATCATACACAATATATATGATCATATGTTTACTAACTCTACAACAAGCTGAGGCCGGGTGTAGAGCTCATTATTATCGTGTGCTATGTGTACCTTCCGTTACACATTCTGTTTTAATTTCCTTAATTATTGGTTGTTGTTTGAGATTGACTTTTCCTTTTATTTTTCTTGTTTCCTGTCTTTTGGTTCACATGTTAAATATAAATATGGCCTGATTGGGATTGTTTCCTGTCTAGCCACGAGACTACGACCTTTTTGGCCTTTAACTTTTTTTTCCAAGTGTCGAGCCACGTTGGCAAAAAAGTAGATATTATTATGGCGCATATAAATGATATGATGCCATTTGGATAGATTTTTTTTTTTGACAAAAATGTTGTATAGAATTTTATTATCGATATACTTCTGATATTTCATATATATATAATTAATCATAACTTTTTAATAAATATCGATAACTTGGTTCGAATTTCATCATAATATGCGTTTTAAAAAGTACTTTAAAATAAGATCCATTTATGATATATTTAATTTATTAGAAAAATAATAGAAAATTAGTAAAAATAAATTTTAATCTATAAATATAAATTAAGTTTAATAAAAATATATAATAAGACATTTATTTATTAATTAAAATACAAAAAGTAAACTATCATATAAATATAAGTGACATGAAATATATGATCGTATTTAACATTTAAAGACAAAAAGTTAACCCTAATAAAACAACTATAACACCACTGCTACTGCTGCTCATAGTACAACTACTACATAGACCTTGCAAATGGGTTATTCGGGTCGGGTCTGGGTCGGGTCACTTTCGGGTCGGGTCATTTCGGATCAACTAACATTCGGGTCGGGTCGATTCGGGTTTCGGTTCAACTTCGGGTCAAGTATCGAGTCGAGTTCGGGTCGGGTCAATTTGGGGTCGGGTATGTTCGGGTCGAGTCAATTTCGGGTCAAGTATGTTCGGGTTAGTCAAAATGTGGTCGGGTCATATTCGGGTTGTTTCATTTGTGGATCAAGCTCAAATAATAATTTTATGCAGTATATTTCAGTTTATAAGCTTAGCTAAGGTTGAAGATGAATAAATTGAGTTATATTTGGCACAAGACATTTTTTGTTCAATTAAAAGGTGACTTTAGTTCGGGATATTTCGAGTATTGGTCTGTTCAGGTCATTATCAAGTTTGTTCGGGTCAATTTCGGGTATTGGGTTTGTTCGGGTCAAACACTTCTGGTCAATTTCGGGTTGGGTCAAATTTGGGTCGGGTCACTTTGGGTGTCGGGTCGGCTCAATTCGGGTTTCGGGTCAGTGTTTTTGGGTCAATTTCGGGTCATCGGGTCTGGGTCAGGATTGTCAGGTTACTACTGCTGCTCATAGTCGTCGTTGTCATGATGGTGGCCACTGGTGCGGCAGCCACCCAGAGTTCGGATAATAGGCGGTTGCTAGGTAACATTGGCAAATATTCGTTTGATTGCGGTGCTTCAGGAGAAACTTGTGATGCTGGTACTTGTTGCTAGAACTCCTGCAGTGAGCGGTTTGGTGGTATATGCCAATTAGATCAAACCATGATCTATGACTATCGCGTATAAATCAATAAATGTTGTATGTAGTCATCTAATAGGCTGCTACAAAGTAGCTACTTCAATTCTACTTTAAAATTATTGTATTGTGATGATACTCTTTGTTCATTTGTTGTACTGTTCGCATGATTTAATCAAGTGTGTGTGACAATCCCATAAAAATATCAATGGAGCTATACTCCCTCCGAATTTTTTAAGGTGTTACAATCGCACATAATATTAGATGCCCTTGACTCTCTCAAGAGGTGCGTTTGTAGCTCTTACCTCGCTGCATAAATTTTTCTATGGTATATCGGTACATAAGTTGTCGCTAATTTCTTTCTCGGGTTCATTAGGAAGTTTTAGAATAGAGTAAAATAAAAACTAAATGTTGTGAGTTGTTACCATATGCTTAATTTAACAATGAAAGAGAAGGGGAATTAGGGGTTTATAAGGGGGCCATGGTCCATGGAGAAATTGGGTGGAAAACGAGAAATAAATGATTGAAAATGGGTCATTAAACATCTCTTAGTCAATGCAATAATTTGGGCAAAAGGTAGCTTTTTACAACATTAATCGGAAAATCATAAGATAGTTTATTACAACATTCATTGTTTAAAAGGTAGATTCTTACAACATTTTTTTAATGAGGTAGTTTTTCACAAAAAATGACTTTTATAATTAAGGTAGTTTTTCACAAAAATTCCTAAAATAAAGTGGTGTTGGTTATAATAGCTGTGGAATAATCGATAAAATTGTGTGGAAATAATGTTCATAGGGCCAATATATATTTTTTCCATGGGCCTCTAAAATCTCTTATATAGCCCTTAACATTATTTACAATGCTCATCTTAAATAAAGGTGTGTCAAATTAATCAAAGGTACGATGCCCCAAAATAATTTCCAAGCATTAACTAAAATTTTAGGCACAATAAAGTGAGTACATATTGCTTTAAAAAAAAGTGGGTATATATTAACATTAATAGGTTAATCTAGTGCGATGCAAGGTTAGAATTAATATTTCTTGTACTGCCTCCGTTTTTAGTAGCAACTTTGAAATATTTTAAATCTCACAAATAATACCCTAAAGTTGCAACTAAAAGTTAACGGAGGTACTATATTCTGTTGCAATACATTGTACATGAAGATTTGAATTAGATATAAATAAAAATTACCTTTAAGGAAAATAAAAATAATAAAACCACGATCATTCATTAAACAAATTAGGTATGTAAAACTATAATTTTGTAGAGAAACTTGGTAAACTGAATTTTAAAAGACACTAATGCATTGAAGTCAAAAGTGTAGATTAAAAATAAAAATTAAAATAAAAAAATCACTAATAATTGATGACATCACACATAGAATTGGAGGTAAGATTTTTAATGTGAGAGTATTGTATAAAGGATAGTTTAAAGATTGATGATGTCAGCAATATTTTATTTTAATAATGGAGTAGTTAAAAGATTAGTTTATTACTCCTTACTTTTTTGGAAAAATTGCTTCCATTAATCTGAACTTTGCCTCCTCCGCCGAAATTAATCCCAACTTTCGTTTATTATCTGTCACTCCCAACTTTAGGGGGTATTCATTTCTATTGCACCCAATTTACCTGAAACCGGTTTATCAGGTTAACATTTGTGAATTGAATTTTTTTTTGCACACGTGTCATTATGTAATTGGTTGGAAAAAAAAAATAAAAAAAAATAATAAAAACAAAAAAAAAATTAATTTCCTAAAACTAATCCAGCACCAGCCCCACCTCCACCACCACACCTAGGGATGGCAATTTAATCCGAGTTCGATTCGAATCCGATCCAATCCGAAGAAAAAAAATCCGATTCGAATCCGTTTAAAATTAGTCCGAATCCGAATTCGATAAAATAGATCTGAATCCGAATAGGAGGCGGATCGGACTTGGACCCTACGCAAAGTCCGATGGAGTCCGAATCCGAGACTATGAGCATATGCTTTATAACTTGGGACAATTGTTTGCTTGTTTGTAGCAAAATTTTGTTATGTAACTTAGTACATTATTTAAATATGTTATAATTATACTTACCATGTATGACAATACAAGAAATATAGGTATATGACATTACAAAATAAAAAAATTAATTGGATCATTTCGGAGGTCCGTATAAACGGACCAGATTCGGATCCGAAAATTACGAGTCGGATCGGATTCGGACTCGGACTTTTCGGATTTAGCCAAATCCGACCCGAATCCGATCCGTTGCCATTCCTAACCACACCACCACCACCAGCGCACACTCTCCCCTCACGCAGCCCAGCAGCCAGCCAAATCGACCACTACAATGGCCGAAAATGGCCAGCCACCACACCTACACGACTGTTTCCCCACCATAAAACAACCCCCTCCCCAAAATCGACCACCAAAATTGGGCACAAATGGCCGAAATCAGTCGATGTTGGGGTTAAATGGTTGATTTCATCCCTTTATCGGCCAATTTCGGCCGTTGGTGGCTGATTTCGTCGCCGTTTTTGTAGTGTTTCGAATGTTAGGGTTAAGGGTTAGGATTTGGGGGATTTTGGGTAGAAGCAGGCTGTTGCTGCCCTTGCTGGTGGTCGTGCAGTGGTTGCAACGGGATGTTGGTGGAGTTGAAGGGAAAAGGAAGCAGGGAGGTTGGTGAAGTGTGTGAAGTGCGCTGGGGGAAAGGGAAGTAGGAAGGTGGGCTGGGAGGTGGTTCCCGGGAACGAGGGAAGAAGGAGTGCTGGGCGATGGTTTCCGGGAACGAGGGAGGGGTTTTCGGGGGTAGGGGAGGGGTTTTCGGGGACAGGGAAGGGGTGGGTTTCGAGGTAGGGGGAAGGCTGGGCGGTGGTTTCCGGCAGCAAGGGAGGGGTTTTTCGGGGGTGGGGGTGATTTTCCGCTGGGTGGGGGTGGGGGTGTGGTGGCAGCCGCTGGGCGTGGGTGGTTTGTAGGGTTTTTTTTAATTTTTTTTTGTTTTTTTTTTCAAAAAAAAAAATTAAGCCAATCATACGCTGACACGTGTCTAGTTAACCTGCTACATCAGGTTAGATGACCTGTTGGGTGCAACAAAAATTAATACCCCCTAAAGTTGGGAGTGATAGATAATAAACGAAAGTTGGGATTATTTTCGGCGAATGAGGCAAAGTTCAGATTAATGGGAGCAATTTTTCCTACTTTTTTTTATTTACATCACTTTCCTTTTATGGGTGTTTTTTTAAATGCATTATTTCTATATTTGGTAACTTAAAACTATATTTTATCATTTCTTTCTCTTACTTTAATCCCCACTCAAATTATTTTATCATTTCTCTCTTTCATGGTCCCCGCCTAAATAATAAAAATATCTATCATTTTTCACTTAATTTCTCTTTTATGGTCTCCATCTTACTTTTGCTATAATAATTCATTCACCCACTTACAATATTATACGGAGTATTCCCTCAAAAAAAAATTATACGGAGTATTATTCGCTTAAAACTCTGTGCAATCCCAAATGAATGAATGATGCAAATAAAAAAAAATAAAAAAATAAATAAAATAAAAACACAGAGGGAGTACTATACACCTAAGTTACTTGGGATCAATAAAAGCAAACACCCTATAAAGTTCGGATTATTACATAACAATCCAAAATTGGGATTACTAAAAGCAAATGACTCAAACTTGGGAATTTAAACCATTTTTTTCCTTTAATTTATTTAAAATTAATGACGATTTCTTAATGGAAATTTTATTTATAATAAATTAAAGCTAATCATAACCTGGACTAAACTGCTACAATAAAGCAACATATTAGGGTCAAATGAGAAGGACCTTATGAATCATAATAGTTGAGTTTCCTCTGATTATTCTCCTTGGAAAGGTTTTATTTAAACCCTCTAGGGTTTCTCCGTTGTAATAAGTGTTTTCCTAACCTCCATTACTAGGTTTTTTCAATTTTTTTTGAAAGTTTTTCTCTTCTCTTCTCCCTGCTGTTTAATTTTCTCCATCACTACCATCTCTTTCATCTTGGTCTCTATTGTTAGTCTTTGTAAGGGCTTTCACTGGTGCATTTACTGGTGGTAAGCCCCAAACCTTTTAATTACTTTCATTAAATAGATCTTAACCTTAATATGATTATTTTTCTCTGAAGTTTTTTTTTTCTTTTTATATTTGTATGGCGAGAATTGAAGATCTAGGGTTTTATAATCTCTTCAATAATCTGGAGGACCACATGAGCATTTTCACTCAAACGACTACGCATCTATGGATTTCAAGCCGACACAGTGCGAACTCACACATTGTATTGCTTCAGATAAAGTTTTTTTATTAACGCGATTGTTAATCAAAACTACGATGCATTTAGTTTTGATGTGTGTACATGTGTTGGAATTCTTGTTTTCTTAGGAATGATATGTAAATGTCGTTTGACCATATTTCATTAATGAAATTCTTTTTTCTTCTTGTAAAAAAAAATGAGAAGGACCTTATAACGAGAAGGATGAAAAGTAATTTGATGTGTTAAAAAAATGATCTAATGACCCTCATTACATGCTTTATTGATGGAAAAATTATAAAAAACGCAATAATAGTAAAAAAAAAAAAACAACTTTTCCGTAGTTCCTTTTCTATTTTCCATGTTCTTATTACTATTTTTCCTCCATATTCAACCCTCTTTCCACTTTTTTTACTTAGTTTTCAAATAAATATTCAATCTAAAAACATTATTAAAGTAACAAAAGTGTTAGATAATAGGTTATTATTATCTTGTTAATATTCTGTAAAGATAAATCTTGTGTAATTAGGTTTCTCATGACTAGATTGTAAATCCTATATATATTGAATTAATGAGAATGAAGGCCTCCGATAAGGAGAATTACACTATTCTACATGGTATCAGATTCCTACTAGGGTTTTTTTTTTCTTTCTTTTTCTCTCACAAAACCCTAAACGATCCTAGAGGCCACCACCAGCCGTCCACCACCACCCTCTCTTCATCACAACCGCTTCTCTTCTCTCCCATGGCAAGTGATGATACCCCTCCACCACCTCCTCCTCCTTCCCCATCCAACAACTTCCATCCGGCTTATGCCGCCACCTGCATCAAAAACCTTATGACTGTCGTCCTAGATCAACAGGAAGCCCACTATACTACGTGGTCTGAACTCTTCCAAATTCAAGCATGTGCCTTCAACTTGCTTGATCATATTGATGATGAGGTTTCTCGTCCGTCGGACATTGATGATGCAACATGGAAGCGGTTAGATGCCATCGTGAAGAATTGGCTTTATGCATCCATATCCAAGGACCTTATTCACACCATCATGAAACCGGGTGCTACGGCACTTGAATTATGGAACCGTCTCAAGGAAATTTTTCATGATAACAAGCACACACGAGCAGTGTATTTGGAGGAACAGTTTAGCAACACAAAGCTGGAGAATTTTGCTAATATGTCCGATTAATGTATGCACCTTAAGATTCTTGCCAATCAATTGCAAAACGTTGACAATCCGGTTTCCGATCGCAAGATGGTCCTTCAATTGGTTGCGGGTCTTCCAGAGGGAAGTACGACACCGTCGCTGCATTAATTTCCCAAACCGAGCCTACACCCAACTTTCACAAGGCTCGTTCCATGTTTATTTTGGAAGAGACAAGGAAGAACAAGCAAGAAGAAAATGGTCAACAAGCTCTCATTGCCCACAATTCCCAACCTTCAACCACCACACCACCGACGCAGCAACAGCAGACCGGCGAACAGCAGCGGACTGGCCGTGGCAGAGGTCGAGGCAGCAATAACAGCAAATCCGGCAGCAAGGGTCGTGGAAAGGGGCGTGGGAACAACAATAATCAGCAGGCTCAAAGCAATACTGGGCCGCAATATACGGATCAACAACAAGCCCCTCAGATAACTCTCATTTTTGCTATTCTTGTGCTTGGGTAAACATGTAAGGCTACCTTTTAAGCCATCTGCTTCAGTTAAATTTTCACCGTTTGATATTATTCATGCGTATTTATGGACATCACCTATTTCTACAGTTTCGAGCATATGTTAAAACTCAATTTGAAAAGGACATAAAAACATTTCAATGTGACAATTGTCGTGAATTCGACAAATCCCCTTTTCATAAATTTTGTGCGGATAATGGCATGTTTTTCCGTTTCTCTTGCCCAAACACTTCTTCTCAAAATGGCAAAGCCGAACGAATTACTCGCACCATTAGTAACATGTCTCGTACAATTCGGGATCAACGTACCAAACACATTGAGATGGACATACATTTTGTATGCAACAAGATCGCCCTGGGTGAGATCAAGGTCTTACATGTTCCGTCATCATACCAGTACGCAGACATTTTCACAACAGGTTTACCTCGCCAATTATTTTTAGATTTCAGAGACAGTCTCAGCATTCGACTTCCTCCCGCTTCGACTGCGAGGGTGTGTTAGATAATAGGTTATTATTATCTTGTTAATATTCTGTAAAGATATATCTTATGTAATTTGGTTTCTCATGTCTAGGTTGTAAATCCAATATATATTGAATTAATGAGAAGGCCTCCAATAAGGAGAATTACACTATTCTACAAAAAGGTGAGATCATCTCTTCTCTAAATTGTATACATGTCGAGCTGTGGTGAAAAATAAGTAGACTTTATATGTCCAATAAGTGCTCATTATCCTTATTATTTATTGCAACTTGGACTAAGTAACGAATTAAAACAAAAAAAAAAAGTCAAAGTAATTACCAATTTATTTATTTGTGGTACTATATATCATCATTGTAGCGACATTTTATGTCAACAAAATGAAACCAAACACATTTTATTTTTTGGTATAATAATATATACAGACTAGATCAAGAGTATATCCATAATAAAAATGTATAATATATATTCTATAGAAATAAGTGAATGAAATAAAATAAAGAAATATGTATAACACATAGTGGCGACATAGTATGAACTTTTCGTTGAGTACTAATGAGAAAAAAATAAAAAATTATAATAATAGAAAGTTCCTATAAATAGCAAGAAACATATCTAGGAAACTCACAAAAACAAGAATTCTCTCTTTGTATTGTATTGTATTGTATTGGAGTACATACATCACAAAAAAACAGGTTTTGATAACATAATCAAAGTTAGTTACCAAAAATGGAGAACAAGGCATACTCGAAAAGAATCATGCTAGCTACCCTTGCCACTTTCGCATTAGGTATTTCATTCTTCACTTCATTCATTCAATATGTAGTAATTTGCATGTGTTAAGTTATTTGTATGATGACTACTAATTCTTTTAATGTTATTAGTGATGATGCTGCAAATTCATACGGGAGAAGGCGCGTGTCCAGCAGCATATGATGATTTATGTACCACTCCTAACGAATTATGTTGCTCAACCAATCCAAACTTGCATTGCGTTCAAGTTGCAACCAATGTGTACAAATGTAAAGATGATACCACATGTGAGGATCACCACGACCACGAGTGTTATCCAGGGTTTTTCGATTGCTGCACTGGCTTAAATTGTGTCGAACTTGCATCTGGTAAAAAATGCAAAGAGGGCACTTGTGAAGATCACGTTGGACATGAATGTACCCCTGGTGTTTTTGAATGCTGCCCTGGCACTGGCCTAGATTGCACTCAAGTTTCATTTTCACCCGAAGTTTACCAATGCCTGTAAATGCCATCGTATGTATATGATCATACACAATATATATGATCATATGTTTACTAACTCTACAACAAGCTGAGGCCGGGTGTAGAGCTCATTATTATCGTGTGCTATGTGTACCTTCCGTTACACATTCTGTTTTAATTTCCTTAATTATTGGTTGTTGTTTGAGATTGACTTTTCCTTTTATTTTTCTTGTTTCCTGTCTTTTGGTTCACATGTTAAATATAAATATGGCCTGATTGGGATTGTTTCCTGTCTAGCCACGAGACTACGACCTTTTTGGCCTTTAACTTTTTTTTCCAAGTGTCGAGCCACGTTGGCAAAAAAGTAGATATTATTATGGCGCATATAAATGATATGATGCCATTTGGATAGATTTTTTTTTTTGACAAAAATGTTGTATAGAATTTTATTATCGATATACTTCTGATATTTCATATATATATAATTAATCATAACTTTTTAATAAATATCGATAACTTGGTTCGAATTTCATCATAATATGCGTTTTAAAAAGTACTTTAAAATAAGATCCATTTATGATATATTTAATTTATTAGAAAAATAATAGAAAATTAGTAAAAATAAATTTTAATCTATAAATATAAATTAAGTTTAATAAAAATATATAATAAGACATTTATTTATTAATTAAAATACAAAAAGTAAACTATCATATAAATATAAGTGACATGAAATATATGATCGTATTTAACATTTAAAGACAAAAAGTTAACCCTAATAAAACAACTATAACACCACTGCTACTGCTGCTCATAGTACCACTACTACATAGACCTTGCAAATGGGTTATTCGGGTCGGGTCTGGGTCGGGTCACTTTCGGGTCGGGTCATTTCGGATCAACTAACATTCGGGTCGGGTCGATTCGGGTTTCGGTTCAACTTCGGGTCAAGTATCGAGTCGAGTTCGGGTCGGGTCAATTTGGGGTCGGGTATGTTCGGGTCGAGTCAATTTCGGGTCAAGTATGTTCGGGTTAGTCAAAATGTGGTCGGGTCATATTCGGGTTGTTTCATTTGTGGATCAAGCTCAAATAATAATTTTATGCAGTATATTTCAGTTTATAAGCTTAGCTAAGGTTGAAGATGAATAAATTGAGTTATATTTGGCACAAGACATTTTTTGTTCAATTAAAAGGTGACTTTAGTTCGGGATATTTCGAGTATTGGTCTGTTCAGGTCATTATCAAGTTTGTTCGGGTCAATTTCGGGTATTGGGTTTGTTCGGGTCAAACACTTCTGGTCAATTTCGGGTTGGGTCAAATTTGGGTCGGGTCACTTTGGGTGTCGGGTCGGCTCAATTCGGGTTTCGGGTCAGTGTTTTTGGGTCAATTTCGGGTCATCGGGTCTGGGTCAGGATTGTCAGGTTACTACTGCTGCTCATAGTCGTCGTTGTCATGATGGTGGCCACTGGTGCGGCAGCCACCCAGAGTTCGGATAATAGGCGGTTGCTAGGTAACATTGGCAAATATTCGTTTGATTGCGGTGCTTCAGGAGAAACTTGTGATGCTGGTACTTGTTGCTAGAACTCCTGCAGTGAGCGGTTTGGTGGTATATGCCAATTAGATCAAACCATGATCTATGACTATCGCGTATAAATCAATAAATGTTGTATGTAGTCATCTAATAGGCTGCTACAAAGTAGCTACTTCAATTCTACTTTAAAATTATTGTATTGTGATGATACTCTTTGTTCATTTGTTGTACTGTTCGCATGATTTAATCAAGTGTGTGTGACAATCCCATAAAAATATCAATGGAGCTATACTCCCTCCGAATTTTTTAAGGTGTTACAATCGCACATAATATTAGATGCCCTTGACTCTCTCAAGAGGTGCGTTTGTAGCTCTTACCTCGCTGCATAAATTTTTCTATGGTATATCGGTACATAAGTTGTCGCTAATTTCTTTCTCGGGTTCATTAGGAAGTTTTAGAATAGAGTAAAATAAAAACTAAATGTTGTGAGTTGTTACCATATGCTTAATTTAACAATGAAAGAGAAGGGGAATTAGGGGTTTATAAGGGGGCCATGGTCCATGGAGAAATTGGGTGGAAAACGAGAAATAAATGATTGAAAATGGGTCATTAAACATCTCTTAGTCAATGCAATAATTTGGGCAAAAGGTAGCTTTTTACAACATTAATCGGAAAATCATAAGATAGTTTATTACAACATTCATTGTTTAAAAGGTAGATTCTTACAACATTTTTTTAATGAGGTAGTTTTTCACAAAAAATGACTTTTATAATTAAGGTAGTTTTTCACAAAAATTCCTAAAATAAAGTGGTGTTGGTTATAATAGCTGTGGAATAATCGATAAAATTGTGTGGAAATAATGTTCATAGGGCCAATATATATTTTTTCCATGGGCCTCTAAAATCTCTTATATAGCCCTTAACATTATTTACAATGCTCATCTTAAATAAAGGTGTGTCAAATTAATCAAAGGTACGATGCCCCAAAATAATTTCCAAGCATTAACTAAAATTTTAGGCACAATAAAGTGAGTACATATTGCTTTAAAAAAAAGTGGGTATATATTAACATTAATAGGTTAATCTAGTGCGATGCAAGGTTAGAATTAATATTTCTTGTACTGCCTCCGTTTTTAGTAGCAACTTTGAAATATTTTAAATCTCACAAATAATACCCTAAAGTTGCAACTAAAAGTTAACGGAGGTACTATATTCTGTTGCAATACATTGTACATGAAGATTTGAATTAGATATAAATAAAAATTACCTTTAAGGAAAATAAAAATAATAAAACCACGATCATTCATTAAACAAATTAGGTATGTAAAACTATAATTTTGTAGAGAAACTTGGTAAACTGAATTTTAAAAGACACTAATGCATTGAAGTCAAAAGTGTAGATTAAAAATAAAAATTAAAATAAAAAAATCACTAATAATTGATGACATCACACATAGAATTGGAGGTAAGATTTTTAATGTGAGAGTATTGTATAAAGGATAGTTTAAAGATTGATGATGTCAGCAATATTTTATTTTAATAATGGAGTAGTTAAAAGATTAGTTTATTACTCCTTACTTTTTTGGAAAAATTGCTTCCATTAATCTGAACTTTGCCTCCTCCGCCGAAATTAATCCCAACTTTCGTTTATTATCTGTCACTCCCAACTTTAGGGGGTATTCATTTCTATTGCACCCAATTTACCTGAAACCGGTTTATCAGGTTAACATTTGTGAATTGAATTTTTTTTTGCACACGTGTCATTATGTAATTGGTTGGAAAAAAAAAATAAAAAAAAATAATAAAAACAAAAAAAAAATTAATTTCCTAAAACTAATCCAGCACCAGCCCCACCTCCACCACCACACCTAGGGATGGCAATTTAATCCGAGTTCGATTCGAATCCGATCCAATCCGAAGAAAAAAAATCCGATTCGAATCCGTTTAAAATTAGTCCGAATCCGAATTCGATAAAATAGATCTGAATCCGAATAGGAGGCGGATCGGACTTGGACCCTACGCAAAGTCCGATGGAGTCCGAATCCGAGACTATGAGCATATGCTTTATAACTTGGGACAATTGTTTGCTTGTTTGTAGCAAAATTTTGTTATGTAACTTAGTACATTATTTAAATATGTTATAATTATACTTACCATGTATGACAATACAAGCAATATAGGTATATGACATTACAAAATAAAAAAATTAATTGGATCATTTCGGAGGTCCGTATAAACGGACCAGATTCGGATCCGAAAATTACGAGTCGGATCGGATTCGGACTCGGACTTTTCGGATTTAGCCAAATCCGACCCGAATCCGATCCGTTGCCATTCCTAACCACACCACCACCACCAGCGCACACTCTCCCCTCACGCAGCCCAGCAGCCAGCCAAATCGACCACTACAATGGCCGAAAATGGCCAGCCACCACACCTACACGACTGTTTCCCCACCATAAAACAACCCCCTCCCCAAAATCGACCACCAAAATTGGGCACAAATGGCCGAAATCAGTCGATGTTGGGGTTAAATGGTTGATTTCATCCCTTTATCGGCCAATTTCGGCCGTTGGTGGCTGATTTCGTCGCCGTTTTTGTAGTGTTTCGAATGTTAGGGTTAAGGGTTAGGATTTGGGGGATTTTGGGTAGAAGCAGGCTGTTGCTGCCCTTGCTGGTGGTCGTGGTTGCAACGGGATGTTGGTGGAGTTGAAGGGAAAAGGAAGCAGGGAGGTTGGTGAAGTGTGTGAAGTGCGCTGGGGGAAAGGGAAGTAGGAAGGTGGGCTGGGAGGTGGTTCCCGGGAACGAGGGAAGAAGGAGTGCTGGGCGATGGTTTCCGGGAACGAGGGAGGGGTTTTCGGGGGTAGGGGAGGGGTTTTCGGGGACAGGGAAGGGGTGGGTTTCGAGGTAGGGGGAAGGCTGGGCGGTGGTTTCCGGCAGCAAGGGAGGGGTTTTTCGGGGGTGGGGGTGATTTTCCGCTGGGTGGGGGTGGGGGTGTGGTGGCAGCCGCTGGGCGTGGGTGGTTTGTAGGGTTTTTTTTAATTTTTTTTTGTTTTTTTTTTCAAAAAAAAAAATTAAGCCAATCATACGCTGACACGTGTCTAGTTAACCTGCTACATCAGGTTAGATGACCTGTTGGGTGCAACAAAAATTAATACCCCCTAAAGTTGGGAGTGATAGATAATAAACGAAAGTTGGGATTATTTTCGGCGAATGAGGCAAAGTTCAGATTAATGGGAGCAATTTTTCCTACTTTTTTTTATTTACATCACTTTCCTTTTATGGGTGTTTTTTTAAATGCATTATTTCTATATTTGGTAACTTAAAACTATATTTTATCATTTCTTTCTCTTACTTTAATCCCCACTCAAATTATTTTATCATTTCTCTCTTTCATGGTCCCCGCCTAAATAATAAAAATATCTATCATTTTTCACTTAATTTCTCTTTTATGGTCTCCATCTTACTTTTGCTATAATAATTCATTCACCCACTTACAATATTATACGGAGTATTCCCTCAAAAAAAAATTATACGGAGTATTATTCGCTTAAAACTCTGTGCAATCCCAAATGAATGAATGATGCAAATAAAAAAAAATAAAAAAATAAATAAAATAAAAACACAGAGGGAGTACTATACACCTAAGTTACTTGGGATCAATAAAAGCAAACACCCTATAAAGTTCGGATTATTACATAACAATCCAAAATTGGGATTACTAAAAGCAAATGACTCAAACTTGGGAATTTAAACCATTTTTTTCCTTTAATTTATTTAAAATTAATGACGATTTCTTAATGGAAATTTTATTTATAATAAATTAAAGCTAATCATAACCTGGACTAAACTGCTACAATAAAGCAACATATTAGGGTCAAATGAGAAGGACCTTATGAATCATAATAGTTGAGTTTCCTCTGATTATTCTCCTTGGAAAGGTTTTATTTAAACCCTCTAGGGTTTCTCCGTTGTAATAAGTGTTTTCCTAACCTCCATTACTAGGTTTTTTCAATTTTTTTTGAAAGTTTTTCTCTTCTCTTCTCCCTGCTGTTTAATTTTCTCCATCACTACCATCTCTTTCATCTTGGTCTCTATTGTTAGTCTTTGTAAGGGCTTTCACTGGTGCATTTACTGGTGGTAAGCCCCAAACCTTTTAATTACTTTCATTAAATAGATCTTAACCTTAATATGATTATTTTTCTCTGAAGTTTTTTTTTTCTTTTTATATTTGTATGGCGAGAATTGAAGATCTAGGGTTTTATAATCTCTTCAATAATCTGGAGGACCACATGAGCATTTTCACTCAAACGACTACGCATCTATGGATTTCAAGCCGACACAGTGCGAACTCACACATTGTATTGCTTCAGATAAAGTTTTTTTATTAACGCGATTGTTAATCAAAACTACGATGCATTTAGTTTTGATGTGTGTACATGTGTTGGAATTCTTGTTTTCTTAGGAATGATATGTAAATGTCGTTTGACCATATTTCATTAATGAAATTCTTTTTTCTTCTTGTAAAAAAAAATGAGAAGGACCTTATAACGAGAAGGATGAAAAGTAATTTGATGTGTTAAAAAAATGATCTAATGACCCTCATTACATGCTTTATTGATGGAAAAATTATAAAAAACGCAATAATAGTAAAAAAAAAAAAACAACTTTTCCGTAGTTCCTTTTCTATTTTCCATGTTCTTATTACTATTTTTCCTCCATATTCAACCCTCTTTCCACTTTTTTTACTTAGTTTTCAAATAAATATTCAATCTAAAAACATTATTAAAGTAACAAAAGTGTTAGATAATAGGTTATTATTATCTTGTTAATATTCTGTAAAGATAAATCTTGTGTAATTAGGTTTCTCATGACTAGATTGTAAATCCTATATATATTGAATTAATGAGAATGAAGGCCTCCGATAAGGAGAATTACACTATTCTACATGGTATCAGATTCCTACTAGGGTTTTTTTTTCTTTCTTTTTCTCTCACAAAACCCTAAACGATCCTAGAGGCCACCACCAGCCGTCCACCACCACCCTCTCTTCATCACAACCGCTTCTCTTCTCTCCCATGGCAAGTGATGATACCCCTCCACCACCTCCTCCTCCTTCCCCATCCAACAACTTCCATCCGGCTTATGCCGCCACCTGCATCAAAAACCTTATGACTGTCGTCCTAGATCAACAGGAAGCCCACTATACTACGTGGTCTGAACTCTTCCAAATTCAAGCATGTGCCTTCAACTTGCTTGATCATATTGATGATGAGGTTTCTCGTCCGTCGGACATTGATGATGCAACATGGAAGCGGTTAGATGCCATCGTGAAGAATTGGCTTTATGCATCCATATCCAAGGACCTTATTCACACCATCATGAAACCGGGTGCTACGGCACTTGAATTATGGAACCGTCTCAAGGAAATTTTTCATGATAACAAGCACACACGAGCAGTGTATTTGGAGGAACAGTTTAGCAACACAAAGCTGGAGAATTTTGCTAATATGTCCGATTAATGTATGCACCTTAAGATTCTTGCCAATCAATTGCAAAACGTTGACAATCCGGTTTCCGATCGCAAGATGGTCCTTCAATTGGTTGCGGGTCTTCCAGAGGGAAGTACGACACCGTCGCTGCATTAATTTCCCAAACCGAGCCTACACCCAACTTTCACAAGGCTCGTTCCATGTTTATTTTGGAAGAGACAAGGAAGAACAAGCAAGAAGAAAATGGTCAACAAGCTCTCATTGCCCACAATTCCCAACCTTCAACCACCACACCACCGACGCAGCAACAGCAGACCGGCGAACAGCAGCGGACTGGCCGTGGCAGAGGTCGAGGCAGCAATAACAGCAAATCCGGCAGCAAGGGTCGTGGAAAGGGGCGTGGGAACAACAATAATCAGCAGGCTCAAAGCAATACTGGGCCGCAATATACGGATCAACAACAAGCCCCTCAGATAACTCTCATTTTTGCTATTCTTGTGCTTGGGTAAACATGTAAGGCTACCTTTTAAGCCATCTGCTTCAGTTAAATTTTCACCGTTTGATATTATTCATGCGTATTTATGGACATCACCTATTTCTACAGTTTCGAGCATATGTTAAAACTCAATTTGAAAAGGACATAAAAACATTTCAATGTGACAATTGTCGTGAATTCGACAAATCCCCTTTTCATAAATTTTGTGCGGATAATGGCATGTTTTTCCGTTTCTCTTGCCCAAACACTTCTTCTCAAAATGGCAAAGCCGAACGAATTACTCGCACCATTAGTAACATGTCTCGTACAATTCGGGATCAACGTACCAAACACATTGAGATGGACATACATTTTGTATGCAACAAGATCGCCCTGGGTGAGATCAAGGTCTTACATGTTCCGTCATCATACCAGTACGCAGACATTTTCACAACAGGTTTACCTCGCCAATTATTTTTAGATTTCAGAGACAGTCTCAGCATTCGACTTCCTCCCGCTTCGACTGCGAGGGTGTGTTAGATAATAGGTTATTATTATCTTGTTAATATTCTGTAAAGATATATCTTATGTAATTTGGTTTCTCATGTCTAGGTTGTAAATCCAATATATATTGAATTAATGAGAAGGCCTCCAATAAGGAGAATTACACTATTCTACAAAAAGGTGAGATCATCTCTTCTCTAAATTGTATACATGTCGAGCTGTGGTGAAAAATAAGTAGACTTTATATGTCCAATAAGTGCTCATTATCCTTATTATTTATTGCAACTTGGACTAAGTAACGAATTAAAACAAAAAAAAAAAGTCAAAGTAATTACCAATTTATTTATTTGTGGTACTATATATCATCATTGTAGCGACATTTTATGTCAACAAAATGAAACCAAACACATTTTATTTTTTGGTATAATAATATATACAGACTAGATCAAGAGTATATCCATAATAAAAATGTATAATATATATTCTATAGAAATAAGTGAATGAAATAAAATAAAGAAATATGTATAACACATAGTGGCGACATAGTATGAACTTTTCGTTGAGTACTAATGAGAAAAAAATAAAAAATTATAATAATAGAAAGTTCCTATAAATAGCAAGAAACATATCTAGGAAACTCACAAAAACAAGAATTCTCTCTTTGTATTGTATTGTATTGTATTGGAGTACATACATCACAAAAAAACAGGTTTTGATAACATAATCAAAGTTAGTTACCAAAAATGGAGAACAAGGCATACTCGAAAAGAATCATGCTAGCTACCCTTGCCACTTTCGCATTAGGTATTTCATTCTTCACTTCATTCATTCAATATGTAGTAATTTGCATGTGTTAAGTTATTTGTATGATGACTACTAATTCTTTTAATGTTATTAGTGATGATGCTGCAAATTCATACGGGAGAAGGCGCGTGTCCAGCAGCATATGATGATTTATGTACCACTCCTAACGAATTATGTTGCTCAACCAATCCAAACTTGCATTGCGTTCAAGTTGCAACCAATGTGTACAAATGTAAAGATGATACCACATGTGAGGATCACCACGACCACGAGTGTTATCCAGGGTTTTTCGATTGCTGCACTGGCTTAAATTGTGTCGAACTTGCATCTGGTAAAAAATGCAAAGAGGGCACTTGTGAAGATCACGTTGGACATGAATGTACCCCTGGTGTTTTTGAATGCTGCCCTGGCACTGGCCTAGATTGCACTCAAGTTTCATTTTCACCCGAAGTTTACCAATGCCTGTAAATGCCATCGTATGTATATGATCATACACAATATATATGATCATATGTTTACTAACTCTACAACAAGCTGAGGCCGGGTGTAGAGCTCATTATTATCGTGTGCTATGTGTACCTTCCGTTACACATTCTGTTTTAATTTCCTTAATTATTGGTTGTTGTTTGAGATTGACTTTTCCTTTTATTTTTCTTGTTTCCTGTCTTTTGGTTCACATGTTAAATATAAATATGGCCTGATTGGGATTGTTTCCTGTCTAGCCACGAGACTACGACCTTTTTGGCCTTTAACTTTTTTTTCCAAGTGTCGAGCCACGTTGGCAAAAAAGTAGATATTATTATGGCGCATATAAATGATATGATGCCATTTGGATAGATTTTTTTTTTTGACAAAAATGTTGTATAGAATTTTATTATCGATATACTTCTGATATTTCATATATATATAATTAATCATAACTTTTTAATAAATATCGATAACTTGGTTCGAATTTCATCATAATATGCGTTTTAAAAAGTACTTTAAAATAAGATCCATTTATGATATATTTAATTTATTAGAAAAATAATAGAAAATTAGTAAAAATAAATTTTAATCTATAAATATAAATTAAGTTTAATAAAAATATATAATAAGACATTTATTTATTAATTAAAATACAAAAAGTAAACTATCATATAAATATAAGTGACATGAAATATATGATCGTATTTAACATTTAAAGACAAAAAGTTAACCCTAATAAAACAACTATAACACCACTGCTACTGCTGCTCATAGTACAACTACTACATAGACCTTGCAAATGGGTTATTCGGGTCGGGTCTGGGTCGGGTCACTTTCGGGTCGGGTCATTTCGGATCAACTAACATTCGGGTCGGGTCGATTCGGGTTTCGGTTCAACTTCGGGTCAAGTATCGAGTCGAGTTCGGGTCGGGTCAATTTGGGGTCGGGTATGTTCGGGTCGAGTCAATTTCGGGTCAAGTATGTTCGGGTTAGTCAAAATGTGGTCGGGTCATATTCGGGTTGTTTCATTTGTGGATCAAGCTCAAATAATAATTTTATGCAGTATATTTCAGTTTATAAGCTTAGCTAAGGTTGAAGATGAATAAATTGAGTTATATTTGGCACAAGACATTTTTTGTTCAATTAAAAGGTGACTTTAGTTCGGGATATTTCGAGTATTGGTCTGTTCAGGTCATTATCAAGTTTGTTCGGGTCAATTTCGGGTATTGGGTTTGTTCGGGTCAAACACTTCTGGTCAATTTCGGGTTGGGTCAAATTTGGGTCGGGTCACTTTGGGTGTCGGGTCGGCTCAATTCGGGTTTCGGGTCAGTGTTTTTGGGTCAATTTCGGGTCATCGGGTCTGGGTCAGGATTGTCAGGTTACTACTGCTGCTCATAGTCGTCGTTGTCATGATGGTGGCCACTGGTGCGGCAGCCACCCAGAGTTCGGATAATAGGCGGTTGCTAGGTAACATTGGCAAATATTCGTTTGATTGCGGTGCTTCAGGAGAAACTTGTGATGCTGGTACTTGTTGCTAGAACTCCTGCAGTGAGCGGTTTGGTGGTATATGCCAATTAGATCAAACCATGATCTATGACTATCGCGTATAAATCAATAAATGTTGTATGTAGTCATCTAATAGGCTGCTACAAAGTAGCTACTTCAATTCTACTTTAAAATTATTGTATTGTGATGATACTCTTTGTTCATTTGTTGTACTGTTCGCATGATTTAATCAAGTGTGTGTGACAATCCCATAAAAATATCAATGGAGCTATACTCCCTCCGAATTTTTTAAGGTGTTACAATCGCACATAATATTAGATGCCCTTGACTCTCTCAAGAGGTGCGTTTGTAGCTCTTACCTCGCTGCATAAATTTTTCTATGGTATATCGGTACATAAGTTGTCGCTAATTTCTTTCTCGGGTTCATTAGGAAGTTTTAGAATAGAGTAAAATAAAAACTAAATGTTGTGAGTTGTTACCATATGCTTAATTTAACAATGAAAGAGAAGGGGAATTAGGGGTTTATAAGGGGGCCATGGTCCATGGAGAAATTGGGTGGAAAACGAGAAATAAATGATTGAAAATGGGTCATTAAACATCTCTTAGTCAATGCAATAATTTGGGCAAAAGGTAGCTTTTTACAACATTAATCGGAAAATCATAAGATAGTTTATTACAACATTCATTGTTTAAAAGGTAGATTCTTACAACATTTTTTTAATGAGGTAGTTTTTCACAAAAAATGACTTTTATAATTAAGGTAGTTTTTCACAAAAATTCCTAAAATAAAGTGGTGTTGGTTATAATAGCTGTGGAATAATCGATAAAATTGTGTGGAAATAATGTTCATAGGGCCAATATATATTTTTTCCATGGGCCTCTAAAATCTCTTATATAGCCCTTAACATTATTTACAATGCTCATCTTAAATAAAGGTGTGTCAAATTAATCAAAGGTACGATGCCCCAAAATAATTTCCAAGCATTAACTAAAATTTTAGGCACAATAAAGTGAGTACATATTGCTTTAAAAAAAAGTGGGTATATATTAACATTAATAGGTTAATCTAGTGCGATGCAAGGTTAGAATTAATATTTCTTGTACTGCCTCCGTTTTTAGTAGCAACTTTGAAATATTTTAAATCTCACAAATAATACCCTAAAGTTGCAACTAAAAGTTAACGGAGGTACTATATTCTGTTGCAATACATTGTACATGAAGATTTGAATTAGATATAAATAAAAATTACCTTTAAGGAAAATAAAAATAATAAAACCACGATCATTCATTAAACAAATTAGGTATGTAAAACTATAATTTTGTAGAGAAACTTGGTAAACTGAATTTTAAAAGACACTAATGCATTGAAGTCAAAAGTGTAGATTAAAAATAAAAATTAAAATAAAAAAATCACTAATAATTGATGACATCACACATAGAATTGGAGGTAAGATTTTTAATGTGAGAGTATTGTATAAAGGATAGTTTAAAGATTGATGATGTCAGCAATATTTTATTTTAATAATGGAGTAGTTAAAAGATTAGTTTATTACTCCTTACTTTTTTGGAAAAATTGCTTCCATTAATCTGAACTTTGCCTCCTCCGCCGAAATTAATCCCAACTTTCGTTTATTATCTGTCACTCCCAACTTTAGGGGGTATTCATTTCTATTGCACCCAATTTACCTGAAACCGGTTTATCAGGTTAACATTTGTGAATTGAATTTTTTTTTGCACACGTGTCATTATGTAATTGGTTGGAAAAAAAAAATAAAAAAAAATAATAAAAACAAAAAAAAAATTAATTTCCTAAAACTAATCCAGCACCAGCCCCACCTCCACCACCACACCTAGGGATGGCAATTTAATCCGAGTTCGATTCGAATCCGATCCAATCCGAAGAAAAAAAATCCGATTCGAATCCGTTTAAAATTAGTCCGAATCCGAATTCGATAAAATAGATCTGAATCCGAATAGGAGGCGGATCGGACTTGGACCCTACGCAAAGTCCGATGGAGTCCGAATCCGAGACTATGAGCATATGCTTTATAACTTGGGACAATTGTTTGCTTGTTTGTAGCAAAATTTTGTTATGTAACTTAGTACATTATTTAAATATGTTATAATTATACTTACCATGTATGACAATACAAGAAATATAGGTATATGACATTACAAAATAAAAAAATTAATTGGATCATTTCGGAGGTCCGTATAAACGGACCAGATTCGGATCCGAAAATTACGAGTCGGATCGGATTCGGACTCGGACTTTTCGGATTTAGCCAAATCCGACCCGAATCCGATCCGTTGCCATTCCTAACCACACCACCACCACCAGCGCACACTCTCCCCTCACGCAGCCCAGCAGCCAGCCAAATCGACCACTACAATGGCCGAAAATGGCCAGCCACCACACCTACACGACTGTTTCCCCACCATAAAACAACCCCCTCCCCAAAATCGACCACCAAAATTGGGCACAAATGGCCGAAATCAGTCGATGTTGGGGTTAAATGGTTGATTTCATCCCTTTATCGGCCAATTTCGGCCGTTGGTGGCTGATTTCGTCGCCGTTTTTGTAGTGTTTCGAATGTTAGGGTTAAGGGTTAGGATTTGGGGGATTTTGGGTAGAAGCAGGCTGTTGCTGCCCTTGCTGGTGGTCGTGGTTGCAACGGGATGTTGGTGGAGTTGAAGGGAAAAGGAAGCAGGGAGGTTGGTGAAGTGTGTGAAGTGCGCTGGGGGAAAGGGAAGTAGGAAGGTGGGCTGGGAGGTGGTTCCCGGGAACGAGGGAAGAAGGAGTGCTGGGCGATGGTTTCCGGGAACGAGGGAGGGGTTTTCGGGGGTAGGGGAGGGGTTTTCGGGGACAGGGAAGGGGTGGGTTTCGAGGTAGGGGGAAGGCTGGGCGGTGGTTTCCGGCAGCAAGGGAGGGGTTTTTCGGGGGTGGGGGTGATTTTCCGCTGGGTGGGGGTGGGGGTGTGGTGGCAGCCGCTGGGCGTGGGTGGTTTGTAGGGTTTTTTTTAATTTTTTTTTGTTTTTTTTTTCAAAAAAAAAAATTAAGCCAATCATACGCTGACACGTGTCTAGTTAACCTGCTACATCAGGTTAGATGACCTGTTGGGTGCAACAAAAATTAATACCCCCTAAAGTTGGGAGTGATAGATAATAAACGAAAGTTGGGATTATTTTCGGCGAATGAGGCAAAGTTCAGATTAATGGGAGCAATTTTTCCTACTTTTTTTTATTTACATCACTTTCCTTTTATGGGTGTTTTTTTAAATGCATTATTTCTATATTTGGTAACTTAAAACTATATTTTATCATTTCTTTCTCTTACTTTAATCCCCACTCAAATTATTTTATCATTTCTCTCTTTCATGGTCCCCGCCTAAATAATAAAAATATCTATCATTTTTCACTTAATTTCTCTTTTATGGTCTCCATCTTACTTTTGCTATAATAATTCATTCACCCACTTACAATATTATACGGAGTATTCCCTCAAAAAAAAATTATACGGAGTATTATTCGCTTAAAACTCTGTGCAATCCCAAATGAATGAATGATGCAAATAAAAAAAAATAAAAAAATAAATAAAATAAAAACACAGAGGGAGTACTATACACCTAAGTTACTTGGGATCAATAAAAGCAAACACCCTATAAAGTTCGGATTATTACATAACAATCCAAAATTGGGATTACTAAAAGCAAATGACTCAAACTTGGGAATTTAAACCATTTTTTTCCTTTAATTTATTTAAAATTAATGACGATTTCTTAATGGAAATTTTATTTATAATAAATTAAAGCTAATCATAACCTGGACTAAACTGCTACAATAAAGCAACATATTAGGGTCAAATGAGAAGGACCTTATGAATCATAATAGTTGAGTTTCCTCTGATTATTCTCCTTGGAAAGGTTTTATTTAAACCCTCTAGGGTTTCTCCGTTGTAATAAGTGTTTTCCTAACCTCCATTACTAGGTTTTTTCAATTTTTTTTGAAAGTTTTTCTCTTCTCTTCTCCCTGCTGTTTAATTTTCTCCATCACTACCATCTCTTTCATCTTGGTCTCTATTGTTAGTCTTTGTAAGGGCTTTCACTGGTGCATTTACTGGTGGTAAGCCCCAAACCTTTTAATTACTTTCATTAAATAGATCTTAACCTTAATATGATTATTTTTCTCTGAAGTTTTTTTTTTCTTTTTATATTTGTATGGCGAGAATTGAAGATCTAGGGTTTTATAATCTCTTCAATAATCTGGAGGACCACATGAGCATTTTCACTCAAACGACTACGCATCTATGGATTTCAAGCCGACACAGTGCGAACTCACACATTGTATTGCTTCAGATAAAGTTTTTTTATTAACGCGATTGTTAATCAAAACTACGATGCATTTAGTTTTGATGTGTGTACATGTGTTGGAATTCTTGTTTTCTTAGGAATGATATGTAAATGTCGTTTGACCATATTTCATTAATGAAATTCTTTTTTCTTCTTGTAAAAAAAAATGAGAAGGACCTTATAACGAGAAGGATGAAAAGTAATTTGATGTGTTAAAAAAATGATCTAATGACCCTCATTACATGCTTTATTGATGGAAAAATTATAAAAAACGCAATAATAGTAAAAAAAAAAAAACAACTTTTCCGTAGTTCCTTTTCTATTTTCCATGTTCTTATTACTATTTTTCCTCCATATTCAACCCTCTTTCCACTTTTTTTACTTAGTTTTCAAATAAATATTCAATCTAAAAACATTATTAAAGTAACAAAAGTGTTAGATAATAGGTTATTATTATCTTGTTAATATTCTGTAAAGATAAATCTTGTGTAATTAGGTTTCTCATGACTAGATTGTAAATCCTATATATATTGAATTAATGAGAATGAAGGCCTCCGATAAGGAGAATTACACTATTCTACATGGTATCAGATTCCTACTAGGGTTTTTTTTTTCTTTCTTTTTCTCTCACAAAACCCTAAACGATCCTAGAGGCCACCACCAGCCGTCCACCACCACCCTCTCTTCATCACAACCGCTTCTCTTCTCTCCCATGGCAAGTGATGATACCCCTCCACCACCTCCTCCTCCTTCCCCATCCAACAACTTCCATCCGGCTTATGCCGCCACCTGCATCAAAAACCTTATGACTGTCGTCCTAGATCAACAGGAAGCCCACTATACTACGTGGTCTGAACTCTTCCAAATTCAAGCATGTGCCTTCAACTTGCTTGATCATATTGATGATGAGGTTTCTCGTCCGTCGGACATTGATGATGCAACATGGAAGCGGTTAGATGCCATCGTGAAGAATTGGCTTTATGCATCCATATCCAAGGACCTTATTCACACCATCATGAAACCGGGTGCTACGGCACTTGAATTATGGAACCGTCTCAAGGAAATTTTTCATGATAACAAGCACACACGAGCAGTGTATTTGGAGGAACAGTTTAGCAACACAAAGCTGGAGAATTTTGCTAATATGTCCGATTAATGTATGCACCTTAAGATTCTTGCCAATCAATTGCAAAACGTTGACAATCCGGTTTCCGATCGCAAGATGGTCCTTCAATTGGTTGCGGGTCTTCCAGAGGGAAGTACGACACCGTCGCTGCATTAATTTCCCAAACCGAGCCTACACCCAACTTTCACAAGGCTCGTTCCATGTTTATTTTGGAAGAGACAAGGAAGAACAAGCAAGAAGAAAATGGTCAACAAGCTCTCATTGCCCACAATTCCCAACCTTCAACCACCACACCACCGACGCAGCAACAGCAGACCGGCGAACAGCAGCGGACTGGCCGTGGCAGAGGTCGAGGCAGCAATAACAGCAAATCCGGCAGCAAGGGTCGTGGAAAGGGGCGTGGGAACAACAATAATCAGCAGGCTCAAAGCAATACTGGGCCGCAATATACGGATCAACAACAAGCCCCTCAGATAACTCTCATTTTTGCTATTCTTGTGCTTGGGTAAACATGTAAGGCTACCTTTTAAGCCATCTGCTTCAGTTAAATTTTCACCGTTTGATATTATTCATGCGTATTTATGGACATCACCTATTTCTACAGTTTCGAGCATATGTTAAAACTCAATTTGAAAAGGACATAAAAACATTTCAATGTGACAATTGTCGTGAATTCGACAAATCCCCTTTTCATAAATTTTGTGCGGATAATGGCATGTTTTTCCGTTTCTCTTGCCCAAACACTTCTTCTCAAAATGGCAAAGCCGAACGAATTACTCGCACCATTAGTAACATGTCTCGTACAATTCGGGATCAACGTACCAAACACATTGAGATGGACATACATTTTGTATGCAACAAGATCGCCCTGGGTGAGATCAAGGTCTTACATGTTCCGTCATCATACCAGTACGCAGACATTTTCACAACAGGTTTACCTCGCCAATTATTTTTAGATTTCAGAGACAGTCTCAGCATTCGACTTCCTCCCGCTTCGACTGCGAGGGTGTGTTAGATAATAGGTTATTATTATCTTGTTAATATTCTGTAAAGATATATCTTATGTAATTTGGTTTCTCATGTCTAGGTTGTAAATCCAATATATATTGAATTAATGAGAAGGCCTCCAATAAGGAGAATTACACTATTCTACAAAAAGGTGAGATCATCTCTTCTCTAAATTGTATACATGTCGAGCTGTGGTGAAAAATAAGTAGACTTTATATGTCCAATAAGTGCTCATTATCCTTATTATTTATTGCAACTTGGACTAAGTAACGAATTAAAACAAAAAAAAAAAGTCAAAGTAATTACCAATTTATTTATTTGTGGTACTATATATCATCATTGTAGCGACATTTTATGTCAACAAAATGAAACCAAACACATTTTATTTTTTGGTATAATAATATATACAGACTAGATCAAGAGTATATCCATAATAAAAATGTATAATATATATTCTATAGAAATAAGTGAATGAAATAAAATAAAGAAATATGTATAACACATAGTGGCGACATAGTATGAACTTTTCGTTGA
Source organism: Chenopodium album (assembly GCF_948465745.1). NCBI lineage: Eukaryota > Viridiplantae > Streptophyta > Magnoliopsida > Caryophyllales > Amaranthaceae > Chenopodium > Chenopodium album. The sequence continues at coordinate 26,455,108 of NC_137860.1, read as the reverse complement.
GTACTAATGAGAAAAAAATAAAAAATTATAATAATAGAAAGTTCCTATAAATAGCAAGAAACATATCTAGGAAACTCACAAAAACAAGAATTCTCTCTTTGTATTGTATTGTATTGTATTGGAGTACATACATCACAAAAAAACAGGTTTTGATAACATAATCAAAGTTAGTTACCAAAAATGGAGAACAAGGCATACTCGAAAAGAATCATGCTAGCTACCCTTGCCACTTTCGCATTAGGTATTTCATTCTTCACTTCATTCATTCAATATGTAGTAATTTGCATGTGTTAAGTTATTTGTATGATGACTACTAATTCTTTTAATGTTATTAGTGATGATGCTGCAAATTCATACGGGAGAAGGCGCGTGTCCAGCAGCATATGATGATTTATGTACCACTCCTAACGAATTATGTTGCTCAACCAATCCAAACTTGCATTGCGTTCAAGTTGCAACCAATGTGTACAAATGTAAAGATGATACCACATGTGAGGATCACCACGACCACGAGTGTTATCCAGGGTTTTTCGATTGCTGCACTGGCTTAAATTGTGTCGAACTTGCATCTGGTAAAAAATGCAAAGAGGGCACTTGTGAAGATCACGTTGGACATGAATGTACCCCTGGTGTTTTTGAATGCTGCCCTGGCACTGGCCTAGATTGCACTCAAGTTTCATTTTCACCCGAAGTTTACCAATGCCTGTAAATGCCATCGTATGTATATGATCATACACAATATATATGATCATATGTTTACTAACTCTACAACAAGCTGAGGCCGGGTGTAGAGCTCATTATTATCGTGTGCTATGTGTACCTTCCGTTACACATTCTGTTTTAATTTCCTTAATTATTGGTTGTTGTTTGAGATTGACTTTTCCTTTTATTTTTCTTGTTTCCTGTCTTTTGGTTCACATGTTAAATATAAATATGGCCTGATTGGGATTGTATTTTTCATCATTAATGAATTCAAATGTATGAAATAATTTTCAATTTTTTGCATGACTGGATTGGTTTTTTGTACTATGTCACTATAAATACCCAAAAATAATTGAAAGGTAATATACACTACTGCAAAATTAGGAACAACTATCTTCTCGCAATATCGTACCCTAATGGCCTAATCTTTCTAAAACTAAAAAAAAAAAAAAAAAAAAAAAAAATCTTTTCACAAAGGGGTCAAATCAATATCTTTATGAGTCGGTGTAGAGTAAGCAAAGCAATATACAAACTTACAAAGTATATAATTGTTGCTCGTTTTCTTCACGATAGATATGTCGGGATGTAAAAGTCATTCAAGTCTCCGATATATATTGCCTTTAGATCAGCTAAAAGCAAGTGCAAATGTGCAAGTTCCAAGCTCTAAATATATGCAAGTTTTGAACACAAAAAATGCACATTGAGAACAACAAATATGAACGTAAAGTATTGTGTAGAACGGACTCATGTGAGTCCGATCATACAAGCAGAAAAATATCTAATTTCTGACGAAAATTAACTTATTCCTGACTAGAATGATTTTATTCCTGACAAAAAACATCTAATTCCTGACGAAAATTAACTTATTCCTGACTAACAAAATCTTATTTCTGATAGTATTTTTTCGGGTTTTAATTGTTAGAAATTAGACAATATTGATCAGATATTGGACCGTATTGATCAGATATTAGACACATTTTCCTCGTGATGAAGGTGCTGCATCAATGGCGGAGTTTTCCAATGTTATAGACTTATAGGACCTCCAGTTGCATTGTAAATCATACACTTATAGACTTAGTAGCAACACTACTACCACAACGATCAACCAGATTTGTGGCGAAATTGTGAGCACTCACATCCTTACCATCAATGTTCTTCATTAACACTGCTGCCTTAGGTCGGTCATTTTGGTTCAGCGTCTTCTTGTCTTGATATTTTTTCATCTCTTTTAATGTTTCGTTTGTGATGGGAACTCCAAATACGTTTGCCATTCTATGAATCGTAGCAAAAATATTCATAATTTAGGGGGGAGAGGGAGGGTGATGACAGTGGGTAGGTCGGAGATGGCGGCATCATCGCCAGCGTGAAGGAAGGGGTGGCTGATTCTGGGTTGTGTGTGGCCACAAGGGTTGCGGTTTGTGATAAGGGGAGTGCGTTATAAATAATAAATGCATGAAAAACGTACTACCTCCGGTCCAAGTTAGTTGCAACTTTGGAATATTTTATATCTCACAAATAATACCCAAAGTTGCAACTAACTTGGACCGGAGGTAGTACGTTTTTCATCCATTTGATTTAGGTCAGTATTATTGTTTTTTTATAGAACATATCAGTATCATTGTGCAAGTAAATGTTTGTTCCGGGACCAGGAGGCCCAGGACCAGGAGTGCTAGTCTGCTGGGCAGTTTCTTTGTATCCATGAAAACTGAAAAGCCATTGATCTTAGTTTGGCAGAATACTATGTGAACAGTATCATCGGTATTCATCTTTATGCAAATGTGTTAGAAACCAGAACCTCGTAGTAAACTAAAGTTCATAGGATTAACATACAAATGTAAGAGATAGTGCTTATTTTTAAATGTTAGATAAAGATTACACTTTTGGTGGCTTTAGACATTGGAATACAATAGCTAAAAACCACCATTTACAACTCCAATTTCCTTTCAACTAAGCTAATTGCGAGTCACCTAAATGCATCAGGATGCACATTCGAGTCTTCACAAGATGCCTCCTCCAACATTTCCATAAATCCTTTGTGAGAAGTATCCTTTGAGGCAGGGAAATTTAGATCATTTGTTGATGCAGCTTCAAACCTCGTCCACAGCTCCTTCTTCAAAGTGTTTTCACCTGGACGCTTGCCTCTGTAAATTGTGCTTTCAGAACCCTTCCACAAAGGAGTGCTTTCTACTGCTGCAATGTTGCTCCTTGTGTTCCCTGCAATCGATACATCTTAAGCTCAGATGGTGTCTATAACAAGTTTAGTTCAAAGAGACAAGTAACAGAATCGAATTAAAATAATATACCATTTAAGTCTTGATTATGACCAGTTCTGCTTTCCTTCGGATCAAGACATAATTTCTGATTGAAAGTAGTAGCTACTTCTTGCAAGCTAGCATGATCCTTTGGTTGTTTTTTATCAAGTGGTTCCAGCAACGTACAACATTTAGGTGGCGACGTTATCCATGCTGGTGAAGCATCTAGAGCTCTATTTCCATATGTTGAATTACAGGAGGGTTTTATTCCAATAAGCTCAAGGTACCTATTGCCCAACTTCTCTTGATCTTCATCGCTGGAGCCTTCAGAATCTGTTGACTCGAATATTTTTTGGTTTCCAGTTGGAAATGGTGTTGATTTATGGCATTTCGCAATTTTTCTGTAGGTCAGCTCATGGCCTGGCTCAACAAAAGCTCTTACAGGTGGGTTTTTGGGGCAGGGGGTAATCAAACTTGTAGATAAGTCACTGACTGGAAGTTCCTGAGCAGACACAATTCTCATATCTGAATTGCTCTCTAAATTTTCAGAAACAACTTCGACCTTTTCCTTTTTAGATTTTTTGTTTGCACAAGGTGAAGAAAAAATGGCAGCAGTTACACTCGATGAGATCCCTTCACAAACGGTTAGCTTGCTTGAAGCTTGAGCTTTGGAAGTTGTTGTTTTTGGCCTCAGCAGAGGAGTAAGGAAAAAAAGTTGTTTACCTCTCTCTTCTACACAGCCAGTAGCACGCCAAGATACAAGTGGGGAAGGAGAGACCAATGATTCAAACTTAGCTGGCTCCGGAGTACCAACTTCGTGCACATCACCTTGATCATCCACAACAGGATCTTCAACACGAGTCTCGCAAAATTGAATCTCAGATTCAGAGTGAGGGACATCAATTGCCTTTTGAAGCCTAGGAACCCATGGCTAAATATAGTGAACAGGAAGGATATAATTAGGCATATATGATTGGTGAAGCAAGCAGGCTAACTTGGCAGAGGGTTTGAGGGCTGACCTTAAGAGAGGAATGGATTTCAGACAGCACTGCTGTGAAGGATTTAATTTCTGTAATCCTCTCATTGTCAGTTGTATCCACTTTGACTGCTTGGACAACAATTTCATCAATCTGCAATTAAGAAAAATATGCTTAAATCTTGTTTTTAACATCACAAGGGTCCAAATTCCAGCAAAATACACAAGAAAGGATGGATGAATATGATGGTCCACAGGCAAATTACACAAATATCGCACGAGTACAGCCCATATAACATTCCAAGCATAGAAACTCATCATTTACCAAAGTAATAGGTAAAGTTGCAAGGAAGTGCATCAGACAAAATGATGATGAAGAGTATCCATCATAGGTTATCCAAATGAAAGATTATCCATCCCTCCCTTTTCCTTCCCTTCCTTTCCCTCCATTTTCCTTCAATCCAAACAAAGAGTTACCAAGCATGCTCTAGAACTGAAAACATGCAAATGAAAGCCAATCAAATAACACAGACAAAGCTCAGTTGTGCAGAATTTATTCCCCCTAGCTCCCTGTGCACTGACAGCTCTTCGTTTCCTCATCTACATATTTCTCAATGTTTTTCACCATCACAATGCCATCAATTTATATGAAGATACCAACAGAGCTGCATAACAGATTCTCACCCTCTCAAACTGGACTAGTTGATTTAACAATCCCCAGTCAAATAACTAGTGACGCAATAAACTCAATACTGCAGTCTTAAGTGATGAATTTGATCAGTATAGTTATTATCTTCTTAGCCTTTAAATTTAACATAGATTATATGAGCATTCTGTAACACATGCAAACATTTGACAATAGTAATTCATTCTAGCAATAACCTCTTTAACATTAACATGTTCCTTTAACAGGTCTAAGCTCAACTGAAACCTCACAAAGAAGGACCCTCATTGCAACTTTGATCTAGATTCATTCCCCATTTCCCCTAGCTTACAGACTCGAACACCAAAGCAAGTAGCCCCTAAGGTAAACTCAATACATGTACTACTCTGTAAGAAAGTATGGGTACGAGTGGTCAGCGGAGTCATCCTCTTTCAGCCAGTCCAACCAACACAGTTGCTGATGAAACCCCTACTTTGACTTCAAAACATGATCATCACTTGCATATGCATTAGATAAAGAAGCTATACTAGTAAACCAAAACATTACAATACAGTAAAAACTTGTAGCAAGTTCCAACTAGCACACAAAGAAACCCTAACCTGCATCAGAGTTGATCAAAAAAATACAAAATCATTCTCAATTTTAGGAGTAAATCTTACATTCATACACTACAAAACCAAGACTACTTTACATGCCTTAATCGGTTGTTTCCAATAAAGTTAAAACAGTATGATAACTGATAAGCCTTCAGAACTATGGGAATGTTGACATGCCCCTTATCATCACTTAAAATTGATCGAAAATTACCAAAACATATCTCGATCCTAAGAATAAATCTTCCACCCTGCTATCCAGGCACCACAGGAGCAGGAAAACCTTACACTCTACCATCTAATTTTCAAATCATTCGAGCAGAACAGAAACATAAGTACCTACTTTACTTCTGAAACACTCGCTTTAACATTTTAATCTATTGATTGCACCATCCATCAACATAACAAGGGCAAAATAGCTCTAAATTGCAGTTACTATTTCCAGGCATTCAATGTTACCTAAGTATTGCTCAACAGCTGAGCAACCTGCATTTCGAAATTGATATCAAATATTGTTCAACTACCACATGTAAGCTCCAATTCAAGCCCTAATACTAAATCAAGAATCTTACATTTTTCGGTGTTTGTCTTACTAACAATGAAGATTGGTACTATCACTGAACAAAAAATCGAGAGAAAATAATATAACCCAAAACATAATCATCATACACTTCCAAAAATTGAAGATTAAGTTATAACAATCCAAAAATCAAACAGATAATAAAGAAAATATACATTTCAATTTGGAAAACTTAGGGTTTTTTACACAAAAATCAAACAATCTGTACAATTTGAAATAAAAATTGATTGAATTACCTGACGAAGAAGAGAAGAAATATCGGAATGAACTAAGAGAAGACGATCAAGTGGGTCGGCAATGTTTGATTGTTGATTTTGGGAATTAGGAGGAAGTTCTTCCGCCATTTTCAAGTTGGTTTGCTTTTTAGAGGATTTATTAATGGATTTGATGCCGCCATTAGAGACATCTCGCAGAGGTTTCCTCCTTGCTGATTTGAATTTGCTGTCGCCGTCGGTTTTCGTCATCGTATTGTCGCTGTTTTCCGGTTGGATTGTTGTAAAAGTGTTTGTCTGAGTTCAGGTAGAAGAAAGAAAGGCGGGCTTCTTATTTTTTTTGAATTTTATCTAAATGGTATTTTTACGATTTTTTTCACCACATAGAGTTTTTTTGTTTATTCACTATACTAGGTTAGTCCCGTGCCATACACGGTAATTTTTTATAACTATTATTAAATTAACAATGAATTTTTCTAAAATATTATATGATATAAAGAATTTATTTTAAAAGACCCTATAATTAATAATTATAAAAGAGCCTATTAGCCAGATAGTTATTTTTAAAACGCATTTGACCATATGTATATTATTATATATTTAATTTCATAAAAAATTGGTAAAATTTTCTCGTTGTTAACCAAATAGATTTCTTAAAACTTTGTACATTACACTCGGTAGTCACTATGTATGTCACAAATTATGTTAAAATCTAATTTTTTTTTTCCTCTTAAATTTATAGTTGTTAATATTTATTTGTAGAAGGATACATCAAATCTTTTATTTTATCTATTTTTTAATATTTAAAATTCAAATTACTTTCTTGAAGCTTTTTAACATATAATCAAATAAATCTAAATAAAATTATTGTTGTAATAAGTTGTACATAACATTATGGCACAATTATGTTAAGAATCTGATTTTTTTTTATTTTTATTTTTATTTTAGTTTATATATTTTCCAATGTACTCCGTATATGTTATTGAAAAACATATCAAATCTCTTATTTATGTATTATTTTGCTATCTTTTTATTTATGTATAAGATTTATCAAATCTTTTATTTATGTATTATTTTGCTATCTTTTTATTTATGTATAAGATTTGTTTACTAAAGATTACCAGTATTATTTTTTTAAAAAAAAAAAAAATTAAAGGACACACCAGAAAATGACACGTGTCATTGCTGGTGTGTTTTTTAGTATATAGTTATTGATTGATTGATTGATAGATACCTCTTAAGTCTTAACTTTTGTAAATTTATCATAGACCCCCGACTTTTCACAAAAACTACATCATACACCCTTTTATGACTATTATTTTTTATTTTTTTTTAATCCAAACGAAGATGAATACATCCAAGAAAAAGAAAAAACAAGCACACGAAACAAATTAAGCAACTACCTACGGAGGGATGAGGCGAGGCAAAACAACACCCCTAATATCCTCCTCTAGAATACGACTAAGCTCTAATGGAGCATTATTAAAGAAAATTAATTGGGAGTCCTGAATGACTCCGCGGTTGGCCAACCAATCCGCCGCTCTGTTATTGCATTCTCGGAAAATATGTGTCACTCTCACTTGGCAACTATAATCATTGATTAGCTTTAGGCATTGCCTAATGATTGTTAAGTTCGTCGGCCATTAGGGATAGTTATAACTCAAAACCACCTTAATTAGATACATTTCCCTACCCCCGAAACCACCAGATTTGTTTTTCCTACCCACAAAACCTCACTAAAGTTTCTTCTCTCATCCTCAAAATCACTCATACACATATGGTTATGGAGATTTGGAGTTGTTTTGGGGGTTAAAGAAAGAAGAAGAGTGTTTTTGGGGATGGGGGAAGATATAGTCATATACTTCTTCTGTTTTTTTTATAGTTGCAACACTTCTCTTTTTACGCTTGTCGATGCATGATTTCAATCATTAATTTCTTTAATTACCAATGTGTAAAAAAATATAAACATTTGATATTAAAATAGTATAAGTCGAGACGAATCTAACAAAATCTCACATGACTATATTTTTACTTACGTATAAATCATCAAAGTTAAACAAAGTGAACCACATGAATAATGTAAAAGTCAAACTGTTGCAACTATAAAGAAACGGAGGAAGTGGGTTTCAATGCATAATTTACCAAATTTCACTAATCTTTTTGTCATTAGGGGTACATGAAGAATTTTTGTAATAACTATATGGTAAATTTGAAAATTTTCGAGGGTATATGGTGAATAAACAAAAAACTCATGGGTATATGATGAAAAAACCTTTTTTTTTTAGTTACAACACTTTTATCACATTTTTAAAAATAAAAAGACTCGTGTAGATAGGAGAGAGAAAGAGAGATATAAATTTCATAAATGAAAAGTGTTGTTACAAAAAAAAAAAAAAAAAAAGTAAGTATATGAAGAAAAAGAGTAAATACAAGTTTAAACACATTTATTACACAAATATTTAAAAAAAGCGGGTTCACACTATTTTATTGTGTGGCAAGAAAGAAGAGGAAGATTTTCCTTCCCTAAATTATTTCACACGTGTAAAGATTTTTCACCCAATTTTACTTTTCTCTCTCCTCGTTCTCTTTCATGAACTTTCCTCTATTCTTCCTCGAATTTTTTTGTCTCCTCGCCATTGCTCAAAGCTTTCTCTCTCTTCAATTTGCTTTTATTTCTTCGGCGATTCAAGCTTTCGCTCTTCCATTTGCAATCTAGCTACCTTTGTTATCCAGGTTTGTTATCATAATTTTTGGGCTTTTCTTTGTATTCAGTAGTTTTATTTGTAGAAATTTTAAATCGATTGATTTTGTCGTTTTTTCAGAAATTTTATATTCGTGAACACTGCAATGAAGAAGACTAATCCAATTTCTAATGAAGTTGATCTAAATGCATGTACATTTTCTCTTTTATTATTTAATTTTTTTAATTTTGTTGTTGTGTGATGTCGATCTTTATTATTTTGATTTGTTTGAGTGATTGTACTGTTTTTTCAAGACTATTGTTAATTTTGTATTTATTTTTGTTGATTTTGATACTCTGTTTTGCATATGCAACTTAATTACTTTTGTGAAAAAAAGGGTCATTTTTGTGATAAAAAAAAGGTCACTTTTGTGGAAAAAAAAAAGGGTCACTTTTGTAAAAAAAAATTGGGTCACTTTTGTAAGAAAAAATTAAAAGGGTCACTTTTCGCAAAATTTTCGATGTACGATAAAATTATTGTAGACCCGGGGCATGCAAAATACTCGTGTGGGTAGGAGAGAGAGACAAAGAGATATAAATTTCATAAATGAAAAGTGTTGTAACAAAAAAAAAAAAAAAAAAAAAAAAAAAAAAAAAAAAAAAGAAAGTTAGTATACAAAGATAAAAGGGTAAATACAAGTTTTTTTTTTTTTTTTTTGAAAGAGGGTAAATACAAGTTTAGACACATTTATTATTAATCACATGATATTTTGGTAAATAAATTAATAACCTTTTCCTTTAAAAGCGAGTCACTGATGATTACTAGATAAAATTATTGTCTTATTTACCAAAATATCATTTGATAAACAAATTTTACTTATCGTAGTGCTTAACCTGGCTTCCTCAAAAGATAAACACAAATTCATTTATGTGGCTAGCCACATGGTTTGACCACTTTCACATAATCAAATATAAGGAAATTAATTAATTAAGTAATATGGGTTAAGGTGATGAATGAATAGGGTGACCTTAACGTATATAAATTTTTTTTTTTTAACAGCAAAAATATTTCATTAATTAAAAGTCATACGACATCTAAAATAGAGATTCGACATAACCAAATACATAAGATATTTAATCAAATAAAATTTTCCTTCATAAAAGCTACGATCGTCGAGCAGATCTTGCACTGTGGAACATCTTCCGCTTATATCGCTGGAAAATACAGCTTGTTGGAGAGATAATCTAACGATCCTTTGTAGCCGTGAGGATGTTTTTCTTTCTGATTCATTTGTTTGTATTCGAAAACTTGATAACTCTTTCACCAACAAAATAATTTTATGACAACCCATTAGATCTTATATCATGGATTCAAAACTAAGAAATTTCTCCCCCGAAAAGATGAGATAAACCTTGTCTTTCGAAGAAGGTCAAAAAACCCTTGTCTTTCGAAGGAGATCAATAACCCTTTCTTTCGAGGGAGAAAAATTCCTTCCTGAAAGAGGAAGCATTATTATAAACCTAAAAAACTTTAAAGAAACAAGGATTGGGGCTTTTCACCGGTTAAAACCGATGAAAGCCCCTTTAAAATTCAATAATGGAGGTTAGGGCTTTGGAGAGAGAAAAGAAGAGAGAATTTTTGAGATCTTGTTTGCTTTTGATTACATAATACAACGTATATAAGTTATTTAAATGAGAAGATTGGGTTACCCTATTAAATATGTGAAATTATTCGTTCATTTTTTAAAAACAATATAATAGGGGTTACTTGAATGAACAAATGGGGCTACCTCCGTTAACTGTTATGTGCTACTTTGGGTATTATTTGTGAGATATAAAATATTCCAAAGTTGCATATAACAATTAACGCAGGTAGTTAAATTTATAAGTATAAAAATCAACTTACTTATCACATACATCACAATAAAGACTTTTTTTCTTTTCATTTTTTTTTTTTTTTTTTTTTTTTTTTTTTTTTTGCAAATCCAATCTTTAAAAGTTTTTGTACAATAATATTTGTTTATAAAAAATATATACATATTATTAAACAGGATTTACACGAACAAAATTGTGCAAACAACACGTCTGTTGGGTTGTGCTTCTAAGTTGTGGGTAGTAGTTTCCTTAATGTTAGGATTATTAGTTTTATGCTTGGTGGGTTTTACTTAGGCCCTGTTCTTTTCACTTAAAAAAAAAATAATATTAAGTAAAAATAATTTCAGTTCAGTAAAAATAAGTTCAGTTCTGTAATAATAATTTCAGTTCAGTAAAAATAATTTCAGTTTAGTAAAATTCAGTTTTCTTGAAGAAGAATTATAATAGAAAATCAGTAAAAATAATTTCAGTTCAGTAAAAATAATTTCAGTTCAGTAAAAATAAGTTCAGTTCAGTAAAAATAATTTCAGTTCAGCAAAATTAAGGTGAATCAAACAGGGCCTTAGTCAAGATATTGATAGTTTATCATTAGCTTATTTAAGGGAATTGATGTATCTCATTTTTTATCAAGCAAATTATATTTACATTTTTAGTTTTTTTGCTTCTTTTTCTTTTCTTTAATTTTTATCTTTTATATTCAACATGGTATCCGAGCAAATCCAGATTCAATCCTAAACATAAAAATACAAATTCAAAACGTAAGTTTGAGAAAAAAATATATATTTATATGTCGTGAGTTCTAAGTCGTTTTTGTTTTGGTCAAATTTTGTGAGTTGTGAGAGTTGAGTTTGAAAACACAGTGAGTGTAACTATGGCAGTCAATGGTGTTAACTCTTCGTCGCAACCCTTAATTCCTATGTTTAAGGGTGAGAATTATCATCTACGGAGTCTCAAAATGAGGACTTTGTTCAACTACAAACACTATCTATTGTACCCAAAAGTCCAAAAATCTATTGTCTAACATTTATATATTTTTATATATATATATATATATATATATATATAGGGGAGGGATCCGGTAAGAACCCCTTCATATATAAGAACCCTAATATATATATATATATATATATATATATATATATATATATATATATATATATATAAATAGGGGAGGGATCCGGTAAGAACCCCTTCATATATAAGAACCCTAGTTATATAAGAACCATTCTCAGTCGTAAGATTAGATTGATTTGAACGGATCAGATTAAAGGAGGAGAAGTAATGGCAGTTTTGTAAATATGAAACCGCCACCTCTATTTCTAAACCAGCAAACCCAAAAAATTAGAACATTCTCTTCCTACCCATAGATACTTCCTACACATTCACTGCACTTTCTCTCTCCTAAAACCCAAAAACTCTTTACAATACCACCATTAACGACCAAATACAAGATTTAATTCAATACTTTACCCAAATTTGAGGTCAAAATCAACGATCACTGTTAAGATTAACAAGTATGATTGAGCGGTTTGACTACATTTTTTTTCGCAAAGACCTAGATTGATGCAATTCGTCAGATTTGATCGAGTTCGTTTTTTTAATTCTTTGGATGGTCATTGCTTTTGTTCATGTTTTGTTTGAATTTGTTATTTTCGTTGTTCTAATTCAATATATTTGTTGTTTGTGTTCAATTCGAATTCAATAAATTATTTGATGTTTTAGAATTTGTTTTTTTCACCTTAAATTTCGTCATTGAGTTGGTCTAAATCTGAATTATACATATTGGTTATTTGTGTTATTTGAATTCATCATTTTTATTGTTAATTTAATGTTAGGGATTTGTGTTTGGAGTAGTTGTTCAACCTATTCAATTTTAGGTATATATTTGCTTATTTTCATTTAAATATTGCTAAATTTTTTGGTCTTTACATATAGACAATTCTGAACCAATTTTGTAAGTTTTATGCTTTATGTTCTAACTTATACTCCAAAGTTTTCGAAGAATTTGATGATTTTTAGGCGATTTTTGGCTAATTTTTTGTACAACGTATATATAGTTCGAATTATTGCAAGGTTAGAATGAATAAGATAATAGAAGTTTGCTTGACATGCTTTTAATTGGATTGTGTGTAGGCTAATGTTTGCTATTTTGCTAGAATGGTTATTGTGATAGAATTCGGTTTGAAATATCCGGGTTATAAAAAGAAGCTTCAAAAGTTGGAATTGTGTTACTATGCTTGCTTCTGGTTGGTTGATGAAATGGCTCAAATTTAACACATTGAACCTAATAGATCGACATGTAAGCTTTGGTTGGATGCCTTCCTCAACTATCATAGTTGATGTTTGTATATTATTGCTAATTTCAAGTACTAGCATGGGAATTTTAATAACTGTAGTGGAATTCTGATTAATATATTTTGATTTTTGATTTAATTAGATTAGATGCACTTTAGAACATGGGAAAAATAGGATGGAGAATTAGAACGTAGAAAAAAAAAAACTTAGAACAATGGTAGAAAAAATTTAGAGCATAGGCTGAAAAAAAAGAGATATTTAGAACATAGATAGAAAATTTTAGAATATAAGAAGAAAAAAGTTAGAACATAGGATTAAAAAGTTAGAACATAAGAAAAAACAAAAGAAATTAGAACATACGACTTTGGAACATAAACAGAAAAATTTAGAACATAAGAAAAGGTTTAGGACATAGGAAACATAGTTTAGAACATGAGAGAAAAATTTAGAACATAGGATAAAAGTTTAGAATATAGGACGAAAAAATTTAGTACTTAGGAAATAAAATTTAGAACATAGGGAAAAAGTTTAGAAAAAAAAAATTAGAACATAGAGAAAAAGTTTAGAACATAGGGTGAAAATTTTAGTATATAGGGAAAAAGTTTAGAATATAGGGTGAAAAAATTTAGAACATAGGAAAAAAGTTTAGAACATAGGGTGAAAAAATTTAGAACATAGGAAAAAAGTTTAGAATATAGGGTGAAAAAATTTAGAACATAGGAAAAAAGTTTAGAACATAGGATGAAAATTTTAGAACATAGGGGTGAAATTTTTCAGAAATATACAAAAAATTCGGAGCATAGACAGAAAAATTTAAAGTAATGGATGAAAAAGTTTAGATGGTAGGAAAATAATTTAGAACATATAAAAAGGCGTAAGTAAGTAAAAAAAAAAGAAGAAGCTAAAACCTATTAGCTTAATTGGTAGAGCACTATGCAAATGCATAGAGGATGTAGGTTCGATTCCTACATAGGTTATTTTTATAAAAAAAACTTTCGAAAGTAAACCATAATAACTTAATAGTAAAACATGAAAATAAATCAAATTTTGTTTTCAACTTATGTTCTAAATTATTTTTTTTATGTTCTAAATTTTTGTTTACTTATGTTCTAAATTTTTTGCTTATATTGTAAATTTTTTTTCTATGTTCTAATTTTTTTTCTGCTTATGTTCTAAATTTTTTCAGCTTATGTTCTAAAAATTTTCCTATGTTCTAAAATTTTTTATATGTTTAAAATATAAACTCTTCAAAATTTACAGAAATGTCATTACTAAAAGATCATTTTAGATGGTTAGATCAAAACTAATAAAGGGTTGAGATTGGTTCTTATATAGAGGAGGGTACATGAGCCTTCCTATATATATATATATATTTGACAAAGAGGTATTCAATCTATATATAAACTAAAACAACAACCGCTGACATCATCACTTTTTAAAATTGTACACATGTCAAGCTGTTGTTAAAAATTTTCCCGCCTAAATCAATTGCTGATATCATATTCTTATTTATTTTTTTACCTTAAATTATAACAATATTTTTGTAAGACTATTACTTTATTATTATATTATAATATATTGTACTCCATATTTTATATTTATAAATTTATGAGTGACTATCTGGCTTCAAAATATAATTACTCTCGGTTATAGGGTATCCCGTAATGTATAGTTTGCTTAAGATTTTACTCTTCTTCAAAATTAATAAGATCTAAATATCATTGCAAATGACAATTAATGGTTACAATTCTATAATTTATCTCATATGAGGGACATATATAAAATATATATTTATCTCAATGAATATTTTTATGTTGTGCATCGCACGGGGCTTATCTAGTATACTTGTAAACGCTAAAACACATATAATTTGACATGATTGAACCACTTGATTTATTTACCACCTTCCCTTTGCTGACTTTCCTCTCCATCTATGTATCTGAGATTGACATAGATAGAAGATCTATTCATTACCATTCTTATCAATCTACGAGACTACGACAGCAAGGTTGTTTTGATTAACATACTATCGAAAATAAGTAGTAAAAGATCATATTGATACCATAAAGAATTTACTGGAAGCCTACGACAACAAACACTAACAAAGGGAGAAGCAAACATGGCAACTACCAACTGCTGTGACATGCAAAAGAAAGTAAATCCATGCAAAAAAAAGTACGCCAAATTTGGAAGCATGGTCATCAAGAATGTCTTGACTTTCGAAAAGAATTAACATTCTCAACACCCTGTTTTGAAAAAAGCCCTAATGGTTTTTCTCCATTCTAGGTGTGGAATAAATTTACATCGTGTCCAGATCTAAAAGCACACCACCACAAAGCAAATTATTTAAACTTAGTTTGATAAGGATCTCTAAGATAAACATTTATAACGCTAAAACAAACCATACAAGGTGGAAAAACGAACTACCATTAGCAAGCTACATAGGTCCAATACTAAACTAGAAATTGCGTGGTGCGTGCCTCCACTCACCGAGCCACATACCTGAAACTGAGAAAAAAAAAATTTGTCACTTCCTGGAGACTTTGCAATGGTCTATAATGTAAAACTTGTGCATTAAATATCCCTACAGGAAGTTAATTGGATTTCACTTTGCTTTGTTGCGTGAGAAGCATTTAACTACAAGCAAATATGGAATTACTACCCATACACATCACACCTTTTTCAAAAATAAAAGTCGAAGGTCACAAAAAATGCAAAAATATATCAGGCTATTGGTCAGCCAAAATCCAACTTAGGACACCACATGCAATGCTAAAGAAAGCCTCAACCCTTTAATGACCCAGATAATCCATCATAGACTTCCACCTACACATAGCCAAGAGGCAATATGCAGATATTAAGCTGATCCAGAAGATGGCAACAGATCAAGTTGCAACTTGAGGTTTGCAAAGCGTGGCAGCTTCTAGATTGTGCAGCAGGTTTTAAAGTTGTGTAAAGCCGTAAAAGGTGGAATTGTACTGACAAAGGAAGCCAGAAAACATATAGACATACATAACTTCATTAGAAAACAGGCAAGCTAACGGTGCAAGAAAGGCCAATGAATCCTCAAACTGTCAATTCAGATTCAGACTGACCCTAGCAGAGGGTGACATAAGTGCATTACTGTCAGGAAAATAACAGTCTAACCAAGCCAGAACAACCCCTTATAAACTACTATTTTCCCAGCAGCAGGTAATTGTTGCACATACTCTTCACCTGTCTCCAATGGATAATTCAACAGCTCCGACATTGCATAAAAGCCTGTATCTTTCCACAGTGATCCAGCATCAACCCCTAGCCCCTAACCACAGCCCCAATGGACAACCCAAAAGTAAACTTTAAAGAACCTTGCCACCATTATCTAGGTAATTGAGACCATGTGATAAATGCAAAAGCTAACCAATTCAGAAGCCTTATGCATTTAACAGATGAGGAATTTAGGTGCAGAGATGGCCAAAGATCCAATACGGTGTATTTAAAACACAACGGAGTTCCTTCATCAACAGAAGAAATGCAAAGGCACATATTAAAGCAACTGTACATGCTTTTTGAGAAGGAAACTAAAATGCAATCAGCATAAATAAAACATTTTATCATAAGTTATCAAGATGTATACCTGTACAACCTTCCCCCAACTGCCAACACATTGCGAATCACCATTCACATAGCAGATGGTTTCATCACAGGGGGTCTCTGAGATTCAGCATCACATTCTGTACAGCTTATGTCATCCGAATTTGCAAGAGGCTGCTCCTCAGGAATGGTCTTCCCAAGCAGCTGAAATGAAGTGACACCTTTTTTAGTTACGTTGCATGAATGACGCCCAGTACTTGTCGAATGAAAGAGCTGCACACTGTTGTGGCTGTCAGGTGAAGGTGTCTCACCAGATGAACTGGCAACATTCATGTTTGTGGACACACCTTCCACTTTCTGTGACATATTACTGTCCATATTATCATCAGAACCCCCCTGATGAGAGCTGCCATTCATGGTGGTAGATGAACTAGGTAGATAAATACTAGTAAATTGCCTGGCTCCCTGCATGCCTGTGGGAAAATTGTTGTAATTTATATAGGATGGACTTAACATGGCAGGGTTGAATGTAGGATGAATAAGTGGTGGTATTGGAGCAATACACTCCAATTGCCATGGACTAAGCATCTTAAATTCTTCCATCTTATCAGGCTCATCCCAAGTAACCTGCAAAGAATATTATAAATGAGTGTTTCACATCCCAAATCCCAACTAAATAACACTTACAGCTTAATAATTTAAATAAAGGCCAATTACAATGACTCTACTGGTTAACTACAAATGATTTTTTTTATTTTTTAAAGCCAATGCTTGTACCAGAGAAACATAGATAAAGACATGTTAGCAAGGCACGCAAGGACTGCCCCTAAGCAGAAACAGCAACACCTTGTATAAGCTCATTGCACATAAAACAAACAACTTTAACACGAATAAAAAATAGTGACAACAGTTCATATAATGATGTCTTGGTGAAAAGGAAACAAATAGTATGCTGAAGCCGAGTGAATGCAAGACTTCTCAAGATTTCAGTAAAATATCTTTGGAAACACTCATTTAGCAGTATCAAAATAAATCGACTGTTGAATCAAAAGCTATTCATACACTTGCTTCATAATGCCAAATAATAATTCATTGGAATGTGAAGTTGATTTTCAAAAACCTTCGAGAAACCCCCTCCTTTCTCTGTATCATTTGAAATTGGAATAAGAGCTGTATCAACAGCACTGCTACAGTGTGTAATTTACTTCCACACAAACGAGGGATCAAGAAAATGACTGACAAAAACTACTAGATCAACACATTGTAATCATCACAACAATACCTTTCGCTGCATATAGTTGGATAATTAAGGCCTTACAATAACAATTTCATAATTCAAAGCAGAATGTCATACTTTCAGGAAACAGCAATGAGGAACATGAGAAACATTCTAGACAAATGATTGGGAACATGTTGGAGTATCAGAATTTAATTCAGTAATGAGGGAGGAAGGGGTTGACCGGGTGAGGGAAGAGCCCAAAAGTTCCCCATGTGACTACATTTCTAGGCGGGTTGAAATCATTAAATAACTCCCAACATTTGTTGTTAAAGCACGACACATACAAGAATCTATAATAAGGATAAAATTGTTGAATGCAAAGTGTAACCATCCATCTCTTGGTGATCAGATAAGTCACAGGATCTGAAGAGCAACCAGTTTAAATCAATTCAAGTCTTCAAAGTAGCAGATAATTCATCAAATTAATTATTTTTGGCCAATCAGATACATGGGAAATTCAGCGAATTCTAAAACCTCTATAGAGGAAGTCATTCAGCAAATTCACCCAACCATAAACCAACATCAAGTCATCAACTTTCCCAAAACGATCACTTCCTCACAAAATTTTAAATCGAATTCTCTAAAGAAAGTCTGAAAACAGCATTAGATGGCTGTAATTTAAGTCCTTTCGTATCGTCTCTTTGGAGGGAGAATCACAATTACACATAAATTGCTCAATAACGCCATCACAGAAGCTTCAATGAAAAAAAAAAGTCTGAAAACAGCATAGTCAAATTACAGTTGCTCATTTCTCAACATACGAATATGATAGAGATGAATTTATTAGCAGACATCTTAATGAAACAAGAAAATGAGAATACTTGCTAAACAAAATTACATGTATAGTCAAATAACAGTTGCTCATTTCCAACATACAAATATGATAGAGATGAATTGATTAGCAGACATCTGAATGAAACAATAAAACGAAAATACTTTCTAAACAAAATTACATATATAGCAGAAAATCAAGGGGAAAACAAGTCCTATTTGTTTTTTTTTTTTTTTTTTAAATTTTTCAAAGACCAACCTTTTATTTATAATATTATCAAACAGCTTGAAAATGATGAAAAGCTAGTGTAAATTCTGAAATTAAATCTCATTATAAGGACAAAAGTTCAGTAAGACAGACAGATTGAAACCTTTAAACACTGTATAATACATCTCAATAACAATTACAACACACTCATCTCCAATGGATTATTTGAAACTTCCATAGAATTCCAATTACCATTCCTACAATCAACAACATTTCATATTTTCATATGGACTAACTACTAGTATTTGATAAAACATACCAACTAATAATAACTAAACATAAAACATAACTAAATAAACAGAGTAAGCAATGGCAATACCTGAAGCATCCTCCACGGAGAACCGGGCCAAGGCAGTTGATCACTACCAGGCACCACAGAAGCAACCTTCCCATTAAACCACGTCGAATTCGGCCCTCCATCTTCGATTAGCCGGGCCATTTTAACCCGAATTCCAGGCTTCCAAAACACTCCCAAAGCCTGCTCCACCTACTCAGCTTCCACCACAAACTCCGGCAATCCGCCCCTTGAATGATAAACAACCTCAAACGGCACATTACTCGCCGCCTTCTGAATCCCATCCAATATCACATCCTCCGGAACCATCCCCCGGGGTTTCGCCTTTCGAATCCCAACCAACAACTGACCAGTGACCTTATTCTTGATAAAAACAACACAATCCTTTGCAACGAGCTTCTTCCTATTCACAAACTCACTCCACCCAGAAGTAAGCAAATGTTTCCTTGGACTCTTTCTGTAAAAATGCCTGAATGTCCACTCAACTCCATTAACATCAAAGATTCTCAGACTCTGCAATGCAGAATCATCCTCTTTCAATGCCGGAAACATCGATTCAGCACAACACCTCGGCACAGAAAACCCACCTCCATTGTTCGCATCTGAAGGCATCAATCTCTTCGCAAACGATTCAATCACATTCTCACCCTCTTCTTCTTGTTCTTCAACACATCATCTCCATTACTCAAGTTCAACGGCATAAGCCGAAACTTGACGAAAACCTCATCAGTAACAGTATCAGCATAAAAACGTCTATCAACAACACGGCAAACCACATAAGACCTCGAAGTATCAATCGATGAGAGAGAAACTGAGTTGGAAGCTTGTTCTAAGTATCCTTGAGGAAAGAAGTAAACCCTAGAATTTATCTTTGGTACATGAATTAAGCTTCCTTGTATAATCTTCGCTAATGCAGCACTCAATTCCTTCTCCTGCTGAGTGCAGCTTCGTCCTTCACGTTGATCCGCCATTGATGTTCAGATGACAAGCTTCACCCAAAATAGGGCAAAATCAAATACAATTCAATTCAATTTTAGGAATTATTTAGGCTTTTAGTTTCAGAAGGATATAATTTTTGTTTTTTTTTTTTTTTTTGGTTTTTTCTCTTTTGTCTTCTGTTGTTTTCTCAGACTATAAATAGGAGTAATATAAGGAGAAGTGGATGAATTTGGTAGAGACGAGACGACCGACAAAATGACTAATATACCCTTGTCAGGATAATTACAGTGATTAAAGATCATTAAAAAAATGAAAAAGATCTTAATAGTCCACGCGATTTTCAGCGCGTGTTATTTTGTTGAGGTGTAAAACAGGATTTGATTAAATAAATCCAGTTTCAGTGTAATTAGGGTTAAGACAGTGGTTTTGGAAAACTGCAGCATTTGTGTTTAGCAGTAGAGTAAATATAATGGAAACGACGAAAATGCCCTTTGTAAGGGTAACAATATTTCGTACACTTGTTAATTAAAATTGAAAAATCTAAGCAGTTACAGAATTCAGAAATTTAAGGGGGTGGGGGTGGGTAAAAGATGAATCAAGCTGGAAACATGGTATAATTGCAATTGTTATAAAATTAATTAATTAAATTGAGTGATTGATAAATAAGATAATTATGGAAGTATTCTTTCAAAAAAAAGATAATTATGGAAGTAGAGTGAAATGAGAAGAACAGGATTTTTGTTAGGTAAATATTATACGAGTAAAAGACTAAAGATACGGTAAAAAGAAATTTGGTACTGTATTAGTTTGTTTTTTTGAAAGATGGTACTGTATTAGTTAGTACAGTAAAAAAATTAAGATTTTTTTTTTTTTGACAAGAAGATTTAAAATATCTTTAACAAAATTTAACCAAAAAATTCTAGTGGTTTCCTTGAATTAGGGTATGTTTCGATTTACTAAAAACAACTGAATTGAACTGATTGGGGCTGAACTGAATAGAGAAATGAATTGTTTATTAAGAACTAAACTGAATGAAGTTGAAATGAATTAAACTAAACTAAAATTAAGTCGAACAGAACATACCCTTAGCCTACTACTCTTACTCCCTAAAAAGATGTATGTGGTACTCCCTCCGTTTTTTTAATTAAATGCATCACTTTGATTTTTGCACTATTCACATACTATAATATATCATTAGATTAGTTATAATGTTTAGTTTCATAATATAATTTTGTTACAATCTATATCTATACTTCTATATCTATACTTCTATACTTAGTAGTATTTAAAAACCCAAACCACAAATCACTTATATGCCATATGTCACTATAAATCACCCATATGTCACATGTTACCGCTCTTAATATCTCTTTTTTATAAATACTTTTTAATACTCGTATCAAACTTAAATAAAATAAAGCTAAACTCTTTATACTTTATACATCTCGTAACTTGCAAATTTAAGTAAAAAAATGAAGTGTTTCATTATTACCATAATAATTAAAGTTGAACTAATTAGTACGTATTAATAAACATATGAAGTACAATAAAAGATAGTCTTTTCATATCTTAAACTTAAAATATAACATGAAATCAATATGTCATTTCATATACCACAATATTCATGCATATATACCTAACTAAATTCCTTCCTCTTCATCCACAATTCCACCCTCACCTTCTCTTTGTTTTAAATTTTAAGAGTGAACTTTATTCACCTCAATGGTCATGAAACAATTACTTCGTATTTTAAAGTTTCAACTATTGAAAACACATGCCTACGTTTAAAAATAACCTAAATAACAACCCGTGCATCAAACAGGCCAAAATGCTAGTTTTAACTAATAGACAAATAAAGATATTAATGGTCAAAGTTGTGTCTCGTCAATTGTGCCAGTCAAACTGATGCAAATAATAAAAAAAAAAATAAAATAAAATAAAAAACAAAGGGAGTATGTTTTTGTAGGGATGGCAATGGGTTGGGTTAAATGGGAGTTGGGTGGGGATAACGGGAGGTTTGGCGGGTGATGGGGTGGGGATGAGTATTAAAAATGTGTACCCGCCAAGGGTGATGGGGCGGGTATGGATTTTATAGTAGACTCGCCCCATATCTACCCTGCCCTGTATCCACCTTATACCCGCACCATATCTCCTTTAGAAGAGTTTGGAATTTATGAAACTTGATACCCCCTAAAACCCAATAAGCTTAAATAGTAAAAGTCCCAATTTTTTTAACCTAATTTGATATATTTGTCATTAATGTGATACAAGAGAGCATCATGGCAATGGATTTTGGGATGGTTTTAGGGCGGGTATGAGGTGGGTGTGGATATCCAAGTGGCGTGATGGGGCGGGGATAGATTCTATCTTGTACCCGGTGGGGCGGGTATGGATGTGGATATTGTACCCGCCACAGGTGGTGGGGCGGGAATGGGTATAAGATTTTTAGGCGGGTATGGGCCGGGTATGGAGGTATATATCATCATCTATGTTTTTTGTAATTTGGAGTTGTTGATTATTAAAAAAAATCTACTCATATTAACTTAATTTTTTTTTGTCCTGTTTCACCCATATTATTTATATTCAAATCTTGTAAATTAAAAGCATATTTGATTTTAGTTGCAACTAGTTTATGGGTCAGGGCGTTGCCCCGGATTTTTACATGGAACTGATCATTAATATATGTTGTAATTTATGATTCAATTTTCTTGTAATTAAATTTGTTGTTCATATTGTCATTTGCTACATACTAATATTTTGTATTCAAAATATTACATAAAAAATCACATGGCTTAGTGTTAAGACACTTAGTCCTAGTGTTAGAAGTTGTGAGTTCAAAATCTTGTGGTGAATTTTTTCATTTTATTTTTTATTTTTTTATTATAAGTGAATAAGGGAGAGCCACGTGGTGTTATAAGTAGTTGCATGGGTAACGTGGCGTAGTAAAGGGAGTTTACGTGACACGTGGACGTTGTTAGGAACGCCTTTTAATATATTAGTATATATACATAATTACGAATTAATAATAGATGAAATAAAAACCTCCACCACGTACTCCCAAGTCCCAACCATACCCCAGGCCACCAAATCGGCAAATCCCACCTGACCCACGCGAAACCCTAACCCTTTTTACCCAACATCATGCAAAACACCATACAAATTGAACTCCCACCCTCACATCCCACCACAACCCAAAACAAACCTTAACTAAGCCACTTAAATGGGGAAGATTGAGAAAGCTCACTTGTCACTGCAAAAATGGCAAAGGTGGGATTATTAGCTTCATTTTTTCCAATCTTTTATATAATTGTAGAGTCAAGTAAATGCGGTTTCTTTAAAAAAAAAAAGTTTTTGGATATTCTCATGCACTCTTTTTTTATTTTATTTATTTTTTTTCCCTTCCCTATCCTCCAAGTAACTTTCATTTTGAAAAAAAAAAATAAAAAATAATAATAATCCTCCAAATAACTTTCACTTCTATTATTTTTTTATTATTTTTCTTAGTAACACACATACTATCCATTTTACCTAATGTTGCAAAAAAAAAAAAATCAAAATAAAATAAAAACCTATTTTACTATATCACATGTGATTGACCAAGTAACCCCTGACCGATTGACTAACCCCTAAATAAATAACCCGGTCACTATAGTCTTATTAACTATTAAGCAGAACAAAAAAGAATGAGAGAATATCCGTTTATTGTTATCTAAAAGTTAGGAGGTGAAAAAAATTGTTATGTAAAATTAGTGTTGCATAACTTTTATGCATTAGAAGTTTACAACTTCCTCCATTTAATATGTAGAAATGGAAGAAATTAGGTGAAAAAAAAATCTCTGCATAATCTAAAGACCTGTTCTGCTGAACTGAACAGAACTAAATTAAACTGATATATTTATGAGATAAGAAAATTAAGAACTAAATTGAATTAAATTGAACTGAAATTAAGCCGAACAAAACCGGCCTATGTATCTAAATTTCATGAAAGTGGAAGTTGTCCGATTGAACAAAGACGCAAAAGTTGCCAAGTTAACAAACTCAACCCTCACACGTATTTAAACCCACACTTTCACTTTCACTTTCACTCTCATACGGCATCATCACCTCAACAATGGCGGAATTCTTCAGAGAAATCCAACTCCCTCAACAAAAACACTACAACAATCATTCAATCCATTTCCCTCTAATCCTAACTCCAACTTTCAATTCCTCCTTTATCAACGCCATTAAATCCCACAAAAAATGGCTCGATTCCCGCCTTCATTCCGCCGGCGCTATCCTTTTCCGTGATTTTCCGGTGTCAACCGCCGCCGACTTCAACGACGTCGTTGAGGCCTTTGGATATGAAGAATTCCCCTATGTTGGTGGCGCTGCTCCTCGGAGTAGCGTCGTTGGCCGTGTTTTTACCGCTAATGAATCTCCCCCTGATCAGAAAATCCCTTTTCATCATGAAATGGCTCAGGTTGCTTTTTTTTATTTAAAACTCAATTTTATTGCTCGGGTTTTTTATTATACACTCGGGTGTACCTTGTAGCGTACTTATTTGCTCATGTGTCCATAGTTCTGAACAATTTTGGACTTTTGATTGTGTAATTGTCTGTTTTTATTAAGTTTAGTCAATTAATTATTTCATTAATATGTGATGAAATAATTTATTCATTGAGTTTTTAATTCATTTTGTTGACGTTTGAAATAATTGGCATTCTTGGATATTCTATGTGTATGTTATAACTCTGTATTGTCTGATGGTATGACTTTGTTAGTCAATTCTAGTCAAAATTATTTGCTTCATTAAATTCAAACTTTGTAATTGTCATTTGGAGTGAATGTGATCAGTAATTATGTTAGTAATAATTCTGTCATAAAATTTCATATGTTTGTAATTTTGTATGGTCAATTTGTAGTTTAAACATTGGGAGTTGTTTGCAGTATGTAATGTTGGAATATGTTAACAGGTTCCTGAGTTTCCGTCGAAGTTGTTTTTCTATTGTGAAGTAGAGCCAAAGACTGGAGGAGAAACTCCTATTGTTCTTAGCCATATCATATATGAAAGGATGAAAGAAAAACACCCGGAATTTGTTCAGGAACTCGAAAAGCATGGACTGATGTATATTCGGGTGTTGGGTGAAGGGGATAATCCCGCGTCTCCTATTGGTCGTGGTTGGAAATCTACATTCTTGACTGATGACAAGAGTGTTGCTGAGAAAAGGTTTGTGGCATATTTGATCTTTTAGATAATACATTGATCATTGTGATTTGGCATAGCCCATAACTCCATTGTTATGTTTCTCTAGCTTTCTTTTTTTATAATGTGTAGCATTTTAAATGGATGACAAGAAAATTAGATTGAGCTGAACTAAAAAAAAATATCCATCCAGAAGTACAGGATTCCGCTATTGAGGGAACTATGTTACTTGCCTACTTGGACTCTACTTGTCCTTCAATGTGTCACTTGAACATGTACTCGTTGTTGATACAACACACAAGTATCTGAGTGGCTGAGTCTGATTAACATGTTGTAGCGTGATTTTTGTTGTCGCCTACACAACCTAACAGGGAGTGATTACATTAGAAATTTAAAAAACCTTCATACATTTTATTGTCTGAAGTCATGACCTTAAGATTTTTTTATTTAGCTTCTGAATTGTAATTTGAATCACGATGCTCATATTTACCTATGGAATATTTGAATTATAGGTGGGCAACTGATAAATGGAGCTTCAGGGAGTACTTTATGTACTTCATAGTTTCATTAAAGGGGTCAAAAGAGACTTTCAATTTTGTTGAAACTGAAGTTGCAATTGAAACCTTGAAGGAATTCATAAACAGATTCTGATTGTCTAAGGCTGACATTGGATTTTATAACCACAAGCTCATAAGTAACCTATTCTGACATCCGATATTGATGATGCTTCAGGAATATTAAATGAGAGCATAGGAGCATCAAGTGCAGGTTATTTGTGAATATTGAATATGATATTTATTACTTCGTATTACTCGAAATTTACCAGAATGTTTTGTTTGTGAAACTGTACTTTTAGCAGTTGTTTAGTACAGAGTAGTTTCTTATTTTATCTGGCCATTTGCCAAAGATAGTAAAACACTGGCCTGTTAACCTGATGCCACAATATTACTCTTACTGGATGCTGCTGCCCACAACCAAAGTACATGTCAATTGTATTAATATGACGAAGTTGTGGAACTGTATGCCACCTAGTACAATAACCCTTTCATCTAATTAGTGTGCTTTGTAAATGAACTTAATTTTCACATAGAAGTTCTTGGGATTCATGACTCCCTACTTATGGCGGGGTGTTTTGGGGGGAGGGGGGGGGAGGGACTGATTTTTAAGTTAAGTTGTGCTTAAATTTGGTGACCTCTGTATAATTTGTGGATGTTCTTTATGGTCCTATATCAGCTGGTTGTGAAAATCAGTTGTCTTTGAAACTAAAATTGTATGGTCCTTTCCTCAGGGCGGCTAAGTTAGGAATGAAGCTGGAATGGTTGGAGGATGGAGTAAAAACAATAATGGGGCCTATCCCAGCTATTAAGTACGATGAAAGTAGGCAACGCAAGGTCTGGTTCAACAGCATGGTAGCTGCTTATACAGGTTGGGAAGATGATCGAAATGATCCTGTCAAGGCAGTTACCTTTGGTGATGGAAGACCATTGCCTGCAGATGTTGTATATGACTGCCTGAAAATTCTTGAAGAGGAAAGTGTTGCTATTCCATGGAAGAAGGGAGACGTCCTTCTAATTGATAACTGGGCTGTACTTCATTCTCGTAAATCTTTTGATCCACCACGCCGTGTGTTAGCTTCTCTTTGCAAGTAGCCAAGTAGGCAGTAAGTTTCTGGCTTGTTTACTGCTTTGCATCTGTAAAACATATTTTTCCACTTAATCTGCAAATGATGAATGTATAAACTGATTAGTTAGATGGAATAACAAAGCACGAGAATGTGTATATATTTGATAATAATGCTGCAAAGCTTTCACTAGTGTAGCACAGCATAGTATGTGGGAAATTTAGTGCACTTATTTTCCGGAAATCTTCTGTGGCTTTGCGACTATTTGCAACGTGTATGCCTTAGTAAATTTTTGTCAACTAATATAGTCTACCTTGCTGTCTGATGCAAATTTGTGGTCATTGTAGAATGCTGCTAACTCGATTAGTTGCTCTCATATTGTTCTTCTCGATACCTGTCTATAGTAAATTTAAGAATGTTGAATCAAAGGTACAACATCTCGAGATTTAATCGTTGCTTCTGCATAGCGCACAGAAAGGAACATCTGGTTTGCTTCAGAAGCTACTGGATTTAGATTCTGGGTAGCTGACAAGGAGAGCTTGCGGAACTTGAGGATGTTACCTAGGATCATTGCCAGACGTTCCTATAGAATGTTGCCTATTATATCTACCCCTTTCTGAAATAGAAGAGGGTGAAATAATCTCTGTTGTCCTTTATAAATGTTAAATCCAAACTTGAACACCAGACCTGCATTTGATCCAGTTTAAGGTCAAAGGCTCGATTCGTTAGCTTTCTTGGAAACATATTCAGAACCAATATGTTCATATCCAAATTAGCCCAAATACGATTTACAACCATAAGAAGCTTATTGAAAACAAATAAGTTAAGATGAAATTAGTCCAAATAAAGCCTAATAAGTTCGGATGAAGGATACTTGGGTGAAAACTGAAAAGATCAAAGCCTAAACACAACACATTGTACAATCATGGAAACTGATCTGTATATGCAAGCAATTAGGCCGTCGTAAAGAAACAATCTTCACTTCACAATTAGTCCAAATATACCTAGACTCGCATAACTTGGCAAAACGTGCAAAGATAGCACCAAGAAACATAGAACAGCTAAATAGAGAAGCATAATCTTAGTAATAGCTGTTTTTCTATGGTATCTACTGTACAAGTACAACAAAAAACACTGGTACCCTATAATCTATAAAACATAGGCCTGCTTGTTACATGCCTTACCATAAGGTATATACAAAACACGGAAAATTTCCTGACTAATACATTTGAAAAATTCTATTACAACTATCAATGTTCAATGAATTGAACATATCTTACAGATTTTGAGATTTTTGGGAGAACAAAAAAATTGAAGCCAAATCGATAAGTGGAATCACTAATTCACTACCATAACCCTCTGTCACTGTTCACATAAATACAAGCAAAATTGAGAATACTTTGAACATTTAAGAGGTGAGATTTCGAGATGCAATATCAAAATGCAGTGATGACACACCAGTCCCTCTTTCTCATCGTCCTTGAACAAGGCCACTGAATACTTGGCTGTTCCCAGCAAGTGTTGCTTCCCATTCCACAGAAGAAAGCAGGATTTGCGAAAGAGCTATCACGATTTGCTTCATGTCTGGACGCAAGATGGGATCATCATCAACACATTGCTTTGCCAACATGGCCACCTGCGCAGATGTGATGATATAACAAAAGATGAATATGAATTGCTGGTTCAACTTTGTAGAAGGATGATTTCAATTAACCCGTATAAAGATCAGTTAATTATGTTACAGGTTTTCCGTCCCATTATAAAGAGCTTAGAGTTGACAATGCTTTAACCCTGATTCAAATTTTCAGTTTGGTTTGATTTAGGCTGTTGTATTGGATACTTTATAACAGATCTTATTACACAATGCAATTGGAGGATGTGTAAAAATGGGCTCTTTAGTTAAGTTGTGCTGTTATGTTCAGTTAGAAATCATGAGCACGGGTATCTCACCTTATATACACAGTCATGTGGATACAAATCCATCAGATTGGTATCAATGTAGTCCCTCAAGTTTGACATGCCCATTGAATCAGGCACATGCCTCAGTACGGCCAACATCTGTATTTTAGCAACAATCAGTTCACATGGGTACTACAGGGTAAAGAGTCTTAAGACGAAATGGGTTTATTCTCCTCTTTTCCAAGAGTATACAAAATAGATTTTACTTACAATCGAAACAAGTGATCGCCTTTCCGGACCTTTAGGCGTGCTTTCAGTTCTTATTACAGCTTCCTTTCCAGATATTAACTCAAAAAGAACCACACCAAAAGCAAAAACATCACTTTTGGTTGTGGCGAGGCCATTGCTCAAGTACCTATATAAAATAGAGATCAATAAGCAAACTATCCTTTAAATAATCGATCTTTAAATAATCGATATGCAACCTTAAAGACAGATAGATGTACTCACTCAGGAGCTAAGTAACCATAAGTCCCAACTACTCTTGTTGCTGAAGCTTCTATATCACCTGCTGTACCAACAAGTTTTGACAGCCCAAAGTCTGATATCTGAATTAAAAGAAATAACTGAATTAGAGATTCCAGCATTTACCAATCCCACCTTCCCGCATTCATGACATACAAGAAAAGAAAAAAGAGAGACAAGACAGTAATTACCTTTGCCCTAAAGGCTCCATCAAGCAAGATATTGCTTGATTTAATATCTCGATGAACATAATGAGCTTTTGTGTGCTCATGAATATACTCCAAACCTCTAGCAGCATCAAGAGCTATCTGAACCCTCATGATCCATGAAAGAGATGTATGCCCTGCACAGCAACCATAAGTTTCTTTAGTTAACCAACCTTAACCTTGATTAGCCGGTAGGTCAGATGGTAAAGCCCCAAAATGGAGCTAGTAATTTGTAACCTAGGAAGATGTATAAGAAAATAAAGAAACAATAAAGTAAAGACAAGTAACACACCTTTATTATGAGAATCGTGTAAATGGCTCTTCAGTGAACCTTTTTGTGCATACTCGTATATAACAAAGAGCTCATCGTCAGTGGCTGCATAACCAAGCAACTCCACCTTATACAGGAGAAAAATGAGAGGGTCAATCAAAATATTCAAACTGACTCTAATAAGGGTTTTTGTCAGTGACAAAGGAAGTTATCAGCATTGATTTTATATAGAACTTACCAAATTTGTATGATGAACCTTACACAACAATTTCATCTCTGTCATGAATTCTTTAGTTTTAGTCGCAGTCATTCTCTTGATTGCTACCTCCTATAAGAATTATCCAAAGTAAGTCATCACAGGCTCACAGCTTGTCAATCTTGAGAAGAAATATTTAGAATTCCCAGCAATTTACCTGGTCATGGAGAAGACCATAATATACCGAACCATAAGCTCCATGCCCAATAAGATTTGATTCAGAGAATCCTTCCGTTGAAGCAAGGATATCTTCATAGGTGAAGGTAACCGGCTTTTCCACTTCAAAAGCGTCGTTGCCTATGGCTGGATCAAATTGGAGGACACTTAAGTGAGGACATACATGTAATATCTAGTGACTAGCCAATTTATTACATAAATGAAACTAAGGTTTCAAGTACAGCAGAAAACTTGTTATGACAAGAATAAAGGCAAGGTCTACCCAAAAAAATTTCTTAGCTAAAACATTTACTTAAAGACCAAGTAAGAGTAACACCATTTTTCTCTTTTTCTTGTAGAGTTGTAGGTGTAACTGATGGTTTACCAAATAACAATTGTAGAACAAGGATTTTACAATAGCCAAAAGGCCCAAAATTACTACCAAATTCACAAGTCAGTTATCTCTATATCATTTTTTCAACAAATTTCTAGAGAACGATACCTTTAGGAGTGTTTATTTGATGTTGGTTGGTCGGTTCAACAACACTTTGTTTCCAATCATCTGATCTATTGCAGAACCTTCTAGAAGCACAACAGAAACTAGTATTCCGCAGAACATGAAACTTATGTGCACGTCTCTCACTAGGATCTTTTGCATGACCTTCTTGCTCACTCTGGGAGTACATTGACGATCTGAACACAACAATCAAGAGTACAAGTATAACAACCACAGCTAAACCAACCCCTAGTCCTCCTAGTATCCATTTAGAAGGCATATGCTCCTTGTGACTTGTTCCATTTTCTGTCAAAGAATTATCACACGGTCAATTGAGTTTCTATCATAAGACATGAAGAAGATACTCTCTCACAAGGCATACTGGTATCAGAAAGAAGAACCTTTTTCTTTTAGGCTTCAAACTCAAAAGTGCCAAGAAAATTATGAAAAACCTTATACACAAACTCTAGTAAACCGACTTTATATGCTAATTAAATCAGAATTTGGTTTTTCTGTTTAAAAAATAATGTGAAACCAAAAACACAAAGTCAACTTCAGATTTTTCCAGTTGATGAAAACAATTTCAGAAAATGAATTAGAAGTTTAGAGCCTTGACTTTGGCAACACTGATCATGGTTGATTACATTTGCACT
The DNA here is from genome assembly GCF_948465745.1 of Chenopodium album. Lineage (NCBI taxonomy): Eukaryota > Viridiplantae > Streptophyta > Magnoliopsida > Caryophyllales > Amaranthaceae > Chenopodium > Chenopodium album. The sequence continues at coordinate 26,423,886 of NC_137860.1, read as the reverse complement.
AGTCTAACTTGACATTCTCTCAGTAGAGGAGGTATATAAGCTCATTACCATGCATCATCAACAATTCAACAGTGAGTCAGTGAGGAAGTATGTGCTTTGATTTTCATTATTAGTATTACACTGACAACTGGGTAGTATTTACCAATCAAATAATTGCTTTTCTTATTTGTTATACCTTTGACATCACTGACTGACGGAGCAGGCTCTGGAGCTGGAGGCGTACTTGTCTCTATTGGATATGGATCGCCGGGAACTGGAACAAAAAAAAATACAAGACTTAATGAATTAGGGCAAGATGCAGGGTGTGTAATGTTCACTGCAGAATCTGTATACAATGGAAACCATTTTGTGGATAGAAAACTTCACTCCATCATCAGCATTAATCACAAAGATTTAGGCTTTCTAGTGTTATAAACTAAATCTATACAAGTCAACAGTTTCAGTATAACAAAGATTTTTAGTATAAAAAACAAGTATATTTTTGTTTACCGCATATTGTCCACACACGGTTACATATTCTGCTGTTTAGCAGGAGATTGCTGCATCCCCTGCCCTCAAACCTCAATTGCTACAAGCCTACAATCTACTTTCTCAGCTTGCTGTTCTACTTATTGATGAACATTAGGTATCGCCCTAATTGAAGGAGAACTCATTACATAAAACCCATTTCTGAGAATTGCTCAGTATTCTGGGTCCACTAATTTACTAAACCATGGATCACTGAAGAATTCCAGTACAAAGAATTACAAGTATCCAAAATCAAGGCTTTTACTACTTACAATAAGGATGCTTCCACTTCACAACCAAGAACTATACTGGTCAAATGATACCCATTAATTGTGTAGTTGATCCAAACCTCAATCCTTGTTGTTCCTCCTTCTAAGTGAATGACAACGGAGAAAATACACATGCCACAATGGTGCTTATTTTGCAACTGACATCATAACACCAAAGATATTTTCCATATTCTAAATGCATCCTCAACTGAACAAACCACCACACAGTCCACACATTCAGCCGCTTACCAGCTTCTAAATAAGAGCTGGTGCATTCAAAAGGTCCAAACTCATCATTTGATCAACCCGTTACATTATTTCAATTTCATAATAAACAAAAACCCAAATCAATTCCTTAATCAATTTTTGTGAGAAATTGCAAATGATAGTTAATGCATTCAAAAGGGTGATACAATTGACCTCAATATCAGTGTCACATCTCACAAATTGGCCTCATTATCTCAATATCTACTTTTCACAACGTTCGGAGACACCTAAACTGCCACTAATTTTCCAGTAACTCCCCAAATTGCATATAATATATACCAGCTCGGCCAAATGCCAAACTGCCACTATTATTCCAGTAACTCTCCAAATTTACCTTTTCTTTTCTAAAAATTCCCACAAATTGATAAAAATTGACACAGAAGAATCTCACAAATAGTAAATTTCCTTCCAAACTTCTCTATTACAAAAGTTAGCATTCTAACTATGCTATCATTTCAGCATTCAAAGATACTTCACGAACTACAAGTCTACAATAGACTTTATCTCTTTCACTCTTTCTTTAGGGTGATACCACCTACTCCTATGTTCCAATTCTTACTCTTCTTTATCTAAAGCACTGACCCTCTTCTTTTATTTCCAACTCATATTCACTTTTTCCGGTGCATAGGGATCGACAAAGGACAGTAATGTAGAAGGGATACACCCAAACTCACATTTTCACTTTAATCAAATCAAATTAATAATCTAATCAACAAATCTTCATTATTTTGGTTCATAAGGAGACACAAAAGGCATTAATGAATACATGATCCAATCAAATTCCTATCAATAATATGATAATCCAATTTCTATCACTTTTTTAGATATTGAGTACTAAATAGGCAATGATATAGATGAGATTCGACCAAGCTCATATATTCAGTATAAGTCTATAACACATAACACCCAAAACATGTAATAACAACTTAACAAGTCTATAATTCCAACACCACTTCTAACAACAATAACAGCAGCATAAATAAAGAATCAATAATTAAATCAAACTCATACACCAAAAGTTAAAAATTAAAAAAAAAAAAAAATGGACTAACCTGAATTCAAAGGAATATAATAAAGTTGTCCAATAGTAATATTATCAGGATTATCAATCCCATTAACTTGCTCAATACTATCCATACTAACCCCAAATCTACTAGACAAAGAAGAAAGAGTATCCCCATCTTTCATAACATAACTCATCAAATAATTCCACAATCCACTTGAACACCCACATAACAATCTCACTGAAACCACTTCATTAACCCTTGCCATCCTACTATTACTGTTATTCTGTATCAAAGCCAAACCCTGATATGCATCTTTCACCAAATCATTCACTAACCCACTACCATTTCTCACTGTAAATGTTGTTGTTGTCAAATAATCTCTCAATCTAGGGTCACAAGAACAGTTTTTTCTAACAAAGATGAAATCTTTATCACTATTTTCAACTGTTACATCTTTTGGGAGGACATCAAACATGCTCTGGATCAATGGCAGAGTCAGATTTGAAGTGGGTTTTAGAGCTAAGAATGAAGCACATACTCTACCAGAGTCAGAACAGTTCATGGGTTGTGTTGATGATATTGATGTAGAAAGTGTAGAGAGAGAAAGTAGTGAGAGAATGAAGATGGAGATTGAATTGAAACGTAAAGATTTCATCTTTTTTGTGAGTTTGGATTTCTGGATTGATTTAGTAAGATGGGGTTGATGAAAAATTGAGAGAAAATGAGGGTTAATTGATTGTAATATTAAGGGGGTTTGAAGAAGAAGAAGAAGAAGAGCATAGTAGTACTGCAATTGTTTGTTTGTTGTTGTTGGTGTGTAAGGTGGTTGTGTTGGTGATGGTGAGTAAGAATGAGCTGTTTTGTGAATAAAGGGGTTACTGCAAAAAGGGGGTCTGTCTATTTTTGGGGTTGAACATTAAAAAAAGAGTACAGTTTTACACTTTTTCCAGTGAGGAGTTAATTTGAAAGGGGGTGACTTCTGACTTGGGGTATTAGTGGAACTATTTAAATTAATGTACGAATCTAATTAGTCGCGAGGCAAAAGCTTCTGATTTTATTCTTTTAATTACTCCATATTTATTGCTTATGTTTTTTTTTTTAACCACGTACAAGTCAATTTATTCTGAATTACAGAATATGGGACAGGACAAAGTTTTTAAGAGGAGTGGAAGGGATTTTTACACTAACTATTATTATAAATCCTATTAATTTAAAAAATAAAATAAAATTACAAGAATTTGATATATATAATATATAATGGAGCTATTGTTATATGTTGGTACAATTGTATAACTAATGGAGCTATTAACTTAATATCGGAGTATAATTAAGATATATATTCTAGCTCCCGTCAAAAAAAAAAAAAAAGATATATACTCTTGCTACACTGCTGAAAATTTAAGTAAAAATTAAAGTAATTTTGAACTATTAACATGAACATTTAATATCAAGTTATATTCAATCATAGTCCTTAAACCATCTTTTAACCTACTAATCTAGTCACCAAGCTAAGTTTGATCTTGTGGGAAAGATAACACCTTTCAACCTTGGGGATTAATCTCCCTTATAGACACTTTAAAGGTGAGGATTCGATATTCATTATCCTTTCCTCCCACTTTTAAAGTTTTTGGCATGGTAAATATTGGACTAATTAAGAAAAAAAGTTTATTAAACAAAAAAGTCTAAGCAAAAAGGCCAAAACAACTTTGAAACAAAGAAGTACTTATAAAAAAAAATAAAAGACCATTATACTAGAAGTAAGATGAGATTAAGATAGCTTGATTTAAGGTTTGGTAAGAAGTGAAGTTTAGAAGGTGGCGCCAAAAACCCACCACATGAAGTCGCCAATTATAATGGCTCCACCACACATACATGTCTTCAGTCTCTTGACTTTTTTTGTTGACCAACTCGATATTGACACTCAATATTAACCACATAATTAACTTGAAAACTTTATTAACACTCCATTGTTTTAATTTGACGGTTTCATTTTTAGACAAACTTTGATTGCTTGTTTTTTATATCACTCTCATCCAATCAACAGTTCAACACTACGATGAGTATTTAATCTGTGTAATCAATTGTTATAATTGCATTGAATGATTGATTAGGAAAATAATTTTGGTAGTTCTCATATTTAATTGCCACTCGTACATTATTATAACCCATGGCTACATTGCATACATGATACATATGTTACTTTTTGTTGTGTCAAAAATTTTCACAATCGTAGTCTATATGTAAGGCTCAAACTTGCGTGCTACAAGGCCTACAACTACTACTATATTGTATTAGAACCTGATTTCACTTTATCTTAACATTATTATGTTAGATTATATCATAGTTTGTCATGCTTTTTCAAAATAAAATTGGCATAAGTCATTTATAATCGGTCACATATAATGGCCTTGTTTGGTAAATGGCTTTTTATTGGCTTTTTGATTGGCTTTTGGCTTTTGGCTTTTTCATTTGGTCAAACATCCAAAATTCGTGTTTGGTAAATGGCTTTTTCAGCTAGCTGAAAAGCTGGCTTTTAAGCCAAAATGAAAAAGCTACTTGGAGTAGCTTTTGGCTTTTGGCTTTTGGCTTTTGGCTTTCTAAGTTACTAATAACATTCAACAGCCAATTTTACCAAACATGTTTACAGACTAATAAAAAGTCAAACAGCCAACAAAAAAGCCAATACAAACAGCCAGTCAAACCAGCTAATCAAACCAGCCGACAGCCAACAGCCAACAGCCAATTGCCAAACAAGGCCAATAACAAGTCATGTAATGCCGTGACATGCTAAGTACTCCCTCCATTTTATTTATTTTTTTTTTTTTATATATGCATTACTTTGACAATTGCACTATTTACATACCATAGTTGACTTAATTTTTTCACCTTTAAAAAACTAAATAAATATTAATATATAATATATCATTAGATTTGTCATAATGTCTAGTTTCATAATATAATTTTGTTATAATTTTTACTAATATATAATTAAAGATATTAATGGTCAAAGTAGTGTCTTGGCAAATGTGCCGGTCAAACTGATGCATATAAAAAAAAACAGAGTGAGTACTTTTTTAGTATAGGGTAGGACAACATATCATGGACCCACACAGTAGGCAAAGAAAGAGGTTAGTTGAAAGCTAAGCAAGCATTTCTTGTTCCTGTCCAACTCACAATGCTTTGCAAGAACTAAGCAATTAGAGTTATACCTTACTTCGACCTGATCCAATACCATTCACATTTGTGAATAGAGCAATAGATAATAATGTGCTCTCACAATGAAGTGGTACAATTAAGGAGTATCAAAATCAGCTTTTGTGACTATTGTGAGGACAAAAGCTTAATTAAACAACATATGGAGTAAAATTGATTGTCACAAAGCATTAGAAGCTCCGAGTGGGCAACCTAGCTAGCTAGCTAGCTATCAAGACAAAGTTTATAATTAAATTAAACAATTATTTACTTAATTAAGTAGATTGTTAGATTAGAAAGTATGTAAACTTTACTAATCAAATGTTATTATATATACTAATCTAGGTTTGATGTAGTATAATCCTTAAAGGGTAGCAACGTGCATGTAATGTAGAGGCGCACGAGCGCATGCAAATTAAACAACTGTAAAGCAAATTAGTAATAATAGTTTTGTTCCTAATTACATTTAATTTTTCCCGACATATCCAACCTAGAGCTTAAGTCAAAAGCTTCTTCATTATGAATATTTTTTTTAGGATTAATTAGAAACTCTGATCTAAATTAAAAGTAGCATACTAACTTTTTTGTCACATCTAATTTTTCTCTTTTTTCACGTTTTGTTTTTGCTCTTTTTCTGCTGGATTTTAGTTGCCTCACTTTATCCGAAATTCTGGATTATTGCTTTACATTTCCAGCTGTCATTGTCTTTGAGTACTGTATAAATTGGAGTTCTTTCTTTTTAATCTTTTTTTAGTGAAAAAAGAGAAGGAATTACTGTAATTCATTACCACGTACTTTACTATTACGGAGTATCTTAGAGATTTACGGAATAATTTATTTTGTATAATAAAAAGTGAAAATTTTAAGGTACAGTCGTCTGTATCATGCTTGGTACAGACAAAAAACGCGGAATGAACATGTATATGTTTTGTAAAGAACATACAACTGTTTTGTAAAGAACATATAGTTGTTTTGTAAACAACATCCAGTTTTATGTTTTTTTTAATCTAAAGAACATGATAATACTATGTAATGAACATTATTTATATATAGCCACCATAATTTGGAGAAAAAATTCAAAGAACATTTAACAATAAGCAATGAGTATTATGTCACAAATAAAAACACATTATACAGATAATCAAAGAACATAAACATATGTTCTTTTCTTTTCTATTCTTTTCTCCTTTTTTTTTTTGTTGCAAAAATGTTCTTTTCACTCTAGCTATATGTTCATTACATATTGATAGTATGTTATTTTCATTTTAGGTATATGTTCATTACATTTTAATAGTATGTTCTTTTCACTATAGCTATATGTTCATTACTTTTATATATCATGTTCTTTCCTCCAAAACGACTGTACGTTGCACCGTACAGGCGCCTGTAGGAACCATCTATTGATAAAAAGTACTTCATTTGTTTCTATTTTGCGAGGATATAAGCATAACTTGAGATAAAGTTGCATTATCATTGCTATGAGAATATGAGATCAACTCTTTTTTACAATATTACAAATAAACTTATCATTATCACAACTACAAATCGGAGATTTTATCATTTTGTGTTAAATAATGTTTTATTTTGTGTTAAATAATGTTTTATATTATCAGCATTGTAGTATAAATAATGTTTTATATTATCAGCATTGTAGTATAAAATACATACCCTCTCTACAAGCTAGCTAGAGATTGGTAAGTTTGTTTTTGTTGTTCTACAATCTACACCTAACAAACCCCTATACGCACACTCTTTTCATCTCTTAAAGATTGCCTCCATATATTATCATCATCATGCCAAGTTTTCCTTTATTTTGGTATTTTGTCACTTGTTCTCTTACTTTACCTTTTCCTAGTGCATAACTTTACCAACTTATGTGCACACATATATGTCATAACCTTAGTTTAAAACTTACATCATTCTTAAAAATACAAAATGATTACCAAAATCTATAGAAAAAAAAAAAAAAAAACCCAATAAATAACCATATTTTCACATTTTATTACATACCATCACATATCTCTAAAGTAAAACTAGTACAATTATTATACATTATCATTTATAGCCGGGCCATATATGTACAACCCCACCAAAAACATACAAATATACAATTATTTGATTTTGTTGATTGATCAACTATTTAGTCCCAATTCTTCCCACAACTATGACAAAACTTAATTTTTGTGTTGCTTTATTTTCAGTTTAACAGTCACAATAATAGTAGTACGGAGTAGTAATAAAGAGTTAAAGACAATGCAGTAATAATACTTCAATTTGTACTCGTATGAATTTGTTCCTGCCACATGTGCAGTAAATCTCTATAAAAAAAATTAACAATAATAATTAAATAAATACAGTACTACGGAGTAGATCCAATAATTACATTTACTTTTTAATGTACTTTTAAGTAACATTAATTGAAGATGCAAATCCACCATAAATAATAAATCACAAATTAAATAATTTAGGCTCTAAGACAATGAATGGTATCCAAGAATAGAAGTTGGATTATTATATTAAACTATGAATTAAGTGAGGTAATCAATGTTTACAAGCTGGATTTGCGGTACATAATCTACCAAACATCACAAAATGGTCATCTATGTTAGTTTTATTATTGGTCCCATCTATTCTTGTCACTTAGCTTGATTTTCTACTCTTATTGCATATTTTTGTTAACAAAGGTTAAGCGAGCGAATGACGGCATTCCTTGTTTTCTATTGATATTTTTTGTCTAATTGTCTCCATGAATGAAGATAGTGGCCTCAATTATCCTACATTATTACGTTTTCGAGTTTATGACCTATAACTATAATTTTTTACGTTTAGGGTAAAAGCTTAAAGTATGATCTCATTAACCATATTTGATGAACTACGAAAAAATGTTGGGCTAGTAACGGGCAGACCCGTGCACACATTGCAGCTAGTAAAATCATGACACTAGTGTGGGTTTTTGTGTCTAATTTTTCTTCGGCTAATACACGATTAAACACACCAGATTTTAAGCTTGATCAATGGGCGGGGCATGCTGGGTTTGGGCCGGGCTGAGGCATAAAAGCTGCCCATTTCGGGTCAGACCGGGCCTGGCTTTGAATCAAAATTCCATGCCCAAACTCGCCTAAAATGACCGAGTCGTGCAGGCTTTTAAGTTGCGGCAAAAAATGATCTAAAATAGCATAAAAATACATTTTCAAGTCTGTTCAAAAAATCAGTCTGAGCCAATTTTGAGCTGAAAAAAGTTGTCCAAAATCCGCCCAAATTCGGGTTGGGCCCGCTTTGATCAGCTCTACCAGATTTGAGGCTTTGACAACATGTGTGTGAGCTCCATTCTCTTCTTATTCAATTGAATATATGCTTTGTAGAGTGTTAAATTATGCATATAAAGGAATAAGTCGAATAACATAACTACATAAGTAACTAAGCTAAAACCCAAAATTCAAACTATAATAGAGGACTACTTTCTATTTATTTTATTTTATTTCTATTTCGTTTTGACAACAGCAAAACATTAAGTATTACAAACAATTAGAAAAAACAATCAAACTAGTTCTACAATTAATAGCGATCTACCAATTGGATGTTGGTGTAGTGGTGATTGGGACTACACTTGGTAGGGAAGACTCGTGTTCGATCCCCCGCAACAACAATTGGGAGGGGACTGAAATCTAACCACCCAAAACTGATCCCCAAATCCGAATTAGCCCAAATGATAAATCGGGTAGAAAACCAAAATTAAAAAAACAACTAATAGCGATCTCATGCACCCTTTGTACTTGACCACGATCCAGTTTTATGGCAATTCTGAAACCTAATATACCAAAGGTATACAAATACGGAGTATCAATGTAACAATGTTGGATTTATACGGCCATATTTATTGGCAGCACTATGTCATATTCTTGATTTAAGACAATACATTGCCGTATAATTGAGGCAAGTGCATATGTTTTCCAATGAAGCATACGGTGGACTTTTTTTGCATACCCATAAAATCAAGATTCTAACCTCTAAATTAGGATGCCATACTTCGAAATCAATTCAATGACAACAAACTTTTTAAATCTATAATAAGCCAAAGAACAAGCCATCTACTCTTCCTAATTCGTAGTTTCTCATCTCTACTAGTCCACCTAATAATAATGGTATTGCTTGCTGGACTTGGGACTTGGAAGTATTTAAGCAATTGCATTATTATTTTGCATCAAAACAAAAATTGAAATTATTAATTGTAACCTTTATATGCGAGTACTAAAATAATTTTGTTTAATTATATATCTTTTGTTTTGTTTTTTTTTTTTTTTTTTTTTTTTTTTGACAAAGGATACAAACAAGAAATTACATATTAATACTAAAGCAAATAGAGTCAACCGCCGCTTCTCCTGCAATTAGATGAGCTCTGTGGACGCGCCGGCGATCCGCCTTATGAATTTTGCAAACTCGAAACCTAGAGGCAAGCATTAGAATCCTCCGAATGAGCCATATATAGGCGATATAACCTTGGCCCTCCTCTCGAAGCAGGGAGACCAGATTATAGGAATCAGTAAATACCGCGGGATACAGAAATCCCCTATCAAACGCCCACTGAAGCCCATACATGCAAGCCAAAGCCTCCGCATGTAAAGCCGAGGAGCAAACCCCGAAGTTACTACCACCACTGCTCCGATCATCAAGTGGGTCATCATTATCCAAGCACCATCCCATACTTGCACGTCGAGAATCCTTGAACCAAGAGCCATCTATCTGAAGAGAAAGTAAAGTACTGCCATGGGGAGTCAGGCCAAGTTGAGCCATGAAAAAACCAGGCGGTGAAGAGGCACCCCCAACTAGAAGGGGCGTCTGAATTCACAAAGATTGAATGAATATTCATTACCTCCTGAAACAGGGACTCAAAAGGCCGAGACTCAGAAGAATCCCTAAAAATTCTAGAATTACGACCTAACCACAAGCTCCAAAGCGTACCGACAAAGGTACCAATGCGAGTACTAGAAAGACCATCCTGACTGATAAAAAGTCGGATATAATCTTGGATCCAATCTGAGAGAGAAAAGTCTCCATTAAATTCTGAGCGAATGCCGAGGCATCCACCCCTCCAAACCGATCGTGCCTTAAAGCACATTCTAAAAAGGTGTTGTAAATCCTCCGGTTCCGAACGACAGAGGTGGCAAGTCACGTCTAGAATCGGAACTCCTCGATGATTGAGTTCCACCTTGACCGCGAGAGCGCGGTGAAGCAGTTTCCATAAGAACAACTTCCATTTAGGCTGCAACGTTAGCGACCAAAGAACCTTCCAGAAAGAATCAGAAGCGGAAGGGGTAGAAGTAGGGGCCAGTTGTTGCTGAAGCATAGCATACCCAGTTTTAACCGAGTACTTTCCAGAAGGGGTGCCCGACCAATAACGGAAATCATCCTGAGTCGAATCAGGGACCTCCATAGCCAGGATTGTAGAGGCATCCGCCGGAACAAACCAATCAACAACTTTAGTAGTATCCCAACCCATGGTGTGAAGATTGATGAAGAAACTGACAGTAGGAGGGACTGTAGCTGGCAGGAGGATTCCCGGTTTAAACTCAGGAATGCAACCATTGACCCACTTAGCTGACCCAGCTAGAGTGGACATGCCATTACCAATTTTCCAGTTACAACCGGAATTCAATTGGGTGTCCGCCTTAATCAAACCCCGAAGGCCATAGGAGTGGCGACCCGAATAACGAGACCGAGAATTAAGGTTGTTGGAGAGAAAGGTCGTACGAGCACTAAAAACTTTAGAAACCTGCAGCTGCGGGTTAGTAAAGAGTCTCCAAACTTGTTTCATGAGCAAGGCCTTATTTAAGGAAGACAAACAGCGGACGCCCAAACCACCGAGGCCGCGAGGAAGGTGCATAGTATCCTTATTCACCCAGTGCATACCTTTAGTATCAGAATGCGCCCAAAAGAAGCGCAACAGTAATGAGTCAATCTTCCCGGTCACAGAGACGGGTAACTCATAACAGGCAAGAACATGGGAAGCCATAGCAATGAGGATTGAGTTAATAAGAATTAACTTCTGCGATTGTGAGAGGCGTATGGCATTTAAACAATTAATTCGCCCAGTAATTTTGTCGATGATAAACTGGAAGTGATCTTTCTTTCTTCCGACGAAGTCAATTGGGGCTCCTAGATGATGATCAAACACCTGAACATGCTTCATTTGGAAAATAGATTTGAAGCCTTGCTGGGCAGACATACAGATATTAGGGCTAAACTTAATCAAGGATTTGGACAAGTTTAGTTGTTCGCCTGAAATCTTAGTAAACCGCTGAATAATCTGCATGATATTGGTACAGGCTGTAGACGAGGCCCGAAAAAAGATGAGAGCATCATCCGCAAAGAATAAATGCGAGATAGAAGGGGTCCTTCTAGACAGCTTGATACCTTGAAAAAGCTTCAAATCCTGACCCAAATGCAGCATACGAGAGAAAATGTCCATGCAGAAAAGGAAAAGGTACGGGGAGATGGGGTCACCCTGACGAAGACCACATTGTGGTTTAAAGGTTTCCGAAGTAGAACCATTAATGAAGGACTTGTAAGAAACCGTGGTAAGGCATTGTTGGATCATCTGTAACCAACGCTCCGGAAACCCATAGGCTTTTAAAACCTACAAAAGAAAACTCCAGTGAATTCCGTCATAAGCCTTGCTCATGTCAATTTTGATCGAGGCCAGCCAATTTGTGCCAGTTTTTGAACAGTTGATTTTCTCCATTAACTCATGACTCATCAAAATATTATCTGTCATAACGCGTCCCTGAACAAAGGCATGCTGAGAATCTGAGATGAGAAAAGGGAGATATTGGCGCACCCTGGCCACCAAACACTTGGAAGCACATTTATACACCGTGTTACAAAGGCTGATAAGCCGTAAATGCCCAACTTCTGTTGGCGTACCAATCTTAGGAATCATAACAAGAAGAGACTGATTCCATTCTTTCAATAAGAACCCCGTTTGGAAGAAACTTTGGACGCCGGAAACAACCGAGTCGCCAACAACATCCTAGTGCGATTTGAAAAATTCAACTGTAATTCCATCCGGACCCGGCGACTTACTGATCCCTAAAGAAAACATCGCGCTACGAATCTCCGAAGCGGAGAAGGGCCGTTCCAGGTTTGCAAGTTGAGAAGAATTGAAATGTGGGAGATCTAATTCACGCAGAACCACATCAATTTCCGGATCATAAGGAGGTATGGAATCACAGTGAAAGGTATCTTTTAGGGAATTGGCAACCAGACGCTGGACATCCATCTAGCCATGCTGGAGAGATCCTTGGTCGTCAAATAAGGAATTAATCGCATTCTTCTTTTGCCGGCTTTTCACCTTTGAGAACATAAGTTTAGACGGACAATCAGCATTAAGTATCCAGCTTTTCTTACAACGTTGTCTCCAAAATTGCAGCTGCAGTAAAATACTCTCCTTTGAAGTAACTATGTTGGACATATAGAGAGAGGCATCAGAAACTGATTGGACTAGTTCTCCCTCAGTAGCAAGATCTTTTGAAAAAAAATTCCAATCTATGCCCCAAAATTTCTTATTATTCAGACACCACCTCCTGATGAGAGACTTGACATGTTGCAGATTCTTAGAGAGGATAAACATTGGCGACCCAGAGACGTCCCTTTGCCAAGTTGTAAGGACAAAGTCATGTATATCCTGATATTCCAAGCACCAGTTATCCAGTTGGTAAGGACGGTTTGAAAGATGGGTAAACGGAGAATCATCAAAGACTATAGCAGCATGATCAGATATCAGAATTGGTTGATTCAGTAAACGACTATCTGGGTAATTATGAAACCAATCTGAAGTCATGTAAGCCTGGTCAAGTCGTTGTAAAATAAGGCTATCATCGTCCCTATTATTCGTCCACGTAAAAGGAGGACCTTTGAAGGGGGTAGCAAGTAAACTCGATTTCATCCTAAAATCAATAAAGGAATCCCAACCCTTAATAATATTAGACCCACCCATCCTATCATAGTGATGCTCTATTTGATTAAGATCTCCAATAATCAAACAATTAGGAGCAATAGCAAGTAAATCTAAAATTAAACCCCAAACTTGGGGTCTATCTTCAAGAACAGGAGCACCATAAACAAACATCACACATTTACTAGTTCAATTAGTAAGTTTGATATTACAGAGTACAACATTTGTACAGCAAAAAACACAAGAAACATCTTCCGAACCATAACCAAAAACCACTAACCCCCCGCTAGTACCTACTGCATCAACCCCAAAAACTGAAGTAGGACTAGAACTACTAAGTAAGCCAGTCACAACTGCCACGGAGACCTTAGTTTCACAGAGAAACAAAAAGGTAGGAGCAAAAGAGTGTAGTAGCCAAAAAACATAGGGAAGCTTAAGAGAAGTTTGATCATTTAGCCCCCGGCAGTTCCAGGATGTGATCTTCATAAGACCTTGGGGAGCTGTGAATGGCCAGCCGCCGAACCAAACGTAGATGAGAACCCGTAAGACTTAGTCAGAGAGGTGGTGGAAGTACCAACATCAAACTTAGTAGAAGAAAACCCCTCCCTTGAGTGCTTGAGAAACTTGAAAGATGATGAGCTACTAGACTCAACCACCTTTCTCTTGCTGCCAATAGAAGAGAAGTTCCCAGAAGGACGGCACGCAAAAGCTGCCGATGCACACCCCAAGTGAGCAGCTAAAGACACATCCGAACAACTCTTGTGGATAGGTAGTCCACTCGTGGTAGTAGCAGGCAGGGTGAACGCATCTTTGCTATGCAAATTAAGTGCTCGGATTTTGCGTCTTTTTTGAGACCAAGTAGAACCATAGTAACCAAAGTAAGGGTCTTGATTATAGGATCTGCATCGATGGAAACCAGTCGAGGTAGGCCTTTTCTTAGGCCCACCATCAGAACAATTAGAAGAGGCTTGGGCCTTGTCTTCGTGAACCTGCGGCAAAGGAGCAGAAGTTGCTTCATCTGGGGAGTTTGACGCCTCCTTGTTATCCTGCAAAGAAAGATTTTGGAAAATAGGTGGAATAGTGATAAAAGCAGGTATAATATATTGCTCTATACAAGCGTCTGTATCTTCAGAGCCGCTTGAGAGGAAGCTTTCTTCCATTGCTGCTGATATTCGAAACCCCCCTCCCATATTATGGCTTGGCTGGTGTCGCGTAAAGGGGGCATAGGGATCGCCGTCTGGAATAGCAGCCCTCTGCTGCTGCTCTCGAGCCGCCTCTGCTCGATTTTCTTCAGCAAACCGCGTTGAATGCGGGTTGTGTTAGGATTCCGGAGTGGTCGGATCTGTTTCAGAAGAAGAAAGACTTGCATTCCCATGGTCAAAGGCTGAGCCATAATCAGATTGCTCCGATGAAGACGAAGAAATCGCATTAACTTGATGCGACAAATATCCATTCTCGTAAACCCCATTGATTAGAATGAAATCCGGTTCAATATTATCATTATCGTCACCATTCGGAGGGGCTGCATTCCCATTACCGTTTTGCTGATCATTATCCCCTGCACCTGAAGAACTTGAATATGAATTTCCAGAATTTCCAAAATTATCATCAGCACCACCCGTGTCTGAATCAGAATTATCGTCCCCCCCCTGATTCTCATCATCATCTGCACCAGAATTATCATCCCCGTTGTCCAAATTATCGCTGTCACCATGTGAATTCCCTGAAGAGCTACTCGAACTGCTGTTTTCGGGCTCAAAATCCTGTGCTAAAACAAGAAGGTTGACCCTGGTATTACGCGTTGTGAAAAACATCCTGTGTCCCCTCTATCATGTTGGTATAGAAAGGTCTTTCATTTGGATTATAGAGCACTGTTAATCCTTGAGCCTCAAACGCCTCCAACCGAGCAAGAATTCTTCTAGTAGCCCCGTAATCCGAGAGATGACATAAATTTTCAACATGACCCACAAGACCACATTTTTTGCAGAATCTAAATATTCCTTCATATCGAAAATAAGCCCAAATAGGATCAAATTCCCCGGGAACAAAAACACCTGGTACTAAAGGCTTAGAGAGATCTATTAGCAATTGGCCCCTGAATTCCGGCTCCTCCGGAAGGCCATCCCCATCATAATCTAAAGTTTCCACTACCCCTACTAGCTTTAGAGTTTCAACACCCCACTCCGGGTCAAGAAGCCCAAAAGGAAGACCATAAACCCGGACCCAAAGTCTAGTGATGTCAAAATTAACATTAGCAGGAACGGTAAATCTATTACACCTACGAACATTGCAAATGCGACCATCCAAAACGAAAGTGTGTTGCTCAAGTAAAGCCTCTACGTCCGCTAAATTTGAGCATGAAAAAACATAGTAACAACCAGTACGATGAACAACGATATTACCTCGTGTGAGCCATTGAGTATCGACCATCTGTTGCACTATCGTACGACTTGGTGGAGTGGGACCAAAGAACCTTCCAATTACCGCTTTGTTCCAATCGATATTAGTTAAATAATGCTCCAAAGGCTTGTCTAAGTAAACCCCCGATTGGTAGACCGTCCAATAATTGACATGCGCCATTATGAAGAAGCCAACAAACAGCAAGGAAGTAGTAAAGAAGCGTAGTAAAAGGCTATGGAGTAAGAACTGAGTTGTTGTGAGTTAATAACTTGAGTTAATAACTGAGAAAAAGTGTAGGAAATGGAATAAATCCTAGAATCCTAAAACCAAAGAGACACTAATCCCTTTCCTAGCCTTGTACTCCTACACGTGTTAAGGAAAGAGCAAGCTTAGTAACCAAATAAGAGAAGTGGGGGGTGAAGAACTCAACCTTTGGCGGCAAGGCAACTCCCACTTAGAGAAAGTTGAATAAAAAAACACCTAAAACCTGATTGGCAATTGTAAAAAGGATCCTTGCAACTAATTAATTAAAAAAGTAGGCAGGGAAACTTGGAGGTTAAGAGAAAGTGATAAATTTGAGGTAGAAAAACTGAAGAACACTCAAGAACAGACTTTATCCCTAGAAACCTAGGAAACCGACCTTAAAATTGAGAGAGAATAAGAGCTGCTAGCTTGAGAAATAATCTTGTCAAATGTCGCTTTTTTATCTTTTAGTTTATAATTGAAGTCATTAGCACATTATTATGAATTGTTTTGTTGAGTTGCTTGATTTGTTAAGTTATTTGCAAAACTCACTTTTTGACTTAGAGCCTATTCAATTCAGCTTAATTTCAGTTCAGTTCAGTTACAATCAGTTCAGTTCAGCTCCAATCAGATCAGTTCAGTTCAGCTCCTAATTTCCTTCTCTCATAAAATATTCATTTCAGCTCAGTTCAATTCAGTTCAGCTCCTAATTTCCTCATCTCATAAAATATTCAGTTCAGCTCAGTTTAGTTCACTTCAGTTCAGCTCCAATCAGTTCAGTTCAGCTTCAATCAGTTCAGTTTAGTTCAATTCAGCTCAATTCAGTAAATGTGAATAGACCCTTAAATAATTGAATCCAGTCACTAAAATTCAACCATAATATTAATAATAGCTCAAAAAACACAATGGCATCTTGGGCTTAATTAACTAGACAATTACTAGCCAACTTTGGCTAATGAAGAATTTGGAGAATTGATATCTAGCCCAACTCCTTTCAGCCCAAAACCATTTAAGTTTTGCTGGACTGGTTACTGGCTTACAGCTCCAATTCGATATATAATGCAAACGAGTTGAGTTAATTATACTCAAGGTCAACTCTTAGGTCAACTCTTGGGTTCAAGTAACAGATATATAAATGAAGTATGTTGTGATATGATCAAAGCATTAATTGTAAGTTATTTTGCCAATATAAATAATAGACGCTGCTCATGCTTAAATTCATATTGAGCTACGTGATATCAAAAAATATATTTATGTGGGATCTTATTAAATTTGTCTTAAGTATCTCATTACATATTTCCTAGACATCAACTTTAACAGCGTTACAAATACTAGTATATCAATTATCAAACTATAGAGGTTGAGGTAGTGGAGTGATGACATCGCTCCCCTACCTTGAAGTGTAGGGATCAAAACTTAAAGGACTTACGTAATACTCCCTCCGTCCCTTAATACAATGCCTTTTTCTCTTTATTAAGGGACGGAGGGAATATTTAGATATTCTCTTAAGGCCTTCAAGTGAGTTCCCTTTTTCTCATCTTAAAAATAAAAAAGAAGGCCAAAATTCTTGTTATACATTAACAAACGTGAAATAATAAAGGTAAAGAATTTAAAGATATGAAGTTAGGAGTACTCCATATAAACTTGCTAAAGCAGAAGTTCAATAGTCAACTGATTGAGGAAGAAGTTACTAATACGACTTAGCGGCTAAAAGCAGCTAGCCCAAGACCCGCCAGAAAGGCTAGAATAGCCCAATCTTTTATCCTAATAAGTCTGCAGCCCACATTAAATGGGCCAACAATTGGCCTCAATTATACTATTTTTGGGGCCATTAGTAGTTATGTTAGCTTGTCATCAATATATGCACAATGGAGAAATCTCAAACATGCAAGGCTTGTGTCAAAAAAAAAAAAAAAAAAATTAAAAATAAAAATAAAAAAATGAAAGGTTATTTCGTTTCATTTTATGATATTATCTGCTTAATTTTTTGTAAAATTATTAAAAACCTTTAATGCATTTAGGGTAATAGTTTATAAGCTTCAAATTTGGATTAACTTCTGAATTCTCATTTGAAATCTTTATATTGTTTACTACTACGGAGTAGTATTTATTTTTTGAACTGAAATTAATTCACTATTAAAAGAGTCATACAAGAGAAATCAAAACTAACAAATACAAAATATAAAGGATCAACTAATATGCTAATTGG
Source organism: Chenopodium album (assembly GCF_948465745.1). Classification (NCBI taxonomy): domain Eukaryota; kingdom Viridiplantae; phylum Streptophyta; class Magnoliopsida; order Caryophyllales; family Amaranthaceae; genus Chenopodium; species Chenopodium album. The sequence continues at coordinate 26,405,841 of NC_137860.1, read as the reverse complement.
TCAGGCTACAATCCTTGTGAAGGACAACTAATAATAATGAATCCCCTTTCAAATCATTGTATTATACGATATTCAAGAATTTTGTTGAAGCCTCATTGATGACCACATATAAATTGTCCGCAATAAATAAATAAAAGAGGAGATCAAAAGAAAGCATCACCCTATAAGTTAGAGGGGTACTCCGTACTCCTACTATCATCAGTTAATTTTAATTAGTATGAACTTTTCATAATCTAGACATGTAAGTTGTTCGAATTCTCCTCCTTATTGGGTTGTATATATATATATATACTAGTTTAGGTCCCGTGATTGCACGGGGATTATTCATAAATTATGCAAAAATTAAAATATTTTTTTTCATGTGTCATATAACCTAATTTGGTCTTTGTTATTTTTCAAGAAAGTAGGCCACTAATTTACAAATCAAAATAGACCTTAAACATTTTTTCGTTTCAAAGATTTTTTTTTATTTTTTTTATTTTTTATTTCAATATAGTAACATAAAGATCGATTAAATTTGAATGCATAAGATTAACAAAGTATTTGAACAATACAATAGATTTGTGTGCATATGATTAACATAATTGAGCATTATTAGTTACGTTGATTATATGATTAACAAAGTATTTTTAACAATTGATTGTATCTTGTGAACCAGATACATAAAATGAGAAAATTATGTACTCTGTATTAAATTTCATTCAAAAGTTTAAAATATTCTAATAGCGATTCAATTCCAATTAGATTAAAAAACATTAATAACATTTTTTGCATATATTCCTTATCACATACGATAAATATAAAAATATTAATTTAAACATTTATGGAAGAAATATGGTTGGATGAAATCATGAAATGTATTTAATTTGCAAAATAGAATAAAATACTCCGTATAACATTGTCTATGAAAATTATTCTTCGCACAAATTTTTAAATGTGGCTTGTTGTACAGTGCGGTAGGGGTTACTTGAGTTCCTTGGTTAGGGGTTACTTGAGTTTTCAAGGTTATTTGAGTTTCTCAGTAAGGAGTTACTCTTAGCTAGCAAAAAAATTGGGTAACTCCTGCCGCATGGTGTGGCCTGCTGTACTAAAAAGTTGCAAATTCTTAGAAGATTTGACGAACATAATATTATATAATGATATGTCACATCGTTTTTTTTTATCAACAATAACTATATTTATAAGAATTTTAGCAAAGGTAATCATTATAAATCTATAAATAATATTTGTTTTAATATTTTAATTTATATATGGATTGATATATATATATATATATATATATATATATATATATATATATATATATATATATATATATATATATATATATATATAGGGAGAGGCTCATGTGAGAACACCTCTCTTATATGAGAACACTTTATATGTGAGAATAATTTATAACCATTGGATTAAACAAGATCCAACGCTCTACATCTACCCTGGTCAAAATAATGGCAATATTGTAAATTTTAGATTGTATATAAGAAAAATTAAAAAAATTGTCCAACTTTTTCTCTCTCTAGAAATTAAACAGCTCTTCCCTTTCTCTCTCTTCTTTCCCCAAAAATTTCTGAACGAACACTGGTTTGACGATCTTAATGTAAGATATCTTTGAATTTCTACTTGAATCTACAAATATTGTTAGGTATTTGCTATTTTAACTATTTTTCCTTTGATATTTGGCTTCAATGTTCAAATTTTTGTATTGAATAAGGTTTTTGTGATTTTGTTGAAACCCTAGAAATCGCAAATTCTTCATCAAATGGATTCAATCTAAGCTATTACTACTTATGAACGAAGGATGTAAGTATCAATTTATTGATTTTGGGCATTTTACTTTGTTTTTATGTGAATTTTGGTAGTATCAATTTAAATTGAAGGATAATAATATTGGTGCTCTAAAGCTAAGCTCTTGAATCTGTTAGTTTATGGGAAATTGATTGTTTATTTTGGGATGTTTACTTATTAGATTTAATGGATCAATAATGTGATTATGATGTATTTCTCTCTCTTCTTCATTATCATCATTGTTTATAATCGGCAATAGTATTCTTGATGTTTGATTTTTTGCAAATTTAGAAATCACTTTTAGATGCTCATAACACGTTCGATAAAATGTCAAGCTGAAATTTAACTGCATGTTGCGTGTATGATTATGTAAATCAATATTGTTGTTTTGACTATCTTAGCTTAGATTAGCAAGTGTAACCTTGTTTTTAATCTCAGTTTTAAGCTTCTAACACATTTTTTTTTTCAAATAGAGATGGTGATGAAGCACTTGTCAAAAAGAAAAAAAGTGATGGTGATGATGAAGCTGTAAAAATTGATGATCAGTGGTCTAGAAGTCCAATTGTGGAGTCATCTTTACTAGAAGCTATAAACAATGATCAAATTCAAAGGTTGGTTATCATCCATGGATACTGTTCAAGTTTTTATGAATGTTAGATATGTTCTAAAATTTTACTCATATGTTTTTTTTTTTTTGAGATTAAATTTTACTCATATGTTCTAAAACTTTACTCGAATGTTCTAAATTTAATTCAATTCTAATTTTAATTCTTATTTTATTCACATTTTATGTTTTCTACTAGAATTTTGTTGAGTATGCAGTATATATACATTCTAGTTCAATTGTTAATTTTTGCTACAACTTTATATATGTCTAAATTTTTTACCCATATGTTCTAAATTTTTATACATATGTTCTAAATTTTTATACATATGTTCTAAATTTAAACTCATAAGTTCCAAAATGTATAATGTAAGTAGCAGATTTAATTGAATCATGTAAGTTGTGTAAATCTATTTTTTTTTTTAATAATGATGTAAAAAGTGGGATAGCGGATACCAAAGTCTAATGATTTTATGTTATTATATTGCAGATTGATCAAATGAAGAAATTGAGGGTGGATTTTTGTGCTAAAATATTATCACACAAGGAAAATGAGCTACATCATGAGATTACTTCAAGATCACGGAAATGGGCGAAAGAAAATAATTTGTAATAAAATTTTAGAAATAGCATGTAGAATTTTATATAGTATAATTATACTAAAACTATTTTTCTAAAAGGTTGTATTCGAATATATAAGCTTGTCTTGTCTTTCTTGTGATCTACTTCATTGTTATGCATGCAAGAATATAAAAATACAATTTATTATATATTAATACTCATATGTTCCAAATTTTTACCCATATACTATAAATATTAATGTGAAAATATATAATGTTATATAAATTTTTATGTTCTAAATTGCTATTTAGAAATCCCCTTAGAACAAAAATATAGCATGTTATTATAAAATATTAGTCATATGTTCTAATTTTTTTACCCATAAGCCCATAAGTTCTAAATTTTTATAAATATGTTCTAAATTATTACTCATATGTTCTAAAATTTTAGCCTTATGTTCTAAATTATATGTTTATATATGTTTTAAATTATAACTCATATTTTTTATATTAAAACTCATATATTCCATTTTTTTTACTCATATCCTCCCACCCAAATGCATCTGAATGAAATTTAAAGTCATGCAGCACACCCTCCCACCAATTTAAATCATTATGGTCTAAATTTTTAATTTTGAAATCCCATCGAAAACATACAAAACACATAAATTAAAAAATAGTACTCATGTATTCAAGAACTAAGAATTTAAGTGATAAATTTTAATCATATGGTCTAAATTAAAATTTTGAAATCGCATCGGAAACATACAACACACATGATTACTAATTATAACTCATATGTTCTAAATTTTTAGTCATATGTTCTAAATTTTTTGTCATATGTTCTAAACTTCAATACATACGAAGTATATGTATTAAATTCAAACTATTATCATTTTTATACTACAAAAAAGTGTTATTCAATACACAAATTCAAAAAAATGTTATAAAATCATTAAGTATCATCTAACTTTCTTTGGACAATTTTGAATATCATGGTGACTCAATTCCCCACAACCTATGCTAGTAGCATTATTTTCAACATTACTTCTTGCATTCCTCTTAGCTTCCAAATTCAGCCTCAATCCTTGAAGATTAATCACAAGGTCTTTGATATCTTCATCATCGCCCTCTGCCAAACTAACACAATCATGTTTTGAACAACCACTCAAATGATTCAATATCTTCCTTTGCTATGAAACCAACCGCAAAAGTGATGCAACTCTTGTGATGATCAACCCTTGTAAATGGAGTAAATGCCATGTTGTACTTGTTTAGAACAAGAAGATCAAATTTCATTACACAAGAAATATAGCAGTACCTATTTAGAACATGTAAATAAAATTTTAGAACATATGAGTAAAAATTTAGAACACGTGATTAAATATTTAGAACATATGATTTAATATTTAGAACACATGATTAACTCAGAACAGAAGACACTATTTAGAGAATAGATTTAAGGCTGAAGTTTACTTAATTATTTAGAGCATAAAGGTAATGAGTTTATAAAACATAATTTGGACCATTAGACTAAAACTTTATAACATTAAAAAAATTTTTACAACATGTGAATAAAATTTAGAACATATGATAAAAAATTTTAGAACACGTGATTAAATATTTAGAACATATGATTTGAACAGAAGACTAATTTTTAAGAGCTTAATTTCAACAATGAAGTTTATTTAATTGTAATCGGAACATAAGAATCACTATTAAGAACATTTGAATGAAGAGTTAGTTGTTAAAGCTTATGAGCATATAAAACATAATTTGGAACATTAGACTAAAAATTTAGAACATTAGAAACAATTTTTAGAACATTTGAATAACAATCTTAGATCATGTAAGTTTTTTAGAAAAAACAATTTAAGATTTAAAACATATGAGTATGAAATTAGAACAATATTTATAATAATTAATTCAAAGTGTACATGCAAATTCGATTTAAAACAAAGAGATTTATTATATATAGAGCATAAATTCAAGACTAAAGTTTACCTAATTAAGATGTTTGTTCTAAATTTTTACTTATATGTTATAATTTATGACTCATACGTTATACATTGTTATTTAGACACCCCCTTAGAAAAATAAGAACATGTTCCAAAATTTTACTCATTTGTTCTAAATTATTTATCAAATGCTCTAAATTATTCATCAAATTTTACTCATCTACATCCTCCGTTATTACTTTCCCTTGCTTTTCTAACATGTTCTAAATTTGTACATACATGTTAGAAAATTTTCAACAATGTTCTACGATTTTTGTTCATCCATAATTTTCAACCTAATATTATGAACCTGCAAAAATTCAGATTACAAATTTCAAATGAAACATTGATAGTCTGATAATATACAGAAATTCAATCCAAACAATCAAGAACAATAAATTTAACCTAATAAAATTGAAAACATATTTTTGATTGTAAGAATCAAATTTAAATCAAAAATTCGAAAATAAGACGGAAATTCGAAAAAAAACGCATATAAATCGCAAAAATTGAACAGATTTCGAAAATTGAACATAAATCAAACATAAAACGAACAAACTCGAGCATAAAAATGCCAAAATCAGGGAAAAAATTGTGAAAAAACTAAGAAAAATTGCATAAAAATCGAAGCAAAAAATCGCTTAAAAAATTGGGAAAAATCGCATAAAAATGATCAAACAAATCACAGCAAAAATCATAAGAATATAATGAGTAGAAAGAATTGAATCATAAGAATTGAATTACTTACCTAAGAACAAGAGGAGAGAGAAAGTCAAGCTTTATGGAGAGAGAGAGAGAAGCTGGTAATTTGAGCATGGGTTTGGAGGATGAGTTGAATGTGTGGGTAGGAAGGGTTTTATTTGAGCGTAAATTTACACTTTTGTCATTACTCTTGGAGTGTTCTCAGCTGTTGGATCTTGTTCTATTTAATGGTTGTGATGTATTCTCATATATGATAGATTTCTCATATAAAGACCTATTCTCACCGGATCCCTCCCCTATATATATATATATATATATATATATATATATATATATATATATATATATATATATATATATATATATAATTTAGATACGAAAGTAAGTATTAGATTTCATTCGCATAAGAAGGGTTTACAAATTTACCAAAAAAGAAACGAAAGGTGTACTAAATTTATTGAACAGATGCTTGCTCTTGGCTGTTTCAATAGACATTAACTTTTAAATGGTTCAAGGGGCTAACATAACAATATCAATAGCAAATAAACACATAAAATTGGCCAACATTTCTCTTATTTTATATCAATATGGGGACGTGTTAGAGATGAACACAAATCAATTCTATGTCGATTCAATAAAATGTTTTTTTTGGAGGAGTAATATTCTTGATGGATAATGATACCATTTTTTACCCTAACAAATTGATGAAGATGATAAGAACATGTACAATAAAACCCTCTTAAAAGATCCTTTTTTAGGCTTAGTGGAGGGACCCTTAATTTTCAGGTAATCATTACTAGAATTGAATCAAATATTTGCAATGTCTATTTGTAGGAATTCCATTTATATTTTTATCTAACTTATATTTTATCTTTATATATTTTGAGATATTGCTGGTTGGTTGGTGTCAATATAAAAGATGTTATATTATAATGTTTAAAAGTCCCTCCAAATTGAAGGCAGGCTGCTGTCTACTTTGTAAGATGTCTAGATGAATTGAACACACGTTTTGTGAAGAAGTTGAACAAGATTGTGTACCAGAAAAGATATATGAGCGCATGCTTTTTTTAGACCTTCTTTGTTGAATCATCATGTTCATGAATCATGAGTCATGAGACTCATGACTATGGAATTGAGCAACCTTCGTTTTCTATCTTGAACGAAGCAACTACGACTCTATTATACTTGTTACATGTCTACGTATAATAACAAACATATAACAAGGATTAGTGATAAGTTTATATAGGGAATTAAATGCGCAATCTTCAATTCTTTTCCTTTTAATAAAGGTGCAGTGCGTTTTAAATATTATTCCGTATGTAACGAGTATTAAATTATTAAATCAATTAATTTCATCCAAGTTCCTTTGATGCGCCTTCTTTAGATAAATATATACAATTAAAATTATGTACATATATGCTTTCCAAGCAAAGCAATCCTTTATAGCAATCCTTTAAGAATATATATTCACGAAGAAGTGCAAAATTTTTAAGATTCATTACAACCAAGGGAAGTAGAACATTTCGTGGAGATTAAAACTTCCTACAGAGTATATTTTTATCAATCAAACAATTTCATTTTATTCGTCTTTCTAAAAAATAGAAAGATCATGCATTCTTTGTGTCACCAAATGACCACAAATATGCATAGAAAAATTAAAAAGTATACGGAGTAATTGTTTTGGCAATCTAAAGGCCTGTTCACTTTAGCTTAATTTCAGTTCAATTCAGTTCAGTTTAATTCAGCTCCTAATTTCCTTCTCTCATAAAATATTCATTTCAGCTCAGTTCAGTTCTATTCAGTTCAATTCAGCTCAATTCAATAAATATGAACAGGCTCTTAGTCATATCCTAATTGCATTGCTTCCTATGTTTAATTACTATTTCCAAAATAGGAATTTATCTTCATCGACGCTCATACAAGGGAACCTTTCTAGAACAACTTGACTGAACCTAGACAATTAGGAAATGTCATAGTATGAGTGTAGCTTTCTAGGAGAAGTCGCAGTCTTTTTTAAAAAGTAATTAGACTTCTAATCAAAGTTAGATCATCATCATAAACACATACATCAACCAATTAATTATCATTATAATTATGTGCAGTTGACGGTCTAATTGTGTAGAAAAAAAGAGATTGGAAAAAAGGAAATTTGTCCCCGTGTATGTAGTTGAATCATTACAATGACTAATGTGAATTAATATTATAATTAAGATTCTTTAAAGGTCATTGTTACGAACATCTTTACTCCACTTTGTCTATGCCCCATGCTTCTAATTATCGCAGTCATGCATCTTCCTTGACCATCTATAAGTTGTAATGAGGATATTATCATGATTACCACCTTAATTGGTTTAAGCTTCCTTTTTTCTTATTTGTTTCTATGATCTGCTAAGGGGTTTTGGACCAAACCGTTCTATAGACCGAAAATTTAAATTTTTTAACCTAGAGATCAAATCGGTTCTATACAATCCGATTTGATCTGGTGCTGTTTGATCCGTTTGTTTAGTTTGCACTGGTTTTTGAACATCACTACATGCAGAGTATTTGATCGTTCATATGTCCAACTACTTAGGAAAAGTATATAAAAAATCAAACTTAAGAAACAACCACGAGATGATCTAACAATTTTCCACATACTAGCTATTTTCTTTTGTATAACACATTTAAAAAAAAAAAACCCACAAATAAAGTTGTTTTATTTGGCCACATAAATAGTAATTGAATTGAACTTTCAAGAATGGGAGTAGTATTAATTACAGTCATTTAAATAAGATTATATAGATGAAATGATTAAATAGTAGATGGTCTAGTTTATTTTATTATGCGTTGTTTATTATCTTATATAATTTTTTTTGTTGTCATAGACTTAGGAATTACAATTTACAAGGGAGAAAAGCTGAGGAACATTATTCAAAATGAGGTAGCATTCTAAAATCAATTGAATAGCTAGGAGCCTAGGAGTAATTCATTTAGGTAAGTGAAAACTCTGTTCAAACTAGTACACATACTATACGCATACACTTGCATAGTTGCTCTATCCTCAACTCCGATCCTCAAGTATGAGTCCATTACCATATTCCATATACACTCCCCCTTGAACACAATGGAACTATACACAAATCTACATGATTCTTCACTAACAACGTATGTGTTGCGAGATCCTCATATACTTAGTCATTTGTTGGCAATGCAACAAATTAAATAAACAGATTCTAACATATTCTTAACTTTTTGCTAATGTGCGTATCAAATGGTTGTTACAAGTAAATAAGATAAGGAAGATGATCCGAACATATATAATCACATAAAAAAGGAAGAAGATTATAAGGTGACAATCAATCATCACATGAAAAGATCATAAGCTAGTTGAAGCATAAATAAGATGAAAAAAACTAGTGAAATACAATCAGACATTTATAAATGTTCAAAAAAAAAAAAAAAAGAATCAAATCACACTACAACGTATGACAGACATTTATAAATGTTCAAAAGTGAATATTTTGGACCCACAAAATTATGTAACTCGTAAAAGAGTTTCGTCACATATTTCGTAATTAGAGTTGTCCTTGTATTTACATTTATGTTGCCCTCATCCTAAAGAAAGAAAATGCATGTCCACTGTAATAAAATAGAAAAGTCGGTAGCCAAAATTTTAATAGTACATGCACTAATGTTAACTCATTGAGTCATTTCATAACACTCGATGATCTTATTCTTAGTGCTTGTTGAGGGTGATACTTTAAATGTAATTCGATCTTATTAAGGATGCTTTACTCACTAATTACTTTGATAAAGGTATCATTTCTATCTTTATTCTTTAATGAGTGACACAAATTTATGGTGAAATCGTGGGACGATGTCACATGCATGTGAAGTTTGTTCTTTTTAAGGATTAGATGTTGATTATTCTTATAATTATACTTCAAATTCACTACTTTGTATGTATAATGCAAGCATAACAAGTTATTGTAAGCAATGTAAAAACAATTGATTATGCAAGACAGATAGAATGAAGGTTAAATTATCAGAAGATGTTGATGATAGAAGCAAATATTACGTTGATTGTGAAATTGATGAGAATTTTAAAAAGCCAATGTGAAATGGGATTGAGGGCCTGTTCTTGTAAGTTGAAATTCAGTTTAGTTCAATTTAGTTCAGCTCAGTTCAGTTCGGTTCAGTTCAGTTCAGCTCTTAATTTCCTTCTCTTATAAAATATTCAGTTTAGTTCAGTACAATTCAGTTCAGTTTAGCTGAGTTCAGTCAATGAGAACAGGCCCTGAGTGTCTCGATTGAAAAATGAGGACATTAACATTAGATTATAAACTTGATAGGCTACTAAATATTATCAATTGATTTTTTATTAAAGTTTGCAATTTTGAAGAGAAGTGAAGACCTATATAGGGAAGTAGGTAGGAAAATGGTTAACACCAATGGCTTTTATGATGAAACTCACTGATTCACATAGTGTTGTATTTGTTTAATTTTATTATTTAACGTAGACTTGTTTATAAACAATAATATATTGTATGAGGTTTATTTATCTTTAAATCGTTATCAAAGTTTATACCTAGGCTTTTTCGGCTAAGGAAGTAGTTTTTCTTACGTATATAGTTCCAATGTCAAGGAACAAACTGATATTTGTCTAATTAAGCAGGAATCAGTAGTGAATTTTTTTTGTAGAGAGACTACTTTCTTAAAGAGAATCAATCAGCTTCATTTTGTAGAACATTGATATACAAGTACAGAAGTACTCCATACGTAAGAGGAAATTTGCCTACTTTGTATATTTTCATTATACGGAGTACATTATATTTTCACTTCCTAAAAGCTTTTACTTTCTTTTTCTTGTGAACCAATTATACACCGGGATGCTTTTGAGCAAACATCATACAGGTAGAAAGAAAAGGGGGGATTGTAAAAATGACATGGCAGAAAGACTTCAAATAATTGGGGCATCAAATTGATTTGTGTGACTTAGGGCCTGTTCTACTGAACTGAACTCAGCTGAACTGAACTGAACTGAACTCAGCTGAACTGAACTGAACTGAACTCAGCTGAACTGAACTGAACTAAACTCAGCTGAACTGAACTGAATTTTTATAAGAGAAGGAAATTAGGAGTTGAACTGAACTGAACTGAATTGAGCTGAACTGAACTGAACTCAGCTGAACTGAACTGAACTGAACTGAACTCAGCTGAACTGAACTGAATTTCAACGTAAGAGAACAGGCCCTTATATATATATGGGACAACAAATAAAAAAAGGTAAGAAGCCAAGAACACAAGGTACAAAAATGGATTATACACCATCTCCCACTTTGACTCATTGGATTCAAGTAAAAAGATATCCAAAAATACATTATGAGTTGTGAAGGAAGGATTATGAACAATCAATTTCTATGGATGTAATGAGCCTCCTTCCAAGAAATAATTTTTACAAGGCAATATTATCATATCCTCCAAGGCTTTCATTTCTAATAGGTTATATTTAAGTCTTGACAGCATATAAAAATGGACTTGATAAGATCAGATCTTCGTCCATAGTAAATTAGTAACTACATTTTTACTTTTTGCCATAATGATTAAAGCTTAATAACAACAGTACTAAATGAGTGGATAAGTCATTAGAAATTGAAAGGATTTAGTTTAAGGTTCATTATTATTGGTGCGACTTATATTTAGTAATTTCAAACAAAATAAAATTAAATAAGGTATAATAATTTGGAAATTTTGCTAAAAACTTTCTTATAAAACTTTCACCTTATAATTTTTTTTTTTATATATTTTTTTACTTTTTTTTTATATAACAACACACTTTAACTTAATTTTTTTGCGTGACCACACCTTATGCCAGAATTCAAATATTGTCCTTGTTTTTCAGCATTAACTTTGTCATGTGTGAATCACGTGATCTCATAAAACCATTCTCCTTTATTTTTCTCCTCTTTTCCCTCACCAACACCACCTTACTGCCACCACCTCACTGCCACTCTCACCAACACCACCTCAAAGAACTGTGCCTAATACAAGTAAAGTATTTTGGGACGAATGAAGTAATTTATAAGTAGAAATTTGACTAATCTCAAAGGAAGCTAGCTAAGGCGATCAAATAATGGATCGTTTAACCCACAAAATAGTAGGATCGAAAGAGGCAAAGAACGTCGATATTATTACCCTTTAATACAAGGACACATAGACAAACACAACTTTAAGAAAAGCCTAAAGTAACGGCCTTATATATGCTACACTAAACTATTTAAGCAGAGCATATAATTGAGAGAGATCGATGTGACATTCATGAATGATATGCAGTTTAATAAGTTTGGCATCATTTATAATCCAATCAAATACATCGAGTTGTACACCATTATTCATAAGAATCATATCATCAATATGTTTCAAGACTATCCTTCGTTTGTTTTTTTATTTTTTTAAATTATTTATTTAATTTATCTCTATTTTTGTGAAGGGAAAATTAAACTGATTTTGATGAAAGGACAAATTAGTAAACATGGCACATGCACTTTAATTTTTAAAGTTTGGATTAAAATTAGGGTGGCAAGTGCCAAGTGCGGCAGGGTGTCTGATCGATGGATATGCCCCAATTTGTATTATTCTGTGGTGACTGGTGACACCTTCCCTCAATCATCATTGCTTTGTACTAACAACTTGAACTAACCTCATCCAATCCGCTTTCTTTACTTTTTTTTTCATTGATTTATCTCTCTTTTCATGTCTAAATTTAGGGCCTGTTCTCTTACGTTGAAATTCAGTTCAGTTTAGTTCAGTTCAGCTCAATTCAGTTCAGTTCAGTTCAGTTCAGCTCCTAATTTCCTTCTCTTATAAAATATTCATTTCATTTCAGTTCAGTTCAGTTCAGTTCAGTTCAGCTGAGTTCAGTTCAGCTGAGTTCAGTTCAGCTGAGTTCAGTTCAGTTCAGTTCAACTGAGTTCAGTCAATGAGAACAGGCCCTTAGTGTTAGCCCCGGACGATACCCCGAGTTACTACATTATTTTTATGATAAAAATCTTTATTAATATTTTATTTTTATTGAATGACATGTAATATGGTAATAACTTAATGACTAACACGTTGGAATTTAAACTTAAGGTTGTGGGTTCAAATCTTGTAAGAACCATATACTACCTCCTTTAGGAACGCCTTGTAATATACGAAGTATAGTATAGATTCTCCCATTTGCCTCAAAGAAAATGTCATATTATTTGAACCCCTCAAATTAATTGTCAGATGTAACACTTGGATTACACTTGCCAATGCACATTTTATAACTTTAATATCTTATGTAAAAAGTTGATATTATAAAAATAAGCTTCGAGACAAATGTTACAAAATTCTACATTACTATCTTTAATTTTTCCTACTTTTGTATAAAAGGGAGTATGTGACAATTGTGCAAAATGTAAAACATTGCGATGAATAAAGAATAGAGGAAGTACAGTGGTTTTGTTTTAAACAATAATGAAAACAGCTAACAGTTGACAACTATATATGTACCAAACACTTATATAATTAGTTATTCAATATTACCTAATCAAACCAGCTAATACAATCAAATAATTATTAGTTACATCAATCAACTACCAGCTAATTACCAAACAAAGCCTCATATTCGATAATTTCATATAGTTGGTTAAAGATGTTGTAAATGATTATATTGAAAGAAAATGAAGTAAACAATACTCATTTGGTACTCAAAAATTACACATGGATTGAGTATTTGAGTATTACTGATGTTGTGAGCTATAAACCCTATCAGGGATCCTGTAAAGGTAGTAATTTCTTTATCCTTTTTCAAAATGGAGGACTACATAAAATGCAAAAACAAATTAAAATTTTTGCACGTAATTAACGAACTAAGGGCCTGTTCTGATTGACTGATCTGAACTTATTGGAGTTGAACTGAATTATTATTTTATGAGAAAATGAAATACTGAACTGAATTTATTAAAGCTGAACTGAGCAAAATTGAACTGAAAATAATCTAAAGAGAACAGACCCTACGTTGAAATTCAGTTCAGTTCAGCTCAATTCAGTTCAGTTCAGTTCAGTTCAGCTCTTAATTTCCTTCTCTTATAAAATATTCAATTCAGTTCAGTTCAGCTGAGTTCAGTTCAGTTCACTTTAGTTCTGCTGAATTCAGTCAATAAAAACAGGCCCTAAATGCAATTTGATTTAGGCCTTGCAAATACTAGCCTTAAAATCATCCAACTAATCAGTGTGATTTGATCCAATTACAGTAGTATATTTGGATTTGATGGGGGGTAGGGTCAAGGGTGGGTCCATGGAGATATAATGCGCCGACTTACATCAAAGTAGCGGAAATGCATGTTGGGTGGACGGAGGGCATACCCCCCTTAAGAGTCACGAGCTTACCACGCGCGCTTCTGTACACCAATTATAGGACTTTGTAAGGGCCCGATGACCCGCCCATTCCAACAAAACATGAGAAGATAAGAGCGTTGTTGTCATATACTTCCTCCGTTTTCTTTTAGATGCAATACACACTTTTTTACGGTATTTAAGATATGTGGGGTTCACAAGATATAATACACTTTAAGATGGGATGAGCGGTTGTTAGGACTTAGGAGTGTAATTTAGTGGAGCATGTGCTTTAAATAAGGGAAATAGTATACTTTTTCCCTAAAGTAACATTCCTTTTATAGTGTGTTACAAGTATTGTGACATTTATTTTTTAGGAAAGTGTTGCAAGTAAAAGAAAACGGAGGAATTATATACTTGTTGTAGTATATGGAGTATGGACTATGAGCATGAAATCAACACCATTAAATCATCTATATGACCTATAATCTACTTTCCTTGTACAATTAAATAAACTTTTTACATTTGTTATTTGAAAAAAATTAATATGCCGAATGTATGATTTAGATTAAGATAAATTTAAAAATATTACTTTTTTTTTGTGTTAATTTAAAAATATTACTCTGTATAATTTACATTTCAACTTAATTTTAATGTAAACAATTAAAATTAAAAGTATTACAGGTTTCCCTACCTTATATCCCTACCTTATAAAAAGTAGAAAACTACTCTTATGAATAGTGTAATGTCAATTATACCCTTCAAAATGTACATTACATACATATCCCTACCTTATAAAAAGTAGAAAACTACTCTTATGAATAGTGTAATGCCAATTATACCCTTCAAAATGTACATTACATACATACCCTCATTAATATGTACATGGTATTTTTAATGAATAGTGTTTAGACAACTATACCCTCTAAAATATTTATGTACTTTTATGCTTTTATTAATATTAGTTGTCTTGAACATTTATACCACCTAAATATAGTTGTTTACATATTTTCTCTTATTATTAATTTAACTAAATTTGTGATATAAAAGCCAAACCAAAAAAACCTTCTAGATATGGCTAGCTATGATGCGTGCATCGCGCGCGTTAGCTGCTCTAGTAAAATAAAACATAAATTTGTGTAAGGGGGTGATATAATAGTCGCGCGTTAGCTGCTCTAGTAAAATAAAACATAAATCTGTGTAAGGGGGTGATATAATAGTCTCATCTCTAATATCTAATTTGCAAGAAGGGTTATATTTTGTGTCAAACTCATAAACCCAAAAAATAAAAATAAAAAAAACCCTTAAACTCAATTGGTTTTGAGATGAAAATTTGGGATTGTACTTGACCAAAGTAATTGAGTCAAAGTCAACCTATACTTAACTTTCGGGAATGAAGAAAGTATACTTTGTGATAGAAATAAAAATGTTCCTTAAAATATTAAATTTTATAAACGAACACGTGCAATGTGGGAAGAATTAGCCATAAATTAAACGGAAAAATAAATAGTATGTTAGTATGTACTCGTATAAGAATCTTAGGGCTTGTTCATATTTACTTAATTTCAGTTCAGTTCAGTTCAATTCAGTTCAGCTCTAATCAGTTCAGTTCAGTTCCAATCAGTTCAGTTCAGTTCAGCTCTTAATTTCCTTCTCTCATAAAATATTCATTTTAGCTCAGTTCAGTTCCAATCAATTTAGTTCAGTTCAGCTCCAATCAGTTCAGTTCAGTTCAGTTCAGCTTAGTTCAGTAAATATGAACAGGCCCTTACTCTCTTAGATGATACAGAGTAAATAAAATGAAAAAGTCAACTCTATCCCAACAATGGAGCTCTACTTGAGCATCTTTGTTAGAGATATAAAATATCAAAAAATATATGTGCGATATATTTTCTGTTGATATGATTAAGATAATAATATATTTAGATTTATTTATGTTAAAGATATTATTTAGCAAATGTATCTTAAGACTTTATAGTTATGGTAATATATATTTTAGGATGATTATTTCCTATCTTATAAGCTAAGATTTTGTATAAATATATCTACATAATGCTCAATAATAGACAAGCCATTCTATAATCTCTTCACCAAAATTTGTCAAGCTTTGGGGCAAATCTCCACTAAGAAACAATTTACTTCACATAATGTATCTTCACCAAATAACTATTAAATTTGTACGTGTTATCTCATTTTATATTAATGTGACAAGTATCTTTGTTGTGTGTACAATGAGACACTTAAATTGTTTTAGAGTCTGGAGAGTAAATAAAAAGCTAAATTGTGTTATAAATTAGCTAACTTCTTTTTTTTTTTTTTTTTTTTTTGGTGATGTTTAGAGAGCACAAGGACGGATGATGAGAATCAATCTCAAAATCTTCTAAATTCGGGAAAGAATCTCTCACCACTTGACCTATTAACTAAACAAAATTTATTTAAGGCACAAAAAAAGTGTTAATTTCAGTAAAGAAAAAACAAAAAATAAAAAAAATTCCTACTCCCTTTTTACAAGCTGACACTTGTAACATGTATACAGTGCCAACAATAGATGCCAAATAGGCAAATAGCTAGCTCAGGTAACATTTTGCGGATAGCCCGTGTCCACAAACAAAGTGACATCAATTAAAAATTAAAATGCTTATAATTGTTTGCCAAAAAGAAACTTGCCAAAGTAGACCATATTTCACTACACGGTCCAAACACGCCTCTATGTCTTCTCACAAGTCACAACTACACTCACTCTAGTGTCTAAACCTTCAAACTAACTTTGGTCGATTATTTGACCTAAAATGTCCGATTAAGAGTCAAAACTAAACACGAAATGACTTTATTTAAAATCGATACTGAAGTGCATAGGAGTTTATCAAATATTGAATCATATTACTCTAATAGCCGTAATAGGTATTTAGCTCCGACTTGACTCATAATAATCTCAAATCAAACTGAAGTTTGAGTTAAGCCCATTCAAGCCAAGTTTTAACTAAGATTGTGAATACAATTAAATCAATTAAGGAAATATTGGACAGAAAGTATACCAAAATACAAAGTAATATGATATTTTATATGCATAAGTAATTAATTGGCCAATATAGAAGAAAAATACTCGTATTAACTATTTTTTTTTTTTGGTAAGGAAAAAGGATTCAACTAAACCAGCACCTCTTACAATTTAGACAACTTGGTGTAATTGATTGGGAATGAAGTCATCACAAAAGCTAGGTCGAATCCTCCAAACTACATGTATTTATCTCATTATTGAATGCAATGTACTTCATAAGATTTTAAAAATATTCTTTAGCGATATGTAATGAAGTGTCGACATGTGATTAGGTGACATAATTTTACCTTGAGTTATAGATATATGCTGAATATGCATAAATATAAATAGAATGATCAATGTACCTAGGCACATGTAAGAAATCTTAAAATACCCCCATCAACTATACCTAATCACGGATCGGAGTATGAATTAATAATCTACATTTCTTATGAATCCAAATAATTTTGTTCACACTATTATTTTCGTACAATATCATAATTTTCTAGATTCGCCACTGCTTAATTTGAACGGGGGAGATAATTATTAGGGAGTGAAGTTGTTGAAGAAGAGGGGCTCGGCCTTAGGCTTACAAAGACAAGGGTGTAATATGGTAGACAAAAGATGTAAAGTAGGAGTCCTTTCAACCTGATACCGTCTGCTGCAACCATATGTCGACTGTTTCTTCCTGCTTTTCCTTGATTTATGTGTTGTTGTTACCATTTTCTTACCTCTTTTATTTAATTACATAGTGCATCCTACGGTTGTAAATCAATCACCAACAAATCTAACACCCTTAAAAAGGAATTTCTATTAAATTAAGACGTCTTTTTTTAATGCCTTAAAATTGAATATTGAATATTGGCCTGCTTTTCTGGAGACATTCATTATTAAATCTGCATGTATTTTTACTGCCATCATCTGCCTGTTTGGATCGTGTAAATCTTCTTGTTACAGCATATTTTTTTCAGGTGTATATATATTCACATGATGTACGCTAATATTGGAGTGTGACAAAATTTGTATGTATGCCTAAAAATTTCTGAATAACATTGTAATACTATTTCATATAATCATATCCCTCGTATTAATGAAAAAATTCAGAAAATTACTACGGCGTATTACATAAAATTATATTGATCCGTTTTATAGGTAAATAAGGCATGTAAATATTGTATAAGAAGACAAAAAGAGTACGAGTATTTATTAATGTCGCCTTCAGCGATATACTCCGTTCGTTTTTAAATACTTGCTTCATTTCTCTATGCGCGGAGTTTTTAATGTTTTAATTAGGTGATTTTTGCATGTATACAACTTTATGCATTAAATACCTGGTACCTTCAATTGTTTCACCCAAAATTAAATAAAAAGATACCTTCAATTTGCAAAATTGCGCACAATGTAGGTGTCAAATAAAGAGAGCACGTTTTGATATGATTTGTGAGATATTATTAATAGAGTACTTTTATGAGATGTTTTTTGCATGTGTAAAACTTAATGCAGTACTTGATACATTTGCAAATATGTGCACAATATAGGGGTTAAATGATGGTTTTGACATGCTAATAATATATAGTTTGACACATCTTTTCTTAATTTAGGGAGTAATTTATTGCTGTAAATTTTAAAGGTTTTGTGTTATGCTCATTTTTTTTAAATTGAAGGAAGTATCAACACTACTTGAGAGCATAATCTAATTTGACTCGCATAATCATACAATAATCTAACTTGACTCATATAATCTAAATTGGCCTTCAATTAAAGTTGACCAAGTACCAAGCTAAGTTTGGTCTAGTGGTAAGAATATCACCTTCCAACCTTGAGGTCGGGGGTTCAATCCCCACTAGTAACACTTTGAGACTAGGTATCTCTTACCCTTCCCCTCACTCTTAAAGTGTCTGACCCGCAAATATTAGATCAAAAAATCCGTGAGGATTGAGATACGGTCAGTGTCAAGTTCAAGCAATATTGACCCAAATTATTTATACTCAACCCTCTTGTTCTACTTCGTATGACTGACTATATGAGTCTACTATTGAACGGTTTCAATACTCACAACTATTGATGCAAAAAGTCATGAAGGTCAGGCATCAATTGTTTTTTGCATTGTTTTGTTTGCTTTTAGAAGTTTATATTTTGCACTCTTATTTTTTCCATGCAAAATGAACATTATAAAAAGTGATAGAGGTGACACTCGAACTCTTTACCATAATTTTAAGGAGTAATTTATAGTTTTAATTTTCCAATCACTTGATGGTCTTGATCTATCCCAAACAATCGATGTACACTTCATATGGAGTAGTAAAATTTTAGCCAAAGCTATTGAATTAATATGACACATAACTATTAGCTGTTGTTGATGATGAGTTAATACAAAGCATAAAAAAGTTCTCAAATTTAAAAAATGGATGTGATACAACCCACTTTCACCCTTTTTGATATTAAGGTAGGAAAAGAAAGTAGGTGGTACTTAGGGCCTGTTCTCTTACGTTGAAATTCAGTTCAGTTCAGTTCAGTTCAGTTCAGCTCAATTCAGTTCAGTTCAGTTCAGTTCAGCTCCTAATTTCCTTCTCTTATAAAATATTCATTTCAGTTCAGTTCAGTTCAGCTGAGTTCAGTTCAGTTCAGCTGAGTTCAGTCAATGAGAACATGCCCTTACCAATTTAATTTTACGGATCAAACACAATAATTTGACGGTTAAATCCAAATTAATCTAAACAAACACTCCTTAACCCCAATTGAAAAAAACTTTCAAGATCCTGTAGCAAGGAAAAAGTCAAAAACTCCCATATTTCACCAGTAATCCATAAAGAAACAACATCCTAATTAAAAACAACTTAAACCGTCTAAAAATCACTACAAAGACCCGTTTTTACCCTCTAAACCCTTAAAGCTCTTCCACATAAAGCATCAAAAAAAAGAAAATTTCTTCTTAGGCAAGAAATCCAACCATTATACCCAAAGTAATTTTTTTTTACCACTATACCCCACAATCCCATTTAATAGAGTAATTAAGATAAGCATTATTTCTTCATATATATACTCCATTTCCTCAACTCTACAAGTGAACCAAAATGAAGTGACACAATTTCAATTTTTTTTTTTTTAAGAAACTAAGAATCTTTTTTTATTTTCTCAATTTAATTTTTTTTATAAAAATATTTGTCTACTTTAATCTTTCCGTCACTTTCTCAGTCCTATTAAAAAGAAAGATGTTTAGGATGTTGTGCTGCTAATAACAAAGAAGGTCAGCACTCCACGCTTTGCTTACTCTTATTATTTTTTCAGGGTTGCGTGCTTTTTCCTCTAATTCTGTTTTTCATTTTTCTCTGTTTTAATTTTTTCTTCATCTTCCTTAAAAAGTTAAAATTCACCAAAAAAAATTAATCATCTTTATTTCTTCCTTAATCTAATCACTAATCTTAAGTAGCAGAAATAAAGGAGACCCACTAAGCGTGCTCTTTAACAATCCCATTAAATTTATTTTTAATTTTCTGCAAAAAAAAAATTAAAAGGTAAATGTTTTTTTAATTTATTATTTAATTTAATTTAATGGGTTTTGTTCCTTTTTGTGGGGTTTCAAATTTGCTGTTATATGTTGGTTGTTGTTGGTAGCATTTTCTGAAACATTTGAAACCAATTTATCAGCTTTGCCTTCTTCATTTTCTCATAATTTTAACTTTTAATTTCTGGGTTTATTTTTATTTTTATTTAAAATATATTTTTAATTTCCCTGTTTTCAGGATGTGGGTATTTTCTGCTATTTCAGTTTCTGGGTATCAACATCAATCACACTCTAGGTATGTTCTTCACATTTTCTTTCTCCATTTATTCATTTTATTTTGTGGGTAATTTATATATATATTTATTTATTTTTTGTTGTTTTTTGTTTTGCAGAGAAATTTAGTGGTCTGTAATAAAAAAAAAAATTCATCTGGGTAATTCTGTTTTGGGTTGATTTATAATTTGTGAGAAAAACAAAATGAGTGAAAGTAGTCCAAAATTGCTGGATTTAATAAATGGGAATAATAAAAATACAGAAAAAATATATGGGTTATCATCTTCATCTTCATCATGTAATGAAGAGAACAAGCTAGAACTAAGGTTGGGATTACCTGGTGATAATGGAAATTGGTCAGCCAAACAAGGCCTTAATTCTAGAGAGAGAGGGGAATCACTTCTCTCTCTAGGATACTTCAATGGTGGTGTGATCAGGTGTGGCAAGGAACAGAATCATAAATCATGGACAACACCATCAACAACACCAGCAACAGCAGCAACAACAACAACTACAAGTAATTCTGCATTTCTGCAAAATCATCAACAAGAAAAACAACAGTACCAAACATGCCCTAAACAAGCTAATGGTTTAACTGTCATGGTAAAAGATTCATCACAGCCCTGTTGCACTAGAATAGCAGAGTTACAGTCTGCTGAAAAGAAGGCATTTTCACCCTCTTCTGATCTTACAGCTGTGCCCAACACTTCTCAGAAAAGGTTCAATTTCTGAATTTCACCCTTTTTTTTTCTCCTTTTTTATTTAGTTTGAAAAATATTTATTTAGGAAAAAGAAAAATAATTGTTATGTTTGTTAACAGAGTATATTCATCACTGTATGTTGAAGATGTTTGTGAATGTGGTCCATACATTATAACATTATACTACTAGCAGTAGCAATCTTGGAATTTATTTTATTATAGTACTATTATGAAGTTAATTATTATCTTGAAAATAGTTGTATTTTTGTAAAGTTATGTGTGAAATTTGTTTTTTCCAGGTTTGTTTTTGTTTGATGAGGAATTTTAGGCTTTGATCTGCTCCATTTTTATTGTTTTCTACCAGTCTTGTCCTTAGCCTTTTGAAAAAGAACAAATTTAATTTAATGTTATTATATTATTCTGGATCAAATCTGTTAAGGATGAAAACGGAAAGTGAGTAAAACTTAAGAAAACGGGGGATTGCTAGTTATTGTTGTGTAATAAATTAATGAGAAAGAAATATCATTAGTAATGTTATGTACTAGAAACATTAATTTTGTTTATTTGTATGATATTTGGTTGATATCTGTAAGACCTGGTTGTGTTTATGGATTTGATGGGTTATATATGTTTAAGGATGTGTAATTGCATATACTGTAGCAGATACGATTATGTAGTTGACTTGTTTTTGTGTTTGATTGTGTCATGAATGGGCAAAATTTTATAGAGCTGCTCCTACTCCAGTAGTGGGTTGGCCTCCAATTCGATCGTTTCGAAAGAACCTTGCTAGCAGTAGCTCAGGAAAACCGGTTCCAGAACCGCAGAGTGCGATCCAAACTAAGCCTGTACATGAAAAACCAGCTAAGGACATTTCCCACAAGGGTCTGTTTGTGAAGATTAATATGGATGGTGTACCGATTGGAAGGAAAGTCGATCTAAGTGTACATAACAACTATGACAGCCTCTCGTCGTCTGTTGATGAGCTTTTCAGAGGGCTTCTTGCAGGTGAAACCCTTCTGTTCCATTGTGATAAAATGTCAACTGCTTTTTAGGTGTTAAAATTTCGAATGCGTTTACTACTTTACTAGTGTTGATCAATTTGCATTATGCATATAAAACAGTATGAATATATTGACTGATAGTTGCTTTCTGTAGTCAAGTTGTTTAGGTAGGCATGTTTTCATGAGGCTGACATGTTATTAGAAAAAATCTTGTTAATTTGTGAGGAGTTAGGAAGCTGTGGAGGTTTATTAGGGATCAATTTGTTGGTTTATTTCGTTGATTAATTCCGATAAGTTGTAGTTGTTTAATGGATAAAAATTGGCTCATATAGCTTGTCGTGTGGTTTTTCCGATCAGTTCAAAGAGATTCTTCTGCTGGTGCAATTGATATCAAACAAGAAGAGCAGAAACCTATTACCGGATTGTTGGACGGAAGTGGGGAATATACTTTGGTGTATGAGGATAACGAAGGAGACAGGATGCTTGTTGGTGATGTCCCATGGCAGTAAGCATCTTTATAATTCTGGATCTTAGCATTTGATCTATGTATTTTTAATTAAGTTTATGCGGCTCTATCCCATGTTGCATCCTTCTTATTGGTCATGACGTTTCGTAAACAGCAATGTGGTTGCTTTGATATGGATTAATTAAGGAAAAATTCTGGATTAGGAGTCCTATTTGGTTGACAATTATATGCATTGTTTTGTTGGTTAGTGGAGCATTTCCTGCTGTCCAAGGTGAATGGTATAAATGTTTTTGTAATAGCAGTAAAAGAATCTATGTTTGCACTCCATCATAAGAATGCATTATAATTAATCCTAAAAATTGACAATTTGCCTGAAGGATTTGTCGCATTGCATCGCTTATGATATTCTAATTTCTTGTACCTTGGACTTAGTTGCTTGTGGATTCAAAAACTCTTTTAGGATTAACCTACTGTTTTGATCCGTAAGCAGCCTCTGATGTGTGTTTATGTCAGCAATGTTGAAGAAATTGCAAATTTTTATATGATACAACTTGGATTTTGTTGACATTTGAAATTACTGTTTTATTTTGCAGCATGTTTGCATCCACTGTAAAGAGGTTACGTGTATTGAAGAGTTCCGACCTGTCTACCCTAAGCCGTGAGTTTCATTCCATTAACCACTTAAAATTGGCTTAATTGTGTATAATGTTTAAGTTGGATAACGGATTGAACAATTGACAAAACTCCATTGAAATAGTTTTTGATAAGTGGATGTCTTCATCTTTATTCTGCAGGTGGTGTCAGTAAAGAAGGCAAGGTACCGATTGAGAGTCCATCCAAGTGAGAAGAGAAGCAAAATGCTATTTGTTGCTAAATTGAGTTGAGGATGGAGTCCATTTTTCTGTGTTTAAGTAACTTTGTTCAGTTATTGCTTGCTGAAACAACAAATTGTTTCGAACTCAGAGCAAAAGATGTGTATTCGGTCTAATCATCTAATTCGCCTATGTAAAAAGGAGATAAGCCAAACTGATGGTTTTGTTTTGGATATGTTTTGTTCAATGATATAACTCTTTTGAAAACTCGAGTTGTTGCCTTATGCTTGTTTGTTCTTATGCTGTGTTCTGATTTGTGGCACTTGCTACCGAGAGGAGTATTTTGATTTTATGAGCTAGATGAACTAGGAAATGTCTGTCTTACAAAGTAGAGCTTCATAATTGAAGCATTTAGTTTGGTTTGGATTTTACTTATACTTGAAAATGCAAGTTACTCTTTTTACGAAGTGTATTGAAACTAGATAACTTAATTGACATTGATTTTATTTACTCAAACCTAATTGTATACGAACTTAGTTTCATTTACTAATAGTTCAACATTCGTAAAGATTAACTCGTCAACAAGTGTAAAAATCATGAATTGACCCCACTTAGATTAAATTGAATTGAGATAACCTCATCTAAATTGAAATTGAACCGATACAGTCATCGATCAAATAAAACCTGAATTGAATCAACTCAAATTAAATTCAAACTAAACAAAGTATGATCGTATAAAGAAAATCTAGAGAGGTACTCGAACACAACAGAGTTTACAAATGAGCAAATGAAGAAAAGTTGCAATTTTAAGCATAGACATAATGTCTTATTCAAAGATGTAATTTGGGCAAAATATTAATTATCTTTCACCTATGTCTACTTTATGGTTGGGGGGAATAATAACTGAATAAGTAGGTTTTAATTAGATGTACAGTGCAAGTTGTACAATTATCAGTAGCAGTATAATTATAGGGGATTTTCTTGATTTTGACTTGAATAAGGCTGAATATTTTGTTCTGTCACATAACCTAAACATTAAAAACAACATTGGAATATAGGATACATTTCTGAATAATGTAGATGTAGTTTTCAGCATTAATGTTCTGTTTTATGCTATGGTATCAAATATCTGAATTTCTGAGATTATGAATTTATGATCATAGAGTATTGAATGTAATATGAGCTCATAAATTATGGTATCTAGTAATATCCTACCATACGTAGGCAACATAGGTTAGGTTAGGTGGTAATTGTGTACTACCTCAAGGTCTATGTTTTGCTTCACCCTTTTGGCTTAATTTTGAGGTAAAACTTTTGTCCCTTTATATACAAGTATTTTTTTTTTTTTTTTTTTTTTTGTGGAAAATGACACATTTCATGTAAAAAGGATGAACTCAACGGATGAAAAAAGGAAAATCATTAAAAAAATATATATATATTTAGGATCTACTTTTGAATAAAATGTAGATTCCTCTATGACATTTTATGACTAGTCAAGATTAAATTAGTGAATTTCTAGAGTTATTTGAAGAATTAAGCCATCTAGGACACACTCGGAAGAGAAGTCCACTAACAGAGTCTCCACTTCACAGTGAAGTTTCATCTTAAAATCAATTGACAATAAGAGAAGTAAACCACTTGGGTATAGAATGACTACTCTTTATCTTTCAATGTGAGAAAGATAATACTCCCACACTTACTCTTATAACCATCTTCACATCAAGTGTGAGGGTTTATACATCCCCCTTAAACAAATTCAAATAAACAACTCACACTCACATTTTATGTAGCAAACTCTAAAGAGACCTCAAAAGATGAGCATTATCACCACAATCCCTAACATGATAGATGTCTTACAAATAGGGTAAACAACCTAGTTGAGCTCAAAGAGAAATCAATGTACAAAAACACAAAGATTATATGAATTGCTCATGATTAGCTACATCCACAGTCATAAAAGAGGAGAGTTTTATTGGTGTTAGGGATAGTATAGATTACAAAATAGTAGATATATAAATTAAACCTTAAATAAAGTTTATATAGTACTCTTGAAATAGAAAATAGAATTGGCTAAAAATGGGCTCCAAAACAGAAAATTGTATAGACATGGTGATAGTTGTTTGAAAGGGGCTAATTGATGATTCAAAGCATGTTCAACAGTGACAATTGAATAAAATTAGGATGAATGTACATGAAATAAACTATAACGGTTAAATAGGATTGGTGGGAATAATTCAAAAAATTGAACAAAGAATTTTGACAGAGAAACAAGCTTATTTATCAAAAACTCTTCTCGCTTCTTTCAAATGACATAATTGCTTCCAAAATTGTTTCACGAAAATTTTGACTTTTACCACCTCTAAAAAACGACTTATTTGCTTTTACCACCTACATAAAAAAAGGTTTTATTTACCACCACATAAAAAAATAAAAGTTGGCTTTTATCATCAATCACCTCCAACTAACGGATTCTGTCTATAAATCCGTTAATGGGGCCTCCCATGTACACGCGTCACCATATTATTGGGTAACTTTTTTACAAAAATAAAAAACAATTTTTTTTTAAAAAAAAACCAGCCATCAACCGGCGGTGGCACCACCGGGCCTACTACTAGCCCCATCGTCGAACTGGCTATCAGCCCCACCGCCAGACCGCTACCAGCCCATCACCAATTCGCCACAACGCAGCCACCACACCGCACAACGCTCCAGCCACCACCACCGAATTTTGATCACTTTTCTCCAATTTCTGACCTCAAAACTAACTCTAGCCACCAAATTCTGAGCACCCATAAAGCCCCCTCCTAATCCCGGCCACTCTTAAAACCCTAGCCACCACCAAATTTTGCACTCCTAAAACCCTAGCCACCAATTCTGACCACCTCCCAAGCCCACACCAAATTCCGACCCCACCTTAGCCCCACACGAATTCCGACCTTTTGGGATAAATTAAATCCATTCTCGGTTGGTTGACATGGAAAATCGGGGAAGATGAAGAGGAAACGTCAAAATGGTAGGCCCTACTAACGGATTCATGGACAGAATCCGTTAGTTGGTGGTAAAATTCAATTTTTGGAAATTTCGTTGGTAGTAGAACAAAGCTTTTTTATTTTACGTAGGTGGTAAAAGCAAATAAGTCGTTTTTTGGAGGTGATAAAAATCAAAATTTCCATATTTCATTGCAGCCCTATTTGTGCACGTGGTTTATAGGTTTAGATACTCAACTTTGAGTCTCATTTGACAAAAACTGTGAGCTCTTATCAATATTGTAATATGTTTAAGTTTTAATTAAAATTTTTTTTTCTAAAAAAAACTTATAATATGATTTGGTGGGCCATAAATTGAAAGTGACATTAATACACTTTAGAAAGTCTCACCATTGGGAAATTAGACTTCACATGAGTTGCTAAATTGAGAAGTGTTGGGTATCACCATTAGAGGTAAAAAACAACTCATTTGTATTTCAATAATCAAACTTGAGTCTCACCATTGGAGATGGTCTAAGATTAATTAAGGTCTTGTTTAATTCAACTTATTTTAGGAAAAATAAGTTCAAATCACATCAAATCAGAAAAAATAAGTTTAGATCAAATCAGATGAAATAAGTTCAAATAAGGTCATCGTTTTGTGCAATTTTTTTATAGAGGTGATCAAAATTCGGGCCGGGTCGGGCCTCAACACAATTTCTCGTGTCCAAACCCGCAAAAATGTAGCGGGCTTGTCGGGCCAAAACGGGTTTTCGGGCCGAGTTCGAGCTTTTTAACTAAAAGTGTGTTTTTATACTTGCCCAAAGCCTCCCTATTTTCGGGCCGGATATGGCCGGGCTAGCGGGCCGGGCCAATGTTGATCACCTCTAGTTTTTTATCGCTAAATATCTCTAATTACGTAATGAAAAAAAATTATAAAAATTATACATTAATAAAATACACATTATTACAAATCTAACAAGATCTCACTTAATATCCTTAAATATTTTTCCTTATAGATTACGTACACTTAAGATCAAAGTTTGGTCAAATCTGATAATCAGAAGATTGGACCAGATCACACCAGATCAGATTTGTTCAGATAAACAAATATAAGGTGAACAAAACAAGCCCTAAAGAGAACTTTACCACCTCTTCAAATTTTTATTGCAAAACATGGAAATTTTGTTTCGTTAAAATTATCAAAAAAAAAAAAAAAAAAAAGTTGTATTTGCATAACTCAACGTAACCCTCTTTTAATATACACTCCAAAAACTAATGAACTCCTTGGAGGAAAATCCTTGCCTATAGACAACTCATTTAAAAGTCTTTAAGACCACCTTAATAACCTGCTAACAAGTGAAGTTGAAAACATGCGTAGAACGGGGTATATTTTATTTTGGATTGATAATTAATCTGCTTTTTAAAGTCTTTTATTAGAGGTCCTCAATAAGTGAATAAGGGTTAAAGTGACATATTTTTGTAATTGATTTTCTCTCCCAATTTGTTGTCGAAATCATTTCATAACATAGTTCTGAAGGCGAAACTGATTATTCTCCCCCAATTTATTGTCGAAATCATTTCAAGAATTTTATACCTCACCACCTAAACGGAGGATACCCCAATTTAGGGTCAAATTTTGTCAAAACAGTTGTTTGTTAAATTAGATACTTAGCTTACTCTTGCTCATGAATCTAGCCTTCATAACAACAATTGGTGTTTTTACTAGATTTAGAAAAGTGAACGTTCCATCTAAGTAATCACATGTCTTCTATAATAGTATAGTGTCCGTAACACCTTATTTAAAAGAAACATTATTCCTTATAATACGTGCTTAAAGGTCAAATGTTAAGAAATTCATCTCTCAATAGTCAATAGAGATATGAGATATCGGAAAATATCACACACATAGATATTTTCCGATATCTCATATCTGTAACAGTAATTAAGCAGTGATTATGCACCATCTCATCTTTGACCTTGAAAATCACCCCACCTTAACCAACATAAATGCACCATGAATTTCTTTTCATTAGGAGTCATTTGATAGAATGAAAATCTTGGATATTTGTATTGATGAAAACCAATAAATTTGTAAAATGTTTTACTTAATTAACCAAAATGTGAACAAGTGTAACAACCCCCAAAATGCCAATTATTTAAGTCAGCATTCATGAGTTCTTGACCGTAACTCATGTTGCATACTTTATCCAATTAACAGTATAGCTACCTGAGATTAGAACAAAACAAAGTGTGGTCGACTATAATGTGATCAGACCTTCCCTTTGTATATTGATACTTGATAAGTTGATAGTGATGCTCTTAAAGACTAGACCCGGTTCATCTCCTGCAATGACTTCAATAGTTCAATTTTTTTTGTTTTCAAATGATTTTATGGTTGTCAATTTAAAAATGAATGGTTTAGATTTAATGATTTTTTTTTTTGATTTTCATAAAAAAAAATGATTTTTTTGGTGAAAAAAAAAATTTAATGAATTTTGAATTATTTTTAAATGTTAATATTAATTAAAAATTAATGCTCCATCCGTCCCCAAAACTTCGACCCTTTTGGCCTAATTATTTAGTCCCATAATGATCGACCCATTTGCATTAAAATACCCACCAATTTACAACAATATTTGTGAAAAATTAATTTCCCCATACAAAATTGAAAAAATGGCTTAAAATAATAACAACTATTACAAACTCAACTATTTGCTATTAGTGGTACCGTCTATCTTTGTAATTATTATTATTTTTTATATTAATTTTTTGTTTTCTTTTCAAAATACATACATAGTATTATATGTTAATAATTATTTTTACAATCCAAATTAATAATGCCCCCCCCCCTTTTGTTAGGATTATTTTTGAAAAAAAAATAAAAAAAAATCAATATGTAATAAATTTTTTTCATAATACATATAGTATACATCACAGAGTAGTAAATACGGTATTTAAATACCTTAATATTATGTTGATATAATTAATTTCAAAATATCCGAAATTTTCCCACATTAGCCAACCAAAATAATGTAGAGAATTTTTTGGATTTTGAAAACAATTTTTGAAATAATTAAATTAAAAAAAATACTCTATTTACTATTGTGTGGTAGACTGATAATAGAAATAATCACTACATGTTTTTTGAAATAAATTATTTAAATACATATTGACAATTAAAAAAAAAAACCTAACAAAGGGGTAGGCATGCATTATTAATTTGACTGTAAAGGAAATTATTATACAATATGTATTGAACAAAAAAAATTAATAAAATAATAGTAATAAATATTGACGGAATATTACTCAAAATACTTTTTTGATGACTTGCGTACTATTTTGCACGTATAGCATAAAAGGAGGTAACGCTAATAGAAAATAGTTGAATTTGTATTATTTTGCTCACACTGTTGATAGTTGGTATTATTTAATTTTAAGCCAATTTTCCTATAAAATTTTGTTTTTTCATGCATTTTTAATACTTTATATCTCTACTTTTTTTTTTACTAACCCCATGTAAATTTATCTTTCCAATATGTTTTTATTTCTTTTTTATTTAAGTTTCTTATTAACCGCAAAATCAACCCAAAAGAGTCAAAGTTTTGGGGACGAAGGGAGTATAATTATTTCCTGAAAAAATTTAGTTTAATTTTTTGATCTTTTATTTTATTAATAATTAAATCTAAATTCCGTAAATCAATATGAAAAAATTAAAATTCGTAAGTTAGAATAATTAATTTTCAGACAGTTCAAAAATTTAAAATGAATCCCTAAAATAAGAAAAATGTTGTTTAATTAATCTTAGCATTTAGAAATAATTCAAAAAGTTGAATCACTGTCGTCTAATTTTAAAAATTGTGATAACAATCATTTTTAGAATGACCATGGTAGAATTTTCTTAAAAATAATATATATTTTTTTTTTGAAACATTCTTAAAAATAATATATACTCTATTTGTGTTGTAAAATTTTAGAATGACTACTATACTTGATTGTATATGTAAAGAAAATTTTAACAGATGTTTTTCAGTGCGGCAAGCTACATGGTGCGGCAGGAGTTACTTGTACGGTGTTACTTGTATTTTAGGGTTACTTGTATTTTGGGGTTACTTGTATAGTTGTATGGGTTACTTGTATCGTGGGGTTACTTGTAGGTGTTTCTTGTATTCTGAGTAACTCCTACAAGCAGACTAAAACCTCATACCAAAGCAGCTAGTAACACCCTACAAATAACCCCTGGCCAAATCTAATAACACCTATACAATGGTACAAGTAACCCCAGCAGCTAGTAACACCCTACAAATAACCACTGACCAAATCCAGTAACACCCACACAATGATACAAGTAACCCCAGAATACAAGTAACACCTACTAGTGACCCCTGACAAAACTAGTAACACCCTACAAGTAACCCCTAACCAAAACCAGTAACACCCATACAAGTAACCCCAAAATACAAGTAACACTCCCTGACAAAACCAGTAACACCTTACAAGTAACCCCTGCCGCACCATGTGGCCTGCCGCATACAAAAATTTGTAAAATTTTAAATACGGAGTACATATTTTCCTGTTCTTATTAAAGTATTTCGCTTGAAATTTGACATTCATTTATACAAACAAAATTGAGAAAGGTACTTTCGAAATCTTGTAAAATTCATTTATTCTTTTAGGAAATTTTGTCAAAAAAAACCATTTATAACAACTATTTTGCTGGGAAAAACCTTATAAAAATTTTTTGGCAAGGAGAAACCAAATTCTAAAATATTTTTGTTGAAGACACCCTAAGATCTCTAATCACTCAATTAACATCTAATTTTTCATTAATTCTTTTAACTAGATGAAGCCCGTGCGATGCACGGTTTGTTTGATTTTTTTTAATGAGCTAATATTTGTTATATATTTAGATAAAATTCCTAATATTAAAAGATAATATTTAATATTTAATTAATTTAAACTTAAAAATCTCATTCGCCAATTTTGCTTACGTGGCATTTGAATTATTTAATTCTAAAAGAAATTAATAATCTCTTATTTAATTGGCTACTCCTAAGATTTATAATCCTACATGGCGCGCTAAGAAAATTAGATCCTACGTGGCTCTCTTAAAACTCGGGAAAAAACTCCCCTTTATATATATATATTAGATTACTCTTAATTCTTTCTTAACTATTTAATTATTAAGTTAATTTAATAAATTAAAAAAAAAAAAACAAAAACCATCTCCTTTTCCCCCTCCCATGGCAGCAGCCCCCTCCCCAATCCCCAACCGCTGCCTAGAACTCCCCCACCCCTGCCGACCAACCTCCACCGCCGAACCAACCCTAAGCATCGTTCTCCACCGCGCGAACCGACCCTAAGCATTGTCAAGCATACAAAATCATTCTCCCAAAAACTGTCATACAACTTCAAACAATTTGAAGAACAATCTCACTCACATTCTCTCTCATCATTTCACCTTCAATCAATCAATCCTCTATTTAATCGATTAAAACAAACAAAAACATTGGTTAATTACATTTTTAGGATCTGATGAGTTCCAAATTAGAGTAATTTCTTTGATTTTTCCAGAAATTTGCAGAAATTAGTAATGAGAGGAGCAAGATTGTGTGGATTGCATTGTCAGGGGAGCTAGGATTTAAAGGTTACCAAAAATTGGACCCAAATAGTTTTGAATGGCCTTTTCAATACGACGATGCTTGACCCATTCTTGACTGGTTTTGCTCCAATCGTAGGGTTAAAGAGGGTGGTGCAGCGAGGGTAAAGGGGAAAGGGAGGGGGTCGGTTTGCCGGTCAAGGCTGGTCGGCGGGGGTGGGGGGTTTTTAGGCGGTAGCTGGGGATGGGGGAGGGGGCTGCTGCCACAATAGGAGGGAAGGAAAGGGTGGACGGTTGGTGGTGGTGAGGCCGTGAGGGTGGTGTTTGTTTGTTTTTTTTTTTTTTTAATTTATTAATTAACTTAATTATTGAATAGTTAAATGAAAATTAAGAGTAATTTGAAGAATTAATGAAAAATTAGAGGTTAATAGAGTGATTAGAGATTTTAGGTTGTCTTCAACAAAAATATTTTGCAATCTGGTTTCTCTTTGCCAAAAAAATTTTATAAGGTTTTTTCTAACAAAATAGTTGTTATAAATGGTTTTTTCTGACAAAATTTCCATTCTTTTACCGTATAATTATATACTTTATTTGTTTCGTAAAAACGCAACACTTTACTTTTATATGTGTTTCGTAATACAGTAATTGCAACACTTCCTTAATTGGTAAAGACTAACACCTACTCCACTTATACTACATTTTTTTTATTTTTTTTAATTTCTCTCTTCTACCAACCCCACTTACACTACTTTTATTTCCCTCTATCCTAATAATATATATATATATATTTTTTCACTAATTCCACTTTAAATATAAAATCCACCTCTGGGTGTTTAACATAATTTTCGAAAAACTTTGTCCAACACTTAGTGTTGTGATTATTACAAAACCGAGGGAATATTTTTAATAAGTTGACATTAGTGACCGGTCAAACCATTTGGATCAATGATTTTAACCGGTCACTAATCTTAATTTTAATCGGTCAAACACACTTGACATTAGTGACCAGTCAAACCGATCATGATAAGTTAAAGACTGTTTTGGAAGGAACCCTTTATAATTGGGACCGTTCTGAGATAATTGAAAGTTGAAACCTTTTAAATAAGATGGTTGATAATTAGAATTGCTTGTATTAATATTAAAGAAGATTTATGAATCTCTAATAAACGTTGCAATTAAAACACTCAAATAGAAATAACTACTTAATATACTGTTCGTATGATCGTATCTACCATCTTTTTCTTCTAGACATTATTTTAGGCGGCACCCCCCTAAAAAAGCCCTTTATTTTAAGATTAACTGTTCCTTTTGCGCCGCACAAAAAAGTGATATGCTTAAGAAAAGTCCTCTTCTTAGTGGGCTACTCAATATTATTACATGCATGGAATTAATTTCTAATAATTTGAGGTATTAAGATTTAGCTGTTAGCTAGGAGATGTCATGTTCATGAAAGCACCCTTACATTAAGCCACATAGTATATAATTATTTATTTATAAAAATACATTATAGTTTCGTTGTTTCAAAATAAATGTCTCAATTTGATTGATATATTTGCCCACATTGAATTTTGACTAGCAATATCTCAAATCATCGGTAAGTAATCTAAGTATATATATTATAAAAAGTTGATATTTAGAAATTATATATTACGAAGACTTTAGCTAATAAGTACTTACTGTACATGACTATTTTGATCTTATGGATACATCACAAGTATGCATTGAAGTACTCTGTAATGAAAAACAAGGTATTTATTGTTGAAACAGAAGAAGTATAACTTTAATATATAAATAGTTTAAGTTTATTTATGTATAAAAAGGAGCAAGAAAAAGATGGTGGTCCAAATCAAAGGGAAGAAAGAAAGGGGGTGAAATGAAGGGTCATCATCTTTGAAGGCTGCCTAATTGTGGGACAATCACACAAATCCATTCAAAAGTTTGGTCTTGTACGATAGAATTTTACTTGTGACTAATTTAGTACTCCGTAAAATTTAAATAAAATATAATAAAATTTTATTCAAGGGGGGATGTTTTTAATGTTGTTGGGTTAGGGGAATTACGCGTGGGAGTTGTGTGTTTGTTTTAATAGTGGTGAATATATGTTGTGTGGGTCACTAATTGTAATCTTATCACTTTGATTGATAACAACCTTACATTGATACAACATTAAAAGTACATTATTTTTTATGCAATGTGCATGAAATAAAATAAAATTGTGGATAAAGATAAGGACTAAGTTAATCATATGTGTAGCATCACTCAGTTAATCATATGGTTGATTGCTACTTAATTTGAGGGCTTATCTATGTTTTTTCATATTTATAAATTACAAACTAACAAAAAGGGAGTTTATTAATAATAGTACTATAAGCCAGAACATGTTAAATAATTTAAAATGGAGGAAGAATTTTATAAGTACCGACATCATGCATAATCATAATATTTATTCGTATGGATTAGAGCTCATAAAAATGCAACTCAACCTACTGACCGGACACAAAATTTGCCAAGATATATGAGCAGGTTTTTTAGGCCTGAATTCTTATAACTTTGTTTTGGGATATATTTGTTTTAATTTTGCGTTTGTAAATTATAGCCCAAAAGCCCACTATTGTTGGCCCAGAGCATTGAGCCCAAGACAATTAGTATTATGACAGTAGTTTATAAAGTTGAGGTGATTATTAATGCCGGCAAATTTTAAGATGCACCATGGTGCACCTAGAATAGGTGCACCACGCCTATACTTTTGAACAATCAGTAAAAAAATCTGAACAATTGCAAATTTTGAACATGTAGTAAAAACATCCGAACATCGCAAATTTTGAACATTTAGTTAAAAAATCTGAACAACTGCAATGTATC
Source organism: Chenopodium album (assembly GCF_948465745.1). NCBI lineage: Eukaryota > Viridiplantae > Streptophyta > Magnoliopsida > Caryophyllales > Amaranthaceae > Chenopodium > Chenopodium album. The sequence continues at coordinate 26,370,629 of NC_137860.1, read as the reverse complement.
ATGCCTATACTTTCCCAACCCACAAACCGGATCCTCTATGGCCTAGAAAGTGCGGGGTTGGGCAAGCCTAAAAATGCAGTTTTAGTTCAAAGACTGAGATCTGAAAATCCCAAAAGGCCTGCTTTTGCTTAATAAGCCTGACAATATCTTGCAAGTTTGGACACAAGATTTTGTTCAAAAGGGACAGCCCAACCCGATTTTCAATCACCTCTAACATAAAGACAAGATAATTTGTATAATAACTTATACTACCTCCGGTCCAAGCTAGTTGCAACTTTGGAATATTTTATATCTCACAAATAATACCCCAAAGTTAAAACTAACTTGGACCGGAGGTAGTATTATACTTTTGTAAGATAACATAAACACAAGGCAGATACGAATTTACGATAGAATACAAGTACTAAACGAGTTATTCGAATAAACAAGCCTTATAAAACACATTAAAATTTTACAAATGTATCAGCTCAGTTGGTGGCATAGACAATACATTGCTGCCATCAATCCATATTCTGCATTTCTGCACATGATTTTCCCCCTCTCTAAAACGGTGAGTAAAAGGATTATTAGGAAGTCCTCCTCACCAAGGGCAAGTTACAATTCAACACATGAATTGAACAGGCGACTGAGGCCCTTGGTAGATTCTGCAATGTATTCTCCAGGAACATTCGATCTGCTTTTGCAAACTTTCTTCGGAATAAGACCAAGTCCTCCAAAACTAACGCATATCTCAGCAGAAACCGGATCAAACATAATTCCCTTTCAATCCCATAGTAATACTTAATCACGATTCTTTTAAGATGATTTCTGCAACATGAAGGAACAACTGAGAGAGCTTCTTCACAAAATCTTCGTTCCAGCACACATGTATCCTGATTGTAACGACTACTTGTAGTATCACCAGATGATACGAATCCCTACAATTTAAGTAGATGATAATCAAACTACAATTATTACACCATATGCAAAATTATGACCAGATGATAAGAATTCACACACTTACCGTTGGAAAGACAAGTGTTTCTAAGACAGGAGAACAATTCAGAAATGCTAGCAGCAACTTATCCCAAGAGTTACAACAATGATAAAGCTCGAGACGCTTCAAGTTATGAAATACGGGCAGATGATCATTTACGTTAACATAGCTTAAAACCTTCAACCAAAAGTTAACAAATAGCCATCCATCAATTTCACAAATACAGTATAAATCATATAAAAAAAATAATAAAAAAAAAAAAGAGTAAGAAATTAAGACAAACCTCTATGCATGCACCAGACAAAGTTAAATGCTGAACATTAGACAAGGGCCTTATAAGGGTAAGCATTTGCACACAAGAAAGCTCAAATTCTTCCCCCAACAATTGATTTTCCAGGTAGACATCTGCTTTAACAAGGCAATTCATATTTGGGACAGAGTACTGTAAAGCTAAATTATCGGTGTATTCAAGATACTCCAAATTTGGAGTATTAATAATCACACAATCAGTATTGTCTATGTAATCAAGTTTATTCACAAATAAGCATAATCTACGGAGAGAAGGGGAAGAGATATTTGTGACATGGACGTGTTTCCAATAGACATCCACAATGAGGTCTTCAAGTACAGGACAACCGGAAATTAGCCTTGTCACAAACGCTTCCTCGAAAATGAAAGCCACACGTAATTGGAGTAGTTTCAAGTTTGGAAGATGAAAGGATGACATAGTTGAAGTTTGATCAAGACTAAGGTTAACATCGAGCTTCAACACCTCCAAAGTTTCACAGGTGAAAATCTCGAGGGGGAGCAGACCATCACCAGGTTGCTTCACTTGAATGCGGAGGTCAAGCTCTCTGAGGCCACAACGAGTTAATGGAAAAGAGATCCATGCATTAACTTGTGTAGCTTTCAAGTCCGGGCAACAGTCTTTCTCTTCTGGACCATTGAACTTGCAATCTGTACAAGATGTGTCCGTGAAGTCTGCACCTACTCCAAGCTTAAACCTGGTAAGATACTGAGACTTGTATGCAGACAGAACACTGTCAACAAAGGTGACAAAAGTGGGGAAACGTTGGATCGCAAAGGGAAGATCCGAACAATGAGATATAGGTGAATCATCAAAGTCGAGGCTCGTAATGAAAGGGAAAATACACCTCATCCTCTTGGACAAGATGCTAGTAACAGCAGCATCCTTGGTGGGAAGCAAAGACAGTATCCGAATCAACAATTCATCAGGTAAATTGGTGAGCCTATCTGATATAAGGATGTCACCACAATTTCGATCAATCTGTAGTGTAGTAGTACTACATGGTCTCAACCTCAAATCCATAGGACTATAGGAGTATTATTAACACATAATCCCCTGATCTTGAATTAATTAATTCCCTGCTTCAATAAAACAAGAATCAAACTTAATACGAAGTAATAATCTTAATCTAACATAAAAGGGTTATAGACAGAAGTCTGCAATTCATTATCAACATAATTCCCATCTAATAAAAGGGTGTCACTGCTATTTTGATCCATTGAGTATTATTAACACAAAATTCCAATAACAAGAATAAATTCTTAATAACATAATTACTTAGTTAATTCAATGTTTCAATGAACAAAAAAAAAAAAAAAAACTTAACAATAAGCTTAATTTAACATTGAAGGGATACGAACAAAAGAATGCAAATCACAATTAATCAAATTGGGTTCCAAAATCACATAAAATTCCTCTACATAAGAAATGAACAAAATTGTTTGTTATAGTCATTTATAAAATCAGTAATTATAATCTATAGTTCAATATTTCACCTCAAAAGAACCCGAAATTGACTATGCAGACAATTTGATTAACAATAAACCCTAGATTGTAAAATTGATATTTAATGATCAATAGCAATTAAAAATAAAATTACCTCAAGCTGCTTCAATGGAATAGAGAAAACTAAGAAGGGTCTTCAATGGAGAACTCAGATCATGCTTCTAAGGTAGAATTCTGAGACACTGGAGTGAGCTTCAATGGAGGAGAGAGAAAGAGGGGCAAAAATAATTTAAAAGTTGGGAGGAAAATTCAGAGAAGCCCACGCTTTCTGATATTACAGTACATTATTAAACACTAATGACCTTGACTTATTACTCTCTCCGTTCTTAACTCTGCATTTGCACGGTTCTAAGGAACATCTTTGACCACTAATAGTTTCGGCTATGTACAAGTAATTATTTTTTAATAAAGGCAAAATCGGCCTCAACAACACGAATTTTTAACAAGGTGCATAAGGTAGCATGAACTTTGACTAGTAGCTATAACAGCACTAACTTCTTTATTGGGTGTACAAAATATCATAAACTATTATTTGTTGATTTAATATTCACATTTTAATATTTAAGCCCGTAGCTTCTATTACATGGTTAAAAAATCAAGAAATTAATATATATATATATTTAGTAATAAACGCATATATTTTGTAATAAACGCATATAATTTATAATATGTCTTTCCTTCCTTAAAAAAATTGTCCACATCCACATGTCACAAATTACTTGTATGTTAAGAATATTATTTTTAATTTTTTTTGCTTAACTTATTAGTTGTCTATATTTTTTTTTTTTGGAAAGCTAAATCAAATCTTCTACTGTAATATATTTCATATGTAATTATTACTTATATATAGAAAGATGTTTTCCTTATATAACTCTTTTTTCAAAAATAAAATAAAATAAAATAAAAGGGACACCCCAGGAAATGACACGTGTCATTGCTGATGTGTCTTTTAGTATATAGTACTGATAAAACCTAAGCAAAAATTTTATCGAATATTAATATTCTATTAATTGTTTGTAAATTTTGATATCATATTTAGTCCTGGAGGTCCAAATTGAGCCAATACTTTGACCGAGACATTTTTTATAACATGCAAATCGTTTTTTTTTTTTTTTTTTTTGTGATTTTTTATCCAAAAGTTGATCTTAAATTTGACTAAATTCACCTCCAAAACCTCGTTTAATATTTTTTACCCATAAAAAAAATTGAGGCACGCAGTACTAAAAGATTTTTTTATAATAATAAAATATTAGATACCATGTCTTCGTCAAAATTTTTGGTATCAAGCTTCATTTATGATACTTTGTGCACCTAATAAAAAAGTTTGTGTTGTTATAGCTACTAGTCAAAGTTCATGCTGCTACTTGCATGCACCTTGTTAAAAGTTCGTGTTGTTGAGGCCAATTTTGCCTTTAAAAAATAATATTTGAACTATCTATCATAAGGGGAATCTAATAAATTCAAACTTGTTAATTTATTTTGATTGTATAAATCATTAAATGTGGTCAAAGTTATTTTATTTTGACCACTTGAATAGTAAGTGAGTCGAACTTTTAGGAACGGAGGTAGTATTTCTTTTTATTTGGTTTCATGATTCTTCTATACACATTTACATAAAATATTATTCCAACTCCTTTTTAATTATATGATAAACAGAATAATATTAAATTTTGCCAAAAAAGTAAGGGATTGTTCTGATTGACTGAACAGAACTTATTGGAGCTGAGCTGAACTGAACTAAACTGAATATTTTATGAGAGTGGGAAATTAATATAAGAAGTGAACTGAACTGAACTGAACTAAACTAAACTAAACTAAACTGAACTTATTAGAGCTAAACTGAACTGAAAATAAGCTGAAGAGAACAGGTCCTTGATACTCCTTAATAAAACTGGTTCATATTATTAATATCAAAGAAATTACTTTAAAGCATCACTATTATATGCTGGATATCATTATTTTATATATAAATAAATTACATTTATGCATGGCACGAGGCTGAAGCTAGTATTTTGCTATTTTCCACCGTACTAGTGGTCTCATCATATCTCATTTTAATATTTTTCATACTCTCTCTCCTCCTCACTTCAACTCACTTATGTTTTTTGTTTTTTAATTTTTTTTTATTTTTTATAGATTTTACATCCATCATATTTTTTCTTTCTACTACCTAAAACACTGTGAACAAAGAAATGAAACAAATAATATAATACAAGTAAATCCAAGTTATTCAATATGATTAACAAAATATGTTACTCAAGTAATACTCTTATCTTTTCGTATCTGCCATTCAACTTTCTCTCTCCTCACTCCTCTTCTACCTCAACCATCACATCCACTACCATCATCACTTCGACGCCCACCCATCTATGACCTCGACCCATCATTACTTTGTTATTGCTAAACTTGACCCATCTACGAAATGTCGAACTCGGCCCATCATCATTTCGTCGCCGCTGAACTCAACCCATCATCAATTGAAGGAGCTTTAATAGAGGATATGGTCAACTCTTCCCTTTGGGGTTGACCATGCCCTTAATTTCACCCTTCAATTCTAGGGTTTTCATTTTTTCAGATGTGGGTGGAGATCAGGGGAGGTGGGTGGAGAAGGGAAAGCTTGAGTTTTATACCACCACGGCATTGTGGGCTTGAGAAAGGACAAAGAAGAGGAGGTCAACGGGGAAAAGAAGATTGAAGGTCGACGAGGAAAAGAAGATCGGCTTGAGAGATGGTGATTGTGATGATGGTGGTGGCAGTGGTGGCTATAATGATGGGAAGGAAGAAGAAAGAGGAAGAAGCAATTATTTACAATTGTGCCATTTGATTAACAAACGTTGTTACTCCAAATGAGTAACTGGGGCTAGCTCAATAAATACGAGGAAAAAACAGTATAAACTAGTAAACTACTATAATCAAAGGTAATAAACAAATAGTGAAAAAAAAGTCAAACATGTTCATTATATTGGAATGAAGGGAGTATTAGTTAAATTCCACGTTCACATATTCTAATCAAAATGTGGCATTTTTTTGAAATAGATAGTAATTTTATATGTTCCCTATTCCCAATTAAATATAATAATAAGTGGCATATTACTAACAGCTCTAGAATACATAACTTAAGGCTGGTAGAACTGTTTTAAAAATTCAAACGAATGAGCCCATATCAACGCATTAGCCGTTTAACTCATTTGGTGCATATATGCAAATAAATACACAACATTACAACATTACAACATTGCTGATTTGCTGATGTCAGCCATATTCAACACTTGAATTGAACAGGTTGAAACCCTTTCTGATTTCTGCAATGTATCCTCAATCAGCTTCCGATCAGATTCGACATACTTCGACCGGAATACAACCAATTCCTCCAAAGCTAATGCATGTGTAAGCAGAAACTGGATCAAACTTATTTCCCTTTGAACCCCACAATAATGCTTTATCACAATTCTTTTAAGATGATTTTTGCAACATGAAGGAATAACTGCTAGAGCGTTTCTACAAAATTCTCGTTCATCCAGATAGATAGGATGAATCCAAGTGCGAATGGTGCTACGAGGCTCAGTTAATCCCTGCAAATTAAGTACATGATAATCAAAGTAAAATTGTTACACTAGACAAAATACGCTCCACATTTGGAAAATTTTAATAACAAATACAGGAGATAAAATTACACCCTAACCTGTGGAAAGACCAGCGTTTCTAACACAGGAGAACAATTCTCATTTAGAAATGCTGGCAGCAATTTGTCCCAACAGTTAAAATCATAAAGCAGCTCTAGACATTTCATGTTATGAAAAACCGGCAGACGATCCTTTAAATCAACACGGCTTAAAAACTTCAACCAAAAGTTAACAAATAGCCATTCAATTTCACATTTATGATAAAAATAATAATAAAATATGAACAAGAAACCAAGACAAACCTTTACACAATTGGCGCCCAAAGTTAAATGCCGAAGATTAGACAAGACACTGATAAGGTTAAGCACTTGCACAAGGCAAACCTCAGATGGCCCAACCGTGCAAGTTCTAAGGTCGACATCTGCTTTAACAAGAGAATTCATGTTTGGGACAGAGTACTGTAATGTTAAATAATCAGTGTTGTTGAGATACTCCAAATTAGGAGTATTAATAGTAACAAATTTGTTATCAACATCATTATAATCATATCTATTCACAAATAAGCATAATTTCCGGTGAGAAGGGGAAGATATATTTATGAAATAGGCCTGGCTCCAAACCACATCCACCATGAGATCCTCAAGTATAGGACAAATAGAAACTAGCCTTGTCACAAAGCCTACCTCAGAAATGACAGGCACACGTAATTGGAGTCGCTTCAAGTTTGGAAGATGAAAGGATGACATGGTTGAAATTTGATCAAGACTAAGATTAACATCGAGCTTTAACACCTCTAGAGTTTGAAAAGTGAAAATTTCTAGGGGTATCAGACAATCGCCAGGTTTTTTCACCTGAATGCGAAGGTCAAGCTCTCTGAGGCCACAATGGGTTAATGGAAAAGAGATCCATGCATTGATTTGTGAGGCTTTCAAGTCCGGGCAGCAGTCTTTCTCACCTGGTAGATTACTTTCGCAATCTAAACAACATCTGCCCATGAAGTCTACACCCACTCCAAGTTTAAACCTGGTAAGATACTGAGACTTGTACGCAGACAGAGCACTATTAACTAAGGCAACAAAAGTGGGGAAACGTTGAATCGCAAAGGGTTTAGTCAAACAATGAGATATAGGTGAATCATCGAAGTCGATGCTCGTAATGAAAGGGAAAATAGAGCTCATCCTCTTGGACAAGATGCTAGTAACAGCAGCATCCTTGGTGGGAAGCAAAGACAGTATCCGAATCAACAATTCATCAGGTAAATTGGTGAACCTATCTAATACAATGTCGTCGCCGCAATTTAGATCATTCTGTAAGGTAGCAGTAGTACTACTACATGGTTTCAAACTCAAATCCATAGAGTATACAAGTTACACACAATTCCCAGATCTTGAATTAATTAATTCCCTGCTTCAATGAAGACAAGAATTTAACTTAACACAAGATATAAACTTTAATCTTACATTAAAGGGTAATAAATAGAATTCTGCAGTTCATCATTAACAAAATTAGACTCAATTATCAAATTGGCTCCAAAAATTAAATACTATCTGCATAAAATCATATCAACCAGATTATAACTTACATAAGAACATGAACAACACTGTAGCAACATAATCTATTGTTAAAATCTTCTATAAATTCAGTAACCTATAGTTCAATAATTCACATAAACCCTAGATTGTAAAATTGACATTCAATTATTTACAGAAAATTAAAAGAAAAGTTACCTTAGAAGGTGGTTCAGTGGAAGTGAGAAAGCTTGCTCTTCAATGGAGGAGAGAGATAGAGGAGCTTGTGAATGCCTAATCACAAACACAAGTGTTTCGTTTGATTCCTCCATTTTTTTCTCCTTTTTAAATTTCTTTTTTGGAAAATAAAACTTGATACTTTATTTTGCTTCTTCTACTATCTAATCCTTTAACGGTGAATAGTCCAATCGTTATTTACTACTTTACTTTTCTCCATTCGGATTATAATCATTTCGTTCTTTACTCCTCCATTTGGGGTCCTATTTTCTATTTCTGAGCCTATTTCACGTGAGCCATGTACAATGTACTATTCCAGTGTATATAGGCGCATAACGAGGAATTCTAGGACTTTAACTGTTAACAAGGGGTATAATCGTCCATTCAAATTTAATGTACTTTGAAAAAATAATGTTATAACACATGTTGGTATTTCATTATAGTTAGTATCACCATGATACCAACCACCTTATTCAATGATACCAATGAACATAAAATTGTTTTGTTAGTATTGATATAATTTGTTGTTGATATCATGTGAAATACCAACGTGTGCTGTTAGAGTCATAAATGACTATAACGGTTAGAGTCCAAGAATTCCTCGACGCATAACACATACGAAGTACTTCGTACTTGCTAGGCATGCAAATAGGAGGAATTCTAAGACTCTAAATATTAGAGTCATGTATGACTCTAATAGAGGTATTGTGGTAATTTTACTATACATCTCATTGCTAAAATTTAAAAAAAAAAAAAAAAAAAATGAAAAGCTAAGAAAAGGATGACAATGCAAGGACAACTCTATGATTATACGAAAAGGTGAAATGGACAGCTTTTCCCAGCTCCACCCCAAATTTTATTTTATTTTTTTTAAAAATTTATCAAATAGGAAATTCCTTGGTAGTGTTCTTTGTTCTCCATTTCCTCAAATGGAGTCCAAAGCATGCGTGGAGAATTGGCGCCAAAGTTTATTGTTTTTTTGGTGTTTAGAGAGCCACAAGAGCGGGGTGAGAATCGATCCTAGCGCCAAAGTTTATTGTAATTGGTATCTAAAAAGAATATCATCGACGACAAATAGAAAAAAAGAAATACCATCAAGAGCTTTTGGTATCTAAATCGATATAATCAAGAATTATTGGAGAATACCATCAACTCATCAAGGGTTGTTGGTATCTAAAAGAATACCATCAAGAACTTCGTTGTTCCATGATTTATATTATCCAACAAATCGAAATCAAAGTTATTATACTTGATATCTAAAAGAATACCATCAATGACAAATAGAAAAAAGGAATACTATCAAGGATTGTTGGAGAATACCATCAAGGGTTGTTGGTATCTTAAACAATACTATCAAGAATTGTTGGAAAATAGCATCAACTCATCAAGGGATGTTGGTATCTAAAAGAATACCATCAAGAAGTTTGTTGGCATCATAAAAAACACCATCAACAGCAAAAGATAAAACAAGAACATCACCAACGGTTTGTTCCCGCCATGTTTTGACGCCAAAATTTGTCACATGTTGAGAACTTCATATGAGAAAATAACAGAACAAAGAATTCAATTTGCCAGAATTTCTTTTTTGAGAACTCAACTTGGAGGTCGTATGCAACTTTATTTTCTACGGAGTAATAAAAAGTTCAAAATATTTTGACAACATATTTTTATCAATTTTCAAAGAACTTACAAAACATAATTATGTTTTATTAGTAATTTAATTGAAAAAATTGTGTATAAAAAAATCGTTCATCGCACGAGTTTCATATAATACCATATAATATATAAAAAAAAATCGAGGTTGCATCTATAGTGCTTTTGATGCTATAATTTTGGTATAAATAACAATATGAGGATTAATTTTTTTTTTTTTATTTTTTATAATTGGGGTCTAAATTTGCATTTAGCACAGAGTCTAAAATTTTTGAGACGACCTTGTATAAAAGGTTAATAATAATGAAAATCTACAGATGAAGACTAATCTAAAGTATTTTAAATGGCAACATGTGTTACAGAGTATATATATATTGATATGACGTATAGTCAAAATAAGCATAGAAACAGTGTAAAAGTCAAACCATTGTGATTATTATAAAACAATCAAACATAAGGATATTGTACAACTTAAAAAGTTTGAAGTATGTAGGAGTTATTTAAACAATTAAACGACTGAGCCGGTATCAACTCATTAACATATTATATACATATCATCTCATTGAGTCATTGGTGCATCCAACACTTGAATTGAACAGGCGACTGAGGCCCTTGGTAAATTCTGCAATGCATTCTCAAGCACCATCCAATCTGCCTCAGCATACGTCGCCCGGAATAGAACCAATTCCTCCAAAGCTAATGCATGTCTCAGCAGAAACTGGATCAAACATATTTCCCTTTCAATCCCACAATAATACTTTACCACAATTCTTTTAAGATGATTTCTGCAACATGAAGGAATAACTGCTGGTGCTTTACTAAAACCTCTCGTTCCAAATTTTGAAAGTTACGACCATTCAGATCAGGGGGATCAGAAACCAATCCCTACAAATCGAGTAGATGACAATCAATCAATCAATCAATCAATCAATCAAAGCCTTAATCCCAAAAGTGGGGTCGGCTAACATGAACCAAATTTGATTATTCCGTGTAGTCATCCACATAAATCTTTCTCCTCCATCCCTTACGATCCAAAACTTCATCCTCACGTAAATCCATGCACTTCATATCCTTCCTCACTCCTTCCAACCAAGTCATCTTTGGTCTCCCTCTTCCTCGTTTAATCCCTCCATGGTCCCACTCTTCCACTCTTCGCACCGGTGCACCCTCGGGTCTCCGTCTTACATGTCCAAACCAACGCAGACGATTTTCCCTTAATTTATCTACAATGCCCGCCACACCTACTTTCTTGCGAATAACCTCATTTCTGATTCTATCTCTTAAAGTGTTTCCACACATCCACCTTAACATGCGCATTTCCGTAACCTCCATCTTTTTAATATGCTCTTTCTTAGAAGCCCAACATTCTGTACCATAGAGCAACACTGGTCTTATGGCAGTCCTGTAGAATTTTCCCTTCAACTTTAAGGGAATGCTGCGGTCGCATAGCACTCCCGTGGCCGCTCTCCATTTAAGCCACCCTGACTTAATCCTGTGGGTCACGTCTTGATCAATGTCACCATTCTTCTGGATGATCGACCCTAGGTACTTAAAACATTCACTCATGGTCAAATCCTTTCCATCCAAACTCACCACTTCATTGTTTGTCCCCCTCTGAGTGCCAAAACGACATACCAAATATTCAGTCTTACTCCGACTTAGCTTAAACCCTCTAGATTCCAACCTTTGCCTCCATTGCTCCAACTTGACATTAACCCCATCCTTAGTCTCATCCACCGAGAGTAGATGACAATCAAAGTAAAATTTATTACTCCATAGATAAAACTCATTCAACATATGTAGAATATTAATACCAAAATTACCAATTTAAAGACAAATTGACACACTTACCCTTGGAAAGACGAGGGCTTCTAAGACAGGAGAACAATTCAGGAATGCTGGCACCAATTTATCCCAAGAGTTAAAGCGATAATTCAGCTCTAGACAATTCAAGTTATGAAAAACAGGCAGCTGATCCTTTAAGACGTTTAAGTCAACACGGCATAGATCCTTCAACCAAAATGTTAACAAGCGGCCATTCAATTTCACATTTTTAAATTATATAATATAAATCATTGAACAAGGAATTGAGACGAACCTGTGTGTAAGCGCCAGTCAAAGTTAAGTGCTGAACATTAAACAAGGGTCTAATAGAGGCAAACAATTGCGCAAGACAAAACTCATCTTGTTCCTCATACAAGCAATTTGCCAGGCAGACATCTGCTTTAACAAGGGAATTCATGTTTGGGACAGAATACTGTGATGCTAAAAAATCAGTGTACTTGAGATACTCCAAATTAGGAGTATTAATAAGCACAAATTTTTTATGAAATTCAAAATCATTATCTATATTCGCAAATAAGCTTAATATCCGAAGAGAAGGGGAAGATATATTTACGAAATAGCCATGTTCCCAATTGATATACACCATGAGATCTTCAAGTAAAGGACAACTGGAAACTAGCCTTGTCACAAATTCTACCTCGGAAATGAAAGCCACACGTAAGTGGAGTACTTTCAAGTGTGAAAGATGAAAGGATGTTAAGGTTGAAGTTCGATCAAGACCAAGGTTTGTATCAAGCTTCAACACCTCCAAAGTTTCATAAGTGAAAATTTCTAGGGGGAGCAAACAATCACCAGGGTCCTCCACCTGAATGCGTAGGTCAAGCTCTCTGAGGCCACAACGGGTCAATGGAAAAGCAATCCATGCATTAAATAGTGAGGGTTTCAAGTCCGGGCAGCAGTCGTTCTCACCTCCTGGTAGATTACATTCGCAATTACCACAAGATGTGGCCATGAAATCTTCACCCACTCCAAGTTTAAACTTAGTAAGATACTTAGACTGGTGAGTAGAGAGAACACTATCAACAAAGGCAACAAAAGTGGGGAAACGTTGGATTGCAAAGGGACGAATCAAACAATGACATATAGGTGATTTGTCAAAGTCGAGGCTCGTGATGAAAGGGAAAATAGAGCTCATCCTCTTGGACAAGATGCTAGTAACAGCAGCATCCTTGGTAGGAAGCAAAGACAGTATCCGAATCAACAATTCATCAGGTAAATTGGTGAACCTATCTAATACAATGTCATCGCCGCAATTTAGATCATTCTGTAAGGTAACAGTAGTACTCCTACATGATTTCAACCTCAAATCCATAGAGTATTCACACAATTGTGACAATTCCCAGATGCTGAATTAATAAATTCCCTGCTTCAAGAAAACAAGAATTAACCTTTATCTAACATACAATTTTGGATTTTGACTATCATCAACAAAATTAGACTCATTTATCAATTTGAGCTCCAAAAACTAATTAATCTCTGCATACAATTACTACGTATATCAAGTTATCAACCACATTATAACTTACATATGAACATGAACAACACTGTAGCAACATAATCGATTGTTATAATCTTCTATAAATTCAGCAATTATATCCTATAGTTCAATAATTCACCAGAAACCTAAATTGCGTAAACTCACAAATTAGATTAACTATAAACCCTAGATTGTAAAATTGACATTTAATGATTCACAGAAAATAAAGAAGAAAATTTACCTTAAAAGCTGGTTCAGTGGAAGGGAGAAAGCTTGAACTTCAATGGAGGAGAGAGATTGAGGAGCTTGTATTCGCCTAATCACAAACACAAGTGTTTCACTTGATTCCACCATTTTTTCCCTCTTTTATTTAATTTCTTTTCTGGAAAATAAAAGTTGATACTTTATTTCCCTTCTTCTTCTATCTAACCTTTAACGGTGAATAGTCCAAATGTCCAATCGTTATTCAATAGTTACTCCATTCGGATTATAATCATTTCGTTCTTTACTCCTGTATTTGGGCTTCTGTTTTCCATTTTGAGCCTATTTCATGTGAGCCATGTAAATTATTATTTTTATTTTTTTTTTATTTTTTTTTAATTTTTTTTTGTGTTCTACCCGATTTACCCTGTGGCTAATCTAGATTTGGAGATCAGTTCAGGGTAGTGAGCCATGTACACAGTACTCCCTCCGTTTTTAAATACTTGCTCCATTTCTCTATGCGCGGAGTTTTAGGAGAAATTGGAGAAATTAATGAAATATGGAAACAGTGGGGTTGGTGGAAGAATAAAATATGTAAAAGGCAAAAGTAGTGGAGAGAATTGGAGGAGAGAGAATATATGTTGGGTCCACTAGGTGAGAGAAATTAATTAGATATTGTAAGAGCTTTCCAAATAAGGAAACAGAGCATGTATTTGAAAACGGCCACAAATGGAAAGTGGAGCAAGTATTTAAAAATGGGAGGAGTACTACACTACGTTACATGGACTATTCATCCAACTGTCGTGTTCGTGTCGGATACTGTGTCAGACACCAACACTCATGGGACACACGATGATACGTCTCGGATCGTGCCCTACTATTATATGAATGTTTAACTTTTGTAAAAAGAGAAAATTTAAGTAAATAAATAAGGAATTGTTAAATAATATGGTCAATTTTATTTTTTAAATATACTATATGAAGGTTAATATCCCGTACCCGTGTCTCTTATTTTAAGATAGACGTTTTTCCGTATCCGTTTCATACTTGTATCCGTGTCAGTGCCGTTCTTGTGCAACCTACACTTCACTCTGATAAGGTGTTGGTTCACTTTGTTAGCTTCTTACTTCATCATAGAGGTTTGGGGTTTGTATTTTCCGAGGATCCAAGTGAGGGTTCTTAAGGTTATGGAATCCCTTACCATCTCATCTACTTTCAAGTATTTAACCTGCAAATATTTTTTTTAAAAAAAAAACAACAAAATTTGAGAGTAGATGTCTAATAATGCTCCTCCTTACTACTCTCTCTGTTCCATGATACTTGACACAATTTTCATTTAATACTTGACACATTATTGTAAATAGAATGGGATCACTAATAAAAAAATTATTTTCCCACATTTTTTTCTCTCCTCAACTACCCCACTTGTTGTTTTGTAATACTCCATCTATCCCTTAATACAAAGCTTCTTTCTAACATTTATTATTCACATAATAAAGAGAAAGAGACTTTTGATTTAGGGCGGAGGGAGTATAAAAATTCAAAAGTGAATCTTTTATACAATAAACAATTATTTTAAATAGACCAGTTGTAGTTTTATTAAACTATGTGTCCACCCCCTACATCCCAAGTATTATGGGACGGAGGGAGTATTAAAAGACAACTGTACATTGTACTACACATTACGTCAATTAAAACTGCTCTTTTATAGTAAATTGAAGTATTTTGTCTTTTTACTATTTATATACTAGTGCTTAATTACTTTGAAGTATTAGCGTGTTTTCTGTATGGTTGACCATACTGTGTAACCCCCTGATCGATCAATTAAGTAATTCCTAACCGAATAACCCTTAACCGATTAAGTGATCCCTAACTAAGTAATCCTTGACCAAGTAACCTCTGACTGACCAGACAACTTCTGACCAAGTAAACTCGACCACTTATTAAAATTTCTCTTCAGGAAATTATCCTTTCATGATCTTTTTTGTCGTTTATCAAACGAGCTTTCATCTAATTTCAAAAAAAGAAAAAGGAAAAACCTAGTATATACTCCGTAACCAATAACCCTCGCAAATATACTAATGATAGTAAAATGTCAATGCCAGCCTTATTTAATTATATGTGAAATGTCAACATTTCTTATTATTCTCTAATCTCAATTGGCTTGTGTACTGTAATGCAATTAGTATTTAATTAATTGAAGTCAACCTTATGCATCATATTTGCAAGTCAACACGCTCCTCCTCCATTGTTGTGCTATAAACTGTGGGTGGGAAATCGGCCGTCCACGCAACAACTAAATCTTTAGGATTACAACATAACGTTGTTTGGAATCTTAGTCATATAGTCAACATGTTAAATAATGTCATTCCAAAGTTTTTATTGAAATTGTTCCTATTCCTAATAAAATTCCCATGATTGATGTAACATAATGTTGTTAGTCTTATTACTTATCCTACAAAACGACATTATTTGGTACATGGTACAACCAGCACTATCTTTACATGGGTGCAGTGTAAGCGTATAATTATAAGCTGTGAAACCTTTGGCGAGGGTTAGCATAGATCTTTTCAATGTTATAAGAGCATTTGGGACGACAGTCATATATGATATGATGAGGCATACTAGTCATTCAACCACATATTGTACCTTCAACAATCTTTTTAAGTTATTCCTATCTATACAAGAATAAATAGTTGACTATTCATACCGAAGTTTGATTACATCTACCAGCTACTATCAATTATATTATTTGTTTGATTTATGATCATGAACACCTGATGATCAATCAAGTACTTCAAGTTGGCTTGGAGATTGATTCACTATATGTATAATTTAACATAGCTTCAAGAAAAATTATTTTAAATTAGAAAAAACAACTTATGAACACAATCAATGCTAATGGTCTTGGATAATTAGAGTATAATTTTAAATTTCACAAGTACTAGGACTAGTCAGTTGCATAGCTTTCAATAACCTTCTCAACAATCTCCCATCATTTGCAAACATATTCCTATAAATTTGACATCAATAAATATAGATTTGTTAGAAAATTGATAATTAATGATTTGATTAGTCTATAGAAAACCCATCTATAATTGTTAATTAAAGATTGATAAACAATAATCTGAAGCAACTACATTCTCACATCACATATTGAAAGGTAGTGTTTGACATAAACACTAGTGAAATGCTTATAAGAACTAATATATATAGCCACATAGGTCACCATATACGTCAATTTGTGAGTCACATCACCAATTAATAAGTATACCTAGAAATTAAATGTAATTATTAATATTAAAATTGCTATAATATTGACTAATACTTGTATATATAAACTAATGTTGATTACCGATTGATGATGCCTTGATTTAGTGGCAAATACCGATGACATGTTAAAGGTCACATGCTCGAATCTTCCTCCTCTATATATAATGCCCTTGTTACTCTTTTATACATTGAAAAAAAAGGTAATTTTATCAAGTGTATGTAAGATAACTTTCTCGTTTCTCAATATATATTTTATATCTATATCTATATATATATATATATATATATATATATATATATATATATATATATATATATATATATATATATATATATATATATATATATATAAATTATTAAAATTTTGATGTTTAAAATTGTACATATTGATTAATAACATAAAAGTCAAATCGCTAAAACTTTACAAAAACATACAAATGATAAATTACCTCAGTCTTTTTAGACCAAAAAAATAGACAACAAAAACAATTTAAAACAATTCCTTATAATTAACCATGTTCATTAAGGTCAAAGGGGTGAGCTTACAATAAAATAAACTTGATCAAGATACGATTATGGCAGGAATGACGTACCAAAAAGATTTGGTCCGCCGAAGTAAGGCAAGTCGCAAGTATTTAACTGAAAAATGCCACCCCTTTAATTCAATTCCAACTAAAATCACCCAAAATTTAATTTACATAGGACACCCCCTCTAGACTTGGTCCACCCCAAATTGACAACATTAATACTCCATTTTATAAACTGTCCCCTTTTTTGTGGGACCGTCCTTTCAATTGTAAGGATTTATTCATGTATGACTAATCACTATTATCTGTAGCTAATCTTAGGATAATGACAATTAGCTAATAATTAATTTGATTTTGTAGCCCCTTTTTGAAGTAGTCGGTTATCAAATTATTATCCCTAGTTATAGATTTTGATGTATGGGTCAATTTTGAGCTCTATATAAACCTAGCTCCTTCTCATTTAGTTGTTCATCAAATTAAAGCATTGTTAGTGATCATCACAACTTCAAAAGTAGCTTCATTAATCACTCATTTAGAGTAAGCTCTCTTCTTAATTATAATTTCTCTATTTTAATTTTCATTCATCTTATTTTGCTTCTACACAATGTCATTATTTTCAAGTACAATTATATATATGCATACTTATAATACGTGCATTACCTTTGTGTTCCCGTAAGTTACTTGTTTATATATATACTTTGTATGTAACATTCATCAATACATGCTGATTTCTTGGTAATGTAGGTTTCTTTAATTTGATTTGGTGGATAATTAATAGAGTGCTTAACTTAAAATACGTACATTACCTTTGCTTTTACATAAATTACATTTGTGAGGTCATCAAATGTATAGTTATTCGATAATTATCATATCGTATCAGCTAATGATTTGCTAATTAATAGAGTGATTAACTTTTAAATA
The DNA here is from genome assembly GCF_948465745.1 of Chenopodium album. Classification (NCBI taxonomy): domain Eukaryota; kingdom Viridiplantae; phylum Streptophyta; class Magnoliopsida; order Caryophyllales; family Amaranthaceae; genus Chenopodium; species Chenopodium album. The sequence goes on along the minus strand of NC_137860.1, from coordinate 26,352,575 downwards.
TGTACTTCCTTTTCATGTTGACATGTACAAGCAGCAAATATAGACCTAGGAGTGAGTCTACCTAATCTGAATATCCTGATGTGCCATATTATATACTCCTTATTATCAATTACAATTTGTTAATTAATATTGTGATTGGCTCTAATTTTATTTTGTGACATTGACATGCACTAGACTTGCTAGAGTAATCTGACCATTCACCAAATCTTGACGTGCCTATTTGTGTATTTTACTAATACTACTCAAATGCTTAATTAGTCATATAACAATATTATAATGAAGAAATTAAAATTTGATTAGCTACTCATAGTTCTTTAAGTAGTTTATTATATAAATTGATTGATAATCATATTGTTTAATCTCTAATTTAAAACCTTTGACTCCCTAATTAAGAAAAGTCTCCTTTGGGTAATAGTACACATTATGTTGATATTCATTTCACAATTCATTATTTCATAACTAGCTTAGTTAATTATGTAACACAATTATTCAAATTTTACTAATATTTCAACCTTTTGTAACAGATTAATTTCGGCAAAAACCATGGTTTCCAAAAGTCTGTCAAAGCTTCCTACAGTTAACCTTACGTTAAACTTGAGCCCTGGAACAAGTTCATGGACATCAACATGCAACAACATCAGGCAAGCACTCGAAGAATACGGTTGCTTTGTCGCAGTGTACGACAAGTTCACCCTAGACTTCCACAACAAGGTGGTTGACGTTATACAACCAATGTTTGACCTCCCTACGGAGGTTAAAGCTAGAAACTCCTCCGATCTTCCCTATCACGGGTATTATAAGCCTGGCAAGCCGATGCCACTCCTCGAAAGTCTAGGCATCGAGGATGCATCAATGCTTGACAAGATGCAAAGTTTCACTAACCTCTTGTGGCCTGCTGGAAACGATCAATTTTGGTAAGAACAATATTAAATCTAGGCTATTCTTGTGGTGTAAGGTATTCATTCCTTATTAAATTAAAAAAAAAAAAAAAAATTAACATGTAACGCCCTGGTCTCTTCACCTAATACTTTATTAATATTTTTTTGTTCTTATGTGACGAAACAGTGAAACTATACATCAATATGCAAAGAAAGTATCTGAGCTAGAACAATTGGTTATGAAGATGGTGTTTGAGATCTATGGTGTAGAGAAATACCTTGAGTCTCATCAAAACTCGACGACATACCTTTTACGGATAGCCAAATACAGGGTACCACAAGAGGATGAGCATAATCTAGGGGCAGTTGGTCATACAGACAAGAACTTTATAACTATACTTCATGAGAATGATGTCAATGGTTTGGAAGTTCAAACTAAAGATGGTGAATGGCTTAGTTTTGAGTCCTCACCTCAGTCTTTTGTTGTCATGGCAGGGGAACCTTTCTTGGTACGTCTTCTTATTTTTATTTTTTGTGGCATTTATGTCAAACTATTTATTAATTAAAGTCATTAATTAACACTACTCGTTTTTTTATACTTATTTTATCCGTATGTATAGATAAAACTGTTACGTAGTCCTAAACTGCTCACCATTAATATATCTGATTATTATGTTTTACATCGATCTTATATTATTTTTTATAGTACATGTATCTAAAGAGTACCAACTTAGGTTGTTTTTATTTATATTTTCCTTCAAAATTAATCTTTAGACAAGTCTAAGAATTAATAATTACAAAAGCATGCACAATCATTTTCATATAATATATGATGTGATGCCCTAACTCTAAAGCTTCAAATTAATATAGGCATGGAGCAATAACAGAATACATGCACCTCTACATCGCGTGATAATGAAGGGAGACAAGCCAAGATATTCATTTGCCTTATTTTCTACCACCAAAGACACCATTGAAACACCCAAGGAGTTGGTTGACGACGAGCATCCATTACAGTTTAAGCCATTCGATTACATGGGATTGCTTCGATTTTATACCGAAGATGTTAGTCGAATGGCTGTGTGTACCATCAAAGACTACTGTGGAGTCTAATAAACTACAATGGAGTTCTTTCTTTGTTATACTACCTCCGTTACACATTATTTGCAACGATTTGATATAAAGTAGAGAAGGAAAATGTCTAATCATTGCAAATAATATGTAACGGAGGTAGTATATGATCTGATTAGTGAACAAAGAAAATAATAAAAATAGGTGCAAGAATGATGTAATTACCTCAAAAAAAATTAAAAATTAGCCACTAAGTAATTTTAAAATGGTCATCTTCTAAGATCAAAGACTTTTCAAACTTTCCCTATTTTGCTAAAGACATGCAATGGACTTATAAATTATAAGAGGGTTGTTTTGAGAATGTAAACTCAAAGTTAGCTCCCAAAGCCATTAATTGTCTTAACTCATCTTATGTACGTACTGTATGTATAATTGACCACTTTTGTATGTATAATTTTAATATTTGAAAACTTTTACAAATTTGAGTTGTTGTCTTATCGATTAAATCATTGTATTCTCTGAAGAACATAAGATCCCATAAATATATATTGCACTTCAATTTGACGTTAAGCATACAATGTGTTGTTTTTATAAACTTTCAACTTGTTCATACTGCACTTAAACTAGAATCAAGGTTGTCCTATTGGTTGAAGGTCCGCCTTCCACCCATGTGAGAGGGGTTCAATTCTCACCCCAAGCAAGTTGGTTCGATCATCCCTAATTTCCCCCCTATTTAATTAACGACCCCGATAAATTAGTTTGTGTAGCTTCTCCTAGAGTAAAAAACCAAAAAAAATCCAACAACCTATCTACTGTGACACCAATTTTGGAGTAGAATCTAGCTACTAAGAATAATATTCTAGCATGTTGAAGCTAAGTTATAAGTCTAATTGCGGAAATAAAAGATTATACGAAAATTTTTGTTTAATTAAACATACTACGACACCAAAAAAAAAAACATATATTAGCCACCCAAATCTTTTGTGCTAGATCTTCACATGTGACAGAATCTTTACAATATCAAATTAAACAATAAGGTCATACACTTATACAGCTTATACTCGTATTATGAATTTATGATATGAACCGACATTAGTATATACTTCTATTACAACCATAGTTTCTTCATTAAAAATTACAAGTCTTCCTTCCTCCACAACAAAATATAAATTTTTTTTAAAAAAAATGAAGAAAAAAATACAGGCCTCCAGCTCGAAAAAAATGCTAAAAATAGAAATTTTATTCAGGTATTAAATATCAAAGCTTAAATTCAAACGTTATATTGAATAATAAATTTAGCTTTAATTTGGGGTTGGAAGAGAATCTTTACACAAGACTAGGAAAAAAAAATATAACATCCTGGATATAAATAAACAAACAAAGCAAAGAAATAATTGAAAAAACAAAGTATAGAATGAAAATACTAGTAAAGTCATTCATAATTTTATTAGTAATAATAAAGATGATTATGTACACTTCAGTATATATTAGGCTCAATATATAAGAATCAAGTTGCAAGAATATATATTTATGTATATATAAAAATATATAATTAGGGAGAATTAATAAAAACTACATAATTCATTAAATAATACTACAACAATAATATAAAGGCCATTTCTTGCCTGGCTTGACCCTGTGTGCCTTGATCATATATACACTTGTAATTGAGGGCATCAAATGAGGAGGAAGTCAACGCCGGGCGAAAGCCGAGAAGTGGAGTTTTGTAGTGGTTGAGTAGGTGGCGCCACAAAGATTGGCGGAGGTGGAGAGAAAGAGTGGTGTGAAAGACACAAGTAGCATTTTGGTGGTGGTTGATGATGATAATGTTATTTTTGGCTTTCTAGTTTTGGTGAAAGGTCCTGTTTAGTTGGACCTCTTTATATAATCTTAATGGTTTATTAATGTTAAATGTTTCCCGCTTCTATTTGAGGAATATTTGCACTTTTTCCTACTTTGTCCAATAACTAGCTTAGTCAAGCTTTGTCTAAATACTGTTATCACCTTTAGAGAATTTCGGTTGAGTGCACACATAATGAAAATATAATAAAATCTCCAAAAATAAAAGAGTAAAGGCCTGTTCACATTTACTGAACTGAGCTGAACTGAACTGAACTGATTGGAGCTGAATTGAACTAAAATGAATATTTTATGAGAGAGGGAAATTGAGAGCTGAACTAAACTGAACTGATTGGAGCCGAATTGAACTGAACTGATTAGAGTTGAACTGAAATAAAATTAAGTAAATGTGAACAGACCCTAAATGATTATTTTCGCCTACAAGAAAACCACTGATTTTGAATGTTTGTTGAATTCGATTTTAAGTGATAATTAGCAATTAATATTTAGCAATTACTAATCAAGAGTGCATTTTTTTTTACTTGATTATTATTTACATAAAGTTATTTAAGCTACATTTAACTTACTTTTTTTTTAAAAAAAAAACACATACATGTAACTTACTTCATTTATTCGTAAATTGAATTTGAATAGCTCTTATCAAAACTTATTGTTTCATAACCAATTTATCTAAAATTACTAATCCTTATCTAAACTTAGATATATTATTGTCTACTATGATAATTGAGCTAATTACTTCCTTTTAACAACTGATTCTAAGAAGATCGATTATAGTTAGTAGTAATAGTTTTATTTAAACCACCTACATATCATAGTTGGTTCCTAACAAAACATTATCACTACATAAAATAAATACTTAATCACCAAAATAATTCCTAAAATTTTATGTAATTAACTACCATCTTGATCGAAGGATCCACTCATCATCATACCACCGTAGAAAATGACTAATAACCTTAACATTTACAAAAACGCGATGAAAATATATTGGCGCAAATATTACTTTCTGTCGTGATGTTATTGGCCATGTACCACAAAACTTGCAAATTGTCAATATAGTCAGTTGAAGCATATGAAAATCTATCCTTCAAACTTATGTGGGTTCTATACTGTTGTCTTTCTTGTCAATTCCTAGTTACTTCACCAATATTCTGACATATTCATGCAAAATATACGTTTTATGAAACAAATTTGTGTGGAGATCCCACTTTGTTGTCACAAATTGATATAATAACGAATCTCCACACCCAACGGACCCATAAAACGTGTATGGGCATTGAAGTGTTAAGTTAAAAGTGAATAATACTTGTATGTACAAGTGCATTGTAACTTTTGTAAGTAATATTTCGTATGTGATAACGAGTCTCCACATCTAATGGACCCGTAAAACGTGTATGGGCATTAAAATGTTAGTAAGGTAAAGGTGAAGACTTGTATGTACATGTCTATAGTAAATTCTTCGTATATGATAACTAGTCTTTGCACCTAAAGGTCCCAAAAACGCGTATTGATAATATCGAAGTGTTAGTTGATAAAGGTGAAGACTGTAATGTATTGGTGTACTAATAAGTTTTTTCAATAGCCTGGTAAATAAGTAGTATCATTGTTGTTATTTAGGCTAACAACAAAACTTACAGTATACAATATACTTATACACCCATTGATGTAAAAAGTCTAAACATAATTAATAAGTACAATAGTTATGTTAAGGTTATGAAACCTTTTTGACAGTTACAGAGAGCGACAACATAAATGTTTGAATGAACCAACCTAATTGATCTCATCACGCAAATTAATCCTCATTGAATGCATAAAACCCAACCAAATTTGAAACAAACCAACCTGGTTATCATCACCATGTAAGGCTTTAACATAGTATTCACACTTGACTTGATGGGTTGACGATATTGACAATCGAGTCATTCAAAATGGGTGGGGTTAATATTTCAAGTACAGGTTAGTTTGTCAGGTCTATTTGTGAATAAATAAATCATACACACACTCACTCCTAACTTTAATAACAATCACGAATTTCACAAAGCATGTTACAGATACTATTCCATTTTTATTAGATTTACGATAAAATTTACATCACATTATCTGTTTGCTTTATTCTTCCATAATTATCGATCATATGAAACATAAAGAAACGGAGATAGTATCAATTAATGTTATGGCGAGACGGATTAATAGATAAAATTGTCCTCTTATAGAGAAAGCGACCTGAACAGCATAACACAAAAACTCTAGAAGTGGTGGAATAAGGGATCACAAAATCGACGACAAAAGGAATCAATACATAATGAAGCAAAGGACAAGGTGATATCTACTTCGGTATTGCGCACGTTATGGACCAATGAGTATGAAAATGAAAGGACTTGATCGAATTGGCCTATATTTTCAGCATAATATTCATTGTACTTTAGAATGCCTTTATAATTATACCTTGCAAAGAAAATGACAAATGGGGGGTCATAGTGATCCCCTCTTCTTCAACTACATAATCATATGCACACAGATGAATTTATTCTTATGTTTTCTTGCTCCTAATAATAAGTTTCTATGTTTGACGTTTGTTCTATTATAAGATAGATATCGGTTGTTGAATTCGAAGTTCACATTAGCAAATTAGTCTCAAATAATATACGAAGTTCTAAAACTGAATTGAATCAATAGTTTAACACCTTCAAGGGAAACTTCATAGTTAAGCCGTAAAAGCCCACCTGTATTATCAACGTGTTATGCGTTTAAACTGTTAAACAGGTCATGTTTGAAACTAACTAAGAAAAAGTCATGTCATGTTTGATTAATGTTGATCGTTCATATACCGGATGCCATACATGGCCCAACCCATGTACACAATATTGTATGGGACCATGGGTCATGTTGTATCATACCAACTACCAACAAATGTTCTTAATCACTTTACAAAGTATATTTTTTGTGAATTGACCTACTGGCGTACTTCTCTAATTATCTTAAGACTATCCGCTCCCTCCCGTAGTTCTATATCCAAGTAACTAATTCAACTACCTCAATTAATCATTAATCATGAGTAATAACATTGGAGGCTAAAAGGGAATTGGCAAATATAACATTAATGACATACTCCGTAACACATAACAAAAGGGTGATAGAGAATGAGAATAATTAATGCATCCTTACACTGTAGGAGTCACCCAGCCTCTAGATCGATAAGAAATTACAAACATTGCTAATAACATGTTTAAATCAATATACATGAATCAACTAAATTATAATGTAATTATGTTACTTTAACATAAACAAGATGGTAGATAAGACAATTAGACAAGTGTCTTTCAAGTGTGAACAGAAAAGGTAGTTCCTCAAAAGTGGATATTAGGATATGTACATCTATAAGATGGCCGTCTAATGAAAATAGAACTTAGGCTACCAATAAAGTGTTGGCTTAATGGTAAGGAAAAAACCTTTTAACCTTACGGTTAATAATTTAATATCCACTAGAGGCACTTTGAGAGTTGAGATTCCCTTACATTTACCTCTCATTTTAAAAGTGTTTAACCAGCTAATCAATGGACAAAATACGATTAAGGGCCTGTTCATATTTACTGAACTAAGCTGAACTGAACTGATTAGAGCTAAACTGAACTGAACTGAACAGAGCTGAAATGAACATTTTATGAGAGAGGAAAATTAAGAGCTGAACTGAACTGAACTGAAATTAAGTAAATATGAACAGGCCCTAAACGAGTGTGTGAAGAATGATCTTGTTGATGGTGTAACGATTGTCATGTATTGGGGATCACATTAACAAAAATTGCGCGGTTTACAGATGGGCATTCCACGAGAGGCAAGAAATTCTGGTGCTCCTATGAGTCGTATCTACATGGTATGAAGGGGTGAAGCAGCCGCGCAAGGGGGTAGTTTGATTGACTAAGCTGATTTTCTTTCTTTTGTGGGTTTGGATGGATGAGGCATGGCGTAAAAGGCTTTGGCTCTTTACAGAATCAAGTTAGACCAAATCAAACCATAATAGACCAAAGTAGACATCAAATTACACCAATTAAAAAAAATATTAATTTAATCTAGATTATATCAAATCAAATCAAATTAAAAAGATTCATCATAACATTCAAGAGAAGAATTATACCAAATCAATGAAAATCCAATGAACTAAACACATTAGATGTGCATAATTAGCTTTTTATGTCAATCTTTCAACTCGGTATATCAGTAATCTTTTATAATAGGAAAAGTTTGTCCATTTTGTACTTTTTAATTCATGATTGACTAACATCAAATAGCAATAAAGTTTGCTGATTTTTATTTTTACTCTGAAATTGAACTGTTAGGATTACACTACCCTCACATCATAGCATCATAGGAAAGTAGGCAAGTATGCAAGGTGATAATATAGCTGTATTAGCATACAAGTTTAACATATACACCACTAAACCAAATACGGAGTATATTGGTAGAATTATCAATCAAGTGTAAATCGAGTGTGATGCAGCAACAACAGCAGCACCAATGCCTGAGGCATCTTTAAACTGCTTAAGAACAACCATCTTCGAGACTTCTTCATCGAGCAAATCCTCAGCAAGAGTTTTCTGCAGGCATGATTTAAACTTTTTGTATGTGCCAAACAATGACCCATCAATAGCAACTACAGTCTCCTCTGTCTTGGTTATGTCCTTGCCTAACCTCTTCAGGATTGCCAGTATAGCAGCAGCAGCAAGTCGAGCACCTCGTGTAGCTACAATATCACATATCTTGACAACAAGCTGCTTCCTCTCCAAGGATATGTTGGTTATCTAAATTTCAGAAGAATGACAATTACAATGAGTTGGATGCAGAAATCCAAAATTTTCTGTTTTGCTTCTTTTGATCACAAGTATAAATAATAAATCTCTATAATTAGGCGATATATAGGCCTTTAAACAGATCCCTGAAAACTTTAAGGTTCATCAAAAGAGCCAAGGATTTTTAGAAAATAACCAAACCTAAGTGCATCGAGCTTTCGTTTCAGGGATTCCATTGCAATTTCAATCTCACATTTTACAGCAATGTCATTTGACTTAACAGGACTGAATTTAATTTGCACAAAACTTGCTTTAGAGTTTAGGAGGATATTGTCAAGTATTTCTGTATATGACACCGAATAGTATTTTTTATAGTTGTCCTTTTCACTTTAACAAGAAAAGGTTTCAGGAAAAATATGCTACACTGCAATTTACAACTGAAATAAGTCAAGATAAGATCAAATCATTGCTTTTTAAGTCAAATAACAAAGCTTTAATCATCATTACCAAGTACTCGTGTTTATATAATGTAGTCGCATCATGTCTAGCATGGGTGCAGATTGGAGAATGAATAATTTGCAATACCGAAAATGAAAATAAACATGCTTAGGGACAAAGGAGTACTAAGAAACAGGGAAATGCACGAAAAGATTTTTCATCGTATAAAGTTTGAATTATTGATACGAAGGTATACCTCAAAGACCTCCTCCAGGCATTTCCCAACCACACTTAAGTCAGTGGATTTGTCACTATGCATCGCCACAACATTATACGTCCTGCATTCCAAAGTGAAAGACTTAGGTTCAATATATTGGAACCACATAACATGACAACTATATTTGTACTGATAAAAGGACTGATTGATTGCAATTTTCCCACATACGCCAGTATATAATGCTGTCGAAGTTTTGGAGGAGTTATGTCACCAAAAAGTGCAGCATCATCAGCTAGTCGCTGCAAAATTATACGCACAATTTCTCCCAAATATCTACCAGAAAGCATCTTTTCTAGAATCTGATAGATAACAGTGATTTGATTTCAGAATATGAAAGATTATCAATTTGATCATCAGAATGCACTGATGAAAATTACCTGCTTGTTGTGGTTCGGACTATCATTGTCTAATTCATGATCGTAATCAGTTAAAGGAAGAAGTGGAGAGTTAAAATTGCCCCATTCTGTGTTAATAACCTACATCTGACACAATTAGTAATTCATCCAAAGATTCCAAACCAGCTGTTTCAAAGTTATCTTCTAAAACTCGGGAAGAAGGTAATGTTACCATCTGTCCTGATTCTGGTGTAAGACCATACGCCTTTACAATGTTTTCTGACTGTTCTACATAAGCTGCATTCGTTCCAGTACCCAATACTACAGCTGCAACAACATTTTTGTCGCAAAATCGTCCTCCAGCCAAAGCACCTACGGTATCATTGAGCTGATAATAACCATATGGATGTTAGTGACTCCTGAAATTCAGAGGGGGGTAATGCAGAAAAGTTGACTGGTTTACAAGTAAAATTGGAGATTAACTTACCAAAGCAGTCACATTAACATCAATAGCTCGTTTCTCTAAAGCCTTCGTCAATTCTTTCACCATGTCTTTACCAATCTAATCGCATTCAGATGATGAAGTGTCAGGTTAAAATGTTCATAAGCCAAGCAAAATAAGTTTGGATGGACATCAAGCAACTATATTGGTAGAGCTGTCTTCTTCGGAAATTCACAAATTAGCATTCTAGTTATTATGTTTATTTCAGTTATGGACCAATTATTAAGTTAATTGCAGGCTAACAATTTTAATAAATGTTAGATATGAACACTATTTTATCAAAATTAGGATTTGTGACATGCAGATGAAGTACCACTATCATGAAAAGTCTAATACAGTCCAGAGCACTGAAACTACTTTTAGTGCTTATAGATGTTGTTGTGTACTCTAAGGCCAATGTGTAAAGATACATATTCTTCCATTCGGATTTAATAGTCACGTATAAAGATATCTGGAAAAATAAATTGTAATCCATAAGAGAGACACGACTTTAAAATGTTATAAATAAATGAAAAGAAACAAAAAGTAAATTCACTTTAATTATGAAGGGTTGGGACAATGTGACAACTAATTTTAGGAGAACGGATTACTAGTTGATAGAAAAGTTTTCAACATGGACTTCCCAAACAAAAAAATCACACAAAAAGCCTAAATTCACATTAGTTATGACCTAGTATAAAATGGCCCCAATCAAACAGATTAAAAAAAGCTACATCATGCTTGAATTTAGTCTGCAATTCTGCATATAACAAGCAAATGCCAACATTTAAGAATGATCAACACATAGGTTCTGCTACTAAACTACGACGAGAAAGCAGACTACTCACTAGTGAATACACTGAACAGATTACACTGAACTACTGAAGCATAAGAGACTTACAGCATCTTGCACATCGAAATCCTTAGTCCAATTAAGGAGAGTCCCGGAGTTTATCCTTGTTTGTTGTACTGGGAATGAGAAAGTAAACCCGAGCTCCCTCTTCTTACCAGGTTGTATTCCCGAATCAGAATACATTTCAATAAAATGAGAGACTTTCTCCGCTATATAATCAAAGAGTTCCTGAAATCATAACCCTGTCATATGTCTGAGAAAGCATATAACTTATAGTTAACCAACAATTCATTCATGAATCATGATGAAAAGGGATCGGAGACAGATTTTACTTACATGTAACTTCCCAACCTTAATGTTAGGAGGCACCTTGTAAGATTCGGATTTTAGATCAATGGTCCTATCTCCTTGCAGTTTAACACGCATCACACGAAAGTTCGTCCCACCCAAGTCCAATGCATAAAAGCATCCCTTTTCATGACTGAAAGCCAACAACCACAAGAACACTGCCTACATTAGTTTACTACATATGGTATCAAACAGCAAGGAAGACATTTTTTACTGACATCAAAATCAATCCATTAATTGAAAGTCATACGACATGTACACACGAAAGACAATTATAATCTTGAATCCTGCTCCACACTATAGGAAATACATTTAGGATATTTAGTTAAGTTCTAAGGACAAATGTTTAGCAATTTGTACAACTCATGTTGGTTTATAATTTATCAAAATTGTAGTTCCCTGTCTCATATCAATGGTTTTTCTTCTTATGCTAGCAACAATGTTTTCAAAGTTGCTGTCATAAATTCATCATTGTTCACACACGCACGCGCGCACACACACGTGTTCAGATTTTAATAAACAAAACCAAGTGTCTTACAAAGAAATATCAAATCCACCCACCATCAACTCATCATGGGTCAGAAAATGGTTGGCATATGTCCACAATATGAAAAAAATAATGCATGTTACACTAGATTTTTCAATAGAATGAGGTGACAGGGTTGTTTGGATCAATGTCATTCAATTCTAGTCTGGTTTGGGTCTAACTCTACTAGTTATGATCAATGAGTCATTTGATTCGATTCCGAGTCAAACCAAATTCAAGTCAAACAATTGAATAGTGATTGCATACCCACTATTTCATACACTCTCCTACCTTTTTACTCATCTCTCGACACTTTATTCACCTTTTTCTTACACTCATTTATCTTTTTTCGCGTTTCCTCGATTTATGAATCAAAGTAAGTGCTAATACTGTAATAAATAACAAAATTTTATATATATTGCTACTCAATACAACTAAAAACAAGAGAAAAGTGAAAAAAAGTACCCAGAAGGTAAGGAATCAACATAAGAAACAAGCATTTTGATAGAACTTGAATCTTCATCTTCCAAACCCTTTCTCATCATCAACTCCATTTCATTTGCTAACTGCTTCAGCAATTCAACTGATACCCAGAATTCTTCTTCTATTTTCTTCACCATTTCCTCCAATTTCACCCCATTTTTAACATTTTCACAATTACTCATCTTTTTTCACAAATTTTTCTAAGCTTTTCTTCTCTCTTTTTTTTTTTTTTTTTTTTTTTTTTTTTTGGAAAAACCTTCTTAATGCATTTGTAGATTCCCTAATATTTATATGTGAGCCTTTTTTGGGTGTATTATTGAAGGGTGGCAAGACTGGCAACTGCCATGGGATTTTATTAATGGGGCGGCAACAAAGGTTACAAGATGGCGGCTGCATAGCTCATGTCAACAATGGAACAAAAACATTAAACAAAAACTTTGGCCTTATTCGGCCTCTTCCGTTTTTGATAAAAATAATATTCAATAAAAATAAGTTTAAATTGAGTCATGACTCACAAGCTTACCATGATCAGTGCATGGATACGTTTAACGGGAGCTTATACAAAAACGAAAGCTAATATATACGAAGTATATGTTATATATTACAATCATACACTTGACTGTCTCCTTTAACAATGTCATTTTATTTGTAATATGATTTATGGCGTGACAAAATAAAGTTGATGGAAAAAAATATACATCATATCTGCATATTGGAACTTACAGACTCAAATATAACAAGTTATCAAGGCATAAAATACCTGCATTGCATTCACTATATAATCTGGGGAAAATAATGGTTTAATTGTAAGAAGAAATTATTTGATACAATTATGAGCAAGAATTATAGACCAGCATTAACACATACTAAACTAAACCCCAAAAAGAATTTGCTAGTATTATTGGTCGTAAATCGAGTGAGAAGCAGCAACAACGGCAGCACCAATGCCTGAGGCATCTTTGAACTGTCTGAGAACAACCATCTTTGACACTTCTTCATCGAGTAATTCATCTGCAAGAGTCTTCTGTAAGCAAAGTTTGAACTCTTCGTATTTCCCGAACAATGACCCATCTATAGCAACTACAGTCTCCCCTGCACATTTTTTGTCTCTGCCTAGCATCTTAAGGATGGAAAGTATAGCAAAGGCCGAAAGTCGAGCACCTCGTGTAGCAACAATTTCACATATCTTGACAACTACCTTCTTCTTCTCCAGGGATACATTAGTTATCTAAATTTCGGAGAAATGATGATCACAATGGAGTTAGATGGTGGAAGAATTTTACTTCATTTGCATCTTTTGATTGCAAACGAATTAAAGTTATTATGTACAAAATCAATTTCTGTTTACGAGCAGACAAAACACCTGTGTCATGTAACTTTTTATGATGAATTAACCTTACACTTGATCATTTTTGTCAGTTAAACAGAAATATAGATTATTTTGTGGTATTGAAGCATTGAGGTAAAGAAATAAGATATAGACTAATGAATCCTCAAAGCTTCAATAACCAAATATTTTACAACAGCATTAACATATATGAAGTACTTCAATAAACGCAATTATCAGCAAAAATATAGTTCAGCTAAGGGTTACTAAGTTCAATTTACCAATCCAAATAAGTTTTGGTATGTTCGGATAAGTATTTTGTAAAATAGAAAGATGAAGTTTAATTATCATTACCTAAACCTTGCTTTAAATGATGTGATTGCATCATGTCCAGTGTGGTACAGAAAGATAAATGAATGGCTTGTAACAGTAACAAAGGTGAACATGCTTAGGGAATTCAATTGTAAAAAACAAGAATAAATATACTAGTATAAGAAAACATACCTCTAAAACCTTCTCTAGGCTTTCCCCAACCACACTCAAGTCTGTGGACTTGTCACCATGCATTGCTGAAACAATATCCGTCCTGCATAAACCATAGTGAATTAGACCTCAAAAATATGTTCAACAAAATAAGATGACAAATTGTCCACAGAAAAGACTGATTGCAATTCACACACATACCCCAAAACATAAGGTTGTCGAAGTTTTGGAGGAACAATGTCACCAAAAAGCGCAGCATCATCAGCTAAACTTAGCAAAATTCTCCGCACAATTTCTCCCAAATATCTACCAGAAAGCATCTTTTCTAGGATCTGAAATATGATAATGATTTGAACTTTTCAGAAGATGCAAGATTATCAATTAGATTATCAAAATATGCTTAAAGTAACAATCACCTGCTTGTGGTGGTTCGGACTATCACTGTCTAATTCACGATCATAGCTGGTTAAAGGAAGAAGTGAAGAATTGAAATTGCCCCACTCCGTATTGATAACCTATGTTTTAACACCAAAAACAACAACCATCTCATTATACAGGATCAAGACAGTTTTTTGTAATGTAAAACTCAGGAAAATGAAGGTACAGTTACCATTTGTCCTGATTTTGGTGGAAGACCATACGGCTTCACAATGCGTTCAGACTGTTCCACATAAGCAGCATTCATACCGGTACCCAAAATCACAGCTGCAACAACATTTTTGTTGTAAAATCGACCTCCAGCCAAAGTGCCAACAGTATCATTGAGCTGGTAACCATATACAAGTTAGCAACTTCTGAAGTTCAGAAAAGAAAAAGTAGACTGGCAGGTAAAAGTAGTAGTTTAACTAACCAAAGCAGTCACATTTACATCGATAGCCCGTTTCTCCAAAGCCTTAGACAGCTCCTCCACCATGTCTTTGCCAATCTAATCAGTTTAGGATGATCAAATGTCAATCTAAATGCTCATGAACCAAGCAAAAATTGGATGAATAAAATAAAATAATAGATGGGATAAATCTATCAAGCTCTCTGTGCTGAGTCACCCCCTCAATGATGCAATTAGTTACTATTCAGTCTACTATTGTGATTGTTTCATTTAAGGACCTATATACAGAATCCGAATGCAAGTAGTAAGGAAGTACTAAGTAGATGAAAGCAAACGTGTACCAGTAGGCCATGCATGCCCCCAGTACACTTCCTTCCTAGTTTTATCTTATCCAAGGAACTTACTACTTACAGTTACAAGCTCTCAACTAGTTACTAGATACGAACTAGAATTTATCAGACAGTTTCAGGTAAAATATACAGATAGAGATACCACTATACAAGTCCAGGAACCTGAAACTCATACCAGATCCATCATCTATAGATGTTATAGCTAGACTAATGCAGACCAGTGAATTATAACACATAACTTGTGCTTGTTTATAGAGAAATATGACCATTATTCACATGAAACATTCCAAATAAAAACTGATATGAATTCCCTAGATTTATGATTGTGTCAAACTGGCTGTAGAAATAGAAGCTGCGGCATGCTTGGATAACTCTTAGACTTTAAGCTACATAAAAAGCAAGATGAAACGTTTCAAAATGATATGCAAACATTGTTTCAGATTAACAATAAGATATATATATATATATATATATATATATATATATATATATATATATATATATATATATATATATATATATATATATATATATATATATATATATATATATATATATATATATATATATATATATATATATATATATATAACTGTGTCCAGGAAATACATTATTAACTATACTTTCTGCCACATTCTAATCTCTATTGCTAGCATTTCCAATAACAGACATTTCATATTCACGGCCTTTCAGCCAAATGCATGTAGCTGAACATGGTACATTGGAACGTACAAAAAGGCATAAGAGACTTACAGCATCTTTTGCATCGTAGTCCTTTGTCCAATCAAGGAGAGCTCCAGAATCGATCCTTGTTTGGTGCACCGGGAATGAGAAAGTAAAACCGAGCTCCCTCTTCTTACCAGGAACAGTATCAAAATCAGCTTTTACTGATTCAAAAACATGTGAAACTTTTTCCGCTATATAATCAAAGAGTTCCTGAGATCAGAACTAGACGTCAATGTCTGAGATAACAGAACTCATAGTAACTTAAATCTAACAATTCCCTCCAAACGAGTAGGGAAAATAGTTTACTTACATGTAATTTCCCAATCTTTATCTTAGGAGGCACCATATAAGACTCGGCTTTTAGTTCAATAGTCCTATTTCCCTGCAATTTAACTTGCATTACACGAAGGTTTGTCCCACCTAAGTCCAATGCATAAAAGCATCCTTCTTCATGGCTGAAAGGCAACAGCCACAATAACACCACTCACATTAAATTACTACATACAGACAGCAAGGGAGATGGAAATTGTGAACATTGTAAATCACATACCCTGTATTAGAAAGTTGAATTTAAGAGGACTTGAGCATAGCAATATGGCAGCCATTTTAACAAGTACTGTGTTGCCTGATCTTAATTCAATTATTTCACTTCTTACCTTGGAATATCCAGCTTTTTATGTCCTTTTTCATTTCACAGTTACTATTTTACATGAATACATATACACCATATCTATTTCTTTTCTACGTAGACATAGGCTCCAAGAGATAAACTTAAGGATAACACTTTCAAATCAGATGGCAATTTGGCAAATATGTTTTTTATTTAAAGGCATACAAAAAATACTTTAAATCATTCTACAATTACTACTCATGTTTCACTTTTTTTTTTTTTTCTCTGTTGTCATAAGTCTCATAACTATCACCTTACAACATTAGTCATAGAAATGAGACATCTGAAGTATCCAGTGACAATTTGTATCAGATCGCTGAGATTATTTTGAACGGTGCCTAAAAGACAGTCACTGACTTCACAGCAAATGTAATTGTTAACAATTTGAGACTAAAATACAACAAAGATATTTAGTATTAAACATTTGCTGGTATAAGGGGGTAGGTGTTGCTAGGTGGAGTTATAAAAAGCCGCAAAAGCAATGATGCGATTAGTTTATACCCAAGTCCCTACCCAATCACCATCAGAAGACCTTATTTAGGAGGCTGACATCATTACAAAGCATTGTGGCATAACAGCTTGTTAATGAGTTATTATTGTTTTCCAATAGTTAACAAGCATATGCAATTACTTACTAAGCAAATTAAGCAAACCTCGTAATTTCATCCTATTTGGTCCACATTTGCTAGTACATTGTCACTAAAATTAGAAGAGGGCAAAAGAGACGAATCTAACATTACTCTTATCATATACTTGTATAGAATAATGAATATTTTTATATATTAACAGCAAATTACATATGATGTCCTTGTACATTGGCTTTTCCATAAGGTGGACATATATTTGCTAAAATTCACATGACACCCTTTGATGATTGACCACAATCTATAAGGCAAATCACGTATCATTTCCCTAGCATCCTCCAAACGCAAATCAAATCCTATACTTGGGAGCATAATGTGTATCATACTCCCCGTAGAGCGCATCACAACCTCACATGGCCAAAAAAATCATTGATGAATGATGATACATTTTGGAACTACAGAGTAACAATTAAACAAATGACAGAAATAACATGGCCATTGAGTAATGGAATCTTTGTATATAATTGTTGGAAAATGATTGATGGTGTTAAAGAGTTTAGGCGGCGAAAAGCAATCAAATTCAATAAGATTACCAACAAAGGTTGCCTATAATTAACCATCAAATCTATATTGGACATCATATCATATGATTATGAGCATAGATAAATATTATGGTCCACCATATAGAAAAGTCAGAAACACAAGAGCACCAGTTTATGATTTATGACATGTTACAATCTAAACAATAAAATAAATATCCACCGTCAAGGGTCTAAATTCTAAAATGGTACATTATGCTTCAAAAAATATTAATAAGGATATTGAATAAATAAAATTGTTTGACTTGTTTATCATGGCATGCTTTGTCATCATAGCATGAGCAATCACCCAAAATTAGCGTGCAAAAAACCTTCATAAATTTTTAATGTGATTCAAACAATTTTTATTTTTGCTCATTTGATGAATTTTAAATTAAATTTAAATATCATTAGCTAGTGTACTCAGATACACAAAAACACAATAGACAATCTCACAACTCACAAGACTAATGTTACATTTTAACTTATTTTGTATACCATTATTGTATACATTGTCACACACCATTTGAAAGTATTTTCAATAATAATTTTCTTTTGGGGTCAATTTCACATACTACCTCTGTTTCATATAATTTGCAACGATTTGATATAAAATAGAGCGGAAAAATGTCTAATCTTTGCAAATAATATGAAACGGAGGTAGTATGAAAAACAATAATCCATAATTACATTAATAATCTAATAACATTTCATCATGAATGTAAAAAACAAGAAGAAAAAAAACAATAAATTATTGAAAAGAGAAGAAAGGAAAGATACCCAGAAGGAAGAGAATCAACATAAGAAACAAGCATCTTAATAGAGCTAGATTCTTCATCTTCTAGACCTTTCTGCATCATCAACACCATATCATCACTCAACTCTTTCAGCAACTCAACTGCTACCCAGAATTCCTCTTTTATTTTTCTCAATATTTCCTCCAATTTTTCACCATTTTTTACATTTTCACAACTACCCATTTTTCCTTTCAATCTTTCTGAAAAAAATCCCTCTTTTTATTTCTCTCAATCTTTCTAATTTGTGAATGATTTAACAGAGATTTGGTAGTGTTAATTGTATATATAAGTAAGCGATTTTGGGCTTACGGATTATTATAATTAATATATTATTACAAAACGGTGGCAACTGGCATGGAGTTGTTGACAAGTTTGTATTTTTGTATTGAAAATGATGTATAAATGTATAATATAAAGTCTAGATCTGTGGCTTTTTGGCAGAAACAAAGGTTGAAAATGGCGGCTGCAAAAAAACCATATTAGAGAAAAATACAACTACACGTATATGGGTAACTAATTAGAATGTGACCGTTCATGAAATATCAACTCTATCCTCTAGTCTCCTTATTTGGCTACTTATACTGTTGATTTGTTGTGTGACTTTTGTTTTATAGAGAAACTCATAAAAGATAGCATACTATATACAAAATTACAAAGTGTATAATATTCAATTTGAAAATTAATGAACATGGTCGTATCCAATTTAATTACTCGTAACGAACACGATTTATGACGTCTATTTTTAATTGATAGTATTGATTAATTTAATTAATTCTAGTTGACATTGATTGTTCCTACCAAAAGCTAGATAGGTGATAACTATGACATGGATAATCCAACAAGGCGATAATCCAACAAGGCACGCCCTTGTCATCAGATTGTTTGAATATTGACTTTTATCCTTGTCGAGATCTCAATTTTCTACAACACAAATCAGGAAAGACTGTAGTGCCTTAAGGGCTTTTTATTTATGGAATGAAATTAATTGCATGATTAGATAAGATAATAATAGAACTTCCTAATACATTAGGAAACTCCCATTTTATTATTATGTCTATTTAAAAAATTATGCATTAACTTTCACCCAAATGCGCTCCCACTTCCCAGGTTATGAACTTATCCAGGAGCTCAATACACACTGAGAGGACTAATACACGTGACGTGACAGAATACTACCAAGAAGAATACAGAATTTACTGATGTGTTGAGCTATCCTGTTCATCCTCTGACAGCATCCTAGGAACAACTACAATATCTTCTTGAGTTTCCTTGGCCTCAATGTAGCGCGAATGAGAAGCAGCTAGTAGGGAAGCTCCGATTCCAGAACCATCATTAGCATGCTCGATGGAGATGTTTTCCCAGACTTGATCCCCAACAAGCTCTTTCAACGTTTCCTCTAAGCATTCCCGGAATTCAGTGTAATGCTCGTATAATCCACCATCCATGGCTACAACAGTCTTTTGCTTCTCCTTGTTGCTTGACAGTGTGTCTCTTCCCAACATCTTCAAAATCCCCAAAATGCCTGCTGCAGCAAGCCGAGCCCCACGTGTTGCCACAATTCTGCAGAGCTCGTGTATGACTTTTCTTTTCTTGAGGGAAATGGTTGGTACCTGAAGGTCAAATTAAAGATTACAGTCATTCATGATGTAAGAGAAAAAGGGAGTTTGACCAGAGTTTATCCAACTATGTACTTCGTATATGCTAAGAAATTCTTTGTTACAACTCGAATTAAAAAAGTACCTCTAAAATCTCCTCCATTTTAGATCCTACTACGCTGAGATCAGGTGATGAATCATGATGCATAGCTGACATGTCAGGTGTCCTGCAATAACACATTCGATCAGCTCTCCAGATCTTTGAAAATTCCTTTTTATAGCAATGTTTTAAAATCCTTTACCCTTAAAAATTGTACTTCCAATAATTATAAATAATTAAATAATAAAAAAAAAAAAAACAAAATAAAAATAATAAAATTTAAAAAAAAAAATAATAATAATAATAAAAAGTCCTCCAGATGTTCTGGCAAAGTGGCATAAATTACACTCCCTTGGTTTTACATAAACATTTTCTTTGTAATAGGGATTCTGTTAAGTAAATGAAAGGACTAGGAATTTGTCCAGTTTCCGGTATTACAGAAAAATAAAGGATTTCTTTGGAGGAGAGAAGACAAGAAATGATACATGTAATTCCATGACATTAAGGCACAGCAAAGCTACAATTAGTGTCACACAGTTATAAATTTATAATGTGCATGTACTTAAGCAAATATAAACATATATTATTGTTTTACTATTCACCCAACATTAATCATACCTTAAGATAAATGGAATCCGCAATTTTGGAGGGATGGTATCACCAAAGAAAGCAGCTTCATCAGCCATTCGGCACAAAACTCTACGTACAATGTCACCCAAATACATTCCAGATATCATCTTTTCATAAATCTAGCAAAATCATTATACAGATACAAAAAAGTCAGTAACAACACTGCTAACACTCACGATTTTAAAAGTGTAATTGGTAGATGAAATGAACATTTAAGAAACCACCTGCTCACCGCTGTTGGGACTGTCACAATCCAAGGCCTTATCATATTCTGTCAACGGAAGATGTGATGTTTTAAAATTACCCCATTCCGTGTTGATAACCTGCAGCACAACATTTTTGATTTTATTACCATGTCTGTTTACTCTTAAGTCTTTAATAACCAAACCAAGATAATAATTAATGCCAATTTACGTACCATCTCTCCTGATTTTGGTAGCGGACCATGCCATTTAGGTATCGCTTCTGCACGTTCCACATATGCTGCATTTGTTCCTGTGCCCAATATCACTGCAGCAACGACATCTTTGTTTGAGAATCTACCTCCAGCTAGTGTACCAACTGTATCATTAACCTAGTTTTTATAATGTGGATCAGCGTATCTAAAATGCAGAAATGATAATCGGAAAGAGGCTTCTGAAGAGGTTTGTAAAAAAGTAACATTTTTTCAAGACGGTACTTTGAGTGAGCAGAATAGCCACATGCAGATTTAAGCTTACCAAAGCTGTGACATGCATATCAACACCTTGTTTCTTCAATGATTTTGCCAACTCATCAGCTACATCCTTACCAACCTATGATAGCAACAGACAGAGCAAACAGATATAACCAGATAAATTTTCATAAGTATAACATTATACATAAAATAGTACACCTCAGTTGTCAGCGAATTATAGAAAATTTGTTAGCCAACTGACAAGGTCGTACAAGGCAACAAGAACGAATCTTAACTTTGCAGCACTACAACATCACTGGGGCAAGGGGTTGATCAGAAGTACACAGCCTTACCCTTGCTACCAAAGAGGATTAGTACTGATCCTTAATTCGATTGGTAATCAACATTTGCTACTTCACAACAAATATCAAGTGCAAGCACTTATAGTTTAATCTTCACTAATGCAGACTTAAGAACAGAAATTCCCCAAGTATCACTTGGCAGGCGCCTCTTATCATCTCTTGCCAAGATAGCAGCTCAACAAACTTGTACAACTTCAGAATCTCATATATGTTCTTTTGAATCAAGGACCTCATAGCTTCTGACCAAATAACCAGCTAACAAATTATCTCATGGAAGTCCATTCGAAATCCAGAGTAAATAAAAATTCTGTTCAACTACTTACTAACTAGAAAGCTCGGACATATGTAGGAATATTCTGAATCTAGCACTAACAGTCAAGAATCAGAATCCAGGAAAGAGCTCAAAAATGCATCACACAAGAACTCAACAAATTTTCTCTTGTCTCAAATCACTATCACAGGCTCACAGCTTCCCAAAGCTCTGATCCTTAATCTCTAGCACAGCACCCCCCCCCCCCCCCCCCAAAAAAAAAAAAAACAAAAAAAACTCTCCCTCTCTCACACCAAAAAAAAAAAGGTATGTTATGTACAGATTTTAAACTTCATTTTCAATACTACAAGAATGTCTACAAAAACCTATTATTTATTTATATTCAATGGAAGTTTGATTTTTCCAGGATGTATCCAGAACTTTGGCCAAAATCTTCTTGTGCTGATAAATTCAACCCCTGATCCACCAGTATCACAATTGAAGGGCCGAGATTGCATTCTTTGGAAACAAGAACAGACAGATTCTCATATTACATGTAATTGGAGAGTGAGTTGATTGAGACTACTACAATTCCTCCTCTCTCATTGAATTCCATGTTTACTCTCTCAAGCATACATGAACGAGGGTAAAGAGGTTAGGTCAAGTAGCCATCTTGGAATGGCACCAAAGGTTGTAAGGAAGTGAAGTTGGTTTGAAACTTTGACACCAAACTTGGAATGGCACCAAAGGTTGTAAGGAAGTGAAGTTGGTTTGAAACTTTGACACCAATCTTGGAATGGCACCAAAGGTTGTAAGGAAGTGAAGACAGAAAAATGGGACCAAAGTATGTAGATTCTTTGTGGTTATAACATTTAGAGACAAACTATTCTCAATGTCACTAAAAGGTTAAGGGTGGCCAAAGGAACAGGTAGCTAGTGAAAATTCTGTTACTTTTTCCTTCTTTGTATCTTAATAAATACGATTTCCATGTAAGAGTAACAGAATGAAGCAATGACCCAAACATGACTAAAGAGAAACAATATTTTCACCCTTTCATAAGTCAGAATTCAAAGATCCTCAAACCGATTGTAACTTCCTTGCTACGAAGTACATACTTAATTTACACAAGGTTTTCAGTCACAATTTTCATTTCTAATAAAAGGAGTTTGGGTATTTGTATCTGATAAATCCCTCCATCTGGAATTATGTTCCCCTGACTTCCCTTGTAAAATATAATCACAAGATAACACCGTGATTGTTCAGCTATTCCAAGGACATGATAGTCACAGGCTACAAAGAAAGGGGCTTAGGGGAGTATGAATTAAGGAATATAGATACAAGAAACACCATATGCAAGTTGTGCTTGTGCACTAGTGCTTCTTGCTTAATAATGCATACTTACAACTCTCAAATCTTAGTATTTCCTTTTAAAATAATGGTCAGATGACCAATACTCATCATACATTAAAATCACAGTCTCTAAAACAAGCTACATTTCCATGCACTAAAAACATAAACAGGCTTACACCGTTACACGACCAGACTCACAAGCTAGAAAGTACTCATATGTTATTAGCACCTCAATAACTTGAGCAATATGCCAATACTGTTATAAAACAAAAGCAGAACATACTAGTTTCAAACAGAATTGCACATTTTCATAAATTAACCAATACCCAAATTTTGGCAATGATAGTATAAGGTAGAGTAAAGTTACCGTATCATCTATACAGAAGCCTTTTGCCCATGTGATTAAAGTTCCAGAGTCAATGGATGTTTGCATTACAGGGAATGAAAAGGTAAATCCGAGCTCCCTTTCTCTACCAGAAGGAAGGCTAAACTCTTGACCTTCTTGGGCAACAAATTTTGCAAGTTCACTTGCAATGTAACCAAAAAGATCCTGCCATCCATAGCTATTTGTCAGTATGGATAAATCTAACAAATAAATAGCATCAAAATGTGACATACAACAGATACAGAATCACACACATCTGACGTTCCAATCATCAATTCCATAGGGATTGGAACTTCTGCGAATTCCTGGTGCTTAATACCACCACCCTTGCCACCCAACTGAACCCGAAGAACACGGAAATTAGTTCCACCAAGGTCCAATGCATAAAATAGACCCTCCTCATCCCTGATTGCACCGAGGGAAAAAAGCAACACAGGATAAGAACAAAGCTCTAGAAATAAAATTAAAACATTCAGCCATCAAAGATACTTGTAAAATTAGCCACTTCCATAAACTTCGAATTTCCTGGCACCTAATTCACAGTAAAATGCAAACTAGCTTTAAATTTCACTAAATTTATATTTAATTCTAGCCTTTCATAGTTCAGTCTGTTGAAGTCTTTTAGACATTAACATTTCCTACCAAAGCAAGACACTTTTACCATACACACAAAAACAAAGATCATACTTCATTCTTCATATAAGACTAACATCATCACATTTAACCAAAATGATGATATTAAATGAATAAAAATTATATCAAATTAGTGATGTCATCTGGGATTGGTACCCATGATCTGCTATCATATCCCATCTACATCAACACCTTTGTAACTCTATACACAACAAAATGAAAAATAATCAATATGAGCGGATGGCAACTAGTTTAGTTACTGGTTGTTTGGTTGACATTTAAAAACAGAAGAAGTGAGACTACCTAGGAATCACAAGAAGGTGAGTTTGGTTGAAATTTGGTGAATTGGGAATGGAACTTCTTATGAATTCACTCACCTACACCAGTATACCCCCTAACTGCCTAATTAAGAAATTTACTTCATGGGAAATTTTATTTGTTACCAATATCAACTAAAAATTAATGTATTTCAGTCATAAGTAAAAAAAAAAATAGCACATAAGTAATAATGTAATTCAATCATGACCAAATAACAAGAATAATATATTCCATTAAACTACACTTCAAATTAATCTTATTATTGAAAATTTAGCAAATGATTAAAAATATTGCAGAAATATACCCAGTAGGAAGATTATCAACATAACTGACAAGCATCTTCACACGACCAGCAGTATCAGAAGCAAGTCCAGCATTCATTTCCTTAATCAAAGCATCAGTCACTTGCTTCAATTTCTCAACTGGGGTCCCACATTTCTCCTCAAATTCCCTCAATATCTCAATCGTACGTCTCCAATTCGCCCCCTTTTTCATCCGACGGCTCAAAATCAACCCCCCTGCCGCCGCACAAACCGCCGCAACTCCCAACACCGCCGCCACAACCAACACTTTACCCATCTTCCCCAAATTCCCGAATACCCAATTATCTAATTGACCCCAAAATTTCAGAAATGAAAACACCCAGAATTTACACAATTATGTATCCATCTAATCATAAAATTTCTGGAATTTAAACACCCAGAATTTAGAATTTCAAGAGAATAACACCCATAACCCCACCAATCCAAAAAATCCAATTTTTTTTTTGGAAAGAGTGAAGATATGATATTATTCTGGAAATATTAAAGGAAGTTTTTAATGAAAAATTGAAGGTGATTGGTCTGTCAGAATAAGGAAAGATAGTGATTGGAGAGAAGAATGATTTGGATCTTTGCTTGACTTTGAGGATTGCTCTTATTTTCTTGCACAATTGGGTAACTTAGTACAATGCCAGATGACAACCCATACAATTTGGTGAGGAATCAACTATAGTAATAAGACTATTAACAAATTCTAATCTTGTTATTAGAGTAAGAGTAAGAGTAAGATTAAATGGTTAACCTATTAGTCATCGAACTCGGTAAAATAAGTTATATCACGTATAATGTATGAGTTTTATTTGAAGTTTTTTTGTGATTTGTTAAAGGCTTGTTTATACTTTTGACTCTTATTTATATTGACTATTAACAAATTCTCACTTGTGAAATAGACAATGTTGTGAATAGTGAATGGCTAACATGTTTATCATTGAACTCTTAGTAAATAAGGAGATCGGAGGAAGTAGAAATAGAGGAATGTTATACATTTGTAAATACATAACATTGATTAAAATATTTAAAAAACACAGAGAGAGAAAAGAGGAGAGAGAAAGGAAGAAAGAGGTATGTAGGTGAACCCCACCTATTTTTTGGTCGGATTGTATCATGTGATAGGGGACCACGTATTGATTGTTCCACTGAAAGCTTATATAGTACCATTGAATCTTTAGTGGTACTATTTATGCATAAATTTAGTACAATTGAATGCATATGTAATACTATTATGTGCATATATAGTATCACTGTATGTTCAGTGGTACCATTTTATCATCTAATGATACCAGAATATGCATTCGCTTGTACATATGTGTAATTACATGTATACCTCTTGTTATGCATTTCTACATGCATAACATTCCTCCCTTTAAAATCCCTCAAGGAGATCGCCCCCCGTTGATCTTCAAGATAAACAGCATGTCGACAGTCCCCACTCCATTCATCAACCTTTGTTGGAAGCATTAGCTTATTTGGCGTGATAAACTTTAGCTAGATGGAGTCATCTAACGGAAGGGCACCGACACCACCAGTGAAGTTTCCACCATTGAAGCTCCCCGATCTCCACCTACATTCCACTGCCGAATTAAACAAAAACTCTATGTATAAAAAGTGAAATTTAGGGCATGGTCAATCCCAAAAAGTAAAGATGGTCATGTGCTCCATTGAACCTTCTATGGTGGATGGAAGAGAATAAATTTTAAATAATGGAAGATGGAGGAAGGAGATTGTTAACTGCATTTGTTGATGAAGCAGTCTAACATGGCCATAGTCATGTCTGGTAATTGTACCACAATACCCATCACTTAATGGAGGAAATGTCATTTATACCTTAGTGATATCTGAAATATGTTTATCATGTTGATCAACTTGAATTTCCTCGTAAATGATTTCTAATAGTTGTATTATATTACTTGTATACCATGTTTTTTGTGATCATTTTGTACTCTCAATCAATGAATTCTAACAATGGTTTACAAGTAACATTCAATTGTTGATACTTTTGAATGGTAACTTTTTATATTGTTGCATTTTTTATGTTACTACAAGTATGATTACTATTTTTTTTTTTATGGAACTACAAGTATGACTAAAGTTGTACATGTACTGCCAAATATTAATTTTAAAGTAAAACATTTTTTTTTTACACAAAATGAAGATTATTATATTACTGCCCGTAAGGCTTAAAACATCCATTACAACAAAAGCATTACTCTTCCCATCATAACCAAAAGGAACCCAAAATATAGTACTGATGGAAGAGTAATGAAAGAGAGACTTGTTACAAAGGCAAACTACTAAGACAACACTAGGTAAGAAACTATAATACAAACTGGTCCTGTAACAACTACAGCAAAAGCAATGAAGCGCAACATAAGTAGACATCTGGCACGGCGACAGGAGAACACCAAAGAGACTACCCTGAAGAGGTGGAAGCACCCAGATCAGCATCATAGATCTGCTTAGCAAAAGGAGGAACCAAGAGATTAGTGAAGATAGTACAAGAACAATTAGATAAATGAAAAGAGTACAATGACAAAAAAATGAAAAGCAAAAAATTAAAAAGGATAATTAGAATAGTGAAGATCAGCTTATTGTCGTTTTGAATTTGTTAATGATGTCTTATAGTAAAATATAAATTGGATTTCGGCCTCATTTGGTCGCTTATGGGAATTAAATGCCTATAGAAAGTTATAGTACATGGGAAATTTTATTGCCTAGAAAATACTAAAATTGTGTTTGGTTAAGAATATATGGAGTAGGAAATTGTGTTATTGATGTCTTGGGTTCCTATGTTTGTAGAATTTTTACAAGTAGAATCTTAAATTCTTAATGTAGACTTGAAAACATGTTCCTCAATACATGAATTCATGTTTTATCTTAACTCTATCGCAAAATTTATTAAACGTGTCAACTAATTCAAAACGCAAAAAAGTAGATATCCATGATCAATTTGTAAAGTCGTACAAGGCGTGTACTTCTATTTAGCAGATTTTCATAATATTAATAGAAATTTAGTGGTACACTGGTACTCCATAAGTTTTATCATACAAGCTCCTGAAATACAAAGTATTTGAAGAGGTTTTGAAAAAAATATTTGAAGTTAAGCTCGGCTAAATGGAGTAATATCAAGAGGTGTCCAAATAAAACATACTCCCTCCGTCCCCTTTCGATAGTTCCTTATAGGCATTTTTTACGGGAATTAATAAATACAAATAAGTATAGAAAAAGTACATTAAAAAGGTAAATTGACATTGGGTATGCAAAAAAATAGAGAGATAAAGTAATAAAAGTACGGAGTACACAGAAAAACAAAATTTACATGGAAAATTTAAATTTGCACAAATATTGTTGCAAAGTGGAGGGAAGTTAGGTAAAAATTAATACTCCCTCCGTCCCCAAATGATAGTCCCTTATGGCCTATTTTTAGTCCCAAATTGATAGTCTCATTTGCTTTTTTCAAGTATCATTAATATTAATTTTTTATCAAAATTCCCTCAATTGCAACAATATTTGTGCAAATTTAACTTCCCTATGTAAATTTTATTTTTCAATGTACTTTCTCTCTCTACTATTTTACATATCCAATGTAAATCTATTTTTTCAATGTAAATTTACTACTTTTATTTAAGTTTCTTAATTCCCGTGATTTTTGCCTATAAGGGACTATCATTTGGGGACGGAGGGAGTATTAATGGTTGTTAGAAAAAGCAAATGGGGTGAACAATTTGAAATTAAAGTGTTGTTTGGTTGCTATGGGGATACTTCCCATAGGAATTTGTATTTCATGGGAATTAAATTCCTACATCAAAATCATGGGAATTGTATAAAGTTGTTTGGTTGGCATGAGGGATGTTGCAAATCATGGGAAATTTGACTTACCTAAGGGGGGTTAAGTAATTAACTACCCATGTTTTGTGAGAAGTCACAATTCCCATGAATTTGCAATTCCCTCATTTACACTTTTTATTGTCAACCAAACAACCCATGCATTTTCAAATTCCCATGATTTTTCACTTCCCCCATTTTCTTTGTGTAACCAAACAACCCCTAAAATTTGTCCATAAAGGACTATCAAAAGGGGACGGAAGGAGTATTTAACATTTTTAAGAATGATTTTCATAAAAAGATTTCCATTAACATTAATGGAAATTCAGTTTATAAAAAATTCGAATATCTTGGGGTTTTGTGAGATTTTTTTTTAAAAAAAACAGTGAATTACAAGACTACAAAACTGCAAGTCATATTTCATGTAGCATATCCATTGAAATGCACAAGGTCTGAAAAGAAAAATACAGCAGTATAGAGATTAGAGACAGAACACATTTTAAAATTTATACTGTTAACAACAAAATCTGTAAGGTCTGAAACAATGAGAAAGACCACATTGCTTAATACAAACTAATCATTATAGGACCAACCTCAACCTATCTCCCACCCTAAAAAAAAAAAAAAAAAAAAAAAAAAAAAAAAAAAAAAAAGCCCAATCTTCGAACAGAATATGAACACCACTTGTGCAGTCCAAACTTCAACGGGCAGGCCTGAGTTGAGAGATCACAGGGTTTAAGAAAAGGGCAAGAGATCCGAAAGTCCGAGCATACCCTGAGATGTCCAAGGCAGAGCACCATAACTCTTCCCCCAGATTGAAAGGCCAACACCATCAAACCAGATATGTCCGAGGTGGAGCACAACAGCTCTTCCCCCCACCCAAATTGAAAAGCCAACACCATCAAACCAGATATGTCCAAGGTGGAGCACCACAACTCTTTCCCCAAGTTGAAAGGCCAACACAAGCACTGAGGCACCACAACTCTTCCACCAAGTTGAAAGGCCAACACAATCAAACCAGAAATGGCAATGCTTCCATAGTTACTACCTTAAGTTCCTTTTTTTTCTTTTTTTACTTGATTTGTTCTCTCTTAATTTTTTTTTTCCTTTTTTTTTTTGTATCTTTAATTTTTTTTTCCAATCTTAAATTTTTTTTCCCATTTTTTTTTTATCTTAATTTTTTTTTTCCTTTAAAATTTTTCTTCTCTAAGGTTTTTTTTTTTTTTTTTTTTTTTTTTTTAAATTCCAACTTCTGCTGCTCAGTTACACCTAAGTAACCCAAATCTAACTGCACAAATAACAGCAGGACAGAAGTTGAAACTAACTTAAATCTAGCCTCTGTTGTATTGTCTCGAACAACCAAGCAAACCTGAAACAGTCAAAGGGAAGAAAGCCAGCAACACAATATTGCACTTACCCGAGAAACTGGCTTTCTCTCCCACCCACCAACCTCACGTCAGCACAGTCGTTGTGGACCCAGGTTTCTGCAAATGTCCATCATATTACTACTCTGCCCCACTTTAAGCTGTACTAGCAAGACTAAGCCTGAAAATTATCACAGAAAATGCAAACAAAAGCAATATAAAGATGAACATTATAATGAATATAAGTTACATTAAATAAAATAGGATTCTAAATCGGAAATAGGCATGCCTTATTACTGGATCTTGAATTGTTCCAGAGTCTGCTCCAATGCTTGCCTTCAACTTAACACCAATTATTCCATTTGTCTTCACAACATAAACACAAGAGTCACAAGTAAGCAGCTCAGAAAACAAACATAATAAGCTCAAGACATAAAAGACCAAGGAAATTCAGAATAAAAGTAAGTTAAGTGACCAGCCAGCTTTTGCTCAAACTATTAGTAAAAATAATCTCCAAAGGAAGCATAACCATAATTGCAGTAATAGACACAGTGAAAGAGGACAGAGCAACAAAAGGCCAATATTTATATAATAAACATTTAAACAATGAACCACAAATTATGGAGCCAATAATGATATAATAATAGCAGATAAGAGTAAAAAGATAAAACCTCATATCCATCTTGCAATGCTACTTTGCTCTTCATGAAATCACCCTTCGCATTAGTGAGCAAGCCAGAAACTTCCTCAAACGTATCATTTTGAATTAAACTCTGATTTACACTTCCTTCAGAACTGCTAATTTTCCCACCCTCTTCATTTGCTTTAGATTCGGAATCAAGATCCCTGAAAAACCCATTGCTTGTAAGAACACAGATAGCACTGCAGGTAGAAGGAATATCTGACTTTTCTGCAACCGAGACAGTACTGGCAGAAATAGCCAGCCCAAAATCTTTAGCATCATTATCTAACACCGTATTCGTATCTGTTGAAACATACCCTGAGACCATCCCTGGCGGTGAACCCCTATCTACCACAGGTGTCACATCACACTCTGGAAGTGGAGACCCAGAATTATGAAGCACTGAATCAGGAGACACTGAAGCACCACATGGACTAAGTGACCGCCGCTTCCCTGGTTGCCCAGATACATCTTCACTAGAACACTTTCTTTTATGAGACCTTCCACCATTAACTTCATCTTTTGGACTACTTGAACTTAGTACTCGCTGGTCACCTGAAGACCTTGATAATTGAGAACGCTTATATCCCTCTGGAAAAACAAAAGCTGGAAGCAGCTTTTTACGGACATGGGACACATATATATCCATTCCTGGTTTCCAGTAAGAGTACATATTTATTGAATTCCTAAACTCATCAACTGTTGCGCGAATATCAAACTGCTGTCCCTCCTGAGCAACCTCGCCTTGCTTCCTTTGCAAACCCATAAAAAATGCACAATGAGCCCTTTGCCTAGATGGATCAAACAAGTCATGTGGACAAGGATGGCACTGCAGTTTCCCGAGAGTATCACGTTCTATCTGAAAAGTACAACAGATAAAACAAAACCTATTCAGACAAAAACCAATAACGAAATGCAGAAGAGACAACTGGAATTCATAAGATAACAAATAACAATTGTGTGCAATGTTTAACAGCTTGACAAGAACCAATAAAGCTTAAGCCACATAGCAAAGACCAAGAAAACCACCACTAGTCCATTGCAGACAAAAACAAAAATGTCTTACCATCAGAGTCAACTGTCTAAATCGGGATTCTACCCAACCTCTCCAAGAACGCAAATCATCAGCATCAGCAGCAATTATGTCAACTTGTAGATAGTTTTTATAGCTATCAAAGAACATATATGGCTCAAACAGAGAGCCCCAGCGTGCCTTGTTAAGCTCAATATCCTATGATAATCAAGTAAAAAAAAAGAACTATATTAGTGTCTTCCGAGTGATCTAAAAAAAAAAAAGGCTTCAAACCACCTTACCTGACAAATCTTGTTGCCAAACTCAAGCTGCTCCATCATCACCCGGAGAGTACTAGGCGAAACATTGTAGCTAGAATTCATGCAAGGGTATGCAGGCGTAATGATAGGCATGTGATGAGTACGGTCCCGATGATTTTTACGAGCATCCCAAACTGGAAATCCAAGCTCTTCCTCTTCAATCTCACAAAGCATCACAGGGATGGGCCAACGCCACTGGGTATAGACCCTAAAAAATCGAGACACCAGCATACTTGGTACTGCGTTTGGATACAGCTGACAAACTCGAGCAACTAGAATTGCCCAATTTACACCTCCAAGAAATCCAGTCACCTAAACCAACAGATTGATTGAATTAGCAAAAGCAGAAAAAAAAAATCTAAATTGGGAATATAATCAACATTAGCAACTCTGAAACAGCATAGAAACTCACATTTGAGTAAACACCTCGTTTTTTCGCCCAAAACTTGAGACACCGAAGCACAGTGCGGAAATGCTGAAAATGGAAGATAGTTTATAATTTATAATCATTCAAGGATCAAAGCAACAGCAAATAAAAGCTGCTAGTGGACCAAGACTATAATCATATTGTACTAAAAATATACAAAATCTAAAATACAACAAAAAACCAATAATAACTAAAAAAATGAAAGAATATAAAGCATTGCGGCTAAAGAAACCAAGTTTTCATGTGTACCTTAGTGTTAGGAACTAACTTAAGAATTTGATCTGCAACCCTGCATCCATTTAAACTTCGAACAGTAGCTTCATCGACATTATATAGAACCGAAACATCAGAAATATCCAAGTCCTGCAACAATGCTCATTTTAATTATCATGATGGAGTCGCACTATTAATTATAATAACTTACAGGAAAAGAAAACAATAACGATACTATCAATGTACAATACTCCAGCAATATATATATTAGATCCGCTAAGTACACAATAGGAGATCAAAAGTTACTATAAGAAAGAAGATGCAGCTAATATTGGAACAGGGATACTGTAACTAACTACCCCAAAAGAGATACTGCTACTGCCCTTTGCCAAAAAAAAAAAAAATTGCAGTCCCGCAAGATATTATGCAATTACACGCTACAAACATCAATAATGCTGACTACAAAATAAAGGGGATGGCATCAAAACAGGCACTACCTAATCATTTTTAACTCCTTCAGCAAAAGCATGAGGACAAAAAAAGAATAGAAAAAATGTACTTCACAATACGAGCCATGTATAGTCCACAGAAAAATAAACCAATTAGAGTGCAAAGAAATCAAAGTACTACTTACTTCAGGAACAACCAAGACGGAAACACTTGCATAAAGAAGATCAATAGAGATCCCATCAAACTTAAATTTCATCACTGGTACATGCGCATCAGGAATTGGTTGAAGCTCAGTAACTTCCACCAATTGTGCCAGAATATCATGGAAAATGTAAAAGAAATCCTCCTATTGAGCAAAAGGTAGAAAAAACAATTAGAATCTAGAACCCTGAGCAAAATCAATGAAATTGAACAAACCGCAAAAATTAAGACCGCCACTTACATCTCGGTTGATATATGATGGCCCCACACATAAAGCATCTATATCAGCTCCAGGACCACTCACCTGTATAAGGCATACAAAGGTAAGTTTTAAATCGAATTAATGCAAAAATAAAGAAATAAATAAAAAGAAAGCAATTAGTATTTATGTCAGAAAATAAGTCATTGCCAACATAGATCAGCATAGCAAAGTAACAACCAAAACAAGACACATTAAGAAAACTATGAAACAGTCAGTTATCACAATAAACAACAATAAAAATCTCTGGAAAGAGGTATCAGAAGAACCAGACAAAGATAACTTCAAGAATCTATAACTTGAGTTTTAGTCAACAATGCATAATCAATCTCCTCAAATGCAAATTCACCAGACAGATTTTGTTCAATAGCAGCAATCTAAAAACGGTTTCACCAAAGCATAAAATCATTGATTTCTTACCCCCAGACGACAAGATCCAAAAGTAAGTATCAATGCATTAGCATCCTCAACCATTTGATCTGTATACCCTCTTAGCCGAGTAAGTTGTTTCACCCAATCTTTGACAAGCTGAGAAGTAGAAGTATGAATTAATATTCAGAATTAAGAAATTAACATGATACCAGATAGCTATAAATATGAGACAACACAATAGATATAATCATGTAAGGAAAAGGCAAATATAACATGTGTAGATACATTCACACAAAGTAATGAATGCCATCCAAAACCAATTTTCTTTTAGTCTCTTACAATCCTCACCACACGGGTCATGCAAGAAAGTGAAGACAAAAACGAAAGTAAATACATATAATGTTGAACAATTTAAACTCCTCAGACCCTTGTTGTAGTCAATAGTAAAATATTACAATACAGAAACATTCTTAATCCTAAAACACAATCTTGATTGAGTTAAATGCTTGGTGATATAATAGTCCAATAGAATTCATGAAAAGCTCTACCAATGCAGACACAATCTCAATCCTGATTGAGATAAATGCTTGGTAATATATATCTAATCTAACAAAGTTCAAGAAGATCTCTACAGCTTCTGGTGGCAACAAAATTTAGAACTCCAATGAACAGCATTGACATGGAAATAATCTGTCTCTTGACATTCACCAGAGCAAATCCAAGGACCGATAAAAGGAATCACGCTGGAAAGGTAAACAAAGAGCTAACGACCACATTAAAGATCAACTCTTCTAATAATTGAACAAAACTACACTGCTCCATGTTAAAAATTAACTGACACAAACCAACATATAATAAACACAGTTTAAGGATTACAGACTAGTTTAAACTGGTTTGCTATCGCGCACTTCCGCACATCTTAATTCATTACAAAAATTAGCTTGACCGTAAAGTAATCTCCAACTATAAACAACAATCAATCCAACTTTCATGTATGATCACAACAACCTCATTTAAATTACAACTTCATCAAGTCTAGGGCATTCATACAATTATAATCAACAATCAATTAAATCCCAAAATTCGACAAAATCAACTTAAATTCATGTCAGAAATAAGAACATAACTTCAACACACACCAATTTAGTTCTTATACCTCTCTAAGGCGAGCCAAAACCGCTTCCCTCTTCGCCGCTTCGTCATCGCTTTCATACAAACCAGAATCAACCAAAAACTGAAATTCCAATCCAAATGATCAACATCAATTAATTACCAAGAATCCCTAATTAAAATTAAAAATTCAAGAATCAAACCAACAAACCTTCTCCAATTCCCGAGTCTTCTGCAAATCAACAGCAGAAGGTCCCGCCATAGAAATCGGCATCGTCACTCCAAATTGCTTCACCAATCCATCTGCACTCCCCATCCTTCTTCACTCAACAAAATTCTCTCAAATTTTCACCCAAATTCCCAAGAACAAACCCTAAATTCACAATTATCTATCCTCAAAACCAAGAAATAACCCCGAATTTCAAAATTAATTGAAACCCTAATGATCAAAACTCAATGACGATCAAACAAATCAGGAAAGAAAGAAGAAAAACCGCAATTCTAAATTGAGAATTGGGGAATTGTAATTGAAAATCGAACCCTAAGAAGAATCGGAACCCTAGAAAAATCGAACGAAGAAACGAATTGTAAGGGGGTTCCAATTCAATTGAGAGAAGAAGAAGAGGAGAGAGAAAAAGAGAGATTGATCGGTTTGGCGGCCAATTGATTTTTTTTTTTTTTTTTTTGATATTTTTTTTGGGAAGAGATTATTTAATATTGGAAGAAAATATCAAAATCCGTAACTTATTCGGAAAGGAAAATAAAAAAGATGGAAATATATAAATTAATTAATGGGAGTAATTAAAGGAAATAAAAGATATTGTAAAATGTGATTTTAGGAAATTAGGGGAAAGATAGATTTTAGCAACGTCGCCTTTATGCCTTTAATTGAGTTGGGAAATTTGGCGTACTTTTTGTTGTTGATTATACACGTCTACGCGGGTATCTAGTTTGTAATTGTTGATTTGTTGTACTTCTTTTATTTCCTTTTTTAGGATGGTGCTTTCAAATAATATCGTCGATTGATGTTGGTTGATTTTACTCGGTATCTTGATTGTACTCTTTTCGTCTAGAAATATTTTTTCAAAATATTTTGATTATAATGGAAGGGGTGCCCTCAAAAAATAATGAATGGGGTTGGATTAAGTTTTTTCAAGGTTGTGGAATTTGCGAATTTATCTTTAGTAATTTAGGGTTCATTTGGTATCGTTGTGGTTTTTAGTTTTCTGGTTTTTATTTGTTAAAAAAAGTATATTATATATGCCACATAATGAATTAAAAATTATTTAGGCTTATTAAAACAATGATAATTTTGAAAACTGATAGTAAAAAAGGGGAAACATTTTTTTTCTTGTTTACTGTTTTTGGTTTTTAGTTTTCAAAAAAAACTGAAAACTGAAAATCAAAAATAATGTCAAACAAGCTCTTGGTATTTGACTTTGTTCAAACTTGTGAACAACAAATAAACAATTATAATTGTGTATATTTTTGGGATGTGGCTTTAGATATCTTGTACTTTGACTGTGTAGTCTCTTTTTGTTGAAGTAAATTTATGTTTGTGATTGATTGGGGTAATTTTATGTAAATTATTATTTAATAATTTCAAAAATTTTGATATTTGATTTGTCTAAAATTATGGACCTATTGCAAATCAAGAGAGAGAGATCACTTCATAAGTCCAAGGAAGTTATATCCCAAAATCATATGGCAATAGAAGGAGTAACCCTTTAACCTTATAAATGATTAACTCTTTCTTATTCAACCAATGTGAGATACTTACAATTGGTGATACACTTCAACAAATTTGAATTTTAGATTTCTTATGAATTGTTTATAGATGTCGTAAATAAAGTTGTCTTTCAAAGACCATATCCAAAAAAAAAAAAAGTGAAGTCATCCTTAAATAATTGGGCTAAGAAATTGCCGCATGATTGGCCACTTGCCCACTTGGTAAGTATAGAAAAGTCCAACAAGTCAAACGGTGGGAACAAATACAAATATTGGGATATTGAATGACAATGACCCACTCTTTAAGCATTATGGCAATGCCCCACTAGTCCACTTGAATATGAATATCCCATGAATGACGAAATATGTAAGCCCACTAATATAGAACATGATGCACGAATCACAATTCAGCCCAAACAAAAGAGTTAGTAATCCAACATTTACCTCAAAGTCTTCAATACCTCCTCATCTTCCCAAATACATCTCCCTTCCATCTGTATTTTACATGGTTTTCATCACATACTTTTTAACTTTGAATCTTAAGTTACAATGAACCAAAAAATTATGAAAAGTTTAAGTAGTAAATATTCAGTGAATCGAATTTAATTAAAACTCATTTAACAATCTTTTACATCTCCCCGTCAAAATATATAAATGAATCAATTAAAATATGCTTAAATGATTAAATCAATTAAATTAGCTTTAGCTGGTAAGAATATGTTGCGATTCTAATTTTTTTTTTTTTTTTTTTTAAAGGGTTACAAATGTACAATATATCTGAGTAATCTTCTACAATTTAAAAGGATGACGAGTAATTTTATAAATGTAAATCAAGATCTACTAAAGTGAATAGCAAAACTTTGAGAAAAGCCGTCTAACCATAGTAACCATACTAACTTTAAACAATTACGGAGTAGCATCTCATCTTAGTGTAGAATGTGCTAAAGTAATACCCGCCTTTATTTGTCACGAATATTAAAATTAATGTCGTGAACAATATTTACGAGTATGTGCATTCATGAGTACATTCTATGACATGTCTTCATATATTCAAACGAAGACATGTCTAGATCCTCTCCCTCTCATTAATATTCAAACGAAGTAATTTTCAACCTTGTGATGACTAATTAATAAAGACATAATGAAGAATGAAGTATGCATGTCAGCAGTAGGTATAATGAGTAAAGGTAGGGTTAATGTACACCATCATGACCATTTCATCAGTCTTCAATTTGTGTTAACAGTTCAAAAATAGCATCATTATTCTTAAGACATAATTTTGCCTATTACATGCTTTGCTTAATTGCTTAATAACTCAATTTTATTATATTCAAATTCGAAACTTAAGCATGCTAATTATCATTTAATTGACATGATTAAGTTCGTCCTTCTTTGAGCTTAATAATAAACACCCCCACCAATATCAAGTCATAAAAGCCAAGAAGTAATTGGAAACAGAAACAAATTTGGAAACTTTTGAACCTTTCTTGATAATAACATTTTAACAACATTACACCATATTAATCAGCTTAGCTTCTGCTTAGCTAATTACGATAGCTTTGACATTCTAGGAACTTTGAAAGGACTCTCCAAGAGTACATTACAGTAACTCTCTAATTTTTCTATTTTATGCTCATTCTTTTAATTGCAACCCTATAAAATTTACTCGTATTTGATACTCTATACGGAGTAATACATACAGCTTCCAATTTTTTTCATTTATTTTGTTGCGAATGAACTATCAGGGCACGCATTATAATTTTTCATATGCCAATGCTCAATAGGCTAAGACCTCATTGGTATATAAATATGGAAATATATAGTGGATCACCCGCTCATCCGCTCCACCCATCTTATTGGATTGGTGAGAAACTCGGTTTAAGCGGATGATGGATTAACAGATGCGGGTGACGGATCGGATTCGGGTTGAAAATTTTCACCCATCACCCAACCCGTTAACCTGACCCATCACCCAAATATTTTTTTTAAAAAAAACAATTTTTTAAAAATTTCTAAATTTTTTTATATTGGGCTAGGTCCAACTGAAGCTTATGTCCTAACTTCTAATTCAATACTCTATTGTAATTCCTAAACCCTAACATTTAAAAAAAAAAAAATAATAATAAAAAAACAAACAAACAACCACTCTCTGCCGCCTTTCTCTCTCGCCACTTTCTGACTCAGCCTCACAGTGGCAGCACTACTGCAATGACGGGTCGACGGTAGCAGCAACTCCAACAAAAAAAACGACGCCTTTATTCTAAATTCTAAACTCACTCCATTTTTAATTAATTTGTTCATAAAAATTTTGTAAGTAATTTGTTCATACGAAAATGAAATTAATTTGTTCACATGAATTTTGTTTGTTACTTGTTTAATTCAATTATATATGTTGTTGAGTTATTGTAATTGTTGTTGCTAATTTCTGCATTTTTCATTCGAAGATAATTCAAAAATTACTACTTGTTTTTAGGGTTAATTTTATGAATTTGCTCCCATTTTTTTATTTTTTTTTTTTTTTTTTTTTTACGAATTTACTGCCTTTTTTCACGAATTTGCTAACTTTTTCTTCATGAATTTGCTGCTTTATTTTTCACGAAATCAATTCGATATTATACATCCGATTATCACCCGAACCATCCATTTCACCTGTGGGTGATGGATGGATTCGGTTGGATGTTATAGCGGGTGGTGGATGGAACAGGTGGAGTGGATGGAGGCGGGTGATGGATGCGGGTGACGGTCCACCCTTCCCGAACCCGATCAATTTCCATCTCTATTGGTATACAGTATACACCTATATGAAGTTTTGAATTAGCTAGGCTCTGTTCACTTTACCTTAAAAAATAAATTAAGTAAAAATAATTGCAGTTCGATAAAAATAAGTTCAATGCAATAAAAATAATTTCAGTTCAATTCAAAATAATTTAGTATCTTTAAAGAAAAAATATAATAGAAAATCGATAAAAACAATTTCAGTTTAGCAAAATTAATTTCAATTTAGTAAAAATAAATTATGTTCAGCAAAAATAATTTCATTTCAGTAACAATAAGTTGAAGAAAATGGGACCTTTGTCATATTTAACTAGTACATGCATTAAATATTGTGAAAACGATTTTTACTTTAATCTAAATTGACCTAAAAATAACGAATTCAACTAATCGAATTAAAGACATTGGTTTGTTATTATTTAATCTCAAATACAATTTGCTACTCTTTATTTTGGTATATGTTACTTGGATATTTGTATTCTCCTTGAATCCCTTGATTGATCTAGTTGCTTACCATGTTCTTCGATTTCATGATTCAATCTTAGCCATGACCTAAATCCCTCCTCCCCCGCGCATTGGTCTCTTACGAGGGTATTACCTTAGCTCCAGTGTTTTCATTGGTCCAAACGCATCTACACAATCTTGCTTGAGAATAATATTTGATCAAATATAACTCGCTAGATTCATCACTGTAAAAAATTTGTGGGACAGTTTGGTTTCATCACTATACAAAATTAGGGAATTTAAGGATGTATAAACAAATCACATTACAACATACAAATAATGATTGATTTTCTCATTCGAGTTGTTCGCTTGTTCCAAATAAGGTTTATTATCAATGGTTTTTGTATCTTATAATTAGAGACAAACTTAATTGAGTACTCGTATATAATTTGGGAGAAAATCATCTGTCCCATATTTTGTGTTCCATTGGTGTTCCACTAAATATGATTGGTTCTTAAAATATTAATTTGCCTTTTAAAATTTGGATTAGAAAATTAGGAACACAGTTGAATTTTTTTTTTCTTTTTCTTTTGAGGAAAACACAATTAAATTTTTCATGGGGTTGTCAAAGAGTTGAAAATTTTTTGGTCGCATTTTTTCCTAGCGTCTTCCAATCCTTAAATATTTAATAATTTACAAATACTCTTACTTAATTACTTTATTATATGAAAAAATACTTTATATTGTAATCCAGGTGTTTTTCTTTTAAAAAGATTTTTGGGTGGGGTACATTGCTCTATAAAGCAAAAAATAAAATTAAAAAATGAGGTGAAATTTAGCTGCAGATTATGATTGGTGGAACAACACTTTTTTTGAAATTGATAAAGGGAGGTAAAGTTTTTGATTCGTCTAATTTTATTTTTGCTCTAACTTTTTAGGCGTAAAATAAACTCCGTAATACTCAAAAATAACTTTTCTCTCTATTTATTTTTAAAAACATTTGTCCTAAATTACTTGTTTTTCATTACCTTAATTTACTAGAACTTTACTTTATAATCTGACCATTCTTTTTGTCATCTAATGCACTCTTTCACAAGGCATTTGTCAGATTAAAAGCAAATCTTAAAAGAAAAAGTGAAAAAAGGAAAGTAATTAGCTAAAACACAGTTGTTTTAATTTGTTGTCTGAAAATATATAATTTTAAAAGTAGAAAGAGGAAATTATTTTGTTTCTTTTCATTTGAAATTACTACAAGTAGTGTTAAAAGATCTAATTTTAATTTGATGTTTTATTATTTTACATGCAAGGGTCAAATTTATTTATTTACATGAAATGTTTTCTTAATGAGTATAGATTGTCTTCTTATAACAAATTTTGATACAAAGTACTCTTTTGGGTGCTCAATCGAGATTTGTATATCAAAACTATCAACTCTAACTTAAGATCAATTCTTAAGATTACAAAAGTCTAACGTAAGATCAAATCTTCCAAAAGAAACACACTATTTACCATTGCTGATATACAGTCACTTTATAACAATATTAAACCTAATTATAAGCTATTACTCATCATAACCCAACTTCATAAAACTATATGAATTCATATAGTACTATTTGTAATTAATTTTTGTTAGAAGATTTGCTATATTCTCAATTTTCATTCCTTTATACAATATTTTTGAATTATGATATTCTAAGTTTGCTTTGATAATTTGAAATAACTGGAAATAAAATTATGGTCCCATGATTCACTTTAGGAATTTAGACGTTGGGTATGTTCAATTCACTTTATTTAAAGGGTTATTAAAGTTTAAATTACAATAAAAATAAATAGTAAGTTCATATAAGATAAAATAAATCTAGATAAGTGAAAGTTAAGTGAATAGAATACACCCTTAATTTCAATATTATATACTATCAATTCTTTAGTGTCCAATTCAATAAATCAAACTTTATTGTTTGTTGTTGATTAACTTATCAAAACTACTCTAGTTACTAGTAATATTTATAGACCTAAACTATTATTTTAATTGAAAGTTATTCACAAATTATAAAAGTTAGAGAATAAACCATTACAACACCCTTTTGGATGCTAATTTATTTAGGTTCAACAACATTTTTCTTGATAGCTAGCCAACACATAATGTACATCATTGCCAATTTGTTACCAATCTTTATCATTGATTTTTTTCTTAGTTGAGCATAAGAACTTAACCTTCATCTAACACCACCAATGAAATAAATTTCGATTTTCTCCATAAGTCCATAGTAAGTTTGGCACCGAAATATTAGGGGAGGAAGAAAATAAACCTTCAATACCAGGGGAAGAGGGCATGAACACCAAATACACCCCATGCATAAATCTTTTTTCTTTCTTTCTTTTTTTTTTTTTTTAATGAAAATTTATTTTAATTTACAAAATAAATCAAAATACACCAAATCCTTTTTGACTTTTGACTCCAATGCATCATCACAATTTAAAAATCAAAATCTTTACAACCTTCTATTTTCCCCATAAAACAATCTCAATTTCCAATTCAAAAAAAGAGCAAACATTTTCATTTTATTATTCTTTTTTTTTTTTTTGAAGTATTTCAAAAAGGATAAAAATATAAAAACCCAATAAAATAATAAAATTAATAAAAAACTTTGTTCTATAAATACAATCACTAGTACCACTTTGCACTGGCAAATACCCCTGTTTTATCAACTCCAAAACCCCAAAAACTTCCCAACTTCAGTGCTTGCAACATGTAAAAACTCTCTGACCCATCAATCAAATCTCAACATTTACAATTTATTTTTCACACCCATCTTTTTCCTTATTTATTCTCATTAATAAAATTTATTATCATATCATAAAACCCATCTTTTCAAATCTTCAAAAACCCCATTTTCTCTGTTTTTTTCCCCTCAAAAAACAGAGCAATCCCCTGTTTTTTTCAAAAATGGGCCGAGCAACTCGATGGTTTAAATCCATGTTAGGAATGAAGAAGCAAAATGACAATGAAAAACCTTCTAAAAACAGTAAAAATGAAGATGGGTTTGGGAAGGGAGAGAAAATAGGAATGGTGGAAAAAAGATGGAGTTTCACAAAAACAACAACAAAAGAAAGAATGAAAGAAAAGGAGAATCAATGGTATAGAGATTATCAAATTTCTGAGACTGAAAAAGAGCAAACTAAACATGCTATTGCTGTTGCTGCTGCTACTGCTGCCGCCGCTGATGCCGCTGTTGCAGCGGCTCAAGCGGCGGTTGCTGTGGTTAGATTGACTAGCCAAAACAGGGGAACTCTGTTTTCTTGTGGTGGTGGAACTGATAGATGGGCTGCTATTAAGATTCAAACTCTTTTTAGAGGCTATTTGGTAAGTTTTTATTTTATTTTGTTTTGGTCACTTTATTTATCATTGGAATTTGAGTGTTTAGCTATTTTGAATTTTTGACTTTGAGTTTTTATTTATTTTATCTTTTTATTTGTGTGATTTTGGGTTTAAGATGGGTTTTTGTTTTGTGATTAAAAGTTTAATATGGTGGGTTTCATTTCTTTTTAACATTTTTGTTTTGTCGATGCTTTAAAGGTAGTGATGTAGGCGGAATTTGATCTACCTACGCTAATTGACATCCATATTGTAGTTAGGTTAGGAGCAAGTTGAGGGATTTTTTGGTTGGAAATTTGATTTTCATGTACAAAATGTAGAATATGCATTTTGTTAGATTTTCTATAGTACCATGGTTTTAAATTTATTTTTCAACCGTGTACTAATGAAAGCTTTAAAACTGAAGATATGTTATCTAAGAATTGGTTGGAAATTGAAGAGTAAATGATTTTCACACTTTCTAGAGGTGGAAAAAGGTACTTCTGGTAACTTAAAAAGATTATTTTCATGTTACTACTTCAAGAGTGATTTGGTCAACTTTTTTTGTTAAGTTTGTTTCTTCCTTTCCCATGTGTCTTTGACATTATGAGTGCATTATTTATTTTTGAATTTGAAACTTACATGTGTAACAAACTAAAGAATATTGTTTTGTAAGTTTAGTTTTGCTTTCTAAACTTTTGAATTTATAATTTCTACTTATGAAAATAATTACTATGATTAAGAAACTAAATTTCATTATGTTTGGTGGATGAAATAAGATTGTATTACCGAGTTTATAATTTGACTAGCGAATTGTAATTAACTTGAAACTAATGGGTTTAGATTCTATTGATGAAGGAATGTAACATTTTAATGTTGTGAATTAATAGGCCAGGAGAGCGCTTAG
The DNA here is from genome assembly GCF_948465745.1 of Chenopodium album. Lineage (NCBI taxonomy): Eukaryota > Viridiplantae > Streptophyta > Magnoliopsida > Caryophyllales > Amaranthaceae > Chenopodium > Chenopodium album. The sequence continues at coordinate 26,307,864 of NC_137860.1, read as the reverse complement.
AGCTTTAAAAGGACTAGTGAAACTGCAAGCTCATGTTAGAGGCTATCTTGTTCGAAAGCGAGCTGCGGCAACTCTACATAGTATGCAAGCTCTCATTAGAGCTCAAGCCGGTGCGCGTTCTCAAAGGGCTAAATTAGCTCTAAATCGAAGTAGTAAGGTTCCCTCGGAGTTTCGATCACGAAAATCCATGGTAAGAGTCTTAAATTAATTCGAAAAATAGATGATCAAAATTTAGTTAATTCCTTCTATAATGACTAAAGTGTGATGTTCCCTATTTTTTTTTTTCCAGGACAATAGGTTTGATGAATCGCGGTGTGATCAATTTTATAGCAAGAGACTATCAACATCCTTTGAGCCGTACAATAATGCATATGAAGGGAGTCCAAAAATCGTTGAGATTGATACATATAAGACTAAGTCAAGGTCAAGGAGGATCAACCCTTCAATGTATGATTTTAGTGGTGAAGAAATGCAATACCCAACAATGTCTTCACCACTACCATCACATCCTTACCCAGGCCGGATTTCCATACCTGAATTTAAGAAGACCCCACATGACTATGATTGGGGATTCTATGGTGACGAATGTAAGAGCTCAACGGCACAAAGTACACCCCGGTTTGCAAATTCGATCCGATCCAATGGTCCTCTTACCCCCACCAAGAGTGTATGTGGGGATAGCTTCTTTAGGCCTTACTCGAACTTCCCTAGCTACATGGCAAACACACAATCGTTTCGAGCCAAGTCGAGGTCTCAGAGTGCCCCGAAGCAAAGGCCGGAGGGGCGGCCTAAGACTCGTCTATCATTGGAAGATATAATGGCAGCTAGAAATAGTATTAGTGGTGGTAGAATGCAGAGGTCTAGTTCTCAAGTTCATGACTGCTTGAACTTGTGAAATGAAATGAGGCTCACTTTGTGTTTTGATGAAAATAGTGAAGCATAAAAGTGTTTGTAGTCTTGGTTATGTTTTTCAGTAAAAATTTAGAAACACAGGGTGCTTGTATATTCTAAAGAAAATTAACTAATTATCCATGAAAATGTCTCTACTCTTTTTAATCATATCAACCTTATTATGCAAATTCTGTCCAAAGTAATCATATGTATATATACTCTCAAAGTAACATAAGGTGCATTGCATTTCCCAGTTCCCACCCAATTATAAATGTGGTTTATTGTTAGTCTTGAATCTCTTGACAATGAATCTGGTATAATTGTATAAAGTATACATTATTGTCAATTGTACGTAAGTCTCACAGTTTCTTTTCACATAAATGAAAAATAAATAAAATAATGCGACACATACATGTATGTATGAGTGTCAATTAAAATTAAGGGCTTGTTCTCTTCCGCTTAAGTTCAGTTAAGTTCAGTTCCTAATATCCTCCTCTCATAAAATATTCAATTCAATTCAGTCAATCAGAACAGGCTCTAAACCCCAAACTTACCCTCCAAATGACAGATGATCACCTTAGCTTGTCATTGTACTCGTTCCATGCATTATTAGTACTCGTGTAGATTCTTGAAAGATATTGATAATACTATTTTTTTTTTTTTTTGTATGTACTAATGATTTGCGAGTAAAATTTCTCTTTTTTGCCACTAAAATCACAAATACTCATGGCATGTCATATAATGGGAAATTTTTTAGAAGTTGAATCTATTTAAAGAGCTCTATGTTTCTTCTTCAGTTTCAAGTTAATTGACATGCTTTGATTTTGACATTATTGATAAACTTTATTTTGACTGACGTTTGTGATGAGTTCATTGATATGAAAAGTCATATCGTGGGATCATGTTAAATATGTTTCAATAATGTATATGTATACTTATACAAATTGATTTTTTAGTAATTTTTTTTTTTTTTTTATAATAGTATAACTTAAAATTTTTTTGATTGAATTTTTGCACTGACAAACGTAATTAGAATAAACGTATCAACTATTTTTTTTTTCTTTATTGACAAAACATATCATCTAATTTGGAACAAAGGAAATTTATTGTTTGCTAGAGTTTTAAAATGAATTGAGTGAATTATACAACCCTTTAATTTTACAAACCTAAATCTGCAAATTGTGATTTTTTCAAAACTTGATTTACATTTATTAATAATATGCTCTTTTAGTAAGCTAGACTAGATGTTTTAATTAGGTGCAATCTAGTAATCTAGATATGCAGTTATGGAGGGAAAACGGTCCTATTCAAAAATCGTACTAAAATATAGCTAAACTTTATTGTATTTTATATGAAATATTTTCTAGAGTCTAGAACATAGCAAACGTTTGGTGAAATATTTGAAATTCTTACAAAGTTACAATGTAGCTAGCCTAACTTAGGCTTAAATTATAGAGTATTTATTTCTCAATAATGTAAGCTTCCATGCAGGTTCTCAGTACATATTTGGCTTCATCTTGTTCTTAGTAATATAACCTTGTACAAATTGATAAAAAGGGCACATTTTTCTATAACATAAACCACTTTCTTTTTGGATTATTTGAGCTAAATGGTTCCCCTCCTTCCTTCATGTAACCTCAAAACTATAGGTGTTGATTAGTTTATGATATAATGTTGTTGTAAGAAAATAATTAATTAAGGTAGATCCCATTGCTCAATGATAAGAATATTCCTCTTAAACTATGAGGATAATCAGAGATCTAGATTCAAAATTTCAAATCTTGAGTTCTTGTCTAATCATATATTATGGGATTATTACCTATTGTTAACTAATCTAACGGGCTGCTGGCTTTGTGTTAGTTTATACAAATCACAAGTTAAACCCGTACCGATGTTAATAAATGTCAAGATACGAGTATATTATAATTCCATATATACATATCCGTGATAATTTATGAAAATATTCCCCTTCAAGGTTAAATAAAAAACATAATTTTTCTACATGGTTTTAGGTGAGGAATTGTAGTAAAATTGTTGACTAACAAAGTTCAAATAAAAAAAAAAATATGGCTTGTTAGAATAGTTTATTGTTTTATGGGAAACTACAAGAGATTGGAATAGGGCAATAGGCTCACATGAGTTTTGTTGATTGAAAATAAATACATAAATAAGTTATTGGATAATGGATGAGATATCTCACTTGAAAGTGGTTAAACCCTTGATCTATCTTTCTGTTATGTTGTCTCTTGATATCATGTTAATAAATCATTTCAATCAAAGGTTCGGACTAATAGTTGAAACCCATGATCGATTTATATACTCTGCCATTATTAATATTATCTCATGATTGAGCCTTAGCTTTCTCTGTGTATGGTCCCATTGTATGCTCTTTTTTAATTTTATTGATACAACAATTAAGTAGAATTCAAAAACATGAAGAAATTAATAAGTAAACTTGAGAAAACCCACATGTGAGTGGTGTGTGTCCCACATTAGTTGAGTTTATAAGTGAAAATTTGTATTAAGATGTGTATCTGGTATCCCACATTGAAAAAATAAGAAAGTTGTGTCTACTTTATAAAGCTAAGGGACAACTCCCCCGTTGCCATATGATTTTCAGGTGGAACCTCATCTACATGCATCTGGAACCTCAACTACATGCACCTTCAAATGTCACAAATCGTTACTTTTTTTAACAACTCATTACTTAAAATAAACCAAGTAAGAGTTGATACTCAAGATGAAACTCCCTAAAACACTACTAATGTTAATCAACTTATAGTAAATCGACCTAATCTTAATCAATAAATACTCAAGGACACATCTAAAACACATGGATTTTTAAAAAAAAGATGAAAAGAAATCCAATATTTCAAATCAGTAATGATTAGTTGGATATTATGGAGCGATATTGTGATAGTGAAAGGCATAAGAATCTCTTGGAAAGCGAACAAACTACTTGTGGGCTTACATCATCAATGGCCTCATGGGGTCATGTTATTTGTGTCCACCCTTTTGACCCCCCATCATACCATCAAGGACATTTCGTACACTGTGAAGATAAGAATCTATCCACCATTGTCTCCAAAATTACTCTTTCTATTCCATTTTTACCCCTATAACATAAGGATTTTAACCAAAATCAATCTTTAATTGAAGTACATAAAGTTTATAAACCACTAATAATTTGATTTTACTCCTATTTTTTTGACTTCGAGGTCACAAGTTCAAGCCCTGTCACCTACATTTATTTGGGAATAGAGAATTTCCTTATCATCCCCCTCTACTTTCAAGCGTTGACCTGTGTGGATGAGTTGGTTCATCTATGAAAGGTGAACAAGTGTTAGACATTAACCTTAGAAAAAATATAGATATAAAATGAATGGGATCAGAGTATGAAAGATCGATGTTAAATCTTATGTTCAAAATATAACTAAACCTCTCCAAATATGTTGTTCAAGAATACTGTGAAAAAAAACTTTGATAAATGCTTAATGTTGATTCCAATTTAACCTGACTAAAATTTCTTGTGTTTCTCATAGTCATTACACTCATTTGTTAATCTATACTTAGTATTTAAAAAAGCAAACCAAAAAAGACATATGTCATCATTCTATTACACTTCCCTATCATCTTTTTCAACTCAATGTGCCACATGTCGTTTTATATTTTTTATTTTTAATTATACAATCTTCTTAACTCTTTCATTAAACACTTTATCTTCATCTCCCCTCTTTAATTCAACCTTTTTATTTTCTCTCTTTTATTTTAGTCCCTCCATCTTATTTCTATTAAGTCTTATTTCAAATTAAAGTCCCAAGAAATTTATTTCTTTAATTATGTTTTCAATTACATATTACACTCATAATTATTTATTGGTATTTCCTCACTCATCTCTCAATGCAATTTTTTATGAACAAGCCGTGCATTGCACGGGCCAGAAGACTAGTTATTAATTAGAGTTGTTACCTACTAATAATTACTTAATGATATAGATTGAAACCGTTTTTTCTAAGCTATAATAAATTGCCCTTGGCCCAATTCTAATTTACTTTTCAGTATTTCAGTTTATTTATCCTAGTTTATCATCATTTAATTCATTCTAGTTTTTCTTTCAAAATTAAGCTCAATTCAACTCCATTAATTTTAAAAGAAAAGGAACTAATTAAAACTCAATTACTCACTTAATTAGCTTAAACTATAAGGTCTCAAATAATTCGAGTTTCTCCACTAGCATCAAGCTCGCATATAAGGAGTATTGTCTCTAGTTTGCCTTTCTCAAAATACGGAGTAGTAAAATACACTAAACTCGATATTTAATCATCACACTAATAGTGTAATTTGATCCGTGATAGACTACGTACAATACACATTCGGACTCACCTAAAGATCTCAAGACATAAATTCATAAGGTTTCAAACAAATTCAAGTTTCTCCACTAGCCTTAAGCTAGCATATAAGGAGTCTTACCTCTAGTATACCTTTCTTACATACACTAAAATCGCAATTTAATCAGCATGTACGTAAATAGTGTAATTTGATCTAGTGATTAGACTACAATACACATTCGGACATATCGAATATAGAACTCGAAACCAGTGAAAATGACGTAACTGAGAACTAACTAAGATTTAGGGAAGCATTTTTGCTAATTGCTACAGTTTATTAAAAAGGTTTGTCTGTTGTAATTCAAACATCAAAAAGATAAATAAAAGATGCTGAAACCCTGAAACCATGCAACCAACCAATTAAATGGCACATGTAAATAGTACACTTCTACTACTAATTTTTTTACCATCAAGTTGTTAATTAACACACAAAAACAGCTCTTTTCTGCTAGAACATGGGAAGATTTAGCTGTTTTTTGTTCTTTTTAATCCATAGACTTGCGTCATTAGCGTCATCTTATGTTCTTATCTACTAATTAAATTATAATTTCCTGCTTATGCATTAATCTCTCTTCTAAACAATAGTGTTCATCTAATCGAGGATTATTATATGTCCTAATTCCTATGTGTTTGTACGGTTTTGAATTTTGAATAGGAGACGATTCGAGGCAATGGTATAAGATTTTTTATATGGAGTTTTATATAGCACTAATTTTTTTTTGGATTTTTTGACTTTTACCAACAAAAAAAAATCAAAAAAATGTTTTTTACCACCAAAACTTCTAAAACTTTTATTTTACCACCAAATAAAAAATTAAAAGTTGTTTTTTACCACCTGTCGTAAAAAACCTAACGGAATTTTTTAAATTCTTCGATTTTCGTGTCAAACACATGCTCTTTAGGGGTTTTGGGGGGCACTTTGTCTCTATGGACCCAATTTGATGTCAGAATTGACAAAAAAATGATCGGAAATGCCTCGTTTTGTGTGTTTTAAAAAACCTCGATTTGCGTGAACACGCAAAACGAGACATTTCCGATTATTTTTTGTCAATTTTGACCTCAAATTGGACTCGTAGGGCCAAAGTGCCCTCTAAACCTAGGAAAAACATATTTTGCGCACGAAATTCGAAGGAAATTTTTTTAAGCCGTTAGATTTAACGGTTTTCTTGACGTTTGGTGGTAAAAAACAACTTTTAGAAATTTTTTTGGTGGTAAAATAAAAGTTTTAGAAGTTTTGGTGGTAAAAAACAATTTTTTGATTTTTTTTGGTGGTAAAAGTCAAAATTTCTTTTTTTTTTTTTTTAGTATAAATTTTTTACTAGTAAACTAATTAAGTACATTTGACTATATAGGAATTTAAAGAACATTGAGAAAACCCAATAAGCATATTTGAGAGTTATAACTTATAATCCTGAATTTAGGGATCGACTTGGGTACTTTAATTTGACTAAAAATAATCTCTTTTTCATTGCCAAATAGGAAATGCTCCTTTAAAAACTTCACTAATTTCCAAAGAAAAGTACTTGGCTTTTTGAGTTTTTGATGGTGATTACCAACTTTTTGCGGAAAAATTGAGGTTTAGCTACTTTACTTTTTTTAACTACACCTTTTAAACTTTTAACAATAATTTTATAATTTGGAGGAGGCTTCGATGAGGGGAATCTTAGCATGCATGGATGTTTAGTTTGCTCAATGTAACCTTTGCCCAGACTTGACATGCCACAAATTCTTCTTGAAGGAAAAGGGGTGCCTTTGGTAAGTGTATGTTGTTTAGCCGTGCTCTTAGGTGTTGGGTTAAAATCCGTAACGAACACAACTACTTTCTCCGTTTCTTTATACTTGCAACACACACTTTATCACTGTATTTTAGAAAAGTGGACCTCACTTGTTATAATACACATAAAATGGAGTTAAAAAGTTGTTAGGAGTATAATTAAGTGAGCCATGTGCTTTAATTAAAGGTAATAGTATAATTTTCACCATAAAAACCTTCTTTTTATGGTGTGTTGCGACTATTGTGACATTTCCATTTTAGAAAAGTGTTGCAATTATAATAAAACGAAAGATGTATATATTGCCGATATGTGTGTTGCAACTATTGTGACATTTCTATTTTAGGGAAGCGTTGCAACTATAAAAAAATGAAAGAAGTATATATTGCCGATATCGCGGATTAAGTGATTTCTCAATAAAGGACATTTTCTCTTGAGATGGATCTATATGGCTTCAGAATATGAGAAGTACCTCTTAATTGGAAGTTATGATTTTGGTATAATTTTGCTGATAGAAAATTGAAGATAATGAATAATGATGATTGTTTGGGCTACATGTTGGGATGATCAATATATTGGCCCAAGTCAGGTTCAAACTGGGCCAAGGCCAACAAAAACTAGAGATCAAGTCCATGTGGTTGTCAACATTTGGATTTGGTTGATTAAACAACACTTCATATAATTTGGATTTTTGAACTTTAACTTTTAAAAGGTCATATTACGAATTGTGACTTACATAACTTGGCATCAGCCTAACACGACCTTGTTTAGGCTAGAATTTTGAAGGTTGCATGGTGCTCGACGCCTCAACACCTAATAGGGTCGTGGATAAGGATGTCAATGAATCATAATCAATCACAAATACTAAATTTATACCCATTTCTGCCCCACCATCCACTTGGATATCCACTCTTCACCTAGTACATACCCACCTTACCAGCTCCACCACCTACTTACTCGCTCCAATATTTTTTTTATTTTTTTTTAACCTCAAGTCAAAGTTTAAACCAGGTTAAAAAAATAAGGTAAAAAAATATCTGTTAGTTCGGATGAGTCAAGCTAGTCCGCATCATATTAGGTCATTTAGACTTATTGTCAAAATTTTGTGGAAACATTCAATTTAAGTCATTGTTTTTGGGTTAGTTTAGTTTGGTTGAGTAACTTGAGTTAGTTCTATCATTATAGAATAATAACAAGTTGGTGATAATAAGTTGTCACTGGGCTTGTATCAAAGTTGAGTCATATATGAGGTAAGAAAAGTTCAAATACATATACAAATCAAGTCCATTTAGAACATGTTAATTTTGGTCTTATTCCAACTAACCTATTGTCAGAGTATCATGAGAAATAAATCGATTCAAGTTACATTTGATTTTGGATAGAGTCAGTTTTTTATAGGTCAATTTTGCGTCATTCTATTCTAGATGTAGGTTTTTAAATTCGTGTACAATTTGGGTCGATACAATATCGACACGACTAGTTTCGATCCTCCACAGTCCACACACACAACACACAAGACACAACACAAAAACGACTAATACATAAATAAACCAAAAGTCCAATGAAAAACATAGGCCCAAAAATTGGATATACCCTGAACACTCAACGATCCCAACGGTCAAAAAAACCTGACACATCAGAATTCAAAAATCCAACAAATCCCATATAAATAAATTTGCAACGGTCATTTTTCTCCAGTGTCCTAACATTTTCTGCATTCACTAAAAACCTCAGAAAGTTCCAAGATTCTAAAAAGAGAAAGCTTCGAAAAAATGGAAGATCCTAAAAAGTTTCTTTCTCCATCATCACCCAATTTCTCTCCTTCAGGTATTACATTTGATTTATTTATACAATTTAACTTCAATTCAATTCATTTTTATCAAAATTTTTAATTTTAACACTGATTTTCTCCAATTAATTGCAGGAAACAATGAAAATGTGAGTGAATTCAAACGAAATTCAGAGCAAACAAACAAGAAATTATTCATGGCACCCACAATTTCTACTGCTTCAAAGAATATAACTCCCAACAAGAAGAAGATCTTAGCAGAGTGGAAACCGCCAAAAAAGGGTACAATTCATAAGTTTAATCCTAAAAATTCTGATACAAAAATCCCATCATTCTCTGAAGATGATGAATCTTTTGTTCTTGATTCTTCTGCTAATTCTACTACTACATTGCCTTATGATCCCCTCGCCAATTATCTTTCTCCTAGGCCTATATTCCTCCGGTATAACCCGAATCGAAAGCGAAAAATCGTGTTTCGAAAAGAACTCGAAAGCAGTAGCAGTAGCAGTAGCAGCAGTAGTTGTAGTACTGTTATTGTTAGCCCCAAAAGAAATTCTCTTGATTGTGAGAGTTCTTGTAAATTGGTTGAAACTGAGGAAAATCTTGATCAAGAATTGGAGGAGGAAGTTGAAGAGAAAGAAATTGGGTGGAAATGGGTGTTATTCAATTGGGTATTTGTGATTTCTGGGTTAATTTTCAGTACCATGTATATTTCTTCAATGAATAATTCTGCTGCAATCTACTCAGGAAATGTTGAATTCCAAGATTTTGGGAATTTGACTTCTGGGATTGTTGCATTGAGGGATTTGAGGAGTATTAATTCTGGTGGGCATTGGGTGTCTGAATTTGATGCTGAATCAGAAATTTCAGGGGAAATTTTGGGAAGATTTGAGGAAAATCAAGTACCCTTTAAACCTGAAGAGGAGAATTTGAATGTTGAGTTCAATTCTGAGATTGATTATTCAGACAATATTGGGGTTTTTGAGGGTTTTCATCAAAATATCAAGGATTTTGATGTTATTTCGACTGAGAAAATTGAAGAAAATGAACCCTTAAAGCCTGAAGAGGAAAATTTGAATGTTGAGTTCAATTCTGAGATTGATTACTCAGAAAAAATTGGGGTTTTTGAGGGTTTTCATCAAAAAATCAAGGAATTTGATGGTGTTTTGACTGAGGAAATTGGGGAAAATGAACCCTTTAAACCCGAAGAGGAAAATTTGGATGTTGAGTTCAGTTCTGAGTTGGATTATTCAGAAAATTTTAGGGCTTTGAGAAGTATTCCAAAAGTCAAGGATTTTGTTGGTGTTTTTTCTGAGAAAAATGTGGAAAATGAAGACAACAATGTTGCTGAATCTAAAAATGAAGTGAAAAATCTGGTTTCTGATGCATCTATTGCTGTTCCTGAACCCCAATTGGTTGATTTAGAAGAGAAAATTCATGATTTAGCAGAAAATAAGGTAGAAATTGTTGATGATAATCATGAAATTGATGATCAGAATGAAATGAAATTAACCCAAATGAAGTTCATTTGGATGGTTGGATTAGCTTGGTTGGTTGTGGTGGGTTTGACAGTGTTGGTGTGTTTTCGCAAGAAGTGTAAGAAGGCTTTTACAAAGGCTACTGCTTCATATAGGGTGAGAAATTCTGCAGCTGTAAATGAAGGAGGGATCAATTTTAGACCAGAATGTCAGATAAATAATTATCTGACAGTTGGTGTTGATGAGTCTAGGGTGGAGAGGAAGAAGAGTCCACCACCTAGAAGGATTCCTGAGGTGAAGCAGCTCGGTGAGATCGAATTCGGAGGTGAATTCAGTGGTAGGATGCAAAAGAGGGAGGAAAGTGTGTTTGCTGTGACTGATGAAAGAAGGGCAAAGAAGAGTAAGGTGTCTAGTTCTGCTTCAGAATCTGCTAACAAAGAGGTATGGCCTTGATTTCTTATTTTGAGTTATAAATTGTTTGGATTATCTTGGCTTTATTTTTGATTATATTGTTTTATCATCATAGTATTGATATTGAGGCTTCATTATATGATTTAGAAGGTTATTTTGTTATGCATAATTTCATGTTTTAGAATAAGCTTAAACATGAACTTCTTTGGTGTCAAACTGATCATTGTTACACTTTTCCTCAATTTGATTGTTTGCAATAATATATAGTGAATTTAGCTAATTATAATTTGATGTTGATGAGCTAAGAAAACAAGTATGGCAGATATTCAGATAATTAGTTTGTTTGTTAAAAGTTTCTGTAGTTCTGGTCATCACACATAGAAAAAACCTCAATATAATGCCTCTTTGGATTATAGAATGACAATGATTAGTCTGAGACTGTTCCTGAGTCTCTTTGGTTGTTGTCTCATGCCTCTTTGGTTGTTCATAGATCATGAATGCCTTATGTGAGAGGTACCTCGATCCATAAGTTTGATACACATGAGTCCGAGTAGTTCGATCCATAAGTTTTAGAATAAGCTTAAACATGAACTTCTTTGGTGTCAAACTGATCATTGTTACACTTTTCCTCAATTTGATTGTTTGCAATAATATATAGTGAATTTAGCTAATTATAATTTGATGTTGATGAGCTAAGAAAACAAGTATGGCAGATAATTAGTTTGTTTGTTAAAAGTTTCTGTAGTTCTGGTCATCACACATAGAAAATACCTCAATATAATGCCTCTTTGGATTATAGAATGACAATGATTAGTCTGAGACTGTTCCTGAGTCTCTTTGGTTGTTGTCTCATGCCTCTTTGGTTGTTCATAGATCATGAATGCCTTATGTGAGAGGTACCTCGATCCATAAGTTTGATACACACGAGTCCGAGTAGCATACTCCTAGGCTACAAGAACAATTACCAACTCTTTAGGAATGCACCTTGCTTTAATGTTGGAAACAATGGTGTGCAGTTTTGTACAGAATATAACTTGTTTAATGTGATTGAGCATTGTTGTTTATACAAAACCAATATAACAAATCATGTTCTAATTTCATCAAAACATAATTACTTATGTATGCACTTGTGTAAGGATGATCATGGCCTAACAAACTTGTTTACAAAAACTTAAACAGGATGTCAAAGAAGAAGGGACAGGGACAGCATTAAGGCGATCACAACGACTCCGGGCGGCTAAAGGAATTGCATCTCCATGAAGCTAAAAACAACATTTTGGTGGCTATGTCCAACCTTAAGCAAATAAGCATAACCAGAAGCAGCATATTTCAGTGCTTTCCTGCTGAAATTAACTTTAGATAGTCTAAATTCTCAACATCTGCAAAGTTAGGCCTTATTTTTTTAGAAAGTTGAAATTAATCTGTACTAGATTATGATCATATTTTAGGACTATCTTTCATTATAACTCTATGATAGTGACTAACCCATGTTATTGTGCATTGGCCTACTAATCTTATCCTTGTGATTTTTTTCCCGGCAATCTTTTGGACCACATCCCCGTGAATTGGAATAAGGTAGGCTTTAAATACTGCGTGTCCGCACCATGTTTCCTTGTAGCCTTTAATACTGAATACTGATGCATTGTTGCCACACGATAATAAGAACGTCGATTAGATACAATACACTTATCGATGTCAACTATATTACTGAATAAGGTGAGACTGATTTATTCTTAGGGGAATCCAAGTAAGAAATGAATTGATTTGGGTACAAAAAAAAAGTTAGAATATATGCATCTTATTTTCTAAAGGAAAAATTACGAAATTAGTGGGTGATTAGCCTCCTGCATGTCACCTTTGTTTTGCTCTTGTTCATGTCAACAAATTGTAGAATATTGTAAGAGTATATGGTTCAGACTTCAGAATATAACTTTTTATGTTTATCAAGTAAGACTTGGGTCCAAGTAAGACTTGGGTCTAATGGTAAAGGTTGATCTCATATACATAGTGATTCATTTGGTAGTTGCATGCTTAGAATATCTCACTTTTGTTCTTAAACGATGTCTTGAAACTAATCTTTCCCTTAATTTTGAAAAGTACCACTTTATGGTTCAACAAGGTATAGTTTTAGGTAAAGATGGCTCTAGGCCATGCCGGGTCATGCCTCGTGCCAAACTCATGTGGTTTGGGGTTGGTTAAGCCTGGCCTATGGTTCGACCCACGACTTTTGTGTCGTGTCATGCTGGGCCGAAATTTTCAAAAGGTTGGCCTATGCATGTCCCAATCCCATGTGCCTTCGTGCCGGGCTTGCGTGCCTAAGCAAAATTGCATTGATTTTTAGCAGGCTTTGTCGTGCTAGGCCTTATCGTGCTTCTCCCAAATAAAGGTGGCATATGACTGGCGCATGGTCCACATGCACAATATCGTGCCGTGCCATGCTTTTTTCGTGCTCGCGCCATGCCGTACTTTTTCGTGTTGGACGCATGGTTTTGTCATGCATTTTGAACTTAATACTATTTTAGATAATATATTAATCCCTTATCTAATGCACCGGGACGCTTGATAGCAAGATCATTTTTAATATTTACATCTAAATTTTTTACCTAATGATAATTAAAGACAGATAGCTAATAGAGTGCATTAACAAACATAAAGGTCATACTGTTGTAATAAAGTAATTGACCTTATTAATTACGACTAATGGTCAAAGAATTGATCCAGATTTAGATGTAGATTAGCAAGTCTGGCTTACGTTTTATAATGCCAACGGAATTCATTAGCAAATTCTTTGAAATTTATTTTGGGCAGTTTCATGCATTTCCAGTACAACTGGTTAAAACAAAATTGTGTTGACTTTACGATACACTGTTCTGTAAATTGGAAATTCAAGTTGCTTATGTAATGACTTTTAATAAATCTAAATCTATAAATGTTTCCTTAATTAATTCATCTTTGATCTAATACAAGTGGCTTTTAATAATCTTTTATGTACATTATAACAAGTGAGTGTTGCCAAGGAGTTTGCTATGCTGGTAGGATGGAGGTGTTATAAGCTATTAATCTTTTCGTGTTGCAATTTTGTTACTGAAGACAAAACAGTACTAATATTGGAAGCAACAGCAAGAACAATAATGAAGAAAGTTCAGTGGCGGAGCCAGGATTTTTAATTCGGGGGGACAAATGTTAAATGTTTAATAATTCGATAAAAAATCTTAAGAAAAAAATTTGATCACATAAAGTATTTGATATTTATTTGAATCGCCTATAGTAGTAATGCTATATCGGCTATATGGTAAAAGAGGAATTGTTAAATTAAAAGTTACATACGAAGTATTAAATATTATCCAACAAAGGAATAAAATTTTGTTTGTACGTAACCTCAATTCTGTAATATGTCATCCAATGAACGATAAGTATGAATCAAATACCTTATCTTAAAATCATATAATAAGCCTTGGAACAATCTGATAATAGATATGAAGGGGTTTAGGTTACATTCGAAAAATATCAAATTAAAACAATAGAGAGAAAAAACAAATATTACGGAGTACTACGTAAATAAATTCCAAACACAATAGGAAAAAAAACAACTGTTAAATGAAATTTAAAAATTATGTCCAAAAACAAGAAAAAGTACTAAATGAAATACAAAAATAAGAAAAAGAAAAAAAAAAAAATAAAAACAAGAAAAAGGAAAAAAAAAACTTGAAAAGCGTGAGGATAAGGAATAGACCCGGGACAAAAGGAGCAGCACACTCTATTCATGCACTACGAAACCACCGGACCATGCTTAAGTTTAGTAAATAAAATGAATAAGTAATTAATTTAGGGGGTGTTAAATACCGCCATCCATAATGATTAAAACCGCCCTCATTTCAAGTTAAAGGACTTTCTTGCCCTTAATAAATATTTACCCAATTGCTTTTCTTAATATTTCTAACTTTAATTAATCCACTGCAATCACCGCGTCAACCACCTAGATTGGACCACCACCACGAATAGATTGGACCACCACCATGAACGGAAAAGACATCGGAAATGGATGATAATAACGGTAGTTCGTCGGAAAACCAACCGCAATCTCAACCGTCAATTTTTGAACAAGTACGATTTCGCAATTTAGACTTTGACTCGAAAATGAATGTGTGACGAAGGTCAACCGATGCCCGAAACCGGTCATCCTTTCCGGTAACCGGTTTTGAGCGCCGGTTGACCGGAATGGTTGACCGGATTTGGCCACCGGTTGGCCTTGATGGTGACCGTTTTTCGGTGCCGGTTACTGTGGTCAACCGGTGCTGAAAACCGATTGTCCGTGACGATCAACCGGTGGTCAAATCCGGTCAACCGGTTTCCAGCTCCGGTTAGCCATCGTTTTTTTTAATTAATATTATTATATTAACTTTTAATATTATTATGAATAATAATAAATATTATTCTATTTATGATTATTATTATAATTATAATTGATAATGTTATATTGTTCGTTATTATTAATATAAAGAATATTTTATGTGTATTAGGCGTCATTATCAAATTACGGCGGTGATGGTGTTGATTATAGCCTGCATTTTCAGACTAGAGAAGTATTCCCGACCTATGAAGCAGCTGTTAATTGGGCTAGAGAGATTGCCACTCCATTAGGGTTCTTTTTAACAAATTCATCGTACAAGAAACAGAGAAACGGGCTTCCAATTAATTATATGAAATGTGATCGGGGGGAGAGAAACAGAGGGAAAAATCGGGACCGTGAGAATGCCATACGCAAGAACACGAAGAGCAAGGGTTGTAAATGTACTTTTCAAATCTCAGCTCGATGCTTGCGGGACATGGAAGGATGGAAAATTATATCTAAAAAGGGTTTGAAAGGCATGCATAACCATCCGCTCATGGTATATCGAGAGGGTCACCGACAGGTTAGTGGTCTTAGTCCAGCTGCTAAGGCGCTTGTTATTGACATGACTTCTGCTGCAGCCAAGCCACGCCACATTATGGCAGCTGTGAAAGAGAAGTTTCCGAATGAGAACCCTAACAAGAGACATATCTACAATGTGAGAAGTCGTGCATGCTCGGCTAGATGCTTGTGAAGGTCGAGATGTTGCACACCAGTTTGTTCACTTGGAAAATGAGTACAAGTATGTCACTTGGATAAATGTTGATCCAGATACCCGTGCCATCACCCATGCTTTTTTGGCCCACCCAGAGATGGCTAATATGTTACGTACGTATCCACATGTCATTGGGATGGATTCTACGTACAAGACCAACAGATATAACATGCCATTCTTCGAGCTCGTTGGTGTCACGCCTACAAATCAAAACTTTTTGATTGGATACGCTATATTGAAGAGCAAAACTTATGAAAGCTACAAGTGGGTTTTGGAGAAATTGCAGTTGTACATTGAATTTGAGGTGGCTTCGAATGTTTTTGTTACTGATCGTGAGTTGGGGTTGATGAAGGCTTTGAAAGAGGTCTTTCCAAATTGTGCGCATTTATTATGCGGGTGGCACATTAACAAGGATGTGTTGGCAAGGGCATACTATTTGTGTGGGAAGGATATGTTGATGGCCGAGAGATTTCGAAATGGTAGATGGAGAAGAGTAATGTGTTCGACCACTGTTGCCGAGTATGAGTTAGAGTTGCAAACTATGAGAGCGACATGGGGAGCATCGAACCCACCACTGGTGAAGTACGTCGAGGAGCAATGGTTGGTCCACAAGGAGAAATTTGTACGAGTTTGGACGAATTTGGTGATGCACTTCGGCAATGTCAACACATGTAGAGTAGAGAGCGAACATTCCGTACTTAAACAATGGTTCGACAGTTCTACAGGAGCATTAGACACTATCTTCAGTCGTGTGCACAGCAACATTGAGGGTATGCTAATTGAGATTCGTCACCATTTAGAGGACTCCAGACGGCGTATGGGGTCGCAGCACAACATCATGCCTTTGCTTCATCTTAACGGCTTTATGTCATTTCGAGGTCTTGATATTTTACAGGAGGAGTTAAAGAGGATGACAGAGTTATCTGATGATGTGTTAGATAAGTGTGGGTGTGCGTTGCTGACGACGCACGGTCTCCCATGTGCATGCACCATGTGGACAGCGATTCTTGCAGGGACAGGGTTGTATTTGGATCAGATCCATCCATTTTGGAAGACATTAGTGATCGGGGACGGCGTTGACATTCCCGTTTTTGCTGAGGAGTCAGAGCAGGATGCAGCCTTGTTTAGGTCTTTGGTGGATGAGGTCTTGGATCGTGATCCAAGCTTTGTGCGTGGTATCAACCGGGTCCTATTTGAGGAGCTACACCGAGATCAGACTGATTTTATTGATCTAGAGGTCAACGAGACAACAAGGGGTCGACCACCGACAGGTCAATGGTCTGCGTCTACTAGGCGTAATCGTAGCAGATTTGAGCATATTTTGGGTTCTCGTGGCCGTCGAGGTGGTCGTAGGGGTGGTCTCGTGGTGGTCGTACGACACCGACTTATACAGCTTCAGGTTCTTAATTATTTTTTTTTATTTTAAACAAATTATTATTATTATTATTATTATTATTATTATTTATGGTTAATTTGTGCACACTTGTAGGGAATGATTTGAACTTGGAGGAATTTGCATATTTGGATAAAGTTCCAGCCTTCATGCTTCCATTTTTACGAGGGTGGAGTGATCCGCTTGGTGATGGTAACTGTGGATTTCGATGTGTTGCAGATTTCTTCATAGGCGACCAGCATGAATGGATATTAGCTCGACGATCGATTGCAAATGAGGTTGGTTCTCATCGAGACATTTATTCTCGAGTGTACAGAGTTGAACAGTTAGATGTTGCAATCAACCGTATCACATGGACCGGAGGGAGATGTGGCACAGATCATTGGATGGTTGCTTGGGATGACTTGTTTCCGATTGCTAACTTTTATAATGCCGTTGTTATGTGTTTTGGTGTTGGTATAGATGGTCGTGGCGTGTTCCCATGCATCACCGTGCTACCTTGGACTGCTCCGTCAACAGCAACTGGTCCGTATAGGGAGTTTTGCATATTGTCTTTAGGGTGGCATTTTGTGCGATTGGAGTTTGAAGATAATTTCCCAGTTCCTCCTATTGCTACTGCTTGGTTCGATATACGTGACGATACCGTTACAGGTTGGGAGGATCGATATCAACATAGGCGGGCTACGTGGAACACTCTAGCTAACAGTCAATGATGTTGATAGGAGATTTAATTGCATTGTTACTACTGAACTCTGAATTTAATAATTTTAAAGACACTATCTAATTATTTTTTCATTTATCAACTAAGTCTAATAATTTTTTTTTTCTTATGAAAAAAAGACAAATCAAATGATGTCCCAATAATTATTAACTCCAAAATCTAATAATTAAAAAAAAAGACAAATCAAATGATGTCCCAATAATTATTAACTCCAAAATCTAATAATTAAAAAAAAAAGCCAAATCAAATGATATCCCAATAATTATTAACTCCAAATATAATAATTAAAAAAAAGCCAAATCAAATTATATCCCAATAATTATTAACTCCAAATCTAATAATTAAAAAAAAAAGCCAAATCAAATGATATCACAATAATTATTAACTCCAAATCTTATAATAATAAAAAAAAACCCCAAATCAACCAAATCTAATAATTAAAAAAAAAAACATGTCAATCTTCTAACATGTCATTCCACAACTTGATTGCTTCCTGCGTCTCAATCAATGTGGGGGTGATGTTGCCTCGCTCAGCTATGAACTTGCGTAACGGAGACATGAATAATTGCACCCACTGCACAAATTAAATAACATTATTAAATGACTAAAGGTAATGAAATTAAATATGAAAATAATTATTTAAATCAATTAAATAAATGAAATTAAATACTGAAATAAACTTACAAAATCTACGTTCGTCCTATCGGGTCGAGGTGGTGGGCCAAGCACTGCATCAGGACTCATAAGAAGTGGATGTGAGTACCTGTAGAACCAGTCCTCGTAATCATCAGAACAAGTAGGCTCCTCGTCCAACAACGGCAAATAGTCTGAGAAGGGTATACAGTAAGTACCGACATTAAATCTGTCCCAGAACTGTGGTGCACTGGAGGAACTAACCGCGTAACTCCGCGTCTCATATGCCGGTCGGCTCGCATAATCGGGTGTAAAACAGGGAGGAGGAATCCTCTGAATGAACACAAGCTTTCGTACAACTCGGTCAGGGTGGTATGGCTCAACAATATCTCGATACTGTATCCAACCAAGATAAGTAGTTCTCGGGACCGAATGAGCTGGACTTAAAGTATAGGGCCTCCAAATAACCTGCAAGCAATTAAAACAAAAATTTAAAAATATAATTATTAACTAGTAAGTCTAAAAATTAAAAAATAAATATGTAGCAAAAAAATATACCTCACGATCTGTCATCTGGTCAAGGCGTCTACGAAAAGAAACTACACGATGGTAGTCCCTTTCCTGAATCTGTGTGTCCCACCTGGCGGCTCGAGCATCAGTCGATGTTATGGCTAAACAACCCTAAACAGGTCAAAATCCAGGAAAATACTCATAAATCCAAGACTGTAACAACGTCAAACACCCAGCAATCTGTCTGCAACCTATCCATGAGGCAACTCCTAACTGCCGATACAAATAAGCAAGGGTAGCTGAACCCCATGAATAATGAGAAAGCTGAACATCCTTCTTCTTCACCTCTAAGATGCAAGAAGGAGGAATACGACTACCACTCTTATCGACAAAAATAGTGCTGCCTAGAACTAACAACAAGAACCCCTGCACCTGGATATCAACGTCTCCTCTCTCTGCCAGGCATCTCTCATATATGGCCTGACTTGACACCCCCCCATTATCCCAAATTGGTGCCGGCTTGGCAACAAGTTTATCTGCTCCTATCCCTAAAAACTTCTGAAAGTCAACCTTCAAAGACGCAACATCACTTTGCTCTACAACAGCATCACCCTCCACAGGTAACCCAAGTATGTACTGGACATCATGGAGCATAATAGTCATCTCGCCGAACGGGAAGTGAAAAGTGTTTGTGTCTGGCTGCCAGCGCTCTACAAACACCGAAATCAGGGCCCAGTCAATGTGATGATGCATGATGTTAACTAGCCCACTCAAACCAGTACTATCAACTCGTCTACGCACATCATTGGCCATATTATTGTGCATCTCATGTAAATTTAGGCACCATTGCGTCCTAGATTGACACTTCAACACGTCACGATCTTTTGTCGGCCCCATCCAAAATTTGCGTGGCGATGTGACCTGCGTAACTGGGAATGACACTTCCATCCTTGGGACCACCCGGCATTTCAGCTTGAACAAGCCATGTAGTATCATTTGACGCTCGAACAACACGAATTTTACGAGTTCGAGAAGTACCAGCTCCAGTACTCTGAAATCTACCATCAACACCTCTCCTCAAAGTGGCTCCAGACGACGCCTGGCCTTGCTCTCCCCTGCCTCCCCGACGTCAAACAGATCTCAAACTCCCATCATCATCCACCAAATTGTTAATTTGATCCCCATCCCACTCTTCCTCCTCCTCCTCCTCCTTGTCCTCCCCCTCACGTCCCTGAACCTCATTATCAACACATGCTCCATCGGATATAGGAACTGATGTCCTTAGTCTCCTAGTCGAAGCAGTCACTGCACGAGTCCGAGTATGTCTCTCACCCGAGCCATCAATACGATCAAACGTCATTTTGAGCCTACCCAACTGTCGTCATAACCATATTAACAAAATATTTACAATCAATAATAATAATAATAATAATAATATGTTTAAAAAAAACAATATCAATGTGTTTCAAAAAAAAAAAAACAATATCAATAACAATCATGATATTAATAATAATTATCAATACAAATTTAAATAATTATAATATTAAAATTAAAAACATAATAGTAATTTTTACAAAAACAAAAAAAAAAAAAAAAAAAAAAAAAAAAAAAAAAATTAAAACTAAGGGTGGCCGGCAATTAACGGCGTACCAAACCGGGTGGCCGCCACCGCTGACCGGTTTTGGTCGCCGGTTACCGGTAACGGTCAACCGGTAATCCACTCCAGTAAACGACGACGACCACTCGGTTTTCCACGCCGGTTACGATAAATCGAATTTAAAAAAAAAACAAAAAAAAAGAAAAAATCCGAATAACACGGTGGCTGGTACATAACCGGCGTGGTAAACCGGTTGGCCGCCACCGGTAACCAATTTCGATCGCCGGTTACCGGTGCTGGAGAACCGGATTTCCACGCCGGTAACCAGCAAACGAAATTCAAAAAAAAAACGCAAAACAAAGCATTAAAACGGGGCGAAACCAACCTCTTTTGTCGATTTCCCGGCCATGAAAACTTCAGACCAAGGTCGCCTGTGAAAATCGCCGCCGCAAGCTTGCTCCTGCCGCCAGCCGCCGTCAACTTCCGTGGACTGCCGCCCCTTGCTGCGCGAATGCGGTGGTAGTGTGGTGAGAAATTGGTGGTTGTGGTGTTTGATGGGAGAGCACAAAATAAAAAGAATAAAAAAATTAATTAGGGTTAAGTAAGGGTAATATCGACTTTTTGCTTAAAATGATGGAGGTGGTGATTATTTTGGACGGCGGTGTTTAACAATTCACTTAATTTATTCTTATTTACTGGTTAAGCTACAAAAAAATCGAAAATGGGAGGACAACTGTCCCCTCATGTTCCAATGTGACTCCGCCACTAAGAAAGTTTATTGCGGCTCTAAGTAATATGTATATTATTCCTTCAATTACACCCTCTGTACATATATATAGGCCTTGTTTGGCAATTGTCTGTTGGCTGTCGGCTGGTTTGATTAACTGGTTTGACTGGCTGTTTGTATTGGCTTTTTTGTTGGCTGTTTGACTTTTTATTAGTATGTAAACATGTTTGGTAAAATTGGCCGTTGAATGTTATTAGTAACTTAGAAAGCCAAAAGCCAAAAGCCAAAAGCCAAAAGCCAAAAGCTACTCCAAGTAGCTTTTTCATTTTGGCTTAAAAGCCAGCTTTTCAGCTAGCTGAAAAAGCCATTTACCAAACACGAATTTTGGATGTTTGACCAAATGAAAAATCCAAAAGCCAATAAAAAAGCCAATGAAAAGCCATTTACCAAACAAGGCCATAGTCCTAGGAAGCAGTGGCGTATCCAGGAATTCCGAACTGTGGGTTCGGAATTTAAAAAAAAACGATGATCATATATTAACTAAATATTCAATACATAAGTTCAATTTTTATTTTTTATTTTTAATTACAAATGGATGGATTTCACAATTATAAATAAAAAAAAGTATTTTTCGAGTTTTCATACTTTGAAAGCGTGCTAATACATTACTACTTCTATAAATCTATAATTCTATTGCAAAGAATCAATATGACACATTTAAAAAAAAAAAAAAATTCCCAAGTCCCCAATAAACACAAATTTAACAATGTAAACTTCTTCTAATTATCAATTAAAAGACCAAGTAAAAATCTAAAATTCTAAGTTTCTACAATTCAATTTGTCAACAATTCAAGTATTCAACAATATATCAAAACCAGTTAAACAAATCAGTATGAAATTAAACTAATTATCACTAATTTTAATAAAATTAACCATAAATAAAGATTTAAGAGGAGTAGAGGAATAAGAGGTCTCACAAACTCACGAAGAACGGAAGAACACGAAAAAAATAACAAAAAAAAATAAAACATAAAATGAGATTATTCATTAAATAAAGATTTAAGAATTAAGAGGAGTAGAGGAATAAGAGGTCTCACAAACTCACGAAGAACGGAAGAAATCGAAAAAAAAACAAAAAAAAATAAAAACATAATGAGATTAACCATAAAATAAAGATTTAAGAATTAAGAGTAGAGGAATAAACGGTCTCACAAACTCTTGAAGAAAGGAAGAACTCAGCTCGAAAAAGAATAACAAAAAAAAAAAAAACATAAAATGAGGGCAGCTGGATTCGAACCCAAGACCTTAGAAGGAGATTCAATGCTCTAACAATCACTACCTTACCAATGTGCCAGGCTTTCATATTTGTTTATTTATCTCACATAAATTTGTTTTAACCCTTTTATTTTTTCTTTTTTTTTAAAAAAAAAAAAATTAAAACTTATAATTTTTTTTCGAAAAATCTGTGGGTTCAATGAACCCCCTTGAACCCCCCTAGATCCGCCCATGCTAGGAAGCAATCCCTAGAATGATTTGACGTAGTGACTCAGCTATTACAGCTGCACTACAAGACAACTGACATTACAGGACAATTGACATTACAGGACAAGCAAAGTAGATATTACACCCATATTACCCATATTGCACCAATGATAGTTAATACATATAACTTCATATATCTTCATCACTCCCCCTCAAACGAGGAATGATTTGACATAATTCCTAGTTTGGAGAATCATTGTTGTTTCTGAGCTATGTTCTTGGGTTTCGTTAAGATGATGTCAGTTGGTTGCCCTGATGATTAGGGTCGTCTCAAACTATTTGGATGCCCTGTTCT
Source organism: Chenopodium album (assembly GCF_948465745.1). Taxonomy (NCBI): domain Eukaryota; kingdom Viridiplantae; phylum Streptophyta; class Magnoliopsida; order Caryophyllales; family Amaranthaceae; genus Chenopodium; species Chenopodium album. Next base: position 26,284,612 of record NC_137860.1, on the reverse strand, counting down.
TATCTTAAAAATGAGCCCTAATATTTAAATTAAAAAATCCTAGATGTAAGAGAACCAACTCAACTAAAAGTTTAAGATGATGGTTGAGGCCCAGGAATATGTTTTAGGAAAAATTGACATTTACTACTGGCGAAAGTACCTTGTGTTACATTTGTTACTCGTTTAATTTTTTATTTTATTTTGCTACCACCTAAAATAATCAAATCATTAAAATTTCACTACCACTTAACAGAATCCGTTAAGGTTCCGTTAAGTTTATTCCAAAAAAAAAAAAAATTAAAATTAAAAAAAAATTATCCCAGCCACCCCTCCCCCCGACGCCCAGATCTTCGACTGGCGCCGGCGCGAATCCACCCCTCCCTTTCCCCCACCCTACGCAGCCCCCCTTTTCCCTTTCCCCCACCCCTACGCAGCCCCGACCCCCACCTCGAACCAAAAGCACCCCCCTTTCTCCTCCCCCCCACCAGAATTCGCCCCCAAGCCCCATTCCCCCACCGAAATCGACCCTTTCCCCTTCCCTTTACCCTTTTCGGCCTTCCCTAACACTAAACCACCACCCCAAAACCACCATAAGCGAAACCCAAAATTTGTTTTGGGTGGTTTTGGGGCGGTGGTTTAGGGTTAGGGAAGGCCGAAAAGGGTAGGGGGAAAGGGAGGGGGTCGATTTCGGTGAGGGAATGGGGCTGGGGGGCGGATTCTGGTGGGGGGAAGGGGAAAGGGGGGTGGTTTTGGTTCGGGGTGGGGGTCGGGGCTACGGTAGGGATGGCAATTCTAAATGGATATCCGCAAACCCGATCCACCCGATATAAATAAATGGACGAAAATCCGCATTAAATGGATGAAGGGCGGGTGACGGATGAAGCGGGTGACGGATCGGGTCGGATTCGGGTGGGGCTCCGTTTCATCCGTCACCCGATCCGTCATCCGTTTATCACCCGATCCGCAGCCCATCCGTATTTAAATAAATTTTTTTTTTCCAATTTTCATATATACTACACTATGTATGTACTGTATATTTCTAAAAAAATAAATATTTCTAAAAATTCTTTAATTTTATTTTACAAAATATAAAACCTCCCTCAATTCCCAATTATGTAGTACAGAAATAAGTTCATGATTCCGTTCAAAAAAAAAAGTAAGTTCATGATTATTATTTTATTATTATTATTGCTATAATTTGGAATAAAAATTTAATTAATGGTTTACTTTTTAAGTTTAAAATTGGCTAAAAGTGTTTTTTTTATAATAACATATTAGATTTTATAGTTAGAGTAGGATTATAATTATCATCCGCTAAGCATCCGATCCACCCGTTTCATCCGCGGATGACGGATGGATCGGATACGGGTGATGGGTTTTGCGGGTGACGGGTGGATCAGGTGGAGCGGATGGTTAATTCGGGTGGATGCGGGTGGAGCTCCATCCGACCCGAATCCGATCCGTTGCCATTCCTAGGCTACGGTAGTGAGGGTGGGGTTCTATTCTCTCCTTAATTTGCCAGTCAAATTACTACGTGGAATTCACGCTTCAAAGTATGATTATGTGTCTTGTGTGTTATGCATGTAATCTTGGCATTAGGTGCTTGGTTGAATATGATTCATGTTATTTCTGCTTTATATATAGTACCTATAAATTCCTACAGGATGTTGCATGAATTGGCTCGCTCAGGATGTTCACTGCATAGGTGATATCAGGCCATGTAAGCCCTAGGTATAGTCTACTAATAGGCCAACGAGTCTCTGATACTTAATGGCATTGAGAAGTAAATCACCACCTTCTGCTGTGAATTTCAGGTGTGGATCTATAGGGATCGTTGATGGTTTGGCTTTCTGCATACCAAACTCTTTGATAAGGTCCAGGGTGTACTTAATTTCTTTCGAGAGAGAAATATGCCTTAGCTTGATCTGATCTATCCACCTCGATTCCCAAGAAATATTTGACATTTCCGAGATCTTTCATGTGAAACTGAAAGGCCATGAATTGCTTTACCTCTGTAAGGAGTGACTTATCATTTCCAGCCAACAACAAATCATCAACATACATCAAAATCACAACAAATGATTGTTGATGTTGTTTGGTGAATAGAGAGTAATGAGCATTGGACTGAGGGAACCCAAACTATTTCAGGGTAGTGGATAGTTTTGAGAACCATTGCCTTGGAGCTTGTTTTAGACCATACAGGGATTTCTTGAGCTTGCACACTTTGTGGTGTTGTATGGCCTTTTTATTCGAAGAATTCACTTGAACCTTGCTTCCCTAATTAGTATATCCAGCAGGCATGGTGTAGGGAATATTTCAAGCATTACCCCAAACTTGAACCCCACTGTGATCATACATTTAAGTATGGTGGCGTCCAAAGGGAAGGAAACAAGAGCAAAAGAGTCGCCAACAAGTTTTAGGAACTTGAAACCATTCACGAGGTGAAGGTTACACCCCTTAACGATCCATGAGATCGTCAATTCCAATAGGTCTGGAACCATAACTGGTGTTCGGGGATAAGGGTACGAATCCAATCTAAAAGAGAAAGAACCTGCCCTATAAAATAGGCCTCTACTTTATTCTACTCGTATTCATGTGCGTTTTCTAACTAACATGCAATCATTATATTAACCCTAAACCTGTTTAATCTATGTTGGTTGAATATTAATGCACAAATAAAACTATTATTGGCGATCACTTGAATCAAGATCATATTAGCCTAAATAAAATTATTAATTATCTTATTAAGCGTGATTTCAAATATAAATTCCCTTTAAACATGCATAAAAGGCGTGATCAAGAAATAACAATAACATCATCAAGCAACATAATAATAAGCATAATCATAATCATCATATCAACAACAAAGCTTAATTATAATAGGAAGATCATAGGCATGATACTAACAAGATCAAATCCTAGCATGTCACTAAGCAACAAAGATCAAAACTTTAGCCCTAACATGATACTAACATGCTATTAGAAACAATAAAAGGCACCCTAAACATGATACTAGAAAGCAATAATAACATCCTAACATGATACTAGGAATTAATCAAATCTAAACATGCTATCTACATTGAAATATAAAGGGAGTAAGCCAATAACTTACTTTGAAGCCTCGTACCTCTTTCTAATAACAAAATACACAAGTTAGTAAACTTCAATAAAATAATAAATATCAAAGAATTAAATCAAAGAATTGAAAGGAAAGAGTTAAAAAGTTTAGACTGGATTTGGGACCAAGCACTCAGAAGGTATCAACCTTTCATGTCTAGGGCAAAGGCAACTTCAAACTTAGATAGGTATTTCTAGATCTAATGAGTGCGGAATTGTGTTTGCTAATTAAAGGGCTAGTTTAGAAAAGCTAGAGGGAGAAAGAATAAGCTATATTGCTCGAGAGAGAAGAGAGAGAATTCTTAATTAGAATTGGTTGATTCCAAAACGGAGGTCCAAGGACCCTATTTATAGAAAAATAGTCTAGAATCCGAGAGAAAATAGTTAAAGTTCAAAAAGGAATAGAACTCCATCCTGTTGCCAACGACAGAGATCGTCGCGACGAACTTGTCGTCGGGCGGTGCTAAGACAGTTTTTTGCGGATTTTGTTTTTATTATATCTTTTGATTCAGAAGTTCAAATAAGTCATATAATATGTCGTTGGAAAGATCTTGAAGTATACTTTCCAACACAATTAGAATCAGATTAAAATATTTTATAGATAAAAAGATATAGCCGAAATAGTGGAAGGATGTCAATTTTGGATAGAGTTTCGTATTCCTTTCATATCTTTTTCGTTATAGCTCGGAATTAATATTATAATATATCATTGGAAACATAATTTCAATATATATCTAACCATATAAAATTTGGATAAATATTATGAGGCAAGAAAATAATATCTGAATATATTCCATTTCGTACAAAACTAGGATTCCCAAAAGGAGTAGTTTTATTCAATTTCAAACTCTTTGAGACATAATTATCAATCCTAACTCCATTAGGATTTAAGAGAACCTTCTAGAGTATTCTAGAAGACTATAATCAATCCTACTAGCTTTAGGAATGATAATTAATAATAGGCCATCCTCCAGATCATTGGGCCGCATGTAAGAACCAAATCAGGCCAAGTTTAGTATTTTGACCATAAATTCTTCATTATTCATCGGAATTGGGCTTATAATATATCGTTGGAAAGCTCTTTTCGAGCCTAATACGAATTCACCATTATTGGACCCTTGTCATGGATCAACCTAAATTAGAATGGCTATTTTCATAAAATAGAGCAGATTTTCAAAAATAGAAAGAAAGATTTTTAATAAAAACTACTCGCAACACTAGAATTTTCGCACTTTCACTTCATTCGATTATGATTCAACGCGAAAGGTATTCATCACCGAGTTCAGTTTTGGGGAGACACAATTGAGTGTCTACACATGGTCATATACACATCTTCCGCCAAATCACCATGTAAGAAAGCATTTTTTACATCTATTTGCCACAGTACCCAATTCTCAAAAGCTGCTACTACCAATAAGGATCTCATGGTACTCATTTTTTCCACTAGAGCAAAATTCTTATCATAATCGATCCCATATCTTTGTGTGCAACTCAACACTACTAGTCTTGCCTTGTGTCTTTCTATTGTCCCATCTGGGTTGATTTTTGTTTTATACAACCAATAGCTACCTATTACCCTCTTTTCTGCTGGGTAGTCAGTGACATCCCAAGTGTCATTCTACTCCAGAGCTAATATCTCTTCATTCATGGCTAAAACCCACTTTTCTTCTTTCACAACATCTCTGAAATGAGTGAGGTCACTTTGATTAACAACTTAAGTCAGAAATGCTGCAAATTGATCGAGGTTCTATTTTGGCTGAAACTGAGGTGGAGACATAAGTAGCATGAGCCCTTTTTAGCCCCATGTCATAATATGTGGTCCAGGATGGAGCTTTCCTTGCTCTAGTTGATATCCTTAGGTCAATTTGAACAGGTTATGGTTCATCACCACTGCACAGGTATTAGAGTTACCAGTTCTGAGTTGATTTCCCTTTGCTGTAAGGGAATATCTTTTCATAGAACTTAACATCTCTGGATACAAACAGTTGTTGATTCATAAGATTCAACAACTTGTATCCCTTTTGATTCTGAGTATATCCTAAAAACACACAAGGAACACCTCTAGCAGCAAATTTATCTTTATTCAATGTAGGATTATACTATTATAGGCCATGGCAAGACACCCAAACACTTTCATATAGGAATAATCAGATTTCTCACCAAACATTTTTTCGTATAGTGATTTATTTTTATCAATTTTGTTTGGAATTCTATTGATAATGTATGTTGCAGTAAGCACACAGTCACCACAAAGTTGGAGAGATAAGCCTGCTTGAAATCGCAGGGCCCTCTTTATCCAGAAATGGAGAATTATTACTCTTTATGCAGGGGCCTGATCTCAACCGTAGGAACAGGAAAGCTGGTAAAGGCACCAAGGAAAAAAGTGTGGGAAGCGGATGTGGCGGCCAGACAAGCTGTGTTGGGTCTACCTCTTACTTCTAGCAAGCTAACTACTGATGTGTCTATTCTACAATCTTTTGTAACTATTCAGCAGCCAAATGTGGCGTAAACTACTGTCCTAATATTGGAAGCGACAACAAGAACAATAATGGAGAAAGTTTATGGCGGCTTTGAATATTATGTATATTATTCCTTCAATTACACCCTCTGTACATATATATAGTCCTAGGAAGCAATCCCTAGAATGATCTGACCTAGTGACTCAGCTGTAACTACAGGACAACTAACACTATAGGACAAGCAAAGTAGATATTACACCCATGATAGCTAATACATATAACTTCATATATCTTCATCACTATTTGACATAATTCCTACTTTGGAGAATAATTGCTATTTCTGAGCTATGTTCATGGGTTTCGTAAAGATGTTAGCTGGTTGCTGTGATGATTGTACATACTCACGACATATGTCTCCTGCAGTAACCTTCTCTCGAATTGAACAAAGTGACAATCGAGTTCAACATGTTTTATACTTTCAATCATAGGGACATAGACTACGTAATTATTTTATGGGAACATTGATAAATCTATTTGACTTATGATCTAACCTTTGATGAAGTCCTCCATCCTTAATATCGTGCACCATGAGTGATTTTACTCTTGCCAATGCATTATTTCAATTGATGGTTCGTACACCCAGGTGTATTATGCGCATGGTACACCCGGATTAAAGCGGAAAGAACATAATATATGATTATAAAGAACATCATGGATTAATAGAAGAACAACTGAAATATAAAGAACATAGTAATTTATGAGAAACGATTTAAAAAAAGGTGAAAGATAATTATTAATTGATTTTTACCAATAATTTAATGTCAAATCATTTCTAAATATTCAGATATCAAGAATTTCTCCATCTAAAATTATTATTCACACAAAATATAATTCAAAATTTATTTTTTAAATTTCAAAAATTCAAAATTCAAAATGTATGAACATATTATTCAAGTAAAAAGAACATAATTTGTATAATTATACCCAAAGAACATGATTAATATATATTTAGTATACTTAAAAGAACATTGTTTGTAATGTAAAGAACATATAGTTTAAACTCAAAGAACATACTGTTCTGACTAAAAATTAAAGCATATTTCATTGCAGTTAAAAAATGATAAAAGAACATTCATTAGAATATGAAGAACATCATCTTCAACCTTAGAAAATAACACCAAAACAGAAAAAAAAATGAAAAAAAAATACCTTTATATCAACAGCGAATTCGTCAATTACATCATTCAATTTGATGATTCATCGAAATGATAAAATCAACTCTGTAATAATAATATTAAACCACTTTGAATTCAAAATTTACCATGGTTTCTCTCTATGAACTCAATTTCTCTCTCTTAGTTTATCAAAAAAAAAAAAACGGCTATTTCACCAAATGCCACTGAGTAATTTAAAAATTCACCAAATGCCATCGGACTTTTCAGAATTCACCAAATGCCACTGAGTTTTTAAAAAATTCACCGAGTGCCATTAATGACTAACGGCAGTTAACTCCGTTAGTCATTAAGGCTAATTATGCCACGTGGTGTATTCTAATTGGTTCACTTTATTATTTTTATTTTATTTATCAAAAAAATTTAAAATCAGAAGTTTTCAAAAAAAAAAAAATTTAAAAAAAAAAAAAATTAAAATCAGAAACAAAAAAAAAAAACTAAACCCCAGCCACTCTTCCCACCGCACCACGGCCCCTACGCCAGCCTAACCCCTTGCCCCCACCCCCACTGACGACCAATATCCTCTTTGGTGTCGGCGGCCACTCTTCCCCCTACCCCTACCATCTCCATCCACTTCCCCCCCTTAAACCACCATCCTCGACACCCTAAAACCCCAAAATTGAAATCTCTAAAATCGAAACCCTAAATTTCAATTTTAAGGTTTTCGATTTTGGGGTTTGAGTGAGGTGGTTCAGGGGGTAGAGATGGGAGGGGAAGGGCTGGTTTGGGTTCGCCGGAGCGGGGAAGGGGCTTCGAATTAAGGGAAATCGATATTGGGGGTTTAAGGTATCGAAATCCTAGATTTCGATTTTTGGGGTTTTTAATTAAGGGATCCGGCGTGATGGTTGAAAGGGTGGAGCTCGGAGGGGATGAACTGATTTGGGTTCTCCGGTGTGGGGGGGGGGGAAGTTTGGTCATCGGCGGTGGGGAGGGGAGGGATTGTCGAGGAAGAAAGAGAGTTTGTGAATCGCGGCTGGGTTGCGTCGTCGGCGTGGGTTGGCTAGGCTGGGTTGCGTCGTCGGCGTGGGTTGCGCCATTGGCGCGGGTTAGCTAGGTTGGGTTGCGTCGTCGCCGGTGCGGTTGTTCAGGGTTGGATTGCGCCGCGGTGGGGACTGGCTGGAGGTGGAGATATGGTGGTGGCAGTGACAGACGATGGTTGGGGCTGGGTCATGGTGGGTGTTCTTTTTTTTTTTAAAAGTTTTTTATTAAGTAATTAATTTACTAAAGCAACCAATTAGAATACACCACGTGGCATAATTAGCCTTAATGACTAACGAAGTTAACTGCCATTAGTCATTAATGGCACTCGGTGAATTTTTTAAAAACTCAGTGGCATTTGGTGAATTCTGAAAAGTCCGATGGCATTTGGTGAATTTTTAAATTACTCAGTGGCATTTGGTGAAATAGCCGAAAAAAAATATCAATAACAAATCAATTCCTTAAATGAAGGAGAGAATCGTTTTGAATTTCTTTTTTCTTGCTCGTGTACATCGCATTTGAACACAATGTTCTTTCCGCGTTTTTTTAACTCATGTTTATTGACCGGGTGTATGATCAAATTTTCAATTATTTTGGCTATTCATATTTTTAATTGTACTTTTGTAAAAGTTGAAAATAAAATTGATATTTAAAAAGTAGATCTCGAGACGAATCTAACTTAACCACATGAATATATTTTTCCTTGCAAATACATCACAAAAGATGGTAAAAAAGGATTGTGTAAATAGTGTAAAAGTCCGTAATGGACTAATGGTGCATTAAAGAAAAACAAAGGAAGGTCATGTACTTCTTTTGAGCTTATGACATAGCAGAGTAGATTTCAGCAGAATAAAACAAGTGTTGGAACTTAGAAGAGCATAGAAGATATCAGTTGAACAAATTTTAGCAGAACAAAGCAGACCACATGCTCAAAAGAACAATGCCAAAGTATAATACCTAAGGATTAATAATGTTTTGCCTTTTGTCTTATCCTTTTTTCTCACATCTAAAAGCAATGTAAAACGACTTTGTTCCAAATTTCTTATAAAAAACAAATGAGCACATTGGTATAGTCTACACTAATACAAGTATAACTATTGGAAGACTTCATAATCTCTCGGAAGTCATAAGAAGTTTTATAAAATATAATGAAACTAAATTAGAGTAAAACTATAATTAAGAGGATAAGCATGCTGCCATGTTAGCTTGCGTGTACATACTACATTTAATGAATTTATTTAAAATCACTGTTTATATTGAGCAATTTGCATATATTTGCTGTTCAATCTGCATAAACAATGTTGAATGAAGTTGACCTTTGAATAGTAAAGATGTTATAAATAGAGAAGATGTAAATGCTTAGCTAATTAATAATTAAACAAAAAATTATCAAAATGGTGTGCCCCAAAAATCTGAAGCCAATAATATTTGTGTTATTGCTCGTTTTCTTAGCTTCTAGTAATGGTACTTTATCGCTTCATTTCCTTAAAAGATCAAATTAAAAGCTAATGATATACAATAGTACTAATTATTTATTTTTATGTAATTTTGCAGATATGGTATCAGCGCAGTTGTGCTCCATGAAAGGTTATCCATGCATTGAAAATGTAGCGTTGTGTTGCGAAGGACTATATTGTAAAACCGGGGTAGTTTCAGGTATTTGTTGTGAGGCTAGGTGGTGGGGGGGCGATTGCACCCACTAGCCAATGGAATATACTACGTACCTCCATTAAGTATTAGTTACAACTTTGAAATATTTAACGGTGGTAATATTAAGGTTGGATGGATGGCTGATTTGAAGGATATATGAGCTGAGGTGTTGTGTTTGGGGATTTGTTGTGAGTTACAAAGATATCATTGTAGCAATGTTTAAGTCATTTAAATAAGCCATGTCCGTGTGGACTATGATGTTATTTTTAAATTTTTGTCGTCTTTTTGTTTTCGTTCTGGTGTAGAAAGAGCTACAATAATCTGTAAAAGATGTCAAAAACCATCCAATATACGTGCTACTCTCTCACAAATGTTAAGTTGTCTTGTTATATTCATAATAATGTGTATTTTATTAATATGTAATTTTCATAATTTTTTTTCATTATGAAATTAAAGATATTTAATGGTAAAAAATTGCACATAAAACGGTGATATGATCGAACTTATTTTTTATTTTTATGATCTGATCTGAACTTATTTTTTTATTAAATTACTAGTAGTAAAATTAGTTGAACTAAACAATTCCTTATTCGTTGTGAACTTGGACTGATACTGACCAAGTTCATAAATATTAATTTTATCTTAATTTTAAAATGACACTATATACAGATTACAATCTGATGATCCAGGTGGTATACAAGAATATATTGAGGTAAATCGGTAATGATATTCGATTAATAGTGATAATGCTATACGATCTATGAAGATCGATTCAAGCTGCAGATTTATCCCAACTTCACATATATATATGCAATGGCAAGTACATGAAGATTACAATCCATTAAGAGCAGGACGAATTACTCTTACTCTTGTGAACATACATCTAGGGGTCAAAGCTTGATCCGGTTGATCTAATTTGAAACTGACCCGAAAAATATCCAATTTAGATTTTGACTCGTATGGACACAATAATTTAGCATGACTTAAGTTTGAAATTAGATATAACTGACCTCACTAATCCGATTCGGACACCCAAATTGACACATCTATATACATCTCACGAATAGTTTGTTTGGATTGAAGGAAATAGAGGGAAAGAAAAGGACGGGAAATTGAGAGAGGAGGTTTCTTTCATTTGGATAAAAATTAAAAAAAAAAGGGAATTGAAGGGGAGAGAAATGGAGAAATTAAATTCTAGCTAATTTAAAAAATGATTCTTCCAACATAAAGGGATTTGAAAGGAAAGCTCATCCTTCTTCCTTCCCCTTCCCTCCCCTTCACCTCCCTCCCTTTCTTCTCCTTCCCTTAACATTACCCAAACAAACTGTAAGTCACCAGTTCATTGAAGACCTTACCAAAACTAGAACTAGCTATATAGGCTTTATTATTCCTTTGTTAACAAGATACATATTTACCATAATTACAATAAACACACATATTTTTTTTTTGTCAACATTTGAAGTCTTATAGCTATGCACATTTGCTCACTTCTTTTAATGTCACAACTCACAACTTACAAGTATACAGTGATGCTGAATTTGAGGAGTATTGATTCTGGTGGGTATGGGGTATCTGAATTTGATGCTGAATTTGAAAATCAAGTACCCTTTAAACCTAAAGAGGAAAATTTGAATGTTGAGTTTAGTTCACTATGAGATAAATTATTTTAGGGCTTTGAGAAGTTTCAAAAAATCAGGGAATTTGATGGTGTGTTTTCTGAGAATAATATTGCTGAATCTTAATATGAAGTGTAAATCTGCAGGTTTCTGATGCATCAATTGTTTCTGTTTCTGAACCCAAATTGGTTGGTTAATTAGGAAGAGAAAAGTCATGATTTCGCAGAAAAAAAAAAAGTTAAAAATTGTTGATGATAGCCAAGAAATTTACTCTGTTGAAATTGATTATCAGAATGATTGGATTACTGAACTTAAATTAATTTTACCGAACTGAAATTATTTTTGTTGAACTGAAATTATTTTTACTGATCTTCTATTATAATTTTTCTTTACGAAAATTGAATTTTACTGACTGGACTTATTTTTACTGAACTGAAATTATTTTTACTGAACCGAACTTAATTTTACTGAACGAAACTTATTTTACTGAATTAAAATTATTTTTACTTAATATTTTTTTTAAGGTGAAAAGAACCGGGCCTTATATCCAGACTCATGGTGAGTATATAGACTCATACAATACCTTCTCAAATTGCTTGTAGCTAGTGAAATAGGGAAATGTTTTGCTCCCAACTTTCGTAAGTAAATCATGAATAACAAGCTAAGGTTATGCTTCCTCCGATTTTACAATATTTACAATATATATATGTTTTGACTTTTAAGCTTGTGAATGCATGACTTCAATCAATTGTATCTTTAATTATCTATCAGTAAAAAAAAATAGGTTGAGTTTTGCAAAATATACATTGAGACAATTTTAATAAAAGTCGATATGATTATGTTTCCCTTCTATATAAGTCAACAAAGATAGTCAAAGTATTACATGTGATGAAAAGTGTAAATTATAAAGTATTGTAAAGCAAAGGTAGGGCCTGTTCTCTTACGTTGAAATTCAGTTCACTTCAGTTCAGTTCAGCTCTTAATTTCCTTCTCTGATAAAATATTCAGTTCAGTTCAGTTCAACTGAGTTCAGTCAATGAGAACAGGCCCGTAGTATATAATTAAAGTGGTATAGAAGAAGCCTATTGGAGGTGGCTTCCCTTTGACGCTTCCGAAGGCGTAGTTAACAAAGACATAAATGGGTCCATTGTTAACTAATACTTAGTGCTTGTTTGGTTGAATGTAGGAAGTAGAAACTTTCATGAAATCTCAATGTCCATGAAATTGTAATTTCTAGAAATTGCCAAAAATTGTTTGGTCGGATGTAGAAATTTCTTGTCCCATAGGAATTTCCATTTACCTAAGGAGGACTAAGTTAGTTAATGCTTCCATTTTGTGGGAAGTGTGAACCAAATTAAGCAAGCAAATACACAGATATCCATATCATAAGAAAATAAACTTCCCATGAATTTGTATGTCAACCAAACAAGTCCTTAAAATAACAGTAGTATAATTGAGGTTAATGAACCTCAGTTGTGCCAGAATTCGTTTTTAAAGTAAGTGACAAAATGTTATGCCACACAATCTTCCTTTGATCAAATAAAATAATTGACCTAATTAATGAAGACTAATGGTAAAAGATTTGATCCAGATTTAGATGTAGATTAGCACGTCTGACTTGCGTTTTATAATGGCAACGGAATTCATTAGCAGTTTACTTAACTTATTTATCGTATCTTTGAAATTTATTACTCAAGAAAACACTTTTATTTTGGGCTGCTTCAAGCTTTTCCAAGACAACTGGTTAAAACAAAAATGAGTTGACTTTATGATATACTGTACTCAATTGGAAAATCTTCGTACATTATAAAAAGAGAAGGTCTAATTGCTATGCTGGTTGGATGGAGGTGTTATGCCAATAAGTTGTTACTCATGAATTCATGATGTATGGTTATTACTTATTTTTTTTTGGAAGCAATGATGTATGGTTATTGGCCTTGGTAGGTAATTAGAGATTCGGCAGAATATACTCTTTTCGTCCTATATTAGTTATTGCACTTTTTCATTTATTTGTCCTAAATTAGTTGTTACGTACAGTTCGTATTTAAAAAGGGCCTTAAATTATGGTTGCAGTCCCATGGTTATCCTATGTTATTTTACTCTTGGTCTAATAATTGCTATAATTATGCCCTCTGCTAGACTTTAATTTTTAGATGTATTTAATTAATTTAGTAGACATTACTACTACATGCATACTCCTACATGTTCTCCTATATAATTGGTATAAATATTATTGACTTGCACTAGACTTTACAATACACGGTAAAAAAGATATACTCCGTATAACATTGAAGACATTACTCGTATATATATAGAGAAGCTAATCAAGTTGCTTTAGTATATACCTTTCTAAACAAAATTGAGCTCATCATAATGATAATATAAAGCTGTTGATTACCAAAATGGTGAATCTGAAGCCCTTAATCTTAGTGTTACTGCTGATTTTCACAGCATCTAGTAATGATATATATTTACTTTAGCGCTTAATCAATTTAATTAGCTAATTTTTTTTTTATACGAGTACTATTTATTGCTAATTTAATTAATGAATTGTTTGTATGTTGTAATTTGCAGATTTGGCAAAAGGGCAGGATTTGTGCTCCCTAAAAGGTTATCCATGCAATCTTAACGAAGAAGGTCAGCCTATACCGCTGTGTTGTGATAAGCTTCAATGTTTGTACGGTTTGTGGGGAGGTGACACATGTTGTACACCAAATTACTATGTATTTTGGCCAGACTGCAGCAAATGATCCAACCAATTAAGTATCCTCGCGTGGTTCAAATGACTACTGTAGAATTTTCATTGCCAATGACTATGTAGTGTCAAGGATTTGTTGATTCTATTTTCAGATTGCATTTGTGGTTAGCTTTTTCTTTTTATTTAAGGATGGATGATTTGCTGTATTTTAGCTTTTAACTTGTTGGAATAAAACTTGGCATTGGCAACAATCTATATTGATTTCCATGTTACGCATCTTTAATTAAGTTTTTCCTTTTGTAGTTATAAAGTTGTACATGCACTTGTACGTCATTTGGATGATCGATGAAAATGTTTGTGCTACGTACAGGTGTATATTAATTATAGATCAGAGTATTAAGTAATTATTGGGTTACAACTTCATTAGTAGACTTTTCATCAATTACGTTTGCACACGCCTTTATTTAACATGATTATCTCTATTATATAAGATGATTATCTCTATTATATAAGGCAAGTGGTGAGAAAGTGGTGTCCACATAAAGTGTTTAAGTTATTCTTTTAAATATTAAATTTAACATTTTAATCAAAGAAATATAACTCTATTATAAAATCATGCACACATCATATCCATATAGCGCTAGTACCTCCTAATACAAAGCATAAGGTTCATGAGCAATCGTTTCATTCTCAAGATAAACAAATAATCTGGCAGAGGAAATTAGTAGAGTTTGATGAACATACACAATATTATGTGAAGTGCATTATGGACCTGAAAAAGTTGACCCATCGAGCTGAACCGTTACTATAGGTAATATGGATTACCCGAGACAAAATTTACCAGAATCAAATCGACCCGACCCAAAATCAAATACACCTGAAATTATTCTATGTCCCTTAACTAGCTTGTTACATATTGGAAATATACCTAACCCAACTAGTACCTGATTACCATTCAATTTGTACCCAATTGGCAATTGCCTATTGTTTACGGTTCGGGAAAACTAATGCTTTCAATCATACTACACGACGTAATTTTTTTTATGGGAACATTGACTTCTAACCTTTTATGAAGCCCTTCATCCTTAAAATTTATTGTGCATCGACTTTAAGAGCCTGTTTTCTTCATCTTAATTTCAGTTCAGTTCAGTTTATTTCAGCTCCAATTAGTTCAGACGTTCAGTTTAGCTCTTAATTTAATTTCCTTCTCTCATAAACAATTCATTTCAGCTCTATTCAGTTTAGTTCAGTACAGCTCCAATCAGTTCAGTTCAGTAAATTAGAACAGGCCCTAAGTTACCCCAAAATATATGTAGAGTTACCCCTTCAACAAAGTTTAACGGAGGGGTAACTTCACATATGTTTTAGGGTAACTTTAATTAAGACTGTTGCACAATATATTTATTGTGCACCCGGTGTATATAAAAATTTGTGTGAGTTGAAAAAAAAAAAAAATTATCTCATTACTTATAGGTACCCGTTATCCATAAATTGATATTCATAATTGTAACTGATAACAAGATTTTCGAATGGGATAATTGATTTGATAACCATATCGATTCGGAGATCTTATTTTTCGGATCAAATGTTCAATTTTGGGATAGTTTTGCTCAGTCCTAGCTAGAACTTTTCATACCAATTTGATAACATGTATTTGTATTTCTTGTTATTTTTTGAATTTGATAATACAATCACCTCAAGATTAGATTATGGCTTAGAAGTTTGCTTAATATTGTCTAAAATAATACTGGTACCTAAGAATAATTAATATTGTCTTGCCTTTTGTCTTATCCTTTTTTTCACGCATCCAAAGCAATATAAAACGACTTTGCTCCAAAATTCTTATAAACAATTGAACGCATTGGTGATAGTGTACACTAATAATATACAAAGTAATTATTGGAAGACTTCATAATCTCTCGGACGTCATAAGAAGTTAACACTAGTATAATGAAATTAAGTAACTATAATTAAGAGGATAAGCATGCTGCCATGTTAGCTTGCGTGTTCATAGTACATACATTAGTACATAGTTTACCCAAGATTCTTATTTGATGCCATCGAATTTATTAGCAGCTTCGTTTACTTTGTTATGGACTTTTTATAAATTTTATAAAATCATTGTTTATATTGAGCAATTTGCATATATTTGCTGTACAATTTGTATAAACAATACTGAGTAGTGAATGAATTAAAGTTGACCTTTTGAATGGAAAAGACATTATAAATAGAGAAGATGTAAATGAATAGCTAATTAATCAAAAAATTATCAAATAAAATGGTGTGCCCTAAAAATCTGAAGCCAATAATTTTTGTGTTACTGCTCGTTTTCATAGCATCTACTAATGGTATTTGATCGCCTCAATTCCTTAATTGATCAAATTAAAAAGCTAATGATATTCAATATATAGTAATAATTAATTTTGTGTAATTTTGCAGATATGGTATCAGCGCAAGAGTGGTGCTCGTTGAAAGGTTATCCATGCATTAAAGACGTAGCGACGTGTTGCGAAGGTCTATATTGTAGCGCGGTAATTTCAGGTACATGTTGTGAGTCTAAGTGGTGGGGGCCTGATTGCTTCCACTAGCCAATGAAATATACTACCTCCGTTAAGTATTAGTCGTAATTTTGAAATATTTAATGGTGGTAATATTAAGGTCGGATGGATGGATGGAGTTGTGATGTGTTTGTGGATTTGTTGCTGTTCTAGCAAGATTTCATCGTAGTAATGTTTAAGTTATTGAAATAAGCCATGTCCATGTGGACTATATATGGATGTTATTTTTCATTTTTTTGTCGTCTTTTTGTTTTTGTTTTGGTGTAGAAAGAGCTACAATAATCTGTAAAAGATGTCAAACCATCCAATATATGTGTTACTCTCTCATAAATGTACTTTTATCTTATACGAAGTATATTGTAAATTTATCTTGTGACTATATATGGATGATCCTTAAATGTATTTTTACTACATGTATATAGGCCTTTCTTCACAAAATTTTGAATTTACAGTTTATTCGTTGTTGTTTAGTGCAACAACGGAAGTAGCTTAGTAATAATAAAATTTGTGAAATTGATTATTTGTCCTAGAAATCGTAAGGATAAATAATGAAGAATTGAAAGTAACAAATATATTCCTCACAATTTATATAGTGTCATTTTAAAACAATTTTAGCTTAGTTTTAAAGTGCCGCCACATACAGATTACAATCTGATGATCCAGGGGGTATACAAAAATAGATTGGGGTAATGATAATCTATTAATAGTGGTAATTATACGATCTATGAAGATTCAATTAAGCAACATATTTATCCTAACTTAGGGCCTGTTCTGATTGACTGAATTTAGTTGAACTAAACTGAATTTATTGGAGCTGAACTGAACTGAACTGAATATTTTATGAGAGAAGAAAATTAAGATAAGAACTAAACTGAACTGAATTTATTGGAGCTAAACTGAATTGAACTGAACTGAAAATAAGCTGAAGAGAACAGGCCATTAACACATATTACTCTTACTCTTACTCTTCTGAACGTACATTTAGAGGTATAAAAACATGACTCAACTTTGCAATTAGACCTGACTCAGCTCGAACTCACCAAACCCAAATTCGAACACCCGAATTGACAACTCTGCATACATATCTCTAAGTCACAACTCACAAGTTCATAGAAGACCTTACCAAAACTACAACCTAAGTCCATATAGGCTTTATTATTTCCTTGTTAACTAGATACCATACACCTTTTTTTTTTAATCACATGTAAAATCTAACGGCTATGCAAAATGTCAGTCGCACATTCAACATAGCGTTCGGTCTCATGTGCCTTTCAGAACCATAAAATCATAAGTCCCTTTTGATGAGTGCAACTAGGCGTATAAGTCCTATTTGTTTAGGATGCATATAGGAGGGTTAATTGGTAAGTTCACTTAGTTTTTGTGATTTTTTTTCTTTTATTACTATAGTAGTATTTTTAATGTACTATTATACTTATAGTAGAATTTATAATGTACTACTAGAGTATAAGCTATTTTAGTAGTACTATTTATAACTATTATAAGTATCAGTAGTACAAATATTATACCAATAGAAAAAAAATTCACCAATCTTTTTATCGTATAGCTACTATTTACTTGGCATGTAAATAGCAGCTATGCGCCAATACTTAACCTCTTTTGATTATTACAGTAGCATTTTTCCTAAAAAACAATATATTGCTATGCAACTTTCCTAAAAAGACCATATAAAATCATAAGTCCCTTATTGCTATGCAACTTTCCTAAAAAAGACAATATCCCTTTTTTTTAAGGACGAAAAAGGGCAAAATTAATCATTTGTATGGTTGATATAAGTAAAAGTTTTGTATAGAACAGACTCATGTGAGTCCGGTCATACAAACAGAAAAAAAAAAAAAATTTAAGGAAAAAAATCTTAATGGTAAAAAATTAGATAACAATAGTCAAATACGAAGTATTAGATTGTATTGATCATAAATTATAGGAAAATTTGTCAAGAAAGCCAACCTTTGTTTGGTGCGAAATAAGTTAACCTTTCGATTAATTCATAATAATCCAACCTTTATAGGGTATCCACTTTAAATGAGTCAAGTCTGCAACCGGTTATTAATGTTCATTGTGACACGTGTCAAAATATGGTTCGTCATTTTTCTAATGATTATTAATTAGGAATTATTATATGATTAATTGTTAAAAAATCTAATAATTATAATTTTCAAAAAAAAAAAAAGAAAAAAACCCCAATCCCTCTGCCAGCTCACCCCCCTCCCCTGCCAAGCCGCCGGTGACCACCAAATTCCCCGGCGCCGACAACGACGGCCTTTTCCCCACCCACGACGCTCCCACCCAACCTCACCCTTTCCCCTTTCTCCACCCCGACGTGACACCACCCCCTCCCCTTCACCCCATGCCGGAAAGAACCTCCTCGCCCGTCTACCTGCCGAAGTCGACCCTTCCCTCCCCTTCCCTACCGTCAGTTGACCCCCCAAACACTTAAACCCACCCTATCAAAACCCTAACAAAATCGGAATCAGGGTTAAAGGGTTTTGGACTTTTGGGGTATCGATTGACGTGGGGAAGGGGGGTGGGGTGGTGCGGGTGGGGGTGGTGTCTTGTCGGGGTGGGGAGAAGGGAATGGGGAAAGGGGAAAGGAAGGGGAAGTGGTGGGTGCGTCGTGGGTGGGGGGAGGTTGTCGGTGCCGGCGCCGGGGAATTTTGTGGTCGCCGGCCACCGACGGCTTGGTAAGGGAGGGGGGGTGAGCTGACAAGGGAGGGGTAAGGGGAGTTGGGGTTTTTTTTCCCTTTTTTTGTATTTTTTTTGAAATTTATTATTATTAGGTTTTTTTAATTATTAATCATATAATAATTCCTATTTAATTCATATTAGAAAACTGACGAACCACATTCTGACACTTATCACAATTAATCTTAATATTCAGTTACAATAGGTTTTGACTCATTTAAAGTGGATACTCAATAAAGGTTGGATTATTTTGAGTTAATCGAAAGGTTGACTTATTTTGAGCGAACCGGGCAAAGGTTGGCTTATACTTGACAAATTTTCCTAAATTGTATTACAATGGTCAATTATTAGATTATAAATATCGGATGATATATTATAATTGTCAGAAAATAAGTTATACTTCCTCCATTTCTATTTACTTGACTAACATTCCTAAAATAAAAATGTCATATTACTTGACCCATACTATATGTGGTAAGCTTTTGGTGGATAAATTTTCCAAATTACCCTCAATAAGTGCACATGGGGCCAATTTTTGAGGGTAATAAGGTAACTCAGGTGAACAAAGGCCACAAACTACTTTTTCTCTCTTCTCTCCTTAAATATTGTGCCCTAGGTTATAGGTCAAGTTAATAATAATAGAGGAAGTATATATAAGAAAATAGGTTAAATATATCATAAATTAGATTATAATGGTCATGTATTAAAACCCCTCCTTCCTTCCTCTCTTTCTTTGTCCTCATTAACCCACCATTTCCCTCCTCTTTTCTGCAACTCACATTTTCTCTCACCTCCATGAAAATGGACCTCAATCCCACTACAACCATCAAATCGCCATCAAACCAAATCGCAACATACAACTAAAGCATAACCAAATTGAACCATCAACTCCTTCAAATGGAACCATCAAATCTCTGCCATCAAAGCGCAGCCAACTCGCAACACGTCGACGATGGGTTAGCGTTTAGCGTTCAATGACGGTGGTCTTTAATTGCTACGATTTGAGGAAGCTGGGTTGTTAATTGCTGCGTTTCTAAGTTGAGGAGAGTGGAGGAGGGCCGGTTTGGGTTTGGGCTCTTTTAGGTCGATGGTGGTGGAGTTGTGGCTATGCCGCTTCATCAATTGACGACTATAGAATTGTGTTTGTTGGGGCTCTTTTGGGTCGGTGGTGGGGGAGGGTCGTCGCCGGCATCGGGGGTTAGGAAGGAGAGGGTCGCCGGCCACCGGCAGGGGCTGGGCAGTGACAGTGGGTAGGAGATGGGACTATGCCTTATAAACTTGACTCACGTGAAATGGGCTCACACAAAACCTTCTCCGGATATAATTATAAGCACTTCGATCCCACATTTGCTCACTTCTTATAATGTCACAACTCACAACTTAAAGTATACCTGTTCTTCAATGCATACCGACACTAATGGTCTTGTACTTTTGTGGAGATTATATAGTTAGAATTGGAAGTAATGCATGATCTGTGCACCTGGGTGCACTATGCACATGGTGCACCCGGTTAAACAAAAAGGCGGAAAGAACATTCAGGTTTGTGAAAAAGAACGTTCAGGTGTTTGTGTTTAACAATGAACATGCATTATTAAAGAACATAAAGACATTACAAAAAGAACGTGATAAAATTTTTATTAAAATTTCATAAAAAATTGCACATTAACGGAAAATATTTTACGAATGATATCATTTCCCCAAAAATAGTTTCCACAAATTAAAATTTACATGATAAATTTAGTTTTCTCTTTCTAAAGTTATTTTCAACTGAAAATAAGTCAAAATTTCATTTTCAAATAAAATTTCAAAATTCAAATCTATATTAAAAGAACATAAGTTATATTGTAATAAGCATATAATTCATACCCAAAAACACACTGATCAAATTCAAAGACCATACGGCAATATTATATGTGATAATTAAAAAAAAAAAAAAATAGAATTTGTGCGTCACTCATTACCTCAAGAACATACGAGCCAAATTCAAAGAACATACGAGTCAAATTCAAAGAACATCTTTTGTATTATTGAAACCCAAGAAACATGTTTAATCAATATATTCATATCTATATTCTCCATCCGTTACGATTTACTCGCAACAAATGCGTAAATTGCGGACTCCTAGGCAAAGTTTCTTAAGTGTAATTATTGAAAATAAGGGATGTGCTTAGTATTAATCCAATCAATAAAAAAAAAATAAAATAAAAACTAAACACCAAGCACCAAGCACCACAACCACGAAACCACCACCACCTAGCAACACCACCACCTAGCCAAACCACCAGGGCTGTCCCAACTTTTTTGGAGGCCCTGTGCAAAAATGGAGTATAAAATTTGGCTTATGAATTTTCTTTACTCACAGCTTATTTTTTAATACAAGAAAAAAATCGTTGTTCTTCATAAATACGGAGTATACAGAGTTTGTAATTATCAAAAATGAAATACTTTGTATAAAGAGTTTAGTTATTTATTATATGTGACATAAAAAGAAATGCATTAATGGCTTGGAAATAGTAAACATTAAATAAGCATAGGCATTAAATACACTTTGTAAAAAAGAAAAAAAAAATACATTTTGCAAGAAAAAAAAGACTTTAATGAGAATTGAACCAAGGACCCCCTTGCAAGTAAAGATGTTGGAACTCATAAAACCACCAATCCACAATTGATATACATGAATAATTCTACAACATATATTACTTACACATTTTTAATGATCTGAGGCCCCAATTTAAGTTGGGCCCTGTGCGGCAGCCCATGCTGCACACCCTAATGGCCGGCCATGCAAACCACAACCATGAAAACACCACCACACCTAGCGCACCACCAACGAGCACCACCACCACCAACGAGCCCAGCACCACCACCACCAACGATCCCAGATTCCTTCGCAAAGCCGCCGAACCCACTACAACCCAGCACCACCCACCCCGAAACCCACAACCCACGAACCCAGACCCATAACCCCGAAACCCACCACCACGAACCCAGACCCACAACCGCTGAACCCACTACAATCCACCACCACCCACCCCGAAACCCACAATCCACCACCACCACCATAGAGCACCGCCAGACCACCCACGAATTCAAACCCGAAAATTCGAACCCACGAAATTCAAAAACAGGACCACCAAATCCTGAAATTCGAACCTAGAAATTCAACCCATAAAGAACCACAAATTCGACCCACCAAGCACCACAATCGAGCCACCAAACATACAACGAACCCAGAAAAAGTCAGACCTAGAAAAGGAAAAGAGAGAAAACGAAGGCGTCGACAAGGAAGAAGACAACGGCGGTGATTTCCAGCGAAAGTAGCGATCGGTGGTGGTAGTGGTTGTTGCCAATGAAGGTGGTGGTGAAGGTGGTTGTTAATGAAAGTGATGATGAATTTGGATGGGAGGTGATGAAATCAATGTTAGGGTTTAAGTTAATAAGACAAAATTAGTAGTTTAATTAGGGTGTTTAGAAAAAAAAAAGTAAGGGTAATATTGTAATAACACAAAAAAAACTTACTATAAAAGGAAAGAAATAAGTTTGTTGCAAGTAATGTGTACCGGCCATTTTTAGTAATTGTTGCGAGTAATTCGTAACGGAGGGAGTATAAAAGAACATAAGTATAAAAAAACATATTATCAAACATATATAGGTATGTTCTTTGTCAAACAAAAATATGTTCTTTCCGGTACACTATCCGGTGCACCATGCGCATGGTGCACCCGGGTGTACAATCCTATTTTCAACTTGGAAGAGCCCTTAAAGAACATGATCATGGGGGTTTGATAGCACCATCGTATAGAGATTGGTGATCATGTGGCTTATCTCATTGCATGCCTAATGTAGCTTGGGAGGATAAAATGAGAAGCACCAATTTGTAGCTTTTCAAGACCTATTTCTCGGGGAGCTGTATTCTCATTTATTTTGACAAAAACACCCCCAATATTTTACAAAAAGACCTCTATTATCCCATATAAAAAGAAAAAAGGCTTTTTTACCGTATACCACTGAGTTTTCACTAAATTCACCATATATTATCGAAAACTTTCAAATTCATCACCACGTACCATTAAGTTTAACAAAAATATCACAACATTCCCTTTTCCTTAACTTTGTTAGTCATTTTTAGTTAATTAAGCCACGTGGGAGCCTCTAATTGGCTCTTATTTTAAATACTTAATTAATTTAAAAAGACTTTTTACAAAAATAATATTTAAAAAACCACCACCACTTGTTACCCAGCCACCATCTTGGCCACCCATAACCGCCACCTAGCCTTACCCCTCGTCACCGGCTCCCAACTGCTCTCGCCATTGCGCCAGCGCCGCACAACCTCCTTTTCTACGCCGGTGCCCGCGTTCCTCCCCTGAACCACCATACCCAACTCGAAGTCCCCCTTTAATTTCTTCCCGGCGAACGAACAACCAGCCAAAATACCTTTTCCAAAAACCACCATGCCGAAACCCAACGCTGGCGGCCTAGATCACAAGCCCTCATATGGAATAAACAAGAAATAAACATATTATTAATGGTGCGAATGATAGGTTCCGCCTTCCCATATTGAGAAGAGGTGTTGGGACATGAAAAATGGAAAACCATACCATGATCGTCATAAATCTTATGAAAGGGTGAGTTATCAAATTCCCGCCCATTATCACATTGGAAAGCCTTAACTCACGTTCAAATTGTGTTTTGACATAAGCATGGAAATTAAGAAAAGTTGAGTAAGATTGGGATTTGTACTTAAGAGGATAAAACCAAAGAAATTGAGAATAGTAATCTAAGAGAACCAAGTAATATTTATGTCCTAGTTTGCTCACAATAGAAGAAGTCCAAAGGTCCGCATGAACAATATCAAATGGAGAAAATGTTACACTCAAAGAGTCATTAAAAGCTAGTTTAACATGTTTCCCCAAAGGACAAGGGTAACAAAAGTGAGGCTTTTGGCCTTTTTTTACAAAATATAAGATTTCTACTTTTAAGTTTGTCCAACACTTGTAATCTAGGATGCCCAAGTCTATTATGTCAAGTGGAAGGAGATATGACAGCTAGGGAGGGAGAGACTTAAAGAGTCTGGAGTAGCGAAATTGGAGGAGAAAGGGTAAAGGCCCCCCCACACTATTGCATCTCGTGAGAATTGTCCCCTTGTTAAGATCCTTCATAGAAAAACCATAAGGGTCGAATTCAACTGAAACAGAATTGACATTAGAAAACTTATGAACAGAAATCAGGTTTTTGATGATGTGAGGAGTATATAGGACATGTTGTCAAGTGAAGGGAAGGTGAGGTGGGGGAGTATGAGTAGTGCCATGACCTTTAATTGGAATGTGATTTCCATCACCCACTAATAAAAAATGCAGGGAAGTAGTAGGTGAAATATCAGAGAGATTACCTAAATTATTAGTGAGGTGAAAAGTTGCCCCGGTATCCATGTACCACGAGGCATCGGGCTATTGAAGAGTCATGGTGTTGAATTTGGGTATAGGGGGCTAATCTATGACATTCATGAACAATGATGAACGATATGATCGAACAATGATGAACGATGATGATCGAGCAATGATGAACCATGATGATGAACGTAGACCAACAAAAATCGAACAATGATGAACAATAATGATAGAACAATGATGAACGATAAACAATGATGATGACGATGAACGATGATGAGTAATTCTTATCACGATGATTTCTAATTATAATTATAAAATTGGAAATTAAATTATATTATAAAAATACATTTTCATAATTTATAATTATGTATTTTTTTTTAAAAAAATGCATAATTATAAATAATACAAAAAAAAAAACAATTTTAATACATTGTGGACATTAAAAATAATTCAAAATGAAAATAAAAATATAAAATATAGGCCAATTATATTTTGCCACATCATCAAATTGTGGTGTCATTTTTAAAGAATGACATTGTAGAATTTTTAAATTTGATAACATGTATTTGTATTTCTTGTTATTTTTTGAATTTGATAATAGAATCACCTCAAGATTAGATTATGGATTAGAAGTTTGCTTAAAATTGTCTAAAATAATACTGGTACCTAAGAATAAATATTGTCTTGCCTTTTGTCTTATCCTTTTTTTTCACGCATCCAAAGCAATATAATTTAAAACGACTTTGCTCCAAAATTCTTATAAACTATTGAACGCATTGGTAATAGTGTACACTAATAATATATCAAGTAATTATTGGATGACTTCATAATCTCTCGGACGTCATAAGAAGTTAACACTAGTATAATGAAATTAAGTAACTATAATTAAGAGGATAAGCATGCTGCCATGTTAGCTTGCGTGTTCATAATTTTATAAAATCATTGTTTATATTGAGCAATTTGCATATATTTGCTGTACAATTTGTATAAACAATACTGAGTAGTGAATGAATTAAAGTTGACCTTTTTGAATGGAAAAGACATTATAAATAGAGAAGATGTAAATGAATAGCTAATTAATCAAAAAATCATCAAATAAAATGGTGTGCCCTAAAAATCTGAAGCCAATAATTTTTGTGTTACTGCTCGTTTTCATAGCATCTACTAATGGTATTTGATCGCCTCAATTCCTTAATTGATCAAATTAAAAAGCTAATGATATTCAATATGTAGTAATAATTAATTTTGTGTAATTTTGCAGATATGGTATCAGCGCAAGAGTGGTGCTCGTTGAAAGGTTATCCATGCATTAAAGACGTAGCGACGTGTTGCGAAGGTCTATATTGTAGCGCGGTAATTTCAGGTACATGTTGTGAGTCTAAGTGGTGGGGGCCTGATTGTTTCCACTAGCCAATGAAATATACTACCTCCGTTAAGTATTAGTCGTAATTTTGAAATATTTAATGGTGGTAATATTAAGGTCGGATGGATGGATGGAGTTGTGATGTGTTTGTGGATTTGTTGCTGTTCTACCAAGATCTCATCGTAGTAATGTTTAAGTTATTGAAATAAGCCATGTCCATGTGGACTATATATGGATGTTATTTTTCATTTTTTTGTCGTCTTTTTGTTTTTGTTTTGGTGTAGAAAGAGCTACAATAATCTGTAAAAGATGTCAAACCATCCAATATATGTGTTACTCTCTCATAAATGTACTTTTATCTTATACGAAGTATATTATAAATTTATCTTGTGACTATATATGGATGATCCTTAAATGTATTTTTACTACATGTATATAGGCCTTTCTTCACAAAATTCTGAATTTACAGTTTATTCGTTGTTGTTTAGTGCAACGACGGAAGTAGCTTAGTAATAATAAAATTTGTGAAATTGATTATCTGTCCTAGAAATCGTAAGGGTAAATAATGAAGAATTGAAAGTAACAAATATATTCCCTCTCAATTTATATAGTGTCATTTTAAAACAATTTTAGCTTAGTTTTAAAGTGCCGCCACATACAGATTACAATCTGATGATCCAGGGGGTATACAAAAATAGATTGGGGTAATGATATTCTATTAATAGTGGTAATTATACGATCTATGAAGATTCAATAAAGCAACATATTTATCCTAACTTAGGGTCTGTTCTGATTGATTGAATTTAGTTGAACTGAACTGAATTTATTGGAGTTGAACTGAACTGAATTGAATATTTTATGAGAAAAGAATGAAAATTAAGATGAGAACTAAACCGAACTGAATTTATTGGAGCTGAACTGAATTGAACTGAACTGAACTGAAAATAAGCTGAAGAGAACAGGCCATTAACACATATTTATGTAATGGCAAATACATGCACATCACATATTCACAAGTTCTATGAGAGTGAGAGATTGCTCAAGTGGTTAGAGCTTCCCTCCTGGTTCCAGGAGATCATGAGATCGATTCATACTCCTGCCCTTGTGGATTTGTGGTTCTCTAAACACCAAAAAAAAAAAAAACATATTCACAAGTTCTGGAACACTAATTGTTTTTACTAACTTTCCTATCTCACGATCCATTAAAAGTAGGATGAATAAAAATCTCTCTTACTCTTACTCTTACTCTTCTGAATGTACATTTAGAGGTGTAAAAACAAGACTCAACTTTGCAACGCAATTAGACCCGACTCAGCTCGAACTCACCAAACCCAAATTCGAACACCCGAATTCACAACTCTGCATACATATCTCTAAGTCACAACTCACAAGTTCATAGAAGACCTTACTAAAACTACAACCTAAGTCCATATAGGCTTTATTATTTCCTTGTTAACTAGATACCATACACCTTTATTTTTAATCACATGTAAAATCTAACGGCTATGCAAAATGTCGGTCGCACATTCAACATAGCGTTCGGTCTCATGTGCCTTTCAGAACCATAAAATCATAAGTCCCTTTTGATGAGTGCAACTAAGCGTATAACTCCTATTTGTTTAGGATGCATATAGGAGGATTAATTGGTAAGTTCACTTAGTTTTTGTGATTTTTTTTTCTTTTATTACCATAGTAGTATTTTTAATGTACCATTATACTTACAGTAGAATTTATAATGTACTACTAGAGTATAAGCTATTTTAGTAGTACTATTTATAACTATTATAAGTATCAGTAGTACAAATATTATACAAATAGAAAAAAATTCACCAATCTTTTTATCGTATAGCTACTATTTACTTGGCATGTAAATAGCAGCTATGCGCCTATACTTAACCTCTTTTGATTATTACAGTAGCATTTTTCCTAAAAAACAATATATTGCTATGCAACTTTCCTAAAAAAGACCATATAAAACATAAGTCCCTTATTGCTATGCAACTTTCCTAAAAAAGACAACATCCCTTTTTTTTAAGGACGAAAAAGGGCAAAATTAATCATTTGTATGGTTGATATAAGTAAAAGTTTTGTGTAGAACAGACTCATGTGAGTCCGGTCATACAAACAGAAAAAAAAAATTTAAGGAAAAAAATCTTAATGGTAAAAAATTAGATAGCAATAGTCAAATATTAGATTGTATTGATCATAAATTATAGGAAAATTTGTCAAGAAAGCCAACCTTTGTTTGGTTCGCTCAAAATAAGCCAACCTTTCGATTAATTCATAATAATCCAACCTTTACAGGGTATCCACTTTAAATGAGTCAAGTCTGCAACCGGTTATTAATGTTCATTGTGACACGTGTCAAAATATGGTTCGTCATTTTTCTAATGATTATTAATTAGGAATTATTATATGATTAATTGTTAAAAAATCTAATAATTATAATTTTCAAAAAAAAGAAAAAAACCCCGATCCCCCTGCCAGCTCACCCCCTCCCCTGCCAGGCCGCCGGTTGCCGATGACCACCAAATTCCCCAGCGCCGACAACGACGGCCTCTCCCCCACCCACGACGCTCCCACCCAACCTCACCCTTTCCCCTTTCTCCATTCCCCTTTCTCCACCCCGATGTGACACCACCCCCTCCCCTTCACCCCATGCTAGAAAGAACCTCCTCGCCCGTCTACCTGCCGAAGTCGACCCTTCCCTCCCCCTTCCCCACCGTTAGTTGACCCCCCAAACACTTAAACCGACCCTAAAAAAACCCTGACAAAATCGGAATCGGGGTTCAAGGGTTTTGGACTTTTGGGGTGTCGATTGACGGTGGGGAAGGGGGGGTGGGGTGGTGGGGGAGGGAGTGGTGTCTTGTTGGGGTGGGGAGAGGGGAATGGGGAAAGGGGAAAGGAAGGGGAAGGGGTGGGTGCGTCGTGGGTGGGGGGAGGCCGTCGGTGCTGGCGCCGGGGAATTTTGTGGTCGCCGGCCACCGGCGGCTTGGTAGGGGAGGGGGTTGAGCTGACAAGGGAGGGGTAAGGGGAGTTGGGGTTTTTTTTTTCCTTTTTTGTATTTTTTTTTGAAATTTATTATTATTAGGTTTTAAAATTATTAATCATATAATAATTCCTATTAAATTCATATTAGAAAAATGATGAACCACATTCTGTCACGTGTCACAATTAATCTTAATATTCGGTTACAACATGTTTTGACTCATTTAAAGTGGATACCCTATAAAGGTTGGATTATTCTGAGTTAATCGAAAGGTTGACATATTTTGAGCGAACCGGGCAAAGGTTGGCTTAATCTTGACAAATTTTCCTAAATTGTATTACAATGGTCAATTATTAGATTATAAATATCGGATGATATATTATAATTGTCAGAAAATAAGTTATACTTCCTCCATTTTTATTTACTTGACTAACATTCCTAAAATGAAAATGTCATATTACTTAACCCATACTATATGTGGTAAGCTTTTGGTGGATAAATTTTCCAAATTACCCTCAATAAGTGCACATGGGGCCAATTTTTGAGGGTAATAAGGTAACTCAGGTGAACAAAGGCCACAAACTACTTTTTCTCTCTCCTCTCCTTCAATATTGTGCCCTAGGTTATAGGTCAACTTAATAAAAGTAGAGGAAGTATATATAAGAAAATAGGTTAAATATATCATAAATTAGATTATAATGGTCATGTATTAAAACCCCTCCTTCCTTCCTCTCTTTCTTTCTCCTCATTAACCCACCATTTCCCTCCTCTTTCTCTGCAACTCACATTTTCTCTCACCTCCATGAAAATGGACCTCAATCCCACCACAACCATCAAATCGCCATGAAACCAAATCGCAACATACAACTAAAGCATAACCAAATTGAACCATCAACTACTCCTTCAAATGGAACCATCAAATCTCTGCCATCAAAGCGCAGCCAAGTCGCAACACGTCGACGATGGGTTAGCGTTTAGCGTTCAATGACGGTGGTGTTTAATTGCTACGATTTGAGGAAGCTGGGTTGTTAATTTTTGCGTTTCTAAGTTGAGAAGAGTGGAGGAGGGCCGGTTTGGGTTTGGCTCTTTTAGGTCGATGGTGCAGTGGTGGAGTTGTGGCTATGCCGCTTCATCAATTGACGACTATAGAATTGTGTTTGTTGGGGCTCTTTTGGGTCGATGGTGGGGGAGGGTCGTCGCCGGCACCGGGGGTTGGGAGGGAGAGGGTCGTCGGCCACCGGCAGGGGCTGGGCAGTGACAGTGGGTAGGAGATGGGACTATGCCTTATAAACTTGACTCACGTGAAATGAGCTCACACAAAACCTTCTCTGGATATAATTATAAGCAGTTCGATCCCACATTTGCTCACTTCTTTTAATGTCACAACTCACAACTTAAAGTATACTTGTTCTTCAATGCATACTGACACTAATGGTCTTGTACTTTTGTGGAGATTATATAGTTAGAATTGGAAGTAATGCATGATCTGTGCACCCGGGTGCACTATGCACATGGTGCAGCTGGTTAAACAAAAAGGCGGAAAGAACATTCAAGTTTGTGAAAAAGAATGTTCAGGTGTTTGTGTTTAACATTGAACATGCATTATTAAAGAACATCAAGACATTACAAAAAGAACGTGATAAAATTTTTATTAAAATTTCATAAAAAAATTACACATTAACGGAAAATATCTTTACGAATGATATCATTTCCCCAAAAATAGTTTCCAAAAATTAAAATTTACATGATAAATTTAGTTTTCTCTTTCTAAAGTTATTTTCAACTAAAAATAAGTCAAAATTTCATTTTAAAATTGAATTTCAAAATTCAAATATATGTTAAAAGAACATAAGTTATAATGTAATAAACATATAATTCATACCCATCAAAAACACACTGATCAAATTCAAAGACCATACGACAATATTAAATGTGATAATTAAAAAAAAAATAGAATTTGTGCGTCACTCATTACCTCATACAAGCCAAATTCAAAGAACATACAAGTCAAATTCAAAGAACATCTTTTGTATTATTGAAACCCAAAAAACATGTTTAATCAATATATTCATATCTATATACT
Source organism: Chenopodium album (assembly GCF_948465745.1). Classification (NCBI taxonomy): domain Eukaryota; kingdom Viridiplantae; phylum Streptophyta; class Magnoliopsida; order Caryophyllales; family Amaranthaceae; genus Chenopodium; species Chenopodium album. Next base: position 26,253,797 of record NC_137860.1, on the reverse strand, counting down.
CCCTCCGTTACGATTTACTCGCAATAAAGGGGTAAATTGCGGACTCCTAGGCAAAATTTCTTAAGTGTAATTGTAATCCCCCGTATTTTTAAATATTTTATAAATGAAAATTTATTTTATTTATAATATTTATTTGTTATTTTTCATAATTTAATTTCAAAAGTTTCAAATTATTAATCTGGGTCGAAAATTATTTGAACAAATTATTTTATGCACCTTTATTCTACAATTTATGTCCAATCATACAAGCCTAACCCATTTGTTTACTTAATCGACCCATTATTTTTATGAGGCCCAATCTTTCTTTTTACCCTACAATAATTCTCTCCTATAAATATCCCATGAATCTTCAAAAATTTCCCACACAAAAAGGTTAGTCTTATTTTCATCCTCCTTTGTTTCTTTATTTTGCTTAATGTTAATTTAATTGTTTTGGGTTTTGATTTTAGTATAAAGATTATATTTTTAGTATCAAATTATATTTTAATGGTATAAAGATTATAAATTTCAGATTATATTTATGTTATAAATTTCATATTTTATGAATTATAAACCTAGGGTTTCAATTTATTGAAAATCATGATTTTAGGGTTTTTATGAACAATTGATTTAGGGCTTTTATAGTAATGATGTTTTGAAATCTTGGTGATTATAACTACTGATTAGTTTAACTTAATTCCAGATTATTTTGAACACATAGATTCGTGTTTTAATTTTTGGATTTCCGTTCGTTAATATTAATCCCGTTTTAATCCCGACCAGGTTCTAAACTCATCCGATTTTGACAAAAAAGTAGTGTTTTCCATGTGGAAACCACGTTTTAAGAAAGACTCACTACCTTTGGTAGTGAGCACCACCCTCTCGAGGCCAAATTCAGCCTCTAAATATGATTTTCGGGCAGTTTTTGATTTTAACGAAGTTTTTACATACTTAAAATATTATCCTTGAGTTTGATTAATAAAATTAATTATGTTTAAAGTTAATTAAGCATAAACATATGTTTTTATTGAAGTTTCAAGTGTTGGAAATAGTTTCTAAGTACTACTTTTGATGTTTTATAAAGAGGGTTTAATCACCCATTAAAAAGAGAGATTTTAGGGGTTTTTATATAATTTTCAGATTTTTATTAGACTTTGAACTTGCTGTAATTTCATGTATAAGAGTGTATTTTAAGGTTTTTATGAAGAAAAATTTAAAGAACTATATATAAGCCTTTAATTTTAACAAAAGGGAAGGTTTTAAAGTGTTGTTTGATTTGGATTTTGAAGGTTTTAAAGTAAGTTAGTATTGCTGTAAATTTGATTGATTGGGTATTGATTGAGATGTTATTATTTGGCTTAGGAGAGGAGTTTATTGAAGGTGATTTCTAGTTAGTAAAGTGGCATACTAATTCGTTTGCTCAAGGTACGTACAAGTTACAAAACCTTGCTTTTAGGTGCATGTTTAAGGACGGATCGAGAACTTAGTATCATGTCTAGGGATGACTGGGTTAAATTGTTTGGTTATACATTGTGAATTTCCTTTGACGTGCACTATTCCTTATTGTAATTATTGGTTATGTTCTAATTATGCAAGGTGCGCTTAGAGGCAAAGGTATGTGATTGGTGAAATGACTTAATTATTACTCATTCATGATTTAATGAAATAGGATGAGTAAAGGAATGGTTCATGTCTTATAAGACAAGGTTAAGAGTTTGGGGTGCCTTATGCACTCAAGGTGTTTATACACCGAGGTAGTAAAGGAATAAATAATAAATGTTGCTTGCCACTAATAAATCAAGAATTGAAATTGAAAAGTTGCTTTACTTGATTGAATTGATATTGGATTGATTGTATTGTTATGCATATGAGTCATCACCAAGTCTAAACCTGTAAATCACGTAAAGTGCAAGATGGATGAGCAATAAAACTCTGGATTGGTGCACTTCTGGAGTAATGACAATCAGGGGTTGGGGTACATGGGGTATTAGCCGTGTACTTTTCTCGAGGCCGTCTGATCTACGAGTCTCTTATTTCAAATATTTTTCAAAACTAGGAGTTAGGTGAGATCTCATACTAACTACGGTCACGGAGTCGCGCCCGTGGTCGTTGGATGTTTATTGATGTTTCCGAAAGGAGGCATGGGGTTTTTCTTTTATTGATGTTCCAAATGGAGCATGGGTTGGACAACCTTGTCTATTGCGTAATCCAATGAATAAAAATAATGATTTACCTATTATTAATTAATGGAGTCTTAGTAATATAAATAGTTGAGTCGCGTGTTGAGTCTATAATTTAATGATTGATTATTAGTAGCATGTTATGGAATTCTTAATTTATTTTGCAGCTTGTATGTACTCAGCTATGCTGATTGCGTGCTTTGTGTGTCTTTCTTTGGTCATGGCCTTCGCCTTTCAATGACCCTGTGACGATCCAATTTTTACACTTGTAATATTGGGGAGCAGAATTACCACAGGTTCTTACACATGCAGCATTCATCAGGGTTGTGGGATCTTGAGTAGAGAGTTGGTTGTTTCATTTTATTTCTTTTGCAAGTTTGAATTTATTTTAATTCGATTTTATTCGACACTATTTCTTTTGGGTTTGAATTTATTTGAACACTGAATTTAATCACTTACTACTTTTATTGGGTTTTGAATAAGGGCCTTAATGGTTCCAAGTTGTATGACTTAATTTGGTTTCATTCGTTGGTTTTGAAACTTATTTATAACTGATTTAGTTTTTCCGCTGCTATTTTCTGATAAAGCCTTAACGTTTGAACACGTGGCGGTAGCACGCCAGTAATTCTCTTGAATATTGTTCAGGGTCCTCAGAGGTTTAAAGAGAGAATTATTGGGGTGTTATAGTAATTATTGAAAATGAGGGATGTGCTTAGTATTAATACAATCAATAAAAAAAAAACAAAAACTAAACACCAAGTACCACAACCACAAAACCACCACCACCTAGCAACACCACCACCTAGCCAAATCACAACCATGAAAACACCACCACACCTAGCGCACCACCAACAAGCACCACCACCACCAACGAGCCCAGCACCACCACCACCAACGAACCCAGAACCCTTCGCAAAGCCGCCGAACCCACTACAACCCAGCACCAACCACCCCGAAACCCACAACCCACGAACCCAGACCCATAACCCCGAAACCCACCACCACGAACCCAGACCCACAACCGCCGAACCCACTACAATCCACCACCACCCACCTTGATAAGTGCATAATTAATATACCATATTTTTAGTCCCTAATATTAGTCTTATAATCGTTTTATATTATTTATTTTATGAATTTAGTCCATTTAATATTTATAGTTCTTATTTTATGTTAGTATTTTATTTTATAACTATTTTATAATAAGTGATACTTAATATTATGTTGTGTGTTTTTGGTAGGAAAATAAAAGGAGTATTAATTGGACTTGGAAGAATGAAGCCCATATGTACTACTGCAACAATCCAAGTATCACGTGCCAAATCAAGAGGCAAAGAAAACAAGATGAAAAGAAAAAAAAAGGAATAAGAAGAAAAGGAGTAAAGATGCGTGGTACAAGGGAAATTAGCAACATGACATTATCAAATCTCATCCCCAAAACAAGAGTTGCTATTCTCCTCCGAAATTCACGAGGAGTCATGAAGAAGATCAAGTTTTATCCTACTCTACAATTCTATCCTTTCAAACCCAGAAAGCCTAGGTTGTTTTCGGTTATAAAAACCCCCAATTATTCCCTCTTAAACACACAACTTAACCAGAAAATATTATCCGAGTGAGAAAGTTCGAGTGACTCATAATTGGGCAATTGGAGTATAGAAGATAGCCATTGGAGGAGGGCTTAGTCTCGAGTCCAAGGTAGAACGAGAACGACGACAATTCGCGGGGTCGAATTCGGGTCTTGTACGATTGTTCTTGGGAGTATAGTTCATAAATCTTCTTACTCAATTGTTCCATTTACTGTTATTTTGGATTGTTTTTGCTAAGATTGATTAATTACTTTTATTGGATTATTGGTGTGATGATTTGATTATTAATTTTTAATCTATTTGCATGGTTTATTTCAATTTACGGCTATTTGAATTTGCTAGGTATTAATTATTAATTTTGCAGTTCAGCTATGATGGTTATCTTTCTATTGTTGGATTGTAAAGTATTGCTATCTATATGGTTTAGCTTAGTTTAAATTGTATAGAAGAGTAGTCCCTATTTTAAATCGAGTCTGCGATTATGGTTTGGTTTAAGTTAGAGAGCAATTTCAATCTAAATAATCTGACATTTATGTGATTGGATTAGTTAGGACTAATGAGGTCTCCTAGTTATTAAGGCTGCCAAGACTAATTCATGCAAGTTGCGACCATATTTGTGTTAATTAGATTGGTTTAGAGTCAATTTCAGCTTAGTTTAAAATTGGTTAAAACTAAGGGAAGACAGGGAGTCTTTGTTACTAAAGTCTCTACAGTTAGTCTAGTAATTAAATTGATTAATTATGCAAGGCCGGTTAATTATAGTCACCAATAGTTTAATTTGAGTAAATCTTATTAATGGAGTTCGTTAAGTATGTCGTCGATTGTATATAGTAGTTTAAATTCTATTTTTCATTATAGTACTAGTTGATTATTATCATTTAAACCCCCCATCACATGTAAATAGTGTAAATAGTTATTGTATTTTACGAGTTATTTGAGTATAGTAGATTAACAATCTCTCCGTGGGATCGACCCTTGCTTGTCCTTTTTACTACTTGTAAATATTTTTGAAGGTCTAAGTTAGGTAAATAAATTATTAATTTAATACGATTAAACGACACGTATCACACCCCGAAACCCACAATCCACCACCACCACCACAGAGCACCACCAGACCACCCACGAATTCAAACCCGAAAATTCAAACCCACTAAATTCAAAAACAGGACAACCAAATCCTGAAATTCGAACCTAGAAATTCAACCCACAAAGAACCACAAATTCGACCCACCAAGCACCACAATCGAGCCACCAAACACACAACGAACCCAGAAAAAGTCAGATCTAGAAAAGGAAGAGAGAGAGAAAACGAAGGCGTCGACAAGGAAGAAGACAACGGTGGTGATTTCCAGCGTAAGTAGCGATCGGTGGTGGTGATGGTTGTTGCCAATGAAGGTGGTGGTGGTTGTCAATGAAAGTGATGATGAATTTGGATGGGAGGTGATTAAATCAATGTTAGGGTTTAAGTTAATAAGACAAAATTAGCAGTTTAATTAGGGTGTTTAGAAAAAAAAGTAAGGGTAATATTGTAATATCACACAAAAAAACTTACTATAAAAGGAAAGAAATAAGTTTGTTGCAAGTAATGTGTACCGGCCATTTTTAGTAATTGTTGCGAGTAATTCGTAACAGAGGGAGTATAAAAGAACATAAGTATAAAAAAACATATTATCAAACAAACAAAAATATGTTCTTTCCGGTGCACCCGGGTGTACAATCCTATTTTCAACTTGGAAGAGCCCTTGAAGAACATGATCACGGGGGTTTGATAGCACCATCGTATAGAGATTGGTGATCGTGTGGCTTATCTCATTGCATGCCTAATGTAGCTTGGGAGGATAAAATGAGAAGCACCAATTTGTAGCTTTTCAAGATCTATTTCTTGAGGAGTTGTATGCTCATTTAATGATATTTTTTTATTTGGACAAAAACACCCTCAATATTTTACAAAAGACCTCTAATATCCCATATAAAAAGAAAAAAAGGCTTTTTTACCGTATACCACTGAGTTTTCACTTAATTCACCATATACTAACGAAAACTTTCAAATTCATCACCACGTACCACTAAGTTTAACAAAAATGTCACAACATTCCCTTTCCTTAACTTTGTTAGTCATTATTAGTTAATTAAGCGACGTGGGAGCCTCTAATTGGCTTTTATTTTAAATACTTAATTATTAAAAAAACTTTTTACAAAAATAATATTTAAAAAACCACCACCACTTGCTACCCAGCCACCATCTTGGCCACCCATAACCGCCACCTAGCCTTACCCCTCGTCACCGGCTCCCAACTGCTCTCGCCATTGCGCCAGCGCCGCACAACCTTCTTTTCTACGTCGGTGCCCGCGTTCCTCCCCTAAACCACCATACCAAACTCGAAGTCCCCCTTTAATTTCTTCCCGGTGAACGAACAACTAGGCAAAATACCTTTGCCAAAAACCACCATGCCGAAACCCAACGCTGGGGGCCTAGATCACAAGCCCTCATATGGAATAAACAAGAAATAAACATATTATTAATGGTGCGAATGATACGTTCCGCCTTCCCATATTGAGAAGAGGTGTTGGGACATGAAAAATGGAAAACCATACCATGATCGTCATAAAACTTATGAAAGGGTGAGTTATCAAATTCCCGCCCATTATCACATTGGAAAGCTTTAACTCACGTTCAAATTGTGTTTTGACATAAGCATGGAAATTAAGAAAAGTTGAGTAAGCTTGGGATTTGTACTTAAGAGGATAAACCCAAAGAAATTGAGAATAGTAATCTAAGAAAACCAAGTAATACTTATGTCTTAGTTTGCTCACAATAGAAGAAGTCCAAAGGTCCGCATGAACAATATCAAATGGAGAAAATGTTACACTCAAAGAGTCATGAAAAGCTAATTTAACCTGTTTCCCCAAAGGACAAGAGTAACAAAAGTGAGGCTTTTGGCCTTTATTACAAAATATAAGATTTCTACTTTTAAGTTTGTCCAACACTTGTAATTTAGGATACCCAATTCTATTATGCCAAGTGGAAGGAGATATGATAGCTAGGGAGGAAGAGACTTGAAGAGTCTGGAGTAGCGAAATTGGAGGAGAAAGGGTAAAGGCCCCCCACACTATTGCATCTCATGAGAATTGTCCCCGTGTTGAGATCCTTCATAGAAAAACCATAAGGGTCGAATTCAACTGAAACAGAATTGACATTAGAAAACTTATGAACAGAAATCAGGTTTTTGATGATGTGAGGAGTATGTAGTAGGACATGTTGTAAAGTGAAGGGAAGGTGAGGTGGGGGAGTATGAGTAGTGCCATGACCTTTAACTGGAATGCGATTTCCATCACCCACTAATAAAAAATGCGGGGAAGAAGTAGGTGAAATATCAGAGAGATTACCCAAATTATTAGTGTGGTGAGAAGTTGCCCCGGTATCCATGTACCACGAGGCATCGGGCTGTTGAAGAGTCATGGTGTTGAAAGACTGGCCCAAGTCAGTTGGGCTCATCAAGGGACCCGTGTATTAATTCCTAATGGCTACACCCCCTTGTAGCCATAACTACCTACCCCCCCTCCCCAAAATTACAATAAAACCCTTACCCACACCCCACTAACCATACAATTACCACCCACTAACCACGGTAAATGCTAGTAACTGCCCATTCCTCACATTTATATACAAAAAAGAAAAAAAAATCAAAACCTTCATTTCATTTTCATGAAATTCTCTCTCATCAAAACCAAAATTTTGCATGAAACTCACTACAAATTGCTTCAAAAATTACTGCAAATTACATCAAAACATCTAAAAATGTCTGACATTAGAGATGAAGTTCGTCAATCGCAACTAAATTCCGAAAATGAAGAGTAAGAAATTGTTCATTTAAGTAGAATTTTGAATGTAAACCCTAGACTTTATATTTTTTTCGTTTTGATATTCTAAAACAAAATCTACTATAAAAACAGTTATTTTTGTACAAGATAGACTAAAATCTACTATATTTGGTGGTATTTTTGTAGAAACGAAACAGAGAGGAACACTTCGAAGGTTCCATCGGAGAAGACGGTTGCTGAACAAATGTTCATTTTCGGTAAATGTTCATTTTCATTTTGATTGATGTTCATTATGATAGTAGTATATGATCATTTATTCTCACCTTACATCTACTAGGGTTCATTATTCTTGAGAGAAGATTACCCCAATTTTGTTTATGATCTTTACATATTAATGAATGTTTACTGGTATTTAAACATATGTTTATTTAATGTAAATATGTACATGTTCATTCTCATATTGAAAATACCCACATAGACTATAATAATACATGTTTAACTTCATATTAAATTATATGCTCATGAGCGTCATTTGAATACTATATTACATACATTTTAATTAGCTATAATATTGATATATATTTTAGCTCTAATTTTGATAGACGCTTATTCGAATTTGATACATATACGTTCATTTGGATATGTGTATAATGTATGTTCATTCACGTGTCAAAAAATGTTCAAAATTAAATCACATATTGTTCATTCATCATAAACCTTTGGTGATTCTAATTTAAATATAATTTAATCTCATGGTATTTTATTCACATTTAATATCAATACATATTAAGCTGTATGATTTTGATATATTAGATTATTATTTTTAATGGTCATTTACTTTATAGATATTCTTTTGAATTTTTTTTATATATGTTCTTTTTCATATTAATAAATGTCATTTAGAATTTAATACATGTTCATTTAGATTTTATACGTTTTCATTTTCATGTTGAAATATTTTTATATATTTATAGTGTGTTCATTTCTAAATTTGTAATTATCATTAATGCGTTAAAGTTCAATTTTGAATCCTTATATTTAATGTACTTTTGTTTGGAATGTGTTGTTATAATTTTATTTTTAAATAAAAAAAATTGATCAATCTTTTATGTACAGGATAATCAAGTAAGGAAGTTGAAGGCGATAAATATATTGTGCTCATATTATATATTTCATGGAAAACACACATATATATATTAGAGGTGTAACAAGGAGGATATACATATATACACTTTATTATATCAAATGTAACAAAAAATGTTCATTGAACAAGACACGTATGTACATTTGGTTCACTTTCATGTTTATGAAACAATTATTACATGTAATAGTATAGTTATATAGAATTGCGTTATTATTATAATTAAATTAATTTTTTTTATATTGGAAATTATTTTTTAAAAACGTATTATTTAAATAAGTAGAATTCTAAAACGTATGCATTTGTATACTATACATCTTACTATGAAATTTACACATAGCTCCTGAAATGAATATTTGATGATACAAAAATGCACATTTGGTGAAACACGAATAAACAAAAATGAACATTAGATGATGCAATGCTTCTTACAATAAAAATGATTTGAACGCAGCAATCCTTATAAATAAATTTTCTCTCCTATTTTTTTATAGAAAATTAGAATTCAATTTAGAAAATATATTAATTTGAACAAAAACTCCTTGTTAAAAAATGAACATCTAATGATACATTAATGAACATTTACCAATTTAAAAATGAACATGTTATAAAAATTTGCAGAAAATTCATAAATAAAAAGGGGCGGAGGCGGAGCACGCGCGGAGGGTGGGGGGTGCAGGTAGTGTTCCCTTCCGTGGGGTGCAGGTAAAAATTTGCGCCCGTGTATTGTTGCTGAGGGTACATTTGTTGCGGCATGAAGTAGGCCTGTGGGCTAGCATTGCGAGGCCCAGACCCTAACACGCCTTGCCAACGAAACTGCTGGCTTTGACCAGAAGGTGTTGTAGGAAATGGACAAGAAGGAGATGCCACTGGTCTGAATTACCATAAGATTGCCATTGAGGTGGGCTTGCCCATTGATATTGTTGGGGTGTTTGTGCCCACTGTTGAGGTTGACCATTTTGCTTCCCACGACCCTTGCCTTTTCCACCTCTCCAAGCAGGTTTGCCACGGCCACCGCGCCTGCCACCATTGCTATTGTTGCGGCGAGGATGGTGGAGCTTGCGAAGAGGATTGAGTGCTGAGAGGACTCCTCTTGTTTAGCCCGACGAGTTTCTTCGAGAACAAGCTGTGACCGAGCTTTGTTGAAAGAAGGCAATGGGTTGGTCTGTTGAATCATCGTAGTGATAATATCGTATTCGCCTTTTGGAAGCCCCTTGATCAATTGAAGAACCATCTTCCCCTCCGAGACAGGTTCGCCGACATTGGCTAATTGATCGGCAAGCATTTTTATTTGCTTGCAATATTCCGTCATGCCGGAAAAATTTTCCAACCGTGTTCCCGTGAATTGTTCCCCTAAATAAACTGCCCTTGTGTTTTTGTTGTCCTGATAGATCTCCTCCAATCTTTTCGTTCCAAAGCCGAAGCACCGGGCTTCATAATTGTGTTGAGAAGATCCTTGGAGATGGTGCCGTAAATCCACTGCTTGACCACCGCGTCCAAGTCAAGGTATCAATGTCAGCAGGTCTAGTGAGTGTGTCGTCAATGTGATCCAGGACATTGTACGCGCGAAAGCTCGACCGATGAGCTAGGCATATTGGCTTTCTTCATTATCAAGAACAAGGGGTATGAAATTCTTGATGTTTAGGCACGGTTAAGGCAGGGTGAAACGAGGGAGGCGGGGGCAGAGGTGGAGGATGAGGGGGGTCAACCATGGTGGTAGGCGAGGAAGATGAACAAAAACAGGGGAGAGAGAAAGGTCAGAAGGTGAAGCCTAAGAGATAGCTGGTAGCTAGGAAAATCAAAGGATTTACAAGAAAAAAAATCCTTAATCATCAGTCTACCCTTTAATACAGCAATCGAAAGCATGAACCTGTGTGTAGGGACTGTCATGCACCAAATTGCTGCAATCCGAGAAACATTCTGCCACATCCCAGCTTGAAGACTTGGTGTCATGCCCCGCTTTTCGTTGGAAACACAAAAGAAACTTGTTGCAGCTACTATGGCTATGTGTAACTATATAAGAAGACACGCACTTGAAGATTTGGAATTGAAAAATGTGATGCAGATCCTTATTATATTCCTGAGGTTGAAGGGCATGAGTTAGTAACTGCTTTAGAAGAACATGATGGTTCGATGGTATGTTTAGAAGACCACAATGTTGCTGAATCTAAAAATGAAGTGAAATATCTGGTTTCTGAACCCAAATTGGGTGATTTGGAAGAAAAAATTCATGATTTCGCAGAAAAAAGGTAGAAATTGTTGATGATATTCATGAAATTAACTCTGTTGAAATTGATGTTTGGATTAGCTTGGTTTGTAATGGTGGGTTTATGGTGTTGATATGTTTTCTCAAGAGTAAGAAGGCTTTTACAAAGGCTATTACCTCATACTGGATAAGAAAATCTGCAGCCGAAATGAAAGGAGAGAGCTTTTTTTAGACCATCTCAGATAAATGATTATATGACAGTTGGTATTGTTGAGTCTAGGAAGTAGAGGGAGAAGACTCCACCCCCTAGAAGGATTCTGAAGGTGAGTCGATGAGATCGAATTTAGAGGTGAGTTCAGTGGTAGGATGCAAAACAGGGAGGAAAGTGTGTTTGCTGTGACTGATGGAAGAAAGGCAAAGAAGAGTAAGGTGTCTAGTAAGTTATGCTTCAGAGTCTGCTAAGCAAGAGGTATGGCCTTGATTTCTTATTCTGAGTTATAGATTGTGTAGAATTTCTTGGCCTAATTTCTGATTATATTGTTTTATCATAGTACTGATATTGATGCTTCGTTATTTTGTATTGAAGGTTATATTGTTATGCATAGTTTCATGGTTAAAATAAGCTTAAACATAAACTTCTTTTGTGACTAACTGATCATTGTTACATACTTACATTAATCCTCAATTTGATTATATGCATTATTGGTGAATTTAGCTCATTATACTCTAATTGAACAAATGTGAGAAACCTTAAACGAATTGTATGTTAAAAAGTACATAATCTATCAATATATACTTCTGTAGTTGTGATCATCACACTCGATAAAAATTTAAAAAAAAAAAAAAAAATCCTTAATGTAATGCTTCTTTAGATCATAAAATGATTACTCTGAGACTGTTCCTGACACTCCCTGCCTTGTATTGGTTATTATCCTATGCTTAAGTTCATAGATCATGAATGCCTTGATCTATAAATTTAATGTACACGAGTCCAAGTATCATACTCCTAAACTTCCAATACCAAGGATTGCCAACTAACAAGAACTTGTAACAGATATATACCAACAATTACCAACTCTTTAGGAATGCGCCTTGCTTTAATGTTGGAAACAATGGTATGCAGTTTTGTACAGGCTATATTGTTTAATGTGATTGAGATTTTTGTTTATACAAAACCAATATAACAAATACTGTTTTAATTCATCAATACATAAGTGCTTATGTATGCTTGTGCAAAGGATGATCATGGCCTAACAAACTTGTTTACAAAAACTTAAACAGGATGTCAAAGAAGAAGGGACATGGACAGCATTAAGGCAATCGCAACGAATACTCCGGGCTGAAGGAATTGCATCTTTATGAAGCTGAAAACAGCATTGTATGGTGGCTATGTCCAACCTTAAGCATAACTAGAAGCAGCATATTTAAGTGCTTTCCTGCTGAAATTAACTTTTGCAAAGTTAGGCGTTTTTATTTCTAGAAAGTTGGAATTAATCTGTAGTACTAGATTATGATCATATTTGATATACTTTTATGTAGTAAAAGTGGAATAAATATAGGACTATTTTCATTATTCTTCTATGATAGTGACTAACCTATATATATGTTTGCCTTTTCCTTTAAATTTGTGCTTTGGCCTAATAATCTTATCCTTGTGACTTTTTTTTTAATCTTTTGGACCACAATCAAAGTTGCCTTTAAATTGGCTTTTTGTTGTGGATAATGTTAATGTCAACGGAGGTGCAAATTCATAGATAAATTTGTTGGGATGAATTGGAATCCATTTTCCAAAAAAAAAAAAAAGGTAGCCTTCCTTTTAGTACATGTATGCTGTGTGTCCGCACCATGTTTCCTTGTAGTTAAGCAAGAATATGTTTTACGTAGTATAATAACTGATGCATTGCTGCTACACGTCACTAAGAACTTCGGTTAATACAATACACAATATCGATGTCAAACAAGTTTAACTTTGACTGAATAAGGAATTATCACAAGTTTAAATTTATTATTATTATTATTATTAGTAGTAGTAGTTGTAGTAGTAGTACTACTATTACTACTACTATTATTATTACTACTAGTACTACTACTACTACTACTACTACTATACTTTAATATTCCCAACTATTGGCGATTTACTTTTAATAATCACACTAAGGTTTATTATCTAATAATCCCAAGTATATATTAGGTATGTTTGTCTAGAATAGTCCTAACCGGTCAATAACAAGTCAATGACTTGTTTTTATAGGTAGGGGTGAGCAAACCGGGTACCCGGTCAAAATTTTAGGGCCCGGACTCGGAGTTGGTTGAAACCAGTCCTAAAATCCGAAACCGGATTTGGAATTGGTTTAGCCGGGTCCTAAACTTTAGGACTTGGAATTGGAATCACCGGGTACCCGCTTACGTAATAATTATTAAAATATAATATAAATAATAATAATATTTATTTATGTTTATTTTAATTTTTAGCGCTTAACGCTTGTATTTACATGTGCATTAAGATATTTTATTTATGTAAGGTATTAAATCATATATTTTTTTTATGTTACTAACTAGATACATTTAACATAATTTTATATTAAAAAAACTTATTTAGTGTATCATGTGTTGGGTAACCAGGAACCCAACCGGTTCCGAGTCCTAGAAATCAAGAATTGGAATTGGAACCGGTTGCAACAGGTTCTTAAATTTATTACCTGAAATTGGACTCGGTGGTTCCAATTCCGGTATCCGGAAATTTTGCTCACCCCTAGTTACAGGTAACCAATCCACGTGTCAGCATGTGATTGTTCCAAAACTGAAAACATAAAAAATGAGGAAAAATAAATAAAAAAGGAAAAACAACCCAAAAAAACCTCCCAGCCACCAGTCCCAACGGCCACCACCCATCCCTTTTCGCCACCACGAAGCCCAAACCCAGTCCAACCCCCAGCCCGTCGACCGTCACCCCCTTACTCCTGAAAACGACCGGCACCAGACCCCCCCTTCCCGACCTTTCTTCCTCTCGCCTCCTCCGTCATTTGACGCGCCGAAAACCCTCTGTTAATCACCTGAAAATCCCAACCTCGACCCCGAAAAACCCCTACCCACTCGGCCACTCTGGAGTACTACTTACCTTGCCTCCTTAGCTCCCTTCTCATGCTCAAGCCAAAATAGCCACACAACCCCAAACAACCTCCACTCCTCCAGCCCTCCAACCACCACCAATTACCAACCGCGCACAAACTAACTCGACCCCTATAGCCATGCAATTCACAACACCATTCAAGCATGAAGCATCATTGCACAAATGACTAATGATTTTGGGGTTGGAAGGCCAGTAAGCCGTTTTGCGAAGGTTAGGGGAGGTTAGCAACCGGTTTTCGGTGGCCTTAGGGTTGGGCCTTAGGGTTTCACAGTGGCAGGAAGGGGGAGGAGGTGGCTGCCTAGTTGGGATGCGTTTTGTTTTTTTTTTATTATTTAATTTTACAGCAATCACATGCTGACATAATTAATATAATTGTAAAAAAAAAAATTATATACATATAAACAAAACAAAACCCTAAGGCCACCGATTTAGCAGGTTACTGGTCATTGGGACTACTTACCCTATAGTTGGGATTATTAGATAATAAGCCTTAGTTTGGATTATTAAAAGTAAATCGCCGATAGTTAGGATTATTATATTTATTTAAGCAAGGCTTGGTCTAATCATAAAGGTTGACCTCATAACTTAAAAGACATGAAATAAAAGATTCCGTCCAAGGGATTTTACAGGGTGATAATCTGTTATCCTCCCCCAACTCCCAAGAAGACTGATTTGTAAAATTGAATTGGATTAACATGTGAGAGGTTTCAATTCAATATGGATTATGCTCTATAGCCAATATGTGTTTAATGATCTCCAAATATATATTCTCTCTCAAGTAATGAAGTGGTAATAAAGTTTGATTAGTTCTAAGGGGTCGTTTGGTTCATTAGGGAAGTGTAAATTCCCATGAAATTTCAATTTATGGGAAATAAATTCCATCATCAAACTCATGGAAATTCAACAAATTTGTTTGGTTAAGAATGGAGGAAGTAAATTCCCATAGGAATTTCAACTTACCAAGGGGGTAAGGTAAGTGAATTCCCATGTTTTCTGGGAAGTCAAAATTTCCATGAATTTTCATGGCCCCATTTTCACTTTTTTGTGTCAACCAAACAAGAGGATGAAAATGAAATTCATGGAAATTTGACTTCCCACTAACTATTTAGCCAACCAAACAAGGCCTAAAAATTAATCACTTACTATCTAAATAGGTAAGTTATGACTTTTGTTTTTTTGGATAAAATGTCGTGGCTCTTATTAATACGACCCACACGCCACACAATCACTTAAAAAAAGCAAAAGTATTGAATAATTTTGAAAAAAAGTTGTGTAGTACATACATTTAGATATTAGATTTTTCCATTATAAAGATAATTAGATTTTGACGTATCATTAGATTTATTTTTAGAATGAATTTTATAAGAGGGATATGTGCCATATATATTTTTTTTTATAACTTTAAGATTAATTAACAGCCAATGGGTGAGAACCACTTATTTTCTTTACTTTACATATTCTCTTTGAAATTTCCTAATTAAATCTAAAATCTTGTTGGTGGGATGAAGTTTCACATTTGAAATATTCCAATCCTGTGTGCTTGTACTACTTGCGCAACAATTTCCACTCCGCAGCCTAAGAATGTTCATTTTACACTATATCTAGATATAATCACATCAAATTAAAGTAAGTGACAAGATTTTGGACATATTTAGTCATGTTTCCTCTTTGACTTTCTTACCTTCATTTTTTTTTCCTTTTCTTTTCACTCTATCAATTCCTAATTGTAATGACAGATTTTGCTAGGGTGTTTAGGATTTGTATTTGTGGCATGTTGGAATTAAATTAAGAATATTAGCCCAATTTATTCAACATTTGGAATATTATTTTGAAAATTAGTTGAAAATCCGATGTGAATGTTTTACATGTCTCACTTTGAGGGCAATTTTTGCTGTAACATAATTCTTTTCATATAGGAACTAATGAGTACTTTAAAAAGTTAATTACTTTTTATGAACCTTATAGACAAATTAAATTTTTTTTTTATTTTTTTTATTTTTTTATTTTTTTTTATTGACAGGTGACAAATTATAGATTAGAATATCTAATTGTAATCTGGTAAAATAATACAGTAATATAATACATACTAGTAAATAAAAACCAAGAACTCCTCAAAACATCACCATCAATTGGAAATTGGAAAGGAAAATGGCCAAATTTAACAATTAGATATTGCCTCACCCCTTCCGGCCTCCTCTCACCAAAATTGATTGAAATAAATCCTAAGACTTTAATTACAGCCTAATCTTTTGATTGTGTTCATCATATATCTTGGTAACAAAGTCATCACAATAAAGTGATCACAAGTTTAAATCTCATCTGACTCTCATTTTTTCGAAGTGATAAAATATAAAAGATACCCATTAATGGTCCTTGGCCATATATACACAAATTAAATAAATTCATTGAAAAGACCACATCTTTCGTTATTTATACCTAGATATATTTCATGGAGGCCGGAATTTAAATTCTCTACAAGCTATTTAATCCATATTATTCGTTTGTATATGTATGTTTGAATTAGTATTGGGTACATACTTCATTCTTACTTAGCTTATTACTCATTGTTGGAGGACCACACCCTCTTACATGAGAGCCCGTTAAACTTGAAATATGGATGCAATATGGGCTTTATTATACTCAACGCTTAATATTTCATTTGAAAGGAAGGGTAGATGAGATTTGAACTTGTAACCTTTATATCGTTAATTCTTTTTTTTTTTTTTTTTTTTTGAAAGATTTATATCATTGATTCTTAGATACCAAATTAAAGGTTCATCTCAACTAAAAGGTTCAAATTGATGGTTGAGACCGAAGGATAGATTTAATAATCTAATCACTCGTACTAGTGATGTCATCCTGTATGTTTGTATTAGTTGTATTGTGTGATTGTGTTTAAAAGACATTAAGGGAATTTAGTTGATATCCTATCTAAATTATTATTGCAATATGAGTATGTACTTGATTGTGTGTATGTCACGTAATAATTCGTAGCAATATGGGATACTACCAAAATATAAGATAAGTTATCATCGGTAGTACATATCTATATCTTCAATAATAGCACATTACTTTATTGGAATTGTGGTTGAATCTATCAATTTTGGTAACCAATTAAATTTTCACTCAATTTTGAATTTTGATAGACATATCTTTAAATTTAAAAAGTTGCTCCGTACTAGTATAATCTCTAGTGTGTGAACAAAAAAGTTAACCTTATATTAATAAAAGATTTTTCCTAGGCACGTTATACTATGATGTTTGCCAAGGAAATTGTGTTCGAAAATATCACTCCTTCATATTTTCCTTGCAAAATTATGATAAATCTTTGCCAACTGCTACGTAATATTTTTTTGGTTGGATCACATGTATTGTATAGTTATTAGTTAATAGTTGTACATCTGCCAAACTTAATCTCTTTACCAAAATATATATTGTTTAGGTATAAGCATAGCAGATCTTTATGATCTAGTTTAAAGATCATAATTAAAAGTTGTCAAGATTACTATGCAAACATACATTATACATTAATTATACCATGGGATCATAATACTTTATGCAAACATTTTAGCTGTTCTAGCTCGATGAAGGATCAATTGAAGATATATCGAGTTTATCATATCAAAATCAAATTTAATTCATATAATTCATAAACCATCCAATTTGCCTTTAATAAACTCATTTAATTTGAATAAATAATGTAAAGTATTATACAAAGTATATATGAACACTATATCTTTGTTCATCGATCATACTCTATGATCGAATTTCAATTCTAAACGTATAATAACTTAATTCATAAGTAATTATGAAATAGAAAAGTAAAACAAAATTAAAAGGTACTTTGTACAGGACTTAGAGGAGGTCTACAAAAACTACCTTTCCTAGTTAAACACGATAGATTTGATAAAGAACCCTTTGAATTTTTCTTTGATATGCCAGCTTTTGGTAGAGTATATGATTTATAATTATTTAAACCACCTCCATAACTTTTACATGCTTTTAATCTTCTTTGATAAGGAGTATCTTTCTTTGCAAGGTCTTCTAAGCTTGCCACTTTTGCTAGTGACGTAAATGATTGTGATTTCCCTTGGTAAAACTTTGATAATCCTCTCCTGCAAAAATTAATAATAACAAACTCGATAAGTAAATAAATCGTGGATCGGATCATCTAAATAATTTCTCTATAATAAATATTAATTAAGTATTGAGGATCCTCTCGAATTACTAGACCATAAAAGGATTATGATAAAAGTATAAAATTTTGAAGTTCTTCGACAAGTGGACCGTCTAGTAATCGGAGAGGATCTTGTTTAATATGCAATTTAGTATTGATCAAGGCATATAATAATGGAACTTACTTGATGGGAAGTTGGTTCATGAGCTCGGATAATTCATACAACGGTCCATTTGGTGATGATGGTGGTGATGATGATGTTGATGATGCATCATCAAGCAAGTCGGATGAAGATGATTCCTTAGAGTTGTTAGAGTCTTCAAAGGAGGATGAACTTGATGATTCACTAATGTATGTATCATCATGATGATCATGATGATGTTGATGATTTCCTCCCATCATGTTATTCATGAACTTATGATCTTCATCTATATGATAAAATCTCAAAAATTGTGATGCTTCCATTTTCTTGTGTTTATTTCTTTGTGTTTTTAGAGAGAAGAGATTTAAAGTTGAGAGAAAAATAATAACAATAATGATAGAAAGGAATGGTTAGAGATGAGAATATATACTATTTATGTTTATAATAGAGATAGTATTAATTATGCAACAACAAAATATAAGATTGAATCTTTTATGGGGAGCATATTTATAATATAATATATATCCACATAATTTATGCCACATGTCTAACGATGATTGTTATCTTGGCCCCTTCCTAAGAGATGATAAGGTGACACCAAGTAACACGGACCAAGTAACATATCACCCACTATGATCATGCCACGTGTATTGAATTCTTTTGTTGATCATCTTGATTGTTTTGAATTTTGATTGAGTGATCAAGTTATATTAATACCATTATACCAACCAAATATGGGTTTGGTCTAGTGATAAAATTAGATTCGTATTTTAAGACATTAAGGCTATGGGATAAAGTTATCATTGAAATTTTAAGGGATGAGAATGAAAGTTTATTAGCCTTGTGCTAATCATTATGTTTAAATTAATTTTGTTAGGTAGACTACAATATAGAATTTTTCATTATTTATACATTAATTCTAATAATTTTAATACAAATATATAAAATAATTAAAATGTTATTATTATAAAATATAGCTATAAATCAGTTTTAATATTAAATTTCAAAAATTCTATCCGTAATAGAAAATTAAAATGCTATTAGTAGACGTAAAAGTCAAAATAGAGAATTAATTCGACGAAAATAATAGGGTGTACAAGAAGCATCCATGTACCCTCATGTATGGGATAATTTATAAATTTTGGAGCAAGGAATTCTTTTTCTTTGAAATAAATAAAAAACCTTATCTTATAGATTCGATATTATCCTATCCTATGTGGGGTTTGTGGATGTATGAGTTGCTTATATTAGACCTCGCAAAACATTTGATAATAATTAATTGCATACTATGAAAGGATAAGCTTTATCGGCTATATCCGAGTCACCTTTGCTTGCTCGCCGACCATTTATTTTTGTAGTGTTATAGGTCACCTATCATATATTCAAAAGTATGGTATGGATTCTTATTTATTTTTTATTTTTATTTATTTTGGATAAATTATAATAATTGATTTAATCATAATTTTATGTCGTCCTAATAAAAAAATGCATGGATAGAAATCCTAACATATTGAAATACTATATGTCTTATGCCGCGTTGTTCAAATCTATGTTGACCCATAATATGTGTTTTTCTAAGGCATGGCTTTGAATGCTTTTTCTTGGTTGAATTTTGGAGTAAACCATTGCTTTGTTTCAAGTCAAGCTTGAAAATGTTATTCAATTTTAATGACTATTATTTTTTCTTTTTAATGAAAAAGGACTTTTTAGCATATGAAAATATTCTATTCATTTGATATAAAATGATACATATTTGAAATTTCTGTTGATTTGGTTTAACCACATGAGCTATACATCACTCTCAAATTTATGGGTTAATCTTCCTTCCTTCCTTCATTCTTTTTGTGTGTGTGCGTGTGTGTGTGTGTTTTGTACGGTATACAATGTACAAATTAAAGCATTAATATTTCTCATTTTATATAAGTAATATTTATGAATATTTGATATTAAGAAAAGGAAAATTTAAAAATTGCAGCCATTTAAATTCTGTATTTTACAAGTTGCAGCCATTTTAAAAAAAATTGTAAATTACAGTCCAAAAGTTCGTATAAATTGCAGTCCGATTCAACTTTTTCATCGGTTTACATGTCGAAAAATCTTCAGTAAAGGTTTTAAGGGATATTTTATTTCTTACAGGGCCGAATTGAGCTCGGAATTAGCAAAAAAAATAACTTAAGTGTCTCATTTTTACAATTTCCGCAAATTGCAATTTTTTTTTAAATGTTTGCAATTTGCAAAATTCGAATTTCAAATGGCTGTAATTTGCAAATTTCCTTAAGAAAATACAAATTATAACAAATTTAACAATATCTCATTTGATAACTTTTTTCTTGTATATATGGTAATTATATAATACCGTCAAAGATTTTTTTATATAAGTTTGACCACATAAATAGTACTCCGTATTGGGGAGATAAAAAAGAATAAATTTGGACGAACTTTATGTTCAGGAGTTCGGGAACTTTTCAGGTACATCTTCGTAAAACATCTACAAGTATAACTTTCGCTCTAGCTTAGATTTTTAAATTATAAATGAGTATACATGATCAGTTGTTGGAAAGCTATTCAAACAAAGTTTCACCTCTAATTTGATTCACCATGAAATTATTTGTAGATTCAGAGGGATGTGCAAAATTAACAATCCATGAATTGTTTTCTATTTAATTAATGGATTTTATTTAAGTGGGTTCGTTGCATGGCTACTGGCTAGAATGATAAGTTGTAGAGAATAATCAATTGAAGCTTCCATTGCATCGTAGTTTCTTTTGTAGTGGCATAAGGAATATCATATAATAAAGGAGATAGTTACTTTGATGAGTAGTTTTTTGTAACATATACATTACAAATTTTTTTTTTTGAAACAACATATACATTACAAATTTACAAGCAAATAAACAATCAAGGGTATAGATTTTTTTTTTTTTTTTTTTTTTTTTGGAATAAATCAAGGGTATAGATTTCGTTCCTGTAATAGCTATATTTTTCTTATTTTAGAAATTCATTTAAAATATTTGAAAATTAATTATTCTAATTGTAAATTTTCAATTATAAATTTATCCTTTTGTCAAAAAATTAGAAATTTATCCTGAATTTAAGGCGTGGTTAACATCGTTTTTTGTTTTTAAGGGTTCGTTTGGCATCGCTGTGATTTTCTGTTTTTTGGTTTTTTGTTTTTTAAAAGTACATTATATATGTCACATAATGGATCAAAAAATATTTAGACTTATTAAAATCATGATAATTTTAAAAACTGACAACAAAAAAGTGGAAACATTTTTTTCTTGTTTCCTATTTTTGGTTTTTAGTTTTCAAAAAAACAGGAAACTGAAAACCAAAAATGATGCCAAACAAGCCCAAGTTTTTCGTTTTTTCGAAAACTAAAAACAAAAAACAAAAAAAAGGTGTTTTCACTTTACTGTAATCAGTTTTCAAAATTATCATGATTTAAATAAGTTTGATTAATTTTTAATTCATTATATGACATACTTCGTATATCATATGATTTTAAAAAACAAAAAATTAAAACCTCAGTGATGCCAAACGAACCCTTAGCACTTTTTATCGATTATTTTTTAATATGCCTCTATCAATTGTCCTTTTGGCATATAAACCAAGAACATGCTTTAATTTTATAAAAACTCGTTATACATTACATTAGCAAACTATGCTAATCCTTAGTCCTCTCTTTCTGAGAAAGCATTCTTTTCCATCCCCTAACTTTTGGGTAGGGAGGATCGTGGTCCATGTAAGATGGCAAATTGGCAAGAGAGTTACTTTTGGTTAGGCAGAAGGACCGTGTGGCCCATCATTTGAGAGGGTCCATGCCCATAAAGATAAGGATGATGCAATACGAAGTACTCCATATTAAGGAAGAATACTACCCTTTTGCATTTTTTTGAGAGGGTCCACGCCCTAGCATCCTCCTCTAAAATCGGACTAAAGGTCTGTTCTGATTGATTGAACCAAGCTGAATTGAACTGAAATTATTGAAGCTGAACTAAATTGAACTGAATATTTTATGAGAGAAGGAAATTAAGAATTAAATTGAACTTATTGGAACTGAATGAACTGAATTTATTGGAACTGAACTGAATCTGAAGAGAACAGACCCTAAGGTTTACTGGAACAAAGTTAGAAATATTAAGTTGTACTTTCTGTGAGACACCACAGTTGGTTAACCAATCCACCACATTTGTGCTCCCTTTCGCATGTTGTTGTTGTTATAAACTCGATTGTACCTTACAATGTATACACCAAGTTTCACCTGGGATTAAAACTTGCTACTATTGGCCTGGGGGTAAGCAAAATAAAACTGAGTAATTAAAACCGAAACCATGTATATAATACATGGTGGTTCCAATATTATAACAACTGTTTTAATCGATTCTATTCAAGTTTCCAGAAAATAAATTCAAAATACGATTCCTAAAATTTTGACTAAACATTTGCTCGCCCAATCACCCCTTTTAAGTATAATTGTCAATTGACAATTATATTTTTTATTTTTATTTTTTTTTCACCAAAAAAAGTATAATTGTCAATTGCAATGATATTGGAAACTTGATAATATAGTAAAGGTAAACAATTGGCAATAGTAGTACTAGTAATTTTCAATTTTTCTTATTACTAGGGCAGCTAACGCGCGCGATGCGTGCGCATAGCTAGTCATATCTAGAAGCTCTTTCGGCTTGTTTTAAAATCACAAATTTAGTTGTTGGCAGAATTAATATATGTAAACAACTATGTTTATGGGTATAAATGTCCAATACAACTAACACTAATGCATGAGAGCAAATAAGTACATAATTAAATTTTTAGAGGGTATAATTATCCAAACACTATTCACTAAAAAAATTTATACATATTAATGAGGGTATATATGTAAATACACAATTTAAAGGGTATAATTGGCATTACACTATTTATAAGAGTAATTTTCTACTTTTTATAAGGTAGGGAAGATGAAAAAAATTTTACAACCAATTAACGCCCACCGTGGGGCTCGAACCCACGACCACAAGGTTAAGAGCCTTGCGCTCTACCAACTGAGCTAGACGGGCTTGTTTTTACACATTTGCGGATACCCGAGCACCCATGTTGGTAGAGTTTGAGCCTTGATCCAATAATCATGTGGCCCAATCGTACAACAAATCTTCTCTCTAGTAGCATAAGTACATAACATATTTATGTGGTAAAAACCGTAAAATCTGTAAAATTCGAAATATTTTACGGTGCAGTAGATTTTGTAGAAGAAGCGGCAGCTTGGAGAATTAATTGATAGGCATTTTCCATGCAAGTGGTTAATCTTTGGTGATCGATGAAGCCGTTTTCAACTACTAAACCAAATATTAGATTATCCATGTAACTCATTATAGAAACTGTTAAACTCTACAATATTATCACCGATATTTATAAAAATTTTGTTGATCATTGATATACGTTACAAAAAAATTAAGTGTGTCGAATGACATATGCCCTCTGTGCTTTTTTTAAGTGTTACAGTTTCTCCAAACACACGACTTTCCTTACTAATTTATCTAATTAAATGTTAGATTTTATGAAAGTATGCATTATGACAAATCCAACAATATATTATAAATTAATACCTGTTTTTTTTTTTTTTTTTTTTTTTTTAGATTTTTAAACTAATCAAGTCAAAACTATTATGTGAATAGTTAAAAAAAGTTCAAATTGTAATAATGAAAAAAACACAGAGAAAGTATATACAAATGGTAGGTAGAAGAACCTAAATTAATAAAGATAAAGTTATGATTAAACAAATAGGAGTATACTTCGGTAACTCCAAGATTAGGTACTAGTGATTACTTAGCTTGTACTAATTATTTTCCTTTAGGGCTTGTATTTCATTAATCAAGTCAATTCAATGGAATATTACACTACATCACTACTACTCCTACCTATCATATTCACCATCCTCTTCTTGTCAAAATTGTTAACCAAATCCAAACTCCCACCAGGGCCTAAACCATGGCCTATCATAGGCAACATTCGGTTGCTCGGCGACAAGCCTCATCGTGCTGTCGACGAGCTCTCAAAAACTTACGGCCCAATAATGACTCTAAAACTAGGTAGCAACACTACAATAGTTATATCATCCCCTGAAATAGCCAAACATATGTTCGTTAAACATGACTTAGCACTTTCTAGTAGGGCAATCCCAGATGCTGCTAGAGCAGTCAACCACAGCAAACTTTCTATGGCATGGCTTCCTGTATGCCCCAAATGGCGGACCCTTAGAAAGGTTGCAACTATTCAGTTGTTTACAAATCAACGACTCGATTCGAGTCAAGAGTTACGACATTGTAAGGTTAAGGAGCTAGTTGATTATGTACAAAAGTGTTGTGAAAAGGGTTTACCCGTTGATATTGGTAAGGCAGGGTTTACTACCACGTTAAATTTGTTGTCGAATACGTTTTTTTCGATGGATTTGGGTAGCCTTGATTCGTCGAATTCACAAGAGTTAAAGGAGATTATTTGGCATATCTTCGAAGAAGGAGGAAGGCCTAATGTGTCTGATTTTTTTCCATTAGTCAAGCACTTGGATTTGCAAGGTGTAGTCAAAAGAAGAACGGGTTTGTTGACAAAGTTGAAGAAGATTTTTGAGAATATTATTCATCAAAGGTTGGAGGATCCATCTGATGTCAAGGATGATGTTCTAAGTACCTTACTCAAGCTTGTTGGAGATGGAGATGAAGATCTCACTCTTGATGATATCAAACATCTTCTCATGGTAAGAGAGATTTACTTCTTCCGTTTTTTTTACTTGACCTGTTTCATTTATCATGTTTGCCGATGTAGAACTTTAACGAACAATAAGTTTAATTCTTCATAACTAAAACTATAAAAGTTATAAATTATGACAGTATTTAATACATATTGAGACAAATCTAACAAGCTAAGATCCCACATATATTTTTCGTTATGTATAATATAATTTACAAAAAACGGTCAAATATATAAGAGAAGGTGAATTGTGTAAAAGTCAATGAAGTACTGCTTGTTTTATTTTATTTTATTTCATTTTTTTTTTTTAATATTACAAGTCATGTGGAAAGTTACGTTTCAATTGAGTACAAAAGCAAACAACTGAACAAAAGGGAGAGTTGTAATTTATTAAATAAGCAAATAGCTTAATTTAAGCCTATAAGGAATACGAGTAGTATATAAATCATGATTTCACATGGTGGTGAATGCCTGGATGGAAAGAGTACAAAAAAATGGGATCTTAAATAATATTGTTCCTCTTACCATTAGAAAAGTATTATAGCTAATGTACAAATGGAGTTAAAAGAGAGATCAAACCTATTATAGTTACTGTGAAACGCAGAGCTGTATCCTTCTCTTCTTTCATCATTAGAAAAGTCAGTACAAATTGTATAATGAAAGGATTAACGAACGTGCTAGCAAGTTTATGATTAACGATGATAACAACAACGAAGAACGAAAGCAAGTAAAGCAAAGAAACAAGAACGAATTTACCGTGGGAACCCGAGTACCGGGAGGAAACCCACCAATCCACTATGGAGTAACTCGATAATGATGATTACAAGCTCTCAAAGCACCATTAATCCCTAAGAAGATGAACTAATAACAAGAGGCTTTTTCTCTTACTTTTAATCTAACATCATACCTAATAAATGACATACAATGAGTATATATATTCTAGGAGTACAAGAGTAATCAATGGCTAAGAATAAAACGCAGCAAACATGACAGAAATCGCACCGTCAAAGCTTGCAGCAGGAGGTTCGTCTGAACCTACCCTGTGTTCGGCCGAACCTGAGGTGGTCCGGTCGAACCTCCCTTGGTTCGGTCACTCCTCTGCCAGAAATTGAAGTGTGCTACTGCTTCACTGGTTCGACCGAACTCCCCGAACCCCATTGTTCTTGTTCGGTCGAACCTCCCTTATGCCTCCATACTCTTGAACCACTCTCCACACATACAAACCCAACAATCTCCCACCTGGAGATCGGTTCAAGTGTGCATCTCATACATACTCAAAACACATCCATTGTTGAGCAACATCTCTCCATAACCCTTCAATCTCCCAACCCGGAAATATGGTTATCTCCAAGAGATCACACACAACCAATGAACACAACATCATCATCATCAATCTCCAAAGCACACCATCTACTTCCTAAACACCAAGGAAGATAGGCACATCCTTTACACCAAGGACAAAACATCAAGGTCTACACCAACCTTGACACAAACACTTTCTCTTCACCAAGAAAAACAAACAAACACACTCTCTTTCAACCAAGAGAGCACCATCACTTCCTCTCAACCGAGGAAGCACCAACCCATACTTCCTTTCTACCAAGGAAGCAAAATCGAGGTCTCACCCAACCCCGAACCAACATCACAAGCAATGGAATTTTTCTTTGTTCTCCGAGCACTCCTACCATGCTCCCACCCGAACTTGACACCATCCATGACAACACACGAGCTTTTGGCCTTTCCCTTTGTTTGTGGAGCATTCCGACCATGCTCCCACCCAAACACAACACCCTTAGCCCGGTTTTCATGCATAACACCCTTGTGCACATTCTTCACCCACACAACATCCTTGTGTGTCTTCTTCACATCACTCACAACTCCCATGTGAGCTCCCTTCTCTTGGCTCGTTTCAACAAACGACACCAACTTCAATGAATCACATCCCCCTTCAACATCTACACATGTGTTCCCCGAGGTGTACAAGGAACCATTGAATGTCCCAGGAGATTCAACAAGAGCTCCCTTGACAATCCTCCAAGACCCTCTCTCAAACACAACCTAGTAGCCGGCTTTGTCGAGTTTGCTTACGAAAATCAAACTTTTCTTCAACTTTGGGATGTACATGACATCCTTCAACTCCAACAAGCCACCATTCATGAGCTTCACACTCACATCTCCACTCCCCATAACTTCAACACATTCACCATTCGCAAGGTGAACATCCTCAAGCTTTTCGGACTTGAACCTCCGAAACAACTCCTTACATGGAGTGGAATGAACTGAAGATCCGGAATCAAGAACCCAAGCATCCACGAAGCACTCCGTGCTTACACACAAAGCATCCGAATCATACTCCGTCACCGAGTTTGTGGATGCATCCTCATCCTCATCACTCCCTTGGCTCTTGCCTTTCCCCTCCTTCTTAATCTTGGGGCAACTTCTCTTCACATGCCCCTCACCGCCACATCCCCAACACAACACATTGGCATTCGATCTTCCCGGCCCTCTACTCTTCCACCTCCCATGATGACTAGCACTCCCACCTTGTTGTCTCCCCCTTCCCCTACTCTCAAACGCATATGCCTCACCGGATGACTCCCCGGATTCTCTTCTTCGAGTGCTCTCACTCAAAATCAAATCCTTCACATCATCACTCTTTAGCTTCGTCTTCCCCGAAGAGTTGCTAATAGCGGCCACCACCGTTTCCCACGACGTAGGCAAGGAGGACAACAAAATCAATGCCTTCACTTCATCATCAAACTTAATCTCCACCGAAGACAATTGGCTCAATATCGAATTGAACTCATTCATGTGTTCCGCGGCCGAGCTACCATCGCTCATCTTCAAATCAAACAATCGACGCATCAAGTAAACCTTGTTCACCACCGAGGGCTTTTCATACATACTTGATAAAGTTTTGATCAAACCCGCCGTTGTCTTCTCATCCTTGACACTGTAGGCAACATTCCTCGACAATGACAATCTCACTACTCCAAGTGCCTTGCGATCCAAGACCTTCCAATCCTCCTCCTTCATATGGGAGGGTTTCGTTTCCTCAAGAGGTTGATAAAGATCCATTTGGTGCAAATAATCCTCTATTTGCATCTTCCAAAACCCAAAATCTTTTCCATCAAACTTCTCAATCCTTACTTTCCCGTCTTCCATTGTTAATCAATCCCAAAATTCAAGATTTCAAATTTCAATAACAAGAATTGAAATTCCAACAAACCACTCAAATTTTGAGCACCCACAACACCAAAAATTGAAACTTTAACACCAAAGAATCAAAAAATTGGCTTTTGAATCACAACCAACAAGCAATTCCACACAAACTAATCCAAAATACGACCAAATTAACCTTGGCTCTAATACCAATCAAACCTATTATAGCTAATGTGAAACGCAGAGCTGTATCCTTCTCTTGTTTCATCATTAGAAAAGTCAGTACAAATTGTATAATGAAAGGATTAACAAACGTGCTAGCAAGTTTATGATTAACGATGATAACAACAACGAAGAACGAAAGCAAGTAAAGCAAAGAAACAAGAACGAATTTACCGTGGGAACCCGAGTACCGGGAGGAAACCCACCAATCCACTATGGAGTAACTTGATGATGATGATTACAAGCTCTCAAAGCACCATTAATCCCTAAGAAGATGAACTAATAACAAGAGGTTTTTTCTCTTACTTTTAATCTAACATCATACCTAATAAATGACATACAATGAGTATATATATTCTAGGAGTACAAGAGTAATCAATGGCTAAGAATAAAACGCAACAAACATGACAAAAATCGCACCGTCAAAGCTGGCAGCAGGGGGTTCGTCCGAACCTACCCTGTGTTCGGCCGAACCTGAGGTGGTCCGGTCGAACCTCCCTTGGTTCGGTCACTCCTCTGCCAGAAATCGAAGTGGCGCTGCTACTGCTTCACTGGTTCGACCGAACTCCCCGAACCCCATTGTTCTTGTTCGGTCGAACCTCCCTTATGCCTCCATACTCTTGAACCACTCTCCACACATACAAACCCAACATATAAGTGGGGCTCATAACTTAGCAATTGCAGCTAGGAGACAGCCTCATTAGTGTTTTCTGTTTTTTTTATTGATTGTCAAAAAAATAAAAAAAAAAGGAAAAAAAATAAATTAATATTGTTCAATTCAATGTTTGTCGTGTAACGAATTCAACAAAAATTCAAACCTAATCCCTCTATTGTTATATACTTCCTTCACTTTTTATTAGACACAATACTTTTAAATTTATGGATTTTTAGACAATTTCTAAAGTAAAGAGAGATAGATAGAAATAATAAAGAGGGCCTATGTGATATGTGAGAGAATAAATCGTTAATAATTAAAAGAGAAAGTGATGCATCTAAATTGAAACTTGAAAGTTCCATACATAAAAATTGATGCAGCTAAGAAAAAAAAAGAATGAAGTAATTGACAAGTTTTCCATTTTGGACAATCCTTTATAATTGATATGTTTTTATATATGGGAATGAATAACCTTTTCTCTTTTCAATCAAAAGGTCGGGTCAAGTTTTGACATCTCTAATTACGGGCTAATCATGGGCAATAACATAAAAGTTTATATAAATCACTGCAAAATTACATACGTACTTCTTCTGATTCTATTCTAGTAATATTATTAGCAAATTGAATAAATTGTCGTCTTTCAATTATACAATAAATAATTACTCCCTCTGTCTCACAATGACTGACACAGTCAACTTTGCACACATCCATTCTGATCTATGTACTACTTTGACTTTGTTTTTATATATGTAACTAAATATTTATTAAAATTACATTATAAAAAAACACTATATTATAACTTATCTAACAAATGTTTTTATTATGTTAGTAAATAATAATGGTCAAAGATAATACATGAATAGTGAAAAAAGTCCAATGTCCCAGTTATTTTGGGACGGGGGGAATATAACTTAGAGGGGTGTTTAGTTGGGCTTTTTGGATTGAATTAATTGGAACTAGTGTTTGATGGTGCCTTTTTTATGCCATGGAGTCTCATACCAATGGTATCCAACCCTGCCCCTACAATCTCATATATATATATCCACCCCACCCCTAAAATTCTAAATTTAATCCATCCTAGATACATACCCTAATAACTAGATACAAAGCCATTCCAATTTCACACCAAACAAGTTTAGCAAGGTATGAGATTCTCAATCCATAACACCATGGTATAGGTTTCTAATCCATTCCATTCCGATGTGTTAAACCAAAATACCCCTTAGTAGAAAATCTAGTATATGGAATAAATCTACAAATGAATTTTAAATTTTTCTTTTTTTAGATGGGTTAATCCAAATATCTTTAATGATAATATTGAATATGAATGCAACACAAGTGCATTAAACTTATTTACTTGTCTACCTCTCTACTATCAGGATCTATTTATGGCAGGAACAGATACCACCGCTAGCACGCTAGAATGGGCAATGGCGGAAATATTGTGCAACCCACAAATCATTGAAAAGGCTCATATTGAACTAGATGGGGTGCTTAGGAAGGGCGAGTTTATGCAAGAAACATATATTTCAAAATTACCATATATTCAAGCAATAGTAAAGGAGACATTTAGATTGCATTCACCGGCTCCTTTCTTAGTTCCCCACAAAGCTAACGAAGATGTACTACTACATAACTACTTAGTGCCCAAAAATGCAACCATTTGGGTTAATGTATGGTCAATTGGTCATAATCCAAGTGTTTGGCCAAATCCAGAGATTTTTGCACCTGAAAGATTTTTGGGACGAGAAATTGATGTGAAAGGACGTGATTTTGAGCTCATACCCTTTGGATCAGGAAGAAGAATGTGTCCTGGAATTCCCCTAGCTTATAGGATGTTACACCTAATGTTGGGTTCTCTTCTTCACTCTTTCAATTGGGAAAATGGCAATGGTACCAAGGATATAAACATGGAGGAAAAGTTCGGTATAACATTACAAAAGGTTGAGCCACTACAAGCTATTCCACTTTCTAGATGAACTAGCTCTTTTTCATGACAATGCTTAAATTACAAATGTTTTTCTAATCCATAAAGGTTTGTTTTCTCCTTTATCTAAATAATATTCACTAATATGAGGAGGGTTTGATATTTTCAAATCATCAAATGCCTACTTATTAGTGCATGTAACATGAAGTACTGTCCAAAATCTGATATCATTTATATATGTTTCTTTTGAAAGGTATTTTTGTTAGTGAAATTGGTTTTTAAACGACAGTTAATGAGTTCATACATACTCTTTATTATAATAAGGAGATGACTACGTCAATCTTAGCTTGCTAAATTGCCACTATAGGATAACCAACTCCTCTTCGTTCAATTAAACTATAATTGTATACGGAGCAAGTACAAGTTATATAAACTTAGAAGAAAAGGATTGGATTAGCTTTACAAAATATTGAGCTAGTTTGATCACTTATCCACATCTTAATTGGTTAATTTCTATACTGGATTAGTGATTTTTTTTTTAAATTTTGTAGGTAATTTTGTAGTTAATTGGTCAACTACAAATAAATTTTGTCTAGGATTCCGTGTAGTCTTCTGAAATTGCAAATAATATGAAATGGTCAAATGGAGGTAATATGCGTATTATATAGGCCCCAATATGAGTAATTTTCTTTCCTACAATATTTTTTTCCCTCCACTTTTACGAGTCACTTTCAAGGTATTTATTAGAATCAAATTTGGATTAAGGCACCACTTACACTTCAGCTTTGGTTTGGATTCGGTTGAGTTAAAATTGGTTTTATACATAACAAGGTATTTTTGGTCATTTTTATATATGGCCAATATGGGTGTGGATTAGAATCAGGTTGACTTAATTTTGAACCAAGGTTTATTCTGAACATGATATACCTAAGCTAGGGTCATTTACTGATTTTTACCGTGTGTTTAAGCAATTAAGCAAAAGATAACCAAATAATTAAAACCATGCAATATAATACATGGCGGTTTTAAAATAGGGAAAATAATTCAAGTTTATCAATTTGATAAACAAAATTTGTTTATCAAATGGCACAATTGTAAATAAATCAACAACTTTTTATTAAATATGGGTCACACTGTTGTTGATATATTTACGAAAATGCCATGATGACTGTGCATTTATGTTGTTTTATTTACCATTTTGCCATTTGATAAACAAATTTTGTTTATCAAATTGATTAACTGGAACTTCCTCTTAAAATATTAGGAGCTAGTTGTAGACACCAAATTGTGTCTCCCCAAAACTAAACCCAGTGCTGAATACCTGTCACGTCGAACCATAATCGAATAAGGTGAAAGTGTGAAAAGTCAAGTGATGCGGTTAGTTTTTATTAAAATCCTTCTTTCTGTTTTCGAAAACCCCTCTATTTTATGAAAACGTCCAATTCAGTTTATTTTGGTCCATGATAAGGGTCCAATAATAGTGTAGTTGTATGGGGCTTGAAAAGACCTTTCCAACGATATATTATAAGCCCAATTCCGATGAATAATGAGGAAGTTATGGCCAAAATACTAAACTGGGCCCAAACCGGATTTTACCTACGACCCAATGATCATGTGGAGGGTCCAAAGGTTTAATCCTATTCCTAAACTGATTTTAGAATCTTCTATAAGTTTCTAAAATATCTTAATTATCCTTTTTTGAAAAGATAAGATCATAGAATTTGATTTGAATATAAACTTTCCTTTTTTAAAACTTTCCTAATTCTATTCGGATTTAAACATGTTCAAAGACAGTCAGATATTATTTTCGTGCCTCATATTTTTTATCCAAATTTTATATGGTTGGATAGATCTTGAAATTATCTTTCCAATGATATATTATAATAATAAATCCGAGCTATAACGACAAAGATATTAAAGATATACGAAACTCTATCCAAAACTGACACCCTTTCACTATTTCGTCCATATCTTTTTATCTACAAAAGATTTTAATCTGATTCTAATTGCATTTGAAGGTAGACTTCAAGAGCTTTCCAACGACATATTATATGACTTATTTGGACTTCTAGATCAAAAGATATGATTAAAACAAAATCCGCAAAAAACTGTCTTGTCGCGAAACGACAGGCTTGTCGCCTCGCGACAGACTCTGTCGCCTGGCGACAGGATAAATTTCTGGCGACAAGGTCGGTTTGTTAGCGACAGAGTGGAGTTTTATTCCTTATCAAATTCTATGTTTTTCCGGACTATTTTTCTTATAAATAGGGTCCGAATTCCTGTTTTCAGAAATCATTCACAATCATCAATTCTTCCTTAATTCTTTTCTTTCTCTCTTTCTAAACTAGCTTTTTACAAAATACAATATTCCGCATTCACAAGACTTAGAATCTCTTAGCCAAGTTCGAAGTTGCCTTCGCCTTAGACGTGAAAGGTTGATATTTTCTAAGGGTTTGGTCCAAAACTAGTCTAAACTTTATTTAACTTGATTCAATTTAATTCTTTAATTATTTAATTATTGTTTATTATTTTCATTGAAGTTTACTAACTTGTGTATTTTGTTATTAGAAAGAGGTACGAGGCTTCAAAGTATGTAATCTTATTACTCTCTTTCAATGTAGAAAGCATGCTTATTATTGTTTAATTCCTAGTATCATGTTAGGATGTTATTTTATGCTTTCTAGTATCATGTTTAGGGTGCCTTTACTCTTTCTAATATCATGTTATCATGTTAGTACCATGTTAGGTTTAAATCTTTGATCTTTATTGTTTAGTGACATGCTAGGGATTGTTATTAATATTGTTAGTATCATGCCTAGGATCTTGCTATTATTATTAAGCTTTATTATGCCTTATCATGCTATTATCATTATTGTTCTTGATTTATTATTATGTTGCTTGATATTATTTTATTGTTATTGCTTGATCACACCTTTTATGATTGTTAAAGGGAATTTGTACTTGGAATCACGCTTAATAAGATAATTATTAATTTGGTTTAGGCTAATGTGATTTTAATTCAAGTGATCGCCAATAATAGTCTTATTTGTGCATTAATTTCAACCAACATAGATTAAACAGGGTAGGTTTAATATAATGTTTGTATGTTATTCGAAAAGCGCACATGAATACCAGCAGAACAAAGTAGAGGCCTATTTTATAGGGCGGGTCCTTTCTTTTGTAGATTGGATTCGTACCTTCATCCCCGGACCCTATTTGGTTCAAGACCTTATGGAGTAGTTGACGGTCCTTTGGATTGTCTTTTGGGTTTACAAGTTCCTAAAACTTGTTGGCGACTCTTTTTGCTCTTTGTCTTTCCCTTTGGAACGCCACCGTACTTTAGTGTATGATCACAGTGGGGTTCAAGTTTGGGGTTATCGTAATGCCTGAAATATTCCCTACAGTACCCCATGAGTCAATCCATAGGAATTTTACACGTAGGAAATTTGAGAAATATCTTTCATGACTAGAATCGAAAAGATGATGCGAAATCTGGAAAATTCGAAGAACACAGAAACTTACCAAGGCATGTAGGAACTAGCGTCTAGAAAACAGGGCTTGTCGCCCGTAAAAAGTTTCTGTCGCTTGGCGACAGGAGCTTTTTTGCGGCGACAGTCCCTATAGTCTGGCGCCAAGTTCTTCCAATACCGAGCCAGGGGTCTGCCTTCTTGCTTTGACCATTTCTAGTGTTGTTGGCTCGATTTTGCTTATTGATTGAGTTATTTTCTCACTTTTTTGAACCCATATGTGTTCTACATATGGAAATAACCCTCTGGGGGTTCCTGCTTCACCTGCCCAATGGAATATCCCACGATCATGTGCAAAGTTCAGATTTGGGTACGTGTAATGTTTGTGAATCCACCAAACCATGGAGTCGAGTCCGATTTCATCTCGCACTCGCGGAATCTTGTCCATTCGCTCGAACCCTCCCGGTAGGCTTGTGTGCAATGCATATGGATTCTTAACCATGGACCTTTTTGACTTAACCCATATCCTCGACCTTTAGAGAACTAGAGCCATGGTTAGGTTGCAAACTCATCTTGTGACTATATGAACTACTTGTGCACCCTTGCTTGTATTTATTATATATGTGCTAACCGTTTGTTTGACTTGTGTTAAAGACTAAATAAATTGACTAATGACTAAAAAGACTTTGTCTAATTAATTAATTAATTTTGAATTAATTAAAGGCTAATAATTTAATCATTTCGACTTAGTACGACTTTAGGCATGTCCATTTAGAGTAAAATTACTGGAAACAGTCCAGATTAATGTTCCAGCAATGGCGCAGGAATTTGGACTGTGGCGCCGCAGTCTAGTGTCTGTCGCCTGGCGACAATTTTGTCGTCTGGCGACAGGCTCTAAACTGTGGCGACAGTCCTGTTGTTTTAGCGACAGTCCAGTTCTTTTGCTCGAGTCATCACGACGAGTCTAATTAACAGTCTACTAATCGGATTAATCAGTTTGTTAATGGTTCAAACCATGTTTAAGTCTTTAATTGAGTTTAGGCACTTAAAGTCCCATGGTCATACACTAGTAGTCAAAGCATGTCACTCACATACACATAAAGCACACACATAACATGTTTGTCACATTATGACCATGTCTAGAGACGTCATTTTTTTTAGGGGGGTAAGTCGGATATTAATCCTCCAATTTTTAAAATTTTTAATTTCCCTTAAAATATATACCCCATTTTTTCACTTTTTCTTTTAAGTCTTTTAAACATAAAGTCAAGTCAATTAGAGTCAAATATTAAAACAAATATGGTTTAAATTACAGCGCGTGGTCAAGAAAGGAAGGGCGTTTAATCAAAGACAACACTTTTGTCCAAGTTTTACTTTTCGACAAACCAATCGGTAGGAAAAGGAAAGCTAAGAAGGCAATGGCTAGTCAAGAAGAACTTAATGAAGTCAAGGGACAGGTAGCCAACTTGGCTGAAATGCTGCAAAACCTATCGCTGCAAATAAGTAATCCTGAAAAACAAAAACAAATGGACCTAATCTAGGAAAGCTTGGGCAAATTGTCCAGCGACTTTAGATTTCAAGAGATTAGCTCTCAAGGGGTCTCGGTGGATAAGGACCTTCTCCCACAAAAGTTCAATCCCAATGACATCCCTAAGTTCAAAGCTATGGACAATCCTTATTTTCATTTAAGAGCTTTTGAAACTGTAATGGGTATTAAGGGAATAGATAGAAAGGCATTTCATTCTGTATTTTCATTATCCTTAGAAGCTGTATGTCAACAGTGGTACTTTTCACTTAATAAAGAAAAGACCTCTAGTTGGGAATCTATTGTGAACGCTTTCATTGAAAGATATAAATGCAATATACAAGTTGAAACCGATCATAGAGAATTAGAAATGCTGAAACAAAAAGAAAACGAGGGTTTCACCTCCTTCTTCAATAAATGGAGGGAAACCACTGCAAAAATGGTTGAAGTGCCTAGTGAAAAGGAATCTGTCAGGATGTTCATTAAAAACCTCCAAGAAAAATATTCTAAGCATCTCAAATATCAAAGCAACTTAAATACTTTCAAAGTGGTATATGACATTGGAATTAACATTGAAGATGACCTTGCTAAACAGAAAATTGCTAGTAACAACTCAAGTAGTGGCTGGAAAAATAAGAAAAACGACAATCCTTCTTCATCCAAATCTACCCACTCAAATAATATTGGCACTTTTCCTCTTAATGAAGTATTAGCAATGAATAATAATCAAGGACAAAAGAAACCATTTAGGAAGAATTATACTCCTATTGGTATGAGTTATGATACCGCATTTGATCGCTTACATGCAAAAGGTCTTATAACTCCTATTGGACCATTTGGGGACCCACCTGTCGAAAGGAGAACGGCTAGCTGGAACCCAAATGAACATTGCAAATATCACCAAGGTAGGGGTCATCCTACAGAGAATTGTTGGAGATTAAAGGAAGCCATTCAAGATTTGATTGATAGTAACAAGCTCCCATTACCTCCTGCAAGTAAGAAACCAAATATCAATACCGCACCGCTGTCGGATTCTTTGGCTATTTCCGACGAAGAAAACCAAGAGGATCCATCTAGTCTCATAGAGCCTATCGAGACCATTGAAGAAGAAATCTTTGAAGATGCTCTCGAATTCCACGGTCAGGAACCCGCAACTAAGCAAGAAGTATTAGCATTGACATTAATACTTTCGGAATTGAAAGAATTAATCTCACAAACCTTCGAGGCCATAAAAGAGAAAAATGAGTTGCTTAAAAATAAACCTCCACTTAAGCAAAAGAAACCATTTCCTCTCCAAGTGATTGACACTCCCAAAAAGAATAATAGGAAATATACTCCAATTGGGACATCATACACAAATATATTCAAGATGCTCTTCGAGAATGGAAAAATCCAACCTCTCGAGCCAAGACCATTTGAATCGCTGAAAAGGACAGACAAATATTATTGTGCATATCATCAATCAGGA
The DNA here is from genome assembly GCF_948465745.1 of Chenopodium album. NCBI lineage: Eukaryota > Viridiplantae > Streptophyta > Magnoliopsida > Caryophyllales > Amaranthaceae > Chenopodium > Chenopodium album. The sequence continues at coordinate 26,216,264 of NC_137860.1, read as the reverse complement.
GGACATACAATAGAGCAATGCTTCAAGTTTAAGGACTTGGTTCAACGTTTGATTGATGATAAAAAGTTAGTTCGACTTCCACAAGATGCCATGATTAATGGAGTATGGGACAGTGATGATGAGGATGTTTACCTTAAAGACATTGAAAAAACTCCTCTATCAACAATATACCCAATAAGTGACATTTGGGACGAAGAGGACTCACCCATAGATGTCCTCACTAGGTCCGGGAGAATACAACCTCCCATTTCAACACAACCCATACCTTCTATTCAGCAAATTCCCGTGCCTATTATAGAAGACAACGATGTTGTCAAACAGCTAAAAAAGACTAAAGTAGAAATGAATGTATGGAAACTTTTAGCCACATCTCGAGAACATAGAGTCGCAGTCATGGATGCACTGGCTAAGGTAGGCATAGATTCGGACACCACTCCTGAGGGACTTGCAAACTTCCTCACGAGCGATCTCCCAAGTCCAATTAATTTGATCACTTTTTCGGATAAAGATCTACCACCGGAAGGTGACAAACACAATAAAGCTCTAAACCTCACAGTCATATGCAAAAGAATGAATGTCCCTATGACTCTTGTGGATAACGGTTCAGCAATTAATGTGTGCCCATTTAGAACCGCAAGAATGTTAGGAATAAGAGATGAGGATTTATCCCCGTCAACCCAAGGAATAAGAGCCTATGATAATTCACGTCGTCAAGCATTAGGGACGATCACTATGAACGTAACGGCAGGCGCAATTGAATATGCTACTACATTTCAAGTAGTAGATATCAAAGCATCTTTTAACTTGCTATTAGGACGCCCTTGGCTTCATGATTTAAAGGCCGTCCCTTCGTCTCTCCATCAACAAGTAAAGGCTATAGTTGGAGGCATTCCAATTACCATTGATGCTTCATCTATAAGGATTAAAATAGTAGAAAATCCACTAATTAACGTGGAACACGACGAAAACGATGAAGATTTGTGGGGCTTTAGCGAAGAGGTCTCCTTAATAGAGGAAGATGAAAGGACCCCTCTTCATTATGACCTCCACTCAAACATGATAACAAATGCTATCCTAAGAAAACAAGGACACTTCCCTGGAATGACTTTAGGAAAGAAGAAAGGAGTAGCTGAACACATGGGCTTACCTGGCCTCCCTAAATTGGATACTTTCGGACTTGGTTTTGAACCAACCCGCGAAGACCTTAAACGAGCCCAGGAAAAATCAAAAGCACGAAGAAATGCCCGCATACAAAAAAAGGAAATACCCATGGATCAATATCCTCTCACTTTAAACGGGCAATTTATAAGAGAAGGAGAGGATTACCCTTGTCACGAATTTCCTGAACCCTTTGTTGTGAATGGTATAAGGCAGCCTGGGTTCGAAATCTTTTTGGATTGTTGTTTCCTAGACGAGATCCCAGCTCCAACATATAAGGAAAAGGCACCCCCTTGTTTCGACTTTAATGTCATGGGACTCCTCTTTGGAAGGGAAAAGAACGAATCAAAATATGCGGAAGATGATTCTTCACTTATCCAAGCAGTTCTCCAAAGCGAAAATTTCGATCCCTCCGAACTTATCACTCCAATAGAAGATCAAGAGCGTGGATGGCGCAAGACAGTGAAGATAGTTATTATAAATGGAAAGAAGATTTCAATAACTACAGGGCAAGGACCAATATTCAAAGAGTCGTCTGAGTCAGAGTCTGAGTTAGAGTCTTCCCTCATCGAGTCTTCTAAGTCTTTAGTTGTAGCGCCCTCACCTTCTTTTTCTACTCTTAGGATAGTTAGCAATCAAGTCCCAACGGACATCTCTTTATTTGATGTAATGACTTCTGAGTTTAATAATATGTCTTCTTCCCCTTATTCCTCTTGTTTTTCTTTATCTAAAGATGACGAACATTGCTTAACTAATGATGAAAATGACAAAGAAATAATTAAAGCAATGGAAACACTTGAAAATAAGACACCAATAATTGAGGATACAGAAACGGTTGATATCTCAAAAGATTCAACCATTAAAAGAGAAGTTAAAATCGGACTGACGCTAAACAAAGAAGAAAGAACCGATCTAATTAATCTGCTTAAAGAATTTATCGATGTATTTTCTTGGTCATACGAAGATATGCCAGGCATTAATAGAGAAATAGCTCAACACACCATACCATTAATTCCAGGAATGAAACCTGTAAAACAAAAGTTACGTCGAATGAAACCCGACGTGGCCCTTAAAATAAAAGAAGAAGTACAAAAACAAATAACTGCAGGTTTTATCCGGGTATCCAAATACCCCGAATGGGTCGCCAATGTTGTCCCGGTTCCGAAAAAAGATGGTAGAGTCCGAATGTGTGTCGACTATCGAGATTTAAATAAGGCAAGTCCAAAGGACGACTTCCCTTTGCCACACATCGATATTTTGGTAGATAACACAGCAAACCATGCACTTCTCTCATTTATGGATGGATACGCAGGATACAATCAAATCCTCATGGCCGAAGAAGATATGGAGAAAACAACATTCATAACGCCTTGGGGTACTTATTTCTATACGGTAATGCCATTCGGGTTAAAAAACGCGGGTGCTACTTACCAACGAGCAGCAACTGCCCTACTCCATGATATGATGCATAAAGAAGTGGAGGTCTATGTGGATGACATGATCGTAAAATCAAAAGACCGCCAAGGACACCCAATAGCCTTAAAGAAATTCTTTGAAAGGTTAAGAAAATACAACATGAGGTTAAACCCCTCTAAATGTGCTTTTGGAGTTACCTCAGGGAAACTCTTGGGTTACGTCATAAGCTCTAGAGGAATAGAGATAGATCCCACCAAAATTAAAGCAATCATGTCCATGCCACCGCCCAAAACCGAAAAACAAATTCAAGGCATAAAATTCAACGAGCAAAGCAAATTAAGCAGAATGATTTTCGAATTTTTCGAAAATTCGCGAACAAGAACGCGTAATTCATCAAAAACCGAGTAGAGTTTGAGCAAAACTTACATAGATCGGGAAAATAGATAAGAAGAGCTTCGATTTGCAACAAGTTTGAGCGAATTTGGTTGAGAAACGAGCAAGAACGAGTAGATTGAAGTTTTCGCGAAATTTGTGAAGCAGAGCAGCGAAATGAGAAAGAAGAAGAAGACGGGTTTAAAACCCCGATTCTGTCGCCAAACGACAAAATTTTCGCGAGGCGACAGACTCTGTCGCGTGGCGACAGATGCAAAAGTTCGCAACAGGTGTCTCTGGTCAGCGCTGGAGCGGCGACAGGGTGTTGGGCTTTTCCTTATGGTTTTGTGGGTCCGTTTTAGTAATTTGGGTTCCTTGGTACGCCAGTTAGCCCCTTTAAGCAAATTGACATGATTCAGTCAGCTTGATCAAAATGCTTGAGTGATCGACCTGATGAAAGATCGTCTCACTTTAGCTTAAAGCGCCTACGTATTGGCTCATAATAGAGCACCGAAATAATGGTTCAAGGCACCGAAATAATGGTTCAAGGCACCGAAATATTGGTTCAATAGACGCGCCAAAGTAATGGTTTACAAAAGACAAAAGCACCAAAGTACCGGCACGAATGTAAAAAACAATGATAAATAATGATATTAAGGGTCAATAGGTAAAGTGATTCTTTGGCAATGTCTCAACATAAAGGGAAATTGTTTGGCGGCGAAGTACGGTCGTGACGAGGTAGTGTCACAAATGGTGGAGATGGCGAAGCAAGGCCACCTTCGGCGGTCCCTCAAGGTAAAGAAGAGATTGTCTAATAGCGGCGACATACTGCTGTGGCGACGTATTGCCACACCCAGGAGATGACGACATACAGTTATTTTCGACGATGTTCCCGAAATATTGTGGAGGATTGTCACCAAGAAATTGAAGGCGACGACATATAGTTATCTTCAACGATGGCGTTCACGAAATACTGTGGAGGTTGTCACAAACAACAAGAGCAACAGCAAAATGGTTACTTTCAGAGACGTGTGCTCGACGGTGCAAGATACGCGTTTCTTAACTCTTTTATCTATTTTAACTAATGATTAGTTTGCAGGTATCGGCGTTATAAGAATGATTTGGGATCGCAGAACGTTTTGAATCATTCTCCGTCCCTATCGATACTTTGACTTTCGTTTTCGAAACTTAAGTTTCTCCAAACTCAGTCAAAGTGGGGGCTTCTGTAGACACCAAATTGTGTCTCCCCAAAACCAAACCCAGTGTTGAATACCTGTCACGTCGAACCATAATCGAATAAGGTGAAAGTGTGAAAAGTCAAGTGATGCGGTTAGTTTTTATTAAAATCCTTCTTTCTGTTTTCGAAAACCCCTCTATTTTATGAAAACGTCCAATCCAGTTTATTTTGGTCCATGATAAGGGTCCAATAATAGTGTAGTTGTATGGGGCTTGAAAAGACCTTTCCAACGATATATTATAAGCCCAATTCCGATGAATAATGAGGAAGTTATGGCCAAAATACTAAACTGGGCCCAAACCGGATTTTACCTACGACCCAATGATCATGTGGAGGGTCCAAAGGTTTAATCCTATTCCTAAACTGATTAGGATTGATTAGAATCTTCTATAAGTTTCTAAAATATCTTAATTATCCTTTTTTGAAAAGATAAGATCATAGAATTTGATTTGAATATAAACTTTCCTTTTTTAAAACTTTCCTAATTCTATTCGGATTTAAATATGTTCAAAGACAGTCAGATATTATTTTCGTGCCTCATATTTTTTATCCAAATTTTATATGGTTGGATAGATCTTGAAATTATCTTTCCAATGATATATTATAATAATAAATCCGAGCTATAACGACAAAGATATTAAAGATATACGAAACTCTATCCAAAACTGACACCCTTTGACTATTTCGTCCATATCTTTTTATCTACAAAAGATTTTAATCTGATTCCAATTGAATTTGAAAGTAGACTTCAAGAGCTTTCCAACGACATATTATATGACTTATTTGGACTTCTAGATCAAAAGATATGATTAAAACAAAATCCGCAAAAAACTGTCTTGTCGCGAAACGACAGGCTTGTCGCCTCGCGACAGACTCTATCGCCTGGCGACAGGATAAATTTCTGGCGACAAGGTCGGTTTGTTAGCGACAGAGTGGAGTTTTATTCCTTATCAAATTCTATGTTTTATTCCGGACTATTTTTCTTATAAATAGGGTCCGAATTCCTGTTTTCAGAAATCATTCACAATCATCAATTCTTCCTTAATTCTTTTCTTTCTCTCTTTCTAAACTAGCTTTTTACAAAATACAATATTCCGCATTCACAAGACTTAGAATCTCTTAGCCAAGTTCGAAGTTGCCTTCGCCTTAGACGTGAAAGGTTGATATTTTCTGAGGGTTTGGTCCAAAACTAGTCTAAACTTTATTTAACTTGATTCAATTTAATTCTTTAATTATTTAATTATTGTTTATTATTTTCATTGAAGTTTACTAACTTGTGTATTTTGTTATTAGAAAGAGGTACGAGGCTTCAAAGTATGTAATCTTATTACTCTCTTTCAATGTAGAAAGCATGCTTATTATTGTTTAATTCCTAGTATCATGTTAGGATGTTATTTTATGCTTTCTAGTATCATGTTTAGGGTGCCTTTACTCTTTCTAATATCATGTTATCATGTTAGTACCATGTTAGGTTTAAATCTTTGATCTTTATTGTTTAGTGACATGCTAGGGATTGTTATTAATATTGTTAGTATCATGCCTAGGATCTTGCTATTATTATTAAGCTTTATTATGCCTTATCATGCTATTATCATTATTGTTCTTGATTTATTATTATGTTGCTTGATATTATTTTATTGTTATTGCTTGATCACACCTTTTATGATTGTTAAAGGGAATTTGTACTTGGAATCACGCTTAATAAGATAATTATTAATTTGGTTTAGGCTAATGTGATTTTAATTCAAGTGATCGCCAATAATAGTCTTATTTGTGCATTAATTTCAACCAACATAGATTAAACAGGGTAGGTTTAATATAATGTTTGTATGTTATTCGAAAAGCGCACATGAATACCAGCAGAACAAAGTAGAGGCCTATTTTATAGGGCGGGTCCTTTCTTTTGTAGATTGGATTTGTACCTTCATCCCCGGACCCTATTTGGTTCAAGACCTTATGGAGTAGTTGACGGTCCTTTGGATTGTCTTTTGGGTTTACAAGTTCCTAAAACTTGTTGGCGACTCTTTTTGCTCTTTGTCTTTCCCTTTGGAACGCCACCGTACTTTAGTGTATGATCACAGTGGGGTTCAAGTTTGGGGTTATCATAATGCTTGAAATATTCCCTACACTAGTTTGATCGATTTAATTCAAGCTTTAAATTTTAAGAAAACAAATTCAAACTCCAATTCCTAAAATTTTGACCAAATAACCGATTGGAATTGCCAAGTGCAATGATATTGGAAACTCGATGATATAGTAAAGGTAAACAATTGTTAATAGTATCCAAATCACAAGAAAAATAAAAATATACGAACAACAAATTAATAACGCCCACCGTGGGGCTCGAACCCACGACCACAAGGTTAAGAGCCTTGCGCTCTACCAACTGAGCTAGACGGGCTTGTTTGTACACTTTGGCGGATACCGGAGCACCCATGTTGGTAGAGTTTGAACCTTGATCCAATAATCATGTGGCCCAACCGTACAACAAATCTTCTCTCATGTAGCATATGTAAATGGTAAATCTGTAAAATTCGAATTATTTTACCGTGCAGTAAATTTTGTAGAAGAAGTGGCAGCTTGGAGAATTAATTGGTAGGCATTTTCCATGCAAGTGATTAATCTTTGGTGATCGATGAAGCCGTTTTCAACTACTAAACCGATTCTTAGATTATCCATGTAACTCATCACTGAAACTGTTAAACTCTGCAATAGCAACATACATTTGTAAATCTTTTGTTGAACATTGATAGATGTTACATAAATTTACGTCCTACTAAGTGTATGTATTAGAATGTGACCACTGACCACATACTAAACCAATCTATAATAGATGAAAACCTATTGTTATACTGGTAGTAGATTAAAGTAAGGAGTTAATTAATTAAGTTGTGATAAGGAAACAACTTCGCAATAAATGTGTTAGTTGAAGGTATATACTGACGGTCGATGGAGGAGTAGTAATGATGGAAGATATATATACGTAGTATAAGATATCTAAAAGACTACTACTTGTATAAGGGACAAATTAAATGGGGTAATAATTAAATCTTAGATTTTATGACTTTTTTTACGTTTACCACTTAAAAAATTCACGAAATTGTTTTTTACTATCAAAACTTCTCACAGTTTATTTTACCACAAAAAGAGAGCTAAAAACTGTTTTTCACCACCTACCGGCCGTAAAAACAACCATTAATTTAACGAATTTTATAAATTTTTTATCGGTTTTGTGCCAAAGACATGTTCTTTAATGGTTTTGGGAGTTATTTTACCCCTTTGATCCAATTTGAGGTTGGAATAATTGACAAAACAATATCACAAAAGTCTCGTTTTGCCTATGGAAAATATCTCAATTTGCATGGAGCACGTAAAACAAGGCTTTTGCGACCATTTTTTGTCATATCTAACCTCAAATTGGTCCCAATATGACCCCAAATTATGGGATGTTAATTAAAGACATTATTTTTTTAATCCATCTGATTTAACTGTTCTCTTGTCAGTACAACAAATGTTAAAAAACAGTTTTTAGAAATTTCTTTTGTGGTAAAATAAAATTTGAGAAGCTTTGGTGGTAAAAAACAACTTAGTGATTTTTTTGGTGAAAAAAGTAAAATAAAAAAAATAAAAAAAAAAAAAAAAATTCAGATTTATGTGGAGTATTTTGTTTGAACATTTATGAAATTGAAGAAGAGAATAAAGATGAATCTAACCAAGTTCAATCTAGTTGGTACGAAGTAAAAGCCTTTGATGGGATGATCAGCAATACTGGTGTGCTGAGTTGGACCAATCAAATTCGTGATTGCAAAGGTTGAATTTTTCCAGCTTTTTTCAAAGGTCCGAGCTGCTGCCTGCAAGAGTGACCTTGCATGAATATCTTATTATAGTTGTGTTTCCAAACAATAATGAATTCTTAGTATACTAATGCTTGATAACAAAAAATTTATGTCAGCAAAAATAGTTCCAGTTCATTAAAAATAATGGGAAATTCTCTGTTTCTCATGGTGAGAAACAAAATTTGTTTCTCATGATGGCATTTTCGTGAATAAATCAACAACTTTTTCAATATTGTGGGCTCCACAGTTAAATAAAGTTGAAAAAGTTGTTGATTTATTCACAAAAATGCCCCCATGAGAAACGAATTCGTTTCTCACGGTGAGAAACTGGGGTTTCCTCAAAAATAATTGAAGTTCATAAAAAATATTTCAATTTATAAAATTAATTTCAGTTCAGAAAAATTATTTTAATTCAATAAAAATTAAGGCTTTGTTAACTTCATCTTATTTCTAATAAATTAAAATTATTTTTAAAACTGGATTTATTTTTACTAAATACTATTTTTAAAGTGAAGTAAACAAGATTTAAGGTGAAGAGAATAGGGCCTTGAATTCTTGAAACCAGTTCAAAAGGTCGTTGATAATTGTAATCAGATATATAGTGTAGAACTGTAGATGCATATATATACTTGTACTTCGTTTATAATAGTTACGAACCTTAAAGCCTCCGAATATCTTTATAGCATCAAGGGTCCAAGCCGTGAGATAGATGGCACCAATGCTTTTCCTTTTTCTCTTCATAATTTTATGGACTTTCATGATGAAATTGAGTGGATTTCCAACATCTTCCTCCTTATATTTTGGTAGTGATAGTTCAATCACTGAAATTTTATTTCCCCATGTTTTTCCTTTGCGCATTTCTTCCGGATTTGCATATCCCTTCATACTCCTTGTATTGAGGGCTATTGATGCCGTCATGCGGCTGTTGTTTGATCGTCGTTGGTCTATTTCTTGGATATACAATTGAGTTGCAAAAGAGATTATACCAATAATAACATCATTGACAGTCTGTGAAAAAGGATGCAAACGTTAAATCATACAATTATGATTTGAGGTGACTAGGTTTGTCGTATACATACACTACACCCATTGTATTGTTATGTTGATGTGTATAAGATATATTAAAGATGTTAAAGTATGTTAGGCCTTGTTCAGTTCACCTAGAAAAAAAATATATATATAATAGTTTCTGTTTAGTAAAATTAAGTTCAGTTCAATAAAAATAAGTTCAGTTCAGTAAAATCAATTTTAGTTCAGTAAAAATCAATAACTCTTAAGAATAATTATGATAGAGAATCAGTAATTTCAGTTCAGTAATATTAATTAAAGTTCAGTAAAAATAATTTAAGTTCAATAAAAATAATTTCAGTTCAGCAAAAATAAAGTGAAGTGAACAGGGCCTTAGTAGTAAATGGATATGTATTGATCCATGTTACATGCATGTAATTTTTTTTTTTTTTTTTTTTTTTTTTTTTTTTTTTTTTTTTTATGGAATGTAGAAATTATAAAACATGCATAAGCAAAGGTTTTAACACAATTGTCTTACCACTCTGAGAAGTGATTTGATTCTCTTGACATCACTAAGAGGTAGAGTAACTGAACAAACTCTAGCCGAGCTTGGAAGAAGCATGTTGGTAGTCCCGGACCTAATCGGAGTACACTCGTCTTCAAACGACACCACCCTAAGAGTTTGTCCATAATCGTACACCGAAGTAAAAATAGAGGATAAAAACCTAGGCACAACGCTTAAGGTTTTCATCACATTGTGAATAGCCTTTTGTTTTTCTCTTGAAGTATTATTGCTAGTTTTAGTAGGGAAAGTGAGAGGAAGTGTAGGATCATCGACTCTCCGAAGGCAGGTGAAGACAACTCCCATTAGAGAGGTACCATCACCAACAGCATGGTGAAACTTAACAAACAAAGTTGAAGTTGCATTGTTTGTAGGGTAGTTGAATGTGTGAACTTCCCACAAAGGTTTGTTTAGTTGAAATGGTGTTGTAGCTATTTTGGACATGTAATCATCTAAATGCTTACTATAACTTTCTGTTGAAAGACCTTCTGGCAAAATTGGGCCTTTTATGATATGATCTTCAACATTTACTTCCACTTTCTTCCACATATTTCTACCTTTTTTTCCTTTAATCTGCATACACACACGAGTATATATTGGGCAATCAAGAACATTTGTTCAATTAACTATACGACAATTTGCTTTTTATGTGACTTAACTTCTAGATAAAGGTACAACTCTATTGATAACATTATTTTTAATGACAATATCAAAATCTTAAACCTATCATATATAGTACACACTTATTACTATACATCCATAGTCTAACTTAAACTATAGCAGTGACAACTTAATCCAGACAGAAGCAATTTTACTTGTAAATAAGGTTCAAAAATGATAAAGTAGGAGTGTTACCGGAATACAGGAAAAACGGGGATGACTATTGAGAAAAATGCCGTTGAAGAAAGCATAGATACACGAAGTATCAATAGGGATTTCCAATTCGAAAATGGAAAGAATATAGAGTGTCGCAACCTCACTCAAGAAGTATTCTGATGTTGGACTCGCAGGCTCTAACTCATCTAGCTTAGAGCTTGTTTTCTCTAATTTGGCTTTGGTCTTTACTTTCAAATTATTTTCCATATCTAGAAATTCTTTTGAAATATGATTATAGATGTTAACTATCAACTTATAGTTGCATGTATTTATATGCATGTCATGCGTTATTAGAATCACAAATACCATGCCATCGCTATCACGCCAAAAAAATTGTACTACGTAAATCATTCTAGTGCACATAACATAATATTGTATGATATACAATACAATAGCTTGTGGACTATAAGTCTATAACTTACTTTTGTGAAACCTTCTTTACTTCATTAATGGTAGTATATTGTACATATACCATGACTTATTTTACAGAATGGTCACTTAACACATACTTCCTCTGTTCTTTCTTATTTGACCTATTTCTTTTATCACGCATGTCAATACAAAACTTTATCGATCAATAACTTTGATTCTCCATAAGTAAAAATTATAAAAGTTGTATATTACTCGTATGATAGTATTGAGACGAATTTATAAAGATCCCATATGAATATATTTGTCTTTACATATCATTCACAAAAGACGGTCAAAGGAGGGTGAATAGTGTAAAAGTCAAAGCGGAGCAAGTAAAAAAGAACGGAGAAAGTAGTACTTATAACTGTAATATAATTATTACTTTATTAATACAATCACTCAAAAACTTAAACATGTAAACATGTGCATATGTACTCATTAAGGCTATGTTGTTTTGGACTTGGTGTGCACGCAGAAAGAGTGAATTTCGTTGATAAATAGTTCATAGCAATGGTCATAAAATTAACATTTTTTTAGGAGAGAAAAAAAAAAAAAAAAGGCAAATTGAGCCAACTATTGTTTTTCAAAAGTATTAATAGTTAGTTCAATTATTTCTTAATTAAATGAAAAAAAATAAGGGCTTTAACGTGTAATGAAAGTAATAGTTAAGTTTTGGAAGGCTCGTGAGCTCGCTTTCCATTTCATAAACTAAATGTAATTTTCATAATTTAGTTAGGTATCTTTATCATAACATTAATTTGGTGGCAACTGTCTTAAATTGATTAATGAGCTGTCAGCAAAATTAAGACCTAATATATGTATGATATATATATATATTTTGCAAATGTATAGGTGTCGATTCTTCTAAGTTTCAATGTTATCCAGCTTATCCCCTTCACTATTGATTTCCTATTCTTATTTTCACCTATTTCAAATCTAATTAATTCAAATAGTATAATAAGAAAAGATACCAATGCAAAGTACTTCATGAATCATATAAAGGTTAATAAGTTCCAATAAGCTCTAAAAACAACTTAATTAAAAAAGGCATAATAAGAGATGTATGCTATAATAGTAATGCAAAGTACTTCATACAAACAAGTACAAGATAAGGGATGTTAAGTTCACATAAAATAATATTAAGAAAATTGATCTGAATGACAGATTATACATGGTTACCTTTAATTGAACTGAATTAAACTAAAATTAACTAAACTGAAATGAATTTTTTTATGAGAGATGGAAATTAAGAACTAAACTGAACTAAACTAATTGGAGTTGAACTCAATTGAACTGGAATTAAGTTGTAGAGAACAGGCCCTAAGATGAACCCTTAATTTTGTATATACTTCCAAAGTGTCCTTTACTCAGACAGAGCAAAGCGAAGAGGTTCTTTAGCGTAGGCTAGTCAATTTACTTGGAGTAGCTTTCCTGCTGCCCTTGCAGTTGAAGTCATAAGGTAAGCAAGCCTCTCTAGTGAGAGTTCTTAAATTGAGAGTTGGGGGCTATTCATCCCAAATTCCACATGAAAGATATAAGAAAGGGATCACTTTTTTTTTTTTTTTTTTTTTTAAAGCAAGAAAGGGATCACTTCCTTATAAGCTTAAGCACACTCCTTTAGTATGAGGCCTTTTGAGAAGTGTCAAGCCGAAAAACAAATTTGTGCGAACTAAGCCCAAAGCGCACAATATCATAACTAATGTGGACTTAGGCCGACAAATGTGGGTGACCCAAGCCCAATACCCTTGTATTTGTATAATGGCCAATTTTGGTGCCTTATTGTTAGCTTTAGAGTTTATTAAAAAGAAATTTTTTTATTACCTTTTAGGTAAAGGTGAGTTGTTTTAAGTGGGTTGGCGGTGAGGTGGGTTGTTTTAAGGTTGGTGGGGGTGGTTTCAGGGTAGGATGGATTCAAGGCGCGGGGTTATTTGTTGGTTATGGGTGTGGGTGGGTGGGTGTGATTTTGGGAGTGGGATGGGTTCAAGGTGGGTGTGATTTTGGGAGTAGTATAAAAGTACGTTGAAGATATACTAATCTCCATTTCTTTTAGTTGACACATATTTTTTTTAGGAAGTTTATTTTTAGTTGACACGTTTCCTTTTTAGGTAAGTTTATACGACCTTACATTTACTAGTGTACCTATCATTCTCTCGCACTCTCTCTCCTCTCCTTCATATGTGTGTCTGAATTAAACACATCAACTAAATAGAAACGGAGAAAGACAGAAAGTAATACAAAAGCAAATGGTCCCTTTATATGGCCAAAAAAATTTATTCTACATAAATTTTGCAATAATTAGAGGCCATCAAAGAGAATGTCTCTAATTTCAAATAAGATAAGTTCAAATTAATGAGCTTACGCACATAAGTGAGACATACATCTCATATATATATATATATATATATATATATATATATATATATATATATATATATATATATTATATATAGATCATTTATTATTTATTATTTCTTATAACAGTGCGAGCTACAATAATGTATCAAATGTTAACATATAACTAAATTTGCAACCATTAAATTAATAATGTTACACTTGCAATTATAATGCAACAAATATTAATTTCGATGTTGTAGTCTGGAATAATATGGTTTTCAATGTTGAGAAAAGCTCCCTTAACCTTGATGCATTTTCCTTTTTTATTTATAAATATAGGACTTCTTGTCGAAAACTATCTAATAAATCACATATTTTGTGAGAAATTATCTACTAAAAAATGTTGTAATAAACTACCAAATATAGGTAAAATGTTGTAAAAAACTACATGAGAAAAGGTAAATGTTGTAATATACTACCTAGCTGGCTAGCTATACCGGATTTCCACCGTTGACCGACCTCAAAACACTCTCAAAACCACCATTTCATTCCCAAAACTAATACAACTTGCTTGAAAGCGCCTCCACCACACCTAAACCGCCTTTCAACCCTAAAACCACCACCTCTAACCCCTAAAACCACCATTCTGAAGCACTAATAATCTACCCTCACCAACTCGATTAGAATATCTATCCTTCAACCACCCCGAAAATAATCTTACCACCTTAAAAAATAACCCTCACGGTTGGGGGTGTTTGAAGGTGGATCAACGTCTTAAAATTAAGTCAACGGTGGAATTTTGTTCAAAAGTAGAATCTTGCAATATTTTACCTTTTTATTATATGGTAGTATCTTACAACATTTTTTTAATTTGGTAATTTCTCACAAAATTTCGATTTTATTAGGTAGTTTCTTACAAAAGTCCATAAAAATAATAAATTGCTACCTCTTCAATAATCTCTTGAAATAATTTCATACATGAGGTCCCCCTTTTATTTCCCAAATCCAACAATAATTTGGTGTTATATTCTCGGAATATTGACATCTCTCCCGTCTGTGCCCTATGTAATTCTTTCCCGAATCTCAAGACCATCTTTTTCTTTCGTGCTCCTTTGTTAGGGATGTTTGGTCTTCTATGGCCGTACGTAATTGGGTTGACTCCATTGTCTCTTCTTCGTCAGTCCAAGCCCTTTTTCGCTCTCTTAAAACTTCTTCTCACAGGGCTGTTCCTAAGATAGCCATTATGTTCTGGAGCATTTGGAAATGTCGAAATGCCCTTATCTTTAAGAGCTCTGCCCCTACCGCTGATACCATTTTTTGTCATGCTTTTACTCTTTTTCACGAATGGCAATCCCGCTCTCTCTTGGATAATCTACATCCTACTAGTCCACCTGTTCACTCCTCTCCGTCTCCTCCTACCCCTTCTTCTATATCCTGGTCCCCTCCCTCTCTGGGATTTTGTAAACTTAACTTTGATGGCTCTGCTTTCACTAATTCAGCTACGGCTGGTGTGGTCCTCCGTGACCACCTAGGTAACCACATAGCTAGCCGCACTTATAATTTAGGCTCTTGCTCGGCTTTTCTGGCTGAAGCTATTGCTCTTCGTAATGGTCTACTTTTAGCAAGAACCCATAACATCTCCCATATTTTCATTGAAAGAGATAATCTAACTGTTATTAATAATTTACAGGGAAAATTCAGGTGTCCCTGGAAACTGCATCTGCTCATGGACGACATTAAAAAGATTCTGGAGTCTTTCTCAGCTTTTGATTCTCAGCATATATATCGTGAAGGAAATCGAGCAATAGATTATGTTGCCTCTTTAGGCTATTCTACCTCGACACATCAAGATATTGACCCCTTCATAGATAGCAAGTTTTCTTATTTTTTACTTTTCGATAAATTAGGTTACAGTCTTGCGAGAAGACGTTCCTAATTTTCCTGTATCTTACCTTAAAAAAAAAAAAAATCAGAGTTCGTAGTCATGCTACTTTTGTACATTGAATTATTGAGACAAAATATTTAAAGTACATATGCTTCCTTGTTGCATTTTATTTTCACCTTTTCAAATTCTGACTAATAAAATGAGACAGAGAGAATATACCAATTTAACTAGAAAGGATCCTTCTCTTTCTTTATATCTTAATTGCTTTTTTAGATGTTAGTTTTTGGTAAAATTTCCAAAGAATAAATTAAAGACCATGGGAAGAAAGTAAAAGTAAGAAATATTGATCAAGTAATAATAGAGATTGGTGTGCATGTAAAAATATGAGTGAGGGTAAGTAAAGGTGGATAAAATAAGAAAGAACAGTGAGTGAAAATGCGTTAATACAATTACTTCGTAATGTTAAAGCAAATTATAAAATGGAGAAACATTATAAAAAGGTTGTAGGCCGGGTCTATTACTTCCCCCAATAGTTTAAAGGAAAAATTGTTTAGAATAATCCCACCTTTGACCCGTCCGTTCAAAATAATCCTACCTTTGGATTATATTTAAGTAATCCGACCTTTATATATAGCAACTTCGCTCCAAATGGTCCCTGGTGACTTGTAACCGGTTGAGTAGGTAATTTTTTTAATTAAGTTTAATTTACACGTGTCATCATGTGATTAGTCAAAATAATTTTCTATTTTAATTTTGTTTTAAGAAATGATTATTAATATTTAATATTAATTAATTATTTTTTCTTCAAAAAAAAATATTAATTAATTATTTATAATTTTTTAACAAAAAAAAACCTAAAATTAACCCCAGACCCTAGCCCCACCGCGACCTCAGCCAACTCGCCGCCCCTGCCACCAGCCAAACGAGGCCTAGAGCAGCCAGCATCACCGCGCCGTTCTCCTACTCGGAGCTGCTCTCCAAGCCTCCCCTACCCTTTTACCCACCACAACCCGAAATCAAGATGTGCGAAGAGGAGAAGGGCCAAAATTGAGAAGTTGGAAGGGGATAAGGGTCGAAATCGGAACGTGGGGAAGGGGAGGTAGCCGGAAAAGGGATTGGGGAAGGGGAAGGGGGTTGGGATCGGGACAAAGAAAGGATTTCGAGAGTTGGGGGATAGTTTTTACTGGGTTTCGTGGCGGTGGGGAGGGAGGTTCGTGGGGGGGGGGAGGGGAGGGAGGGTGTCAGCGAGAGAGCTTCTGGGTGGTCGGCGCCGCAGGAGAGCTTCTTGGCGGTCGTCGTCGGTGTTGTGGGACAATGGAATCCGGCAGCTCAGCCGGCGGGAACAACGGCGAGGAGGATGGTTTTGGCTAGTGCGGTTTTTTTGAAATAATTAATTAATTTTTCTGGTTTATTTTTTTAAAGAAAAAAAAACTTTTGTTAATTTTTTATTTTAATTTTTTTGACCAATCGTAGGCCAACATGTGTCAGGGCAACTTGTTATAACAGGTTAGTTGACCAGTTGGGACCATTGGGAGCGAAGAGGATGTAAAGGTCAGATTATTTAAAAATAATCTAAAGGTGGAATTATTTTAGGCGGACGGGCCAAAGGTGAGATTATTCTGGACACTTTTTCTTAGTTTAAATTCTTCCCATTTTCCTTTGACATGCCACACGTGCGTATGCCATGCACATTTTAGATTATTGTTAGTATTTTTAATTACATGTTAGCTTAATTAAAATTATAAAAGATATTTTGAAAGTAATTAATTAGTGAGACCAAAGAAACAATCAAGATTTTTAGATTAGGTAAAGTGTATGTTTGCAAATTTTGAGGTTCAAATGCACAATAAATGTACGCATAAAAAAGTTCGTGGTTCTTAAGTTTAATCAAAGCAATCCTAGGATCATCCCGTGTTGTACATAGGGACATAGGGTTAAATCAATTTTTGGTACAGCACATAATAATTATAGCACCTAACAACTACTTGTTGTTAGAGTGTTAGGAATGCTCTCTTTGATATTTATTGTCAATTATTACTCGTAGTTTTTCATTTGAATATGTATATACCTGGTACATAAAGATCACGTAGAAATAAAGTAATATAATTACTAGTTGTCACGAGTCTCCTGCCATTATTGGTCTCTTGATTGTAGTTTTTTCAGCATGAATAAATCAAAATACATTTCATTTTGATGCATAGTAAATGGGAAGTACATCGTAGATTAATTAGACTTTAGAGATGTTTGGATGTGCGATGTCCTAGAAAAGGCACTGCCTGAAAATGCATCTTGTCCGATATATATATATGGTCTCATACACTCATGTCAAGAGGGTGCGGGATTGAAGTTACGCAAGGTTCTGCTTAAGTGTGGAGAACAATTGATAATAATAAAACCTATTAAGACGTCTCTAACAACATTTCACATGTATATATTTATCTCAAATATAAATAAATTACAAAACATCGTTAAATGAGAATGTAGATAATGCAAAAGTCAAATTAAGTTTTCATATCTCAAATGTGTGAAATTTGATTGATCGGATAATAGAAATAAATAGAGCAAGTATGCAAGTACAAGCACTAAACAACAATAATGATTTAATAAGAGTACATTTTAGACAACGAGATAATTATGAACACATCATATTCTTGCACGACAAAAACAACTTGGATATAAATGCAAAAAGCAAAAACCAACAACCCCCTCAAAAAAATTAAAAATCTCGTACTAGTAATAATTTTGTGACAACATTCTCTACTCATGTAACATAGTACTGTAATATGAATGTAGTAAAATCTGAATTAATCATATCAATTTACAGTGCACGGTAGATTCTGAAGAAGAAGTGGCAGCTTGGAGAATTAAGTGATAAGCCTTTTCCACACAAGCAATTAATCTTTGGTGATCGATGAAGCCATTCTCAACTACTAAACCAATTCTTAGATGATCCATGTAGCTCATCACCGAAATAGTTAAACTCTGCAATAAAAACATCGATATTCGTAAATTGTTAATTAATCATGCGTATATACACATCATAAATAAAAAAAAAATAAAAAAAAAAAAAAATAACGTCCTATTAAGGCTCTGTTAGGCTACTTTGATGTTATTTATTTTATCTGAATTGAGCTTATTTTATTTTATGCCGCGTGAACATAATTTACATATCTTGTTTTAGCATTATAATATTTGAGAAGAGAATTAAGATGAAACTAACCAAGTTCATTCTGGTTGGTGCGAAGTAAAAGCCACATACAGGGTGATTGCCAATACTGATGTGCTGAGCTGGACCAGCCAAATTTGTGATTGTAAAGCTTGAATTTTTCCAGGTTTTTTCAAAGATCCGAGCTGCTGCCTACAAGGGTCATTAATTCATTATCACTTGTGTAATTAAAGTAACATATGTGTGTGACGAGAAACGAAAAGCAACTAAACATAAGTTAAGGCGTGAACAAACATGCATGAATTATTGAATTGTTGCAATGTTACTGGAACAAATGTAATAGACGTAAATAAACTAATAATAAGGCAATGGTATATAATTTATGTGACTATGTATGTATATTATGAAATTAGATATTAAAGGTCTAAGACATGGGTCAATGTATATTTAAGTATCTAACAATAGTATAGTAATCATAAACGTAGATGCATATAAATAACAAACCTTAAAGCCTCCGAATATCCTTATAGCATCAAGGGTCCATGCCGCAAGATAAATGGCACCAACACTTTTGACTTTTCTCTTCATAATTTTATGGACATTCATGACAAAATTGAGTGGATTTTTAAGATCATCCTCCTTAAATTTTGGGAGTGATAATTCAATAACAGAGATTTTATTTCCCCATGTATTACCCTTACGCATTTCTTCTGAAGTTGCATATCCCTTGATACTCCTAATGTTTAAAATTATTGATGCGGTCATGTTGCTATTATGTGTTCGTCCTTGGTCTACTTCTTGGATATACAACCGAGTTGCAAATGATATTATTCCGGTTATAACATCATTAACAGTCTGTAAAAAAAAGTCACAAATTAACATCAAAACAAATATATATGTCAATATCTAGTTATCTAATTCTGCTATATTCAATAAATATGTCGTACAAGACTTGCATAAAAAGTACGTAATAAATGTCAAAGTAAATATATTGGAAATAATAAAGCCACAAATTAAATATACGTTTAAAATCACTTATCTTTGGTGACTCTATAAAAATTATAAATTATAAATTAAACGTTAACTGTCTTACCACATTTAGAAGTGACTTAATTCTCTTGATACCACTGAGAGGTAGATTGACTGAACAAACCCTAGCCGAGTTTGGAAGAAGCATGTTGGAATGCCCAGACCTAATTGGAGTACACTCGTCTTCAAACAACACCACCCTAATAATTTGTCCAAAATCGTATATTGAAGTAACAATAGAAGATAGAAATCTAGGTACAATGGCCAATGTTTTCATTACATTGTAAGTAACACTATGTTTTCCTCCTAAAGAAGAAACGCTAGTTCTCGAGGGTATAGCAATAGGAAGCGTAGGATCATCGACTCTTCGACAGCAAGTGAGGAGAACTCCCATGAGTGAGACACCATCAGCAATAGCATGGTGAAACTTAAAGATCAAAGTTGAAGTTGCATTGTTTGTAGGGTAATTGAAAGTGTGAACTTCCCACAAAGGTTTGTTTACTTGATATTGTGTTGTAGCTAATTCAGACATGTAATCTTCTAAATGCTTACTATAAATATCTCGTGATAGACCTTCTGCCAAAATTGGGGATTTTATTATATGATCTTCCAAATCTACTTCCACTTTCTTCCAAAATTTTCTTCCATTTTTCCCTTCAATCTGCTCATAAAGTCATAAATGTACATTCAATATAACACATGCATGTAAAATTTAAATGTCCTACGGAAGTATAACTATGCAAAAAGAGATTTTTACATTACTTTTTTCCTAATTCCGAGCTCAATTTGGAATCTTATGGAACCAAATGACCATACCCATAAAATATAAACGGAACATTTTTCCACACACAAATCGAGAAATTTTTTTTAATGATTGGCCACTGACGGGAACAATTAAGTGGTAGCAAAATCTTTTTTTTTTTTTTTTTTTTTTTTGTGTTTTTAGTGATAGTAAAATAAAATAAATTTTAAATAGATAGCAAAAATCAAAATGTTGCTTTTTAGCAGTAGTAACAGTCAATTTTTTCTAATTTTTTTTTATTACGAGGATTGTTTCAAAATATAAATTCATCTAGGACTTGCAAATGGGAAAAAAATCTATAGACGTATGTTACATATCTTTGCAATTTACCATGAGTGCAACTTAAGTTAGTAATATGACTACTAAATTGGGCTAATAATAGTACAATAATATACGGAGTATCTATTATTAATAAATTAAATTAAAATTATAAAAAGTTGATATTTTGAAAATATAAATTATGACTATCTTTTTTTTTTTTTTTTTTGACAAAAAAATTATGACTATCTTAACAAGTAATAATTGCATGACTATTTAATCTTATCTAGTGTACCTATTAACATTGTCAAAGTGTTGTAATGTTGTATATGAATAGTACAAAAGTGAAATTAAAGTACTTTAAAAAAAAACAGAGGAAGTATTATGAGGAAACAAGATTGTAGAAAATGAGAGTGGTTATAGCAAGGGAGAGATATAAACTATAAAGTATGAGTATTACCGGAATACATGAAAAACGGGGATGACTGTCAAGATAGACACCCTTGAAGAAATCGTAGAAACTCGAAGTATCAATAGGGATCTCCAATTCAAAAATTGTAAGAACATAGAGTGTTGCAATCTCACTCAGGAAGTATCCTGATGTAGGACTTATTGGCTCTAACTCATCCATCTCAATGTTTTTTTCCTCTGTTTTGGCTTTGATTTTAACTTTCAGACTCTTTTCCATATTTACTATTTCTTTATACCAAATTGTATTTGGAAAGATTAATTGTTACCAAATTGTATGTTCTCAGACCAATTTATAGTTGCATAAATTTATATATGGGTGAAGATTAACGTGTTCATTAAAGCTGGGAGAGTAGCGTTGGATCACAATCATAAATGATTAAATTCCATGATCTCTCTGTAACATGAGCTAAAATTATTCTAGAGCACGATATAGATTCAATGATTACAGGTTACAGTGACGGATCTAGAATTTTCAAATAGAGTAGCACATTAAATTAATCATATAATGATCCTATATATACTTCGCATTAATTAACCAATGGAATGAAAATTGGGGATCAAGAAAGAAATATATAAACTAAACAAACTAGACGTTAATTCCCATAGTAGAGTTCTTACTATATTGGCACTAAAATCACCATTTGGCCAATGTTAGTATATCTTGTCTTAAAAAAACTAGTTTATAAGATGTTTGGTTTAGGTTAGTGCCTGTTTTGATTTGTTGAACTAAACTACTACGTAAATTGTTTATGAGAGAAGGAAATTAAGTGCTGAACTGAACGGAACTGAGCTGATTGGAGCTGAACTAAACTGAACTAAAATTAAGTTGAAGAGAACAAACCATTAATGTATAATTAGGGTGTTAATTGATGTTCAAAGTTTTACATAAGTCAAAGAGATCAATTACTCTGTAACTATTAAGTAATACTCCGGATGAAACAGATAGAGTATATAATTGCATTAAGGTATATATGAGGGAAATCCATCTGTAATGCTAGCTGCATCCGCCCATGCTTGATGTTGGTGTACAATTCAATAAATCAATGAACTTATTGCATGCCAACATTAATAACTCATTTTAGCATATCTAGTTATGCGCTTCTTTATGCTATTAATGCTAGCATTGCAAAACACAATTTACCATTATACATTTATACTACCTCCGTCCCTTATTGATAGTCCCTTATGACCAGTTTTAAGTCTCAAAATGATAGTCCCAAAATTCTCTCCAATTTACAAAAATATTTGTGCAAATTTAACTTTTCTATGTAAATTTTGATTTCTCATGTATTTTAATCACTTTCTCTGTCTACTTTTTTGTATACCCAATGTAAATTTTCTTTTTCAATGTACTTTTACTATTTCTTATTCATGTTTATTATTTCTCGTGAAAATTGCCCATAAAGAATTATCAATAAGGGACGGAGGGAGTAGTAAACTCCAACAAATTTTAGGCATGGAATTTAACATGGCAAAAGGTAATAACATTTCAAAGGCGTTGGATAAGTTAACTTAAAGTAAAAATATTACTCCCTTCGTCCCCTTTTGTTTGTCACTTTTGAAGGAAAATCACGGGAATTAAGGTGGAGAATTTGAAGTAATGAAAGTATATGGTAAAGTGAAATTCTCAATCAGTATGTTAATAAAAGTACATAGGAAAAAGACATTTTCAAATAAAAAGTACTCCCTCCGTCTTCTTTTGATAGTCCCTTAATGGGCAAATTTTAGTCCCAAAATGTTCACCCCATTTAATTATTCCAACAATCATTAATATTATTTTTTTTTACCAGAATTCCCTCTAATCTGCAACAATACTTGTGCAAATTTAAACTTCCCATGTAAATTTTGTTTTTCCATGTACTTCTATTACTTTATCTCTCTACTTTTTTTTGCATACCCAATGTCAATTTACTTTTTCAATGTACTTTTACTATTCTTATTTGTTTTTATTAATTCCCGTGAAAAATGCCCATAAGGGACTGTCAAAAGGGGATGGAGGGAATAATTAAATTACATGGCCGGGAAAGATAAATTGAGAGATTCAACAGTGTAAAACATTAAATTAGTCAAAAGTTGACACAAATTTTATGGAAAATGTTAGGGTAAAATAAAATAAGAAGAGGACTTAGGGCCTGTTCATATTTACTGAACTGAGCTGAACTGAACTGATTGGAACTGAACTGAACTGATTGGAACTGAACTGAACTGATTGGAACTGAACTGAACTGAACTGAATTGAGCTGAAATGAATATTTTATGTGAGAGGGAAATTAAGAGCTGAACTGAACTGAACTGATTGGAACTGAACTGAACTGAACTAATTGGAGCTGAACTGAACTGAAATTAAGTAAATGTGAACAGGCCCTTAATAAGGACAAAAAAAATTAAGGGTATAAAAGTCTTTTTATATATCTTAATAATTATGAAAATATGAAATGTGAGAAATATTTTGGGTCACCTAAAATGGCATAAGTGACAATCAAATGGGGACGGAGGGATTAAATTATAATGAACCTTAATTACACCGATTGACGCGTGATTTTAGCAAAAATTCATAGCTAAATCATTTAAAGCCATGTTTTTTTTTCCACCTTATTTTTTGCTGAAATGAAATTATTTCTATAATTTGAAATTATATTTGTTGAACTTAATTTTTTTTTAATAAATTGAAATTAGTTTAAAGATTCAAACTAATTTTTACTGTTTTTTTAAATTTACTTTTTCTTTAAATTTATTAATTTTTGTTGATTAAAACTTATTTTACTTCTTATTTTTATTTAAATTTATTAATTTTTATTGATTAAAACTTATTTTACTGAAATGAAAATATTTTTAAACAATAAGACTTTTTTTTTTTTACTAAATTTAATTTAATTTTACTTAATATTACTCCCTTCAATTCATTCCATAGTAATCGACACGCTGACTTTTTTAGATAACTTTGACCATCTTTTTTTTTGTTATTATATAAGTTAAAAGGTTCAAAAGTAAGTTGTTGGTTTTATGTAATGTATATTATTGGAATATTAAGTTTTTTTCTTTTACTAATATCAGGTTCGTTATTTAATTTGGGATTCTACTTTGAATCGAAAGGGCTTCTCAGAATCGAAGCATAAAATCGAATCATAGAATCGGACATATCAAGATGTCATATCCAAATTTAATTGAAAATATTAAAATTTTAAGTTTAAAACCTAATTATTAGTAGAAAATAGTTGTTTATTCACTGAGTAACCAATTATTGACAATATATATTTATAAATAAAGTTGTAAGCATGTTTTAAACTTGTAAGTTTTTCGCTACTTAAGAGAAATACGTAGAATCGTAAATCGAATCGTATGGCATACGTAAATCGTAAAATCGTAAGATCTAAGATTTAAATCGGGATTATAATAACTTAAAGATATTGATAGTCAAAATTGAAGAAGAAAAAAAGTCAGTTGTGTCAATTATTATGGAATGAAGGGAGTATCGTTTTCAAATGAAGAAAACAGCGGGGCTTTAGTTGAGCTTGCATTCTGATTGATTTATCTAAATTTAATGTGGTTTGCATGAATTAGACTTTGTTCTCTTCAACTTAATTAGACGGTGTTTAGTACTATAATATAATTTATTAAAAATAACTTTCAGCTCAGTAATATAATAATTAGGGCCTGTTCATATTCACTGAACTGAAGTGAACTGAACTGAACTGAATTGAATTGAGCTGAAATGAATATTTTATGTGAGAGGGAAATTAAGAGCTGAACTGAACTGAACTGAACTGATTGGAACTGAACTGAACTGATTGGAGCTGAACTGAACTGAACGGAACTGAAATTAAGTAAATGTGAACAGGCCCTTAGTTAGATTTAGAAAAAATAAGTCCCGTTTAGTAAAAAAAAAAATCATTAATGAATTTTAAAAATTACAAATATAATAGAAAATCAATAAAAGTAAGTATTAATTAGTAAATAAATTTAAAGTTTAATAATAATTAAAAAAAAAAAAAACAATAATCGTATAAGTTTACCAAAAATACTACTTATCATTCAGAGCCTTGCATGACACAATTCCCTTCACTTTAATTTTGCTGAAATATAATTAATTTATAGAAATTCCATTAATTTTTTAAACTTCAATTTTTTTTTTTTTTTTTTTTACTGAATTTAATTTTTTTTCCTGGTTTCTATTTTAATTGTTCTTTGAAGTTACTCATACGTGCCAATTAAAATATATCAAACTGAACTAGAATTTATCTTCACCTTATTTTAGCTAAAAAGAATTAATACAATGAATAATCAAAGGTGTTTTGTTAGGTTGACGATTTGTTGTACATAATTAGGGTGTTTATTAGTTGAAGACTTACGTTACTTATGTATTTCTCAATTACAAATTTTACAATTGACATGGATAAATTTAATTGTTGAAATTGTTTATCAATTGATATTTGAAGCTAGTATTTTTAGTGCGGATGGGAGTAGCAATTAACAAAAATTAGTTTATACTCCCTCCGTCCCTTATGGCCAATTTTAAGTCTCAAAATGATAGTCTCATTTGCTTCTTTCAAGTACCATTAATATTAATTAATTTTTTTTACCAAAATTCTCTCCAACTTGCAAAAATATTTGTGCAAATTTAACTTTTCCATGTAAATTTTGATTTCTCATGTACTTTAATTACTTTCTCTGTCTACTTTTTTGCATACCGAATATAAACTTACTTTTTCAATGTACTTTTACTACGGAGTACTTCTAATTCATGTTTATTAATTCCCATGAAAATTGCCCATAAAAGACTATCAATAAGACAATAAGGGACGAAGAGTATTTTTAATTTGATAAAATTGAAAATTGATTGATTGATTCAAGTCATTATAATTCAGCATAATTACATTTCTTTATCTAATTCAAATTGTGACTACTGAAAAGACAAATATATGAGAGAAATTTCAAAAAAAACAAAAAAATACAAAATTACTACATAGCATGAATGATAATGATATGACAAATTAATAACAAAACATGAAAATTTAAGAGCTATAACTCTCAATTAGTACTCCATCCGTTTCATAATGTTAGTCTCATATGGAATCAATCACATAAAATAAAAAAAGAAATATATTTGGAATCTAACATTAAAGTACAACATAATTCATAATTAGTTTACCTTATTTAACTTTTTAAATTTTTTATTAGGAAATCACAAGTCATAATTGCATAATTTAAGGTAAAGATTTCCTTACCTAGAATCATGTCATCAATCCACAACTTATTAATTAAAAAAAATAAAAAATCAAGTTATAAATGAAATATGTTAAATATGAGTATATCTTTTTGAAACGCCCAAATTTTTTTTTTTTTTTTTTTTTTTTTGGTGTTTAGAGAGCCACAAGGGCGGGGGTGACAATCAATCCCAGGATCTCCTGGAATCGGGAGGGAAACTCTAACCACTTGAGTTATCCCTCACTCTCAACACCCAAAATAATATATGAGACTAACATTATGAAACGAAGGGAGTAATATTTTTTATCCATGCAGTTATTATTGATTGATATGTGGTTGGTGACCGTTAATTGGTGACCCAGCGATTGTACATAAAACATACCAGATTATATATGTTGATCATGCACAATAAATGAGTAAGAAATTTGTGGTGTAGAAGTTTGATGAAAACAATCCTGGTTGAAAAGAAAGATCATGTTAGTTGGACCAGTTGTTCAATTAATTATCTTTGGTCGCACATACTTATTATAGCACCTAGCAAACTACTTGCTATTAGAGTATTAGGAGTGCTCTTTAATCCCATGCTGGCCATGCATATTAACATTTCAATGAAATAAAAGTACTATATACCAAATAAGAAGTTGAGAATATAGTGTTTTGTTCCAACTCAAGCCACACAATTAATGTCTAAGTTCAACGTACCGATTTTTGAAAAGGTTATAAGTCTGGCCTGGTTGATTATTGACAATTCGACTAGGTGATGGGTGCATCTATTATTAAGCATCGATCACCAAGGTCATATGTGATCATGCACGCTAAATTTGTATTAAACTTAGGTCTTAATTTGTTTAACTAAATTGATCTGAACTAGAATGAGTTGAAATAAACTGATCAGAATTGAACAAATAAAGTTGATAAGATTTATAATGATTTGATCTAGATCAAACTAATCCAGTCTAATATCAACTGCTGCGAATGGAATGAAATTGACAATATTTACCCTAACTTTTCCACCAACTTTTTTTTGTCCTTTCTTACAATAATCATGATTTACTAATGATATTATCCGGCTTTTATTTATGCTCACCCAATTTTTCCTATCTTTTAAAGAAAGTATTTTTTTTACAATTACCACCTACAATTGTTGCTGTTTTAGGAATTACCACCTATAATTTTTTTTTTTTTTTTTTTATTGAAATTTACCACCTACATTATTTTATGAAAATGATAAAGCTTCCCACCATTTTGAAAGATGATGTCATGGTATGGGGTCCAAAAACGGTCTTCCCCTTATTTTCCCTCCTTTTTCTTTCTTCCTCTTTCGATACTCAGTCTTTCTTCTATATCTCCTTTTAATTTTTCACAAATACTAAAATCAAATTGCTAAAATAAAAAATTAGGGTTTCAAAATTCATTGTTCTTGCTTCAAATCTTCAAAAATTATGGTTTCTAGCTAGTAATTCAATTTCAAGCTATGCCTCAATTTAGATGAAAGTGGAAGAAGAGGGAAGTGAAAATTGAATGAGAAATAAAGAAAAGGTAGGGAAATAACATGGATGACATCATCTTTGAGGGGTTGATCAAAGTGGTGGATGGAAAATTTTAGTGTTTTGGAAAAATATAGGTGGTAAATTTAAATTAAAAAAACTGTAGGTGATAATTCCTAAAACAACAATAATTTATTGTTAAAAAATCGTTATAGAAACAATGGTCAATGATTTACAATATCAATGCAAGTCAAACTTTCAAGAACAAGAGAAATATTTTAATGTCACACCATTAAAATATCTTTATGCATGTCATTATAAATCAGGTTAGTTGCATAATTTATACATTTCACTTACGTCTATGCGTAAGTTCACCCAGTGGCGGATCCAGGCCAGGAATTGGACCTAAGGGGGTTCGAACTTTATCAAACACCCGATATCCAAATGCACGGATATAAATCGGGTATACAAATATAAAATAGAGTGTTCAAATAAATATCAATACACAAGTAAACAACAAAATAAGTCTAAATTTCAATAAAATTGCAAAATAAAATGATCCGATACAACAATACATAACTTCAATTAAATGTCAAAATACAATACATAAAAAAGATACAAATTACAAAAGCATTGAGAAGTGAGAAAAAATGGAGAAGAAAGTTAGGGTTTTAGCAAGCAGCAGTGTATGAGAATTGAGAAAAGAAAGGGAACAATTGAATAAACAAAGAACGAAAGTTACAGGAAAAAAAAGGGAGAAAAGAAAAGAAAAAAAATGCAAAATTGCACTTCCTGGCCCTTGGGAGTCGAACCAGTGATTTGTTGTACAATTTGAGAGTCTCTAAACCAACTGAGCTAGCGCCTGACATAGTAAACATCTGTTTAAGATATTTTATTTTAAGGTTTTCTGTTTTTTTTTTTAACAAACTTTTAATTTTTTGTCCGGATCTAACGGGGTTCAGTTGAACCCCCTGAACCCCCGCTAGATCCGCCACTAAGTTCACCGCATGATGAGTACTATACTAGTTATATAATAAAAATTATAAAAAAAAAATTAATATGTTAATAATTTAATACGAACCTAACAAGCAAAATATTGCTCATATAATTAGTTTATTCTTTTTTTTTTGACAAGACAAGATAATTAGTATATTCTTAGAAGAAAATTACCACAATTAAAAAAGTATGCAGTAAGGGCCTGTTATCTTACGTTAAAATTCAGTTCAGTTCAATTTAATTCAGCTGAGTTCAGTTCAATTCAGCTCAGTTCAGTAGTTTAGTTCAGCTCCTAATTTCCTTCTCTTATAAAATATTCAGTTCAATTCTGTTCAGTTCAGTTCAGCTGAGTTCAGTGCAGTTCAGTTCAGCTGAGTTCAATTCAATTCAGTTCAGTTTAGCTGAGTTCAGTCAATGAGAACAGGCCCTAAGTAGTACAAAACGTAAAATTACAGGTAGCTACTATAAAAATGAGGAAGTATATATAGGTAAAAAAGAATTTGCTCATGCTCAACATACATAGGTTGACCGTTGACATATCTTAAAATTAGCCTTTCTATTATGGACTTGATGCAAACCAAATCTAATTTAGAAAGAAAAAAAAAAATTTAAAGACTTTCCATGAACTAAAAACAGTAAACAAGAATAAAACATCATTTTATTTCTTAAATTGTTGAATAATAGAGAGACAACATACGATAAAATGGTAAACATGAACACATGATTTGAGATTATGTTTTGGGTATCACTCTTAACAAATTAAATACGACACATTAAACAACACCATATAATTTTAGTATTCAATTTGCAACAGATTATGAAGTAGTTGTGGCAGCATCGAAAATCAGTTGAAAGGCTTTCTCCACGCAAGTGATTAATTTTTGGTGATTGATGAAGCCTTTTTCAACAGCTAAGCCAATTGTCAACATTTGCATATAACTCATCACAGTAACCGTCAAACTCTGAAATAAAAATTCACCAAGGATGCTAGTCATTATCATGTATTTAACTACATAATAACAATTATTAAATGCTATATCTACCAAATCAAATGCTATAAAAGCCTAAGTTAGATCATACTATGGAGTCAATGAGAGATAATTATTGTTGGATTAAGTGGCCAAAATTTGTGTGAGGGGGGTAAATTCATTGTAAGTCCGACCCTCATACAATACTTTCTTATCTTATAATGACTAGGGGTGAACATGGTCTGATTTGGTGCGGTTTGAGTCTAAACCAAACCAAACCGCAAAATACGGTTTGGTCAATTTTTCAAACCAAACCAAACCATATTAGAAACCAAACCAAACCAAACCGTAATAATGCGGTTTGGTTGCGGTTTATGATGAGACGACATTTTTTCCTAAAAAATTGTCAAATATTAATAAATTTATAATAAAGTTTAAATAATTAGCCCAAAGGGATTAAATTTTACTACAAAGTTATAATAAAAATAACAACCAACTAATCAAGTGCTAACACAATAAGAGCAATATGAGTTATATGACATATTGAATTTTAAGTATTGATATTTGACTATTTGAGAATGAGTATAGAGTATAGTAATATACTAACCGTATAGTTTTCTAATGATTTTTCATGTTTTTTAATTTTTTTATAATATATAATAACTATTTTAATTTAATTAAAAATTATACTACCTCCGTTTCATGTTTTTTGCAACTTTGCAATATTTTATATCTCACAAATAATGCTCAAAGTTGCAAAAAACATGAAACGGAGGTAGTATAAACATTAAAATGCGGTTTACTGGTTTACGGTTTAATTTGGTTTATAATTTTCGAAAAACCAAACCAAACCGCAAACCATATTTCCCCAAAAATCGAAACCAAACCATATTTTTCCAAACCGTAAACCAAACCAAACCGTTAAAATGCGGTTTGGTCTGGTTTGGTTACGGTCCAGACTAAACTATGTGCAGCCCTAATAATGACGGTGCTCATCTATAAATTGCAATATCAATCATAAAATTATTAGGCTGATAAGTGTTGACATAGATTTTTCTACGAACTTAGGGCCTATTCTGATTGACTGAACTGAACTTATTGGAGCTGAACTGAACTGAACTAATTAACTGATATGAACTTATTAGAGCTGAATTTAACTGAACTAAACTAAACTTAACTGAAAATAAGCTGAAGACAACAAGCCCTAATTCATTTACCTTCATACATCATCTATAAATTTTGTTGGGAAACATGTTGAAAGTGGTCCTCCATATGATCCTTCGAGGATCTAGCCTTATTTGGTTGACATCGTAAAATGGGGGAATGGGAAATTCATGGGAATTGAGAAAATGAGTAGTTGTTTGGTTGCATGGGAATTTCAATTTCCCACAAAATATGGGAAGTAAATTACCTAGCCCCCTTAAGTAAACCAAAATTCATGGGAATTTCAATTTCTCTTATTGCCAATCAAACACATTTAGAAAATTCCTAGGAATTTCATTAAAGAGTTAACTTTCCATGAATTATAAATTCCTATGGGAATTAAATTCACACATCAACCAAACAACACCAAATCTCTCGATTGTTTCAACTACTACACTACCATAGCCTTTTTTTTAGAGAATTTTTCCATACTAAAATTGTGTGTTCCTTTGTATTACCAGTATTTTTTTTTTGTCTTATTATAAATCTCTAATTATTTTATCCAATCTCTACAACTTTGATTCTGCTGCATTCATAACCTTATGTAAATCATAAGTCAAAAGACATTTGTTTTAATAATTTGTGACAACTAATTAGCATGCATATATAAAATCACAAACTTTTAAATAAATCGGATGTACAATAAATATTGTACATTCGTTATAAAATTACCCCTAAAATAAGCAAAAGTCACCCTAATATGGATAAATGTTACCCTAACATAAATAAATGTTACGAAGTATTTATACTTTATCGATAAAAGTTACCCAAAAAATTGTAAAAGTGACCCTAAATTTGATAAAAAGTGACCCCCGATGTACAGTAAATTACTGTACACCTGATGTATACAAAAGTTATTCATATAAAATATAACACAACCGAACAATGTTGGTGTGAAGAGAATATGACATGCAAGTTAATTTATTACAGTATATAATATTTGAATTGGTTACGCCACATAAAATATGTATTGGGCTATACAATTAAGGTTAGAAGCCATTAATTTGATTAAAAAAGCAAATATCAGAACATGAGAAAAGATATGAGGCACAATGCTAACCGATTTGACGCGAGTTGGCATGAAATAAAAGTTATTGACAGGATGACCAGCAAAACTCATTTTCTCAATTGGCCCAATCATATTTGTCATCAGAAAGCTACAATTCAACGACCTTTGCTCAAAAGTTTGTGTAGCTACCTGCAATTTGCAAACATAATATTTGAGTTAGTTGTGGTAACTGGTAATAGAACATATACATCCGATGTATAGTAATTTCTGTACATTGAAGGTCACTTTTATCAAATTTAGGATTACTTTTACAATTTTTTAGGTAACTTTTATGAATAAAACATAAATAGTTGTAACTTTTATTTATGTCAGGGTAACTTTTATTCATATTGGGTTAACTTTTGTTCATTTAAGGATAACTTTATAACGGATGTACAATATTTTATTGTACATCCGATTTGTTTAAAATTTTGTCTACATTTAGAAATACTTGTTTCAAAAACACTACATCACCAAAAACAAAAATATGTTGTATTATAAAGTTTATTTACTGTAATAAGAAATTTTCACTTTTTTTTTCGCTAATTAATCATCAAACTAAAGCTAATATTAATAAGAAATACGAAGTATAATTTAGTAATCACCGTGTACTGCATTAATCTAAACTAGTTGTAAAACATGAGTGACTTATCTACTTTGAGAGGTAATCTGTAATACTTTCTCTGTCCCTACATATAGTTCCCGTTTGAAGATTAAAATAACAAAAAGCAAAATGTAACATACCTTTAAGCCAATACATGTTCTCACAGCTCCAAGGCAGGATAATAAGAGAATTTGAGCAAAAGTAGTATTCCTCTTTCTCTTAATAATTTTGTGAGCTTTCAAGATAAACTTTAGAGGATTTTTAATATCATTCTCCTTTAAATTTGTGATTGGTATTTCGATACCTGAAAATCTATTTCCCCATGGTACCTTGGCATTGTCTTTGTGCATTTCTTCTGCGCGTGCATATCCTTTGTCACTTCTAATGTTAAGAGTTATCACTGCCGTGGATCGTGTGCTCTTTAGTTGTCCATTGTTGATTTCTTGCATATATAAGCGAGTTCCAAGAAAAAGTATCCCAACGACAACATCATTTACCGTCTATTCACCAAAAAAAAAAAAAAAAAACAACAAACATAAACAAAAATGAGCTAGTCATAGACGAAAAAATAATGTGGTAATCATCCTTAAAATGACAATAATTATACTAATTTCTTATTGGTTGATGTATGATTTAGTTTTTATGTCAAAATTAATTTTATAGGTTTTTTCTTTTTATTTGGAATTTTTTTTTTTTTTTTTATATTTTCATAACTTTTTTTTTAATCATTTGAGTAATAATAAAAATTAATTGAATTTTGTAAATTAATCAGGAAAATTAAAAAAAAAAAAGTTTTTCAAAAATCAAGAAATGAATTTTAACCATTAGATAAATAATTTATAATTAATTTTTAAATTAGAAAATAAATTAAATCAACCAATAAAAAATTAGTATAACAATAGTTATTTTTAAGGACAACTATCAAAATCATCCCTAAAGACGACTTAAACATGGCATATAATGTTATAACAAGTCGTGCCTTACCACTCCAAGAATAGTCTTGATTCTTTTGATATCGGTAAGAGATAAATTAAGGGTACAAATTCTACAATCTGGATTCATATTACCCGATCTGATTGGAGTCCGATCATCAGCTGAGAAAGATAACCTAATACTTTGTCCAAAATGTAGGAAGGTGTAAAAGATAGAAGCCATAAATTTAGGTACAATGTTGAAAACTTTCTTCTTAGAATGACTTTGTTTCTCCCTAGCTTGGAGTAGTTCTAGATGGGAAAGTGAGAGGTTTCGAAGGATCGTCTACTCGTTTAAAGCAAGAGTAGACGACTCCCATGAGCGAGGTGCCATCAGCAATGGCATGGTGAAACTTAAACATGAAAGTTGCAGTAGCATTCTTTGTAGGGTAATTGAAAATGTGAAGTTGCCACAAGGGTTTATCTTGTGGCATATGTGATGTAGATATTTTGGATGTGTAATCTTCAAAATGCTTACTGCATTCTTCTGGTGATAAACCTTCAGGATTGTTTCTGTCTGATCCTGACTTCCCCAAGAGTTCGGACCTGAGATCCTGATACTCCTATCGGCAAGCTGAGAACCTACACAATGAGAAGAAGTTAGCTAACCCCGGGGTGATCCGGGGATAACCACTCCGATGATAAAGTCAGAAAGTGTTTAAGAGAAGAAGATAAGTAAGAGAGAGAAAGTAGAGAGAGAGAAAAAGAGAGTGTAATTAATGCCCTCATTAATGAGGTCTTACCTACTATTTATAATGATCTACCCTGACAGGTGGCTCTCATCCATGCAGAACTTTCTGTGCCAAGTGTCGTGCTTCTGTTGCCACGTGTTGGATTCCGACAAGCCGACATGTCTTCTTTCTGGAACATATCGGCATCCTCTCATAACTGTTTAGAGCCTGGTCACGTGCTTTCACAAGATATCGGTCATACTCAGATATCATCCCATACAATTAGCCCCCCAAGTGAGGACGCATGATCATACATCATCGTTCTCAGTTAACATAGGCAACAAACTGAACTAAACAAACTTTGGGTTCCACTTCTCATTCTACAAATTTCACCTTATGTTGGAAATTTCATGCTACAACATTTTTCGTACTCTGTCAAGCACGGCACGTTAACAAAACTTTATTACTAACCTTGCCGTTGCCGCAGTTCGTTATACTTGCTTGGCTTATACTCAGACACATTATCAGACAAAGCTTGAGAATATTTCAGAGACTCACATCTTTTGCTCAAACAATTTGTTTCCATATTCTTTTAAGCTCTATATTCTTTTGCTGAGATGATGTATTCTTATTTATTATTTTTATTTCTATTTTGTTATTGTAAGAAGACAATCTTTGTACTATAATCCTGTACTGTATCCATTTGCACTGTTATTGGCTTTTAACCGTTCTATCTCCCCCCAAGTGACCTTGTATGCCGATAGCAGACAAGGTCTACTTGTTATAAAATACCTGGGAGCGAAAAACTCTGTTTTCCCCCTCAAGTGACCTTGTTTGCCGATAGCAGACAAGGTCTACTTATTATAAAATACCTGGGAGCGAAAAACTCCGTTTTCCCCCCCAAGTGACCTTGTTTGCCGATAGCAGACAAGGTCTACTTGTTATAAAATACCTGGGAGCGAAAAACTCCGTTTTCCCCCCCAAGTGACCTTGTTTGCCGATAGCAGACAAGGTCTACTTGTTATAATATGGAAGCGTAACCGTTGTTTTTTTTTTTTTTTTGAAGCGGGAAAATTAATACACGTGTCACAGATCTTGCCGCTACTTTTTGAAATTGGTTGTTGATTCAGGGCCGTTGGATTTCTGAACCGCCTTTCACCTCAACTGACTCTTCAGTTTTTTTCTTTTAGATCAAAAATTTCGCCATTTTTCATTTCACTTTCATTCTTCCAAAGCTTTTTCTCAATCTTTATTCTTCAATAAAAAGTTTATTTTCCTGACTCTTCCCGATTTCGGTCTACGCTTCTCAGTATATTCGGTGTGCTTTTCTTCTTCGTCACTTCTCACTTTAAGTTCATCGTATCAGCGACTTTTGTCGAAGGTATTGCCGCTCCTTAA
This sequence comes from Chenopodium album, assembly GCF_948465745.1. Classification (NCBI taxonomy): domain Eukaryota; kingdom Viridiplantae; phylum Streptophyta; class Magnoliopsida; order Caryophyllales; family Amaranthaceae; genus Chenopodium; species Chenopodium album. The sequence continues at coordinate 26,180,892 of NC_137860.1, read as the reverse complement.
CCCCTTGATTTTGCATGTTTTGTTTTATTTTCTCATTTTTAAATTAAATGTCTGAAGATAGTGTCGAAGAGAATTTCCCTAACCTTAGTACTGCTAGGCGTCGTTTAATTAGACAATCCCTAGGCAAAGAAACTGGTAGTAACCAGGGTAATTCATCTTCCCTTTCCGATAATATTGATTATCCATTTGAGACGTTATCTTCTGAAGAAGAGAAACGCGCTTTTATGATACATAGGACTATTGCCCACCGCGAAAGTGCCTTTCACCCTACTAACCCTGATATCCCTGCCGATACCGAAATTCTTGACGTTGAGCCTGTTAGTGTTCGTTATCACTTACACAGCTTTACTGGGAAACGCTATTTTAATCAATACGGCACTAACGTTGGCAATATAGGTATAAACACCATGCCAAGGGTAAAGAGTACCAGTTATCAGCCTCGAGCTGCTGCTCGTGAAGCCACTGAGGCCGCCAAATCAGCTGAGGCCGCTAAGGCAGCTGAATCCAGCAAAAGACCTGGGCAAGGTCAGGTTGTAAGTTCTTCTGAAGAAGAACCAGTGGATGACATCCCTGCAAACCCTCTGGAAGGTCCGTCATCTCCAGTTCATGATTCAGCCGTCAACTCGGTTTTAGGAGATGACGAGACTCAAGAAGACAGTATCAACAATGAAAGTAGGGAAGATATTGTCGATATGACGGCTGAGGTTATTCAGGAAGAAAATCTGGATGAGGGTTACAACTCTGAGACTGATAGAGCTGAGTTCAGACAACCTATTACCCTTGCCAGAGATGGAAAAGTGGCCAAGGCGAAAATAAGTGATGATTTTAGGAAGACGGCAATTGAAAAAGATTATTGCCGCCGTGCTAAGAAATTCTTCAATTTACCTGACGGGTACGAGTTGTCAGTTCCCCCTTCTGGAGCCTCAGTATTAAATTGTCCAGCGGGTTCTGTGGCCGTTTATATGAAGCACTTAGACTTCGGCCTTCGCTTTCCCCTACATCCTTTTGTAGCAAAAATCCTAAAGGCCTGGAATGTCTGTTTAGTTCAGGTTACCCCTCCCACTATCCGGGCCGTTATTGCCACCATCTGGGTTATGCTATATCGAAACTATCCCTTAACCCTTAATGTTTTTAGACGACTAATTACCTTAAAGAGGGATGGTCAGTCAGATGGGTGGTGGTCCTTGTATACCCAACCTCACAAATATACCGTCCACCCCAAATTGACAAGTTGCAAGGGTTGGCAAGTGAGGTTCTTTTTCATGTCGGTTCCTGAGGATTTTCCTTTAAGGAGAACCTTTTACCAGCCTCATCCTCGTTTTGACTCGATTCCTGAGAGGGATCTTGGTAAACACGAAGAGAGAGTCGTCAACCATTTTGACGTCTCAGAATTTGACGAAGGTGATGGCAAGGTTCGTATAGTTCCTAAGGTGTGGGTGCCGAATGTGAGTTACATTTTGGGCAACGCGCCATTATCTCGTGTCGGTCTCTGTTGGACTGACAACTATGGTACTGTTTATTTTATTGAGTTTTTTTTTTTCCTCTCTTTTTTTTTTAATCATTTGTATCTAACTTGTTGAACGTACATTCCTTCTTCTCAGGTATTGACAATTTGGACAACAAGCAACTCGGCTTATCTTCCGACGGGAAAAGAGTTGTCAGACGTTGCCCTAAAGCTTCAAACCCCTACGACACTCTTGCTACCGTTTGCGGCCGCGCTCCAGCTATCAGTGCCAAAAGAAGAGCTGAGATCATGGCTGACGAAAATGCCAAGAAGAGAAAGACGACATCTCTGGCCAATCGGCGAGGTGGAATTGTGATCTCTAGCCCTAGACAACCTGAAGGGCGTGGTGGAAAGAAAAAGGACCAATCGGAGTCCGAGAAGACTCCGCCCACCAACAAAGCTAAGAGCCCTGAGGCCATTGTGAAGAAGGTTATTCAGGGTGTTGAGATCGAAGATCTCACCTCTGCTGAGTCCCCTCGTCAACCTCAAGCTACCACCACAATCGCCCCTACTACAGTTGGGTCAAATTCTAGCATTCCGGCCCTGACTTATCGGTCCAATCAATGGATTGAACGAGTCTCTAGAAGATTTCCAGATGAAGTTTTGAAGGGGTTTGCCGTCCCTCCTGGTCGCTCCGGAGACCGTTGGCAACCGGATATGGATGTCGGCCGGAATGAATCTATGATTACCGATGACCCAATGCAAGGTGGGAATCTCGGTTACCGGCTTCTGAGCAATCTTACTCTGCCGATGGACAGACCTGCTGGTCCAATCGGCCCCCTTGCTGCTGCTCATATGCATAACATGATGAAGGTATCTTTTCTTCTCTTTTTACATATTTTTTATGTTTTGTTCTCATCTTTATCATGTACTTATCCTGTTCGTTTTATTCTTAACTTTTATTTATTTATTTATTTATTTTTTATATATATATATATTTTTTTTTGCTTAGGCCGTCATGTCTGGTACAGAACTGGTTGAGATGTACCGTTACTACCAGGAAAAACATCATCAGGCCTCTTCCAGCCAAAGTGCCATGCAGGAAATCATCAGCAATGCTGAAAGAGCCTTGGATGATTTGAGGAAAATAAAGGAGAAAGACGACAAGGAGATGTCGGAGCTGAGGATTAAGGTGGAGAAGATTGCTGGCTTGGAATTGGAATTGCAGAATCTGAAGACTCAGATTGCCGAAAAGAACAAAGCCATTGAGCGCCTTCCTTTAGTTGAGAAGGATCTCAGCGATGCCAGAGCTAAAATAAAAAACCTTGAGGAGAAGGTTATGCAAATGGAAGCTGATAAGCCTTGGATTCGCCAAAGAGCTGTGGGTCGTTATCTAGCTTTAGATGAGTTCTGTTCCAAGCTCCAAGATCGTTTCGATGGAGGTTGGACTGCTGCTCAGAGATGTGTGGCCCGGGCTGCTGGTTGGAAGAAGGAAGACTGGGCAAAAGTTGAAAAAGCTTTCAATGAGGAAGCTTATAAGATCCCTTCTGGCTTCGAGACACAACAGTTCTCGGAGGAGGACTTGTACAACTTGGTGCCCAGTGCTGATGACGGCCCCAAAGATCCCAGCATTCTGGACTCCCCAGTGCCTGAGAATGCACAAGCTTGAAGGGGCGGGCAGTCATCACCGACATCCTCTTGTGGGTCTTGTATTATTGGGCCTTATCAGCTGTAATTCTTTTATTGTCTTTTGTATGTGTTAACATTTATTTTGACAATGCTGTTTTATCGGCATATACCCCTTTTTTGTGGTGATGCCTGTCGATTGTCAACTTTATCTGTCATGTAAACTTATTTTTATTTTCATTGTCTGCTAATTGTCTACGAACTTTTACGCCCCTTATCGTAACTGTGTTGTCTTTGCTTATCATTTTCTAAGTTGCCTTTTTTTTTTTTTTAACAATGTTATGATAACTGCTTTGTCTTGCAAATTATAATATGTAAAAAATTGCAAAAAATAAAGATTTACCTTGTGGCTTGTCTGATGTAGCTTGTCTGATACCCAACATCTTTCAACGTACTATGGATATCACAAATATCAGCTAACAATATACTATAGATATCACAAATATCATATCATTCCTTACTCCCCCCAGTGTACATAGTTCATGTTAGAGCTATGTACATTGAGCAGTAAATGCTCGTTGTTGGTTCAGATTATAACATCGGTCACCTACTGCTTTGCCATTTCAGCCAGTTAGGTACCCTCTCGGCGATCACTTTCTGAGCTACGCCTCATATCGGCGTATACTCGAATTGATTTGGCCGGTATTATATTTTGAACCAGCAACCTCGTGAGTTAACGTATACAACTGATCAGGTTGTATATCTATTAACTTCACGGAAGCGGTTTTGAGCTGTCCGTCCCATTTAACGGTGTTCTGTTAAATGGAGGATGCCTATTTCAACACACGTTGTCTGAATACCTCTTCATTCATCACCGATATCTTTGTTGACATCGGCTTCATATAAAAATTATATATTACACATAGTATTTCTTCAATACAGCTGAGTTCCATACATTCTTTAGGGGTGTCCCATCCAGGGTTTCCAGATAAAATGATCCTTGGATGACGACATCTCTAATTCGATAAGGCCCTTCCCAACTTGCAGTCAGCTTTCCATCTTCACCCCCCTTACCGGTTGCTGCTGTTCTTCGTAGTAACTGATTTAAATGCTCTTCTGGCCGATGAGATACTCTTCTGTTGTAGGCTCTGGACATTCTTTCCTTAAATGCAGCTGATTTAACTGCTGCTTTTTCTCTTAGTTCTGGCAAGAAATCTAACTGTTGTCGCAGGAGTAAATCATTTTGGTCTTCACAATAATGTTGAACCCTAAATGTTGGCAATCCGACTTCTGCTGGTATGACTGCCTCTGTTCCAAAAACTAAGGTGTAAGGTGATACACCTGTGGCTTCTCTTATTGTTGTCCTGTTTGCCCACAGTATCTCTGGTATCAAATCTGCCCACAAGCCCTTTGCATCTTCGATCTTCTTCTTAATTGCTGTCACAATTTGCTTATTTGCTGCTTCTGCCTGGCCGTTAGACTGTGGATGGCATACTGCTGCATAAGAAAATTTCACCTTGTACATTATCAAGAGATCTTTGACTGGCTTACAGTCAAATTGGGTTCCATGATCGAAAACCATCGCCATTGGCAACCTGAACCTTGTGAAAATGTTTTTCCATATAAACTTTTTCACTTCAGACGCTGTTATCTTCGCTACCGGTTCTGCTTCAATCCACTTTGTGAAGTAGTCAATTCCTACTATAAGAAATTTTCTTCCACCTGTGGCCGATGGGAACGGGCCTACTATATCCATTCCCCATTGGGCGAAAGGGATTGGATTTAATATCAGAGTCAGGTCATTTGGGGGCAAGTTGATAACTGGGGCAAACTTTTGACACTTCTCACATTTTTTAACGTAAGCCATTACGTCTGCATTCATTGTCGGCCAATAGTACCCCCTTCTCATTGCTTCTCTGGACAAGGCTCTTGCTCCGAGATGGTTACCACAACTTCCCTCATGCAATTCTTCTATCAATTTTATTGACTCAAAATCCGTTATACATCTTTGTAATGGCAGTGAAAACCCTCTTTTGTATAATTGGCCTTGATACATAACGAACCATACACTATCCCTCCGCAATCTTTTCAGCTCCCCTTTATCTGTCGGCCCTACACCATGAACGATGTATGCCAGTATTTTGTCATACCATTGATTCCTCACATTAACACATAAAACCTCTGCCGACATCCCATCTATGCTTCTCTGCTTTAAAACCTCCACCATAAATGTCCTTTCCAAGTCGTTAAAACTTGAACTTGCCAATCTTGCCAGCGCATCTGCTTGAGCATTTTTCAATCTCGGAACTAATTTGATCTCAAAGTACTGCAACTGAGCTGCTAATTGCTTCATCTTCTCCAAATATTTCACCATTGCCGGTTCTCGGGTCTCATACTCCCCACTAAATTGACTTGATACCAGCTGAGAATCAGTTGTTAAAACTAGCTATTTTGCTTCTGCTGCTATTGACAGTTGCATTCCGGCTACCGCGGCTTCGTACTCGGCTTCATTATTTGTTGCCTTGAACTTAAACTTCATGGCATATTCAAAAAATTTTCCATCCGGAGCCGTTATCACAATTCCAGCCCCTGCTCCCGTTGCTGTAGCTGATCCATCAACTGATACCTGCCATGTTCCCAATTCTTCCTCTTCATCGGTGTATGTGGTTTCAACAATAAAATCAGATAACGCTTAAGCCTTAATTGACGTTCTCGGCCTGTAGCTTATTTCATATTCCGACAACTCTACTGCCCATGCCAGTAACCTACCAGATGTATCCATTTTACGCAATGATTTTTCTAAGGGATGATTGGTGAGCACCTCTATTGGATGTGCATTGAAGTAAGGCCTCAACTTCCTGGCTGCCACTATTACTGCCAATGCCATTTTCTCTATCACTGGATATCTACGCTCTGCCGCATTTAAAACATGACTGACAAAGTATATCAGCTGTTGCTGCTTTTTCCTTTCTACTAACAAAGCGGCTGCTACCGTTTTCGGCGATGCTGAGATGTATAACTGCAACACTTCCCCCTTCTCGGGCCTGGCAATTGTGGGAAGAGATCTAAGATGATTCCTTACTACTTCTAGGGCATCACTTTGTTCTTTTCCCCACTCAAATGCCTTATTCTTTCTTAGTACCATAAAAAACGGAAGTGCCTTATCAGCTGATTTGCTGATAAATCTGGTTAACCCTGCCATCCTGCCAGTCAATCTCTGTATATCACGAATGGTTTTTGGTTGTTTCATTTGAAGTACCGCATTCACCTTATCTGGATTTGCATCTATTCCCCGTTCACTGACCATGAAGCCCAAGAACTTCCCTGATCTCACCCCAAAAACACACTTCTCCGGATTCAACTTCATTTGATATTTCCTCAAAGTCTCAAATGTTTCTCTCAGATCTGCTATATGGTCTCCTTTTTCCTTACTCTTCACTATCGTATCATCTACATACACCTCAACATTCCGTCCCTTCTGCTTCTCAAAAATCTTGTCTACCAACTTCTGGTAGGTTGCCCCTGCATTTTTCAACCCAAACGGCATTGCCTTATAACAATATACACCAACATCTGTTATAAAAGCCGTTTTATTCCTGTCAGCCTTATGCATGCTGACCTGATGATATCCTGAAAACGCATCTAGAAAACTAAGCATAGCATGACCAGAGGTTGAGTCTACTAGCCTGTCTATCCGGGGTAGTGGGTAGCAATCCTTAGGGAAGGCCTTATTTAGATCTGTAAAATCCACACACATTCGCCACTTCCCTGTTGGCTTTCTCACCATTACTACATTCGCCAACCACTCTGGGTATGTGCAAGGCTCAATGAACCCTGCTGCTAAGAGCTTATTTACTTCAGCCTGAATTGCTTCTATTTTCTCAGTTGAGAAATTGCGTTTCTTCTGCCTTATCGGCCTGAACTTTCTATCAACATTCAACTTGTGCTCCATCACTTCTAGATGTATTCCCGGCATCTCACTGGCCGAGAACGCAAAGACGTCGGCGTTCTCGCGCAACAAGCTTATCAGGTTACACCTAGTATCCACATCCATATCAGCCCCAACCTTCACTGTTCTACTCGGGTTGCCTGGTTGCAATTCAACTTGGACGGTTTCTCCCCCCGGTAACGGCCTTGGTGTTTCCTCAGGTCTTGCATCAAAGTTTTTCATGGTTAAATCCTGAGCTGTCGGCTCACCTTCTCTTTTTGGGTTACATGGCACCGTTGCACTACCAACCAGATTCTTCAAAGCTGTCACATAACAGGCTTTTGACATAACCTGACCTCCATACACCTTCTCTACAGCATCCAAATTCGACACATAGGCTATTGCCAAATGGTAAGTTGACACAACAGCTTGCATGTCATGTATTATCGGTCTGCCGATGATTGCGTTGTAAGCCGACTTAACATCCACCACCAGAAACTCTGCCATCAGATCTCTTGCCTGTAGCCCATCACCCATCCTTACCGGCAACACAATACTCCCTTCTGGCCTCACTGTCGACCCATTAAACCGGATCACAGGGTACGATACCGGCTTCAAATATTGTTTTCCTATATTCATCTCATTGAAAGCTTGCATAAATAACACATTTGCTGAACTGCCTCCATCCACCAGCACTCTTTTGATGTCAGCCCCATTAATCTTGGTTATCAGGACTAACGGATCGTCGTGTGGGAACACTATACCTCGTGCATCTTCTTCCGTGAACACAACTTGGGGTATTGACGCCGGCCGAGGACGGTTGTCTACATCCAAAGCACAGACTAGATGACGGTGCTCCGCCAAATGCTTCTTTGCCCCACTAACTGTCCCTCCATGAATCGGTCCTCCCGTTATCACATCTACCCTTCCAGTAGATAACGGTGGTATTCCTGCATCCCCTTGTCGGACTATCCTTCCCTGCGTCCTTTCGGGCCTTGCTTCTATCTGTTGCCTCTCAGCTGATTGTGCCGGTTGCTGATTCCTGCCTGCATTCAACTGGTATTATGTTAAGTGCCCTTTTCTGATCAACTCCTCAATGTTGTCCTTCAATTGTGTACATTCCTCCGTATAATGTCCCACATCCCTATGGAACATACAATACTTCTTCACATCCCTTGGCCTTGCCTTCATGGGAATCGGCCTTGACCAATCTTCTCTATTCTGATTTACTGAGTAGATTGCTGCCCTTGGTGTATTCAGGGGAGTGTAGGTGTTATATCTCATTGGCAGCCTTGTCGGTCTGGTATCTTGCCGGCTTCCTCCTCCCCTTCCTGGGGCAGGAGCTCTCGGCCTGCTTCCTCCAGACGATGTCCCTTCATACCGAGTTTGGCCCTTTCCGGCAACGACATGTCTACTACTTGTCCTCATTAACTCTTCACTCTTTATGTAATCATGAGCTTTGCTAAACGCCGCTATCAATGTCGGCATGCTTTTCCTTGTAAGATACCTTTTGAAATCAGAATCAACCAATCCATTCATTAAAGCCATTACAGCTATTTCCTGTTGCAATTTTGGAATGGTGTTTGCCTCATTGTTAAACCGCCTGATATAATCCCTCAAAGGTTCATCCGGTTTCTGCTCCACGGCCATCAATTCCCCAGAGGTTCTCTGCCTCACACTGTTACTGACATACTGGCCTACAAACATCTCGGTCAATCTTTCAAAGCTATCTACTGACCCAACTTCGAGGTTGTTGAACCAATCGGCTGCAGCCCCAATCAGAGTTGTTGGAAAGACTTTACACCAGACTGCGTCCGAGTTAGTGTACAGCATCATATGCCCCTCATAGGACGTTATGAATCTTGCCGGATCCCCTCTTCCATCGTACCTACAAGTCGGCATTTTCACCTTTTCCATTGGCTAATCCAAGATATGCTGGGCAAATGGGGATGCCCTTAACTGCACCACTGTGCGCACTGCTTGCCCCTCTACCTGCGAACTTCTCTGCTGCTGAGTTCTGGTACTCACAACGTGACTTGAGGATTGCTCAACCCGTCGTGATGTTGTATGCGATCTTACCGGCGACTCATGTCGGGGTCTCCTCAACGAGTTCTCCAACTGATTGTGTTGTTCTTCCTGGTGACGGTGCGATGTTCCTCTATCGGCCTTGGCAGCTTCTCTTTCGGCCCGTGCCGCCTCAGCCTCCTTCCTCTTCCTACTCATTGCACTCATCACCCTTGCGGCCGTTTCCAACTCATCTGGAGTGAATGCCGCCATAGGATCCTCTGCCTCCCCTCCTCCTGCAGGGGGGGTTATCGGCACATGAAACTGGTTACCCTCTAGGGTATGGGTTTCATCTACTACTTCCACCTGGGGTTGTTCTACTGGTATTCCATTGTTTCCGGCCATGGTTATCGTTGTTATATGTATGTTTTGTGTGAGGTTCTTAGGCGATAGAAGTGATCAACTGTCCCCTCCTTCTAGCGCCAAATTGTTTCTGTCTGATCCTGACTTCCCCAAGAATTCGGACCTGAGATCCTGATACTCCTATCGGCAAGCTGAGAACCTACACAATGAGAAGAAGTTAGCTAACCCCGGGGTGATGCGGGGATAACCACTCCGATGATAAAGTCAGAAAGTGTTTAAGAGAAGAAGATAAGTAAGAGAGAGAAAAAGAGAGTGTAATTAATGCCCTCATTAATGAGGTCTTTCCATGCAGAGCTTTCTGTGCCAAGTGTCGTGCTTCTGTTGCCACGTGTTGGATTCCGACAAGCCGACATGTCTTCTTTCTGGAACATATCGGCATCCTCTCATAACTGTTTAGAGCCTGGTCACGTGCTTTCACAAGATATCGGTCATACTCAGATATCATCCCATACAAGGATATACTGGAATCACAACTTGATCTTTGATATTCACTTCTACTCTTTTCCACTTTTTCTTGCCCCTTTTGTCTTCAACCTACTCATGTACATGTAATTATTATTAATTAGTCGTACTACATACGCAATAATATTTTATTTGGTGCGAATGAGCTATAAGAATGTTACACATTATGAATTACTAACGGGGAGGAGGATTACTAGATCCAGCATGTAACTTATTGTACATTTGTACATATATAAATCTTCGATTTTTGCCACCAGGCCAGGGTAAGACCTTAATCTAGATCACGTACAGTAATGTGAATAAACGTTAAAACATAATTAATTACTACAGTACATGTTATTGTTTGCTTGTATGGTATGAAAAAATGTTAAATTCACACTTTTTTTTTGTTTTTGTTGGTTGAGTAAACATATTTCTTACAAAGTGGTTATATTGACTAACATTAATTTTGCTTATTAATTCTGTGAATTAAAACTAGCCCACTAAAGTTGGTTTTAATGATGATAATCGATCTTTTTTTTTTTCTTTTGTGGATTCATTAGTTATTTCTTCATTGAGTACCAATATTATAGATTTATAGAAGTATCATTTAGTTTTTTTTTTTTTTTGAAAGAAGTATCATTTAGTTTTGTACTAGTGAAACGTGATACTACTTCCAAATCATTTATTGATAATTAAAACCAACGAGTTTAATATTTGTATTTATATATGTTTATTGGAGGGTAGTTCTGGCATGGTGAACGCAGTTTCAAGTAAGTTGTGTTGGTTTTGGGATGAAAATCGATGGTTTTGATTTTTGAAGGTATTTTGAGGTGGGTCTACAACGGAAAATTGTCAACAGTGGAAATCCGACCGGAGGTAGTATTTTACAATATTTTACCAATAATTAGGCAGTTTAATTTATTACAACAATTTTTTATTTGGTTATTTATCACAAAATCAAGATTATACAAGTATATATTAGGTAATTTCTTACATAACATCTTATACAAAATACAAAAATAAAAAAAACATTAAGATTATTGTATATGTATGTACGTGTGTGCGAGTTTGCATATGTATTACTAACACAAAAGGCATGTACGCAATCACCCACACATTCACATAATTAACATAATCATTAGCATCCGTACATGTACAAATAAGTATAATGAGATTATATTAGTACTAGGTTTTTGCCCGAGCATTGCTCGGATATTCAGGAAAAATTTATATTGATATATTCTTATAAGTTTGTATTTGTTTTATAAATCGTGTATGTATTTAATATTTTATTTATTGAAAGTTAGTTATTGTTATTGTAAAATTATTTAGGCTGCATATTCTCTTTTTTCATCAATTATCTAATTGTTTTTCAAGGAAAAAAGATTAAAAAACAAATAAATAAAAAGTTTTTGGCGGGAAATTTTTTAATGTAGACGTGACACGTGTAATTCTAAAATAATCCTGGTGATTACTTTAGTATATAGTATTGATAAGGTGTGTAGTATCACTAGTATATGATGATTTAACAAATACTTAACATTATCATTAGCATAATAATACACATTGTTAATGATCAATTCAATCTTGCATTACAGATTCATAAAAAGAGAAGCAAGATGATACCGGGATAGAGGAGAAACGAGGATGAGCCTTAATGAAGACATCGTTGAGGAAAGCATAAACAGATGGAAAATCAGTGGTTTTCGCCAATTCAAAGAAACAAAGAACGTAAATAGTTAGTCTCTCTGTTAGAAAGTATTCTGTTGTAGGACTCACTGGCTCTAACTCCTCATCAAACCTTAGATTTTTTTGTGCTTTTTCTTTGGTGCATACCCTTAACTTTGTAATTTCCATTTTTAATAGATAATTATCTATTTATTTGCCCTAGCTAGCTATAATAGCTAAATGATGAAACAACTAAATATGAAAAAGTATTTATACTTAAATCAATTCTAACTTGTACATCAAAGACTATATGTGATAAAATTCATCATAAATGCAAAACGAAAGCACCAACTAATTTCTTTATTTTTTAAATGCAAAAAATTGGTTGATATGTATGTTCTCATCAACATATAATTGAAATGATTTGCTATTTCGATCACCTCATTAATTAATTATGAAAAGATTTATTTTCAACTTTTAAATGTTTGTTGGACTTTCGCACATTACTGGAGATCTACAAGTTTACGCAAACGTGAAAACGGACATATGCTAATAATATCTATTATTTTAAGAAGAAAAAAGATTTCATCAACAACAATATACTAAAAGACACACCAACAATGATACGTGTCATCTTCTGATGTGTCCTTAGTAGAGTATATATTTTTAAAAAAAAATTAAACTTTTTAAAATTGATAGAAAATATATGCAAAGTTATTTACTTCCAGAATTTAGGAAAAAAATTGTAGAATAATATATTTATAAACTTAAATATCTAACCATATCTTTGTTTAAATAAATTTCTATATTAGTAATTACTTATTAATGTATAATGATTTATTTTAGTAAAAAAAACATGAATATATATTTTTCAAATTAACATAGTTGGCGAAAAAAATACAATATTTGAAATAAATAAAATGTCATCAAGGTTCAAAATAGAAGAAAGCAATATAATATGTATTTAAAAAAGAAGAAGAAAATTTTAAGTAGTTTGATTTGAGATAAAATAAAAGAAATAGATTATTTTAAATTGATACACCGTGACAAAGGGTCTGTTCACATTTACTGAATTGGGCTAAATTGATTGAAATGAACTGATTGGAGCTGAACTAAACTAAACTGAACTGATTGGAGCTTAACTAAACTAAACTGAACTGATTGGAGCTGAACTGAACTGTACTAAAAAGAGTTGAAATAAATATTTTATAAGAAAAGGAAATTAGGAGCTGAAATGAACTAAAATTAAGCTGAACTGAACATACCCAAAGATTGAAAAACCGTGCATGGCACGGGATCTAACCTAGTTAATAAAAGATAGCCAAACATCACATACAAACAATATTAAGAAAATCTAAAATTTTAGCTCTCACTAGTACGGGAGAAAATTATCTGTCCCATAATTTGTGTCCCATTGGTGTTCCACAAAATATGATTGGTTCTTAAAATATTTATTTGCCTTTTAAAATTTGAGAAGTGGGACCTTGTAATTATTACAACTAATAATATTAAGTGGAACACAAATGGAACATGAAAAATGAGACAGAGGATTTAAACCCCCTAGTACATATCACCTTAGGCTTAACTGCAATTTAGATTCGATCAACGATCGTCTTAATACCAAAAAAAACTTCATCCGAAACAATATACAATCTATGAGTTAGCACTGATTCGACTTGAAATCCATTGATGCATATTTGAGTGAAAATACTCATATGGTACAAGAGCCGTGATACCACTTATGTTCAAACTATATGATAAATCATCTATTTTCACATACACATAAGAATTTGAGTATTCCCTCCATCCAATAGTTAACATGTTTGATTGTATTACACTATTCATATACATCCTCCCTTCCTATTTAAATAAATGAAATATTTTGACTTTCATGGAGTTTTGGGAAAATTAGTTGAATTTATTAAATTAATAAATAGTGGGGTACTATAAGTTTGAGGAGAAAGAAGAAATATATGGATTTGGTGGACATCATAAGTTGGTAAAAAGTAAAGAGAATATTATTATAAAATAGAAAGAAGTTACCAAAAAAAAAAAAGAATATGTCATTTATTTAAAAACACCTCCAAAAGAAACAGTACAGTTTTATTTATTTAAACACGTGGAGAGTTGTAACTTTTGTTATAAATTTTATATTAAAAAATATTTGGCAAAAGCTAACGAACGCCCCCGGGATTGATTTAGAGAGTTAAAAAATGAAAATATTAATACCACTAAAGTAATGTACTGCTATGTACCACTAATTCTATTTATCTAATATACTATTTAATATTTGTAGTTTTAAACAAATTTTAAATCTAGCTAAGATGGTCAGGTGTTTCTTGGTTTCACTTAAAGGTACCAGGATCGATTCTTTTTCCAAATTAATTTTAGTTTTTTTTTTTCAATTATAGTGCTTATTATTTATTACAAAATATTTTTTTACATATTATTTAATGTTAATACCAACACTTAGCCTTTTTTTTTTAAGATTCTTTTTTGCCATCTCTTATTGTCAAAATATGATTAAACATTATTTTCGTTTTAATTGTCTTAATTATTGACTTATTGTGCCATATACCTTACAAAGAGGGACTAAATTTTCACAAAATAAGATAAATGAACATTTGATAATGGGACAGAGAGAATATTTATACAATTTATTTATTCTTTTTATTTCGACATGATAAACAAAACATGAGATCTATTAGTTTGAGCCATTAAGTCATCATCTTGACTAGAAAGGATGCGTAAAGCACCCTTTTGCTGCATCCAATTTATATGTAGTGTTATAATTATAGCTTATGTAGGATTTGAACCTACATCTATGTACGAAGGTACATTGCTCTATTATTTGAGTCAATAAGCTTTCAAATTCAAAATAAATAAGATATTCAATAGAAAATACAACACAATTTAAGAGTACAAAACTAAATGTATGTCCACATGATATGAAATTATTAAGCTAGTACAAACCATGTCACTTACTCGTACATAAGAGCAATTGAGCAAACACTTGATTTGGCAACACCACACTTACGTTCAAACCCCAAAGCTTTTGAATAATTATTAATTACCTAGCTATGATAATCATATAACACTTGATGATGAAGTGATCTATTATTATAAATGACAACAATTTTTTCAGATTATGACCTAAAGAGTTTCTAATCCGTATAAGACAAGTACATAATCAATCCCAAAAATATATACTCGGAATTCACACTTGTATCCCACAGTGGCACAGTGCCATTAGGTGACCTAATGTGGTACAAGCTCTTTGAAGTTTGAACATGAGAAAAACAACAAACATCAAACAAAACACGATCCACAACTTTCTATACCCAAACCATCTCTCTGAAAACAACACCAACACATGCCCAATTCCCAGCTGGAATATGAGCATCAACAGTAGCCTTGATGCAGCCACTAGTCGGGCACTTCCACACTGATCTGATGTCCCTAAGTGCAGCCCCTACAACGCCATGAAGCCCACATCAGATTTCAATTAATATTTTTATGTTTAAATCAATGCTATTATTTATTCTTTAATATTCGTTGATACAAAAATAATTAAATGAAATATGATTATTCAATGTTTGAAATATTAATCACGAACTCAATGAAGGTAATTGGTAATAATGGATTGATTCAATATTGGAAACACAAATTAGGGTTTTAGATATGTGTGGAAGATTTAAAATTGACAAAAAATCAAATTAGTTACCTCAATTGAATCTTCAATGAATCAATGCATGATATTGAGTGATTTTATTCCTTCCCATTATAATTTGCTCCAAGCTACATGAAATAATTAAAGTGCAAAGCAAAATTGGGAGGAGAAAGAATCGGCTTTTTATTTTTTTTGGCAGGAGGAATTAACTTTGTTTTTTTAAAAAAAAAAATTAAAGTTTTAATTTTAAAAATCTATATATCTAATTTAGTAGTACATAGCAGTACATATTGTTTATAATACGGTGTACATAACAGTGTATGTCATGTACTGTAGACTCTCCCTTAAATTAAACATTTATTACACTGACAGATACGTGATTTTAGCATACATTCCAAATTTAATACTATTTTAGGTAATATATTAATTTGCTCTCAAAAAAGGTAACATATTAATTAGTTATCTACCGCCCCAGTTGCTTGTTAACAAAATCCATATTGTATGTTTTTCATGAGCCAATATAAAAGCATTCTACATTTGTCACACATATTTTATAATTTAAAATAATATAATTTAATATAAATACTCCATATTTCACTTTTGAATTGAAAAAAAATAAAATAAAAAATAAATAAATAACAGAGCTTATAGAGATGTGCAGACAATGCAGAGACTTAAATATTGTTACAGACTTGTAGTAAAGGCGAGGTTATAAATACTAACATTGAAAGTAGCCCAGTGCAATTTTGTTGAATTGAGCCCTAAAATCAATTTTTGGAGATAAAAAAATGTTACTAAATTTAAAAATTGAGGCACTTTTATAGTATTTTCACTTAGAGCTCTACGGACCGACCGCCCTACACATGCTTAGAACCTCCCCTGACTTTTAGTAGTAACTCAAAACAGAAATTAATTTTATTGAGTTCAAATGTGAACAAGGGAGTGGGAGCTAAGCTTGCGTCGGCGTTGGAGGTAATATTGGCCGATTCTCATAAGAAGTGTCATCCTTTTCTTACACACCAAAATTAGGCCAGCAACTTATTGGTCCAGATCAGTAAATATTTAAGATTAATGGCCCAGATCATAAGACTTTATAGATTAGTGGCTATTATTGGCCCAGATCAGTAAATATTCTCAGCCCATCAAGATGGGAATAGCTTAAGCTCAGCATTGCACATTTGCACGGGATACTATGGAATATTAGAATATTAGGTTAGAACCCGTGCGATGCACGGTTTATATAAAGCCTATTTTTAATTTACAAATATTTACCTAGACTCTACGGCAGGGAACACTGCCTGCACCCCCCATCCCTCCGCGCGTGCCCCGCCCCCGCCCCTTTTCATTTATGAATAATCTGTAAATTTTTATAATTTGTTCATTTCTATATTGGTAAATGTTCATTTATAAATCATTAGATGTTCATTTTAATAATAAGGAGTTTTTGTTCAAACTAATACGAAGTACATTTTATGAATTGCATTTTAAGAATTTTTTTATCAATAAAAATGAGTGCAAATTTATTTATTTATATGGATTGCTCCGTTCAAATCATTTTTATTATTAGAAGTTTGCATCATCCAATGTACATTTTTGTTTATTCGTATTTCAACATATGTTCATTTTTGTATCATTAAATGTTCATTTCAAGAGTTATGTGTAAGTTTTATAGTAAGATGTATGCAAATACATACGTCTTAGAATTGTATTTATATAAATAAAGAGTTGTTAAAAATAATTTCCAATATAAAATAAATTCAATTTAATTACAATAATACTGCATTTCCATATAGATATACTATTACATGTAATTGTTTCATAAACACAAAAGTGAACATTTCCATCATCCAATGTTCATTTATGTTTAATGTATGTTTTCAGTAGTTAACTATAGGTTTATTGTAGTTGCATTTATATATAAATGTCATGTTGTACACGTGATTTTCAATGATTCTTATTTTTTTAAAGATGCTCATACATATTTTAACTAGTGAACATATTTTAAAATTTGTTATTTGTCTATTTATAATAATGTTCAATTATGCAATTATAAATGTTCATATAAATATACTTATCTATTCACCTGATTTTCACTGATCTGAACTTATCTAAACTTTTTAGACCTTATTCAAACTTATTTTCACTTATCTGAACTTACCTAAACTTATATGAACTTTTTAGAGCTTATTAGTCCTTATTAAAACTTATTTTAGTTGTTATTTGTACTTGGGTAGCCCTTATTAGAACTTATTAAATTTAAATTGAACTTAACTGAACTTACCTGAACTTATTTGAACTTATTAGACCTTATTAAAACTTATTTAATTGTAATTTGTACTTGGACAACCCTTATCAGAACTTATTAAACTTGAACTAAACTTATCTGAACTTAACTGAACTTATCTAAACTTATTACACCTGAAATAAGTAAAAATAAGGTGAACAAAACAGACTAGATCAAATAAGAAAATTTCAGACCAAACCACATCATATCATATCTTCTTAATTTTGTTCGCTTATTGTCATAGACGAAGTATCTACAATCAA
This sequence comes from Chenopodium album, assembly GCF_948465745.1. Classification (NCBI taxonomy): domain Eukaryota; kingdom Viridiplantae; phylum Streptophyta; class Magnoliopsida; order Caryophyllales; family Amaranthaceae; genus Chenopodium; species Chenopodium album. The sequence continues at coordinate 26,163,138 of NC_137860.1, read as the reverse complement.
ATCAAAAGTTCAATACAAATTAGTTTAGTCAAAAATTTAGTTAAATCAGACAATATAGTCCAAAATATCTTGTTTCAAGCAAAGATCTTCCGGTTCTAGAATAAATGGTGCAGTCAAAATAGGGCCAAATTTAGCAGCTTGTTCTAGTTCAAGTCTTAGCAGAAATGGTGCAGTCTCGAGTCTCAACTCTAGACAATGAACAACTCTAGGAGGAACTGAGGAAGCACATTCTAATTATAGTTACTTCTAGGTATATATATGGATTTGAGCATTTGACATTTTTAAGTTGACTGTTGGAAATTTTAATGTGACAATGAAAAAAGTTTTTTCTTCTTCTTCTTTTTTGTTTTTTTTAATAAAAGAAAGAAAGAAAGAAATAAGAAGAAAAGTTTTTTCTTTTCTTTTTAGGTAAAACAAAAGTGTTTTTTTTTTTAATTATTTTTTTTTATTTTGAAGCAAAACAAAAGCATTACTTATTTATCTAACTTTTACGTGAACTATTAAATCATTATTTTTTTTAATGAAAAGTTACTTTAATTTGAATATATATTTTTTTAAAAAAAAGGTTTAAAAAGGACTCACATATATTTGTTTTTGTTTTTTGTTTTTAATTTTTTGTTTTTTTGTTTGTTTATGTTTTTTTTTTTAAATTTTTTTTTATTGTTAAATATTGAAATAGACCATATAAACTCTATAAATTTATAGATTGTACTCTCACGTGAAACCAAATCCATCAAGTGGATTAAATCAATAAGAGTGTAGTTATATTTGGTCTTTTTATAATATACAAGTACTTTTTAAGCACGAGGCATATTGACATAACACAATAACTATATTTTGGCTATTCCATACATATATAACCTTCTTAAGTATAATAAATGCTGACACAACAGTACACCAGCGTAAGTTTATATAAATCAGTTCATTCCTAGCTCTATAGATGTATTTAAGTATTTAATTTAGTAAATTGTGACTTATTATTCAAATAAATTATAATTATCTTTAAACAATATTTTTTATTTATAATTCCTTGTCGTACTTTGGAAGTTTTATCCACATACGTCAAATCTAGATAGTTAAAAATAACTTTATTTGTTCCATTGTCCTTGCAACAATTTGAAATCTGCAACTATTCACATTCACATATCTATGTTTGATCATTTTAAGTGAATAGTAATTGATAAATAAGGTAAAATACACTTTAATGAGACCTTGTCAAATTTGACTCAATGTATATTTACATAAAATCAACTTTTTTATAATTAACTAAATCATAATTAAAGAAAATTTACTATATTAATGATTGAAGTTATGAATCGGTAAACGTAAAGCTAGGTCTAATTATTATTGCAAGTAAAATAAAATGGCAGAAGTAGCAAGTAAGATTCTTTAATTAGGTAAATGCAAAAAGTAAATTTGTAAGTAAAAGTGAATTAATTCACTTACAGGATTCATTTTGTTTGTTTTGTGCTAGCTCGGAATCCTGTTTTTTTTGTTTTTGGCCTTAATACAATTTTAATACAAATATGGGCCGCACCTATCACAATTAGTAAAGTTTCCCTTTCCCAGTTTCTCCCTAAAAAAATGGAATAATAATAAAAAAAAAATTAAATTAAAAAAAAAAAAAAGAACAACAACAAAGTGACATTATTATAAACAATGTAGGTATTGTGTTAAAAATAACTAGATGTAGTAGGAAGGTAGCCATGTATGATAACTAGTATTAGTTCTTGAATTAGTAATGTTAGTTTGATTCGCAGCTCTAAGTAGGGAGAGGCATGGAAGATGTGCAATACTTGTTCAATTGCTATCATTTCATTATTTTAGGTAAGATTACAAGCTTAGATGATGCGTCATTATCCCATCCCAATAATTGAAAAAATTTACGCCATTTAAACAACATAATGCTTGATTTGGTTACGTACGTAGAATTTAGGATCACACTCTTTATACATGCCATGGTTGATTTTTAAGAATATATATGCGAATTTTTCATTTACTAGAGTTGATTGCCTAATTTATACGTATTTAATTTTTGAAAAATAGAAAAAGCAAAGAAAAATGACATAGTGAGCAATTATGTGTAACTTACAAACAATCACGAGATATATTATGATGTTTATGAAGTGATATAGATGTTGACCATAATTTCTCAGTTCTTTAGAAGCAAACTCATTTTTACGATAGAAAAAGGTACATCGGTTTTTATTTCCTAGCCTACGGTTTTTGTTACGCAAATAAATTTACGAACTAATCATGCATGCACATGCACATCCATGCATGACTTTTACAATACTTAACTAGCTACTAACTGATCCAATTATAATCGAAGGATTACATATTGAAGACTTCTAATGATAAGCAATAGCTCATGAAACTCCACCTTAATAACCACCACCTCCATATCCTCCTCCATGTCCTCCACCATAACCACCTCCGGCTCCTCCACCATAGCCACCTCCATAGCCACCTCCACCTCCGGCTCCTCCACCAACACCACTGCCAGCTCCACCTCCGTAGCCACCTCCATGTCCTCCTCCATAGCCACCTCCAATGCCTCCTTCATGGCCACTTCCATAGCCACCACCTACACCTCCTCCGTGGCCATATCCACCACCAATTCCTCCTCCCACTCCACTTCCATGGCCTCCTCCATAGCCACCACCTGCACCTCCACCGGCACCACCTCCAACACCCCCTCCGTAGCCACCACCAACACCGCCTCCATGGCCTCCACCAATACCACCTTCATGGCCACCTCCATAACCACCGCCAACACCGCCTCCATGGCCACCTCCATAACCACCACCAACACCACCTTCATGGCCACCTCCTACTCCTCCTCCAACACCTCCACCTTTGCCTCCATAACCACCACCAACTCCTCCTCCATAACCACCACCTACTCCTCCACTGTGACTTCCTCCGTAGCCACCACCTGTACCGCCTCCTATGCCAACTCCATGTCCACCTCCAACACCTCCACCCTTGCCTCCTCCAGAACCATATCCACCACCTAAACCACTTCCGTGGCCACCTCCAATACCTCCTCCATAACCACCACCAACTCCACCTCCATGACCGCCTCCAATGCCTCCACCATAACCACCACCAACACCACCACCTTCATGTCCTCCATAACCTCCACCAGCACCTCCTCCTGCACCACCTCCTTCATGGCCACCTCCATATCCACCACCAACACCCCCTCCTGCACCACCTCCATATCCTCCTCCTACACCACCACCTTCATGTCCTCCTCCATAGCCGCCACCAGCTCCATGACCTCCTCCGATACCACCTCCATATCCACCACCAATGCCGCCTCCTTTACCACCTCCAATGCCTCCCCCATAACCCACGCCACCTTCCCCTCCTTCACAACCCTCCTTACCCAATTTGTTTTTCTCCTCCAATTGTCTTCCCTCAGCTAACCCAACAAACACCACTACAAGTGATAACACTAAAAACGACATTCCTAAAGCTCTCACAATCTTCCCCATGGTTTTAGCTCTCTTACTCAATGACACTTTTATTTTCGTTGAGTGATTGCAATACAATTTGTAAAGTTGCATGGCCTATTTATAGGAAAATTAGGACTTGGAAAACGACATGGTAACCCCACTTAGTACGTAGTAGGAGTGGTAGTAGTAGTAGTCGACTAGTAGTAGTTTAATAGTGGACTCTAAAGAGTGCATACGTGGTATTGTGTGTGGCAAACAGGCAATGTTGTTTTTTCAAAGTTGCTTGACCTTGGGTAATTAAAACATTTAATGACGGTGCTTATTTTAGTGGAAGTTGATTAAGAAATATTAACAACTACCTACTTTCTACCCACTCAGTAAACAATTTGATATTAACTACTACTACTACGTAGAATCATGCATTATCCTGATTCATGATTTTATATTTATCATGTTAACGTAATAACGTCTTATTGTGCATTATGATTACAAGATTTTGTATGAAAACAAAAGTATATATACGAAGTATAACTTTTCAATCTTATTTGATAATTCTTTAATTAAATCTTTGAAAGACTGAAAATGAAGATGTAGTTGTATTGCATCATTTGCATGTCTTGTTTTTTATACTTCTGAGTATCTGTTGTCAGCAAATCTCATAAAACTACAGTCATTTTTCACTAACTTTGTTTCAAAATCCACTTATTATATTGTAGAGCAGTTACCACTTCATTCTAAGTTCTAACAAAGTAACAAAACTACAAAATTTAACATACATAGAATTATCAAAACATAATTATAGAAACATATAATCAAGTAAAACAAAAAATCTAGTTACAGTATATACAAAAATATAGAGTACAACATGGAGTTTTACATTATAATTTAGGGTGATCGATTATAATCTCTTATATGAGACAACTTACATGTGCCAATATAAGTTTCATATCAATAGCTTCATTTACATGTTAAGAATTTTGACACTGTTTACAAAATGGAGGAATTTTCTAATTGTTCTCAATATACAAGATAAAACATATACAGTCAAGTGTAGTCTTGAATACTTCCTCCGTTAATGGTTATTTGCAACAAAGGAATATTTTATATCTCATAAATAATACCCCTTTGTTGCAAATAACCATTAACGGAGGAAGTATATTGATTCATCACAATGAATATTAAGTACTACGTATAAGAAAATCCAATATTTATTTATACAAAATGCATTGACAAACATGTAAATTTAAAACAAGAAGAACAAAAGAAATGGATGGAGTGGTTTCCAAAAAAAAAAAAAAAAAAAAGAAAAAGAAATGGATGGAGTACTATAATAAAAGTGGCTCATAATATTAATCTAGTGGCTCTTATTTTTAATCAGAGCTACTTCATAATTCATATTGTGATAGTATTAGTGACTTTAGTTAAAAAAAATCCAACTTGCAAAAAATATATCTTGGTTTTGTAAAAGTATTATTAATCCATTAATAACATAATTATATAATACAGAGTATGTACAAATGTACAATATAAACCAAATTGTGATACGACTTTAATGAATACTCCGTATTCTGTTTCACATCATTGTTTTGATACAACCTTTTATGAAGGGTCTTTCGATCGATTATAATTTTTATATAATCTATCACTCTCCCTCACATGAAATGCCCTTTGGGTTTGAAATGTGGATGCAGCTCAGACCCTCTCATACTTGGTGGTGGGGGGGGGGGGGGGGGATGAGATTCAAACCCGTGACCTCTATGCCACGTTGGCTCTGATACCATACGTTACATATCAACCAAAAGCTTAAGCCGATGATTAATGCCTTAAAATATGCTATATACTCTATCAAACTAAATATGTAAATTTAATCAACACTGAAGACAATTGATTTAATTAAACCAATAATTGAAAGAAAAAAGTAGGACGCATAAAGAGCTTATTAGATTAACTTCAAAATTATTTAAAGAATAGCAGATTTTGCGGACGAGAAAATCTAATGCTTCAACTGCCTCCACCCTTTCAAATGTTCCAATATTATTTCTAACTTTAATTACTTTATAAGATTTTTCATTCAACCTAACCTTCTGCCATATTTCATAAAAAATATGTTTAAATAAACAACCAAACATATTGGAATGCCACGCAAATGTTTGGCTCTAATTATTTTTAGAATTATTAGTTGAGTTAGTATCTAAAAAGTGGTTCCATTTTAGTCAATTTTGTCGATTTCTGATTAATTGAAATTGACCTTATTAATCTTATTCTAAATTAGTAGCTTGGTCCCTAACAAACCCATTAATTTCAAGTACCGTGTATTTACGCAAATATTTTTTTACAATGACAATAATTAACTACGACAAGTCTTTGCTAATTAAGGGGATGGTAAATTAATTATTTACTACAAGTAGATTATCATCTTACCATTGATTTGACTCAATGCTTGATTTTAATTATTTTCCTTATGGGCTAGTTGTTTAGCTTGTTGGAGTTGATATAGTGGTTGATGAGCATATGCAATTCGGCAAAGTGATGTTATAGATTTGTAGATCTTAGAGTAGCTAACTATTCTCTCAATTTTTGTTTATTAGTTACATACGAAGTATAATTTTAGGAAGGTTAATTAGGGTGTTGCGATTTGGTTGATTAAAAGTGAATCAAGATAGTTGGCTAGGATGATTATAAGTAAATTAAAAAATAAAGAGAGAGGTGTACCGATGTATGATTGATTAATCCAAATAAAAAAGTACCAAATATTAGAGAGAAGGTTTAAGATGAAATAAAACTTTTTTTTTCTTTTTTTGAGAAACAAATAAAACTTTTTTTTTTTGAGGGAAAATAAAACTTTTATTTGGAGATGAAAGAAACAGCTAAAGTTTTTGGATGTTCACATATCACCCTATTGATATCGTTAAAAATGAACATCAACATGAACAAAAATAGAGTTATTTTAATTGGCTTTTGTTTTTACTTGTTGGCTTTTGTTTGTTATTGTAGTTAAATTGTTATCAAATTTCTTTGGTAAATAACTTTTTCATCAGCTAAAAATTTAGCTTTGAACCGTAAATGGAAATAACTCACTGGTGTACAATTTTAATTATTTACTCCGTACTAGATTAGGCTCCTGCGATGCATGATTTAAACATTATTTTACAATTTTAACAATATTACTTAGCTTATTTGTGTGTAATATGTACGTAGTACAAATAATTTAATCAACATCTAATAAATTGAGAAATTATGAGTAATAAAGAGCTAGTGGAAACCCAAGTTTATATAATCTATATAAAATATACGGAGTAGGAGAAAAAAAATGTCTATAAAAAAATGAAATAGTGTCACCATCCTTTAATTTTTCCAATCAAAATTGCATAATTACTCAATTTAAATATAAAATGTGTAGTTAGGAAAATGTATAATTAATTTATCATTTTTAAATTTTTATTTATGTTGAAAAAAATAATAATGAAGTCATTATTAGTTTTGGCGGGAATTTTTTTTATAAGAGTTTGACATGTAGAAAGTAGTGACATCAGCGGTAATTACTTTAGTTATATTTATAGATTTTTTTTTTTTGCTTGGTTAAGTTATTGGTGTGTGAGTAGTATTTTTTTTTTTTTTTTTTGGTATGATCAAATTTCAAGCATCATGGTTTTATGGGTTCAATTTTCGCAGATCAGATATTTAAAAGTAATGGGAAAGTGTTAAATTGATCACCATTCATCAAATATTCACTATATTTCTCATTACTCTTCACGGCCACAATACATGTATATATAATACTAGGTAACAATACCCACAATATTCTATCATATCTTTACATAAGATATGTTTCCTAAATATATCACAATAATATCTTAGAGTATCTAGAATATCTCCAATACCTCCCCTCAAATTGGAGCATACGGATCACAGATGCCCAACTTGCGGAGTAAAAATTCAAACTTGACTTTTCCCAAAGCCTTTGTGAAAATGTCAGCCAACTGATGCGTCGTAAATACATATGAAGGTTTGATGAGCCCGTCTGTAATAGCATCTCGCACAAACTGACAGTGAGCTTCAATATGTTTCGTCCGCTCATGAAACACTGGTTCCACGCAATGTATAATGCCGATTGAGTATCACAATAAAGGTGCATGCCACTCTCATGTCGCACACCTAAATCTCCCAAAAGCCGCTTTAGCCACTTCAACTCACAAGTCGCTGCAGACATTGATCTATATTCTGCCTCGGTGGAACTTTTAGCTACCGTGGGTTATTTCTTGGTCTTCCAAGACACAGGAGATAGACTAAGGAACACGAACCAGCACGTCAAGGAATATCGGATAATGAACAACTTGCCCAATCCGAATCACACCATCCCTCCAATTGTAGAGCATTATCAGATCGCATCAATATTCCCTGACCTGCACTTTTCTTCAGATATCTCACAGCCCGCAACGCTGCATCCCAATGCTCAACCCTCGGACTCTACATATGCACAGAATAGGCCAGGTCCGTCCTAGTGACAGATAAATAGATCAAATGTCCTATAAGACGTCTATACCTCTCCGCATCATGAAAAACTTCACCATCTGCCAACGCTAGCCTGTGGTTTTTCTCCATGGGAAAATCTGCGGGTTTTGCTTCAAGCATCCCTGTCTCTGTAATAATATCCAAGGCATACTTTCTCTAACACATGAAAATTCCCTATTTGTTTCGGGCTATTTCAAGCCCCAAAAAAATATTTAAGAACTCCCAAGTCATTCATCTTAAAACAATTTCCTAATATGCTTTGAATGACAACATGGCGGATTTATCATTCCTTGCAACAATTGAATCATCTACATAGACTAGTACATTAAGCTGCATTTTCCCTCTTGTTAGAGTAAAAAGAGAATAATCATAATATGACTGTTTAAAGCCATAGTTTTTCAAAGTCGTTGTCAATTTTGTAAACCAGCAACGAGGAGCTTGCTTCAAGCCATACAATGACTTCTTCATCTTGCACACTTTCCCAGAATTATCATTGTTAAAACCAGGGGGAATATAATTTTCATGTATACTTCTTCCTCCAAGTCACCATGTAAAAAGGCATTGTGAACGTCAATTTGATGAACTTCCCCATTCTTCACTGCTGCAACTACAAGAAACGTTCTAATAATCACCATCTTTTTCACGGGAGAAAATGCATGTCCTCATTGTAATCTAGACCTTCAACCTAATGATGGCCAAATATCACTAGTCGAGCTTTCAACCTTTACAAGTTGACATGTTTGTCGTACTTCTCTTTATAGTCCCATTTACTCCCGAACGCCTTTTTACCAGGTGGTAAAGTTTCTAGCACCCACGTGCCTTATTCTTCAAGTGCTTGAATCTCATCGGCCATCGCTTTTCTCCATCCTTCATGCCTCATTGCTTCTTTAAAATTTTTTGGCTCATTGCCACCTCTAATTGCTGCAATGTATTTTCTATCTTTCATAGAAAAACCGGTCGGAAACAACAAAATGTACGTTATGGGATAAACACTACTTGAGGAAGATGTCGCAAATGAACTGTGAGACGTGAATGGTCTTTTATTTCTGATAGTGTGGGTCACATAATCTCAGAGCTTAACCGAAGGAAACTTGGGTCGCTTTCCTTTACCAATACTATCAAGATTGCCGGCTTGTTCGAACCTCTCATCATCACTCAAAGTATGTTGCACTACCCCCTACGCGTCCCTAGGAGGCTCGGTGCTGCTATGTGGCTGTCCATCAGGCGCTGGAAACCCATCAGCCCAGGCAGAAGGGATGTTAGGCTCCCTTGTTGCTGTACCAGCGTGCGCTGGAGACCCAACGACCACGTCTGTGGTGCTGCTGAGAGTAGCCACGGGTGTGCTGTGGTTGTCATCATCATGTGGGTTTTTCTTTAATTTTCAATTAAGTATGTGGGTTGATTTATTTTGGATTCTTCAAAATCGATAGATGATATGTTTGATGTTGTTGCTGTTATTTTATTTTATTTATTTATTTAAATTTTTTTTTTTGGGCAGAAGGTAGATCAATATATGAGGGTGTATGGGTCACAAATGCTATGCAATAATAATAATAATAATAATAATAATAATAAAAGTACAAGTCACAATTTAAGACAAAAAATATGAACAAATCAAAATTTGCTTAAATTTACTCTGCACAATTTTTTGGATTATTTTTTTTTTTTAAAATTTTGGGGTTTTGTAAAAAAATTTTGATCTTGCTTTTTTATTATAGTAATTTTATATATTTATTTTTTAAAATATTAATGAAGTTTACCCTGTATAATTGAACTGATTTTTTTTTTGGTATTTCGGAATTGAAGTACAAATTTTGTGTTTTGCTTTAATTTTGATAGCCTTGATTGATTGTCTTAATGGTTTTTATTTTAAGATTAGAGCTTGTTAACCTATCCTTTCATCTTGTTCAATTAGATTTTAATTTGGTTGCTGGTATGAATATGAAATGGGGTGAAATTGTTATTCTTCGTTGAACATCTTGTAGTTCTTTGTTGTGATTGCTCTGTTCTTTAGCTTCATGCGTCATGCTCAGCATCATCATCAATCCCAAAACTCAATAAAATCAATGGTGGAGGGGGAAAATGTTGAAACCGGTGGCAAATTGCTGATTGGGGGTTGCGGATTGGTGGTAAATGGTGGCGTTGGCTGTGATTTGGTGCGCAATTGAGGAATTGGTGATGTGGGGTTGCTATTTATGGTGCATGGAGATGGAGCAACAATAGGGCGCCAGGGATGTTGGTTGCTGTTGTTTGTGAGGGAGAAGGGAGTTGTGGTTGGGTAAGGTGGGGGATTCTGGCTCGTTGGTGGTTGTGTGGGAGTTTTTGGTGGTGAGGGTTGGCTGCGGTGGTCGGGAATTGGTGAAATTAGGGCTGTAGAAGGGTGGGGGTGGAATAGAGACTTGTTGGTGGGTTGTGTGGGAGTTTTAGCCTGTTGGGTGGGGGGGAGGTTGGCAGCGGTAGTCGGGAAGGGAAAGGGGTGGTTCTGGTGGTGGGAGGATAGGACTGGAGTGGTGTAGTGGTGGTGTGGATGGAGAGAGGGGGTGGAGCAGTGGTGGTGTTTGGAGAAGGAGAGACAAAAGAACAAAAATTATTCAAGGAGCAGTAGGATTGTGGAGAAGAGTAGGGTTGGGGATTCGGGGGTTGGCGAGTAGGTAGGCTCGGGGTAGGGGAGGTGGGCTGGTCACCGGCGACTAATTCACATCTCATCTAACTTTCTCTCCTATTTCTCTTATCCATTTTCTTTTTTTTTTTTTGGAAACTTTGATTTAATGTTTGATCTTAACCTTTTGATAGCGTTATTGATGTTAATTTTTGATAGCGTAATAGAAACTGGGTTTGTTGCAAGGTGATGATTCTGAATATTTATTGCAAGACGTTGTTCTTTATTATTGAAAATTTATCCGATCAAATAGGTCCGAGAATTATGGGATTGGAGGGAGTATTGATTTTAGGAATTTAGGAAGTAGAAGACAGTGATACATAAGCAAAATTGAGTGATATCGGGTCTTAAGATCAATGAAATTCAGCTCATGGATATTTGCAGTAGAAATTCATAAGCAAAATCGAGTGATATTTACGTGAAAACTGTATTGGTGATATGTACATTGATCATTCTTTCACATGATATAGGTTTCATTTTTGCAATCATGTTGATGAATGGGAAGAGCTATTGCTTAAAATTAGCGTGCATAATTTTTTTTTTAATTTTTTACTGAATTTTTCATTTAGGCAGTCCTACAATGTTTCTTTTAAGTGATTAGGCTAAAGAGAGAAATGCTCTTTGGTTATTAAAATTTTAATTGACATTTTTTTTAGTAAACATAAATCAATGTTAGTGAAGCTCACTTTCTATTGGTACTCATCAGAAAACGGGCATAATATAACTCAAATTAGACATGCATAAATATGTGTATAGAAGCTATACACCATCGACAATGGATGAGATAGAATAAAATAGTTCAAAAGAGCAAATATTGGACCAAAAAACAGTATATTTAGGGATAATGGCTGAGTAGCATACCTTTCTGCCAAGCTAATTTATGCGACAAAAAAAAAAACCCTTTGATTGTGTTATTTGGGTGTATCTTCAATTTGATGACCCAATTGCTTGATCTTATCCGATTTGGTTTATTTAAGTTGATTTATTAAATGGGGTTTGTTTGATGTTTGAGGCACCCATTTTTTTATTTTTTTTGGATTGAATTTTAGTTTAAAATTGATCGGATTTATGTGGGTTTGGGAATTTTGGATTCGGTTGTGATGATTTGTTGATAATTTATCATGCTTTATAGGGTTTTGGAAATTTGAGAAGCTAATCTGTTGACTAAATTGAGGAGTAAGAGGCTGATTGTGTGTTTAAAGGTGAACAATTGTTCTACTTTATTGAAAAATATTCTATTTGTTTGTAAATTGGATTTTACTAGAAAATATATGTAAAGCAAAAAAACTCAACCGTATGGTAGAATCGTCATAGAAAGGAGGGAGGGGAGAGAGAGAGAGAGAAAGAGAGATGGGGGGGGGGAAAGGAGGGAGAGGTGGAAAAAGGGAATAAAGGGCAGGCTAGGAGAGGAGAGGAAGGGGCACACCAAGAGAATAGAGGGATTAGGACTTGGGAGCGAGATATAGAGTGAGAAAAAGGGCTCGGGAGTGAGGAGCCGGAAAAAGAGAGAGTGAGAAAGAAGGAGGAATTGGGAGAAAAAGCAAGTGAAATAAAGAGAGAATGAGAAAGAGGGCCACAAGAGAGCAATAAGGATCGAAAGAGGAAGAAAAAGAGCAATAGGGAAAGTGGGGATAGGATTTACTTTATTCTTTTATAATACTCCCTCCGTTTCATAATTAGAAGCATGTTTTCCTTTTTTGGGTGTTCACTAACCAAGTAACCCCTATAATACTAACTGAGTTATATTATGCTAATTTTTTTTTATCAGCACCAATAGAAAATGAGCTTCACTCTACTACTATAATTTTTTTAGCTTAGATAGATCATGTTTACTGTATTCATCATAACCTAAATCAAATTTCTATAAAATTGTAAGAAAATCTCTAATTTACTTTAATTGGCTTTATAATGTTTTGGATTGATGCAAAGTCACGGCATTAAGTGAGAGTTTATATTCATTGAATTTATAGATTTTATTACTCAAGCTCCCTGAATACATATAATTATATATGGTAATGAGTTTATTTTCATTGAATTCTAATTTTTCAATATGTTTGGCAAGAAAGTGGTCGTGTTTATTTGCTTATTTTATTTGATGTTGAAGGTTGATGGTCATGTTAGTGTAAAACAATACTGAGGATTTGAAGTCAGTGAAGGATACCGACCATATGAATATTGCTTGATCTCAAAATTTGAAATTGGAACCAATTAAGCAAGAAGAATTGTGACGTGCAACAGAGGATATTGCTTTTTTACGTAGTATAATTAATCAAAGGTAGCTTTTATTTCAACAAAGAATATGCGGTACAAGAAGCAGCCTTCGATAATGTATACAATTTTTTAAGGATGAACAAATTATTTAGGCATGAGCAAACTATACGGAGGTGAACAAACTGTTTTAGGGTAATGTAATTTGAATATGATTTTCAGGAGTGAGAAATTCTTTGGAGGTGAACAAATTATTTAAAGATGAGAAAATTCTGTACGGGTAAGCAATTTATTTAGGAGATAAATTGTATGATTTTTAGAGGTGGACAAACTATTTTGAAGTGAGGTAATTGTATATGACATTTAGAGGGTGAGAAAACTATTTAAAATGGGTAATTTTGTATGATTTTTAGGGTTTAATAAATTCTATAAGGATAAGCAAATACTTTAAGGATGAGTAATTTTTATAAAGGTGAGGTAATTGTATATAATATTAATATACTTATAGAAAATATGAATAATAACATCTCTATACTTAATTAGAAAACGCTTTATTACTCTTACATTTTCCATCAAACGTCAAATTATAACCTAACAAAACAATTACAATTATTTCTACTCTTAACGATAAAAACAACAATTAGTATTATTCAATTACGCTACCACATTATCGACACTTAATATTAGTTTATTGGGGTATCGCGCGCGATAGCTCAGCTAGTATTATCCAAAAAGCGGTAATTGATTAAATAATTAAATGAGAATAGATGGAGGTTTGAAAAATTATAATATTTTAAATTTATAAATTATATAGTATAAAATGAAATACAAAACAAGTAAAAAAGGAAAAAAATTATAAACAAGAAAAAGTAGTCCATAAAGAGATAAATAAAAAATGTATGAGTGAAGAATTGAACCTAGGACAAGAGGAGAAAAAAAAGCCTTAGTCAAGACCCAACAACCACTAGACCATCTTATAACTTTGTGATACAAGTTGTTTATGTATTGTAGATAACCTTATTCACTGTATCTTTTTATGCTTATGAAAATCATTTTTTTTTTCCCTAAAAATGGGGGGACAGCTGTCCCCTCATGTTCCTATAGTGGCTCCGCCACTGCTTCCAATCGGAAGTGAGCTGCTTGCTCCTCAAACCAATGTAGCCAAAGCAATTTTTCACCATTGGGTTGGTTAGGTTGTGGTTTGGTGGTCTTGAGGAGAGAGAAAGTAATTGGAGAAAAAAGGGGGAAGAAGAAAGGAAGGGTGTCGGCACGTGACATTCAAACACCCTCTTATGGTATGTGACTATGGGTTAGTTAGTTACGAGTGCACCAACAATCGCCGGCAAACACCATAAACTAAAGAAGCCGCTTTGAATGCCCAGAAATCAGCCCCAAAATTGCAAACTTTTCACATTTAGCGGTCGTTGGTTTCGGTGGTTTCGACTGGTGGTTGCATAGTGGAATTGGTTTCGGTTGGTGGGCTGGGTAAGGGAGGTGGTTTCGGCGGTGGATCTGCCGGAGAGATCGAGGGTGGCCATTGATTTTTTTTCTCTTTTTTTTATTTTTTTTATTTTTTATTTTTCTATAATTTGTTTTTATTATTTTTTTGATTATATTTTAAATTTTATTGGATTAGACCAATCACGCGATGACATGTGTGAAAATAATCCCACGTCACAAATGGTAACCTATCTAGCCGGTTTCAAGTCACTTGGGACCATTGGGAGCGTATTGTATACAAAGGTCGGATTATTTAAAAATCATCGAAAGGTGGGATTATTTTGGGCGGATGAGCCAAAGGTGGGATTATTCCGGGCAATTTTTCCATTAAAATATATATTATGAATTTAAGTATGATTCAATTTTGTTTAGTATACATAAGTCTTGTCTGATTTTACTCCGTTCTTTGTATGTATACATGATCTAATCAAAATTTAACAGTGTTTTTACATTAATATATCAATCAATCAAAGCCTTAATCCCATACAATTTACTTCAAAAATTTTCATTAATTATTAAACTCCGAAATAAACAAATACTCCGAATTATTTATTTTGAAAATTTTACCAAATACTAGCTTATGTACGTTACTGCGTTACATGCTAGCTGTACACTTAATTCCTTAGCACATCAAACATTTGAACTACACTTGTACAGTTAATTGATAACGCAATACTACGTATATATCTATGAATAACAATCTAGGATATTAGACCACCTTATGTCGAGTTTTGAACAATACTAGTATGATTTTGGTAAAATGTTGTACTTAAGAAAACAGTGAAGATTAGAACGAAGACGTACCACAACTAACAACAGTAATCAAAAGAGGAGAAGTTTTTTAAAAAGAAATTCTCTATCACAAAACAATATGGAGTACATCACATTTCATTAATTTACTCAAATGCAGTTTATTTCAATGTGAAGCTGGGCAGAATTTTTTGTGAAGTTTATTAGAAACCTGTCGTAGAAAATTAGAAATCACTAATCAATACATTAGAGAAATGTTTCTAAGAAAAATCATGTAGTAAATGAAGCCTTTTATATTATGAAAATATATATGGTTTGCCCATTATTCTCTAACACTAAAGAGTTGGTACTTACTTATTCTACAAAAGCTTCAATGATAGATGGCATTCCAGGGTTACTGAGTAGTCTGTAACGAGGAAATCCTGCAGTTTGTAGCAAAGATTTGTATTCAGGCTCTGTCCTTTCCTTACCCCCGCCAGTATGCGCGATCATTATTAAGTCTGATGCAAGTAATATGCTTTCCATTGACTCTTCCCCTTCTTTGTGAAGTATTAATTCAAACAGTATCAGCTTTCCTGTCTTTTCTGGTACTGCTTTTCGACAGTTCTTCAGGATCTTTACACAATCTTTATCGTTCCAATCATGCAGAATTGACTGCACCACCAGAATGACAGAATAGAGATTGTTAAACATACTTGATAATGAACCTATTCATAAATACACCCAATTACATGTTTTGAGATTATACGAATTTATACAGATGAGCACACCTCAATCAGTAGATGCTCACCTGTCAGGTACACTGAACATCTGCTGATTCTGCTACCAAACAAATAAAAAAAGGTAGCAATTTGGGTGATTCACAAGCGCCATTTCAACAGCAATTAATAGAATGAACAACATACTGTGAGATTTATTTAATTTAGTTTGTAGAAGTCTGTAATTTTGTATTGGTGTCATGAAGTGAAACTGATGTAGAACAGCTACTACTTTGGATCAAAATGACAAATATATTGCATTGGAAGCAGGACCGTGAGCCTTCTTGAACACTATACAATCCTCAAATTATAGAAAAAATAAATATTGATATACAAATATAGTTTTAGTTAATTACCTTCAAGATTGCAACATCAGCATCAGGAACGGCCTCAAACATATCACCTTCAACATGAGCAACTCCATCATACTTGGGAGCAATGGCAATAACATGAGGCAGATCAAAGTTGATGCCTTTGATGTTAGGAAAGGCCTTCACAACCTCATTGACAGCTGCACCAATTCCCCCTCCTACATCTACAACTGATTTAACATCTGCAAATACATCTTTATACACTGACGTGATAGCCCTAAACCCAATCTTTGCTGTACATGCCAACCCATCATGGAACACCCTATTAACTTCTTGATCTCTAGATAAAAATTCCCAAATATGATGTCCATGAGCCATCTCAAACGCTATTCCACCCTCTTTGATGGCAGAGCTGAGATGGTGCATTGCGGCTAATAATTGAGGATGATTCTGCATAAGAATCATAGGAGCATAGCTTATCTCATCATCATGTCGTAACAGTATCCTAGAGGCCGGTGTTAACCAATAAAGAATGTCATCTTCACTATATTCGGTGGGGTTAACATTAACTGTGGTGAAGATGTCTCTACGAACCAAAATCTGCATGACACGTTTCAGGCACCTGAAGTTGGGAGGGTGGGATTTAAAATGGGCACAAATTTCAGATACACTGATTGGATGGCCATGGGCATGGATGATGTCAGCAATGCCAAGCTCCACAATACATTTAAGGGCCATGGAATCCACAAATGCAAAAGTAATTCTGACTAATGTCTCCAGAGGTCCTTCGCCTACAACAGGATTATGCTCCTGGGACATATTCTCCTACCGTCTGAAAGGATTTATCAATACCTTATTTCGTTTTCATAAAACTCAATATCCATCAACTAAATTCGTACTTTCATAAAACTCAAAATTCACAGCAAAATTCGTTCAATTTCGAAGCACACAAGTTACTTCCTCTTTAACAAAATTAATTAAAGATAAGCACAGAAGTTACTAGTTAGCTTAAATGTGCCAATATCAGTAACATTTTACAATACGTAACCTATTAATTAGTGAAGACTTTCAAACATTCATTCAATTCTAATATATGTACTTATTTTGCGTAGACCACCAGTAACTACACCTGACAGGCTGACATAATCAGGGTTTTCATTGTTCTAAAAAGAAGGAAAAAAAAAAAAATCAGGTTTTTGATTTCTATCCAAGATAATGCAAACTGAAGAACCTCGTTTTGAATTCATTTATTCTTCTATGTAGAATTGAGAGTTTCAGTGATCTCTAAAAATACATATAACATATAACATATTCACAGGTTTCATGGGTAACACACTAACACACCACTGAACTTAGCAAGCAATTTGAGGATAAAATATTTTTTCTACTTGGTAAACACACCGGAGTGCTAAGGAACTAACCAGGGTAGACTTCGTATATTGTTACAATAAGCCTGCTTCACTTCCCCTTCTGCTGTAAACATGAGTGTAGGCATGCAGCTCCTGTTAATATCTCCAACAATGCTATAATGCTATCATAGTGATTGAACTTGCTAGAAATATGAGAATTAACTCATCTCCAAGTACAACACACAGAAGTTCCCGTTAGCTTTTTGCTCCCCAATCTCCATATATCTGTCAACACAAAACTACGTCAAGAATGTTTGCCACACCGCAAAAATAACTGAATACGAAGATAGCAGGAATCTTTCTTATCAATTCTCGAGGGCTAATCCTCAAAAACCTATATGTCATGACTTCATTCATCAAGTATTCTACTTATGATTATCTTTTAACAAAATTAATGTTCACATAATCAGCTAATTTATAGGAGGCTATGGGTCATTGAAGAGTTGCCAACTGGAAGTAAAATAAGAAGAATTTGGTTATAAAGCACTGAAATTCTCAGTACAACCTCGGACCATGTTAGCATATAAAAGTAGAGCAAACTGACAGAAACGAAGTCTTGAATTGCATGACAGTGCTCATTATAATTAATCCCACTTGAATTGATGTTGGTCAGCCAAGGAAACTCACACTCCAAAGGCTAGGAAGATGGACAACAAGAAAAAAGAAAATGCAAGCCGAGGCAAGCTAAAAACATATTTATATTTTTCTTTTTTGAATGTCTGCAAGAAAGGGTCTGCATTTCAACTTAAATGAAACAGAGTTAAAGCTTGTGTCCCCTATATGTGTCAAAACTATCTGCTTATGTAAAATTTCAAATAAATTATGTTACTGGTTAACAATCTTTACCTTAAATCAGTAACCGGCAGTCCGGCACAATATCAGCCAATATGAGAAGATTCTCCTTATAATCCAATATTAATGTTGCTGTAGAAATTTCAAATTAAGTGCCACCATACTAAACAACAAGAAGGTAACAATATTGGCAAGTGCTACCAGTAATCCTTGCATGTGCACTTTCCATCCTTGAAGCAATGAAATCTTCGGGTATCTCTGACAGTTATCTCCCTTCCGGTGACTGCAGAAATAAGCTTAATAGCATTATGACAATCACCGCATATTCTTAGGTTCTTTCCTACAAGTACAGGATCTCCGTCTTTAGTTGACAGAAGCCCAAATGCAACTGCTAGTTTTTCGCTGTGATGAAACAACATCCTCTCCTTTTCTGCATCTCCTGCCCCATCATCCTTCACCAATGCCCATCGTAGATCTGGCACATAACCAGCATGCTTTATCTTTAATAGTATCTCCTCTAAGTAATCATATATTTCTCTTATCATAGGGTGTGAAGCATCTTCAGCAACAAAAGTGTGAATCTTTTTATCTATTTCAATCCAACTACAACCTGGTTTCTTTCTAAGATTTTTATCTCGCATAAGCTTCCTGACCTTTGCATAATCCTCCCATCTTTCAGCATCAGCATACATGTTTGCTAGCATGACATATGGAGTAGAATTTGAAGGATCCATCAGAAGGTATTGATTGGCTGCCTTAATAGCTAAGTTGATGTTGCCATATTTTCTGGAGGCCCCAAGCAAAGCTGCCCAGCCAATAGAACCTGGGTTATACGGCATTGACTCAATCAGCTGCTCAGCTTCACATAGTTTCCCAGCCCGACCCAGCATGTCAATCATGCAAGAGTAATGCTCTGCTTCAGGAACAATCCCATATTTCTCCTTCATCATGTCAAAATATTTCTGGCCTTCCTCCACTTTCCCTGTGTGTGCACATGCTGAAAGAACAGATATGAAGGTTATATTCGTGGGTGTATAATCAGTTTCAAGCATCCAAATGAAAAGCTGCAATGCATCGCTTCCAAACCCATGCTGAGCATAACCATCAATTATGGTGTTTATAGAGACAACATTATGCTCTGGCATCTTATCAAACAATCGCCTTGCATCATGTAGATTTCCACATTTCGCATACATTGCTACCAAAGCATTGTTTACAGCTATTCGATTTGATGGTATGTCAGACTTCAAAGCTAATGAGTGAATCTGTTTTCCATGTGAAGGGGAACGCGAGGTTGAGCATGCGCTAATGACACAAACAAAGCTGCAATCATCTGGGTGATGACCAATTCGCAGCATGTCTCTAAAACACGCAACAGCCTCTTCAGATAATTCATCAAACTGAGAATATCCAGAGATAATAGTGTTCCACAGAACCAAATCAGGCTCTGGGATTTCCTCAAATATTCTCCTGCATTCTGACGTACTTCCCCCACATTTAGAATACAAGTCAATCAGCCCACTCCCAACATGTGGGTTCGAACAAAAACCCATTTTGATCAGCTGAGCATGAAACTGAAGACCACCAAACTGATCCTCTAAGCTCGTAAATGCAGTCAGTACACTAGCTAAAGTATACATATCAACATACATATTCCTCTTCACCATCTCCTGAAACATCTCAAGAGCTTTCTTTCCTTCCTTATGCTGTCCATACGCAACGATCATAGCATTCCACGAAACCTCGTCTTCCCTCCCACTCATCTCACAAAACACCCTCTTAGCCTCCTCCAAAAACCCATTTTTACTATAACAACTAACAAGAGAATTATTAACAGACGCATAAAAAACATCATACCCTCCTTTAACAACCAAACAATGCAACCCTCTAATCAATAAAAGATCATTACACGAAGCCGAAATCATGGAAGATAAACTAAACCCATCCATATCAACACCCATTTCCCTAATCTTATCAAAAAGTCTAAATGCAGACCATGTATCCCCTCGTTCAGCATAGGCAGCAATAAGGGTGTTAAAAGACACAATATCTGGTTCAGGAATTTCGTCGAACAGTTGGTGGGCAATCCGAGTTTGACCCTCTTTAACATATGCAGCAATAATGGCATTGTAGGAGAAGACATTTGGGTATGGTGTTGCGTCGAAAACGTTGCGCGCTGCAGAAATGCGTCGGCATTTTGAGTAAAGAATGATCAAGTGATTGGAAAGATAGATTGAAGGTGGGATTATAGATTTTATGTAAAGGGTATGAAGAGATTTGCCTGTTAATAGATTTCTTTGAGCAATGCATGATTTCAGAAGTTGGCAAAAGTTGTAGAGATTATTCCATGAACTTTGGTTCATCTAGAATTGAATTTTGATTGATTTTGATTATAATAATAGTGATAGTTAAGGTCCAAGTTTTTTAAAACCAAGCTTGAGAAGACTAGCATGTGTACGTTTTGAAATTGAGTTGCTTTTGTAAACTCTCAAAGTCAACAAACATTGACTCATTGAGTTATCAAGATTACAAAGTGTTAGACTTTTTTTTTTTTTTTTTTTTTTTTTTGAGGGAAAGTGTTAGACTGTTAGACATGATCACGAGACGGGTTAATAAAGTTGGTCGGTTTTAGGGTTTCAAGCCAAATACATTCGAGCTGAGCGTAAGTTCGGGCCATAATTTTATGTTTAAAGTTTAAACATGTTATTTTATGTCAAAAAAAGCACGATTTTCAATTTATTTTAGTTTGATTAAAAAAATAACTATACAAATAATTGAACATAATTATCAAATTAAAGAAGTAGAAAGTACAAATTAGCAATTCGGGGCACACACTAGTTTACTAAAAAGATGGAAAAGTTCATATAAGTTGATAGTTCTAGCTTGTATAGTAATATTTTCATTCGATGGATTGATATATTGAGTGTATAATTTTGTGCCATTAGAAAAAATAACGTTTAAAGTAATTTAGTGGTTGTGACTCAAAAATTTTAGATTAATACTTTTTATAATGGTTAGGTAAGATTTTTTGGAAAAATTGAGCTAAAAATAAAAGGTATAAAGAATATTGCATGATTTAACTGACATTTCTTAAATTAATACAAATTTTCATATCTTTGTTAAATCTAAAATTGCATAATTTATTTATTTCACTTTCTCGAAGGTATATAGACAATATAGTCATCATCTCGATTTAAAATAAAATATAGACATAATAGTATATAACCCAACTACTACTTGTTTGTTATCAAAAGTGAGTCAACTATAAAGTTAAGTATAATATTACTTACTATTAAGTATTACTTGTTAAAAAAATTGCATAATTTATATTAATTGACCTTTCTTATCTTTGTTAAGTCTTTTTTTTTTGAAGGGTACCTTTGTTAAGTCTAAGATTGTTTTTTTTAAGGGTAAATTCGTTAAATCAAAGATTGTTTTTTAAAGGGAAGATTGCATAATTATATATCATCGTAATATATATGTTAGGACAATCATGGTATATTTAGTAATACTTGGTGATTATTGTTGTTTCCTTAATTTTAGGAGATAATAAATTGATGGTGGGAATATATATTTGACATTATTGTATCTTTGTCATATAATTTCTCCATAGACCGTAAGGTTTTTTTTTTATATTTTTTATTTAGATATATGCAAAATATTTGTTTCTTTAAATAAATTATTTTTTTTAAAAAAAATATACTAAGGACACACCAGAAGATGACATGTGTCATGACTGGTGTGTCTTTTAGTATATAATAACTAGTTTTATTCCCGTGCAAATGCACGGATTTATAATAATAATACTTGAAAATAATAAAAGTCAATAAAATTGGAGTTAGTTTAAATGAAATGGCTTATATATATCATTTTTTTTTATTTTTGAATTTGAATTCATATCATTTCTATCCTTAAAATTCTCTTGTTAGATACATTATTTAAAATATTTTATAAATTATTGTAAGTTTTTATTCATTAAATTTTTTTTTATCATGTTATTTTTTAAGGGAAAAAAAAGAAATTAAAAAAAAACTAAAAAATATTTGGGCGGAAAAATTTTTGTTGTGAATGTGACATGTGTACTTAAGGGATAACTCTGGTGATTACTTTAGTATATAGTATAGATAGATAGATAGTGTGTCACCCGGGCGTTGCCCCGGGATGTTATTTTGAGTAATTTCTTTTCGGTTTTTTTTTTAATAAAGTGTTTGAAGTATTACTAATTTGTAATGTAATGTTGAATATTGAAGAGAATATAAAGAATAATATGTGTCTCTTTGTTTTTTAGTTTGGATCGATGCAGTTTTGTATTCTGCATTTAAATACATTTATGTGGAAGAATAGAATATAAATAAGTTACTCCTAAAGGAAACGTGTCAACTAAAAAAAAACTTCCTAAAAAGGAATACGTGTCAACTAAAAAGAAACGAAGGTAGTATATAAATTTGAAACTAACAAAAGTTAACACACCTTCCATTTCACAAGATAACAATAACACATATAATTTCCAAGAAAACTTATTTTATGGAAATTCAAATTTAATAAAATCTATCTTGAATGAAGATTAAAGAAGAGAATGATATTTGTTGACGTTACATTCACTAAGAGAGGAAAAGGAAATGACATTTAAAATTGCCCATTCAATTAAATCAAAAGCCAAAGCCACCAAGGATGCCGCCAAGGAAACTGCACAAATTCACACCAAAATTTCATGTTAGCATGTATATATAGGCTTATTCGTTTAGGACATTGTAGTTACATAATATAAATGTTTACTTAACGTACAATATATTTTTTTCCAAGTGGTGACGATAGAAGGATCCTTAAGTAGTTAAGTCATGTGTAATCTGATTTATTAAGTAAGACCGTCCATCTCATAGTAGGTAAAACTTAATTGAACTGACTAAGGGTATGTTTATTTTAGTTAAATTTCAGTTCAGTTCAATTCAGCTCCTAATTTCCTTCTCTTATAAAATATTTATTTCAGCTCTATTTAGTTTAGTTTAGTTTAGTTTAGTTCAGTTCACTTCAGTTTAGTTTCAATCAGTTCAATTCAGTTCAGCTCAGTAAATATAAACAGGACCTAAGATAACCTAAACACCAATAATGTAATATGCTCTCTTACGTGTGCTCAGATTATTTGTTTATTTAACTCATAAAATAAAAGAATTTTAGACATATAACTATGTCTTGGGAAATTAAGATGGAATTTATGGGAATTTTTTTTAATTAGGTACTCCCTCCATCCCTAAATTATATTCCTCTTTCTAGCATTAATTCCTCACATAATAGAGAGAAAGAGGAATGTAATTTAGGGACGGAGGGAGTATAGTTTAAAAATACTTATGTAGAAAAATTAATGCAAATCATGTATACATCTATCAATGCATGTGCCTCTAGAGAAAACTAAAGCATGTTGTTGATAATTTTTTGAGATGTAATCCCTCTGTCCCTTATTTTTGCCCCATTACAAATAATTGGGTCAAACTTATAAAAATTTTAAACATGAATTCTCGTTAATATATAAGTGATAATATATTCATGATTTTGTTAGAAATCATCTCATTGTATATTTTTATATAGTAATCTCAAAAAAAATTTCAATTTTTTTGCATATGGATCGGATATATATACGTGTGAACATGTGTTTTAGAGATCGTGAGAAGTTAAAAGGATAAAATATAAGGGATAGAGGAGTATAAAACTTTAAGCAATAATAATGCAAATAATCAAATAGATTAGCTTTTTCAAAAAAAATAAAAAAATAAATTACCTGAGGGCGCTAAAACCTTCACTTCCAAAACCAGTGGCTCCGATCCCTCCGATGGCGGCGGCACTTCCAGTTAGTCCACCGGTACCATTATTCCCCATCATCTCAAGCATCATCTTCACCGTATTTGCGACTGTTGAAGTCGTGCCACCATTTTGAGGCCCATTAATTATGTTACTGCTGTAACTTGGGTAAGGATTACCATAATAATTAGGACTTATTCCAGGCATTGTTCCTGTTACTCCTAACATACTCGTGTAGTATTGTTGCATCACTTGAGCCTGATGAGCTTGAGCTTGAGCTTGAGCCACCTGAAGTTGATCACTTATCATCTGTTGAAAACTAGCAAGATAATTATTGTAAAGCTCTTGTTGGCTGCTAATAAATAAGTTATTATTATTGTTAGGAAAAGTGTAACTATTAGTATTAGCCGTATTAGTATTAGTAGTAGTAGAAGAACCATCCGATCCTTGAGAATTATTTTGAGTAGAGTTAAAAGATATATTCGGGTACATCTTTTTTAACTCTTGTTTGATTTGTTTCAATATTTCTGGAGGAAATCCCTCGGTTTTCTCTAGTTTTTGTACGGCTTCAACAATCAATTTGATCGTTGCTTCATCGTTTTTAGTTTGTTTGGTGGTCGAGGAATGGGAAGGAGTAGTAGAAGGAGTGGCCGAGGAGGAGGCGGCGGGGAAGCCATATGGGGATGGAAAATTGTTAGAGAAAGGGAACCCTGTGAATCCTGCCATTATTGGTATATGCACAATAATTATTTCAAGGTTTGAAGAGATTAATATGTTTAGAGTGTTTGAATAAGTAAATGTTTGAAATTGTAATTTATTTGTTTTAATTTTATTTTATGGAAAAATGGGAAGACTTGCATGAAAGTCAAGTTGACTTTTTTGTGTAAGGAGATCGTGGGAGGATGTTGACTTTGTGGCAACGACTATTTAATGATATGGAATACTAATAATAGATTGTAGAGCTCATTAGTGGGATGCATTACACATATTGTGAACATAAACTACTCAATTTGGAGTTTTATTTAATAAACTATTGTTGACCTTTACGTGGTCGTTCTTGACTTTTATAGCCTTAGGCAAAATCAGAATCAAGGACCTTTAAAAAAATAAAAAAAATTTGACATTTGCTATCAGCGAAAACACCTTGCTTCACATTTATTATCGCTTTAATTTTTTATTTTTATTTTACTACCATTCAAAACCCAAAATTATAGATATTGCTACCATTTAGGACCCATTTATGTCATTAAATAATAATTTAATTTATTAAAAAAGAAGTAAAAAACAAAACTTTTTGAAAAAACTTCCCAGCCACCTCCCCTTCCCCATCAACCACCATCCCCCCTCCGTGTCCCGGTTTTCGTCCTTCGTGCCGATGCCCAAAGTAAAAGGGGAGATGAGAATCCAAATAGGAATGAGAAATGTGAGGGAAATAGGGAGAAAAGAGAAAGAATGGACCCAAAATGACGTCACGTGGTAGTTGGGGGCAAGAAGGTGGTAACTTTTGATATTTTTGAAAATAGAAGGTGGTAATTTTCAAAAAAAAAAATAGAAGGTGGTAATTGCTAAAATAGATCAGATATAACAGAAGGTGGTAATTGTCAAAATTTCCTAATTTTGATGAAAATTTTAAATTTTAAATTACAAAATAGATGTAATTTTTATTTATATTCATGTATAATAGCGATTTATTTTTAAAATGTACAAATATAAAATAGGTTTTATATAAACCGTGCATTGTACGAGTTCTAACCTAGTTCTAAAGTAATGTCTAACTAACGTAATGGGCCTTAGTTGAATAAGTTAGTGGGATCAATTTGTTTAAACGAATTACAAAAAAAAAGTATTATTAATTAACTATATATCTTATTATAATTAATTATTATCTTAGTTCTTTACGCATAATATATGGAATTGTTATCTCATATTATATATGTAACCGTTCTACTCTAAAATTAATCTTAATTAACTACTCCCTCCGTTTTTAAATACTTGCTCCACCTTCCTTTTTCGGCCGTTTTTAAATACTTGTTTCATTTCCTTATTTGAAAAGCTTTTACAATATTTAATTCATTTTTCTCACCTAGTGGACCCAACAACTATCATATTTTATTAATTCCATATTCTCTCTCCTCCAATTTCTCCACTACTTTTGCATTTACAATTTTTTATTCTTCCACCAACCCCACTACCTCCATATTTTATTTCTTTCTCCTAAAACTCCGCGCATGGAGAAATGGAACAGGTATTTAAAAACGGAGAGAGTATTATAATAAGAAATAAGTTAGTTAACCTTGAAAATAAAATGATACTCCCTCCGTTTCATAATGTCAGTCCCATATAGAATCAATCACATAAAATAAGAAAAGAAATATATTTGGAATCTAACATTAAAGTACAACATAATTTATAATTAGTTTGCCTTATTTAACTTTTAAAAATTTTTATTAGGAAATCACAAGTCATAATTGCATAATTTAAGATAAAGATTTCTTTAGTTTTTTTTTTTTTTTTTGAAGAAAGATTTCTTTAGTTAGAGTCATGTCATCAATCCACAATTTATTAATTACAAAAAAATCAAGTTATAAATGAAATATATTCAATATGTGTATATCTTTTTGAAACGCTCAAAATTGTATATGGGACTAACATTATGAAATGGAGGGAGTATAGTTTTATGTGCTAATTATTTAGTTAACAACTCAACCTTACGAAATTCAAATGCTATCAACATAAACTTAATAATTACGAATGTAGGAGCATAAGTTTCATGTGTTTTAGCATGTAAATGAAGAAAAATAACAATAATAGGTTAAACTATCACTTAGCATTATCAATAGCACATGACCCTAAATTGTTTAAAACGACCACGTTTAGAGCCTCTATCCCTTCCATCCCAGCAACAATACAACTACATCCAACAACAACTTGATGGTTCAGTTGTATCATATAAATCCTCCATGAAATCATCATAACCCGAAACATGATACTTCCTAGTAACGAGAGAGTAGAACACGATACCATTTCTTCGAAGCCTGGGGAGGTAAATTCTATTCCTTATCGTGTGATCTCTCGATAGTATTGAAAAAGATGACACTCGACTAATAAAGAAGCAATGTCTTTGTAAAGAATCAACTTCAACCCAAATTTTCGCCATGTTATCAAATCTAAATACTCGAACCCAGCTTCCCATCTTCTCAATGAAGACGGAATATAAGTCTCCTAAACATTCTAGTAGATAAAATGAATAGACACGACTTTGAAAGGTCAGTGGCTTTCCATACACATCCCATTGTGAATCTGGTTCTCCGTCTATTAATCGAAAAACTCCGAGATGTCCTTGTTCGTCTAAGAAATAAACAGCTCCATCAAGAAAGATGGGAGTACTAATTACAGTACCAAATTGGGCACAGTCAAATTCTCGACGATGCCAGTTTTTGTATTTGGTTATATGGTAGTAGATGCGCACTTGAGAATCTGTATTATTGATTCCAACACTCAAACAATTAGGATAAGTTGGATCGGTTGAGAAGCCAATGCTATATCCAAAATGACCACGCGTCAAATCCTGTTTTTCCCCAGTAATGAGATTGATAAATTGGAAAGACCGTTGATTAGAATAGGTGAGGAGCCAACCATTTTTGGAATAAAACAGGGTAAAAGGGTGTGGAAATAGTTGGAGAGTACTCGAGTACGAAGTACCCCGGCATGGATCAGTTAGTCCCCATGATCCGCCTTTGCTCGTAAATAACATGTCCATAGGGAACACGGCGTTATTGGTGTGACTTCTCCATTGACGCGGAGGACATACTGATCGAAAAGATGTGCAACTAGCTCGGAAATTCCAATAATCAAATAAGTGCATATGCTTTGAAATCAACTCTATCAAGTGTAGAGGAAGGTTAGATACTCTGCTTTCGTGCTGTATCATTTGATGATGCGACAACTCAGGGTCTTCGTTTTTCTTCAATTCTTTTTCTGTTGATAACCTGGAAAAAAAAAATTAAAATTAAAATCCAAACATCAGCATATATAGCAAAATTTCATCAATTCAAGATTCGATTAATCAATTATCGTGTAACACTAACCTTTGATTCCGTGGAATAAGCCATACAGGGTGGCTGCTAGGCCTTATTGAGCTCGAACAAGGCCGGAGTGTCATAAAACTATTATCAAGTAAGTTGTACATGTACGTGTAAAATTGTTGATCCTTTATAGATTGATGGCAAAAGTAGATACAATTCCCCTGTATACCTCCTCCTGATTTAGGCGCGTTTGTTCTTCCCCAACACCAAGTACAACAACTAGGGCCGAGGAAAAAAGCTCTGCCATCCAAAGAATTAATCTGCCTCCAGTTCTTTCCGTCTAAATCCAGCTCGAATACTTTAACTTCCGTAACTTCACTGTCAAATGCACAGATTGAATGCAAGGAAATATGGTAAAGACGTTGACAAGATTCGATCAAATACTCTACAGGATAGACAAGACCCAGAACCTCTAAGTTTAGCTTAGGAATTCGCGACTGCTCAAAGATTAGTGTATTTGTAACATCATCTATCTCCCGGAATAAAATTTCAGTAAATATCCTAGAAGAACATTTAGCAGAGACGTACATGACCTTGTTATAGACAAACACATCACTATACCCGAATGGTCGTAATGAGACCCAAGTACAGTTAGGGTGTGCAGGGCGGCAGGAAAACATAAAACTTGGGCACATTTCGCTCAAATAAAAACACAACATCAACACACAATCATCACAATCAGGGGGTGATTTGAGGGTGCACTTGACTTGGAAAAGCTTACTACGAGGTGCAGCTTGTAACGGAGGGAGATTTATGGTGTTACAGGTAAATAAATTAAAGATAGAAAAGTTTGCTTCATTACTCAATTCATCGCGTAGAAACAACCATTCATTGTAAAAACGACCAAGTATAGATTTGCCGCGTAATTGAGGGATACTTTTGACACAAGATCTGTTGTTGTCATCTTCAACTGATGGCCCCGATATGGAGTGAAAGATCTGGACATGGTTGTTAGATTCATGTGTGTACAAAAGGCATGGTGTTTTTATGAGTGACGAAAGGCTAAGATGCTCAACCTTTTCCTCCATTGATAAATTGGAATAATCTATCTAGCTGCCCACTAATAAGAATTGTGTTACTATTAATTATTATCAGTATTTCTCTATAAGATGTTCACTCTTTTCTTCTTGTGCTCAAAGATAGGATTAGTGAGAATTGAAGACGAGATTTAAGGAAGTTTTGTTGTGTTTAGGAAACAAATAGTTTTGTTCATATCTTGTTTCCTAGTCTCGTGTTATTAGGATTTGTTAGATTTCGGGAAAACTCCTTTCGTTGGAGTGTGTACCATTGAATAATATATATAGTGTTACAATACTAGTCCTAATCATGTTAGGAAACCTAGTACGATAAGAATACAAACTATATCACAAATATATACAAATATATCCTACTCTGCGACAAATATTATAATAATCCTATAATATCTATCAGGATTCTTATTAGCTTGTATTTGACTTATTTCCCAAGGCTTTCCACTAGTTTATTAAAGTTAATTAACAATATTTTCCAAAACTTTTTCGATTAGATTGTATGGTATTGGCAAAGCATTAGAAATTGAAGGTATAATAAAATTTGGCATCATTTTTGGTTTTCAGTTTCCTGTTTTTTTGAAAACTAAAAACCAAAAACAGGAAACAAGAAAAAGGTGTTTTCACTTTTTTGTTGTCAATTTTCAAAATTATTATGATTTTAATAAGTCTAAATATTTTTTGATCCATTACGTAACATATGTAATATACTTTTAAAAAACAAAAAACCAAAAAACAGAAAACCACAGCGATGCCAAACGGACCCTTAGTAGTTCGTTTTTTTTTTGTTTTTTTTGTTTTTTTTGAAAAAAAAAGTATTTTATTAGATTGTTATGCATACAAAAAAAGAAACTCCTTACGGCACACCATTAATAATAAGATAACTTAAACTAAATTACAATAACCTAATTATATAATGATAACACCAAATTAACCACGACAATTTCTTATTTAATTGCAACATACTCATGAGTCATGACACACAACTTCAAGACGTTAAAATAGACAAACCGACAAATTAATTGAAAGAAATTTTATCACTATTAATAAACTTATTAAAAACAGAGTAGTTACAGTTTAAAATTGAAAGTTGTATAATTAATTTGTCCGTTTACTCTTTTGAATCACTCAACTATAGGTTAGTGACTACTGGCTAGTAATAAAATATTCCGTATAATTTACGTGTCACGTGACACTTAGGACCTGTTCTAATAGAATGAAATCAGCTGAGCTGAACTGAGCTGAAATAAATATTTTATAAGAGAAGGAAATTAAGAGTTGAACTGAGCAAAGTGAACTGAAAATAAACGTATGAGAACACGTCCTTAAACTTATTTAGGAATTATTGTAGACCTGTAGTAGTACCACAACTCCATAAGTGAGTAGTTGAGTACTAACAACCTAACTCCTTTCGGCAGTTTCGCGCGTTTCCCCTTTTCAACAACACAAACCTCAAAACCTCCATTTTCTCTCTCTTCCTTCTGCATGAAAGCTTGAGACATGGCTACTTTCCGCTTACTTCGTTCTCAATTTCAGAATCTCAATTTTAATGGCTTCCATTTTTATTCTCCTCCAACTAACTGCAGAGTCTTCCACATTCGTTTTCCCCAAAACCATCAATTTTCCCGCCATTTTCAACCTCCTTTGAATTCTCGGTTAATTCACTCAGTTAACCGTCGACTATCCCCTGAATCTCCTCTTCTCTCCTTCAATGGTCGAACCGAAGAAACCCCATCAAACTCCCAAAATTCTGAACCCGCTAGGGTTTGGTCCATGTTTGGCCCCGATTCAATTAACCCTAAAACGAGTGATTCTGAAGAAGAATCGGTTGAAAATCGAGTGAATTCGGTTTCGAATTACTCGGATGGTCCGATTACGGGTGGTTATGTGGTGAAAGGGAAGAAGGGGAAGAGTAAGGAGTATTGGGTATGTACTGATTGTGGGCATACTGAAGCCAAATGGTGGGGGGCTTGTAATGCTTGCAAAAATTTTGGTACTTTGAAGTCGTTTGTAGTGAAAGAAGGTGTGGATGGAGGGAAGGTTAGTGGGATCGAGGTTTCCGAGAATGCAATCAAGTCTTGGTTGCCTGAGCAGAATGATAGGCAGGGTGGTCCGGTGAGGTTGGCGGATGTCAACCGCGGTGTTAATCCTTCCGAATGGAGGATTCAATTGTAAGCTTGTAAATGTTTGATATAATGATAATGCTGGAATTTATTCATATATTTATGCATTGCAAAACCCTTAAACCCCTATTGAAAGATTTTTTTACAGAATCGTGAATTGATTGCTTTGGGGTTCATTAGACTGTAGATTGGTTCCTTTTGAGCATTGGTTATGCTATTTGATTTTTGTTTGTAGGTACGGTACATTCGGAGGTGAATTTGCTAGAGTGATTGGTGGTGGTGTTGTGCCAGGTATATAATAGACTATTTTTGCAGTCTTTTATTGTGATTCGTTCTATACGTTCACGAGTTTTAGTTGTAATCTAGTTTCATAATCGAGATTAGTTATGAGCTGGTGAATGAGGGGGTTTGTGAAGGGAGTGGAATGCCCTATGAGGAAACTGAGATTAAGCAAAAGGATATCATTTTTTTAAAAAGGTTTCAACATATGAGCTGAAATGTTACATGTAAAAAAAAATGTCCTTAATGCTGTTAACTCTGTCTAATCAATTGTTATCTACCTAAAGAACATCCGAATTATTCCTAATGCATACATCAATTGAGCAAGCGTCACACTTTCTGTTTTTTTTTTTTAAGAATGATTGGATGTGGAACTCCAACCTCTAGAGTCAAGATGGTAGCCTGAAATTTGTACAGCTGAAATTATTGAATACATGCAACTTCAGAAGTATCCTCAAACTTGGTCTTATATTAGGAGTAAATTTTGCATTTTGTTTCTGCTCACAAATTTAATCTCTTACTATGATTTTCATAAGCAACACTACTATATGGTACATTATTTTTGTTTATCAAGAGTCAATCGTTGTCTTCATGTTTTCATCCTCTCTCGCTTCATTTTAATATTAATGGATATTCGGAGTGAGATAATCCTTGTTTTTGCTAGTATGTGTAAAGTGTAGTGCAGTCACAAATCTTATCTTTCTAGGTTCACTGATTCTGATTGGTGGTGATCCTGGCATTGGCAAGAGCACCCTGTTATTACAGGTAAGGCATTTTGAAGATGAAATTAGCAATCCTTGTGTTCGTTTTGTATGGGTTGGAGGAAAAGAGAAGGGGGGGGGGGGGGGGGGTATTATACCCTTCCTTTTCTTTGTGGTTACATATTTTATTTTAGTTTTTGGCTTTGCTTTCCTTTTTTTTTTTTTTTTTTTTTTTTGCTTTCCTTATTCTTGAAGGTTACAATACTTGAAGTTTCCCTGACAAACTATATTCTAAATGAAGATTGCTGCCTTAATAGCAGAAAGTCCTGATAATTCTGAAAGCGCACCGGTGGTATACATCTCTGGTGAAGAGGTTAGTGTTTGTGAAAAGACTGAAAACAGCATGATTTTGCGCTTATATTACTTATGTTTCATGAATGGAAAATGGGAAGAAGAGGGAGACTTACTATATCCAAGCTTAACTCTTGCTCCCAGTATGATGACAACATTCATGAAAGTCAAATGAAGTAATCTAGACAGAAAGAATAAAACATTTCAGTACTTATAAGCTACAGGCTAATCAATCTTGCTATAAGGATTTCGATTTCTTTTTGCACCAATCATTATATGTTGCATATTTGTTTGTAGAGTATTGAGCAAATTGGAAACAGAGCAGATCGGCTGAGCATTAATGCAGAGGACTTGTTTCTGTATTCAAGCACTGATGTTGAGGTTTATTTATATTTCCCTTAAGTTTAAAGCCTTAAATAATGATCTCTATAGTTTACTTTGACTCTCATAGTTTTATTGTTTGTCATAAACCTTGTACCTTGTACGTCGTATATATTTTCATTTATTTTTTAATTTGATATTGGAGTTAAAGTGGGTGTTTTCTAACCTTGCTTTGGGGTTACAGCTATGAAGTCCAAAAAGATTGATTTTACTTCATTTTTTTAGGACATTTTGAAAAAGGTGTCACTTCTTTGCCCACGGGCCGTGGTCATCGACTCTGTTCAGACTATATATTTGCAAGGAGTGACAGGAAGTCCAGGAGGAATGTCACAGGTATTTATTGGGTGTACTTTAATAATTCTGTGCTTGAGCTAGAAATGTGCTTTAGAAACTTCCCAGTACCTAATCTGCTGATAATAACTAGATTGTTTAAGTTCTTGCTTGTTTTGTCCTACACTCCTAATGCCTCTGGTTTTTCCCATAATTGACCCCGAATGAGGTTGAAGCATGTAATACTCTATGATGCTAATGAAATTCTCTCCTAATTTCATAGCCACCTTGTCATTACTATTACTCAAAATAAACTATCTTTTCAGAAACTTCAGTAGCCTTTGCCACTTCCTAGTTTTACGGCATCTTAAAGCTAGAAAGCGGAGTGTATGGCTGTATGCTATTTCTCTATGTTTGCATGTGGACACAAAAATTTTCATAAATGCTACTCCCTCCGTCCCAAAAAGAACGACCCATTTGGGTTGATTATGCGGGTATTAAGGAAGTTAAGTAAAAAGAAGTAAAAGTATATTGGAAAGATAAATTTACATGGGGTTTGTAAAAAAATAGAGAGAGAAAGTAACAAAATAACATGGAAAATCAAATTTTTATATGGGGATGCTAATTTTGCACAAATATTGTAGCAAATTGGTGGGTGTTTTAATGCAAATGGGTCATTCTTTTTGGGACAAAGTTTTGGCCGAATGGGTCGTTCTTTTTGGGACGGAGGGAGTAGTATCATTAATTCATGTGCTGCAACTGAAAAAAAGAAAAAGAGAACCACACAATATTATCCCCCCCCCCCCCCCCCCCCCAAAAAAAAAAAAAAAAAAAAAAAAGAAAAAGGAATAAGAAAAGAAAGAAAGATGCAGTTGTTTTATCCAGCGTTACTAATATTTCTTAAAGTTACATCAGTATTTGACCAACCCTGGGTAGCTGTAGGTAGAATCCTGATACTAATGTTGTGATGACAGTTGAAGGAATGTACGGCAGCATTGCTTCGATTTTCAAAGAAGACAGGCATCCCTGTTCTGCTGGTAAGTATGGATCGTAATAACATCAGGCAGAAATTTGTCTTATTTATTTGCTTTGACAACCTATCTTCCTTTGGCACGGTGATACTTGTCATGTCCACAATGCATATTGTGATATGAGGGCATTGATATTTGTCTATTCATGCATAATAGTAAGGAATTACTTTTTAAAGAAGTTACTTGTTGCTTTCTGGATGGGTCAGGTAGTCGGTAGTCCTCCTACTGTTTGGGATCTTTTGCAAGTGTATTACAAATTTTCAATGTCTGGTGGGTAGGTGCAAGAGTGAAAGTTTGTGAGGGTTAGCTTTTACACCTGATGTGGGTAATATGTTTGGAAAGAAACAATAGGGTCTTTTGGGATTCCATGTCTGGTTATGTGCATGCCACTTCACCACAGGATTGCAGCAGTTAGACTGTGCTGAATTCAAATAGCCTAGGATTTCTTGCTTTTGATTATGACATTCTCCTTTCCCCCTCTCACTCTGGGGGCATGGTGGGACCCACCTGTTTCTGGATTATAGTCAATGTAGCTTGTGCTTACCCTGTCCTTTACTGCACTGGAAGCTGGAAATAATGTAAGATACATGTATAGAGTCTAGACTCTAGAGACAGGAAAACAAAGGGCCTGGTGTCTGGTGTGAATTATTAGACCTCTGATCAGATTACAAATGTTGGCCAGGATCGGCCTTGCTGCTAATGGCGGCTAGCTTGGAGTGAGCCTATCTTCATCTAATCATCTTAAACTGTTTTTCGTGTTATGTGAGAATACCGCAGGTCCTTTTGTTTCCCTGACATTTATATTTCTGTTTATGACAGATTGGACATGTGAACAAGATTGGAGACATTGCAGGTCCTCGTGTTTTGGAGCACATTGTAGATACTGTGTTATATATGGAGGTACCTTTTGCCCTGTGTAATTACGTTTTGATGGAAATTTACTGGTGCCATCATCTTTGTTGCCATTCTCATTTTTCTTCTGCCATAGGTTTGTTTAATGAGACAGTTATAAGTAGACCGTGGTAGTTGTTTCTCTTTCTCTTCCCATACTGATCCTTAAGAACAAAGGATAAAACACATTTTTTGTTATCCACAGCTTGTTTCATGACTTTAATAGTCCAATTTAATGTATCTACTTAGAGCATATAAGGCTTTAAAATACTAAGTTAAAATGACACTGTCGGTTGTGTTATTGCACCACTTGCTACATGTTTCAATTGGAGCTTGCTTATTCACCATGTATAAGGATCCCTGCACAGCACCACCTGTTACATTGTTATTCCATTTGCAAGCCTAAGGAACTTGTTAAGGATTCAACAGGTTTCACACTGATTTGTCACTGGAGGCTGATTTTACTTGTGTAATGTTGTTATTGAAGGCTTATTTAAAGTATTAAGAATGTTGTATAAGGCTGATTTTACATGTGTAATGTTGTATAACACACACACACGCACACCCGCACACTCACACTCTCTCTGTATTGTTAGAGGCAAATCATGCAACTATGCAAGGTTTTCATGTATGCTTTTGCCTTTACTGAATGTGACTAGTTTCACAATACTTCTTAGAACAGAGTATTTTATTTTTTGTGATATACCATCAAATAATATAGTAGCCTATTTTTCTGCATCTAATGACGTGGTTGTATCACCCGAGTTTCAGGGTGAAAAGCATTCAACTTACCGCTTACTTCGTTCTGTGAAAAACCGCTTTGGATCTACTGATGAGGTATCATGATATTACTTACTCTTGATTATGCCCTACCTGAGATACTTATGCTCTCAAATCTGATTGCAGTTTGATTATTTTCCTAATTTATTGGAATATTATTCAGGGTCTTATTGGTGTTTTTACTTGTGCTTGTTTCCTTTTCTTTTAAGCTTATGCTTAGAGCCACATTAAGCTGCTCCATTGTGAAATCTAGATTGATCCTTAATTGAGCATGTGGTTTAAAGGATTTTTATTTTGAAAAGGTTGTCGCCCAATCATATGGGTTTTTAAACCCTTCGAAAAATCAATTCAAAACCTCCACTTCATCCAGTACAGTTTTTTCTCTTTTTATTCATTTTGTTCTGGAAGTGACATGGAAGAAGCACGTATATTGTAAGGATACATTTGGTTCATATATAGGAATGGGATACCGGGAAAGGAATCACAAAAGGTATTTGAGTAAATAGGTTAAAGAGCATGATTGATTTATTTGAAAAAATGAATTTGTTTGGTTTTCTCTATCCATAAACATCTCTGTCCAATACTTCTATGGTCCTCTATAACCATCACCATCGTCGTTCGCCCACTTCCTTTTTTCCAAACGCAGTCATTTTCATCATTGCAAGGCTGACAAAGTGACAAATCACTTTCACTCTCTGTCATCCCCAAACTCGAAACTTATCTTTGGTGGTCCAATTCGAGGGGATTCTAGTCTGGGAGATAGATGAAGGTAATGGGCAATTCCATTCTAAATAATCAAAGAAAGAGAATAAAAAGTGAACCAAAATCCAACAGAAGGAAGGACATCCCCGTATTTTGCACTTAATACCTGACAGCCTTTAAATATTCCCTATTTTTGTAGACTATTGTGCATTGACTGATGTTGGTTCCCATATATTAGGCTGCAATTTATTTTAGAGATTCCCAATATTACAAAAGATGTTGTCTTACAGTCTTATTGATCTTTATGTCACATTTGATGCACCAAAGTACCAAACTTTTGGGGATCCCCTAAACTTCATGTGTATGGTTTCTCTTCATTTTGTTGAATAAGAAAATTTTCCTTGTTTCTTTGTTTATAAGAGTTGGTTGCTTTTTATTTTTTATGTATCTGTTTATTTTATTTTGATTTGAACTTCTGTTGCAGCTGGGAGTATTTGAAATGGCAGAATCTGGACTGCAAGCTGTTTTGAATCCTAGTGAAATGTTCATGAGTGAGGAGCATTCAGAGTCAGACCATTTAGCTGGAGTTGCTGTTGCTGTAATCATTGATGGCTCTCGAACTTTTCTTATTGAAGTTCAGGTATAAATCTTGTTTTAAGAAGCTTATCCCTACAAGCTGTTCCCCCACTCCCCCCTCCCCCCCTTTTCCATTCACCTAGAGCCCTATTACTACTGTAATCCTCTTTCAAAAAGACAAAAGAAAATATACTAGTCTAAGTCAA
Organism: Chenopodium album; assembly: GCF_948465745.1. NCBI lineage: Eukaryota > Viridiplantae > Streptophyta > Magnoliopsida > Caryophyllales > Amaranthaceae > Chenopodium > Chenopodium album. The sequence continues at coordinate 26,125,578 of NC_137860.1, read as the reverse complement.
ACTCGGTTTTGAACTATGCTAGATGCTAGATTGAGTTCCCGTTTGAATCTGATTGGAATCTGATGAAAGTTTTTTGTTTTTGCACCAGAAAATAGTGTTCAAATCGATGTCTTCCCCCACAATCATACACTTTGCTGATCAGCATTTTTGTCTTCTTATGAGTTTCGTCTAGTGGTCTTACAGTTCCTTCCTATAAGTCTCTCTTCGCATGTAACCAAGCCTAAGTGTTGTTGCAAGGCTGCTATATAAATTCTTAATTAGTATCACTGGACTGAAAACTTAGTTGTAAAGTAGAGACAACCAAGTGGATCAAGACTAAGTAGCATCTTGAGTCATCCTTCTGACATCGACTCAAATTAATTGATTTTCTGTTGCCTGCTATTTGTTTTTCTTGATTTTGCAACACTCTAATGTCACTTCTACTTACAGGCATTATGTGTAGCTGACTCTGTTGGCAAGCATCTTAATGGGGTTTCGACAAACAGAGCTGATATGATTATTTCAGTATGTCTTTTGGTTGAGATCTTCCTTAGCTTTTATATTTGTTAACAGCAATTTTGATTCTTCATTTGCTGCTTCAATACATGTCTAGTTCCTGGGTATCTTTCCTTTGATAATAAATATAGTTATTTGTTATGGTACGTTGGTTAATGGTTAGAATAACTACCCCCTGTTACTTGCAACATTTGCCTTTGGGTGTCAAGCTTTGGAAATTTTGACTATATAATATCAACTTTCATTATATAGTAATACTTTTGGTTAAAGAATTACTAGTCAAAGTTGTGCATTGGAGACCATGAAAAGGCAAGCGATAAAACGGAGGAAGTATTTGTTTTATCCAATAATCATCATGATGGTGTTAGCTTGTTGCTTGATTTTGCTTTGGCAGTTATTAGCGATGTATTGGATCAAGAAAAGCTTCATTTTTTTAAAAAAAAAAAAAAAAAAAAAAAATTAAAACAAGGGGTACCTCATTAAACGTTGGACCACAGTTCTATATTTCTATCAAGTGTTGAATATGCTGGATTTTGTTTGGCTATAGCTGTTACAGAATGTTCTGTGAAAATATTACGATGAGTTCCCTAAAAAGCTTTCAACTGGTACCATGTACCTCAAGACTTACTACTTGAAAATTATTGGAATTTGTACCCCTAGGCCTTAGGGTAGTGTTTAACATACGTTACTTTCACAGTTGGATTAATACAGTTTAGTTCACTGTACAGTTCTTGAAAAATGCTTCAGTGAAGCATTAATTTCGGAAAGGACTATATTGTTTTCTTAAAAACAAGGTGTAAAGCATAAATAACAACTGTTACTAGTTTGTTTACAGATCACAATTTTTTGCTGGTGTTATTTTAGGAATTGAATGTTTCTTAGATGAGTATTTTTTTTTTTCCACTATCTTAATCTAACCAATGATAATATCAGTTTGTTTTATTGCTTTGAGAGCTATTAGTTGATGATTATTTGGAAACTTCATCAAAGAATTTCATAGTGACTTGGTTAGGACAGGCATGATAAAAGTAGGATTTATGTAGAAGACTGCATGTTTCACACATAATGGCGTAGAAAGTTGATAGCACCGCACATTAGGGTAGTTTAATGTTTTCATTTTTATTAAGTGCAATGGATGAACTATTTATGCTTCCATTGTTTGTTTACAGGTTCTTAAAAAGCAAGCGGGACTGAAAATGCAAGACTATGTAAATCATTCTTTCCTTGTGCTTCATGCTGTAGCTCCTGTGTTAATTTTATCATAAAGTGTCTTAGTCTCATGTTTAGTCTGTCTTCTTTTTAAATGCTTTTTTATGTTCTCTAAAAAAAAAAAAATTGTTGGGGTAAGGCTAAATATATCTTCAACCATTCATAGCTCAGTCAGGAGCCATACTGCATCAATAAAATTCTCAGTTATAAATTATACTTCGTATGATACAGTGGGATATTAAATAGTGGGTTGCAGGATAACGTTAAGATGATGTCAATCAGAAGGAGAATATAATATCCTGTTATATAATTATAAAAAATGCAGCTGGATCCTGTCAATGGTTCATTATGTTTCAAGAACATGCTGTGTCCCAAAACATAATTCATTGCATGTTGTGAAAAGTTCTTGTGCCTACTTCATTTTGCATCTATGTTAATCTAATCAATTAGTGATGTTGGACATGAGTATATGCCCAGGTATTAGACTCGATTATTTTAGGGAAACTATGCATGTTTTTGTTCGTATATAGGAAATGTCCGGTGTTCATATCCATATCAGAGTGTTGAGTATCAAACATTGGTACTAGTGGTGAATTGTAGCGGCATGATAAATAGTTATACATTACTGTTCATTGGCTTCAGCATCTTCTTTTTAAGAGTATAAGTTCTATATTAATTGATTACTTAATATTAGGGTTTTCTTCAATTGGTCAGTTCATAAAAGTTGCTTCAGGAGAATTTTGTTTCATACATTGAACAACTGTCATCAGTGTCTTTGAATTGGTTTAGCTGCTTTTTTGATGGAGTAGAATGGATGGTAAATAATGGAAAAGTTTTGTTTCATTATGTAGGAATCAGTAGGCAATGAATTTCAAAAAAAAAAAAAAAAAAAAAAAAAAAAAAAAAAAAAAAAACACTATTCTGAAACGTACTTCCTTTTAGTCCCCTAGTGGGAAGTACTTCAAAGTATCTTGTTTTTATTTTCAAAATCTATTACTAGTATAATTAATGAACCAAGCAAAGAAACACTCTCTGTTAATACAAATTAAACCGAACAACCTAAAGCACTGTTTCCCTCCTTTTCCTTTATGATCATTTCCAAATGCCAAAACGCTCTAGGCTATCAGCAATATGTATATTTGAAAAGATTACTATGCGTCTTTAGATTTCTGGATTCTTGCAAGGAGTGTTGGACTTCTTAATTCCTCTCCTTGGTTAGGAAATGTAGCCTAAAAGCCTATACCTCTGTTGAGCAGTTGATCTTCAAGTTAGAAGCATTTCAGGAAGCACCCTACTTGTACTATATGTGCACAAGCACATACTATCTGTATACAAGATTCATCAACTACTGAAGAGACTTGTTAAGAGTTTTATATTTTTAACAAATAGTATCAATCCCATTGTATAATTAGAAAACCACTAGGATAACAAGGATCAGGAAAAAGTCAAAAACAGGGTGTTAGTCAGATAAATACAATAACCCATATTAACTTTTAAAAGACTTTTTTATGCTTGCTCATTAGTGACAGTAGATAGAGAACAATAAGTAGGGCTTTCAAAAGCTGACACAACACGAAATAAGCGGATTTGGGTCAACTATTCTCAACCCGTTTACATAAATGGGTCGACACGAACCTGACATGAAATTAAACGGGTTAGGTTTGGGTTGAAATTTTCAACCCGAAACCGACATGCATAACCCAATTATATAAATGGGTTGAACGACAACCCACTAACTCGAATTCGACACGCTTAACCTATTAATAAAGTAGTAACAAAAACCGAAAATTTTGTTCTAAACTTGTAATTTTGTAAATTGCCTTGGCACCGTGTATACATTTGGGTAATTTTTGGCAGTTAATTTGGCGGATAAAATAAATTTCAACTTTTGTAAATTTAAATTTGGCTGTTAAATTGGGACAATACTTATGTATGGTTGTGCTGCTAAAGCAACCAACTTTAAATTCTTGTAGTACTTTTGCTATAATTACTAACTTTAAACTCTTGTAGTATTATTAATGAATTAATGGATGTATGTCTTTTTAATTTTTATATTGAATATTATAGTTTATTACATACTATATGGGTAAAAGGTTACATGGGTAACCCGTTTAATAAGCGGGTTAGGTTTGGGTCAAGGGTTTTCAACCCGTTTAATAAATGGGTTAGGTTTGGGTCAAGGGTTTTTCAACCCATTTAACATCGACACGAACACGAATCCGACACGACACGACCCGTTTGACAACCCTAACAATAAGCCCATGATGTCCAATTTAATTGTTTCTAAATTTTTACAAGTCATTGTTCCATGTTAAACAACATACATGATGCGAATATTTAGCATCCTGTACCTGATGATTAATGTATAACTTATTTTACTATGTGCTGGTTATGGATATCATTTCCAAGCTAGAGTCTGGTACTCTGGTTGATATAGTTTTGTTATGATTCATTTTTGTTTTTTAACTGTTCTAAGTTCATTGTAATTGTAGCCTGTTGGAATTTCATCTCTGTATGTGCTATATGCTAATGTAACTTCTCTTTTGTAGAGTGTTTTTCTTAATGTTGTTAGTGGAGTATCTCTCACTGAAACTGCAGGAGATCTTGCTGTGGCAGCGGCAATTTGCAGCAGGCATGTTTCCTTTTTATGTTGGCTCATTTGTCTCACCAAATTTTCTGGCTTTTAGAAAGAAATTATGTTACTAGGTTTGATATGACCGCAGTAGTGTACTGATATCTTGATTCTGTGCTCTTATCCATCCATTTCTCTTCGTTTTTCTCCACTACACTTCTAGAGACTTAAGTTGTCCAACCGTTTCATATTCTTTCTCTAGAGTCTTCTTAATTTTCTTGTCATATTGGTGAGGGAGTCTTGGTTTTTGGTTGGTGTCCTTGGTGATATATGCCTTACTCGTGAGTTCTGTGATGTGTATATTGCTCACATTATAGTTATCCTTTTCTTTCTATATTATCAAATTCAAAGTAACATATCTACATTTGCCTTCTTCAGTCTTCTGGAGTTCCCTCTACCAAATAATGTAGCATTTATTGGAGAAATTGGCCTTGGTGGTGAACTTCGAATGGTAAGTATGCCCCATATTCATATAGTGAGCTCTTGCCAAATCAAATTTTTGCCAATGTAAATATGCAACTGAATTAAATTTCCAACAATTTATTAAAAATGTTTGTCCTATTGGGGAAGTGACATAATCTCACATTAATCTATTTCTCTATGACCAATTCACCACTGATTTTTATAAGCCGGTATATAATGCTCTACAAATTGTCTGTTTATTCACACCCCCTTCTTGACTAAGATTGTTATGTTAGTCTATATTTTGACTGAAAACTTCTTTGCAGGTTTCAAGAATTGAAAAAAGGGTTACTACTTTAGCTAAACTTGGATATAAAACATGCATTGTTCCAAAGTTGGCTGAAAAAGCCATAGCAGCTCTCGGCTTTGAAGGGTTACAGGTAGTGGGATGCAAGAACCTGAAAGAAGTCATTGATAAAGTATTCAGTCCTTGAGAAGAGAAACCATAAACTTTTCTCATTTTTTTGGCATCTTATAAGCATGTAACATTGTTTTATATTATGCTGTATTGTTGTGTTAAGAATCTGATGGAATGTAAATATGACATAGATACTAGATAGATGATTAGATGTGCGCATGTATATACTTCTATTTAAGGACGAAGCTCACTAGAGTGTGGTTTGTTCATGTACTGAACAAGCACATGGTTGAAACACACGTGCAATTTTGCCCAGTGTTGATGCTGATATAATATATTGGAGCCCTATGGGCAGTTTATATCTTAACTTTGTTAATACTTTGCCTAGATTATTGAATGAAGAGACTCATAGTTGATTTCGGGGATCAATAAAACAATCCAATCTCAAGTTTTTGTGGTACATAAAAAGGTGTTGTAGGAATTCAATTTTTTGTGATGATACAAATCTTTGGTGACATTGTGGAGAGCTGCAGGAATTTCATATACACACTGATTGTGGAGTTTGCGGTGGAAATTTTGGTGGTTTTTACAAGCTTTTTAATTGGTTAGCATTCTTGATTTTACACACTGATTGGCTTTCAATGAAATGTAAAATTTCAATGCTTTCTTAACAGTTGGCACAGGCAAGGAGAGAAGAAGGGGCATCATCTACAATAGCTTATGTAATATTTCCATATTTTTGATGCAAAATTTGGCACTATGAAGTATGAACCAATTATGGGTTAGAAAGATTCATCTGCAAAGCACAACTGGAACTGTCTGAATTTTATACAAGGCCATCTCAAAGAACAAATCACCTAATTAAAGAAAAAAAAATCAGAAACAAAATTGTATACATAAAACATCTCACTGACTCATGCATTTTTCAAAACTTGATGAATCCCAATGGTGAAGTGTTAGCAAAGTCATATAGCTTCCGCCATCCAATCAGTTAGATCTTTCTCAGTTACTGCATAAAAAACCTCAACAACCCACTCATGGTATATGTTTAACAGGATATCAAGGCATATTGAAATGTACAGAAAATGTAGTCTTCTTCGCTTCAAGGAAATTCATCAGCTTCTCTTACTCAAGCTATTATGTCTGCTTGTGCTCTTCTTTCTTCAATCCTTCAATGGTCTCAGGGTCCAAAAAGCTTGGCTGGTTGGTGGAGGACAAGAGCCTAGCCCACATCCTGTCAGTTATTATAACCTTGTTTTGCTTCTCGGTAATTCGCTGCAAAAGAAGGCAGATATATAAATCAGAGGTAAGAAAACCATCAGGTATATAGGAATTTCACAAAGCTCATATATGCTTCAATCACCCAGACATCACCAATGGCATGTGAAATTTGTACCCTACTACTTAAAACTGCCAAATTACCTTACTCTCTAGGAAGACAAATGTACAATCAATATATATTAAAATATCACAAAAAATGTAGAAGGCAATCAGACGAGTATACTTCTAACATTTAATTAATGAGGACAGTAAGGGGTGCATTCTAGAACTTGTACAAAAAAAAAATACATACTCCTTAGTATTTTTATAATGAAAATGTACCATAATTAGGTGCAACAACAACAATGCTTTGATCAAAACATTAAAGGATAAATGGCAATACCTGGAACGGTATGTATGCATGTCGACTGTTAACTGGCCCAACAGTGAACCCTGTGAACCCTGCCATTGCACCATGAACTGCACTCTGTGCAAGTAGTGTACAGTAAACATTATCTGAAGCATTCGCAGGAACTGCACGGATCATATACGTGGGATCTGCCAAAGAGAACATAACAGTCAAATGAAAGAGTCAGTATAGCTATCAGGCAGAGTTCTGGCTCTTCTAGGTGGGTGAGGGTTTAAAGAGGATTTGAGAACAAACCAATGTATTTGAGATTTATCACCCAATCGATCTGCTTGAAATGATCCTACAAAAGCAAAAAATTATAAATACTTGCATTAAAAATTTTGATTGTGACATAAAGAATCAAACGAAAGTTTGTGGAGTATAACTTAACATCAACAGCGAAGATAAAGAAAATGAAATTGAGAACCAGCAAGCCTTGGCTATATGGAAATGATAACAGATCCATGTCTTAAAAGAAAATCCTCTAGCATTCTGGACATATTTCTAGATTCTCAATGCAGGTAACATATGAAAAACTCATTTCAAAAATTTGAATCTTCATAATTGCAAATAAATCATTATGCCGCGCAAGAAGTAGCTAATAAAATGATTGCAAGACCACCAAGACAAATCAAACGCACAGTGAGCTATGAGATAATGTAGCCTATAATTACGCACCTATATCCCAAAGAGTTAAGATACTATATTCAACAATGCTAACCTTTATTTTCTGTGATATCCACAATCCAACATCTTGGTACAGCTTGTTCCCAGAGGCATCCTTTGCATCCGTATTAGGCATGCATTCTGAAAGAAGATTCTGTCCTGCACCCTCAGCTATGACAATGACCATATGCCCATTTTCTTTGAGCCTTTTCTCCATGTATTCAAAGAGTCCACCAGGTCCTTCAAGATAAAATGGTGATTCTGGGATCAAGCAACAGTCCACGTCTCGGCTGGCAAGAGTTGCATACAGAGCTATAAATCCTGCACAAGTTTATCAAATAGTGTTTAATTGTAGAATAACAGAATAATAGAGTAAAAGAACTGCCCAACAATCTAAAAATAGTTACTGACATAACAGTCACACTATATCAATACTCGTTCCTATCCACCAGCAGCATATTAGAATATAGATACAGCCTTGCTTGGTACTTTTTATGGAAGAAAACTTAGAAGCAACAATATACTTATGTAGATTCTGCACAATAGTTAGTCACCACTTAAGAAAGTCAACATCCACCCCCTCTAATAACACTAACCAAGCTATTGAATATTTAAATTGGTAAAAGACAAAAAAAAAATGAACAGGGGCAAGTTCCAAGCTTTCCAAAATTACCAAGATGCATAAATACCTATTTGAAACATAATTAAAAGTTGGGGAGGTGGATATCTCAAACATAGCATTTACATTATATATACTCTTAACTGTTTAAAAGGTCTCTCATGACCTTGATCTAAATCTTCTAGTTGAAGAAGGCCCGAGCAATTCTTATCAACCCACCCAACAATAAAGTAAATCAACATAAACTAGTGAAATATAAAATGTTCATCCGTCATTAGTCACAGTAAGATAGGGAAGCCAGAAACTTACCACAATCACGCCCCATTAGCTTAACAACACCCACACCATGTTCTGCACTCATAGCTTCCACATGAGCTGCATCGATTGCTCTTTGCGCCTCCTCCACAGCAGTGTCAAAACCAAAGGACTTGTCTATAACCTGAAATGATGAATAAAAGTCAGAAACTCTCGCAGCTGAATCTTAAATTTTAAATAGAAACACACTTCCAAGCACACAACAAAAGAATGAAATATGTAAATACCGGAATATCATTGTCAATGGTCTTGGGGATCCCAATAACAGAAACTTTTAGTCCTCGTCTTCTGACTTCCTGAAAGATTTGATCAGAAGAGCTAAGAACAATGAGAGTTGCTGTCCATAAGTCTGTGAGCTTTAAAAAGCAGATATTGACAAATTGCTATACCTCATAAATCACAGATGCCCCTCTTTGAGTACCATCACCTCCAATTATGTATACCTGTAACACAAAAGTAATAAATCTCATATCATTAAAGATGCGAAACATGCTACATTGTGAAGTATGTACTGGTAGTGTACTAGTGTGTACCTGATTAATCCCTCGATCCTCTATGCTGTCAACTATCTTTGTGGTATCATGGCCTCCTCGTGAAGTACCAAGGACTGTTCCACCACGTTTGTGGATGTCATTAACAGATTTAGGAGTTAATGATACAGTATTTCGAGCATAGAAACCTCTGTAGCCTCCCTGCATGCCTCAAAAAACACTCATGTAAGATGCAAATCCAATTCACGATCAAATATGACTCTCTGAAGTTGCATGTATCAGTATTGTTTGGACTAATTAATGGAAAAATCCTAAGACATTCTCACAAACAGAAAACATACAGTGAACATTGAATTAGATATATTATTGCATATGTAAACAGAACCTCGTTTCTAAGAAAGGGAAAGGAACTATTTTTAGTGGAATCACTCTAATTAAATGGAGATGAAAAATTATTAAACATGGCGACTTACCTCAATACCAAGTACTCTAGTGATGCCATACATATGGTATAAACCACATACTAATTCTCGGACAACTGTGTTCAAACCAGGACATAGACCACCACATGTCACAATGCAAGCTTGCACTTCATCAGCTTCAAAATAAACCTGTAACACAACAAAGTTCAGAATACATAATTAGAAAACAACACTGATAAAGAGCAAATTATATAAAACACAGGAGAAACAGGAAATGTTCATCACCCTCTGCTGAGGTCCAGCACGCCTAAAATGTATCCCTCTTGGACTATCTTCATGGACAACAATCTGCAAAAAAAATAAAACAAAGCAATCAAAATTCAGAAACTCGGACCATTTGAGACGTGATTCAACTATATCAGAATGTATTAGGAATAATTTGATTCAAATTTACATTTAAATTGTAATTAGAGCATCTAAAATTTAATCAGATAAATGAAGTTCAAATTTACTCTTTATTTTCAACAATACCTACAAAAAAAGCTTAAAAAACAGCCATCTAAATTCAAATGCACATTACATTTATACTACAAGCATAAGTATCTCAAAATCCAATAATAAAAATATAGGTACAAGATGCATTCTTCTAAATCAACAACATAAATGGTACTAATCATTCACTACATTATGCAATTGAAGCAACAAAAAGAGGGTATAAGCCATTACCGTCTGAGCGACTGTATCTTCCTCATTTACAAAATGCCGCCTATAAACCAAGAAGAATTACAATTTAGCAGATTACCTAAAACCATTAGCATGTTCAAAAATCACATTTACAAAAAGAAATAAACAAATTATGCTTAGAAAACTTTACTTGACAACAGAATACGAAGGATTGTCTTGCAACGGATTATGATAGGTCTGCAAAACCCAATTATCAAATTGTCACAAAATTAACAAAACCAAATAATTCATATATTGCACGCACTAAAGAATTACTCCTCCGTTCAGAATTAACAAACAAACTTTCGATTTTTGTAGCGAAAGTAACATTACTCCATGACTACCACTAAAGAATTACTCGTTTCGTCCCAAAATAATAATCTACATTTGATTTTCGTGGCAATATTACCTCTAAGTACAATAACTACCAAAACAATAATAATCTTGGCGAATTTTAGCCGAAATTTTTTTTTTTCACTAAACAAATGAATGCATATTTGATCAAATATTACCAATAATATTAGTTATGTAACAATATGCAAAATTCACAATACTAAGAATTATTCCAACAAAATTGTCCAATATCATCCTTTTTCTTGAAAATGACAGACAACAAAAATTAAACCTAGTATTACATTAAATGTCCATAAATTAATAAATAGTATTGGACCCATTTGCAAAATATCCGGACCCCCATATTTAGCAAAAACAAATTATTATTCATTTAACCAAATAAAACCAAAATTATGCAATAAAATATTATAATTAATCATTAAAATTAAGATTAATTAAAAAGTAAAGGGAAGAAAATTACAGGGAGATTAGAGAGGTAATCAGACAAATGAGGAACATCTTCAAGAACAAACCCACACTGTCCTTGAACAATCTTGGGCATGAGATGTGTCGAAGAATCACAGCCGTCGAAACTAATCACGCCATTGTTGGAAGATCCAACGGTGGGATTTGAGGGTGCAACGGAAGTATTGGAGGATTCCATAGCATAGAAAAACCCAAGAAATTGAAACTGTGATTGGGATTTGATCTAGTGCAGTGAGGTACAGAGTAAGGGATGATCAGACGGTGGGGATTGAATGGAAATGGGGAGGTGGGGTGGAATGGACGGTGGAGAAGGTGACAGATGGCGGGTGGTGGTGAGGAGAGAGAAAGCGGTGTGTCGGAGAAATGAGAAGGGTGGAGAAATGGAAGAGTGATAGCAGTAGAAGTAGAAGAAGAAGAAGTAAGAGAGAAGAAAGCGGAGGAATAAAGGTGACTCAAATAAACCAGGGGAGCACAAACGGTTTTGGTCTTTTTGACACTTGGTTTTTCATTTTCTTGTTTTTCATTTGGATTCTTCGACAAAAATAAATACACGAGGTCAGGTTTATGTAATATAAACAGATAGATTATTCATTATAATTTTTACAAATGATACTTAACCCTATTCTAATCTTCGTGTAAAATTATATTTATAAAATCGCTCGTTTACCCTCACTAATCATCTCCTATAACTGCGTGCCTAAAAGGTGTGTTGCAAGTAAAAATAATTTTAGTCAATAAAAAATAATTTTAGTCAATAAAAAATAATTTCAGTTCTGTAAAAATAAGTTCAGTTTAGTAAAATTCGGTTTTCTTAAAAAAGAATTATACTAAAATCAATAAAAAAAAATAATTTCAGTTCAGCAAAAATGATTTCAGTTCAATAAAATTAATTTATGTTCAGCAAATATAATTTTAGTTCAGCAAAAATAAGGTGAAGTGAACAGGGCCTTATAGGTTAAATTAGTTCAACACTTGAGTATAAAAATATAGGTAAGGAAATCTCTCTAATCCCAAATAAATTAGTAAAAACAATAGTAAAGTAGTAAAAAAAATTTAAGTTTAGTAAAAATAATTTAATTTGATGATATATCAGGGGAGGAAATTATTGTATAGTAGTAAATTAAGATGTCACTTAAGAAAATGAAATTGATAGAAGATGACAAAAAAGATGAAGATAATTGTATTTGAGTTAGACAATGAGAAAAGTTTGGCCTCTTCCTCCTCTAAATGTGAGGATGGAATTGGGGTATAGTTTATCCTTGTTAATATTTACATATTGCCAAAATAATTTTAAGTCAAAGTTGTTTCAATAGAATTAAGCCTCACATTTGTCACATTCGCAAAATATATATGGCCATTTACTAGACTACTGTGCGTGCATGATAGATTCCCCTTTTAACTCTTCATAAAGTACTCAAACCATTTCTAATTGTCACCATGTCTATATTCAAGTTAACATAAAGTACTCAAACCAATTCTAATTGTCACCATGTCCATATTCAAGCTAATTAAATTTTTGGGTGAGTGAATCAATAAGAAGAAAAGTTGTAGGAAATAAAGGGAATCAATTAGATTGAATTAGAAAAAATTAAGTACGGAGTAAGGTCCATGTTCAACTCACCTTAAAAAAAATAATATTCCCTCCGTTTTTAAATACTTGCTTCACTTTTCATTTTCGGCCGTTTTTAAATACTTGCTCCATTTCCTTATTTGGAAAGCTTTTATATGAAGTAATACTTAATTAATTTCTCCTACCTAGCTAGTATTAAGTGAAAATAATTTCACTTCAACAAAAAATAATTTTAGTTTAGTAAAAATAAATTCAGTTCAGTAAAATTCAATAGCTATAAAGTGAAAATATTATAGAAAATTAGTAAAAATAATTTCACTTCAATAAAAATAATTTCAATTCAGCAAAAAAATAAGGTGAAATGAACGGAGTCTACAAGATAAACTAAGGGCCAATCTCTTCAGCTTATTTTCAGTTCACTTCTTAATTTCTTTCTCTCATAAAATATTCGGTTCATTTCAGATCCAATAAATTCAGTTCAGTCCAATTCGGTCCAGATCAGCCCTAAACTAGACCTAACAATTGTGACTTTGTGAGGGTGTAGTCTATAGTGTACCATATTTGAAAATTTTCTAATTCCAAAAAATGAAGCTCCCTCTTCACTTCCACCACCACCACCACCGTCAAATCCGACACTACGCCACAAAATACACCGCAAAAATAACCTCAACAACCACCGACGGCCGCACACTCTCCGCCGAAGTCCACTCCCCATCTCTCCCCTCCGACGCCCGCGGCTTCCCTCTTCCTCGCCGCGACCTAATCTGCAAAATCACCCAAATCCTTAAATCCCCAATTTCCGACCCCTTTTCTGACCTCTCCAATTACCTTCAAACCCTAACCCTAACCCTAACTCCTTCCGAAGCCTCCTTAATACTCAAATCCCTCAACAATTCCCCTCTTCTTTCCCTCAAATTCTTCCATTTTTGCCCCTCTTTTTTCCCCAATTTCCGCCATGACACCTTCTCTTACAATCGGTTGCTTCATATCTTGTCGATTGCGGCGTCGTGTGGTGGGTCTGATTGGGTTGAGAAATGCCGTGAAGTGGTGGTGGAAATGGAGAGGGATGGGGTTTATGGGAATATTTCTACTGTGAATATTTTGATTGGGGTTTTGGGTGCTCCGGGTGTTGATTGGTCTTTAGGGTTGGTGAAGAAATGGGGTTTGCAGTTGAATTCGTATACGTATAAGTGTATTTTGCAGGCTTATTTGAGGTCGTATGAAATTGAAAAGGCGTTCGAGGTTTTTAAGGTGATGAGGAGGAAAGGGTATACGCTTGATGTTGTTGCTTATAATATGCTCTTGCATGGTCTTGCTAAAATCAATAAGGTAAATTACATTTTGGGTCATTTTTTTTTTTATCAATTTAATGTTAATCTTGTGATTTTTTCCAATTCAATGTTGATGAATGTTTTTGGATATACATTTATACATACATAATGTGAAAGCTGTATTAAAGTTAAATTTATTTTCTATTTGGAGAGGTGATGGAGTAATTTAGCTGGTTAATTTGAATTTGTGGGTTATGAAGATTGTTTGTCAATGCCATGAGTAAAAGATAAAGTTTTGATAGCTACTGGTGGATATATATCTAATATATGCAAGTGCGGAATTGTTTAACAAATACTGATATGTAATGATGTATGTTACATTGCTACATATGAAAGCTTTTAGGCATGGTTAATACCGTAATATGTTGTTTGCTCTACACTGTGGGACTAGACTATTGAAATTGTGTGGTACATTTGTTTTGGAAGAAGTCTATGTATATCAATGTATGTATTTGATGCAAAAGCTTTGAGCTTTCTATGTGCATGCTTATATTCAAACTCTGCCTTCCATATTGGGTGTAATTGGCAAAGTTTGACAACAGTTTTAAGGTCTTTCTACATTCTTTTGATCTCTTTCATGCTCCCTGCTATTATTTCTGTGCAATACATTGATAATTTATGCTATGCTTGTGGTGTTGGGGTGGTTGTTTCATGTTGATCTCTGCTTGTAAGGACTTTATTAGCTTAAAGGAAACCTGGATCTGATATTAGTCTCTCAGAATTAGACAACACTTGCTATTGAATTTCTAGCTGTTCAGATAGTAGAGAATTCATTAATAATTGCTGTCACTGGCTAATTTTTTTGGGGAGGTATATATAAGGTGAGAGGGTGGGTTGAAGGTTTGGCTTCTACTTGAATTTTTTCATACTGATGAATATTGCACTAGTACATTGGCAGAATATGGAAGCAGTACTCAAATGTGTTAAGAATCTCTTTCAACGTTCTGAAGTACTATCTGATTCATTTTTTTTCGACAAAGCTCAGACCTTTTGCTTGAGCTTAAAACAAGTAGCATCTCATTAATTTGGACTCATATAACTTCAAAATTATAAGCTAATTTTCTGTCTTTGTAAAGTGGTTGATTTGCTGCATGTTGCTATCTATGCATAACAGAAATAAAAGTATTCTCAGTGACAAATGGTTGCTTTTGTAGGTGATTAGTTTCTGTCAATTTGGGCCCTGTGACAAATGGTTGATTTGCTTTTGTTGCTATCTTTATTGCTCATAATGTGCAGTGGACATGTAAAATTCTGCTTGTGAAAAATTCAGTCTGTATGTTTAGCACCAGGTCTCCTTGTTCTTTGGCTATTTAAAGATGTGCAGTGGCTGTCCCTTCCAGCCTTCCTGCTTTTTACATAAGAAATCATGAAATTTCTTTTGCCTTTTGTTTAGTTGTCTGTGCATGGATGGAGCTGCTAGTTACTTTCAATATCTAATCTCTTTTGAAAGTGCACACCTGTCTTCTGCCCATCTCATGCATAAATCCTAATGATCTGATATACAGTTTTCTATAGGTTGATCAGGCCTACATGGTTTTTGAGGACATGAAGAAGAAGATTTGTGAGCCTGATGAATATACGTACACCATCATGGTCAGAATGACTGGTAAGTTGGGGAAGCCTGATGAAGCCTTAGCATTATTCCAGGAAATGCTAGGGAAGGGCTTAGCCCCTAATTTAATGGCTTATAATACGATGATTGAGGCACTTGTTAAGAATCGAATGGTCGAGAAGACAATATTTCTCTTCTCTAAGATGATAGAAGGCAATTGTCGCCCCAATGAGTTTACATACAGTTTGATTCTGACTGTTCTTGTTGCGGAAGGACAACTTGGTAAACTAGATGAAGTTGTGGAGTTATCAAATAAATATATAACTAAGTCAATATATGCATATCTTGTGAGGACTCTCAGCAAGTTGGGGCATGCAAATGAAGCCCATCGTCTATTTTGTAATATGTGGACGGTTCATGATAAAGGAGACAGGGATGCTTGCATGTCCATGCTAGAAAGTTTATGTACCGCAGGCAAAACAGTTGAGGCCATTGATCTACTGGACAAGATTCATGAGAAGGGGATAAACACTGATATCATGATGTATAACACAGTATTGTCGGCTCTTGGCAGGTCAAAGCAGATAAGCCATCTTCATGATCTCTTTGAGAAGATGAAAAGGGATGGACCGCCGCCAGATATCTATTCTTATAATATTTTGATATCAAGTTTTGGTAGGGTAGGGAAGGTTGATGAAGCAGTTAAAATATTTGAGCAGCTTGAGGAAATTGATTTTAAACCTGATATTGTTTCATACAATTCTTTGATTAATTGCTTGGGAAAGAATGGTGATCTTGACGAAGCTCACATGAGATTCAGGGAGATGGTAGAGAAGGGATTGAATCCTGATGTAGTTACTTATAGTACACTCATTGAATGCTTTGGTAAGACTGACAAAGTGGAGATGGCTAGCAGGCTGTTTGATGATATGGTTGCTCAAGGATGCAGTCCTAATATTGTTACATTTAATATCCTACTTGATTGTTTTGAGAGGAGTGGGAAAACTGCTGAAGCAGTAGATTTGTATGCTAAACTCAAGGAACAGGGTTTGACTCCTGATTCCATAACTTATGCTATTCTGGAGAGGCTGCAAAGTGGTTCACACCGGACCAGCAGGATTCGCAAGCAAAACCCAATCACTGGTTGGGTTGTTAGTCCTCTAAGGTGATGAGTTACTTGTGCGCCATGTGCGGTCTTGCTGATGCATTAAAGGCCTGCTAATCTGGTATGAACTAACTTGATGTTAGACAAGCATTTAATTGCCATTTCCCTCCTTTTGCTACCTCTTGACTGACATGACTGTATGTTTGTTGAGAACAAGTTGCCTCTCGAGTTTAAAAGATTGGGACGGAGGATGTTGATTATACGATTCTGCATTCCCTTCCCACTGTTACCTAAAATTAGATTTTTTTTTTTTTTTTTTTTTTTTTTTTTTTTTTTTTTTTTGTGAGTGAACTGGTTCGTATTCTGACTAATTTTGAATTATTTATTAAATTCTTCCCCTTGGAGCTCATGTGCTGCCACAATTTTGAGTGAAAGAACAAGGATTCACCTGTGGGCTGCTACATCGGTAAGCTATACACTACTTCTGTTTGATAAGGTTTCACTTACAGCCATTTATTTGTGGGACATGGATTTGCTGAATGCACATGAGTGCAGGGTACCTATTAACATTGCTATAGAATGATTTGGTCCTTGACTTTTTTGCTCTTTGAATTAAAGTGGGAAAAGTGGGAATGCTAATTTGACGCCCAAGTTTCTATTTCCATTAGCTAATCTTACCTGGCATTACTGGAAGCAGGGCCTTTTTTTCGCCATCTCATGCTCAAGTATGCTCTTATGATCTTATCATTCAGCTCATAATGCATCTTTCATTGATGTGGAAATTAAGGGGTAAGAGCATAAGATGTGTTGTTTGTACTTAAATATTTACTTGGAGAGGCGCAGCAAGTGATGAATTGTATTAAATCGTGGTCGTGATGTTGCTTTGGCAAAAGGGTATTCATAGGAGGTGCTACGCGGTGCTACGCGCCTACGCATGTGAAGCTCGAAACCTGATTATAGGCAATGATATGAATCTATGATGCTATGACATCTGAGGTATTGACTCTCAGAGTTGCTTTATATAGGCTCTAGTTAATCTTCTCTCTTTCTTTGCTTAAGCTTGGTCAAATTTGGTATTGATGATCTGATATGGATTTTGCTGAAAGCTAAGGAATGTGAAGGTCCAAAATTTCAAATGCACACAACTTCGATCTCATACCAATCCAAAGATGTGTTCACTGAGGACTTGCAAAGAATATATTATCTTCCGGAGGGAGTATCCTGCAAGAAACTCAGTGTTGTGTAACTGTTACCCTAGAAATTTTACAGATTTCTAAGGGAGCACTTTTTGTTGTAAATCTTAAGAGTACCTGTGGAATGTAGGTGTTTGCCTGTCTAGAGTATGTTAGTGGGAAGTTGGCCAAAACTGTATCTGTGGATATAAATCCTTAATAAATACTCCTTTCGTTTGGAATAAATGATCAAATTTTCTTATAATTATGAATATACACAAATCTACCAAATAGGAATTTAGACTACACGGAATAATCAAATTTGGTTCATGTTAGCCGACCCCACTTATGGGATTAAGGCTTTGATTGATTGATTGATTACCAAATAGAAATTCAAAATTGTTGCTCTATCTATGTACTCTGTAGAATATACTTTTTCCTGTTATTAATCTAAATTAATATGAATGGTATGCTCTTATTGACATGAACATATCGGGGATGGACCCTTTTCAATTTGCGATTCAAGTCATTTTGATCGATGTGTTTCTAATACATGTACTCCAACCGAGTTTTGCCCAAGTATATTCGCTCCAGTGAACGTTTTTTGCTCATCAGATCACGAGAATATACTTCGTATATGGTATTCCGAAGACACATGAATCAGTCCAAGGGAAGGGAACAACTTGGAGGCATCTTTGAAATGGTAGGGGCTCTAATGAACTACATTTATCATAGCTAGAAACTTGAGCAGTTGAGCTTCATATGTACAGATTTGAATTGAGGACAACGAAATTTGGTGAATTTAATGCGATGACTAACTTTATTTATGTGCACAGTTTGAGCAAAATGGCAATCAACAAGCAATCAAACGCACTGTTTGTTTAGCGTGCTGATTCTCTTTCTCTGTCCTGCAGTTTGCAGTTTATGTAATGTTCTCTCTCTATTCTGAGCTTTTCTATAATTGTATGTGGCTGGGGATTTTCTGGAGGCCCTTATCTCTCGCTCTCTCTATAAATTTTGTGCAGAGGCCACAGCTCAAGATACGCTATCTCATGTACTCCAAATCCAACAATAATCCAAACTTGACCCACGTGGGTTAACCAGTGAGAAAATTGGTGGGACTCGAAATAAAAAGGTTGTGATAGTAAAATACATATTGTTATTTTCTTATGAAGTTATGATATGCGGCAAGTTTTTTTAAAATAAAGGGACGAAGGGAGTAAAAGTTTAATTTTTAATTTTCTTCCTTATAACACCCTATATTCATATAATCTGACTTTATTGGCCTGTATTTTTATACATTTGTTGTTTTGTGAATTTTCTCCTAACAAGAATATCCCAATTTAGTTCATGAATACAAGACCGTAAGAGAGTGATAAAAGTGGCGAGGATCATTTACAAGGAACTTTGTTTTATAATTTTTGTTGTCGATTTTTTTTAATATATAATTACATTCATGTGAGCATTTATGCTACTAACTACTACGGAGTACTAGCTAACGAACGTTTTGTCAATTGTAGTTGTAGTACTACATTTACTTGATTTTGTTATTGTTGAAACTCTAATTTCATTCGCATATAAGTTGTTCCACATTTTAGATAGAGGAGAAAAGATACCAATCTACCATATTATAGTCGAAGGAGATGTGTGCATTCACATCATACGCAATTGCATGAAAGCTCTTGGCAAATACGAGTACAAATTAATTGGAAAGTGATAGAGGTCGAGAATTGCTACATAAAGAGGGTAATCATGCAACTAGTTGGCTTGTCAATCAAGGCGTAGAACAACAAACTATAGTTGATTTAATCCCCCCTTTAGTGCCCTTACATAATTGTGATATGTATAATCAATGATCCATGATCTAATATAATTTAGGGCCTGTTCTTTTTAGATTAATTTCAATTCAGTTCAGCTCTGCTCTTAATTTCCATCTCTCAAAAAATGTTCAGTTTAGTTCAATTCAGTTCAGCTCCAACAATTTCAGTTCAGCTCAATTCAGTTAATTAGAACGGGCCCTTAGATAATTTTGACATTTAGAAATTTAGTTAAGTTTAATCAAGAGATTCTTATTTTTAGTTGGCTCATAATAAATGTTGTTAGTTTGCAAATGAAACCATAATCTCAACATTGATGCAAGGATTTAGTTTTTGATTCAAAATATCAAAAACTCCAATCCAAAACAACATGGATTTTCTCAAGTATACAAACCTCTAAATTACTCACATAGTCACATGACTTAAGGTGCAATTATATTCATCTTATTTTAACTTAATTGCAAGCTAAGATAAGTTCACTAAACAACATCAAATTTAGGTAAATTCATACAAAATCAGTTTATCGCATGTAATACATTGTGAATGTTAATTATGCACAATTTGCACAAACACCGACTCCAGCAACACTCTCATAATAAATGCATGGTGTAAGTTATGACCAACATCTATTCCCTTTCGCAAAGGTGACATCCAACTTAATTTATTTTCTATTTTGTTTCTATATTTATTATTTTTCAATGCATGATTGAATTGTTTATTCTAAATACATCCTCCTCTCGTCACCCAAAAATAAGCTAAGGATGTTTCTTAGTGGAGGGAAAGTAATAGAAAAGCAAAGAGGATAAATGGAAAGGAGAGTGTCACGTCAAATTTAATGATAATATTAATAGATCTTAAGTCACTTAGTATCAATTAATAAAAAATGAAATTGTTTTTTTTTTTTTTAGAAAAATGAAATTAATAAATTTGATAACTTATTAGACTAATCTGAAGTTCTTGTAATTAATTAAATCCGGACTCTCAAAATTCGAAGTTTATCTCAAAATTCGAAGTTTATAACTTAATACTGTAGTTTTTCCATATATATATATCAAGAAATAATGGTCAATTTTTTTTATTTCTTGAAAACTTAGAAAAGTCAAATATATAAAAAGTTAGTTAACTCTGTACTTTTAAATTGATACTCGTATAGTTTTATTAGGATATCGTTAATAAAAGGAGTGGTATAGTTAATGCCCCTTTCTTCGATAAGTTAATAGTTACATTATCTACCCCCTTAAGCCTTGATGATTGACTTCATTTATCTTTACGCCTTTACCCCAATTCTTTTCTTTTATCAAAAAGCTATCAATTCGTTAGAGGAGTATAATTTCAAACCAAAAACGTTATCCAATCTTTAGAAAGCATTTGATAAAGTAATTCTATGATTAAGCTTTACATATGTAATGTGTCCAATCGTAGTGTTAACAACAAATAACATAAAACACTATCAACATCACCTACAAGTATTTACTTTAACACGAACACAATAATTTGTGTATATACTTGGATGAAATGAATTTCACTAAAACAAATGGTACTAACTAGTAACTACTCACAAGCTAAGCTAGCAACATAGCCGAAATCATAGAAATGAAAAAAGGCATAAATTAGCAAAGAAATACGAAGTAGATAGAGAGTGTTGTACTATGTAGTAGTGATAGTAGGGCATATATAGGTGCGGGCATAGGGACATGTATGTCTCAGGTACCAAACGATGTGACCGTGCGATAGATGGTACTCGTACTATGGTAGTAAGTGAAGCTATCAGACCACTTCTCTCCTATATAAAATAAACAAATTAAGCAAATATACTGATCCCTAAATCCACCCAAATTTTGAACGAAACATTTTTAAGTATCACACGTGCGGGTTACTCGTTTAGTGTTATAGGGAGTATTCTGTTACGATTATAGACTTACGTGCTAAGTTAACCAAATAGGAATTACTCTATTCGTATTATAGGGATTAATTTACTATTTAAGGGTTGATCTAATAAGAAATAACTATGTCAATGTTATAAAATTACTCTGTTTTTACAAGCGGTCATACTGTGGTATGTTTAGTCGCACAGAATAAACGTTGTAGACATTATACCCCTCCATTTGATTGATTGGAGCACCTTTTCAGGGTTTTTTTTAATGCAACACTTAACTCAAATGTTCATATTTTGTTAATGCATCATTCTTCTAAATGAAAATAATCTAGCTACAATACTTTATTATCTATCTCCTCTCATGATCTTATTCGTACATTGTATTATTCTCTTTTCTCACATATATTTCTTAATTCTAAATAAATTACTCACAGCCTACATTTTTCTATCTATAATTTCTAATTCTTCGAGAAATCACACTTACAAATATTTTAACAAATTTAACTCAATCACCTAAAACTATGTATATACCGATCAAACTGTTGCATTAAATAAAAGGGTATGGAGTAATCACCTAGTCACCCTTTTTCCCCAATTCGTGTGTGAAAAAGAAAGGAAACCAAAACTTGTATGAGCTGCTTTACTTGCTCTCTTCATTCTCTTCTTTCTGCCATATCATCATCTTCAGGCGCACCTACCCTAAGCTAAGCTACTACTACCCCTACCCAATAATAACTCTCTATTATTCCTTTTGCTATTTCATTGCTCTCTTATTTTTGGACTAACTTACATCTTTCTCTTTTGCATTTATTTTGTTTATATTACTTGTTCTAAGATATTTTACTCCTTTCTTCTTGCATTTATTATATTTGTACTAGCTTGGTAGTTTTAGCATCTTATCTTTTGCCTTCTTTTTACATTTACCTTGCTTTTTGTGTCACACCCCTCCTCAAAATCAAAAATTAAAATAAGTGTTAGTTCTAGGGCTTTTGAGTTCATCTTTCATTCATTATTCTCCATTGTTATTCATAATATGCTAGGATCTTCCTCATATAGCTCTGAGGAAGATCGAGATCACGAACGATCTTCACCGTTAGATCTACCTCAACCACAACCACAACCACAACCGCGACCACCACTAAGGTTATTAGATTATCAACGCTTGTTGATTAGTAGTAGTAGTAGTAATATAACTACTACTATTACTTCTGCTGCTCTTCTTCCATCATCATCTTCAGTTGTACTATCTTCGACACCGCCTACGTTGTTATCAACATCACCACAATCATCAGTTATTCATCCACGGCAGTTGTTGGTAACTTGTGCTGAGCTAATATCTCGGTCCGAGTTCTTATCAGCTAACCGTCTACTCTCCCTAATATCCACTGATTTCGCCTTACAATTTGGCGACTCCACTGAAAGGCTAGTGTATTATTTTTGTAAAGCCTTAAGAGAGCGTATCAATCGTCATTTATTATCAACTACAACTTGTGTTATGAACCCTAGTATTAATATTCCTATTACACTAGCTCATCAACAACGTCCCATTTTTTCATCATCTCCTCAAATAATAATACCTAGTCAAATCCCAAGATCATCTAGAGTCGTAGAACAAGATGTTACAATGAGATATTCATCTTATCTTTCACTTAATCAAGTTACTCCGTTTATCCGATTCACCCACTTGACCGCTAACCAAGCGATCCTAGAAGCCGTGGAGGGTTACTCGTTAATCCATATCCTTGACATGGATGTCATGCACGGCGTTCAATGGCCTCCGTTGTTGCAAGCCATCATGGAGCGGTCGAGTACCCTAGGTCGGTCGTGTCCTACGATACGGATCACGGGTGCTGCCCGTGATCCAACTCTCCTAGACCGAACTGGGGACCGACTTAGGAGATTTGCCGAATCCCTAGGAATTGAGTTTGAGTTTTGTGATTTGGTACTTTATGATTCTGAAGTAGTTGATCACTCTGAGGCGGTGATCCATGCTTTGATGGATCACCGCCTCAGGTTTGATCAGGTGGAGGAAGCCCTCGCAATTAATTGTGGGGACTACCTCCACCGCCTCCTGAGGGAATACGATACACGATCTCTCAGGAGGTTTCTCCACAAGGTCAAGACCTTAAACCCTAAGGTCTTGACCTTAGGAGAACGAGAGGCTGATCATAACCACCCTCTCTTTTTGCGGAGGTTTGTAGAGGCATTGGATCACTATGGAGCAGTGTTCGACTCCCTAGAGGCCACCCTACCTCCGCAAAGTCGAGAGAGGGTGGCGGTTGAGGAAGCATGGTTTGGGGAGGAGATAAAAGACGTCGTGGGGGAGGACGGGGAGAGGAGAAAAGATAGACACCAACGGTTCGAGTCATGGGAAATGGTGATGCGGAGTTCCGGGTTCAAGAGTCTAGCCTTGAGTCCGTTTTCGTTGTCTCAAGCTAAGCTGTTGCTTAGGCTTCATTATCCTTCGGAAGGATATCAACTTCAGGTTGTTAAAAAAAATTGTTTGTTTCTTGGCTGGAAAAATCGCCCTCTTTATTCTGTATCTTCTTGGCAATAATTAGGTATTCATTTTTCTTTCATATATTTTCTTCAATTTTTTGTTAATTTTGAACTTTATTTGGTAATGGTGATATATATACATTCCATATGATTTTCTAATTAAAACAGGTTTGTATATATGGGGTAATCATCACCTCAAAATTACAAAAAGGTTAGCTAACTTGGCCTTGTGATCATCTTGAATTTTGCTAGGGTTTTTTTTTTTCTCAATTATTGTTATTATTAAATTTTGTATATTTAATATTACAGTATTATTTATATTCTCCTTTAATTTTGTTCATGGCTTATATATTTTTTATATTCTAAATTAAAAATTTCTCCAAAATTCACCTATGTTGATGTGTATTTGTTGAATTTTATTTATTTATTTGTTTATTTATGTAGGGGGGTGAAAGAAGTATATATTGAAAATGAGAAGTATGTCAAAATAATTAAGAATATTCCATATTGACTATTAGGGCATCAACTTATAGATTTGTCAATTTTGATTCCATAGAAAGTCGTTTTGTCTTTATTGTATTAATCACTTCACTCGTGTGCCTTTTGCTAAATCTAATTACACAATTAACAAATAATTAATTATTGTCTTTATTAAACCAAAGTGCTTTTTGTCTCTCTTATATACCAAGCACTAGTAATCCATAACCGGATAATGAGGCATATTGTCTTCTTAATTAACTTAAAAAGAAATTCTTTTGTCTCCTTAAATTGGTGTATAATAACACCTTAAATAAGAATGTACTTTAATTTTATAACTAAACATAGTTAAATTAATTAAAAATTTCCCTCAAAATATGGCTAATTGTCTCCTAAACAGAAATATGGAAGTTCTCAAAAAAAGATGGTAATGTTGCCCACTTTGCCTCCAAAGCAAGCCTTTTCTTCTTTGATAAACTCCCCAATAAGGGATCTTCCCTGTCTTGTGGTTTTCCAAGGACATCATATCATTCCTCCTACCCAAATCTGTTTTCCTATGATACCCTTTTTTATTAATTAATAATTAATTGTTTGCCCTAGGCCTAGATTAATTTATTATTATTAGTTAGCTTAATTAATTTTAATAATCTTTGAGGTCAACTATTTCCCTAATATGAGCATAATGCTGGCACATCATTAAGTATAGTTTGAGTTAGTTGGCATCTTTTCATCCCTAGTGTAGGGGATAATGAGGTTTAAAGTCTTTAAAGTACACATAATTAATTTGGTGCAAGAAATTAATAATGTTCTCATATAGGTTATCTAGTTGATTAGATTAGTTATGTGCTATGTTAATTTCATTGTTATTTTTAATGAAGTGCAAGAATTATTATTGTGATAGAAAAATTTATAGAGAATTGTGGACATTAACATGAAAATAATATTCCGTACTTTCTAATTAAAAAGTGTATGTTATATCTTTCCTCATCCAACTGTACAAATAGCTAGTAGATAACAAAATATTCTTATGCATTGATAAAAAGTAAAACTTCGAAAAACAATGGAAGATATCGACCATGATGGCACCACTTACATATGAAGAACTTAAAGTACGATAAATAGTTTATAGTTGGTATCTTTAAGGCCTAAATCGAGGGAGCCTTATTAAGAAGGCTTTGGAACTTTTGGAGGGCATGCCCTTTCGTGTCTTGTATAGTCATATTGTAATTAAATAATTCATCAAAATAAAAACTTTTGAAATTTTGAAAGGAGTGGTATCAGTAAATGTATTATTGATCTATATATATTTTAAATTTTAAAACGGCGCAGAAAAAATAAATTACGTATCATTTTGTAAGTGCATGCAAAGCTCTTTATTTGACCCCTACCTATTCCCCTCTCTTATCACTTCATCAAGTGCATTTATGCATCAATTACAATCACCAAATACTCACCAATTACAATCAAGAACTAAGCAATGATTTGAAAAAAATAGGGTGACCAACTCATCTTAACCTGGCTAATTAAGGTCATGATAAGATTGATAACCTAGCTAGTAAAATGTCTTTAAATCATCTAGCTAGGACAAAGATTATCCTAGTATAGTAGTCACTTTAATGTGTCCGTGCGGTTTAGGCTACATACCATACAACCTTGAACCAATTATTTGAAAGGAAACTTCTGCCCTACCTTTTATTCCACTAAATTTATCAATGGAGTATAGAATCCAATGGTAGTCAATGGAGTGACACTCATATTAAAGGTTGATAGGACTCCTTTTATAATATATATTTATATTATGGTACTTCTTTCATATAGGTTTTGTTGCATCATTTTTACAATATTTCATATATCATGTTTTAGGCCTGTTCTCTTATGTTGAAATTCAGCTCAGCTCAGCTCAGCTCAGTTTAGCTCAGTTTAGTTCAGCTCAGCTCCTAATTTTCTTCTCTTATAAAATATTCAGTTCAGCTTAGCTCAATTCAGTTCACCTCAGCTCAGTTTAGTTCAGTTCAGTTCAGTTGAGTTCAGTCAATGAGAACAGGCCCTTAGTTATCTTTAATCTGATAATAAATTCAGTAAAACTAGTCATGTGAGTACGTATTATTAGATTCATCTCAATGTATATAAATTTTTAATTACTTAATGGTGTTTAAAGTTATTAATGATTAAAGTCATAAATTGACAAGCCTAAGAATAAAATATATTGTAAAAGTTAAAAATATAATGAGGAAGTATATGGCTATTTTAATGTGTATGTTTAAATATGTGAGTTTTATACGTTTCAGATTTTTGAACCGAGAACGATGATTATATAAAGTGCTAGAGTTATATTGTACTATGTTATGCTCACTTAAGTTGTATGACAAGTGACTAGTTAATTTTTTGTACTAAATTTTTTATTTTCCACATAAAAATACTTTATTAATCTAAAACTAAATCCAAAGTTCAAAACTTTTTTAGCTAGATAAATTAATACAAAGTACGTACTTCATATAAAATAGTTGTATAAAATAGTTACCTTTTAAGTTAAGTTAAAAGAGAAAATTGTTATTGTTATTGTTATTATTGATTAATGATTTTTTTTTCTTTGGGTATAGAGCGATCGGACTTCAAATGATTAGTTCAATTTGATCGCATGTACGATGTACCTTATAGGGCTTATACCTCCTCTTAAACTTATACCTGAGTATGAATCACTATGTAGTTAACTAAGTTTGTTGTCATTCAACCCTATTGCCTCTTGATGTTGCATTAATCCTAAGACTTCCAAGTGCTACAAGTGTACACATTTCCTCAATTGTGGATATGGTAACTCAAACCTAATTTGCAAATATTGAAAAGCAGCAAATGAAAGGTTGAGAAAGAAATGTGATGCATTTATGCTTTAGACAAGGAGGGAGAATGAACGAGGCACTTACAAAACTTTTTACTTGTTTATTCTTGTTTGGTAGCTAGAAAAGCTTGTGCTAATTCGGATATATGAAACTTGAGCAGAAAAGTGATGTAAAAAGTTGTGAAAAGTAGGCAAGGATTAAAAGTTTGGAGAATTATGGTTAAACTTTTTAAAAATATTGAAAAAACATTCTAATTACGTAGTATATGATAGGATAGGATAGGGTGGCAAGATTAACTTTTTATTTTGGCAGTTTATTTCATGATTTGTAGCATAAAAGAACATTAATTAAAATGTTTGATGATCTATAACTATATACTTGTAGTTTGAATCAAAGCATTCAATTCATAAGACTTGATCATGCTCAATACACATATGATGTACAAAATTTTACCTTTTATTATAATTAAGCTACCTACAAGCTTAATAGTTTACAAATCATTATTTTGGATACGAATCACATCTAGTCTATATCATTGTTTTTAGTGGCGGCTATCCTATATACTAAGACAATGCCTAGTACGTAGCTATTCTTATTATATCATTTAAAGTTAAACTTTTATACGACGATCTTTGATAAACATAGTACAATAATAGAGGGTGAATTAATTGAACAAAAACTTAGGGCCTGTTTTGATTTACTAAACTGAGCTGAACTGATTGAATTATTTTTGAGTGAAGGAAATTAGAAACTGAACTGAACTAAGCTAAGCTAAGCTGAATTGAAATTAAACTGAAGATATGGTACTTAGTTAAACATACAGTACGTTTAGATTAATAAGTCATCACCTTGCTCAATCTAGTAAAAACAAATAAATTTCGTTCCTATATATCTTTGACAATGATTTTCATTTATGTGAAACCTTCTTTATACTAGTATGTGAATTGTTTCATTAAAAATAGTTAAGTGTGAGAACATCATTGTTCCTGCTTCATTACTTTGAGTAGATATATACTGTACAATGTAAAGTTAGCATATTTTGCATATTTACAATATTGATCAAATTATACGCTATGTCCTATCAATCTATCACATAATAATGTCATAACTGCAACATGACAATTATCAATATAATCATTAGACTCCATGACTTATCTAGTTTAATGACATCTCATACAATATAGCATATAAACAACCAAAAAAACTAAAAAGTACATAAGAATAATGTGTATTTGATACCATATTATTGTAATAAGATTCCTTCAGAATTGCAAAAAAATAGGAACTGCGCTCAAATAATATGCAAATAGACTACATACAATCGTAATTACTATTTAATACTGTGAACTATACTTGTATAATTTATAACTTATAAATGTCAACATTATTGCTTTGCTTTTGACACGAAAAAGATCCTCCTTATATCGTTCTGTCGATGCCTTTTTTTTTTTTTTTTTTTTTTTTTTTACTTTTTAGGGAAAAAAATGTGGGAAAATTTATTGGTCATTAGTTGGTTAGATATGGTATCGAAAACCGAGTGCAACTAGGCACATAGCTCCTATTTGTGTAGGATGCATATAGGAGGATTAGGGCCTGTTCTCATACGTTGAAATTCAATACAATTCAGTTCAGTTCAATTCAGCTCAACTCCTAATTTCCTTCCCTTATAAAATATTCAGTTCAGTTCAGTTCAGTCAATGAGAACAGGTCCTTAATTGCATAAATTCACTTAATTTTTGTGATTTTTTATTGCAACGGTGGTATTTTTAATGTACCATTATATTTACAGTGGAATTTTTAATATACTATTAGAGTATAAACTATTTTAGTAGTACTATTTATAGCTATTATAAGTATCAGTAGTACAAATATTGTACCACTAGAAAAAAAAAAATCACCATTCTTTTTGTCGTATAGCTGCTAAAAAAAATAGCAGCTATACGCCAATACTTAACCCTGAAATGTAAGAGGTGATTAACCAAGGCCCGACCTATTAGCTTGACCCGAAAAAAGGACGGGTTTGATAAGTTAAAAAAAACACATGTTTAGTTAAAAATCCGAACCCGATCTAAAAAAGTACAAAAGCCTGCCTCAGCCCGATAAGCCCGTCAGTTTATTGAGATTTTGGGCATGACATTTGATGTTAAGGACGACCGGCCTGAATTATTTATCACCTCTTCGAGATATTGAAACAGATTAACAAAAGGCCATGTTGATAGATTTTATGTGGTTAACTAACAATAATTTTAGCTCATGGATAGAGGTGAGAGGAGATTTAGGGCATGTTCTGTTCAGCCTGATTTCAGTTCAGTTTAGTTCAATTCCTAATTACTTTATCTCATAAACAATTCATTTCAGCTCTATTCAGTTCAGTTCAATTCAGTTGTTTTCAATAAATCGGAACAAACCCAAAATAATAGTTAGGTTAAACCCTAGCAAATTTATAATGTATTCTTAAAACATATTATGAATAAACCAAACATATATGGCCCAAAACAAAAAGCCTTAGCCAACATATATAATCGGCACCTAAACAAGACACTCAAAAATCTATTATACAATCTTATAATAATTTTAATGGGGCTAAGTGGTTCAAGGCCAATTCAAACACGTCACAACACTAGTATGCACCTTTTAATGTTGCAACATTTGTTTTTATTATTATATATACAATGAAACGCATCATGCAAAATGTTGTAAGTTTATTTGTTTTTATTATTATATATGCAATAAAGCACATCATGCAAAATCTTGTAAAAGTTTATCATATATATCATGTATGCAACTTTATTTGGAGGATCAAAAGAACAAGTATATATAATTATATAAATAATGCTCTTAATTAAGACTTTAATTTGCAAGCATTTGGCAATTGAATGTGAGTGGCACATTAAACCCTTTCAAGAAAAAGGTGGTTGTGCTTTACATGGTGCCTTTTGGAGGATTAAATGCTTACTATTACTCCATATTTGTTTGGTACCTCACCATTGTCTTACTAACATATATGTATCAATCCACAATTTTAACCTTTAATCTATCATCATTAATAAAAATTAGTCTTGACAATTCCAATACAATGGAGAATTATTCTCTTTAAATCCTTTTTTTTTTACAAATTTACAACAACACCCATTATGTTTCAAAATAGCAAGTCCACTAGCTATCTGGTACAACGCTCAAGCCACACGCTAGTTATCACTTAGACCAAAGACATAGGTCGGTTTTTAAGTGTTTATTACTGAGGAAATAATTGAACTACCAAATATTTAATTCTTATTTCACAACTCTCAAGCCAAAAGTTAATGAAATTTTTTTCGATGATGGAAAGTGAAAATAACTCTTACGCTTCTTGGAGTGGAGTTAACCCTGGTTTCACAAATATTATAATCTTACTTTCACTTTTTTTTATTTTTTTTCTTACGTGATATAAGATCATTATTATTTATTTGCTTTCTTATCATCTTATTGATTTTGTGCTTTTAAATACAATTTTTTTTAATAAATATAAATTAAACATTATAATACATATTTGAAATCTTGTAATTGTTTTATATTTTAAATTATAATTGAATATCTAAACCGTAAATATTTGTTATTGTAAACTAATGAAAGAGAAGATATTGTTATAGGGTATATGGTTATATATAGTACTTACGAAATTGGATAATGAGGAGCATATATAACTACTATATGAATTGAACGGACAAGAAATTGGGAAGAAAAAAAAAAGATGAAATTATAAAGGAATTGAAAAATCTTAAGATTACAAAAGAAAATAAAGAGAAGACACATAACCTAAAAAATCATTGTTTAAAAATTAAACCAAAGTAGAAACTAGCTAGCTAGTCGTAGACTTTTTAAAAGTATGTCTAGATAGCAAATGAAAAAAAAAAAAAAAAAAAAAAAAAAAAAAAAAAAAAAACTACATTGTTAAATTGAAGATTAAAACAAGTTGTTAATTGATTTGTGGAGAAGATCGAGAAAATATAAAAGTTGGAAAACATTGTGGTTCTAACGAAAATACAAAAAACTATTGGTATATATAAAATTTTAGTTGGAACAAATTTGGTTTCAAAAGTTGCCACTTAAACCAAAGTCATAGGTTGGGGAGAGATTTTTACATACACTTGGTGTATACTATATCTATATCTATACTTAGTCTATACTTAGTATTTAAAAAGCGAAACCACAATCTCCTATATGACACATGTCATCATAATTCACCCATATGCCACATAACACAACAATTAATATTACCTCTTTATACTCCCTTTTAAAGTAAAAGATAAAATAAAATGTTATTGAATGCTAAAGTCTTTATGCATTCCTAACTTGCAAATGTGAGTAAGAAATGGAGTGTTCCATTAGTGTTTCATTTTCACTATAATAAAAAGTTGTACTCCACTTTATACCCCTTTTAATATAAAAGTTAAAATAAAAAATTATTTAATGTTAAAATCTTTATGTATTCCTAACTTGCAAATTATAAGTAAGAAAATTAACCAAATTATTATAAAAAAATCACCGACACATACAACAAAAATAAGTAACACATTTCAAGAAAAATAAAAGGAGCTTCAACCCGTTCGTTGAACGGGCCAAAATGCTATTTAGCTTTAAAGTGTTTCATGTTAAAACATAATCCTCATGAATAATACATGTGGATGTCTCATATTTATATTGTGATGATAAAGAACTCTACATATTGTAATAAAGAGGTGCGTGTAACTGTGTAAATTCAAAGAAAGATGCATTCAAGTGTACATAAGAAATTTTAGTCGTTCTACTAGTGACGAAAAAATTAAACTATTAGTTTTAGTAATACATAAAGTAGATATGTGTTTGGCCCAATAATAACGGAGTGTGGACATTATTATCTACAGCACCAACCATGCAAGATCCAGTCCAGCGATTTTTAGACAACGGTTCTTGGCCCAACACTAGTTATTCGTAAGGTATTTCAATGCCTCAAACTGGTTACACCTTACACCATCAATTTTGCAGTCAAACCATCTAGCAATGGGAAGACTAGAGCGAGCTTTATGATGCTAAAAATTGTAATTTTCAGACCAACCAATACCAAGATATTGAAGCGACCCAAAATTGGGTCGGGCTGGGACTGAGTATAAAATCCCGTGCACCCGTGTCCAAACACGATTATTGTTGATTACCTCCACACGAAACATTTTTTTTTTTTTAGAAAAAGATTTACTCGTACTACATATGTATACTTTTTTAAAAAGAAAAAAAAAACTAAGGGTGTGTTCTCTTTAGCTTATTTTTAGTTGAGTTTAGCTCCAATAAGTTCAGTTCATTTCAGCTCAGTTCAGTCAATCAAAATAGGCCCTAAGCTAAGTTCAATTCAGCTCCAATAAGATCAGTTCAGTTCAGTTCTTATCTTAATTTCCATCTCTCATAAAATATTTAGTTCAGTTCAGCTCAGCTCAGCTCAATTAATCAGAACAGGCCTTAAGTCTTGAGGGTGCTTAAAGATGCTTGTTGATCACATCAGTTGATATGAAGTGGAGTTGAAGTTGAAGTAAAACAGAGGGAGTAAAACCGTAAACTAATATTAGAAATAAGAAACAATTACATTGATAACATACATAGACTTTTGCAACTCATAAGAAAATACTTGTTGTAAACTACCTAGGCTAAATATCATGACAAGAAGATATAAAAGGCACAACATATGACAATTAATCATTCTATTTTAATTTCATAATAATAATCAACCGATGTAGTACATAGGGTCAGGCAACTTGAAGGTCCTCTTGCCGGGGTTGGCTCCTATTAAATCACTCCATTGGTCACCAATGTTTCCAACGATTGTATACCCCATCTCTTCTAGCTTTGTTCTGTGCGTTGATTTGTACTCCACCGATTTTAAATGTTTTTCACTTGGTTGCCTATCGTGTTAAAAATAAATAAAATCAGTAATAATTATACGATTACATAAGATCCTATTTTTAACGCATCCGTGAGATTATTTTTTAACGAATAATCTATATCGTAAATTGACTAAAAAAATTATATTGAATTATTTAATTTGTGTAACGTTTTCTATTATCCAATACAAAGTATTCCGTAATAATTAATAAACTATACTTACTTTAAGATCATCTTTTCCCACTTGTAGTAGCCAATATTCTTCATGTTACGCTCTTTAGGCTCCCTGAACTCCTCATGAGCTCCCGTAAGAAAAACTACTTTGATACCAAGACGAACCAATTTTTTGTAGAAGCTTAGCCCCGCGGGTATTGCTGGTGCTCTTGCTTCCTTTTGCCATTCATCGAATGATGTTGCATTGTATGGTTGTACCCTGCATATTTCACATTTAATCACCATTCATGTTAGAAGAATGTTAATATTAAATTCAATTCATCTCAATTTTTAGTTTCAAATTATTATTTGTAGATGCATTTTACAGATATTGATCCACATGTACCTTGAAAGTTATGTTAAATGAGAAAAGAGTATATACATGTATCTATTTTAATATTCCTAAACTGTATTTATTAATACTAAGGTCCCGTTCATTTCACCTTATTTTTGCTGAACTGAAATTATTTTTACTGAAACAAAATTATATTTGTGTTTAAGAGGTGTTAAATTTTGAGAAAATATTAAATGAGTTTGGGCAACCCAAATAAGGAGGATGAGACTTTGGTCCACAAACAAGGCTTAGGAGCTTCGATACTAAAACCAATTGGTAATAGTAGGAGTAACTCCTTTACCTTATAAAGTAAAATCATCTCCTCTTTCAATGTGTGACACTCACAAAAGGGATACGATGGGTTTCAACATGAGGTAAGTTCTTTGTTATTTAAAATTTCATCAGTTAGTTGATTGCACTGATAGACCTTTATTATTGTATTAAAACATCAAAAACTCTATGTAGTTTTTTTTATATGTGTATAATAAAATAAGAGCACGTCACTCTTAAAGTCTTACTAAGCGTATCAATAATTCATAACAAAATATATACTACCTCCGTTTCGTATTAGTTGCAACTTTGGAATATTATATATCTCACAAATAATACCCCAAAGTTGCAACTAATACGAAACGGAGGTAGTATTATTATTACAGAAATCGTCATTCACTATTAAAGAAAATGAGAACTGACCAAATTAAACTTGAATAAGTTTGATTTATGAATCTTAATATTTGTTAATTAATTAGTATACATATGTTTAAAAACACGTTACTTGTTATGCTTTTTCTTCCCAAAATGATTACACAAGATACAACTAATAATAATATTGCAAAATTTTGAGATCAGAAAGCTTAAATTAAATGGAGGGAACAAAAACATCAAAACGATTAGTTCCATGATAGTAAGGTTAATATTCTATCACGCCCTTCATATGAGATTGATGAGCTAGAGCCCTTGATTAGGAGGGAATGCATGAGTACATTGTGGAACACTTGATTTGGGTTATTTATAACACTAGCTACATAAATACTAACGTGTCTCAATATTTTAAACAAATACGAATTTTTAAAAATTTGATATTGATGAAGGTTAATAGAAAAAATTACTATGTATGGATATATAGTACGTACTCCATTAAAATAAAACTATTGTGCATGGAAAAGTACATATAGAAGAAGTAATGATATACTTCGTATAAGTTAAGATTCTTACCCAAAACCAACATCGGCATAGTAGGGCGTATTAGAGAGGGAAGTCTCATCAATATCGAATACCCAAACGTAGTTGCCATCTTTCTTGAGTGAGAGAGTCTTAACATAGTCATAAGCAGCAGAAGTAACAGCCAAACAATCTTTCCGATATTGAGCACCCATCATGTAATGTCCCATGTACCCCTCACATTCTTCCGGGACTGTCTTCCAGTCCCGGAGATTGTTCGTCTCCACGGCCAGCCTCCAACTCAAGCAATTTAGGCCATCGATTTTGTGGCCGGCTGAGCCGGAATGAGGCATGAGGAGATGTATAGAGTGGTGTGGATATACATGAGCTTTAGCATTACTAAAGAATGAAGAAGCCACTAGAACTCCTAGGAAAAATATCAAAGAAAACCCTCTTAAGA
Organism: Chenopodium album; assembly: GCF_948465745.1. NCBI lineage: Eukaryota > Viridiplantae > Streptophyta > Magnoliopsida > Caryophyllales > Amaranthaceae > Chenopodium > Chenopodium album. The sequence goes on along the minus strand of NC_137860.1, from coordinate 26,090,405 downwards.
AGCTCATATTGTTGTAAACTTGCATGGCTTAGTTAAGTATGTTATGTAAGTCTAAGGGAATGTTTCCCTTATTTATAAGAACTTAAAGTGACCCTTAGCTTGTTTTTTGTAAAGTTAATAATTGTTGTCACTAATTAATTCGAACTTTGCCCTTCAATTATTTGTTTAGACGTAGCCCAACATAATTCACGTGAGGTCGTGAGTGTTAATGTTTATTATAAAAAAAAATGAGTAGGTATTGCTTGATTACAAAGTTAAAGCTGTAAAAACAAGATTTCGTGTTCGCACCCCAAATAAAATAAAAAAATTGAAAAGGAATAATTCCGCGTTCAATTTTATTTATATATTGTATGGGGTGACATGCATGCAACATGCTACATGCATTATATTAATTCTTCATCAGTCAAACACCAATAAAAGTAGTCATAATATAGCTATACATATTCTCTGAAATAGAATCAATGTCTCTATGAAATGGCCTTTTATTAAATTGCTATGGAGTAGTATGTGATTTTATTTTAACTCCCTCCGGCCTCCGGGCTCCGTCCCATAATATATATAGTACTGTATTAAATTCTATTTTCATAGTCAAATCTTAAAAACATTGACCACAAATTCTCATCTATACTTCTATACTTTATTAGTATTAAAAAAGTGAAACCACAATCATCTATATGACACATGTCATCATAATTCACCCATAAGCCACATAGCACAACAATTAATATTTCCTCTTTATACTCCCTTTTAATGTAAAAGATAAAATAAAATGTTATTGAATGCTAAAGTCTTTATGCATTCCTAACTTGCAAATTTGAGTAAGAAATGGAGTGTTCCATTAGTGTTCCATTTTCACTATAAAAAAAAGTTGTACTCCTCTTTATACCCCTTTTAATATAAAAGTTAAAATAACAAATTATTTAATGTTAAAATCTTTATGTATTCCTAACTTGCAAATTATAAGTAAAAAAATTAAGCAAATTATTATAAAAAAATCACCGACACATACAACACAAATAAGTAACACATTTCAAGAAAAATAAAATGAACTTCAACCCGTTCGTTGAACGGGCCAAAATGCTAGTTTATACAAAAAAACATAATCATGTGAGTGCAAAACTAAAAATAAAACATGGCATAAAGATCGCAATAAATGAAATAAGCATTCGTAGAAATACAAGTTTGGGAAATAACAAACATATGCAAATTTATTTTAATAGTTGTAGTATTGGAATTATATTATCTAGATTTACTTGTATCTTATTATATGAGCCTAATATGCCTTATCTTATCTTATCATAGGAAGCCTGGCTGGAAGAATACGCAGGGGGGTGGGATTTATGCTTGATGATGAGAATCGAACCTTGCATCTCAAGGATTCGAGGCGACCTCTAGGCCACTGCTACAAGAGATCTTTCTCTTATTGGACCTTAAATAATGTCTTATTAGCTAGACCTTATCTATACCTAGTCTATACCTAGCGAAACCACAATCACCTATATGACATATGTCATCATAATTCACCCATATGCCACATAACACAACAATTAATATTTCCTCTTTATACTCCCTTTAAAGTAAAAGACAAAATAAAATGTTATTGAATGCTAAAGTCTTTATGCATTCCTAACTAGCAAATTTGAGTAAGAAATGGAGTGTTTCATTAGTGTTTCATTTTCACTATAAAAAAAAGTTGTACTCCTCTTTATACCCCTTTTAATGTAAAAGTTTAAATAACAAATTAATTAATGTTAAAATCTTTATGTATTCCTAACTTGCAAATTATAAGTAAGAAAATTAAGCAAATTGTTATAAAAAAATCACCGACACATACAACACAAATAAGTAACACATTTCAAGAAAAATAAAATGAGCTTCAACCCGTTCGTTGAACGGGCCAAAATGCTAGTTATATATAACTAACTAACAAAGTTAATCACATACTTCTTAATCACATAGCTAACAAAGGATCAAGTTTGTATCTTGAAACGTAACATTATTAAACAATAATTAACATACACCAATTATACCGATTTTTTTACAAAATTTACTTACATTTCTAATCAATTACTCTGTTCCTTTTTATCTAGCAAGATTTTGCTATTTTTTTTTTTAAAACCCTCTGTTGTAATTTATATGTAAGGAATAATAGTCATTTAAAATCTCTTATTTAGAGACATAGAACAACGAAGCATTAAACTTGAAATATTGGAATTTATTGTAATAGTATAATTTTTCATTATTACAAATCTAGATTCTCAAATTAAACAAAGTCTTTTAAATTCAGAATTCGATTATGAATACGAGTATACCAAATAACAAGTGGATGGGTCAATGCAGACCATAACGTTTACTCTATCATACATAGATCGATGTCGTTTTCCATGAAATCTTGTATGTCGTCTGTCAAAGATTTGAGTATTTGAGCAGTTAGCTTATACAATAACTATTTTACGGTGTATAAATGTATAATCATGTGATCAACTTCTAGATAATGCTACTCTAGATCTATTTGAGGTAAAGTTAAAAAGGTAGATTAGCTAAATTACAACCAATTATAACGCATATATTTTTTTTGGTGCACTATTATAACGCATATATAGCCATATATGTTAATTAGTTTCAGACTGTTTACATTACTTTTTTAGTGAAACTATACAGATTTGGTAGCAATAATGCAAAATTATATGTAACACTTTAACATAAAATATATATTGAGATGGAACAAAATAAAAAAGTGTTAAAGAGGCCAATTATATAGCTTTGATGCATGTAATTGGTTTGCAAATATAATGTTGATTTGCTTTAGATACATGTAACAATAATGTTGTGTATTAAGTTGTTTTATATTTAAGTATAGTTTATTGATTGATTGATTAGAGAGATTTAACTACGTCTAAAGATAAGAATATTTTATTTTACTCCGTACTTAGATTTTTGAGGTTAGGAAAAAATAAAAATTGTTCAACGTTAATATATTGTGTTTTCAGTTTTTCACTAATGTAGCTAGTGATTATTTATTTAGACTTCATGACAATTTAATTAATTTTTTTTCATCTTAGCATCCTATGTTAAATAATTCCTTTATAGTTTTGTTTTAAATTTTGAAAATGGGTAAACGTAACCTTAAGGACTATATGTAAGAATGAAGATGAAAAAGAAAATAATGAAAATATTTATGACTGTTTTTGCTATTATATCCCAAATCGTACTTCAATTAGAAAACCCATTTTAGATGCTATATTGCCTATAGATAACTCTCAAACTTTTGGTTTATATTATAAATTATATATTTTGAGGTTATTTAGTACAGTTGCATTTATTTAAGAATAATCAAAGCATTTACTCCATTTTTTACATGGATTTACTTAATTAATCAGTCCTCCATCGACTTGCATTTAATTTGTCTTATCTATGTTAAACTTGTTTTTGGGTTCCTAAATCCTACTCCCTCCCTTTCTTATCTATAGTTAGTTACATATATTTGGGATTCTTCTTGGGTATCGAGAAAATGGATTGTTAGAGGACCATCTCAACCAAAAGCTTAAGCCTATGGTTGAGGCCCAAGAATATGTTTTATACTCTATCACTCCCCCTCACATGAAAGGCCCTTTGGGCTTGAAATATGGATGCAACACAGGCCCACCCATACCTGGTGCGAATTAATTCCACTTCGAAGGAGGGGCGGATGAGATTCGAACCCGTGACCTTTGTGTCACGCTGGCTCTGATACCATGTTAGTGGACCAACTCAACCAAAAGCTTAAGCTGATGGTTGAAGCCCAGAAATATGTTTTATACTCTATCATGGATATATTTAGTGGATGCTCATAAATCATGATTAATCTACCCATGTTTTTAGAAATAATTTAGGGTGGCTAACGTGCAAGATGCGTGTTCCATAGCTATCATGTTCTAGGAGTTCTTTCAGTTTGGCCTTGTTTCACAACTATATTTATTGGTAGCATTAATGAGGTAAAATATGTAAACAATATTTTTAGGGGTTCGGGTTTACATGTCTGCACACCTTTTTTTTTTTTTGACAAGGTCTGCTCACTATTTTTAAAAGCTCTAGAAAAGAGGCATTAACATTAATGAGGGGCAAATTAGTAAATAAATATTTTAGAGGATATAATTATCCAAAGACTCCCCAAATACTAATTATAAGCGTTATCTCAAACTCTTTAAAAGGTAGAGATACCATTAGGGGGCCGTTTGATTGGGGATATATATTCATCAAATGGTAAAGGATAATTAAAGGGTATCAAATGCCCTTAATTCCAATCCATTGATATTGTTTCTTAAACCTTTTTCCCCATTTCCTATATCCTCCATATTATCCCAAACTTTTCCAAATTAAATTGATTCCCTACCCCTCACTAGGTTTTTCCATTCCCGGCCCTTTCCTAAGCTACCAACACATACCACCACCCTTCTACTCTACCTCTACCACTAAACCACCCCACTACATCACCTTGTTGCCCCTCCCTCACCCTTACTCTGCTGCCCTTCCCTTTCCATCAAACAACCCTCACCTTCTTAAAACCCTCCCCCGAAAACCCTTAAAAAACCACCCCCACCTCTAAACCCCCACCACTAGGGTTTCAGGGTGGGAGCGGTTGGGGGTTTTGGGGGATGTGGTGGGATGTTCAAGGTGGCCGGAGGAAGAGGTATAAAGAAGTGAATTGGTGGGTTTATGGTGGTTGTGTGGTGACTTTGATTTCTTTTCTTGTTTAAAACAAACAACATTGTGAATCAAAGGGATTAGAGTTACATTCTATTTTCTCCTTTTTCTTTGTTGAAGTCATTCCCTTTCTCTTAGATGAACTAAACAATCTCTAATTACACTGATCTATGCATGTGTGTTGTCATGATTTCCTAAATTCATACAATTTTAAAAGTGTATTTAATGCTTACATACAAGTGATACAACTCTATTGCACGCATTACCTTTTTTTTTACAAAAAAAAAAATTACTCCGTAATTTGTAATATTAAACACATCTTACAAATAAAAAAAAAAATGCAATAGTCCAAAACAAAAACAAACAATATAAAGAATGGCAATAAACTTAATTACAAGGAGTGCTAAAAAAGATGCCCAAAGAAGTTTAGATATTTATTTATTGGAATGGACAGTGAGATCATAGCTAAGATAGTAACATCACAACGTTTTTCAACCATCATATTTATTTGAACATAAAATTAGAAGTAATATTAGCCAATGTAGTACATCGGATCAGGCAACTTAAAGGTCCTCAAGCCAGGGTGTGATCCTAATAGATCGCTCCATTGGTCACCCATGTTGCCAATTATAGTGTATCCCAATTCTTCTAGCTTTGTCCTATGCATTGATTTGTACTCCACTGCTTTCATGTGTGACTCACTTAATCCCCTTTTGTATCATCAATTCCAAAATAAATAAACATAATCAATTTCCATACCAAGATTAAATCGATATATTTGGAAAATGTGATATGGATTTTTTGTTTAAAAAAAAAAAAAAAATCTACTTCAATACATTAATTAAGTAGAAAATTCCTTAATATGTAATGCAATTCAACTTGCCACTTCTAAAGTGACTTCACTAGAAATTTCAAATTTGTGACCATGACTTTTGAAAGTTTTTATATAAATATCTTGTATTTATAAATTATTGGAGAAAATAAGTACGCAATATATTATAGAGTAATTGATGTATTGGGGCATGTTCTGATTGACTGAAATGAGCTAAACTAAACTGGACTGAACTGAATATTTTATGAGAGGAGGATTTTAGGAACTGAATATGTTGTATCAGTTTGAATCGTACTCTATAATTCATGCGTAATGGAAAATATCCTTCTAAATGAAAATATAATTGAAAAAATTTAGATTTACTGTTTAAATAAATAAATAATCTTCTAAAAATGATTTGCTCAAAGTTGTTTTTCAAAAAATGATTACTCTTATAAGAATGTTGTTCCTTTTAAAGTGATCAAAGATTACAATTTGGATTTTAACTAAAATTAAATACTAATTGCAATGTTAACTTACTTTAAGATCATCTTATCCCAAGTATGATAGCCAATGTTCTTCATGTTGCGCTCTTTGGGCTCTCTTAACTCGGCTTGAGCTCCTGAAAGGAAAACAACTTTGACACCAAGCCGAACTAATTTCTTGTAGAAGCTTAGCACTGCGGGTATTGCTGGTGCAGTTGCTTCCTTTTGCCAATTGTAGAATGCTGTAGCATTGTATGGGTATACCCTGTACATTTTGCATTTAATCCAATTACATTAGAAATAATGTAGTACTATAGTATGAGGTATTAGACCATCGTGTTGGTCCATCGTATTTTTAGGGTTTGGGTTCAAAGATATGAGACTTATTCGATTTAAGATTATTCGGGATCAAGATGTTAAAAGTTAATTGGTTTTGGATTTGAGGCCAACATGTTTTGATCCGGTTCAGTTTTGAAATAATATGAAATGGATCTGGACAACCCAAACAAAGAGGGGAAGTCGGGGAGAGTTTGATCCACAATTGGTAGTGATAGTAGGAGTAGTAATTTCTCTACCTTATAAAATAGAATAATCTTTTCTCTTTCTCCAATATAGCAGATCCAAACCTTATGAGTCTAGGTCTACATCAGATTGTTGGGTAAGGTTAGGGTTATGGTCCTACTACACCCAACGTCCCAACCCATGCCTCTCTCGAGCGTGGAGTATTTTGATTGTTATGCTTATGCATTGTGAAATTTGCCTAATAAGGGACCACTATTCTTAGTTAATTCCAATATATACTTTCATTTTCATAAGCGGAAATGACAAATGACCCATTATTATTTTTTTAATTTTTTTCCATACCTGCTTAAGAAATAAGAAATTAAACCAATAGATTTGGCACTTTCAATTCGAAGGAAAAAAAAAAAAAATCCTCACACTTCTTAAAAATTAAACGGCCCATTTTCGGCCACTAAAATAAATCCACTATTTGCTTAAAAACAAAGTGAATTAATTTGTCTAAAATCATGTTGGTGTAAAATAAGTGATGTGAATAATGCGACCAATAAGGAGTACATAATTAAGATAAGCTAAGTGAATGATTTAAAGTCATAGGGCAGGTAATTAACTTTAAAGATGGTATGATCAAAAGAAGCTGCAACTCATCTTACTTAAAATTTAAAAGAATTTAAATGAATTTCAAGGAATTAAGGTATAAAAGGTAAGGAACTCACCCAAATCCAACTTCCGGCCTAGCATAGTAAGGCAAATTAGAGAGGGAAGTCTCATCAATGTCAAATACCCAAGTATTGTTACGACCATTTTTAAGAGGTAGGCTTTTAAGATAGCCATAAGCTGCAGAAGTAACAGCCAAACAATCTTTATGATATTGAGCACCCATCATGTAGTGTCCTACATAACCTTGACATTCTTTGGAGACCATCCAATCTTGGAGATTGTTCGTCTCCACGGCCAGCCGCCAACTCAAGCAATTTAGGCCCTCGATTTGGTGGCCTGCCGAGCCAGAATGGGGCATGAGGAGATGTATTGGGTGTGGATATTCATGAGCATAAACATTATTATCAAAGAAGAGAGAGGTCACTACAACCCCTAGGAGGAATATCATAGAGAACCCTCTTAAGAAGCTCATAATGTTGTATGGCTTTTTATGATAAGAGTTTTTTTGTTCATGTGAACTTAAGAGTTAAGAGTACATTGCTTATTATTTATAAAGGATTTTGGTGCAAAAATGACCCTTGTTATGTTAGCAATTTACTACTGTGAGCCTATTCATTAATGTGATTTAAGCTTTGCCCTTCAATTATTTGTGGGGTTGAACATTTTTCACGTGTAAATAGTGTAACGCTTGAGGACAAAATATAGCACGGTGAAAACGTAATATATTTTACACTTTTACAGATATATGATTGGTCTAACTAATTATCACCTAGTTCGTGTCAAAATTTATAAAATTATGTAGTAAATAATATTGTCACCTAGTTTAAATTTGTCCAAGGCTTGAAGAGCATGTTAAATGAGGCTCAATTGCTCAAGTTAGATTTAAGATCGAGAAGTGAAAGTATTGCAAAAGATAAAGTCCACTTCAAACAATTAATAAGATTTAATAAAAGGATAAAAGAATCTCCATCCTTAAAGTATCTCTAATCTAGTAAAGATTTAACTCCAACCTCGAAGGTGGAGGTTTCTTTCTTATAATTAGGTCAATATTGTGTAGGTAATATAAAAAATTATGCAAGATACATCATACTTGGAATAAAAAGTGTGAATGATCCTACTACAAGAAAGGGCAAAGAGATCCGTTATAAATAACACAAGAGACGACCTGTTTAGAGGAGGTATCTAGCTCACATTTTATTTGATAAAGAGCCATGGGCTCCTCATCAATTGAACAAGTCTCTTAATAATCAATAAGAGACCTGTTAAGTAAGGCAACAAGTCTCTCTCCATGTAATTAAATTCTATATTTAGAAAGATAAACAAAATTATTAACATACTAGGAAATAAATCAAATCATAAACACAAATGACACAACATGACAACAATATCGCCAAAATGACACAACATTATCACCAAAATTGTACACAAAACATAACAAAAATTAAACAGCCAAAGAAATCAAATCATGCAACCCACCATGATGTTTGTGTTCTTGTAATTATTTGCATGATATTTGTGATTGTAATCCTCTGGTTGGAGAAATGTTTGTATAAGGCCCCGTTCACTTCACTTTATTTTTGTTGAATTGAAATTATTTTCACTAAACATAAATTATTTTTGGTGAACTTCAATTATTTTTGAGGAATTGAAATTATTTTTACTGATCTCTATTATATTTTTTCTTTAAAGTTACTGATTTTTACTGAATTGAATTTAGTTTTGCTGAACTTAAATTATTTTTACTGAATATTGTTTTTTTAAGGTAAAGTGAACAAAGCCTAAGGACTTGTTCTGATTTACTGAACTGAACTGAATATTTTATGAGAGGAGGAAATTAGGAACTGAACTGAAAATAAGTTGGAGAGAATAGGCACTAAGACTGTTTTGTTATTATAAGACTAATTTTATGAGTCATTGCAAGTATGTGATCCTATTTCTGTTTCTTTCTTTACTTAAGAGCTTAGTCCAATGCATCTATAAAGTGGTCTTATGATCTTATGACATTTTTTTTAAAGTGTACTTCTAGTAAGCCTTTTCGGTATGCTATGTGTGTGAATTTATTTATAATGCATAATCTATATTGTAATATAAATTGATGTATAAAATGGTTTTTTGTGAAAGTAGTCTAACCAAAAGGGAACAATTATAGATAAAAATAATCACGTAAATGAGTAAAAGATCTAGAGTAGTTCAACAATGTGAATTTTGTCCACAAACAAAAATTTTAATAGTACGTTATCAATTAACTTATTTTTCATGATTAAGTAGTTTTATAATGGCCAAAATGAAAAAAAATTTGAGACATGAAAGTATTGTTGGTAAAAAGGAAGAAAATAAAATGTTGACCTTGGCGCATATGCTCGGTTGATAATTAAAATATTTTAGTGGTCAAAGTTCCTCATTAGTGAATTGGATGTGCTAATCAAAATAAAGCACTTACAAAAACACTAACGCATATCTACTAAAATGATTGTCAATAAGAGTAGTACAACTTACAAACATATTAAATGAACAATTAAAGTTTAAAAATGACCTAGACACCAAATCATCTTGCTATAAGTCTATAACCACCTTTCAATTTTCCATCTCCGCCCAAAGTGCAAGAAACTAGGAGAGATTGTTATATACACTTGGATGTAAGGTGCACCCGTGAGTATTTTATTCTCATTTTGATGATTATTTTTCATTTAATCATCAAATGAAAAACAAAAATTAATTTTGGTTTAGTTGGGTGCACGACACACCCAAACGTGTATAAAATACTTCAACCAGGAGAAGTGATAGATTTAGCCAACCTTGGAAATTGGCAGATTTGAGCTGAATATTTGGGCTCTGGGCACGAAATTCAGTTTATTGAGTTCAGGCCAACTAAGCTCAATTTTTAAAATGTTTGAAATTTGAAGATCCTAAAAAAATTAATTTTTTGGCCTAACTTGGGAGATAGCGGATTTAATTATAACCATTTTTCAGCTCAAACTTGGTCCCTCATAAAGGTTCGACTCAAAATGAGCTACCTTATTAGTCTAGACCCGAACTGGCCTGACCCATGATTAGTTCTACGAGAAATACTACCAACATCTTCATTGCAAACTTTATTTGTCAACATTTTTTTTTTTTTTTTTTTTTTTTTTTTAGGAAATTTGTTAACAAAAATAGAAAAACGATAAGAGGTAGACCAAACCCAAAGAAACCATGATAATGGGCCAAAATAGTAACTTGTATGCAGTAGCCCATCAAATTAAAACCATCGCCCCAATAACAAACCCTAATATTTTCCCATCTTCTTTAAATACTCAAAATCGTTCTCAATGTTCTTAAGCTTGTATTTTAGTCGCCGTTTTCAATTCTTCTTTTACTCTCTCCTAATTTTTTCAATAAATTTTATGGTTTTCTCAATTAGGCTAAAAAATTAGCAGGAATTGTGTGTATCGACGTAGTGCATTATATGCATTAATTAGTCGAAAGATTTTCCTGCAATATCTAATTTCAGGGGAGGATGGGCAGTTGTGTTTCATCCTTTTGTTGATTCTTTTCAACAATCGTCTTCCCTATATTTTTAATTTAATTTAAATGAATAATTTTTGTTATTCTGGGTATAATTTGTTGAATTAATTTGTTGTTTTAATTGGTTTATTACAATGAATGAAGGATGGGGTGTGATGATTATTTCCCCAGATGATCGAAGCTGATTAAACTGTGCTAATTTAATTCTCTTTTGAGAATTCAAGCCAGAATTCTGATCCATCTTTTTTAAATAGTTATTATGAATTTAAAGGATTTGATTATGGTTAAATTGAGAATTCTTGTGCAAAACTAAATGTACTAGTAAAAAGAACAGTAAAATATCCATAAAAATTGAACATAAATTATGCATTTGAAATCACTCATACAATAATCTTAACAAAATTCAATTAAGATAATATCGAGTAAAGTTCGACATTTAAGGCTTTAATCAGGACACCCGGTGTATATAACAAATTTTACGGAAATATGTCCATTAGTTTAGCAGGAATTGAATGTATTGACATAGTGCATTTTATGCACTAATTAGTCGAAGATTTTCCTGCAATATTTAGGGGAGGATGGGCAGTTGTGTTTCATTCTTTTGTTGATTCTTTTCAACAATCATCTTCCCTACATTTTTTTTATTATTTTCAACAATTTTATGTTATGAATTTCTGGAAAAGTTTATGAGATGGATTTGACGATTATTTTCCCTGATGATCAAATGTGCTAATCTTATTCTCTTTTGAAAATTCAAGCCAAATTTCTGATCCATGAAGAAAATTTAGGAAAATGATGTAATGAGAGCCTAAAATAGCTACGAGTTAAACTAATTGCATCTAAAATGATGTAACTATTCATTTTGTTGTAAATTAGAATGAACAAATTGTTGTCTTGGACAAGTTATGTTCATTTATGGTGGTCTCTATTTTGATAATTGTGAATTTTCTTGGGCGAATTATGTCTTGATAAGGGCCTGTTTTGATTGATAGAATTGAACTAAACTGAACTAAATATTTTATAAGAGAAGAAAATTAAAATAAGAATTGAAATGAGAACGACTCTAAAGCTCTTGCACAAATACTATCCCTTATGATTTTGACCTTGCTAAAATTCCTAGACGAGGAGTAACGTAGCCACTATCAAAGTTTATTGTTTGAGGCCGGTTTAACTCGAACTTTTGAACCATGAAATTAAGATAAAAGAAATGGAATATAAACCAAGTTGATTAAATCATCTAATAATGGAGATAGATCAGATCTGTATATCAGTTTTGAGACTTTTGACTAGTTCTTCCTCAATCCTCACATTGCAATTACATATGACTGACATTGCAATTTGACGTGATTATAGTATTATACACTACTATCTACTCCGTATATGAATATCTTATCAAATAGAATACTCCCTCTGTCCCTGTTTACTTGCAACATTTTGACTGACACGCTTGTCGATGCACATGTTTGACCGTTAATATCTTTTATTATATAATTATATAAGATATAAAAGTTTATATTAAGAAACTATACATTAAAAAAGACCCAACAACATATTACATGATTACATTGGCTTTTATATAAAAGCTAAAAAAGATGGTCAGAGTGAGATGTGTGAATAGTGCAAAAAGTCAAAACGTTGCAAGTAATTTGGGACGGAGGGAGTATCACAAACTGATATTGGTTTATTTTTTATCGACCTTACTTTAACTAATCTTGAGGTGGATATCTGAAGATCACACTGCATGAAATTAGACTACTACATCCGTTAACTTTTAGTTGCAACTTTGAGGTATTAATTGTGACTTTTGTGAGATATAAAATATTCCAAAGTTACAACTAAAAGTCAATGGAGATAATATATGTTACTCAGGCATGGACACAAGCTCAAAAAATGGCTGCTTAAACCAAGTATGAAGGTTATGATGATCAGATCTACAAGAGTATTACTTCCTCAGTCTGTCAAATATGTGCATCATTTTGAATTTTTGAAAGTTTGCACTATTTAAACACTAACTTGACATGATTGTCTTACTATTATGCAAGCAAAACTATTATGCAAGCAAATATGAAATATGTCATCATTATAATTGTCTTAAGTTAATCTGTTTACAACTGTAATACACGGAGTATAATCGAAGTCATTAATGGTGAAAAATTCTACGTTGATAAATGTAAAAGTCAATTGAATCATGCATTGAGAACGGATGTAGTAAATTATTAGATACAATCATAATTAGGATCTTGTTCAGTGTTCACTATCTAGTGCAAATAAAATAAAGCCTGCATGTGATGGTTTGGCTTGATTTCAATCATAATTCACAAGTCAACGGTATACCAGCTAGCAAGTAGCCAACTTGGGAATTCGGAAACTAAAACATGGAAGTTGAAGCACAAACTCACTTGTTTTCTTTCAAAAATCAAAAGTTTTGAGTCATTTTCTAAACCTCTGCATATACAAGACAATATAAACTCACTAAAAACTCCCAACAAAAGGTCAGTCACTCACTTTATTTCATTTTTGTTAGAGAATGAAATATCGGAAAATACATTTATTCTTTTTCACTTTATAGTCCTGCTTAATTTTTTTTCCCTTGATTATATTCCCATTTCATTTTTGTGACTTATTACTTATTGAAAAAAACTTACTCGTGCATGTGGGATATTGTTTGATTCGTTTAGTTGCTCGTTTCAACATATCAACTTTTTTCTAAGGGGGATATTGGGTGAAACAAGGCTGTGAATAGATATATAAATGAAGATACAGTATGTGGTTTTTGGACTTTGGAACATTCTACTTTTCTGTCATTTGTTCAATTTTGCATTTGCCTCTGAGGATTACTATACAGACTATGCTGATGATCCGCCTTTAGTCTTTGTATACAAGCGGTTTCCTGAAATCGAAAGGCACTGCAGTAGTATTCTGTCTTCAGGATCTAAACTGATACTGAATGATGCTAAGGTTGAAAGTATCATCAATGAACTTTCTTTCTATAATGGTGATTGGGATCAAGAGAACAATGGATTATACCCTCTAATGCCTTTTGATACAACTGATTTGCCCCCTGGTACAGGCTCAGCCTCCTTAAGTCTGATAAATTTCGAGGTCAAGGATGTAAAGTCACTGGATGATGTGCAAAATGGAGTTGGTTTAGGTGGAGTTATGTCTATAGGAATAACAAGGAGTAAGTCTTTTAATGCTGATCACAGAACAATGTTCTCTATGAATCCCGGTATGTCTGTTCTGACAATAGTCTTTGAGGGTGTGTATGTTGAAACAAATGAGAATGCAGGGGAGAGATTGCTGTGTATGTTGGGGAATACAATATTGCCTACTCGAAGATGACTCATGGACTGGCAGAACGCGTATTGGAACTGGGGACATGAAAATTGTTGCCCTGACCTTGTGCAAGATGATCAGTTGGTGCTTGTTCTTAAGTACCCGAAGATATCTAATTTGACTGCACGGGGCATTCAGGGAGAGATGATAAGTATGCACAAAAGATCGAGTCTTAAATTTTTCGATAAGGTCCTCATATCTTCCCAGGTGGGTTGGTTCTCAGAGTATCAGTTCAGTCCAAGCCAATCAAGTTCTTGTAATGCGCATGCTCATCAGGAGGAGCTTATGGATACAAACAATTTCAGTGGCTCGAAGTTCTGTAGAATATTCAGGGAAATGTCGAACGAGGTTTTCAAGATCTTGCCTGATCATTACACAAACTATAGCTCCTCTGACAATGGGAAACTAGGCCCCTTTGTGCTAGGGAAAGAGGTTGAGTTTGTTGACAAGAATTATAAAAATGTAAAGCTTATGATACGGAATGTCAAGTGCAAGAACGCGAGTTCTGATGGAAAAACAAGTAATGCAAAGGTGTCAGCAGTATTCAGATTGGTTCCAACACAAGTAAACCGTGAGACAGCATCATCTAGGACTGGTTTTTCAGGCATGACACTATCAGCTGAGGGCACATGGGATGCCTCCACAGGAAGGCTTTGTATGGTTGGATCGGTTCCAAAAGGAATGGAAGCTAAAGTTTCTATGTATTTTCCTCGAGCACTAACCATTAGGCAGAGAAGTATTGTGTATGGAAGCATAGAAGGTTTATTCTCACCTTTGCATTTAAATTTTATTCCGGAACCCAGCCATCTGGAATTTAGATATGGCTGGTATGCTGGCTCTTATTTGTCATACAATTACTCAATAATGAAGCAGGCTGATGAGTTTCGGAAGAGAAGCCAGTCATTCAGCATCACTCGTTTTTCTCAGCAGTCTGTTTTAAGGTATCCAACAATTCAAGAAGCAGGAGGCTTCTTCGCTCTCTCTCAAATCTACGATCTCACAGATGAATTATACATTGATACAGAAGTTGCTTTTGTATCTGGTGTATCAATCAAGCTGGAAGTGCTATCTGTAGGTTCATATATTGCACGATATGACTTCCTGTATAAAGTTAACCATGGAAGGATTCTGGCAGATGCTAAAACATTATTCAATAATGATGGTCTCATGAATGTTTCAGTGCAGCTGACAGTTTTTGAAAATCCCCCTGCATCTTCAAGCACAAGACGAAGATCTACCACTACTATGTTCGCAGAAGGGCTCTATGATCCTCATACTGGGATGATGTATTTGATTGGGTGTGGGCAGGCTAACACAGGTGTTCATGTTGAGCAGGGTTTAGACTGCTTGATGGAAACAACAGTTCAGTACCCACCAAATAATCTTCGATGGTTGAGGGATCCAACAATTGAAATTAATGTACAAAGCCAAAGAAATGCTGATGATCCCCTCTACTTCCTTCCAATGAAAATCAATAGCAAAACAATTGCATATGACATATTTAAACAGGACAGTCATGAAGGAGATGTGGCATTCCGGAAGATATTTGAAGGAGTACTTCAGGTTACAGTCCTTTTAGTGGAGATTGGCATAATATGGAGTCAACAGATTTACATGGACCAAAATACAGGTCTTGCTTCTTCTGTATCTCCTTACTTGTTTGCCTTGCGAATTTTTAGCTATTGTATTCTGCTAATCGTTGGTAAAGAGATTCTATTGCCCTCAAAGGAAGCCGTCTCCTATCATCCATATGATCTTCTTGCATATCAACCAGTGTTAAAAGGGCTAGACTATGCGGAAAAGCTTCTTGCATTAACAGCTCTTTTTCTCACCACAAGGCTTTTTTGCAATGTTACTAAATCCAGAAAGAGGCTAAATGAAGAGGAACCTTCCAACACATCGCTTACCTTTGGTGATTGGCGCTACTTTCTCACCTTAATCCGGCGATTTATTTTTGTATATTTAGTTTTTCTTGCATTCGTCTTGCTGTCTCCACTAAGGGAAGGAAAACACATTATGGAGGTTGCCCAAGGCCTGCTAGTTGGTTTGCTGACAGTATTTGGAATCTGTTCTCGTAACCTGCCCCTCTCAGCCCACATTCTTGAAAGCTCGCATTGGAAGCATCAGGCCAAGTCTCTCCGAAAAATTTACTATATCGGACTCCCATTGCTGCAGCTTATGCTTAAAACCTATGATCATATCAGAAGCCCTATCTCTGACCCTTACATAGCCAGAGAACCTGAATCTGAATACCTGAGCTTACTTTCTGTTGACAGAACGGTTTTGATAAGCCAAGTGATATTAGTCCATGTTCAACAGAACTTCAATTACTTTTGGCTTATCGACTACTTCAAAGTTTTCCATCCTCAGACACCGAAACAGCTGCTATTCATATCAAGACATCAATGACAGCTTTCTCTTTTCAAGCCTACCGGTAGCTGGTGTGCTTCCTTCCTCGAGCAACTTATTGAGACCTGTCTTAAGATTGTAGTTGAATAAACTCAACTAGGCCTTTTAGAGACTTCTGTTTTCTTATATCATTGATATTTTGTACTTCGTATTACTTTTTTCTGAGCATAATGAGAAGTCACACAGACTACATTCTGTTTTTAAGATGGGTCAAGGGAGGCTCAACCGAGTAACGAACACAGGTTCCAACTGTCAACTTTCTTTGTAACTGTCAGAGACTGAATAACAGCAAATTTGTAACAACTTAAAAGCAACATCTTTGAAAATTAGTACATTCATGCCCTGAATAAAGAAAGAAAACTATAAGAAGAATATTCTAATTGTCACATATGTCTTCATTTGATGACGGAAACATCTGATAGTAAGGTTGGTGAGTAGCTTTCCATATATTTAGAAAATATTTTCACGCAAACACGAAGAACTTGTCGAAATTTCCAATGTCACATATTGCCTTATAGTCAGCTCTAAGCCTTTCTTTACATCAATTTACAGAATTGTAAATTCAACCCATTGTTTTCCTCCAAAATAATTGTAAACTTCGAGTTCCTTTCGGATGCATTATATTTATTTTTCTAAAGAGAGAAAAGGAAAGAAGTAGGAATGATCTTTTATCATTTTATGATTGTTTTATGTATCCCTTTCAGGCAACTTCATTCTTTACTATACACATTAGAACCATTCAAAGAAGCTATTAATTAACACTCCACTTGGTATAATTCTATCATATTATAACTCTAGGTAGATTTAGCTTACGCAAGAAATTAGACATTGTATATTCTTTGAGACTGCCTACATTATATAATGATCACATACCGTGTATTAGTTTATACTCAGGAACAAAAAGAAATGAAGCCATTCATCTACTTTTCTCTTTAATAATTCATTAACCTTCTTGAAGAAGTCACCAAGAATTTATATAAATTGACCTAAAAGAAAGACCATGTATCAATTCCACAGCTAAGTTCATGCTCTTCTCCGGATTCACAAGGCACCAAAAAGATTAGGGTTGATTTCTGCCTGGTTCTTAACAGGGAGAAATGGCCAAAAAGGTATTACATACTGTATTTAGTATTTACATATACATTGAAAGTCTTGCAATAATGTTTTTCTTACTAAAGTTATTTTCCTTCTAATGATTTAAGTCTTTTCCGACTTACTGATGCAGAAAACTGTTCTGAAAGTGGACAACGGCAGCAAGAAAAGCCGGAAAGAGATACTTAAAGCAGTGGCCAAAGTTGAAGGTAAAAAACAAACAAATACTATGTTGTGACATTTGAAGCTTAAAACTTTAAATACAATCTGATATCAAAATCTGTATATGTTTATAACAGGCGTAGAAAAACTGGAAATGGATGTCAGTAAAGGTACACTTACAGTTGTAGGGGAGGTTGAGCCAGTGCCACTTTTCAAGGCACTCAAGAAGATTGGACAGAGCCCAGAAATCATGAATGTAGGCCCGCCAAAACCGCAAAGATGTGGGCCATACTGCTACTGCAGCTCATGTCGATCATCATCCGGTGATCAACAGCAGAAAGAAGGGTGGAACTACCCTGCATATCCGTGCTCAGTACCCTGCAACAGATCTTGGTGCAAACACTGCGAGTTGGTTGCTGTAGAGTATCCTCCCTACTCTAATGATTCAGGGATGTGCTCAATTCAATGAGATATTCCCTGTTTCATGTAAAAACTCAGTATTTCTAATTCGTTGTTTCTTTCATTTCGGAAGTATGTGTGGTAGTAGGGTGTACATATTTATATATTCGGAAATGTCGTAAAGAAACATATAATACATTCAGCATTTGAAAGTATTCTTATTTCTCATCTCTCATCTTGAAAATATACATGGAGACACATGATACAATGTATGCTGATTTTGGTAATGTCGTTAACCTATGGTATTAAGCAGTGCGCATTAAGCAACCTACCCTACTAAGTAGCATGATTTTCATCTTTTGTCTACCAAACAACCCCAATTCCTCATAATCCTTGATTTAATTATATCTAGTTTAAAATTCGAAGGCTCACACGAATGAAACGTACCAAACAATGAATATATACAGAGCTGGGATCTGCTACAGAGCTTATTTCCGATAAGATGGTTACTTCTCGGTGCTGTAATCTGCAGTCAGAAATAAATGATGCCAAAAAACACTCCTACATTCCATACCGTTAGAATATAGTGGTAACCTGAATCATTGACTATAGCAGAGACCTTTGAATATAACAAAGAATGGAAATCAAGTGTGACAAACAAATAGTGAAAGGTCAAAATTATTATATTACAACATACAAGTTGCCAATTAACCTAAAGACGGGTCATCTCTGTATAGGGTGCATCTCTCCGCATGGAGACTCGATTTACCACATAAACAGACAAACAGAAAGCAACCACTGAGAATAGGAGAGAGAAGGCAACAGCTGCATCCCAGGAGCTTTGTGTTGCAGTCCTGGTTCCAGTAAGTGTAGATCCTCCAGATATAAAATCCAATGGTAGCCAATCACAGCTTATCGTGTAATGTCCTGAGCCATGCCATGGTTTGCCGTCCTCTGGGTACCAAAAAGCTGCTGAGAACTTGCTCGTATCACCAATCTTAAATTGAGCATCCTGCCATCACAGGAGGAATTTTTCGTTAAGTTTTGAGGGACATTTAATTTCACCTGTTGGCTTGTTGCCACTTTTAAGCAAAATTACCAATTCTCATCAGTTTAATTGGACCCTAAATTCACATAACTTTAGTAGAAATAGTAGAAAAGGATCAAATGGCTGCAAAGATGCTAGCAGTCCTAGCAATTATGTAGCACAAATGGGATGAAGAAATTATAACACACGGTGGGAAACACAATAAATGTTTGCTACAAGAGGCATAACAGCATTAGTACTCAAACTAAGCTCCATAGCCACAACATCAACATACATTAGCCTCAATAAAGGTTCCATCATGACAGGATAGGGGAGTTGATTGCATATTGGCATAAGTATACTAAAAAAGAGGTTGTTTCCAACTACCCCTTGATCTGAAGCAAATGATCGACACTCTAATGCGGCAATGCGCGCATCAACATTATCAATAATAATCCAAAGCCAAATTATTAAGCCTCGAATATTCATACATGTTACAGCAGTTACGTTATATAAGGATCAGAGAATTCAAACCAATTCAACAGGCATGAGCAACAGAGCAAAAAATAGCCAACTAAAAGTAACCTTGTGGTTTGGAATACTTCAGTTATGGTCTGTACTACAAAAGAAGTTCCTTGTGGTTTAAAATACTTCAGTTATGGTCTGTACTAAAAATAGCCAGCTATAAAAAGAATGATAAAATACCTGTTGAAACCGATCCATGGTCCTCAAAGGCCTTGAAAATTCAAAGTAATAAGTTCCTTTCTTTCCATTTGATGCATATGGACTGTCTTCATCCACAAACCCTATCAATGCAAGATCAAGTAATGGTTACAACATCATCATACGCAAAAGTTCAAACTTATATTAAAAATTATCTAATGAGCAAATAAATTTAATTTAAATTACTTGAAATTTCTGAGAAGATAACTGAAAGATAGAATGAAACCTGAGTGAACATTGAGGCTGCTGTGCCACCAAGCTCCTTTCCAGTCATTCTGAGCAGTGTTATTAGTTCCTGAAGAGATGTCAGCATTGAAAAACATGTTCAAGAAACGCTATTAAAGTGGAACAGATGGAGATCACAGAGAAGCAGAGGCCATGGGAATTGGAACGTAAATAGAGACTATATAGCAGGTAGACGCAAGTCAATGAACATCTTCAATAAAATGCACTCAACATGACTTTTATGTGGAATAATAATTTTAGTAAAAAAGAAAAAAGGCAAGCATGAAAAACATTATCACCCAGCTGAAGAATTTAAATCTAGGAGCATGTGATAGAATGAAGGAATTCTGTCTCCTATCTTTTCAGTAACCAAAAAGGCAAAAAGGGCTATTCAACCAAATACAGCACCTAGGAGTTGCTAAGGGATTCAACATAATTCCTTTCCTCTACCCCCCCCCCCCCCCCCCCCCTCACCCCCTTTGTCAGTAAAAGATAATTTTCAGCTTTTCAAGTTTTGCACAAGCTTCCTATAAATATGATCGGAAGAAGAAAAAAAAAACCCATAACTGATCACTGACAAAACATAAACTAAGAAATTTTCACACAGAACCTCAGAAGAGAATCCACATTCCACAAGACAACAAGTCCGTACCATTATAAAAAATAAAAAAAAATAAAAAAAAGAAAGCATCTTGCATAGTCATATCTCAAATGCAGAGAATTTATTAAGTTGAATATCCAACCTGAAGGCCCAAGTCCATCAAGGTATCGACAGTGTGGGTTCCAGGAATAAACATCAACCAAATGACCAAATCTACACAAGAGAAATTTTAAAAGGTTCATTATGAGGTCCATCAAATAGCTTAGTTACTCACAATGAACACAAATATAAATACTACACCTGTCACCGCCAGTTCCAACATCAACCAAGTTTCCACCATATAAACGTCCGGGAATAGCAGTTCCTATTGAGAAGTGCATAAGGTCAACTTCATAGCCGCGGCAAGTCTTATTGGTACAGGAATCAGGAGACTCTTTGCAACCACCCATCTGATATACAAAGACATATTTGGTGGTTACACTAACATGTTAAAAGGAAAAAAAAAAAAAAAAATGGAAAACAGCAAGTCAATAGAGATCCTCACATTATGATAGGTAGCATTCTCACCAATCTGAAACATGAGGGCAACAGATGGACATTTGTTATTATTGCTGCATTAACGTAAGTAAGCAGTCAACAAACAGGTTAATAAAAGTCAATAACTGAAAAACTAACAATTGAACTTTAACCCACTATACAGTTTTTGCTTTACAATTCATTTCAATCAGACAGCGAACATCACTAAATTTATGCTGACTTAACAGGTCAAGATTAGTTTAAAGGACAAAAAACCAGTAGACTTCCTGAAATAATTAAAAATTAAGAACACACTTCCTACCATCAAGATTATAACAAAACAAAACCCTGAAATTAGTAATGTAACATTTTAGGAGATATTATTAAGCACCAACATCAAACAAGACTAGCCTCTATCATTGTCCAATACTATGCATCTAGATATCAAATGGCTGTAGTGTTAAATCCCATTGTAGCCCACTTATGAGTGTCCCACATTGGAAAAAGAGGAGAGGTGGTTCCACTTTATAAAGTAGAGGAGTAACTCCTACTATTGTCAATTGGTTTTAGTATGGAAGCTCCAAAGCCTTGTTTGTGGCCCAAACTCTCCTCCTCCTTGTTCGGGTTGCCCAGGCCCATTTCATAATGTTTCGAAATTTAACATGTACAAATTATACAAGTGAGTGAAACGACCAAATTCCAAGCCTTTTCCAAGGAACTAAAGAAGCAATTTCAAGTTTAAAATATATTGAACATATTTCTTAAGTAACTAAGCTCAGGGTGTGGCCGTGTGGGAAAAACCTACCACATATATCAAAATTCCTATTTACCAGCATCTCCAAATCAAATCGTTCCCATGAAATAAAGCGCATCTAAAATGGTGCAAGTCTTATGCTAATGCACTCCATTAAAAAAAATAGAACTTAAGCCCTATTCAATTTACCTAGTTTCACTTATTTCAGCAAATAGTAGTTCAGGAAAGATAAGTTCTCATAAGAATTTATAAGGTTACCCAAGTTCATTCAACAGCTAAAATATGTTCTAATAAAGTCATTTACTAGTAAGTGATAATCAGTTGAATAATATAATACACCCTTACTCTAGAAATGACAATTAGAACATAATAATGAATAGTTTACCCTTGGGAGTAAGTATATTCTCCATCAACTTGCAACAAAAACAACACATCTTTGCCATCATGTAGTGCCTGCAAAATATAAATCAGAGATAGATCACTACCATCACTCAAAACTCGAACAACACAGCTCGAAAATCGAAATTCAACTCAAAATACAATTCAAATCAATATTACTTTGTATGAAACAAACCCAAGAACCCAGAATTCATATACCGTCAAACTTCAAATCAAATACCCAGGAAAAACATACCAAAATTTTCAAGACTCAATGACAACAACAACCCAGAGGTCTAGAGGGTTTAAGCTAAGTCGGAGTAAGACTGAATATTTGGTTTGTCGTTTTGGCACTCAGAGGGGGACAAGCAATGAAGTGGTGAGTTTGGATGGAAAGGATTTGACCATGAGTGAATGTTTTAAGTACCTAGGGTCGATCATCCAGAAGAATGGTGACATTGATCAAGACGTGACCCACAGGATTAAGTCAGGGTGGCTTAAATGGAGAGCGGCCACGGGAGTGTTATGCGACCGCAGCATTCCCTTAAAGTTGAAGGGAAAATTCTACAGGACTGCCATAAGACCAGTGTTGCTCTATGGTACAGAATGTTGGGCTTCTAAGAAAGAGCATATTAAAAAGATGGAGGTTACGGAAATGCGCATGTTAAGGTGGATGTGTGGAAACACTTTAAGAGATAGAATCAGAAATGAGGTTATTCGCAAGAAAGTAGGTGTGGCGGGCATTGTAGATAAATTAAGGGAAAATCGTCTGCGTTGGTTTGGACATGTAAGACGGAGACCCGAGGGTGCACCGGTGCGAAGAGTGGAAGAGTGGGACCATGGAGGGATTAAACGAGGAAGAGGGAGACCAAAGATGACTTGGTTGGAAGGAGTGAGGAAGGATATGAAGTGCATGGATTTACGTGAGGATGAAGTTTTGGATCGTAAGGGATGGAGGAGAAAGATTTATGTTGATGACTACACGGAATAATCAAATTTGGTTCATGTTAGCCGACCCCACTTTTGGGATTAAGGCTTTGATTGATTGATTGATTGAATGACAACAACAACCCACAATATACAAATCATCAAAGCTCAAATTAAATTCCCAATTTCTTAATTCTTGGCAATTTTCATAACTCTAAGCAGCATTAAAATCCTAAATTGACAACAAAAACCCAAATCATTCAAAACCCCAGAAACCAAAATCAACCCACAATGCAAAAACAATCATACTCCAATCAAAAACCCCAAAACAAATTACAAAATTACAAAAAATTTCCAAATCAAGATATACCTTAACAGTCATTTTACCACCCTTATAAGCATCATCTTCATGTGGGTCAAGAGCAAGCAATAGAGGGAAATCAAACCCACCAATGTCCTTCCATTCATCAGGGTGCCCATCAATAGTGACAACACCGGGTCGATACTCAGCGACTAGTTGGGTGCCCGAGTCAGATGACTCGCAACTCCACTCGCCAGATTTGTTGTGCGAGTTAGCAAGTTGAAATGAGAGGGTATGAATAACTAGAAGAAATAGAAAAAAGGGTCGAAACATTAACATTCTTTTTCTGTGAAAAAAGTAGCACAAAAATGAAGGAGATCTTTGAGTGCGATGAGAATCAGGTGATGATAGTTGGTTAGTTGAGAATGGCGTAGGCAACTTTTGTTGACTAATGTTGTCTTTTAATCTCAACTTTTACTCTTTATTTTGACTTTTCTTTCTTCTTAAGCATTTTAGCAGTCTAATAGTGCAAATTACTACTTGTATTGTTTTGAATGAAATTAATATGAAATTGATTGAATTAAATAAGGTGGAATTGTAAATTTGTAATGAATTAAACTGGATTAGACCATTGGAGTGGATATATATCTCATACTCATTTCTTACTCCGTTTTAAACAAATTGTTACTTTATATTTTATGTGTGTAGTTGCCAGAAATTTTTTAAACGGTTGTTTCTTTTGAATGAAATTTATATGAATTGAATAAAGTGAATTGTAATGAATTAAAGTGATTGGATATGATACTATTTCTCTTCATCTATTAAAATTCTTTTATTCGTTATTCTGTTCTAAGCAAAGTGTTAATTTATTATTAGAAATTTTTTAAAAGGTTCTCTTAGAAAAAGTGATTTTAAAAGGTCTATTTTGACAATATGCAGATTTATAAGTGAACTTAAATTATTTTTATTGAACTTAAATTAATTTTAGTGAACTGAAATTATTTTTGCTGAAATGAAATTATTTTTACTGATTTTCTATTATAATTCTTCTTTAAGAAAACTGAATTTTACTGAATTAAACTTATATTTATTGAACTAAAATTATTTTTATTGAACTAAACTTAATTTTACTAAACTGAACTTATTTTACTGAAATGAAATTATTTTTACTTAATATTATTTTTTTTAAGGCGAAGAGAACAAGGCCTAAGTTAAAATGTCATCTCATATATTTTTTTTTCCTAAAATATACGTTGTAAAATTTTTTGTCATTTTTAGTGTGCGAAACATGTTCTTTATAGGTTTAGGGGGACATTTTAATCCTTTAGATCCAATTTGAGGTCATAATTGACAAAAAAAATGATCGAAAATGCCTCATTTTGCATATTTTACGCAAATCGAAAAAGTTAAAACTCCATTGGGTTTACTAGTTTTTTTTAATACATGTAGTGGCCTGGTAAAAAACTTTTTTTTTTTTTTTTTTTTTTTTGTAAAATAAAACTTTTAAATAACTAAGAATAAGTTTTACTTTTATAGAATAAGTTTTAATTAAAAAAAAAAAAAAAAGTGAGTATATATCAAATACTCAAAATAAGCTAACCTTTACTTGATAGCTTTAGGGCATGTTCATATTTACTGAATTGAGCTGAACTGAACTGAACTGATTGGAACTGAACTGAACTGATTGGAGCTGAACTGAACTAAACTGAACTGAAATTAAGTAAATGTGAACAGGCCCTAAATAAGTCAAATTGTTAATTAACTAAGAATAAGTTTTACTTTTATAGAGTATGTTTTTAACATGAGTCTTGACCGGTTGGAAACAGGTTGAACAAATTATTGTGACACGTGTTGCAATTTTATTGGTTCGGCTTAATTTTTTTTTTTTTACTTATTATTTTATAAAATGTATTTTTTTTACTCCTTTCTTTCATCTCCTTCTACTGTCGGTCTGTCGCCGATCCCCCCACTAGGCCACTACCACCTTTGTCTCTCCTACCATCGTCACCTTCCGTCCTCCCCCATCACAATCCATTTCTCTATTCTCGATTCCTCGTCACCTTTCACATCCCTTCCTCTCTCCTCCCTAAAGACTTCATCAACCACACTTCAATCTCGCGGCTAAACACTGCCTAGCCTAGCTAACCACCGCAACCGAACTCCTTCTCCACCTAAAAATTAATTGAGGAGACAAGGATAGACAATCAGTAGCTCATAGGGGTGTCAATTGGGTTTTCGGTTCGGTTCACGGTTTGTAAAGGGCTGGTTTTTAACGGGTTGGAATTGAATTATTATCGGGTCAGTTCGGGTCGTTTTTAAATAAGTTCGGGGCGGTTTGGTTTGGTTTATTTTTATCACAATTTCTTTTCGGGTTGGATTCTAATCGGGTCGGGTTATAATTGGTTCAGGTGATAATCGGTTCGGGTTAAATTCGATCAGTTTAAAAACGGGGTTGATCAGTTTAAAGCGGGTTTTTGGTCAAAACATATCAGGTCCTAATCGGATCGAGTTGTAATCGGTTCAGGTCATAATCGGTTCGAGTTGAACGCAGTCGGTTTGACAACTTATTTTGCCAGTTTTAAACGGGTTTTGTTAATGTATATCTTCTGGTATATCCTCAACATTCTTTAATTAGTTATTCAAGTAGATCATACGGAGGATTAATTAGTTGTTTAGCTTTATGTCCCTTTTTTAAATAATGATTTTCAGGATCAAATGATAATAACAAATCTAGATTTACCTTTTGATTTAGATTTATCTAATACTATATAGTGTTCCATAAGCCATTACTCATATGTGTACGATAATATTTTAGCATAAGAGTTTCATTGACATAAAAATTCCAAACCTATTCTATATAAGTACTTCGTATTTCAAATTAAACCCTTTTGTTTTACTATCGATAAAATATACCAAAAAAAAAAAAAAACTCTACGGTCATAACGATTAACACACTTAAGGGTTACAAACGATTTGGTTATAACCGGTTACGGGTTGTAAACTATTCGGTCATAATTTATTACAGGTTATAAACGGTTCAGTCCTAACCAGTTATAGGTTGTAAGCGATTTGGGTTTATTGGGTTTTTGTCGGGTTCAAACGGTTTCGATTTACAATGGGCCGAGTTGCTATCGGGTTCGAAAGTACTCAGTGCGGGTTGTTCTTGATTTCGAGTTGTATCAGTTAGCCTTGATAACGAGTACAGTTCATTAATGGTTCTCAAACATTCGGATCAGTTCAGTTTCAGGTTTTGAAAAATCGGGTCAAGTCGATTTACGATTTTTAAAATAACAGGTTCTTATCGGTTCGATTCCTTTTTAAACCAGTTCGAAACGATTTGGATTTACCAGTTCGGGTCGGTTTTTGACAGCTCTAGACCTCTAGTAGCTCACTAATTAAATCTTAAAATAGCTATTTTGACCAATTTAACATAATAAAATTAAACAAAAACAAAAACAAAAATATAAATATTCATAATTTATTTTTATCTATAAGTAGACACCCATTTTGTTACTCCCACCGTTTCATAATGTTAGTCTCATTTACGTATATCGATGCAAATCTTTGCTCGCAATTATCTTTAATCTCACACTGGCAAAAATTATAAAAATTAGATGGTAATAAAGTACTTATCGAGACGAATAAAACTAGATCTCACATGATTATGTTTGTTATTATAAAAAAAAGAGAAATTTAGAAGATTCACTCTAATTTTTTTTTTTTTTAAAAAACCGAAGATTCACTCTAATTTTTAAGAGTTAAAAATTCCAAATTGGACTAGCATTATAAAACGGAGGGAGTATATTTTTGTGCACTTCACAATCTTTTACTTAATTCGTTATTACTACCTCCAGTCTAAGTTAGTTGCAACTTTGGAATATTTTATATCTCACAAATCAATCATTTTTGTATACACTCGGTTTTCAGTAATTTACTATATATCGAGTATTTCCTTTTTTTCTCTTTTAGTTAATGTAATGTCAACAAATCTCTTTCTCTTGTTTAGTTTTCAATCAATATTGATAATACTTTTTGAATTTCCATAATGAGTTTTCTTGGAAATTATACAATATTATTGTTATCTTTCGAAATAGAATGTGTGTTAACTTTTGTTAGTCTCTGTAGGGCCCGGGTCACCCACCTTGATGGGTCGCACGCACACTCCAATCCACATTAGTATGATATTGTCCGCTTTGGACCTAGCCCGCACGGATTTGTTTTTGGGCACCTTCCCAAAAGGCCTCATACTATTTGGAGTGTGCTTCTACATATAAGGAGCTGCTCACTTCCTTAATCTTTCCATGTGGGACTTGGGATGAACACCCTAACAGTCTCAAGTTTATATTGTTTTGGCCCGAATATGTGACTTAGGGTCGAACTGAGCTGAACTCAGCTGAACTGAACTAAACTGAACTGAACTGAAATGAATATTATATAAGAGAAGGAAATTAGGAGCTGAACTGAACTAAACTCAGCTGAACTGAACTGAACTGAACTGAACTGAATTTCAACGTAAGAGAACAGACCCTTATTCAGGGTTGAAGATTTTCAAAAATCTCTCTTATAATGGAGAGGATTGGTTTGTTAAAAGGAGATTTCCTTTCCCTTCCATTTTGCTATGTCTTATTCACACTAGGAAAGTTGTATTACTCACTTTCCCTCCACTCCCTTTTCCACAAATATTCCTATCCAAAAAGCATGCACAAAGTTTTCAATACAATTAAGAAATCAACCAATAGAGTTGATCATGTCTAAACTAGCCTAGCTCAAAAATTGCTCAGGCTTGGAAATAATTATTGGGGCCAAAGTCAGGGCTCGAGCCAACCCAACTTCTATCATTATATATATTTTTTTTCCCACTTTTGGGCAACCTAAAATTTATGTTTTAAAGTTATTCTTTTAACCAAACTAAAAATGGACTAAAAATCATGCTCTTTTTAGCACCAAATAGCGAGTTTAAATATACTCCCTCCATTTCTTATTTCTTGCAACAATTGCCATTTAAGGAAGGTTCACATTTCTTGCAACAAATGTCTTTTTTTCCTTATTTAGTAAATTTTATTTGGTCAATTTACCTTAATACCCTTGCTTATGTTTGATTAAAAAACTAATTGCCCCTTACTCATTGACATTAACATCTTTAACTCTTCACCTTATACTAACCACTCCCACCAAAAATTAAACATTTCCCTTTTATCTCCCATGTATCTGTATTATACTCATAAACATCAAATCTCTTCATCTCCCCAACCACCTCATTCAATTCTTCTCCAGAATATTCATCCAACCACAATTACTCCATGGCTTCTCCTTCTCTCTCTTCTCCCTTTATATTCGTCTCTTTCTATCTGTTGTGTTTTTGGAACCCTAATTTTTCTGCTCTCATACGCCGCTTTCTCGTAGTTCTTGAATTTCCACCTTTTCCCCCTTGAAGATCTTGCTTTATTCCTCTCTAACAACCATGAGTTCCTCTGAAAACCACGACCCCTCGGTGTTTTGCTTTGAGAATCTCCCCCCTAAACCAGCAAAAGATGACCTCCCTCCAGGTGCGACTCGATACATCTGTGAGAGAGGTTCTGGGAAGATTAAACCCATGCGCCGTGCTCGGATGAGGCCGCTTTCTTGTAGGGTTCGCCGTGGTGCGAAGCTTGATGTTCCTTCTGACGAGGAAACTGAGGTTCAGTCTGAATTGGCCGGGAAAACGGCAAAAAACCCTATTCAGATTTCAGATCTGGAAGAGGAACGTAAAGGGAAGGGATCTTTGAAGGGGGAAGCTGGTGGGTCGTGTACAGGGGTGGCGATTGAGTCCCCTGCAATGGCGGTCGTCGGTGGTGAGACGGTGACAGCCAAGCAGCAGAAGAAGGGCTCCCTGTCAGGGATGAAGAGGGTTAGATCTGGGTTGCCTGTTGATCCTGAGCTTCTGTCAGATGAGGATTACAAGGATTTTCTGAGGGATACGCACCCTGAGTGGTTCGCTGACAATTAACTACGCAGCGTATAACCTTTCTTCTCCCTCTTATTTAAATTTCTGAGTTTATTTTTGTAAATTCATGGTTCTGGTTGTGTTTGTGGTTGTTCTGAGTCCCTGTTTAAAAGTTGTGGGTTGAGTCCCTGTGGAATTGTTGGTTTTTGTTGGTACTATGCATTTTGGATACTATACTGTTTACTCTGTTATCTATCCCTGTGATACTGTTGGTTTAGGTGATACTATACTTGGTTCATACTATACTATGCATATGTACTTGGTTTTGAGTCCCTGTGGCTGTTGTTGTTGGCTCTTGTTATGTGTAAGAGTATGTTTGCAGTAGATGGGCATGGGAATGTCATATTGATGAATGATGATCAGTATTTACTATGTTGCCCTTAGTTTCTTGCTGTATGTTGTTCTAAGTCCCTTCACAGTTCTCAATGACTCTGAATTGAGAGAACATTATGTTGCCTTTGGTATCTTGTTTCTGTTAGTGCCCTCTAGTTGATGACATTTTCTGTCTTTTTGTGTACACCATATGATGAAGGGACTCATTTGAAGCATTGTTTCTTGTGATTGAATAGCTCCATCCTTGGTCTAATGGCCAGGATGTTGAGGTAACTTCACTGAGAAGCTATTTGATATATGCATACCCTATCTAATGGTTTTTAGGAATATGTACACAGTACACAAACATATCTTCAATGGCATTAATAGTCTTAGATAACAATGTGTACACAAAAACACATGAAACTGAGGCCCTAGATTCCATGACTGTCTTACATGTATTCCTTGTGATTAATCAAAATACACCTAACCTAAGCATTAGACATGTAAATGAAGCAAAAGCTAGTAAGATGGGTTGTATCATTACAGTAGGTGTCTTACCAGAAACTTGAAATACTAGGAAGGTTAGGTGTGGCAGTCTATGTGCATTCTTTGAGTCCCCATTTGTTTGTGGCTTCACTTCAGTCAGCATCCACTTCCATGTATGCTAGGGCTGAGCAAAACTACCCGAAAAACCGAAAACCCGAAAAACCGATCCGTAACCGTTCCGAAAATTAGGGTACCCGATCCAATAACCATAACGGTTCGGGTACCCGTTCCGATAATTTGTTATCGGGTATGGTTATGGGTATCATTTTAAAATTAACGGTTACCCGATCCGATCCGATAAGCATTTTTTTTGCTTTTTTTCCCTACTTAAATCTATTAATATAAATCTAAATTTTTACTTTACTTCATAATCACTTTATTATATCAATGATTAGTAATATTATTAATAATTTAGTCAAGATCATATGGTATTGTTGTTAATTAGTTGTAAATTATATCATAATAACTACGTAATTAAGTATAATTATCATTATTGGATATCTTATTGGGTACCCGATAACCGATCCGAAAATCCGGGTACCCGAAGTCCGGGTACCCGAACTTATCGGTTCCGGTTATGGGTATCAGTTTTAGTGATTTTGGTTATCGGGTACCCGAACCGTTAGTACTAACGGTACGGGTACCCGTCCCATGCTCACCCCTAATGTATGCTTCATCAGCTGCTGCATTTGGTGTTGGGATGAACATTGTGTCTAGAAAAGTAACTGCTTGTATTATGAGCTCCTTTGGTACATGTAGATGTTTGGGTAACACCCCTAGTCTGTCCAGCTTGTTCTTCTTCATGTGTGGTGGGGAGAAATTGTTGTTGCCTTCCTTTTCTAGAATTTTAATCATGACTGATTGGAGCGTCAGCCATATGAACTTGTTTGCCTTAGCATCAAATGCATTGTAGGCATTTATGACTTCTTTGATTAAGTCATCCAAAGTAGTGGGGAAGGCTTGATATTGTAGGGATTGAATAACCTTGAACAGCCCTAGGTCTAGCACATTCAAGTCAGGAGATTGTGCTGGTTGATAGACCATTTCTATGTTGAACCCTTGTGCATGGCATGCAGCAATAAATTCATCATCTTTGGGCACTTGATGAGGTCTGGCATTATCCCACTGAATTTTTACATGTTTAGACACACCCTCTGGCCACTGTGCATGTATTGCTGGAATTATATGGTCCATAAGCATTTCCCTGATTGCTTCCTTATTCACATTTTGCACTGCCTTTGTCTCCAATGTGCCTGCATCTCTGTTTTTACTCTTCTTTTTGGCCAATTGTTTCTGCACAAATGGAAAAATGCCATACTTTCCATCATGCAAAAGAGTCCCATCTCTTGCATATAGTGGTTTGCCAATCATTGCCATGAACATGGCCTTCACCTTGAACCTCTTTGATTGCTGACACCTGTAAGGATCCTCTTCCTTTGGCAGCAGATAAAATTTTCTAGTTTCAGGGTTCAAGTAGAACCACTTTTCATCAATGTGAATTGTGTCCTGCATGTCAACAAACTTTGGATTCCCTATTCTTGGTATTGGGTTTATTTGACTTAACACCCACTTCATTCTAGCCACCTTGTGGTTGGATGTTAGAGCTGGGTGGTTTGTGCTTGTGTGAGTTCTGAGTCTTCCTTTCTTCCTTAATCTGTGTATGGTTGAATGTGACACATGTAGTGCTCCAGCATAGCTTCTCTCTGTGGTCCTCTTGTAGAGTGGCACAGATTGAAGCCACTCATCTGAGTATTCTTTGGGTTTTGGCCCTGTTCTGCCTAGTTTCTTTGACCTGACATCAATGACATTCCCCTGTGCCATCTACTTCTTTATGTCCGCATTTAACCTTGACATTGTTGATCTGTGAATGTCAAATTGTCTTGCTAGTTGTGAAAGAAAACCTCTGGGCAGTTCCCCCCCTTGCATTTTGAGTAAAATTGCATCCACTAACTGCCTTTTTTGTTCCATGGTGAGGTCTCTCCTCTTCTCTCCATCCTGTATTTGTTGCTGATTGTTGACGGTTTGTGAATATGCCCATTCTGCAGCATACTCATCCTCTGAGTCAGTGCTTGTCCGTGATGATGCACTTGAATACCCATGATGTTCTTCACCAATTAACTGTTGTATTGAAAAAAATTGTTCTTCATCCATGAGCAGATACTAACCTTGATTTTTTTTAGGTGTTGGGATGGTGATGAAGTGGAGGATGCAACTTTTTGGCCGTGCTCAAACTGAACCAGCTTAAGGAAGAAGAAAAATCAATGACGCTGCCCCTAATTTAGCACTAATTAGGTTAGATGAAGTAGGTTTTGGGTAATTATGGTAGGATTAGTTTTAGGTTAGTGCTAACTTTTGAAAATTCAAGCTGAAATGTATTCATTAGGAGGGAGTAGAACTTCTTGATGTAAACCAGAAACAAAAAAAATTCTGGTTGCTTTTGAACCTTTTATAACCCCATTTGCTAGTGAAAAGTAAATGGAGGGAACAATTTGATGAAAATTTGGCAGAATTTGAAATTTGGTGAAAAATTGGGAGGGAAAAGTAAACCCTCCCAAAAATCAGCCATGTGAATAGTTTAAAAAGGGAATGGTCCCTTTCAATTCCCTCCTTTTTTAAAGTTAATCATATGGGATTAAAACTTGCTTTACTCCCTTAAAAGTTTTGACTTGGGAAGCGTGCTCACCCCCTTTGTTGCAAGAAATAAGAAACGGAGGGAGTAAAATTTTTGCCCGAATTAACTCCAACTCAGCTCGAATGTTAGACCTGAAACCGACCAACTTTTTAACCTGCCCTGTGATCATCATGTCTAATAAAATTGATAGCTCAATGAATCAATGTTTGTTGACTTTGAGAGTTTACAAAAGCAACTCAATTTCAAAACGTACACATGCTAGTTTTCTCTAGCTTGGTTCTAAAAAACTTGACCTTAACTATAACTATTATTATAATCAAAATCAATCAAAATTCAATTCTAGATGAACCAAAGTTCATGGAATAATCTCTACAACTTTTGCCAACTTCTGAAATCATGCATTGCTCAAAGAAATCTATTAACAGGCAAATCTCTTCATACCCTTTACATAAAATCTATAATCCCACCTTCAATCTATCTTTCCAATCACTTCATCATTCTTTACTCAAAATGCCGACGCATTTCTGCAGCGCGCAACACTTTCGACGCAACACCATACCCAAATGTCTTCTCCTACAATGCCATTATTGCTGCATATGTTAAAGAGGGTCAAACTCGGATTGCCCACCAACTGTTCGATGAAATTCCTGAACCAGATATTGTGTCTTTTAATACCCTTATTGCTGCCTATGCTGAACGAGGGGATACATGGTCTGCATTTAGACTTTTTGATAAGATTAGGGAAATGGGTGTTGATATGGATGGGTTTAGTTTATCTTCCATGATTTCGGCTTCGTGTAATGATGTTTCATTGATTAGAGGGTTGCATTGTTTGGTTGTTAAAGGAGGGTATGATGTTTTTTATGCGTCTGTTAATAATTCTCTTGTTAGTTGTTATAGTAAAAATGGGTTTTTGGAGGAGGCTAAGAGGGTGTTTTGTGAGATGAGTGGGAGGGAAGACGAGGTTTCGTGGAATGCTATGATCGTTGCGTATGGACAGCATAAGGAAGGAAAGAAAGCTCTTGAGATGTTTCAGGAGATGGTGAAGAGGAATATGTATGTTGATATGTATACTTTAGCTAGTGTACTGACTGCATTTACGAGCTTAGAGGATCAGTTTGGCGGTCTTCAGTTTCATGCTCAGCTGATCAAAATGGGTTTTTGTTCGAACCCACATGTTGGGAGTGGGCTGATTGACTTGTATTCTAAATGTGGGGGAAGTATGTCAGAATGCAGGAGAATATTTGAGGAAATCCCAGAGCCTGATTTGGTTCTGTGGAACACTATTATCTCTGGATATTCTCAGTTTGATGAATTATCTGAAGAGGCTGTTGCGTGTTTTAGAGACATGCTGCGAATTGGTCATCACCCAGATGATTGCAGCTTTGTTTGTGTCATTAGCGCATGCTCAACCTCGCGTTCCCCTTCACATGGAAAACAGATTCACTCATTAGCTTTGAAGTCTGACATACCATCAAATCGAATAGCTGTAAACAATGCTTTGGTAGCAATGTATGCGAAATGTGGAAATCTACATGATGCAAGGCGGTTGTTTGATAAGATGCCAGAGCATAATGTTGTCTCTATAAACACCATAATTGATGGTTATGCTCAGCATGGGTTTGGAAGCGATGCATTGCAGCTTTTCATTTGGATGCTTGAAACTGATTATACACCCACGAATATAACCTTCATATCTGTTCTTTCAGCATGTGCACACACAGGGAAAGTGGAGGAAGGCCAGAAATATTTTGACTTGATGAAGGAGAAATATGAGATTGTTCCTGAAGCAGAGCATTACTCTTGCATGATTGACATGCTGGGTCGGGCTGGGAAACTATGTGAAGCTGAGCAGCTGATTGAGTCAATGCCGTATAACCCAGGTTCTATTGGCTGGGCAGCTTTGCTTGGGGCCTCCAGAAAATATGGCAACATCAACTTAGCTATTAAGGCAGCCAATCAATACCTTCTGATGGATCCTTCAAATTCTACTCCATATGTCATGCTAGCAAACATGTATGCTGATGCTGAAAGATGGGAGGATTATGCAAAGGTCAGGAAGCTTATGCGAGATAAAAATCTTAGAAAGAAACCAGGTTGTAGTTGGATTGAAATAGACAAAAAGATTCACACTTTTGTTGCTGAAGATGCTTCACACCCTATGATAAGAGAAATATATGATTACTTAGAGGAGATACTATTAAAGATAAAGCATGCTGGTTATGTGCCAGATCTACGATGGGCATTAGTGAAGGATGATGGGGCAGGAGATGCAGAAAAGGAGAGGATGTTGGTTCATCACAGCGAAAAACTAGCAGTTGCATTTGGGCTTCTGTCAACTAAAGACGGAGATCCTATACTTGTAGGAAAGAACCTAAGAATATGCGGTGATTGTCATAATGCTATTAAGCTTATTTCTGCAGTCACCGGAAGGGAGATAACTGTCAGAGATACCCGAAGATTTCATTGCTTCAAGGATGGAAAATGCACATGCAACGATTACTGGTAGCACTTGCCAATATTGTTACCTTCTTGTTGTTTAGTATGATGGCACTTAATTTGAAATTTCTACAGCAACATTAATATTGGATTATAAGGAGAATCTTCTCTTATTGGCTGATATTGTGCCGGTTACTGATTTAAGGTAAAGATTGTTAACCAGTAACATAATTTATTTGAAATTTTACATAAGCAGATAGTTTTGACACATATAGGGGACACAAGCTTTAATTCTGTTTCATTTAAGTTGAAATGCAGACCCTTTCTTGCAGACATTCAAAAAAGAAAAATATAAATATCTTTTTAGCTTGCCTCGGCTTGCATTTTCTTTTTTCTTGTTGTCCATCTTCCTAGCCTTTGGAGTGTGAGTTTACTTGGCTGGCCAACATCAATTCAAGTGGGATTAATTATAATGAGCACTCTCTTCCAATTCAAGACTTCATTTTTGTCAGTTTGCTCTACTTTTACATGCTAACATGGTCCGAGGTTGTACTGAGAATTTCAGTGCTTTATAACCAAATTCTTCTTATTTTACTTCCAGTTGGCAACTCTTCAATGACCCATAGTCTCCTATAAATTAGCTGATTATGTGAACATTAATTTTGTTAAAAGATAATCATAAGTAGAATACTTGATGAATGAAGTCATGACATATAGGTTTTTGAGGATTAGCCCTCGAGAATTGATATGAAAGATTCCTGCTATCTTCGTATTCAGTTATTTTTGCGGTGTGGCAAACATTCTTGACGTAGTTTTGTGTTGACAGATATATGGAGATTGGGGAGCAAAAAGCTAACGGGCACTTCTGTGTGTTGTACTTGGAGATGAGTTAATTCTCATATTTCTAGCGAGTTCAATCACTATGATAGCATTATAGCATTGTTGGAGATATTGACAGGAGCTGCATGCCTACACTCATGTTTACAGCAGAAGGGGAAGTGAAGCAGGCTTATTGTAACAATATACGAAGTCTACCCTGGTTAGTTCCTTACTACTCTGGTGTGTTTACTAAGTAGAAAAAATATTTTATCCTCAGATTGCTTGCTAAGTTCAGTGGTGTGTTACCCATGAAACCTGTGAATATGTTATATGTTATATGTATTTTTAAAGATCACTGAAACTCTCAATTCTACATAGAAGAATAAATGAACTCAAAACGAGGTTCTTCAGTTTGCATTATCTTGAATAGAAATCAAAAACCTGATTTTTTTTTTCTTTTTTTTTTTTAGAACAATGAAAACCCTGATTATGTCAGCCTGTCAGGTGTAGTTACTGGATGGTCTACGAAAAATAAGTACATATATTAGAATTGAATGAATGTTTGAAAGTCTTCACTAATTAATAGGTTAGGTCTTGTAAGATGTTACTGATATTGGCACATTTAAGCTAACTAGTAACTTCTGTGCTTATCTTTAATAAATTTTGTTAAAGAGGAAGTAACTTGTGTGCTTCGAAATTGAAACGAATTTTGCTGTGAATTTTGAGTTTTATGAAAGTACGAATTTAGTTGATGGATATTGAGTTTTATGAAAACGAAATAAGGTATTGATAAATCCTTTCAGACAGTAGGAGAATATGTCCCAGGAGCATAATCCTGTTGTAGGCGAAGGACCTCTGGAGACATTAGTCAGAATTACTTTTGCATTTGTGGATTCCATGGCCCTTAAATGTATTGTGGAGCTTGGCATTGCTGACATCATCCATGCCCATGGCCATCCAATCAGTGTATCTGAAATTTGTGCCCATTTTAAATCCCACCCTCCCAATTTCAGGTGCCTGAAACGTGTCATGCAGATTTTGGTTCGTAGAGACATCTTCACCACAGTTGTTAACCCCACCGAATTGAGTGAAGATGGCACCCTTTATTGGTTAACACCAGCCTCTAGGCTACTGTTACGACATGATGATGATGATATAAGCTATGCTCCTATGATTCTTATGCAGAATCATCCTCAATTATTAGCTGCGATGCACCATGTCAGCTCTGCCATCAAAGAGGGTGGAATAGCGTTTGAGATGGCTCATGGACATCATATTTGGGAATTTTTATCTAGAGATCAAGAAGTTAATAGGGTGTTCCATGATGGGTTGGCATGTACAGCAAAGATTGGGTTCAGGGCTATCACATCACTGTATAAAGATGTATTTGCAGATGTTAAATCAGTTGTAGATGTAGGAGGGGGAACTGGTGCAGCTGTAAATGAGGTTGTAAAGGCCTTTCCTAATATCAGAGGCATCAACTTTGATCTGCCTCATGTTATTGCCATTGCTCCCAAGTATGACGGAGTTGCTCATGTTGAAGGTGATATGTTTGAGGCCATTCCTGATGCTGATGTTGCAATCTTGAAGGTAATTAACTAAAACTACTTCATATTTGTATATCAATATTTATTTTTTCTATAATTTGAGGATTGTATGGTGTTCAAGAAGGCTCACAGTCCTGCTTCCAATGCAATATATTTGTCATTTTGATCCAAAGTAGTAGCTGTTCTACATCAGTTTCACTTTATGACACCAATACAGAATTACAGACTTCTACAAACTAAATTAAATAAATCTCAAAGTATGTTGTTCGTTCTATTAATTGCTGTTGAAATGGCGTTTGTGAATCACCCAAATTGCTGCCTTTTTTTATTTGTTTGGTAGCAGAATCAGCAGATGTTCAGTGTACCTGACAGGTGAGCAAGCATCTACTGATTCGGGTGTGCTCATCTGTATAAATTCATATAATCTCAAAACATGTAATTGGATGTATTTATGAATGGCTTCATTATCAAGTATGTTTAACAATCTTTATTCTGTCATTCTGGTGTTGCAGTCAATTCTGCATGACTGGAACGATGAAGATTGTGTAAAGATCCTGAAGAACTGTCGAAAAGCAGTACCAGAAAAGACAGGAAAGCTGATATTGTTTGAATTAATACTTCATCAAGAGGGGGAAGAGTCAATGGAAGGCATATTACTTGCATCAGACTTAATAATGATCGCGCATACTGGCGGGGGTAAGGAAAGGACAGAGCCTGAATACAAATCTTTGCTACAAACTGCAGGATACCCTCGTTACAGACTACTCAGTAACCCTGGAATACCATCTATCATTGAAGCTTTTGTAGAATAAGTAACTACTAACTCTTTAGAGTTAGAGAATAAAAGGCTTCAATTACTTCATTATTTTTCTTAGAAACATTTCTCTTATGTATTGATTAGGTGATTTCTAATTTTCTACAACAGGTTTCTAATAAAACTTCACAGAAAATTCTGCCTAGCTTCACGTTGAAATAAACTGCATTTGAGTAAATTAATGAAATGTGATGTACTCCATATTGTTTTGTAAATTGTAATAGAGACTTTCTTTTTTAAAGTTTTCTTCTCTTTTGGCTGAAAAACTCAGAATTTTCTTCTCTTTTGATTACTGTTGTTGTGGTAAGTCTTCGTTCTAATCTTCACTGTTTTCATAAGTACAACATTTTACCAAAAATCATACTGTACTTACATAATTCAAAACTCGACATAAGGTGGTCTAATATTCTTCAAAAATAAAATTTTTAAATCTTAGATTGTTATTCATAGATATATATTGTGTTATCCATCAACTGTACAAGTGTAGTTCAAATGTTTGATTTGCTAAGGAATTAAGTGTACAACTAGCATGTAATGCAGTAACGTACATAAGCTAGTACTTGTATTAGGTAAAATTTTCAAAATAAATAATGCATGGTACTCTATAGTGTTTATTTCAGAGTACTCGTCAAAAAAAGAAAAAATTTCGGAGTATTTGTTCATTTCGGAGTTTAACAATTAATGGATTTTTTAAAAGTAAATCGTATGGAATTAAGGTGTTGATTGATTGATTGATAAATTAGTATAAAAACACGGTCAAATTTTGATTAGATCATATATACATACAAAGAATGGAGTAAAATCAGACAAGGCTTATGTATACTAAACAAAATTGAATCATACTTAAATTCATAAGTATAATTTTTGTATGCGGCTGGCCACATGGTGCGGCAGGGGTTACTTGTATGGTGTTACTTGTTTCTGGGTTACTTGTATGGGTGTTACTGGTTTTGTCAGGGGTTACTTGTAGGTGTTACCTGTATTCCGAAGTTACTTGTATGGGTGTTACTGGTTTTGGTCAGAGGTTACTTGTAGATATTACTTGTATTACGGGGTTACTTGTATTGGTGTTACTAGTTTTGGTCAGGGGTTACTTGTAGGGTGTTATTGGTTTGGTACGAGATTTTGGTCTAGGGCGGTTACTCAACCCATTCAAGTGTTCCATACAAGTAACCCCAGAATACAAGTAACATTCTACAAGTAACACCTACAAGTAACTCCAGAAACAAGTAACCCAGAATACAATTTTTTTTTTCAAGAGTTACTTGTACGATGTTACTGGTTTTGGTCAGGGGTTACTTGTAGGGTGGTACTGGTTTGGTATATATAGGGCATACGTACAAGCAACCCTTGAACAAGTAACTCATACAAGTAACCCATGCATACAAGTAACACTTATATAAGCTAGTAACGTAACTCATATAAGTAACCCTTGAATAATTAATCATACAAATAACCCCTGAATAAGTAACCCATACAAGTAACCCCTTAAAAAAAACAAGTAACCCCTAAAAAATACAAGTAATCGGTAACTCTTGAAAAAAATAAAACAAGTAACCCCTGAATGATACAAGTAACCCCTGAATAAGTAATTCATACAAGTAACTCTTGAAAAAAAAAATATAAGTAACCCCTAAATAAATAATTATACAAGTAACTCCTGAAAAAAAAAAAAAAAAAAAAAAAAAAAAAAAAAAAAAAAACAAACCTGAAAAATACAAGTAATCCTGACAATACCAGTAACTCCCATTATTTTTGCTGACTTGGCAGCAGGCCACACCATGTGGCCTGCTGCACCAAAAAGGCACTGAATTCATAATATATACTTTGATTTGTTTTAGAGGGAGCCCCAGTTAATCTCGGAAATTAACATTTCAGTTTATCTCCCCTCACAACTTTGTGCATTGAGTTCTGTGCCACTTTATTATTTTCATTTTATCATTTAAATAATAAAAGAAAATAAATAACTTGTGAAGTAACTCATTAGTTTTGCTAGTTTAAAAATGAGTTTTTTTTTTTTTAATATATAATTTGGTCAACTCGACCCAAATTCGGCCAAATTAAACCTGAAAAAATCTATATCGACCAAATAATTTCCTAGCGTCGTCTTTGATTATTCGAGTGTCATATGTATTTTAGTTTTATGGGTATAAAATATTGATAATTATGGGTATAAAATATTGATAACATATCTAATTTATTTTTAAGGATATAAAATATTTATTCAATATTACTTATCATAAAATTTCATACAATTACTGTGTATATAATAGAATTGATCATCTCGTCAAAAAAAAAAAAAAAAAAAAAAAAAAGAATTGATTTTTTTTTTGGTGTTCTACCCGGTTCACCCTTTGGGCTAATCCGGATTTGGGGTCAGTTCTGGGTGGTTAGGTTCCAGTTCCCTCCCAATTGTTGTTGCGGGGGATCGAACACAGGTCCTCCCTACCAAGTGTAGTTCCAATCACCACTAAACCAACATCCAATTGGTAGAAAAAAAGAATTGATACCATTCATAGAGATGTTAGTTTCTATTCCAAGAATTGATCACATGTACGAAGTGGGACCACTAATAGATTTCATTCAACTCCTCTGGCTATAGCGAATCCGATCCTGCTGAAGGTGTGAGTAGCTGTACGAACACCTATATCGTCAATCCTTGCGAATGTCTGAACTCAAAAAAAAAAAAAAAAAAAAAAAAAGTCTTTTCGAAAATAATTTATTTGAAGGGTTCGATTTGAGATTTTGAGGTTAAGTACAACCAAATAACCAATAACAACAAATTGTTTGCTAATTTGCCTCAATCCCATTTTTTTTAGCGATGAAAACTGTTGTAATATGGTGTCAAGCACGTGGAAGTTATTAAAGTCCACCTGTAACTCTGCAACACAAGTACACAACTAATTACTGCAACCTAACTTTAAAAAAAACTTATAAAAAAAATTGTTAAACCCAAATTAATTGAGATCTCTGTTTATAAAAATAAATAAATTAGCATGAGACAAAATATGATCAACAAAATCCCCGATCGAGTAGTGAAACATGTCTGCATAATCACGTGATTATGCTGATGTTGATCAATGTTTTTCTAATCAATAACTTTACTATAGTCAAACTTGAATAGTACAGTAGCTAATTAAATCCCTAATTTGCTTTGTGAAATGTGAATTTAGGACAAATCATACATATGAATGTCGCAATCAAAACTTTAAAAGGCGGTCGGATGTATTTTTTAAGGCAGGATTAGTTTAATACTTCTACAATTAAGTACTTGGTAAGAATCTAGAAAAATTCAGAGTGTTGAATACTTCATTTGCATATCTTAGAATATTTATTGCTTGATAAGATTATGTAGGTTTTATAATACTTGTATATTGCTAATCATATTCATGTAATATTTTTTTTTTGACGGGCATGTAATTATTACTACTCCGAGTATACTATTACATATTGAATTATTCATAGTGTTGATTTGTTGATCTACCCTTTTTTTCCTTCAACTTGATAGTGTGACTTCAAATTAGTGAATCACTCTCTCCGTTTTTAAATACTTGCTCCATTTCTCCATGCAGGAGAGAGTAAAAGTAGTGGAGAGAATTGGAGGAAATAGAATATATGTTGGGTTTATTAGGTGAAAGAAATTAATTAAATATTGTAAAACCTTTCCAAATAAGAAAATAGAGCAAATATTTAAAAACGGCCGCAAATAGAAATTGGAGCAAGAATTTAAAAACGGAGGGAGTACATATACTTGTATAGTTGTATGTACTGTATACTTAAAAAATTTAACCACAAATATTTATTTCAGATATTGTGATACTCATCGTTAATAAAGTGTTGGGACTTTTCTGAGTTTTTTATGCCATCATGCATCGTGGCTTACTAGGATTTCGAGTTTTCGACTATGTTTCAGACTAGAGGTGTTAATTGGATGTTCGGATCAGGTTTGAAGAGGTTAAATCAGGTCGGATCAATTTTAAAGTTGTGTTATGCTTAATTATTGAAATTTAAATTAGATAGTTTTCAGGTCAATTTTGAATTGGGTCGGTTCGGATGTGGTTTTTCATGATAGTCTTCCTTACATTACCAAGCTAAGCTTGGTATAGCGGGAAAGATTGTATCTTCCAACTTTGAGGTTGAGAATTCAATCCCCACTAAGCTAGAGGCACTTTGAGAGTGTGGATCCCTTACCCTTTCCCCCTCACTCTCAAAGTGTCTAACCCGCAAATAACGGATCAAAAGAACCGTAAGGGTTGAGATTCGGTCAAAGTCCTTCTCTTCAGCTTTAAAAAAAAATCTACTTTGTACATTGATACTCACCTTTGAATTTAAGAACCTTCTATTTATCATATTAAAACCAAAGAAATTATGGTGGGCTTCTAAATTAAGGGCTTCTTCTCTTCAGCTTCATTTCAATTCAGCTCCAATTAGTTCAGTTCAGTTCAATTTATCTTTATGTCTAATGATATTACTAATGATAATTTAAGCCAAATTTCATACTTTTTAGCATATATTATAAAAACGATAATAATAATAGTAACAACAACAACAACAACAACAACAACAACAATAATACTAATAATATTTTAATATGTATTTTTGCATATACACTTGTATATATAATAATAAATAATTAAAGATCATTAATCTGTAGTTTAAAATCACTAATCAATAGTTAAATAGTTCAGTTCAGTTTAGCTCTAATAAGTTCAGTTCAGTAAATCAGAACTGACCCTAAAGTACCATATCGTCCATATGTGTCACCAAAGTAATGATTAGAAGTTTCTATTACCTAATGAAAATTTCATATTTTGTACTGTATGTTCCTTTTGTTCAGAATTGATTACTCCCTCCGTGTTTTTTTTAAAATGATACACTTTGATTGGCATATAGTTTTAGGCAATTTAATTGACTTAAATAAAATAAGAGGTAAGTGGGGTAGTAGGGTATTAAAAAATTGTTAAATAAAGATAATGGGGTTAATAGTTAATTGAAAAGTAATGAATGTGAAAGGAAAGATATAATAAAAAAAGTAGTAGTGGGTTTGGGTGGGGACCATGAGAGGTGAGAGATATAATATTTTAATGTCTTTTTTTGCCAAAAAAGGAACACTTAAAAAAACACGGGCGGAAATGAAAAGTGTATCACTTAAAAAAACACGGAGAGAGTATCATATATCCTAGCTTTCAAAAATAAAATATCATATATCGTACTCCGTAATTCAAAGTTCCCGATCCTTTATTTATAACAATAGTGTTGTAATTAATGTATGACATAATTTAATGAAAGAACTACATAGTACATTAGTACCATTAATACTTTCCACACATAATTTATTTTAATAAGAGTACAATGGTTAAAAAAAAAATCTTAGAAAATAATTTCTCAACAACAAAATACGGAGTACAACAAGGGTCTGTTCTCATACGTTGAAATTCAGTTCAATTCAACTCCTAATTTCCTTCTCTTATAAAATATTTCAGTTCAGTTCAGATCAGCTGAGTTCAGTCAATGAGAACATGCTCCAAGTATGAACTTTTTTACTTTACATTTTATTCAGATCAATTAACGGGATTAACATTTTCAAGTGAAGAAGAATCCACGCGCCTTTTTGATGTTGGGAGTAATTTAAATCAAGTGTTTAAGTGTTTTCATTGACATTTTTA
This sequence comes from Chenopodium album, assembly GCF_948465745.1. NCBI lineage: Eukaryota > Viridiplantae > Streptophyta > Magnoliopsida > Caryophyllales > Amaranthaceae > Chenopodium > Chenopodium album. The sequence continues at coordinate 26,046,132 of NC_137860.1, read as the reverse complement.
TAAGGAATTTTTTTTTTTTTTTTTTTTTTTTTGGTGAAGACGAGGGGCAAGCCCCAAAAACAAAGAGAAACTAGAAGCTAGAAAATAAAAAGAGCGGAAAGTAATCTTATATCTCTAAATTTTGGATTATATTAGTTGATCATAATAATCTTACTTTTTTTGTTCCTTCCTCTCTCGATAATATTAATTTGGATCATATAAATCCTTCGAGTTTTTTTTAGAATTTCAATTGATAAATCAACTCTTCGCTTTATATATCTATTTCACTAGGCTACTAATGAAAAATCAATTGATAATGTTGCTTGGTCCTCTTTCCTTATTGTACTATGAAAATCATTTTGATGATTCAGTCTACAATAATTCAAGTACCACAGAGTGGTTATTCAAGATCATTTCGGGTCATTAAATTTTTAGAATATTAGTCTTTCTAATGTCCTACACACTTGCTTGATGCATGCCTTTCATGATAGTCTTCTTTAAGCAATTGAGCACAATATCATAAAGCTGCTAGACACATTCATAAAGACTCTCTCTTGTTACATTTAAAGAAAAACTAATCACACAATAAATTATATTGCAATTTTAGGCCATCATTATACACATCAAGACAACAATCCCTTGGGTGATCAAGGTGACAAGGTGCTTATAAAATGATGCCAATAGTTGTTCACCTTCTCCATTCCTCTCATACGCTAATTGTGCAATAAATTATGTTACAACTTCAGGCCATATACGGATATACCTCAAGATATCAATTTATACATTTATATAAATTTAGTAAATTCTCTTTCATTAAAGGATTGTCACAACCATCCTATGTAGCTTTCCTTTCCAAAATCAAGCATTTAAGCTTTATACATAACGTGGAATTATAATCGATCATCATTCTTTTAGTTTCTTTCTAGTAAGTTCTTTTCTCCACTTGCCCAATACCAACTTTTATTTTTTTTTAATTTTTTTTTTTAAAATTTTTTTTTAAAATTTTTAATTCTGACTTTCTGTCCTATCATCTCTCTTGGTTTCCAACTTAAAATCAGCATACAATTCCCTTTCTATCTTCTTTCACCATCCAACCTAACTTTTAAGCATTTTGTGGTTTCTAAATCTCTTATTATGGAACATTTATTTAACCGACCTTGATAAAAAAGACAAATATTACAAACAAAAAAACCATATAAAAAATGACCAAATCTTAATACAAAAAGCCAGTTATATAACAAGAAACAAAAATTAATGAAGATTTGTTATTGCTTTTACAAATATAATGATATAGACAGATATCATAATTTAATTATATAACACGAGCACAACACCTATACGTTTACTATTGTTCTTCTTCACGTCCATTATTCCAAGGTATGTATATTCTCAACTTTATGCTTTTCTTCTCCATTTCATGATCATCAATAATTAAATTTGAAGCCTTTTTTTTTCATCATAACATCATAATTTCAAACGGGCATTTCTTACTTTTTTGATTTCATCATATCCATAAGCATTTTGTACTTTGAGTTAATATTGAATTTACATATATGAGTTTCGCAAATTCTTGTACAAGACGGTCTAACTAATTGACAAGGTATTATTTTATGTATATATATTTGTTATAACAAATTTGTTGGTTTTGAATTAAATATTGAGTTAACTACCTAATTGTCTAAAATTTGTTTATTTTGTTTATTTTGAAATTTTGTATCTAAATGATCATCAAAAATTGGATTTTTATTGTTGTTGTCTTGTTGATAATTTATTTAATAATTTTTGTTTCAAGAGGGAATTTGATGCTTTGACTTAATTATTGAGCTTTTATTTATCTAGGTTCTACTGAATTTTGGATTAATTTCATTTTTTATATTTCTTGTGATTTAGGTTGTAATATTTGAGATGGAGGATGATGAAGAAGATGGCAAATGATCTCTGTTTTTTACTCTGTTTTTGCTCTCTGTTTTAATTAGGTGGGTATTAGAACAAAACTATAGATTAGGAAAAAAATTTACAAACAATTTAATTAAAATGATGATGATGATAAAAGATAGACAAGATATAAAACCAATATTGGTAAAATTTGGTGTGGCATTAGCCTTATCCTTTGCTGGTTTCCTCTATTCTCGAATTCGGATTAAAAGGATCAATCCATCTGATCCCCCTCCTCCTCCAGTTTCAGGTTTGTACTGATCATATTTATGAAATTCAATGATTTTGATTAGTTTAATTTAATTGGGTTTACAAAGTTTGATTAAATTATGTTTTCTGTAAATTTTTTAGCAGATTCTGATAAGAAAGCTGATTATGAGGGGAGAATCAGGGTTAAGGATGATAATCAACCTGAGATGGATTCAGTTGATGCAGATGTAAGTTCGTTTGTTTCGAAAATTAATTGGATTTCTGTATAAATTTGATCAGTTGCTCAGTTTTTGATTAATGATCATTGATTTTAAGTGATGTGATTAGTATTAACTGGTCAAATGTGGATGAACTCCTGTAATTACATGTGAATAATGCAAGCTGGCAATTCAAACTTAATTTATATTCTTATTTCAAATCCTCGAATTTATTATTGTTTGAATTAGGATTATCCATGGATTTTCTTGATGATTTGCTAAGAAATATGCTCTTTTAAGCTATAAAAAATTATGTTTCAATAGACTAGGATTTTCTCTAATTCTGATCAGTGATCACAAATCAAATTTCTATAATTAGAACATAATTACACCGATTTCCAACCAATACAGGACTGTTTCACACCGCTGTTACCATTATTTGATTCTTAGAAACTTAATCTGTTAATCATGAGTAACTTAATCTAGATAATGATATAGATTACAAAAAATATTTACATATGAAGTAACTTAAAATTTTGAAATTTTCTTTGTGTTTTTTTTTTTTGGTAATGCAATTCATATGATGACCCTTTCTATTGCTTTGGATTTTGTAAGCTGAATTATACACAATTGTTATTGACACCTTAACATGATCCTTGTAACATAGTTAAAGATTATTTTGTGAACGATTTTTGTTATTTCCTCAGTCCTGCTAACATAGAGCAGAACTTTGATTTTTCTGATGAAGAATTCTTGCATTTTGTTCCTTTAATCAGGACAAGCCATGCATTCGTGTCCGTGTTGATAATTCAGCCATACATGCCTCGCCTAATGGTAGATATAGTGGTGATCGAGATGCATTCTTGCTGCCCGAATTTGATCAGGTAGTCAAGGAATTTGATGCTGTAAACTCATCGAAGATTGATGGGGAGAGTTTTACAGTAAAAAAAGACTTACCTAAATCACTTAGAAGAGTAGAAAGGGATGACTATGAACAGGAGATAATGAACCTTCAGAAAAGGATAAAGTTCCTTGTCGAAAGAGAAAGGAAGCTTGAGGTTCAGTTGCTTGAGTATTACGGTCTTCAGGAGCAGGAAACGGTGATGATGGAGCTCCAAAATCGTCTAAAGATCAATAATATAGAGACAAAGCTTTTCTTGATGAAGATTGATAATTTGCAGGCAGAAAATAAGAGGCTAAAGGAGCAGGTTGCTGATCATTCTAAGGTTGTTTCCGAGTTGGAAGCTGCAAGAGCGAAAATCAAACTGCTAAAGCGAAAGATTAGGTCTGAGGCTGAGCAAAATAGAGAGCAGATCTTAGACCTTACACAAAGAGTTGTGAATTTCCAAGAGCACGAACATGAGCATGAGGCTAGCACTAGTATTTCTGATGATCAGTCTGAGGTGCAACGGCTTACTGAACTGGAGGCTGAAGCTGAGGAATTAAGAAAGTGTAACGAGAATTTGCAGCAAGAGAATGCTGATTTAGCTCAACGATTGGAATCCACCCAAATTCTCGCTACCTCCCTTTTTGAAGATCCTGATGTAAGTTTCTCTCTATTCCATATTCCTGACAAGACTTTTCGATTTCTTTTGAAAGTATTTTTGTGGCAGTTTAGGCTTTTTAGGCATACTGGTGCATGTTGCATACATATACTGATATACATATTCAGAACTTGTGGTTTTTGTTATTGTACGAAGTGGTTTAGTGTTTGACTTCTCAAGCTCTTAAACTTACAGAAAGAGGAGCTCCACAAAGAAATAATTCGACTAAGGGAAAAAAATGAGAAGTTGACAAATGAAGTTGAGAGGCTTCAAGTAGATAGGTGTGGTGAAGTGGAGGAACTAGTCTACCTCCGATGGATAAATGCCTGTTTACGTTACGAATTAAGGAACTACCAGCCCCCACCTGGTAAAATAGTTGCTAGGGACTTGAGTATGTGCTTAAGTCCTACTTCAGAGCAGAAAGCAAAGCAACTAATACTCGAATATGCTAATACTGAAGACGGAGCAAACAAAGAGCCACCTAGCCTCACAGACTTTGATTTTGATCAATGGCCTTCTTCACAACCTTCTTATCTTACAGACAGCACTGATCACGACGAATACTCTGGTCCTAACTCTGTTCACAAACCCCACAACAAGAAAATCAAGTTCTTTTCTAACCTACGAAAGTTAGTTAGAGGAATCTCTAGTCATCACCACCATCATAGCTATAATCATAATCAAGGTAACAAAGTTTCTCCAATGTCTAGATCATTTTCAGTTGATGACATTGGGATGAAGTACTATGCAGCAGGACATAGTGGTTCAAGAAGCAACCCCCAGAGTCCAAGATTAGCCTCATCTCCTCAGATGTCGAACAACTCTTCAATGGAATATCAACCACTCACAAGCTTGGCCGAAGAAGAAGAGAATGCTAATCGAGTGAGATCAAAGTCACTTAGTGGAGTTAGCCATGTGCTCGGAAGGGAAAGACCTGGGGGTTTTTTGTCCTTAGATTATACACCGGCACAAGAGTCAGATTACTGGCAAAAGTCAGATTTGACAAAGTATGCTGAAGTCTTCAGGGAGTCTAGATGGTTGCAGAAACACAAAAAGTCTGCATCATATAGTAGTACTGGATGATTGAGGTAACATATAATAATGTTGACTCAGGACTTAGGCCTTCCTGTGTACATATGATATATCGGGAATTCATCACAGTATCCTCAGCATTTTATATTTGAGGATTTAACTAATTTTGTGTCAAATAAGAATGACATGCTTGGATAATATACAAATGGTTTGCACATACATAAAGGTATGACTAATATATGTTTGCTGATGATATGTATGGACTTATGTTGCTAAACAGGTGATTGGATTGAGTCCATTGTGTTTTATTACGTAATTTGGTTTCCACTGCGACAATGCTGTAAACATTATCTGAGGTATTTCTTCATAAATTTAGTCATTATAATGGAGTAACAGCCCTGTTTCAAATCTTCTGTGTTTACTCGCTCATGACTTTTAGCAGTGAAACATACTTGCATTCAGCTCAATTTCAATTTCAATTTCAATTTCAATTTCAATTTCTTACTGTTGTTTGATTAAAATACACTGCTATTATGTTATTATTGTATATGATGAACAAGTTTCATGAATAACTGGAAAATTTATATTGAAATGGTAACATATAAGTTTCATAAACTCAATAGTTACAACAGATGGCTTTTACATGTAGTATCATATATTTGATTACACACTGATTTTCTTGTAACAAGAGAAGTCTTATATTTTGAGAGCAAATACACTGATATGAAAAAAGCAATGAGGTAAATTTTAAAGCTAGTGCAAGAAGACAGTTGTATTATGTAGTATACAAGCATTGTAGAAAAATAGTTGCTCGAACACCATTTAACTGATGAGGTCAATGCCTTGAACTATAAGGGCATCAGCCAGAACCTGGTTAGCAGCCTCAGAAGGATGCACACTGTCCCAGAACACGTATTGGGTGGCGTTGCTGCAAGTTCCGATAGACTTAGGATTACATAGAAGTGATGTCGTCTCTATTGTTCCTGTACCACAGCATCCCTTCCTGGCCTCAGAAAATCCTATGAGAAAAAAATTCAGTCAGTAAAATCATTGATTACATTACACAAAATGTATCTTATTCGTCGAAGATATATGATTACCAGATTTTGAGGGAGATTGGACTAAATCGAAGAGGGGCTTGTAAATGTCGAAAATAACAAGTTTAAGGCCAGGGAGCTGTTTCTTCAGCTTAGAAGCAGCTGCATTGAGCTTCTTATTGAATCCCTGGGCATCGACGTTGAGTCGTGAAACACAGCCATTTTGGTGAAATCCAAAGAGTGTGATGGTAGCTGGTATGCAACCTAATGGCGGAAGTGAAGTTGCTCCAATCTTTCTTGCTCCTAATCCATAAAGCTCCTGTAGACCAATACTAAACATTTTAAGTCTTTCATTTGGCGATCTAGTAATGTATTACCCGTTGGCCTAGAATTAATCGTCACATTATCCCATATTATTAATAATTTATATTTATGACTATAAGTCATTAAGTGACCGTAAGTTTAGAAATATACTTGTCTGTGTATGTTTTAATATACGAAATCTTAAATTATACAGTATGTTCTTTTAAACAAAATTATGTGAAAATATTCTTTCAAAAAGAAAAGAAAAAATTTGTGAAAATTTATTTTCAACATTAATGTGATCATAATATCTGAAATGGAATAGTACGTTTGGTCCACAACTCATAAGGAAGACACTTGGGCAAGTAGCATTATTAATGCACATAACGGCCCATTATGTGTGGCTTACAAATTGTGAATTTATGACCAAAACTAAAAATTCAACCCAATAGGGTTTTGTGCACGATGTCCTTCCCAACATTTTTTTCAAACAATTAAGAGATGAAAATAAATACCTAACCCAATAAATGACCTAAATATCTAAACTAACTTCGTAACACCGGTTTAATATTTTCATGTCATAACAAATTTTCGTGTAACGTAAAGAGATCGGGTTAAGTTTTGACAAGTCTACTAAAAAATAAAACTAAGAATAATAAATGAAGTATTAAAACCAAAGGGTCGGGTTGAGTTTGATTACCTGGACGAAGTTTGAGAAAATTCCAACAAGGTAAGAAGAGTACTGGTCGGGGGTGTATAATTTGTTGATGAAGGGATTGACATAGTAATTCTGAACAAAGTCACTGCTCCCAAATCCAGCTATGTAAAGAGCATCCTTTAAGATTGACTTAGCTTTACTGTCACCTGCCACCTTTGCTAGCTTCCCTTGGTACTCCTTGTAGTACTCTAGTTGTTGCGACAATGGAATTGCGTGCTGCACTCCAAATTAAATTCATTAGTAAATACGATGAAAAATTAAATATGATAATTAATGTCGTCTTAAAATATACAAGTATATAACTGTAGATTTTATGACTAATTATAGCTATAGTTGTCAATTTATTGTCATTTTTAATTTGGTTAGTAATAGTGTGTAACCTTAAAGTTAAAATTGAAACTTGTAACACTCACTCGTGTTTATATATAAATCGATGATTGTTACACAATTACAGTTTAACCTTATTAGGTTACACTATATATTTAGTTTGATTTTAATACTTCTTCTTTTTTTTTTCCCCTTAAATTAGACGAGCAAGGATGAGTTAAATTGTATTTATGCTATATGTTATGGCTGTAACCTTTTTTTTTTTTTTTAATTATTTTTTTAATGAAATTAATTTTTTTTAAAAAAAAAAAAGAATGTAGAGTAAAGGTAGAGTTGACTTTACGCTAAGAGCAGCAGTTTTCTCATCATAGCCTGAACCAGCAGATGCAAAATTGGCTCCAATAAGAAGGTTCTTTCCTGATGCTTGTGGGCTTAAGTATGCTGGTGCATATGTTGTGAAGCCCAGAGTTTCAGCTACAAGATTAACATGTTCCAATTTATACATCAAATTGCCAATAAAAAGTAATAAGACAAAATAAGTAAGATTAAGTTGATACAATAATTACTACATATATTAAACATGACTTATACTAAACTTTGACTTCAAGGAGACTAATTCGCCAATACAACCCCAAACTTTTTCTCTCGGATCCCTCTTTAATGTTTAAGTCATAAGATACAGACGTTGCAACTAAAAAATGGTAGCTTGTCTTGTAAAGACTGGTGACACCATATCAACAAATCTTGATTCTTAATAACCAAAACCCGCCTAGGGTTGTTACAAGTTATGCAATGTATATACCCAACAAAGACATAATTTATGTATAAAAAAATGGAATGAAAACCAAGCTTTATGATAAAGGAGTTAGAAAGTACCAGTAATATCAGTGGCTAATTTTCCATTACAAAACCTTCCAGTAGGTTTATGATTAGCAAAATCCCTACCATAAGGAGGATAATCAGCCTTGAAAATAGTAGCAACATAATCATTGTTTCCTACATCAACGGTTGAATCACCAAATGTGATAATTGCTGGAACTAAACTTGCATCTTGTGCATTTACAAATAATGCTGATCCCAAAAATATTAGACTAAAAACTACACCTTCAAATTTCATCCCCATTTTTTTTTTCTCTTTTTATTTTAATTACTATAGAGTGATATATTTTTATTCTTGGTTTTTTAGAAAGGGTTCAAGGCTATTTAGTGTAAGTTTACATTTATTATAAGGGGGGTATATATGGTGAGAGTGTGCATTGAATGGTTGCATTAAGGAGACACTTTAGTGGTTGAATGTACATTCAAAGCTTTGGTTTAATTTTCTTGATGATTTGTATACTCTAATCTTCTTAACCAATTTTGCAATTATGCACCTCCCTTACTTGTATAATGATTATTCTGAAAGGCTGGTTAGTATTATTTGGCATTGAAGTGTCATGTTCAATTCAAGATGATCAATCTTTTCTTGTAATTATATAGTGATTAATTTGAGAAATTTGGCGTACGTTTCATGTAATCTGACTAGGCCACTCAGGATCTATTTATTTCATCTTATTTGTACAAGATAAGTTCAATAAAAAAAGGTTAAGATAAATTAATTATTTTTCTGGACATACACAAGTAGCAATTTTGGATAAAACAAGTTCAGATAAAATAAGTTCACATATAGGAGTAATTTTTAGACAAAACTAGTTGAATTGATTTGAACAAAGCCTTAACTAATCATCAGTTGTTTAATTTCATTTTTTGCAACACTTCTTAAATTATGATTGTCAATTCATTATTTCAATCAATAATATATTTAGTTATTAATAAGTAAACCATGAAAGTGGAAATAATTGAACCGAATTTACAAGATCCATAAATCACTAAAGTCAAAATAAATTATTTAAGTAAAGTATTGGTCAAAGTGTTGTATGTATTACGGAGTACATAATACTGGGCTCGAATTGCGTATACAATATATTTCAATAAAAACATACATCAATGCACAACTACGAGGAATTATTCATCAATTTCAAAAAATTGAAGCATTTACTCATATGTCCTAGAATTGTGTGCATAACCTTAAACAGTAGTGCTAATGAAAGGCAGAAAATTGTGTTCTAGATGAACAAATATTCAAAAACTAAAATTATATATTTTCAATGAGATAAAATAAATCTTGTTCTAATTACGTGTGAGTATATGACTATGAATTGAAGTTGAAATATCAACTAAATAATTTTGTTATTTGATTCATTGTACTGTATTAGGAATTAATACTCGATATTTAGTGAAAAAAGGAATTAGGTTTCAAGGAGAAGTTTACACAATTAATTTCTTTCAAAAAAAAAAAAAAATAAATAAATAAAAAAAAAAGGTTTACACAATAAATTACATGGGAGTGCATGTAGGCCATGAACTTTTAAGATTAATTAGTTCAAAATTAAACTTGTATATCATACTTTTGGGGCCTGTTCTCATTGGTTAAACTCAGTTGAACTGAACTAAACTGAACTGAAATGAATATTTTATAAGAGAAGGAAATTAGGAGCTGAACTGAACTAAACTGAACAGAACAGAACTGAACTGAACTGAATTTCAATATATGAGAACACTCTAGATTTTGATGAAATAGTTTGTTTCTACTAATTAAGACTTAATTGTTGTATTTATGAAAAATTTCTTTTCTGTCACAAGAGGTACCAACGTTAAGATGTTATGATTACAGAGTAAATAATACTACCATAGTACCATTATTATCGATTTTTTGAATAGCAAACCCTAATAAATGTAGAAACGTGCACATACAACTAACTACTACATTGTTTTTTATAACCTTTTTCCTTGAGACAAAGACATCCCAACTATCTCAAACATAATATGTTACACTTGAAAATGGTAATAACTAATAACACTCAAGGTAACCACTCTAGAAATGGCAAAAATTGGAGGGAGAATGCCGTATAACCAAGTGTATGTGCAATAATACTAGTGCAGCTAGACATATAATAGCAATAATTGAGGTGACTAGATTTAATTAATACACACACATATTTTTGTGCCCTTTTTATAGAGGGGAAGTTGGGAATATAGCAAAATTAGGTAGTTGTGATTGAGATTTGATTGTTAAGCTAGATAGGTAGGAAGATGGTCTTGATAATATACTATCAGCAGTCAGCTACATGCATGTGGTCTAAATTTAATGAGAGTAGTTATAAATATCTTCTATATTTTTGTCAATAATTATTATGTCAGTCTTTCTTTCATTCATTACTAATGAAAATATTGGACAAACAACTAACCCTTATATGGGGGCAATGCAGCTCATGTTGCTTGCCCCTTAATGTTTCAAGTTTTGACAATTGGACATGTATGTGTACGATTGAGTTAATAGTACAATTAATGTTATTTTTTATTTGTATTAATTTTTCGTGTGATATCGGGTTTTTGAAGATAAATTTTCTTAGTGCGCCACGTAGGATTATAAATTTTTGTTGTAGCCAATTAAATAAGAGATGGTCACGTAGGATTATAAGAGATTATTAATTTCTTTTAGAATTAAATAATTCAAATGACATGTAAGCAAAGTGGGCGGATGAATTTTTTAAGTTAAACTTGATTAAATATTATATATTATCTTTTAACTAGTGTGTAGCCCGGGCGTTGCACCGGATTACTACTTTTAAATATATATAATGACATAATGTTGGTAAAAAAAAAAAAAGACTTAACATTGTCTTAATTTTGTTGAATCTATTCGTTTTTATTAATTTTTCTCTACGCTGTATAATTATTTATGTGTTTACTTAAACATATATACATGAGGTCACATGTTCGAATCTTGTGGGATGTTTTTTTCTCAATAGTGACATGAAATTATTGCTACAATGCTAGTGGTGATGTGGCATAAGTGTAGTGATGTGGCACAATATTAGTGTAGATCTACGTGGAACATAAACGTTTTTAGGAACGCTTTTTAATATATAAGTATAGATATTAGGAATTTTATCTAAATAAATAACAAATTTAACACATTAATAAAAAAAGATTATTTAAAAAAAAAATCAAATAAACCGTGCATTGCACGGGTTTCATCTAGTATGATGTAATTGGATATATTTTCGATGTTTTAAAATTTATTCTCTTTTAAATACCTGAGTAAAAGATAAAAGAATAATAAGTTTAATTTGCCTTCTCTTGAGAAACTAACAAAAAGGTAAAAAAACAAGCCTTAAGTGGAGTCTAAAATGTAAGGCGAAAAAAGGATAAAAATAACGCTAATTATTTATTAGATTATGTAAATTACGTGAGAGACTAATACCATCAATTCCGATGTCGTCCAGCGGTTAGGATATCTGGCTTTCACCCAGGAGACCCGGGTTCGATTCCCGGCATCGGAACTTTTTAATATTTTTGGATTATAATGCAAATGTGAATATGTGAAATAAACTAGAATAAATAAATGTATCTTATAGAGTTATAGTAATTATTTTTTGACAAGAAGCTCTTACACAACAATTTAAATTACTGGAAACATTTACCAAATACAAATTTATTTTTAATTAAAGATCAATTTGACTTTGTTTTCCGCATCATTTCAGCTAACTATCTTGCCAAAGCTCATTTCAACCGATGTATCAGCAATGGCTGTGTCATGGTTGATGTCAATAGAGGTTCTTGTTTTTCTTGGGACATCTCAATGGCTAAACACTCATTCAAATCAACCAACACTTGGTTCAAGCTTGATGCTTGGCCTTAGGATCGCGGTAGATGATAATCTGTCCTTGCAATATCAAAGGCCTTCCTTACAGACTTGGTGCTAATAATCTGTCCTTGCAATCTTTTTAATAATCTGTCCTTGCAATATCACAACAAAAATAATCATATCTAAAGCTAAGATTTCAGTTGAAGTGCACGTATGTGCTGGCATGGGTACCGTGCTAGTTATCAATGATAAACGCTACAATAAGATTTCGAATAATAATTGTATTATAATCTTACGTCAACAATATATATATTTTGACAATTCAAATTCTAAAGTAAAACTTGGGAACTTATTTAGGAGCTTATACATAACAACTTAATTACATAAAAATAGAGTATGTAGTACATTGATACTGATAATATGTTTCAATAGAAGAGTTCTTCTATTTTAAATATCAAAGTGACATTATTATCCTACTACTGATAATAATGTCAGTAGTAGGATAACCATAATCATGGATGTCCATCTCTTTATTTCTTCCTTGGGACATTTCGATGGTGAAACAATCATTCAGATCACTCAACACTTGGTTCATGGTTGGCCTTTGGATTGAAGTAGATGATACACACATCATAGCAATCTCCAAGGCTTTCCATGCAGAGTTGGTGTTGAAATGTCCTTCCAATCTCTTATCGACAATGTTCTCTATATCCCCACTCTCAAGCTTAGGAGTAGTCCATGCAATTATGTGATAATTGCATGGGTTCAGCATTATTGCTTCTCACAATTGGTGATTTCCCTGTGATGAGCTCTAATAAAACAACCCCGAAACTAAACACATCGCTTCTTATTAAGTCTTTGAGTGCTATAGTATCTGTAACACAAGTAGAGCTGGTTATTGATAAGATAGGCCAATGATAATAGAGTCAAGGCCAAGTTTATAGGGCTCTAAATGGACTGGGCTTTTAACAAACTAAGCTTTTATTGGGTAGGGTCAAAATATTTTTCCAATTTAATAGACAAACAAATTTGCTATTGTAAAAATAATTACATAAATAAATTTGTATTAATAAATACTTAATAATGGCTTTGTTAAATATTTATTTTAATTGATATTTTGTTGGCCCGCCCAATATCAACTCGCTATTAACAAGTGACCCACATTAACCCTATAAAATGTGTAATAGGTATACACTAGACCCTAGTGTAGGTACCACACCCTACACCCCCCTCTAAACGTTTAACAATCTCCCTCATATACCCACTTTCTACAATTGTAGAGTAAAAATCAAACCACCATTTATCTTTTTTCACTTTCTCTCTCCTCACCCATTTTCTGCATTTTCTCTCTCTACACCCATTTTCAGCATTTTCTAATCCATTTTCAACAAAATTTGCGACAAATTATCCAAAAAAGTTGTTCAACTGCTACATAATTCAACAAATCAAGGTCGAAATTCAAAGGAGTAAGTGATTTTGTTCATATTTAATTCGAAAAAGAGTATAAACCCTAATTTTTATAATTTATTGTTGCAATTGTGTTACGGGAACATTTACTATTTTTAGTTTTAAAACTAGTAATTTGAACAAGTACATTCTGAATTTTGAGTATGAAGTATTTCATTTTTTTTTATTGTAGTATGAAGGAAATAGCTTTAGAGAAAACATCAAAAAAAAAATCTGAAGAAAAGTAAGCATTAATTAAATTAGTTCGTAGTGGTTTTTTTTTTTTTTGAATTTTTTTTTTTATTTTTTATAACTGTTCATTTTCATTTTGATAAATGTTCATTTATATATTAGTATACAATCATTCACGTGTTAATAAATGATTAATACAAATATTTATTTATATATTACTACATAGTCATTGTAAAAATCTCCAATTGTAGATAAAAAACTTTTAAAAGATATTAAAACTTATGGTATAGATGTTAACATTTCTACAATTCCGAGGTAATATATGAACATATACTGAATTATAAATGTTCATTTGCATATTTGAATCTATTTGAGTTTATATTTGACCTTATATGCTAAAATAAAAAATGTTCATTTTTATGATACGTTATGCACATTTATGAAATGCATAAATATTCATTCATGTGAGTTGAGAAACTAACTTATGCATACTATGAAATCTTTTGATCATATATGAAATTCATAATGTTCATTTACATATATAGTAATGTAAATCAATGTAAGTATTATACTATAATCTTAGCAATTTTTATTGAAGAACTAATAAATTATATCTGTACATTCTTCAATTTTGTTTGCAGAGCGAAGGAAATCGTTTCAGAGAAGAGAAACAAAGATTATAGTTCGTAGTTATTTTTTTATTATTATTATTTCTTTAATTTATTTTATTTTTATTTTTTTTTGATGCAAACGAGGGGCTAGGCCCCGGGAAAGTAAACAAACTAAAAAAACAAACTAAGCAAAAATTAAACGTGGCAAAGCCACCCCAACGATGTCATCATGCAGAATACGGCCTAACTCAGTAGGCGGGAATTGAATCAACTCTGTACTGTTGTTCTGGACGACACTCTGGTTGGCTAACCAATCCGCTTCCCTATTAGCTTCACGATAAATATGCCTTACTTGCACGTGCCAGTTGGAATCCTCAATAAGCTGCTTGCATCTTCTTATTATATGTACCCCTTAGCCTTGGTGACTATCCTCATTATTCAACGCATCCACTACTACCTGACTATCCAATTGAACTTGGATTCTGACTGCCCTCATACGCTTAGCTAACTCCAAACCATGTTCGATTGCTTTCAGTTCAGCCATGAAAGCATTACAATCTCCTAATTTCATTGAGAAAGCAAACAACATTTTCCCAGTCGAATCACGAATTAGCCCACCCCCACCTGCTGGTCCTGGTGCTCCTCTTGCAGCTCCATCCGTATTTAAAGCTAGCCAACCCACAGGTGGTGCTATCCATTTAATACAAGCTTCTGAACGTGCATTATTCTCCCTCGTATTGCTATGCATATCATCCCCAAGAATGTGCCATACCTCTTCAAATCTAGCAATCAAAAATTGATTAATATCAATTGGAGTCTCCTAGGTTCGATTAAATACCACATTGTTTCGCCACTTCCATATCCACCATATAGTAATTGTGAAATAAGTTGGCCAAATTTCAGGGGATAAATCACTGCGGCTCTGAATTTTAATATTCCTTTCTATCCATTGCTGTAAATTCCCATTGAAGAAGCTCGGGGCAGCAGCAGGACCAACAACCTGTCTCCACACTTCACGAGCAGCACTGCAATCACGCAAGGCATGAAGTGTGGTCTCCTCATGATTATGGCAATTCAAGCACCAGGGACTATTAGTTAAGTTGCGTTTAACTCGATTAGCTTGTGTCATTATTCTGTCGTGCATTGCTAACCAAAGAAACACTTTTGCTCGTTGCTGAACTTTCAATTTCCATATGAGTTTCCACGATCCATCATCACCTATGTCATCATCCTTCTTGATAATTTGCATTGCTGATTTGATCGTGAACTTGCCTTTAACACCACTTCCCCAATACAGTAAGTCACCCACTGTTGGATCATTCCTGAGAGCATGTGCTTCAATGAGACGCAGAACATTTGCTGGTAACAGATCTGCAAAAGACTCCCACTTCCACCCATTCTCAACATCCCACATTTCTTCCACCGTAGCACCATCAAGATGCTCAGGGATATCTACAATTGCAGCAGCTCTTAGGGGGCTTGGCATTGCCCAATTGTGATCCCAAAAGAGTGTAGTAGCACCATTATTCACAGCCACCCTCGACCCCTCACTAATATATTTCGCATTCTCCGAAATGCCCTTCCACACATTTGACATATTTGTTTTAGCCTCAAACATGTCAATATCACATCGACCTTTACAATATTTTGCTCTTAGAACGCGTGCCCAAGGTGCATTCGGCTCAGTTAAAACCCTCCATCCTAGCTTAGTGAGGAAAGCCGCATTGAGTTGTCTTGCGGATCTAAGACCTAAACCCCCTTGTTCTTTGGGTTTTTGGAGACAGTCCCAAGAAATGAGATGAATTTTACGATGCTCTTCATCCCCTCCCCATATAAATCTCCTAGTCTTCTTATCAATTTCATCACAGATTGACCTGGGAATTTTAGCCGTTTGCATTGCATACGAGCTCATAGTGGTTAAAGTAGATTTAGCCAAGGTGATTCTACCCGCTAGAGACACATATTTAGACTTCCACCCTGCAAGTCTCCGATCTATTTTCTCACATAAATATGCAAAGGTATCCCGGGTTACCCTACTTGTTAGAGTAGGCATCCCAAGGTAGGTACCCAAGTCTTCAGTTTCATCAATACCCAAGGCATGACAGATAGGAATAATATCTTCCGTACGCATATTCTGAGAAAAATATGTACGAGATTTGGGGTAGCTTACCTTCTGCCCGGAGGCACTACAAAAACGGGCCAAACATTCTTGGACCACCGTTGCTTGCTCAACTGTTGCTTCCGCAAATAAAATGATGTCATCAGCAAAACACAAATTTGAGAGCTTCGGCCCATTTCTACTAGCATAGATAGGTTTCCATAAATTCTGAATGATTGACTCCTCAATAATCTGATTCAACCTCTCCATGCATAAAACAAAAATATAAGGAGACAAAGGATCCCCTTGTCGAATTCCACGACCCGGTTTAAAAGCTTGTGAAGGCTCACCATTCCAAAGCACCCGCAGAGAAGAAGTGGTGATACACTCCATGATAAGATCAATCAGGAGGGGAGGGAATCGAATCTCATACAGAGTATCCCGGATAAAATCCCACCTCAGCCTATCATAAGCTTTCTCAAAGTCTATTTTATTTTTATGAATGTTCATTTATATGTTAGTATAACGTCATTCACATTTTAATAGATGATAAATGTTAATTTACGTATTGATAAATGTTCATTTTCATTATGTATAAATGTTAATTTACGTATTGATAGATGTTCATTTTCGTCCTTATTCATGATCAACAAGTAAATGCATTAATTTTAAAATGAATATGTGCATACACTTAAAAGTTCATTTTTATACTACTAATTAAAGCACCCAATTATATCATGAATTAGTTATTTTTAACAAATTTAATTAGCAATTTCAATAAGAGTGTGTGCTATATTGTAGTTTTCATGGAAATGATTCTTACAATTACAATAAGGAGTGTGTGCTACCTTCAAAAATTTTCAATAACAAGTACAAAATTATAAATTTTATACATTTTTCATTTATAATAATGCTCCTTAATTAAATGTTCAATTATAAATAATTGTATGTTCATTTACAACTATTAATAAAATATGTCCAGTTTTGAAATATTATATGTTCAAAATGACGTCACTTGGGGAGGGGGGGTGTAGGTAGCAGAAGCTACACCGGGGTGTAGTGTAAAATTTTCAATTAATGTGACCCCTCTTTAACCTGACCTGCGATCGACCCTGCCCAATAAGCAGATCTAAACACAAGACATTATGATATTCACTCATATTTAGGACTAGTATTGCATTCCTTATGAAAGTTAAGGTTTACCACATGCTTTAAAGTTCCCGTGATTATTGTTTGTTTCAATTAGGAAGGAAGAGGACGGATTCATAGTACAGTTAAGACCATTAACTAATTAGAAAGAAGATAGCATTCAAATGATCCACTGAACAATTGAAATCAAGTATGAGAATTGTAAACTTACTCTGGATCAACATAGCCATGTGTTCCCATAACGTTAGTATTCAGACCACTCTCAGTACTTTCAATAGAGAAACTTTTGGAGATGCCGAAATCTGAAATCTTGGCATTCAAGTTCTTGTCCAATAGAATATTGGAAGTTTTCATGTCTCTGTTTACTATAGGAGGTTTACACCCATTACGTATATAGTCCAAACCTACAGTACAATATTTTATCATCAGTCATCACTACGATCGAATGACTCAAAACAGGCAAACAAGTAACTAGCATGCATGATAGGTATCTGTCAATCTTAATTAATCTTACTAGTTATTACTGTTAGTCAAAATAATCAATAACTGCACCTTGCTTTGCGATATAGTTTATATGCAGTCGAAGACTCAGTTTCTTAAGAGGTAAGTTGTCATGAAGAAGTTTCTCTACATGATCTTAAATCTTAATACAATCTGTTAGAGAATTAACTCAACCAAAAACTTATGTCTAAGAATTTGCGTATGTAAAATGTAGAAAATATGTTGTGTACGTAGATAGTAAAATGTAGAAAATATGTTGTGTATATTGATGAGGGAGAAAAATGATGCCATGGTTTCAAGGTCTGCAAGAAACAGCTAGTGTTGCCTAAGCCATCTGCTATACTAGACAAGAGGGTGGTTAAGAGTGATAATTTTACCGATGGTTTTAACGGACAGTCAGAAATTTCTAATGATTTTGTCCGGTTGTTGAGTTACAGCCTTGGATAATCGGCCTAACTTGTCTCAAAACTCTCAATATTCCATTTACCTATCCACTAGGAGTAGTAAATTTATATTAAAGAAAAAAAAAACATGCAACATCCTAAACTGAGAAGAATCCAACAAGATCACACGTGATTATATTTTGCTTAACGTATAAATCAAAATATATGGTCAAACATGAGTAATGAATAGTGTAAAAAGTCCATTGTTGCAATAATAATAGAACGGATGAAGTATATTTTTGACAAGGAAATAAAGAGATTTAATTTCATTAATAGTATGTGGAAATTTTGACAATTACCACCTTCTATTATGTCCATTTTAGCAATTACCAGCTTCGATTTTTTTTTTTTGTTTGAAAATTACCACCTTTTCTTTAAATAAAAAATAAAAAATTACCACCTTCTTATCTTCTAACTACTACATGATCTTATCTTGGGCCCACCCTTTACCTTCCCTCCCATTTCTATTTCCTAACCCTATTTCCCTCCCTATTACCTTTCACTTTTTCCCCCCAAACCACCAATAATTGTTCGTCAATTTTGATTTGGAGGAGTGAATTGAAGTGTTTCTGATTTTTTGGGGGAAAAAAGTGAAAGGGGAAATGGGAATCGAGTTAGGAATGAGAAATGGGAGAGAAGGAAAGGGTAGGCCAAGAATGACGGCATGTGGTAGTTGGGAGGCAAGAAGGTGGTAACTTTTGATGTTTTTGAAAGTAGAAGGTGGTAATTTTCAAAAAAAAAAAAAAAAAAAAGAATATATTAATTGCTAAAATGGACATAATAGAAGCTGGTAATTGTCAAATTTTCCATAAAATATAGACAAACGGTTCAAAAATAATATATAGGGTTGAGATTCAACGAGTATGAGAAGGTGAAACATAGTACTACAAAAATATACAAGTATATAGTAGTACAACTGTACAAGGATAATGATAGTATGTTTCAATACAAGAATAATTATTCCATTCTAAAGATCAAAGTGATATTCCAGCGTAATTTTTGGTTTTTACCTTGCAGTTGGACCCATTTCAATCGATGTATCAGCAATGGCATTGTCATGGTCAGTGTCAATACTAGGGTAGCCATGTCCATGGTTATCTATCTCTCTAGTTCTTCCTTGGGACATTTCGATGGCTAAACAATCATTCAGATCAACCAACACTTGGTTCATGCTAGGCCTTTGAATTGCAGTAGATGGTACACACATCATAGCGATCTCTAAGGCTTTCCATGCAGAGTTGGTAGTGAAATGTCCTTCCAATTTCTTATCGACAATTTCATGAATATCTCCACTCTCAAGCTTAGGAACAGTCCAAGCTATTATGTGAATAGGTTGGGCACTACATTTTATTATTGAAGGTTTGCCTGTGATGAGCTCCAATAAAACAACCCCAAAACTAAACACATCGCTCTTCTTATTTGGCCTTCTTGTACTATAATATCTGCAAAACAAATTTAATGTAAAAAATAGATAAATAAAATAAAAATGAAATAAATTAAAACAAAGATCTATCTTATATCCCTACTCTTAAACTAACAAGTAGACCATGAGTTCTTGTTGAAATTCGGAACTGAGGAAGTATAAGAACTTACTCTGGATCAACGTAACCATGTGTGCCTACTACATCAGTAGACAAACCATCCTCAGTATTCTCACTAGAAAACGTTCGAGATATGCCAAAATCTGAAATCTTGGCGTTCAAATTTTCGTCTAAGAGAATATTGGAAGTTTTCATGTCTCTGTGGACTATAGGAGGTTTACAGCCATTGTGCAAATACTCCAATCCTACAATAAAATTTACATTCAACATCATATTGTGTGTAGTGTCTTAAAGTGTATTATAAGGATGATTTGAATAGATCTCATTAAGTTAAGACCATAAAAATTAAAAGTAAATTATAGACATTGGACTGGTCACATGACTGACCTTGTGCAGCATCTATAGCAATTTGTAGTCGTTGTTTCCAGGATAAGACCTTGCCATTTTTCTCTGCGGGCAAATAGAATTTATTCTCCATGGCAAATATACTCATATATACTACATGCAAATTAGAAAAGTAGAAATTAAAATACCTAGCTTATAACCTCTCCTTCCCGTCTATATTTGTCACATTATCCCAACATCTTACAATTAGGGATTTATAAGATTTACTACAAAATATTTTATAATTGATAGTATAAATAGTTGTCAACGTGCCATGTTTAAAATTTGGAAATCTTATCTTAACTCAATTATTCAATGAAAGAAATGTGTCAGTTTTTTTGTGAGCATCCCAGATTAGTATCTATGCATGTGTATTCTTTCCAAATAGAGGAGAGAAAATAAAAGTTCATATATAGCGGATGTGCCACATATAAAAGTATCATTAGTGTGAATTTATAAACCCAAACACAAGTTACACAACAATAAACTAATAGCATTTACCTGATAAATGTTGGTGTAGGTTACCATTAGTTACATGTTCGTAAATGAGTGCCATGGTTGTCCCTTCCTCATAATAACCTATGAGTGAAACAAGGTTTCTGTGATGAACTCTTGTTAAGAGTTGAGCCTGTAACTCAAAAACCAAAGTTGAATGTTACTACAGGATAGTGGACACAACCAAAAGTAGTTACAAAAATTAATACGTAGTAATAATAATGAATCAATTACAAATATCTTACCTCAGTGCGAAACAACTTCAAACTAAGTTTTGAGGTCGGGGTTAACATTTTAACAGCCACGGGAGTACTATCCTGTAAGCAGCCATGATAAACTATTCCAGATCCTCCTTTGCCAATGACTTTTTGGAAATTATTGGTCATTTTCAGCACTTCAGAGTATGAAAAAGCCCGACTCTCCGACTGTATTGATGATCTTACAACATTTCTAGTTGTAACACCTAGTGATGGAAAGGCACAATGTTAATTTCTTACACCTTATTCTCTCAACTAATTGTGCGCACTTCATCAATTTTGAAAATCCATCGTAACATGACATAATAGAGGTCACATCACCACACAACACCTAATATATATGGTTTACGACTAGCTAGAGAAGGCAAGAAGGATGGGGGGCTCGGGCTCAACCGCTCAATAAGCAACCTAACCTCGCCCATATAATAATGCATGAGACACTCTTACAAGTTACAACATTGCCTTTTAGATGTTCAATTGAGTGTGACTCATAATTCCATAAATGGCGTAAGGGATGACCATGACTTTACCTTCACATACAATACATTGGTCCCACTAATTTTATAACTCTCATCAATTTTACTTATCTATACTAATTTATTAAAAGGCGATCCTAACAAAGTGTATGTGCCACGCAGCCCCCTTCATTACGCAACATCATCTACTCAATTTCTTATTACGCCATGTCACCCACTCAACGCCACGTGGCTCTACCTTCCATATATTTTTCATTGCATGTCATGCAATTATATTAAAAAAAAAAAAAATGTTCTCTCTAAGATTTGAAGATGCAATCTCTAATTCTAAATTTGAGCATCTTACCACCAAGCTATAAAATATTTCATGTTACCTTTTGAGACAAATATTAATATATATAACATATAATTTACAAGAAAAAATTTAATGACCCGGGGCATCGCCAATCCAATGGATCAGAGGGGGTATAGCTTATATAGGCATTACCGCATTAGTAATCTTAATTTAAGAGGGTCCAAGCTTTATGGTCATGTTGTGAAGTATCGTACTAGCTATTGAATATAAATTGCTGGTACTACTACAAAATTTGAGGATATAAGTGTTAGGCTCAGGCTATAAGAACCAACAAGCCTATGTGACGTCTACATTGGAGACACGTCATCCTCGTTAAAGTTCAAAATACTGTAAAGTTAAAATAAAAATAAAAAAAAATGGATATATACCTTGTTTCTTTTGTTTATATTTGTAGAATACTCCTATAGCAACGAAGATGAAAATAAGAGATACTGCAACTAAAATAACGGCGATCTTCTTTGAATTCTTCTTCTTGCATGAGTTTGATGAACAAAGACCTGCATTTCCCTCCAAACTAGAACGAAATGGAGATTTGAAGGGGAACAATAGTTAGGTACTTCTGAAAAGTTGTGCCTCAAGGGTTTGTACACTACTTAATAAAACCCAAATTTTGTAAGAAACTACTTAATATATAAAAAAAGTTAATAAGAAACTACCTAATAAAAAGTAAAATGATGTAAAGGATTACCTCTAGTGTGAATTCCACTGTTAACCAATTTTTTCAGCGTTGACCCACCACAAAACATCTCGAAAACCGCCCACTTAAGGGTTGGAGGGTGGTTTCAGCTTGGTGGAGACAACTTCAAGTGGATTGGGGTTGGTTTTGGGGATGATAGCGGGTGGTTTTGGCCTTTGGGATCGGATTTTTTTGGTGGGTCGACGTTGAAAAATTAGGTCAACGGTAGAAATCCAGCCAAAGATAGTGTTTTACAACATTTTACCTATAATAGGTAGTTTCATACAACATTTTTTGTAGGTAGTTTCTCACAAATTTTGGGTTATGTAGTTTTTGACAAAAAAAAATCCAAAATTAAATTGTTATTAAATCTCTCAAACTACTAAGTGTCAAGAGTTACGATTTATAGATCAGATTAATACATTACTAATTTACATGTAGCTTAGAAATACACCTAACCTCAAATTTAATGAGCCATCCTCTATCTTTTTGCTGAGTGCTTTTGGAACTCGGCCAACAAGATTGTTACTTGATAAATCTCTGATATAATTGGAGTAAACAGATTAACTACATATCTTACATTCACAGAGCAACTTCAATTCAATATTCATCTTTTTAAGAACTTACATTGTGCGCAGAGATGGTAACTCAGCCAGAAAATCAGGTATGACCCCTGTCAAGCTATTATGTGAAAGATTCCTGAATGAAATGCAAACACAATGACCAAGAGTTACCATAGAATATGAGTACTAAGAAAGTAAACAATGAGTTATATTATGTAACATTGTGCATTTAAATAAAGAGGAAGCCCCAGTTTCTCACCGTGAGAAACGAATTCGTTTCTCATGGGGGCATTTTTGTGAATAAATCAACAACTTTTTACGAAAATACCATCATGAGAAACAAATTTTGTTTCTCACCATGAGAAACAGGGAATTTCCTTTAAATAATTAACCACCAGTATAAGCTTTCGGGGATATCATATCAATGGTGCACAAGAATATATAACATTAGTATCTGAAGTAATGTGTTGCAAATATTAATCACACTTATATGGCCTGATCACAAGCTGATGTTCCCTTAATTCCCAGTAGAAAATTCTAGTAGTAGTTAGCTTGGCTTAACATTTGGCAGCCTAACATTTGGCATGAGATTGGAGGAAATTGAAGGAGGATCCCTAAAAAAATATGCAACTTTGTTTAATTCGTTACATAACATAGCAAATCATATACGAAGTATCATGCAGTATTTATTTTCTGCTTCTAATAAATCTCAAGTGTAAAGAAGTCGTATATACTCACAAGTAGACTAAAGATGTTAGTGCGGACAATGAATGAGGTATATCTCCAGTCAAACCGCTGAGAGCCAAATTCCTGTAATTTGTGTCAATTCAATAAACAAAATTGTGTGTATATATTGATTCAAAAATAGTATTCCCTCCATTTCAAAATAATTACAACACTTTGTTTGACACGCATGTCTTTACACAATTTTGACTAATAATGTTCTTCGTATTTATATAGTATTATTAAAAAGTACAAAAGGTTAATCATATATTATGAAAATATTTATCTCGCAACTTATTTTTTCATACATTAGTAAACAATAGGAAAATTTGTAAGAAAGGTACTTATATGTTCACTTATTTGCGAAGGACTTTATATGTTCAAAGTAGTGAAAAAGAGTCCTTATAAGTTACTTTTGTTGTGAGGAGGGACCTCGACGTCGAAGTATGGCCATTGATTTTACTTTATTCGGTGTTGACCATCACGCACTTGGCACGTGATGCTTTAAAAACGCCCTTTCTTTCATTTTTTACCCACGTTTTCACATTCTCTCCTTTCTTTTTCCAAAATTTTCTCTCAAAATCCCTTCGCTTTCCTCAAAATCATAAGAAAAAAGAATGAAAAGACATTTTTTAAATATCACGTGCATGTCACATTATAGTCAATGCCGGAAAAGTGAAGTCGTCGGGCATATATCGATGTCAAGGTCCCTCCTCACAACAAAAGTAACTTATAAGGACTTTTTTCACCACTTTGAACATATAAGGTCCTTTTTCACAAAAAAAGTGAACATATAAGTAGCTTTAGACAAACTTTATGTAAATAACTAGTTTTGTGCCTCGTGCGATGCCCGGGTTGTTTATTGAATTTTAAATTAAAACTTTTTATTTAAATATATACTACCTCTGTTCCTGAAAGTTCGACTCACTTACTATTCATCTGGTCAAAATAAAAAAATTAAAAAAAAAAACCTTAAACCACATTTTATGATTTATACAATAGAAATAAATTAGTATAAGAGATCCTATTAGATTCTCATTATTATAAAATTTTCAAATATCAAATTTTTATAAATTTTACTTATACATAGCCGAAGATATTTATGATCAAAGATATTCGTTGGAGACCGCGTAAATGCAAAGTGAGTTGAAATACCAGGAATAATGAAGGGAGTATGTTATTCTACTCGTGGATTAATCACTTGATAATGTCAGTTTATGTATATTTTATAGATTAATAATCACTTGACAATCAAAAAAAAATTAAAAGAAATAGTACAACAAAAAAGAACTATTGTCTAAAGGTTGTGATCTCTTTTCATTTTCTCTGAATATCTAGGGAAAGGTTAGTTGCATGTTAAGAGTTTAGAGAACGATTATATATAATAACAGGTCTATTTGATTTTTTTTATTTTTTTTCTTATTGTATTGGAAATAAAATTCTAAATCAAAGTTTTATCGTGTAAAATAACTTTTTATTCAACTAAATCTATTCAAATTTCATGTTAAATAAATCTCTAAAAACAACTTTTTTATCATATTCTACACAAAAATAAAAAAATAAAAAAATAAATCCAACATGTCACATTATAATTAGTTATTGTTTCCTACGCGGCGCGACACTTGGCGAAAAGATAGAACGCTAAGTGTTGTTATCTTGTCGTCTAGCTAAAAAGTTTAACTTTATATATTAGTTATATGATATATGATGCTAA
This sequence comes from Chenopodium album, assembly GCF_948465745.1. NCBI lineage: Eukaryota > Viridiplantae > Streptophyta > Magnoliopsida > Caryophyllales > Amaranthaceae > Chenopodium > Chenopodium album. The sequence goes on along the minus strand of NC_137860.1, from coordinate 26,020,536 downwards.
ACTCAAAACTGTTGTAATTATTATAAAACAAAGGTAGTAAAATTTAGACTTACAAAGAAATTATTCGTGGGGGGTCAACACTATTGCTGCAATTTAAACCATCCCACGGAGCATTGGGAAGACAAGGATCTCCTTGCCAGTCTTTTGGCACAGTGTAATGCATCTTCATATTCAGAATAGCATCCACTGGTATAACAGAAGCAGAAAATAACTAGTTAGGGAATAAACACATGCAGAGATCGGATAACATAAATATCAAACTAATGTTTTTTCATACGTATACTATTAAGGAAAAAACAACCAACCTATCTATTAATAGTTAAATAGAAATTAAATACAATTTCTCTACTAAACATTTGATCAGATCAGTTACCAGATCAATCACCTGATGGTAGCCCCCCTCTTTTTTTTTTTTTTTTTTTTTTTTTCAGGAGAAAGGGTTCAGATTTACCTCTGTAAGTATTTTTCTTCAACATATATCTAGAAATGGCTTAGTCGCCTTAGTGTGACATAAATGCAAGTAGTTATACGTAGTAATTAAATTTTTACTGTACCATCATTTTGGTATGTCGCTGATGCAGAGAGGTCCAGAAGTTTGTATACTTCCAGCGCATTTAGAATGGGAGGGAGTGTAGACTTTGAAGTCCTCGTAATAGTAAAATTTAGTTGAGATCCATTAATTTGTATAACCGGAGAAACAACAGTTAATGGCCGTCCAAATTCAGGACTAATCTTTTCTGATTCAAAAATTCCAGACATAGATATTGTAAATTCTCTTGAATCATTGATTCCCAGCTTCTGAATTTCATTAAAGTGCCAGTAAACTTGGTATGAACCAGTTAATGAATAATAATTATTCCAATTAAAAAATAGGGAACCACCACCATGCTCAGGTATGGCTGCTGGCTTTAAAATTGAAGGTGGCAATTTATAAGCGTCTGTGAATGAGGAATTCATGGATTCATTAGAGCTCAATGAGTCCCAAGATGCCCATGACTTATTAAAAGGAGCCCATTGTCGATCATACGGATCATCTTTGATGCTGAAATTTCCACACAGAGATATCATAAGTTATTAGTGTTAGGATTTAAGAGCGCAAGCGGAAGCACAAAATGATATAGAGAAAGAAATAGATAAAAGATGGACAAGAAGAGTAATAAGAGACACACAAGTTTAACGTGGAAAAAACCCTCAAATGAAGTAAACAACCCACCAACAACGAGTACTAATTATCCAATACATGAAAAAGGGTATGAGAGTGCAACCCCGAAGGGTACAAGAGTATGGTATGACTCTCTAGATTATATTGGATCTAATTCTTAAAGAGAGCTAAGAAACTCACTAATGAGCTAGTAGTTGTGTGTCTTGTGTCATGTCCTTAAAATATGAGGAATATGATCAGTGGCGGATCCAGGAATTCTAACCAGGGGTAGCACTAGACAACTAAAAAAATTCGTCTTTTTTTTTATTTTTACTTAGCTTGCACAAATAATTTGCAATGATAAAATTCAAAATTACTCCTTATGTGACATGAATTACTTTCATGCACCTTGTAACTATTAATCTTGATGTCAAAAATTGTACAAGTATATAATAAATTTAAAATGAGACCGGTAGATATTAGAGTTTACAATAATATTTGTCACACAATTAGGATATATTTGTATATTATTGTGATATAGTTTGTATTCTTATCAGACTAGATTTCCTAACAAGATTAGGACTAGCGTTGTAACACTATATATATTATTCAATGGTACACACTCCAATCGGAGGAGTTTTCCCGAAATCTAACATGATATCACAGCTTCAGGTTTTTCGATCCTAATTAATTTTTTTTTCCAACGAAATAAAGATTAATTACCTTAACTCTTGCTTCCGCTTTCCCCTGACTCTGTCAATAACCCGCAACAATGGCTAAGGATGGCGACACGCCACCTCCGCCACCTCCTCCACCTTCTTCCCCTGAGTTCCACCCCGCACTCACCGTCACGAACATCAAAAATTCAATCCCCCTTACCCTCGATTATGAGAAAGTTCAATACTCGAACTGGGTCGAATTATTTGAGAATCATGTTTGTGCCTATGATGTCTTAGACCACATTGACTCCGAAACTCCACGCCCTGCCTATATTTCTGACACCTTGTGGAAACGCCTTGACGCTATCGTAAAGCAATGGATCTATGGCACAATATGAAAGGACCTTCTTGAAACTATTCTTGGTAGAAAGTCTACGACTCAAGAAACTTGGGATCGTATCAAGGACATCTTTCAAGATAACAAAAGTACGAGAGCAGTGTATCTTGAAACTCAATTGAATGCAATTCACCTTGACGGCTTCCAAAACGTCACTGCATTCTACCAACAACTCAAAAGTATTGCTGATCAACTCGCGAATGTCGACCAACCTATCTCCGATCAGAAGTTAGTCCTTCGTATGGTGGCCGGACTCAACAAAACTGACTATGATACTGTCGCGACGATGATTGCCCAAACAGACCCCCTGTCGTCCTTCAACAATGCTCGGTCTCGGCTTCTCCTCGAGGAGTCGCGGCGTAATAGTGAAAACATACACCACCCTTCCATCTTCGTTCATCGCACAACAAGGCACCTCATCCACGGCCGAGCAATCGCCAGCCAGCGGCGGTGGTCGTGGAGGCGGGTCCGGTCGCGGCCGCGGTGGTGGGAAGGGTGGCCGTACTTAAAAATAAAAGTGAATGAAAACCAAAATTCAATACTACAGAATAAAAAAAAAAAAAAATAAATAAAGAGATCAATTAGCATTTTTAAATGTGAAAATAAATAAAATGTAAAAGTAAAGGTGAATGGCCAATATCTAATTATTTTAAAAAGAGACATAAAAATAAAAGTGAATAATTTAATACTACATAAGTTTTTTAAAAAATAGAGAGATTAGTAACTTTTTAAAAATTGTGAAGATGAATAAAATGTAAAAGTAAAGGTGAATGGCCAAGATCTAATAAATTTAAAAAGAGCCGTAAAATAAAAAGTGAATGGCGACCAAAATTTAATACTACCTCCGTTTCTTATTAGTTGCAACTTTGGGGTTTTATTTGTGAGATATAAAATATTCCAAAGTTACAACTAATACGAAACGGAAATAAAACTATATATTTTTTTATTTTTTTTTATTTTTTTTTAAAAAAAACAAAAATAGAGAGATTAGTATCTTTTTAAAAAATCGTGAAAATGAATATGGAGTATAATTACAATATCAACATTATTGTTGATTTTTTTTTTTTTTTTACCTATTGTTGATTATTAATTGAAAGATCTTATCTTAATCAATCTAATTGGAAATAAAATGTGGAAGAAAGTAGGAAATCTAATTGAGCAACAATAGACTTCTGAAAACAATAGAAAATAAAAACAAAAAGGGAAGGGTAAGAGTAGGTCTCGAACCCCCAACAATCTAGATTGACAAAACCCACTTTAACCACTAGAGCAACGCGCACTATTGAAGAATATGCTGCAAATTATATTACTTATTAATTTTTTTCTAAATTTTTTACCCCGGGTTCCTTAGTAGATCCGCCAGTGAATATGATGGATATATATACTACAAATGTAAGCCTTGACCTTGGAGAGCAAGAATAATAACCTTGGAGACCAAGGGTCTTTATGCCTTGGAGACCAAGGATATAGTAAGTAGTAATTATAACTTGCTTAAGACTTAATTTGTGACATGTACCCAATAATCAGAATGATTAAAAAAAGGACGACTATCAAACTAAGACTACGAAAACTTGGTGATATTAAAGGCTATGCATGATTAAGGTAAAGAGCGCCATGATACCTTGAAGTAATAACTAATAAACTGTCATAATTCAAGTGAGGTTCCGTTCTTGAAATAATTGTCAGTAGGAGGAATCACTTAGATTTTTAAACTAGAAAACTAGTTATTGGCCCGGGTGATGCCCCGGATCATTATAAAATTTATTACTTTAATCAAAATATATATTTTTTGGCTTGTTTGTCACTAAGAGTTTAAGTGGTTTATAATTATTATTTTTTAAAAAAAAAGGTGATAGTTTAAGTAATTTTTTGTTTGTATGAGCTGATTTGACTATAAAAACAATTTTTTTGCATTAATAAATATAGGGTAAATGATAAATCAATTGTTAAAAAAATTGATAAATCAAATCCATAAATTTGATGTCAATATATACACTACGTACTTAATAATGCACAAAATAATCACAATTGTAATATATGTATATATAAATCAACTCGTTTATTCTATAATTACAATTTTATGAATTAATGCACAAAAAATGGAATAATTTTTAATTTCTTACAATTTTTATTATTGTGCAATTATTTAGGAGTTACATTCAAAGGGAAATTTAAATAGGGTGTTATGCACATGAAGAGTTTTTCAATTAAAGTAAACATTAATACATGGAGTTTTACAATCATTTATGGGCTGATATGATGTGGCGCTAAATGGCAAAATCGGTGACACATGGCAAAATAGCATATTTTGTCATGGGTTTTAATATATATATATTGATTGATTGATTTTAAGCTTGTGTATAGGACATATTTCACATACACCCCTTGTATCATACCATTAATTTATTACCTACAATTTAATCATGCCGTATGTTAATATATACATAATGTGCATAGTTACTACTTACTAGTTAGCATGAAGGAAATACCTGGAATAATACCAATGTGTATCTGTAGTGAATAATAAGCCAGCAGTTAAGCGCTGATAACGCATTAGTGCCCCTGTAGTGGATTTGTATATTGAATTGTTCAGAGGCCTCAACTCCAAACCTGAAATAAAAGGTGTCCCTGATCCAGTGTTCACTAAACATACATATATCAGATCTTCAGGGGGGGCATATATAATCTCTTGAAAGAACGAGTATTTTGAACTGTTAGGTTGTACTGTCACCCAAAAATTAACTCCAATATACAAATCAAACCGCGCGAATCTATTCAGTCCATCGTAATTTCCGTATTTGAAAAGAGCTCTGATCAAGTAATGAGAATTTTTTCCCTGCAAAGGCTTCAAAGTGTAACAATTTCTACTACCATCTGGAAAACTCCTAACAGCATTATAAATTGACCAAGGACTTAACTGGCACTCCTTTTGTACATTCATGCTTTTTCCAGTGTTTATGAATCCTATATCTGAAGTGTAATATAAGCCATTGTCTTCGTAGTGTTGTGGACCTCCCACCATTCCACAGCCAATGTTGATGAAACCTTCAAAATTATATTCGAATGAAACCCGTTAGCTTATGTATAACTAAGTTCAATAAATACACTTTACATAGCAATCTATTAATCAAACCATTAATAGCGCTCCATGCAATCAAAAGCTTAGAACACCACAAATTATATTGTTTGCTACAAACATTTATATAGGGAGGAACTTATCATTACGATAAATCCTCTATCCGTAACATAATTTCTACCCAAATCCTGAAAAAAGAGAACAATAACTTTCCACATAACAAGTTAGTAATCAGCCAAACTGTAATAAACTCGGTAACATAATTACATCTCTCCATTATTTTATTATGGAAATTAAATTTTGTTATTTACCGCCCCTTAAGACACCAAATTTAGATTTAACTACCCGCTTTTTTGTTTTATTTAATCTCCTATAATAACACAATAAATTGGATTTCATGGCCTCTAAACAAAGTTTAGTTTCATTTTTTTTCAAAACATCAATTTTCATGCCGAAAACTTGCTATTAAAGTTTTGGGGATAACTTTTGTTCTTTATGGTCCGATTTGAGGTCAATATAATTAGAATTAGAAATGCCTTGTTTTGTGTGCTAAGAAATATCTCGGTTTACAGACACACACAAAACAAGGCATTTTTTTCTTAGTTTTGACCTCAATTCAAATCTTGAAGGACCTAAATAACCTCCTAAACATTTTCACAACAAATTTTGATATGAAAATCAATGATTTTTGTAACAGTAAAACTTAACGAAAACTATTAAGAGGTGGCAAAATATTTATTTTTTTTTTCATTTTTGTAGGTGGTTAAATACAATAAACGAAAAAATGGGTGGTTAATCTGAATATGGTTTTTTGAAGGGTGGTATAATTTTTCAATTATTAATGCATTTGAATTCTTTTCAATCACCTTGCATTGTATATTAGTAGAACTGTACTAACTGCAATCTGAATTTCCTTTTTCTATCTATGTATAGATATTTTGTGTAATTTATATTATTGCCATTAATGGTGTTAGGGTTGTATCTCATGTATTATATATACTTGGTTAATGAGAAGACTCCCTCAAGGAGAATTACACAATCCAACATGGTATCACAGCCATTAAGGATTTCTCTCTAAATCCTTTGATCTTCCTGGCTGCCTTTCGTCTCCTGACTTTTCTTTTTCCCTTTCTTGCCTTCTCCCATCGTCACCATGGTGAATGACAACCAGCAGATACCTCCACCACCGCCTCCTCCCCCGACCTCTTTTCACCCTGCTCTCACCGTGACTAACATCAAGGACCTCATCCTTCTTGTTCTTGATAACACAGACGATCTATATGCGTCTTGGGTGGAGCTTTTCCATATTCAAGCGTGCGCATACAATGTCCTCGATCACATTGATGCGGATGCCACTCCACCATCTGACATAGACACCGCAACCTGGCAACGCCTTGACGCTATCGTCAAGCAGTGGATATACAGCACTATTTCTCGTGATCTCCTTCACACGATCATGAAGCCCGGCGCTACTGCTCTCGAATTATGGACTAGGTTGGAGGAAATTTTCCAGGACAATAAAAACACGCGGGCTGTTTATCTTGATGAACAATTCTCCGGGACTCGATTGGAGAATTTTTCGAATATAGCAAAATACTGTAAACAGATTAAAATGCTTGCCGATCAACTCAGCAACGTAGGCACCCCTGTCACCGAAGAAAAGATGGTCCTTCAACTGGTTAAGGGCTTAACCAAGGGTGAATATGACACAATTGCTACTATGATACAACAAGCTGATCCTCTGCCTTCTTTTCACAATGCCCGTTCTCAATTATTACTTGAGGAAACTCGCAAAAACAAACAGGAGGAGCATACTCAGCAAGCTTTACTCACCTCGTCCTCCGCAACTCCTACCCAATCGCCGGCCAACCAACCGTCTTCTGAACAACAACCACGTGGTGGTAACGGTGGTGGTCGCGGCGGCCGCGGTGGCCGAAACAAACAGCCTTGGCGTGGGGGTAAAGGGCGTGGACGTGGGGGAAGACCTTCTGGTAATGGGTCCAATCAAGCCCCACAATGGACTAATCAGCCACAATGGCAGCAAGGATACTCATCTCAACCTCAATGGCCCAATCAACAATGGCCCAATAATCAGGCAATGGCCACAAAATGGAAATTGGGCTTCTCCTCCATGCCCATATCCAACAGCCCCTTCTTTCAATGGTCAGCAAAATAGAGGTCAAGGCATCCTTGGTTCTGGGCCACGAAATTCACCACCTCAAGCCTATTTCTCTTCTGGGCCTCAGCAACAGTTCACTGGCCCACCTATGAGCCCCACCGAATTGAGTCATGCTTTCACCACCATGCATATGCAACCTCCTGATGCTTCTTGGTATATGGACACTGGCGCCACGTCTCACCTCACACATGACTCCGGTACTCTCTCTACTCTAGTCCATTCCAACTCTCCTTCTTTTATTCTCGTCGGCGATGGAAACCGTATTCCGGTTAAAGGTCATGGCAACACACATACCTCCCCCCCTCATCCACCTTTTGCCCTTAACAATGTCCTATATGCTCCTAACATTATTAAAAATTTAATAACAATGTCCTATATGCTCCTAACATTATTAAAAATTTAATCTCTGTTAGAAAATTTGCTAGTGATAATTCTGTGTCTATTGAGTTTGACCCATTTGGTTTTTCTGTGAAGGATCTCACTATGGGGACCATTCTAACGAGGTGTGATAGCATGGGGGACCTCTACCCTTTCTCATCATCTTCCGCTACTTCAAACAACCCACCTACTTCTCTTGCTGCGATTTCTCCTTCAACATGGCTGTAGACACCCATTTGTGTCTCCCCAAAACCAAACCCAGTGATGAATGCCTTGCACGTTGTAATGCCCGGGCTTGATCTAACCATCTAAAACACTCCTTTAGTAATGGCATTTTTGTAATTTTGACAATTTCGTATTTAGAACATTGAAAAAAATTTAGAACATAAGCTGAAAAAATTTAGAACATATATATATATATATATATATATATATATATATATATATATATATATATATATATATATATATATATATATATATATATATATATATATAATTTTGGTTTGACAAAGACAACTGCAGAAAAGCCTTTAAAAAATTTATCGATTGCATGTTTGCAACAGTAGCAACCCGAGACAATGCCCGGGCTACTCACTAGTTTTAAATGTCGATGTGACATATAGTCCCTTTTTCATTGCGCCACGACATCCTCTTAACATCCCTCAACTTCTTATAACAAAGATAGATGTCTTTTATATCATTTAAGCCAACTATATGTTAGTAATAGGTAAAAATAAAAATATCATAAGTGCAAACCATAAGTTTCAGTTAAAAAAAAAAAAAAAAAAAAAAAAAAAAAAAAAAAAAAAAAAAACTCAAAGAATATCTCTATTTTGGTTTGATTACTTGATAATAACAATTGCAGTTTTGAAAAGCCTTTTAAAAAATTTATCGATTACACGCCTACAACAATAGCAACCCAAGACAACGCCCGAAGTACTCACTAGTTTAAGGTGAAAATGCAACACTTTAACTTTTATATTACTAGGGTGGCTAACGCGCGCGCCATATCTAGCCTTGTCCGGGAGCTTTTTGAGTTGTTGATTACATTAAAAAAGGGAAAAAATATGTAAACAAATATTGTAGGGGTATAATTGTCCGCATACTATCTAAATAGTTAAAAAAAAAATAATAAGCAACTATCATTAATGAAGGCAAAATAAAAAAAAAATTGTACGACATTATAATTTTCGGTATTAGTATTAAAAGATATTAATGCTGATTGAAATTGTGCTTTGAAAAACGACACTTAAAAGAGAACCGGCGAAGTATATATATGAAAGCATATGAATTTAGGTAGTACTTCCAATAATTTTAAGCTTCATAATAACTAATTAAATGTATAAGCAAGTGATTAGGAGAATAATTATACCTGCAACATCTCTTTCATCGGCTAACGAAGTCAAATTTGAAGCACCATCAGCAGCCAAGGAGAAATTAATCAATCCAAGATTGTAAATTAACAAGTATGGTATAAGTTTATTGATGATTTTAAAGGCCATAACCCAAACCCACATCATTTTTTTTTTTTTTTTTTTTTTTTTTTTTGAAATAACAACTTTTTTGGACTAAAGAATTTCTTATCTACTCTTATACACAAGTGTTATACGTTAAAATGCTTATGATAGAGAACAAACATATAATCTCAATCAGCATGGTCCATAGACTTGTATGCTTATGATTCAAAGTCAAGGCCACTACTTTTCTATGGACTTGACTTTGAATCTTCATCCACCACTCGATCCTTAGTGGCCTTGACTTTGAATCTTCATTCACCACTCGATCCTTAGTGGCCTTGACTTTGAATCTTCATTCACCACTCGATCCTAGGATTTTATCTGTTTAATTTGTTATTTACATTAAAATAGACCTGACAACATCTTACATGACTACATGGATGGACTTTCAATTAAAGCTAAAAAAGATGAACAAATTGAGATGTGTGAATAAATAGTGCAAAGAGTCAAAGCGTTTCAAGCAATTTGGGACGGAGAGAGTATACGATGCCATGCACATGTCCCACCCTTATTATTATTATTAAACCTTTTTTTTTTTCTTTAACTATTTATTCCTTCTTTCTTGTATCCACAAGCGCAACAGGGGGAGAATGGAATTCAACTGAAGAAGCACAACAACTACTGCAGCAAGATCCTTCGGGTGCTGGAGAGCAACACACGCATGCTGGGCATATTGTACGCTTTGGTACTTGTTTATGCTAATTTTTGTTAAGTGGGATTGAATATCAAAATCTAGGCTACGAAACAACTAAATAAAATCGAAAGCAAGTAATAACGAAAGCAATAAAACGACACAAGGAATTGTTGACGCGGAAAACCCAATGAAGGTAAAAACCGCGGGTAGAATGAGGATCTACCAAACTTTTACTATGGCAAAAATGTAGAAAAATGCGTACAATAGGTGTGTTTAGCTTATGAGTTACTAGGTTGCAATGTGTCGATATTCGTAGGTGTCCCCCCTTATATATAAACGTTCCAATCCTTGATTATAACCGTTGCTTTGGAGATAGAGTCTCGATCCTTGATTCCCGGAATTCAGTTAGTGAAATATATTCTCTGTTTTGATCTTCAACGGACTGGAGAAGGCTGAATGAGACCAAGTCTTCTAGCTAATCTTCTTGCGGAAAAATAGGAATGCTGGTAAACAAACTTCGTCCTTCGTCCATGACGAAGAGTCGTCGTCGCCTGACTTTTAAAAATTAATCAAAAGGTGGAATTATTTTGAGCGGATGAGGCAAAGATCAAATTATCAGAAATATTTGCGTGGACCTGGTCCACAATAATATTATTGTTGGACCCGAGGTCTATACACACGCAACTGAAATTATATTGAATATAGTGACTCTTTTTTTTAACATAGTAACCTTATTTTTAACATAATAACCTTTATTAAAAGTTGTATAACGTTTAATACTATTGTGAACTTGAACTACGACGTTATGACCCTAATTTTAACATAGTGACCTTTATTATTTATATTGACCTTATAAAATATTTCATTAAAAAAAAATTAACTTCTTATAGCCTTATATTACCAAAATGGCTTTTATTTTCAATATAGTGACCTTCATTTTATTATAGTGACTTTACGTTTTTTTTATTAATAAAACAACTATAGTTTCTCTAATGTTAGTGGTCCACAATAAATTAGTGTGAACCAGGCCCATTTAAGAATTTGTATCTGATAGATATTATATTTAATAAAAAGGCCTTAAATGACCCTAATTGGAATGCGGCGATGTTTGATGAGTATAGTGCTTTAATTAAAACGGGGACATGGGAGTTGGTGCCTAGGCCAACGGGGGTGAATGTTGTTAATTGTATGTGGTTATTTAAACATAAATACAAGTCTAATGGTGACCTTGAAAGGCACAGAGCTCGTCTTGTATGTGATGGCAGGTCGCAGGAAGTTGGTGTAGATTGTGATGAGACTTTGATGTGTTCATTTTATATGTATATTTATCCCCGTCCCTTGGTCGTAATTAGTAGTGTTTTTGGCTCAACCGAGCCACTTTTATTACTAATTTGTGTTTTCCAGTGCTTTGGTAGTTTTGCTTGTGTTTTGTAGGAATTTGCGTACTTGGAGCATTTTCCCGGGCTTTTAAAGGAGCATCTACAAGTATTGGAAGACCGCGACCCCTTTCGATAGCCCAAGGCCGATTGGAGGTATCAAATCGGTGACTAAGGGCTCGATTATGAAGATTCGAGGACTTGGGCCAAGTTCGGAGGCCCAAGGGAGGAAGTTTCGAGGCCCAGAAGCCTCGCCCAAGGCAATCCCCTCCGCCCGGAGGCGCGCCCGGCCGGGCGGGCCAAAGGAGTCTCCACCCGGAGCACGCGCCCGGACGGGCGCGAGAAGGAATTTGGAGTCGAAAAGGCGGGCCCGGTCGGGCGAGCCTTTGCCCGACCGGGCGCGTGTCTTCTCTCAGCAATGATCAGCTTTCCGATTTAGTTCGTTTTAGCGTTAACTCTTGCTTAATATTAATGTAATTTTTATTAGGCAAGATTAGTATCTCTTATCATTATTATTACTCTAGTTTTAGTTTTTCTCTTCCGTCTCTCTACTTAACTTTCTCTCTCTAGATTTTATTTTCTTTCTTGTTCCTCACACTCTTGTAATTCCGCCGTCTTGGTACGATTTCTCCTTTAATTAATTTCAGTATTTTATTCTTTCCGATTTCTGTTATGTCTTGTTTAATTATTATGCTTTGTTTAGTTTTGGTCATGTCTGAGTAGTTTCCTTCTAGGGTTCATGGGGATCTAATAAATAATATGAAGGGGTTAATTGTATGATCGTTAATTATTAATGCTTAATTGATTTCTTATTGATTGTTTACATGCTATGCAATTAGATTTGGCCAGATTTGATTGTATGAGTTTAGCAATATTGATTCGAGATTCGAGAGATGAGAATTGATGTTTAGGCTTAGTTTCAATAAACAGATTAATTTATAAATGGTTAGGTCGAGATTCGAGAGATGAGATTTAATACCGGTAAATTAATTCTGTGATTGTAATACGTAGCGAAAGCCCTTTACGATCTGATTAATTAATGCATTGATGATTGATTATCGTGTTTACCCTGGAATATTGTTTATTAGTGAACCTATACCCTAGACTTTATTATTATTGATTTCTTCCCTTATTAATTCTCCTTACTCATAATCTTCGTAATATAGTTTATAATCTCAAACAACAATTTGGTTACTTAATAATTTAGATTATAATTAATTAATTAGGAATAAAAAGACTTGTTTCCCTGTGGATTCGACCCTACTTCCCTATCTGCATAAGCTAGTGGACTTAGGTAATTATTTTTGATTAGGTGATACGACTTTAGCCTGTCAAAATTTTGGCGCCGTTGCCGGGGAAACGGTTTTTATTTTTATTTCTAATTGTTTTTATAGTTTAGATTATTTTCTCTTTTGCCTCAAGGGACATTAGTTCTTTGAGGTAGTACTAATATCTGTTTTTTTAGTTCTTTGTTTATGCCCAGGTGTTCCAGATCAGGTTACATTCCATTCGATCCTGAGATCGAACGCTCGTTTCATAGACAAAAGAATCTTTACAGGCAGATCTTAGCAGATTCCGGGAGTAGTGATATTCCTGGAAATCCATTACCTTCCTCTAGTGATTCGGAGCATTCTTCTGATTCAGAACTAGAGATGGGTACACCACCACCTCCACCACCTCGTAAGCTTAGCGATTATTCGCAACCATCGCTGACAGATTTTCCGCATCTTTCTCCTACGCCCGATCTCGAGGGAGTCCAGTTCGAGATCAAGCCCCAATTCATTACGATGATAGAAAGAAAGCAATTCAGTGGAGCAAAGGGTGAAGATCCTAATCTTCACATTGCAGATTTCTGTCAATACTGCAATACTATTAGGCAGAATGGGGTAACGCAGGATCAAATCAGGGAGATTCTTTTTCCCTTTTCTTTATGTGGAAAAGCTAAATTGTGGTTTAATGGTTTGAATAGAGCTGCACTTGGTATTACTAACTGGGAGACTCTTGCGTTGAATTTTTACAATAAATATTACCCTGCAGAGAAAACAGCTTTATTGAGAAGCGCCATCCAGAACTTTGCCCACGAAACAGATGAAGCATTATATGAAGCTTGGGAAAGATTCAAAGATCTGCAGAGGGAGTGTCCTCACCATAATTTGGCTAAGTGGCAACTGATTCAAGCTTTTTACAACGGATTAGGAAATGCATCTAGGACAATTTTAGACTCCGCAGCTAGCGGTAGATTTATGAATTTAAATGTTGATGATGCAGGTCAGGTTATTGAAGATATGGCAATCCACAATTCCCAATATGGGAATGCTAGAGGTTTTGCTCACAAGGGCAAGCATCATGTTGATTCAGTCACTTTATTGCAAGCCCAGCTTACTTCTATTTGTCAGAAATTAGATAATCTTACCACGAACAATTCTAATTCTGTTGCTAATGTTTCTGCTGTTGCTAACAATGCTAATGATGCTTTTTGTGAAAATTGTGGCAGTGTAGGTCATTATGAACAAGATTGCAGGAGTTCTATGGAGCAAGTTAATGCTTTCCAAACTTACAAGCAAAATAACCCTTACTCCAATTCCTACAATCCTGGCTACCGGAACCATCCCTACCTATCTTACCGTAGCACCAATGTTCAAAATCCTCCACCTCCACAACAACCACAACAAGCACCCCCTCCACAGCAGAAATATTACCATCCTCATGCCAATCAGAAACCCCCATCACAACCCCCTACTACATCTTCTGACCCTGCTTTATCAGAAATTAGGGCAATGCTGACTAATATGCAAAAGCATATGGAGAGTAGAGACCAACAGATTGACTCTATTATAGCCCATAATAAAGTCATGGACACCCAAATCGCCCAATTGTCCTCTACCCTTCAATCTCGTCAGCAGGGAGCTTTACCAGCGCAGGGAATCCAACCAACGGATCATGCAAATGCAATCACCCTAAGGAGTGGTTCACACTACGATGGGCCCCAAATGCCCAAAGAAGATGAACCTGAATTATCTGACATTGCTAATCCTGATTCCTTTGTACCAATTTCCCCTGCAGGGCTGCAGGGTAAAATTCCTGATGCTAATATTTTTGATGATTCATTGCAGGGTACAACCCCAGGGAAGGATGCACCCTAGGAGAAGATTAGGGAAGCACCACCAGTTATCAAATTACCTTTCCCTAATCGCCAACTAAAGACTAAGTTGGACAAGCAGTTTGGTAAGTTTCTGGAGGTTGTTAAAAATTTGCAGGTAACGGTCCCTTTTACTGAACTTATTATACAGGTTCCTGCATACGCTAAATTTATGAAAGATATTTTGACTAGGAAGAGGGCCTTTAATGAAGTAGAAACTGTCGCTTTTACTGAGGAGTGTAGTGCATTGTTACAAAATAAATCTCCTCCTAAATTAAAGGATCCTGGTAGTTTTTCTATCCCTTGTCATATTGGTAATGTCTTCATAGATAAAGCATTATGTGATTTGGGTGCTTCTGTTAGTGTAATGCCATCGTCTATCTGTTCTAAATTGAATATGGGTGAATTAAAAATTACTAATATCACTTTGCAAATGGCAGATCGTTCTGTTAAATATCCCTTAGGTATTTTAGAGGACGTCCCTGTTAGAGTTGGTAAATTTTTCATCCCTGTTGACTTTGTTGTTTTAGACATGGCTGAGGACACACAAATACCCATTATATTAGGTAGGCCTTTTCTCCATACTGCAGGAGCCATTATAGATGTTAAAAATGGTAAACTAACCCTATCTGTTGGTGATGATAATATTACTTTTAATTTAGGGAAGGTTTTAAAAGGTCCTATGCTTGAAGAAAACTGTTGTTTAATTGATGTGTTGGATATAATGGACGATATTTGTGATGATAGCTTGACACAGATTCTTGCAAGGGATCCCTTGGAAGAAATACTTTGTGGTAATTTGTCTGCAGGTGATGCGAGTATCTGGAGTAAGGAGGTGGATATTATTGAGAAAGCACTTGCCATAGAAGAACTGGATGACAAGGAAAATAAGAAGGTAGTAAAATTAGTTCAGGAATCGAAACCTGCAGAGGTAAAGAAACCCGAACTAAAACCTCTCCCTTCTCATTTAAAATATGTTTTTCTTGATGAGCAGGAAATGAACCCTGTGATCATCAGTACTGCACTTGATGACCCACAAATTTCCCAACTTCTAGAGGTTCTCAGAACCCACAAAAGGGCAATAGGGTACAGTATTGATGATCTCAAGGGTATAAGCCCAGATTTTTGTATGCACAGGATACACCTAGAGGATAACTACAAGCCCTGCATTCAACCCCAGAGGAGGTTGAATCCTAACATGCAAGAGGTAGTCAAGAAAGAGGTTATGAAACTACTTGATGCAGGTATCATCTATCCTATTTCTGACTCCAAATGGGTAAGTCCTGTACAGGTGGTTCCTAAGAAGGGTGGGATGACTGTTGTTAAAAACGATAAAAATGAATTAATTCCCACTAGAACTGTTACAGGGTGGCGTATGTGCATTGACTATCGTAGATTAAATGTCGCCACTAAAAAAGACCACTTCCCTCTTCCCTTCATTGATCAAATGCTTGAGAGGTTAGCGAATCATAAGTTCTTTTGCTATTTAGATGGGTATTCGGGATTTTTCCAAATTCCGATCCACCCTGAAGACCAGGAAAAGACAACATTTACATGCCCTTATGGCACTTTTGCATATCGTAGAATGCCTTTTGGTTTATGTAATGCACCTGCTACTTTTCAACGTTGCATGATGAGTATCTTTTCTGAGTTCATAGAGTCTATCATGGAAGTCTTTATGGATGATTTTAGTGTTTATGGTTCTTCATTTGATGCATGCCTAATTAACCTAGCTAAAATCCTGAAAAGATGTGAAGAATGCAATTTGGTCTTAAATTGGGAAAAATGTCACTTTATGGTGACAGAGGGAGTAGTATTGGGTCACATTGTATCTGATAAGGGCATACAGGTAGACAGAGCAAAAATTTCAGTGATTGAGCAATTACCTCCCCCAGTTAATGTTAAGGGAGTTAGGAGTTTCTTGGGTCATGCGGGGTTTTATCGCCGTTTTATCAAAGATTTTTCTAAAATTGCTAAACCACTGACTCAGCTTTTGCTTAAGGATGCCCCTTTTGTTTTTACTGACGAGTGTCTTGAGTCTTTTAACAGGATCAAGCAGGCTTTAATATCGGCGCCCATCATATGTGCTCCTGATTGGAATCTTCCCTTTGAGATCATGTGCGATGCAAGCGACTTTGCTTTAGGAGCCGTGCTTGGACAGAGGAAGGACAAAGTTCTACATGCTATCTATTATGCTAGTAAAACTTTGGATGAGGCTCAAATCAACTATGCCACCACGGAGAAGGAGTTTTTAGCTGTCATTTATGCTTTAGAAAAATTTAGATCATATCTAGTTGGTTCTAAAGTTATTGTTTTTACTGACCATGCAGCTTTAAAGTACTTGATAGCCAAGGCGGAATCAAAGCCTAGGCTACTCCGGTGGGTTCTCTTGCTCCAGGACTTCAACATTGAAATTAGGGA
Organism: Chenopodium album; assembly: GCF_948465745.1. Taxonomy (NCBI): domain Eukaryota; kingdom Viridiplantae; phylum Streptophyta; class Magnoliopsida; order Caryophyllales; family Amaranthaceae; genus Chenopodium; species Chenopodium album. The sequence continues at coordinate 26,003,616 of NC_137860.1, read as the reverse complement.
CAAAAAAGGTGCAGAGAACGTTGTGGCAGATCACTTGTCACGAATCAGGTATGATGAGGGTAAGGATTTTCTCCCTATAGACGATTCTTTCCCTGATGACAACCTGTATGCAGTGGTAGAGCAACACCCCTGGTACGCCGATTTTGCAAATTATTTAGTGGGTGGTACTCTACCTCTTGACTTGTCCTACCAACAAAAGAAGAAATTCCTGTATGATGTTAAACATTATTTTTGGGATGATCCTTTTTTGTTTCGTGAGTGTGCAGATGGATTATTTCGCAGGTGCGTTCCCGAATGGGAGGTACACGGTATTCTTACTAGCTGCCACACTTCACCTTATGGAGGACATCATGGTCCCTCTAAAACAGTGGCCAAGATAAATGAGTTAGGATTCTATTGGCCCAGCATGTTCAAGGATGCTAACATTTTTGTGCAGGCTTGTGACTCTTGCCAGAGGACTGGCAACATCTCGCGGCGGCATGAGATGCCTCAAACTGGGATTTTGGAAGTTGAAATTTTTGATGTTTGGGGTGTTGATTACATGGGACCGTTCCCTTCCTCTAGAGGGAACCGCTATATACTAGTCGCCGTAGATTATGTATCCAAGTGGGTAGAAGCCATTGCCACTCCTACCAATGACGCCAAGGTGGTCCATAGGCTTTTCAAGAAGACCATTTTTCCTAGATTCGGAGTGCCTAGAGCCATAATTAGTGACGGAGGATCCCACTTTCATGAGCGGAAGTTAGATACCCTCCTAAAGAAGTATGGTGTTTACCATAGGACAGGGCTAGCCTACCATCCCCAAACTAGTGGCCAAGTCGAAGTGTCTAATCGCGAGATTAAGGTCATCTTAGAGAAGGTGGTAGCAAAATCTAGGAAAGATTGGAGCGATAAGTTGGATGACACCCTATGGGCATATAGAACCGCATTTAAGACCCCTATAGGTACCACTCCATATAGACTTGTGTACGGCAAAGCATGTCATCTTCCGGTGGAGTTAGAGTACAAGGCATATTGGGCTATTAAGGAGCTCAATTTGGACGCTAAGCTAGCGGGAGAGAAGACGCTTCTACAACTTAACCAACTTGATGAGTTTAGGTTGATGGCCTATAATACTGCGCGAGTCTACAAGGAAAAGACAAAGAGATGGCACGACAAGATGATCCTTCCGAGAGAATTCAAAGAGGGTGATAAGGTGTTGTTGTTCAACTCTAGGCTTAAACTTTTTCCAGGAAAGTTGAAGTCAAGGTGGTCGGGTCCTTTCACAGTAAAACGGGCCAACAAATTCGGTTCTGTAGAGTTGTTTGATGAGAATGGTAATGAATTCAAGGTAAATGGTCAGAGGCTTAAGATTTATCATGACGGAGCTACGATTGGTGCAGTTGAACTACTACACCTAACTAGTTCCAGCTCACCTTGAGAAACCTATGGTAAGTAGGTCGTGCGGGACCTAGATAAACCAGCGCTTTGCGGGAGGCAACCCGTATTTTACTTGCTTTTATTTTTGTTTTCTCTTTGTTTTTCTTATGAGAGGAGAGAGGAGGGAATTTAATGAGTTTTATGAGCTTTTGGTACAGTTTACAGGAAAAGAGTTAGTCAAATTTTGAGGAAGAAAAATTTCGTCAAATCTTGCTCTCGGGCCCGGCCGGGCGGAGTTCCGCCCGACCGGGCGCGAGAGTTGACGTATACGGACTAAAAATTGGCCCGGCCGGGCGGGATTACGCCCAACCGGGCGCGAGAAGAAGTATGAAAAGGTGAAGAAATTGGCCCGACCGGGCAGTCAGACGCCCGACCGGGCGCGAGACAAAAGTGTTCCAAGAGCGAAAGATCGCCCGATCGGGCGAAATGGCGCCCGATCGGGCGCGAGAGAAATAACATGGAGGAGGGTTAGATCGCCCGGCCGGGCGCGACAAACCAACCGCCCTTTTCTTCTTCTTTTCTTCTTCTTTCTTCATTCTTCTTTCTTTCTTCCTTCATTTTATCTCTCTAAACTCTAAATTTCCTCTGACTTCTCTCTAAGATTTCTCCTTGCACCCTTACCCAAATCCAAATCTTTTCACATATTATTACTCCTCTATTCATCCTCTACATTTCTATACCAAAATTTTTCAGTTTCCACAAATTAAATTTTTGACCACTACCTAAATGGCGGCTAAAAGAGCAAGAAGCCTACTCGGAGGAAGCTCCAGCTCGTCCCAGCAGTATGACCCGGCGCTCCAGCTCCCTCAGTGGCCGACAATAAAAATCGCAACGGCGGAGCAACGGGAAAAACTCGAGGTGCTCTACGGACGCGAGGTAATCCCTTCACGGTGGTTACATCGCCCTACTTTAGAAGCTTTAGGTTTATATGGTTTTGTTAGGAGATTTTTAAATGATATTGGTATGAGAAAATTTGTAGATATGCATTATTCAACATACCGTGAATTAACTTGTGAATTTTTATCTTCTCTCGTTATTCAAAACCATAAAAGTGGTCCTAAATTAATATTTAGGCTTAACAATAAAAACATCACTCTTTCTTTTGTGGAATTCTGTAAATTGTTTGAACTGGAACCTGATTTGAACAGACAATGGAATGCTGAATTTAAAATGGAAGATGTTTATTTAGCTTTGACTGGCATTTCAAATGTTTCTGCTCAACATGCTAGTGCTAGGCCCATTCACCACCCCATCCCCAAATTGTGGCAAAGATTTGCCGGTGTATGTTTCTTAGGTAGAAATGAACCCCATAACTGTCAGACCAATGAACTTGCTGTAATTGGCCATTACATTTTTGGGTATGAAAAACTGAACATCGCCCGGTACATTATTCACCACCTAGGTAGGCACGCTACGGCCAGCAACCACCACACTACCCCTATCCGTCTTGGTGGCCTTATCACTAGGATAGCCATCAAGAAGGCCGGTTTTGTAGAGAGTGGACCGCATAGGATGACCAACATGGGGCCGGACACTTACATGACCTCTAGGTACCTTGAGGAACTGGGGTGGTTGAGAGCGGACGAGAACCAAGTCCCCCATTGGTGCATTAGGACAGGGACTGAACAACCCTTGCCTATTTTTCCTTTGCCCAACCCCGAGCTGACCGCTTTTCCCCCAGGGCAAGAGTCTTATACTTATGCCCTGTTAGTTGCCCATGCTAGGGGTGAGGATCCACAGCAGGCCCAACCACCTCCTGTACAGCCCATTCCACAGCCACCATCACCACCCCGACAGTCCTACTCCGTCCCTCACGGTGACTCTGACCCAGTTTGGGATTTACAGAGTATTGGCCAGGCCATAGGTCGTATAGAGCAGACCCAGACCGAGTTTAGGCAGATGATAGGCTCTGTCGACCATAGGTTAGGCTACCTCGAGAGGAACCAGGGTAGGGGGCTCTACCCTATTTATGATGATTACGCTCGTCGGGGCAACATTCCCGACGATGCGGTTTACCCAGACTGGTTTCAGCCCCCACCCCAGGGATACGATAGGGATCCCACTGCCCATGGCATTTACACAGACTATTCCTCGTTCCATGGGTACGGACAGGACATTCCTTTTGGGGGACCGCCGGGGGGGACTTTTCATGCTAACTATTTTGGTAGTGGCTCTTTCGGTGCAGATGGTGCCGGTTCCAGTGGTGGAGCAGGTGGGTCCTCTCATATGGACCAGGATGAGGATGAGTAGCCAGCTGGGCTACTTTCGAGCCAATGAGGACATTGTCCGATCTTGGCTTGGGGGAGGATTTTTGGATTTGGTATATACTTTTCTCTTTCCTTTTCTTTATTTTTGTTTATTTTTGGTGTGTTTTGTTAGTTTAGATTTATTGCTTTTTAGTTTAGTTTATTGCTTTCCTTATATGAAAAATACAAAAAAATTGAAAAATCAAAAAAATAAAAAAATACGAACCAATGAACTGTAAATCATGCTTCCCTGTGCCCCATACTTGAGAAAAATTGTTTTGATTCTTGGTATTTGATTGTGAGCATTGTGGATTAGTTGATCATGACTTGAAGTTTAATTATTTGGATTCCTAAACATGCGTCAATTTTGTCCAACTACTTGTGAATATAGTGCTTGACTAGTTGATTTGGTTAGGAATGTGTGATTAGTTCCTGGTATGTCAATGAATTTGAGTATTGGTTTGCAACTATGAGTAGTGTTTCATGACTCAATATTATGCACATGTGGAGGACAAAGGCATTTGTTCTTTTAGGTGGCCTTCAGATTTATTTAGATACATTTGTTCCCTTCTTGCTACCCATGTTGTTGCCTTGACCTTTTTGTTGTTTATTTGCCACATTACAAGCCTATTTTGCCCCATTGGTTACTAGTCCCAAGCTTGGCTTGGGGGAGCTATTAGTGAGTGAGGTGAGAAAGTTTGTAGTGTGCACATTATTTGCACAATTGGGTGGGTTTGAGAAGTTATTTGTTCTTGATCATATTTTTATTCGATGAGTTTTATTGTGTACATATTTGAGAAAAATAAAAGTGTGATAGAAAAAAAAAAAGAGAAGTTCAAAAAAAAAAAAAAAGTGAAAAAAAAAGAAAGTGAACTTCTAGAAAAAAAAAAGAAAAAAAGAGCAAAAAGAAAAATAAGTTTGATGTTCAAATTGTCTAAGTGAAGGTTTATCGAAAAGAAGGAAAAAGTTGAGTTTCATTGCAAATATTTGAGTTGAGTTCAAAGTTTGTTATTCACTCTTGTTCTATATTATCATATTGTTATGAGTGAAATTGTAAGTTTTGGGATTGAATTTTATGATTGGAGTATATTTGGTGATTTGTGTTGGGGTTGATTATGTTGGAGATGTGTATGACCATTATTTTTGGTCATGGGTTTATTAGGATATGGCTCCCTTTATGCATAGCTTTTCTCTCACATATTCCCAAATTTATCCTACCCTTTTCCCTAGCCTTACATTACAAGCTTTAAAAGACCTTTTGACCTTGTGCATAGAGTTGTGTAAATATGAAAGTGTTGTTTATCAATGCAAGTTATGATTTGACATATTCCGAGTCGACTATTAGGTTGAGTGTATGTCTTTTTAAACACACGAGTGTTGTGAGTTTGGGAGGGCATTGTTCACATTAAAGGGGTTGGGATGGAGAGCGATCGAGTACATCTTTTACTCGCCACATAAATGAGAGTTGAGTGTGTGAGCACTAGTCTTGAATTCTATATGCTCTTGTGGTTTGCTCTATTTGACAATTGTTGGGGATGAAGGGTGATTAGATGGATAAGATTGGTTGATTTTGAAGCATGTTCACTTGATTTGCCTTGAATCGTTTGTGCTTGATTTTTATATTGGGGTGAGGCATGTTTTATTTGTTCATTGAGGAGCTCTTTGCTTAGGGACAAGCAAAGGTTTGGCTTGGGGGAGTTTGATGTGTTCATTTTATATGTATATTTATCCCCGTCCCTTGGTCGTAATTAGTAGTGTTTTTGGCTCAACCGAGCCACTTTTATTACTAATTTGTGTTTTCCAGTGCTTTGGTAGTTTTGCTTGTGTTTTGTAGGAATTTGCGTACTTGGAGCATTTTCCCGGGCTTTTAGAGGAGCATCTACAAGTATTGGAAGACCGCGACCCCGTTCGATAGCCCAAGGCCGATTGGAGGTATCAAATCGGTGACTAAGGGCTCGATTATGAAGATTCGAGGACTTAGGCCAAGTTCGGAGGCCCAAGGGAGGAAGTTTCGAGGCCCAGAAGCCTCGCCCAAGGCAATCCCCTCCGCCCGGAGGCGCGCCCGGCCGGGCGGGCCAAAGGAGTCTCCGCCCGGAGCACGCGCCCGGACGGGCGCGAGAAGGAATTTGGAGTCGAAAAGGCGGGCCCGGTCGGGCGAGCCTTTGCCCGACCGGGCGCGTGTCTTCTCTCAGCAATGATCAGCTTTCCGATTTAGTTCGTTTTAGCGTTAACTCTTGCTTAGTATTAATGTAATTTTTATTAGGCAAGATTAGTATCTCTTATCATTATTATTACTCTAGTTTTAGTTTTTCTCTTCCGTCTCTCTACTTAACTTTCTCTCTCTAGATTTTATTTTCTTTCTTGTTCCTCACACTCTTGTAATTCCGCCGTCTTGGTACGATTTCTCCTTTAATTAATTTCAGTATTTTATTCTTTCCGATTTCTGTTATGTCTTGTTTAATTATTATGCTTTGTTTAGTTTTGGTCATGTCTGAGTAGTTTCCTTCTAGGGTTCATGGGGATCTAATAAATAATATGAAGGGGTTAATTGTATGATCGTTAATTATTAATGCTTAATTGATTTCTTATTGATTGTTTACATGCTATGCAATTAGATTTGGCCAGATTTGATTGTATGAGTTTAGCAATATTGATTCGAGATTCGAGAGATGAGAATTGATGTTTAGGCTTAGTTTCAATAAACAGATTAATTTATAAATGGTTAGGTCGAGATTCGAGAGATGAGATTTAATACCGGTAAATTAATTCTGTGATTGTAATACGTAGCGAAAGCCCTTTACGATCTGATTAATTAATGCATTGATGATTGATTATCGTGTTTACCCTGGAATATTGTTTATTAGTGAACCTATACCCTAGACTTTATTATTATTGATTTCTTCCCTTATTAATTCTCCTTACTCATAATCTTCGTAGTATAGTTTATAATCTCAAACAACAATTTGGTTACTTAATAATTTAGATTATAATTAATTAATTAAGAATAAAAAGACTTGTTTCCCTGTGGATTCGACCCTACTTCCCTATCTGCATAAGCTAGTGGACTTAGGTAATTATTTTTGATTAGGTGATACGATTTTAGCCTGTCAGACTTTCAGTCCGGTAGTTAAACCGGCCACTATTCGCACTGTTCTCAGTTTAGCTTTGGCTAAAAAGTGGTTGATACATCAACTAGATGTCAAAAATGCCTTTTTACATGGTGACTTGCAGGAAACTGTTTATATGCACCAACCTCCGGGTTTTGTTGATCGGAGGGCTCCTACTCATGTTTGTCGGCTCCGCAGGGCTCTCTATGGTTTGAAACAAGCTCCCAGAGCTTGGTACCAACGCTTTGCAAATTTTCTTGTTAAATTGGGTTTTGTCATTTCCAAGAGTGACAACTCTCTCTTTACTTTCCGGCAGGGTGATGATATGGCATATTTGCTTTTATATGTTGATGATATTATTTTAGCTACCTCATCTGACAGGTTGCGCACAGGAATTATTTCTCAGTTACAAACTGAGTTCCCTATGACTTACTTGGGTTCTTTGAGTTATTTTTTGGGGATTGCGGTGACCCGCAAACCCTCTTATATGCTACTTTCACAGGAAAAGTATGCACAGGAGATTTTGGAGCGTGCAGGTATGGCCTCTTGTAAGCCTGCAGCTACTCCAGTTGACACTAAGTCCAAACTTAGTGCAGACGCAGGACCACCTTTTCGGGATCCTACTTTGTATCGCAGTTTAGCAGGTGCTCTTCAGTATCTCACATTTACCAGGCCAGATATTTCTTATGCGGTACAACAGGTGTGTCTATTTATGCATGATCTTCGGGAACCTCATTATGAGGCTTTGAAACGCATTCTGCGTTATGTTCAGGGTACCATTGATCACGGCTTGCATTTATATCCTACTGCTTCACATCGATTGATAACTTACACTGACGCTGACTGGGGAGGTTGTTCCGATACCCGGCGCTCTACCTCGGGGTACTGTTGTTTCCTTGGGGACAACCTCGTGTCTTGGTCATGTCAACACACATTGTCTAAGTCGAGTGCAGAAGCAGAATATCGAGGCGTCGCGAATGTTGTCTCTGAGGCATGTTGGCTTCGTAATTTATTACTTGAGTTACATTGTCCTCTCCGGCAGGCTACTATAGTTTATTGCGATAATGTCAGTGCTATCTACCTTTCTGGCAACCCAGTTCAACACCAACGCACCAAACATGTGGAGATGGATATTCATTTTGTTCGAGAAAAGGTTGCTTTGGGGGAAGTACGGGTTCTCCATGTTCCTACTAGATATCAGTTTGCAGACATTTTCACTAAAGGCCTACCACGAGATTTATTTCTGGAATTCAGGTCCAGTCTTAGCGTACGACCTCCTCCCGCTACGACTACGGGGGTGTGATAGATATTATATTTAGGATAATATTTGTCGCAGATTAGGATATATTTTGTATGTTTATCGTAACTAGGTTTCCTAACGTGATTAGGCCTAGTATTGTAAACTCTATATATTTTGATCAATGGTACACACTCCAGATTAAGGAGTTTTCCCGAAATCTAACAGTATCAAACTATACCGGACAATTTTTCCTTCATTTACTTCGAATTACTACATTATACTTGTATGATTTAACTCATTTTAAATACCATAGAGATAGAGAAAAAAAAATATTAATTACTCGTAGCAATTTTTCCTTTATTTACTTCAAATTACTACATTATACTTCAAAATCACGCATTTCATGATTTTGTGCCGTATACCGTTAATATGTGAGTCCATGCATATAACTTTAAGAGGACAATAGTTTAAACACAAAGTCTTATATGTGGCTGACCACACCGTGTGGTAGGGGTTACTTTATTAGTGTAATAGGGGTTACTTGATCAGTGTTAAAGGGGTTACTTCGTCAGTGCTATATGGTTACTCAGTTAGTGTTATAGGGGTTACTCAATTAGTATTACAGGGGTTACTTGGTCATTTTTATATGGGTTACTTTGTTATTTTATAAGTGGTCACACGGTGTGGCTGGCCACACACAAGACGGGCTGGTTTATAGACTAGCTAATGATCGATTAAAGGATTGATCGTTTGTAATTGAACATAAGATTAAGCTGTATTTATAAACACTAATGAGCGAGGTGGCAGCATTTGTTGAATAACGAACATAGTTTATGTTATAAAAGAGTTGAATTGACTTCTTAAGATAATAGAAGTGTCATTCTAGCAAATTGTTACGATTCTTTGATCAAGTTGACATACATAAATCTAATTTGGTTGTTGATGATAAATCTTCAAAAAAAGGTGAGAATATCATAATATAAGTGATCAAGCTATTTTAAGTTTGCATAAATTTTGGACGACTTTCAAATCATAGACCTAAGACATTTTCCGCCCCTCGATCTATAATACAAGTGCGTACGTAGTATTATTGTATTGATTTATAAAGTCAACGGTCTTGATAAATAATTTACCATAGCAAAATTATTGATGACAATCTTAGTAGATATATTTATAGGAGTATTGTCATGAAAATTTTGGATTGCATCTCAGCACATAGCTCCTATATTTGTAAACATATATAGGGCAAAATATAAATTTGGCAAGCTTTTGAAAAAAGTTGATTTTACAGTGGTACATTATTATAATGTACTAATATGTATCATTATGCATATAATGTACTATTAAATTATAAGTTGTCTGAATAATGCTTTTTGTGTACTATTATGCATGTAGTGGTACTTTTTACAATCCCGATAGATTGAATATTTTCCCCCAAAATACTTACCACCTGTAATCTATTATACATGTAATGGTACTTTTTTCATCCTATATGTTTGCTAAACCTATAGGAGCTATGTGCTAAGGGTTAATCAAAATTTGCGTGTTTTTCTTCATCATATCTACCGTGAATTTAGGAAAATCATGTCGATAATAGGGTTTTCGATTGCAGTCGATTAAGTTCAGATTTGTGATGTTTGATAATATTAATGGTTGTAACTGAGAGATTATGAGAATATTTATCGTGCCTTTCTCATTGATTAAATAAGATTATACATACAAAGTATACTAGGGTTAGGACTAAGGCTATATTATAAAATACAGAAACATTCATATATCATATTAATTTACTAGGGTTTGATAAGTTCATATCAATTAGACCAAATCGGAAACATTCAGATCATATCATATCAAAACTTTTAATTACGGAGTATCATTTATTTATTGTTAAATATCGTTAATGCATATTAAATAAAATTATGAAAATTACATATTTGAAAAATTCATAATGAGACTAATCTAACAATATCCATTTTGATGATGTTTTTCTTTGTAGATAAGTATTAAAATGCAGTCAAGGTTTAGTCAAATTATCAAATCGGATAAGACGACCAAACCAGATAATAAAATTTAGATCAGATCTCATTTTAATTAGACCAAAAAACAAGTTCTATTAGTAGTAAACTAAGGGCATTAATTATTCAGCTTAATTTATGTCCAGTTCAGTTCAGCTCCAGCCAATGAGTTCAGTTCAGTTTAGTTCAGCTCAGTTCAGTTCTTAATTTCCTTCTCTCATAAATAATTTAGATCAGTTCAGTTCAATTGTTTTAAGTAAACCGCAACAAGCCCTAACGGCTTATTTAAATCATCTTATTTTTTTAATTCTGATATGATCTAGTATGATCTTATCTGATTCGATTGTCTGATTTGACGAAAAAACGTCTTGCAGGAAAGATGATTATTTAACCATCTAAGCTAATTAAACTAGCAACCAAGTTTATATGAAAGTACATGTATATAATTGAAAATCACAAGAACTAATTAAAAAAGGGAAAAAAAAAATATTAAATACATATAATCGAAAAGTTCAATTAAAGTAGCAACCCAGTGCAACGCCCAGACCATACACTAGTTCCTTTTATAAAAAAGAAATCTGCTATTTATGTATTACATATTTATGTTTTTTTTTTTTTTTTGTTTTTTTTAACTATCACAAAGTGTATATAATGCACAATAAATATGTTCAGGTGCAATTTTTTCCTTCTCAACATTTATATTACGTAGTATAATATATTTTTTAATATATAATGAAACTTTCAATTCTTCAAGTGCATTAATTTAGAAGAACATTAGGAAATGAAGGTGGCCTATCATGGTTTGGCACTTGTTTTGTGGTTGTTTGCCCTTGGGGCTTGTGTAGTTTGGGGGGTTACAGCTTAGCTCCTATTGTAAGTTGTAACTGTACTATTCTTCTTTGGTAATAAAATTTCTTATTTATTACCCAAAAAAAAAAAAAAAAAACCAAAAAATTAAAGAAAAGGACATGAATGGAGTGTAAAAATATAGCTGAACATTACAAACCCTTAATCTATATATGCATAGCCATGTAATCATATAGAGTAAGGCAATTTGATTAATGAAAATTTCTTCTTTTTATCTCCAAAATATTCAAATTATCATACTAGTATTTTGTTAGAAAAAGAAAATTGACCAAACATCATTAAATCAGGGTCATTATTCTTACCTATTGGGTATAATATATAATTTTAAAAAATTTATTTGGTTAATAAAAAAATAATGATGTCCATTTATCATTGATTTTTTAAAACATTCATATGGGCCAAGATGTAATTTAAATATAGTGTTATTGGTCCAATTGACTCTTTTGTTCTATTCCATGTTTAATTTCATTGTATATATCGATCCGACATTACTGAAATAAGAAGAAACTAAATACAAAGTATATGTTATAGTTGTTGTCCATGTTATTTTCATAAGGAAAATTTAGAAATATTAATCCCAACTTTGCTCCATTTTCTTTTAATAATCCCAACTTTGAATTATTCTAGAATAATCCCAACTTTGGGAGCTGTTTAATTTCTTCAATCCCTTTGACCTACTACTGGTTGAAAAGGTTATTTTCTTTATTTTTTCATAAATGCCACGTGTTGAGATCTAATTAGCCATAAAAATTAAAAAAAAAAAAACAACAAAAAAATTAAAAAATGAAATCCCAGCCCCTTCCCTAACCACCACAGCCCCCACCGGAACCATAACAGCCCAATCCCCTCTCGCGCTAGAAAACCAAGACCCCTCCTCCCGCCGCCTTGCCACCACTCCTCTTGTCCCGTCGTCCCCCACCCCTTTCCTTCCCCTTGAATCATATCCCCGATAACACACTCTCCCTCCGCCGCGCCGCTCCAAAAGCCCACGAAACCCCTCCCCCCACCCTCGAATTGAATCATCTGAGACATGTGTTTTCTGGGTGGGGGGAAGGGTTTCTTGGGCTTTTGAAGTCGCGAGGGAGGTTTTTAATGGTTTTTTCGAGGAAAGAGAGGGGGTTTATGGGATAGCAGGAGGTGGCGGCTGGCTGACGGGAGGGTTGGGTTGGGTTCGCCGGTGGAGTAAAGGGGGTTGGGTAAGTTTTCCGGTGGGTTAAGGGGGATAGGGGCGGTTGGGGTTTGGGAATCCGGTGGGTAGTGGTGGAGGGCCGGGCTGGATGGTGGTTTTATTTTTATAATTTTTTAATTTTTCTTTTTTTTTTAAAATTTTTTTCTTTTTGGACCAATCACAATGTGACACGTGTCACGTAACTTGTGATAGCAGGTTATTGACTTTTGTTGACCGGTTTGGGATTGAAGAAAATAAATGGCCCCCAAAGTTGGGATTATTAAAAGAAAATGGAGCAAAGTTGGGATTAATATTTCTAAATGTTCCTTTTTATAAAAGAAATTTCCATTTTTAATCTTATTATGCGGTGAAATTATCGTTTATGACACTGGACCTAATCTAGTATACCATAATTTTGTGTTCACGAACCAGAATTATTATTATATATAGTTGAAATAAATAAAAACAGTTGCAAGGAAAATGCATACTTTCAAGTTTCAACATTACTTCGCTTGTCATTGCAATTATTTAAACTAATTAGTTACAAAAACCAATACTATCTCCGTTAATTTTTAGTTGCAACATAGAGTATTATTTGTGAGATATAAAAAATTAACAGAGGTAGTGCATATTAAATATAAGAAATGTAGATTTCAATTCTTTCATGGAGTGATCACAAATGGTGAGGGAGATGGCGGATCTTCGATCGGAAAAGCACAGCAACCACAGCAAACACCAGGGGGTGCAGGGTTGCAACAAACACAAGCTGGACATACAGTAGGCCCTGCTATATTTGCCAAAAAATAACATATAAATTAATAACAATTAGTGTTAATCAGATCACCAAAAAGGAATTAGTATATCAAAAGATTTCATCAAGAACAATATTGTTTAGAAGGTAAAATATATATTACTTGGAGGAGGAGGAGGGGAAGGCTTGACTGGTTTGCATTTTCGCGCTTCAGATGGTACTGAAGATGATAGAACAACTACACAGATGATTATAAGAGTGACCAACTTTCGGAGAGTATTGGTGGACTTGATTGCCATTTTTGCAAATTCTTAGATTCTATTAATGATAATGAATGATGATTTGAGGGATAATACACTTAAAGTTTTGAGCTTAATATAGTAGAAATATTGAAAGAATAATTTGTATTTTTACGCAACTTCTTACATAATTTATGTGAGTTGTATAGCTGTTATTGTTGAATGAACAAGATAGAATTGACTTAAGATGTGCAATTATTAACAAAAGCTTTATTAAAGGGAAAAAAATCAAATGCAAGATTTGGCTGACTTCAAAGCTTTGATGTTGATACAAGTATTGGTTATTTTATACGAATTATTAATATTTTGTTATTTAATAAATTAGGGAAATTTTGTCAAAAACTACCAATTAAAGTGTGCGTTTTGAAAACAACTACCTATTAAAAATTTTTTTTAAAAGAACTACCACAAAGTTGTAAAAAGTTTAAGTAGCACTACCACTTTGATAATTCCAACTAGAATATTCGGCATGTAGGTTCTACTTTTTACCTTTACCTCATAAAATCATCATCTAAATTGACTAAGTTACCCTTCATAAAGGTAAAAAGTGATAAAAAGTGAGACCCAAATACCGGATATTTTAGCCAAAATTGTTAAAGTGGTAGTGCTAGTTAAACTTTTTACATCTTTGTGGTAGTTCTTTTAAAAAAAAATTTTAATAGGTAGTTGTTTTCAAAACACGTGCTTTAATTGGTAGTTATTGACAAAATTTCCAATAAATTATTTGTTCTATGTTTTGGATATTCCCAAAAAGAATATATAAAATGTTTTAGAGCAAATATGCAATCCTAACAAACCATTTTTTTGGGTGCAGAAAAGAGTTTTTTTTTTTTTTTTTTTTTTTTTTTTTGAGGAAAGAGATTAATTATTTAATCTAGACTAGATGTGATAAAGCCACAATCCTGACAATATAAAAAAAATTATTAATATAATCCTATACTAAGGGCCTGTTCACATTTACTTAATTTCAGTTCAGTTCATTTCAGCTCTAATCAGTTCAGTTCAGCTCTTATCAGTTCAGTTCAGCTCTAATCAGTTCAGTTCAGTTCAGCTCTTAATTTCCGTCTCACATAAAATATTCATTTCAGTTCAGTTCAGTTCAGTTCAGTTCCAATCAATTCAGTTCAATTCAGTTCCAATCAGTTCAGTTCAGTTCAGCTCCAATCAGTTCACGATGCGAGTTGGTGCGGTTAGGATCCTAAACTGCACCAAACCGCAAAAGTGCAATTTGTAACTTTTTCAAACCATACTTTTAAAAAACCGCACCAAACCGCACCGCAAAATGCGGTTTGCAGTTTAACCATATTTTATTAAAATTATAATTTTTCTTTGTGAAACAAAACTTTTATTTTATTTTATAATTATTAATTTATAATTTAAATATCAAACTCTTTTTTTACCATTTAATTAACTAATAGGCAAAGATTAGCTCATACATTTTAGTTCTTTTATATTAAAGATTAGCTCAAAGATTAGCCCAATTTACTTTAAATAATACCAAATTTCGATTATTTTGTAATAATTCCAACTTTTACCTGCGTTTACTTTCTTCAATCCTAACTACTGGTAACTTGAAAGAAAGGTTAATTTTTTCTAAAAAAAATAAAATATCTTCCACATGTTGCATTGTCATTGGATGATTTTTTTTTTAACCAAAGATAAATAAATTTTTATTTTTACAAAAATAAAATTAAATTAAAAAAAACATAGAGAAAACCACTAGTCACTACGCTGGTTGCCCTTCATTCCCGAACTGGCCATTCCCACCCTTGAACAACCCACGAGGCAACAATACATCACTAAAAACAACCCCAAAAACTGCTCTCCTTCCCTCCCACCACCCCCGGCCCTAAGCCACCGTTAACCAAAACCCTTAATGTTGTTTCGCGGGTGGTTGTTTTGGGGGTTTTGGCTAACGGTGGCGTTGCAGTGGTGGTTTTGGTTAGCGGGGGTTTTAGTTAACGGTGGTTTTGTGGGTGGTGGTTTTAGGGAAGGAGATTTGATTTAGAAGTGATCAACATTGGCCCGGTGACCCGCTAGCCCGACCTGAAAATAGGGCGGGTTTGGGAAAACATAAAAATCTATTTTAAGTTAATTAAAAAGCTCAAACTCAGCTCGCAAAGCCCGTTTTGGTCCGACAAGCCTACTTTTTTTTTGCAGGTTTAGACACGAGAAATTGTGTTAAGGTCCGGTCCCGCCCGAGTTTTTATAACCTCTAATTTGATTATAGGTTGTTTTGGTGGCACAGGGAGGGAAGGTGCAGATGGCCGGTTTTGATGGTACCACGGTGGGGGAGAGGGAAGTGTTGTTTCCGGTAGGAATGGCATGGGAAGCTGGAGGTTGTCGGGGTTTGGGATTGGGAAAGAGGAGTTTGACGGGGTTGGGGGTTAGTTGATTTTTTTTAATTTAATTTTTAAAATTTTGAACCTGTAAACATATGACATGTGGCAAAATTATTTTTTTTCCTTTTCTTCCTATTGATTTTTTTCCTTCTCTTTTTTTTTAAATTTTTTTTAACCAACCACAACCTGACACGTGTCAGGTAACTTAGAATATCAAGTCATTGACATCCCCACCACCGAAATTATTTATTGAACTCTAGACTCTCCCCTCTCTCTAAAAACCCTTGCCTTCATCGTTGAATTTTGGAGGAGCTTCCATCGGTATTTATCATTGGAAAGCTCCAATCTTTGTTTTTTATGTGCCTTTTCACTTTGTTTTTGTTTGTTTTAAGTTTATAACAACTCTTCCTCTTTTAGGAGGAGGAACGTTTAATTTCACCCTAAAAAGAAAAGACTTTTCTTCTTTCTTTAGGAGGGTTTTTCTCCTTTGAAAAAGGTTTTTCTTCTCTCTTTATTGAGGGAGGAATTGTTTTTTTGTCTGATGGATTGTTGTAGAGTTGTTTCATAAGTAAAATTTGTGTGGGATCGGAAAAGAGGTTAATATTTCAATTATACGAAGTATGAATTAAGCGAAAATTTTCTTCACGGTTGCAACAAATCGATAGACCTCCATCGTCGAAGAAGGCTGTAAATCACAACGGTGTGAAATAGGGTATACGATTTGCAATAACGATGATAGCTTTGCTGAAATGATGTTTTTATTTGATTCAATTGTCATTTATTTGTTTCATATAAATTTTTTTGTAGATGTCGCATGACTTTTTATTTATTAATCAATTTATATTATAAAAAAGGAAATAAATTGAGAAAATCCCTTAACTCATATGCTGAATAATTTTGCAAACAATTTGTTTTGAGTGTGGCTGGCTACACCATGTGGCCGCTTGTAAAAGAACAAAGTAACCTCTGTAACATTGACCGAATAACCTTTGTAACATTGATCGAGTACCTCCTCTAATACTGACGACCAACTGACCAAGTAACCTCTAAAATAATGATCGAATAATCCCTACAACACTGACGAAATAACCCTAGTAACACTGATGAAGTAACCCTAGTAACACTGGCCAAGTAACACTATAACACTATCGAATTAACCCTCATGATGTTGGTCACATGATGTGTCCAACCAAATATAAGATTTTCTGTTTTGCAAAAATAAATAAATAATAATTTAAAAAAATAGCGTGTATTAAGTGTATGTGCCCAGTTGACACACACTAACACACTGATTAGTTTACCTCTGATCGACCGAATAACCCTTGACTAAGTATCTATCCCATGACCGACCGCGTAACCACTAATTGCCCGAGTAACCCCTAAACGAGTAGCTCCTGACTGATTAACCCCTGGCCAAATAACCCCTAACAGACCGAATACCCTTTGAATAAGTAACCCCGACCACCCCTGACTAGAGGTGTCAAACCCAAACCAACCCGAAAAAAATTATCCGTTTCGAACTGCAACCGATCCGATTTTATCCGAGAAATTCAAGACCCAAACCCAATCTGTAACCGAACTGAACTCAACCCGAATCCGAACTTGACTCAATCTGAACTTAACCCGGCACCGATTTGATCCGACCTGAACTCAACCCGAATTCGATTTGACCCAACCTGAACTCAAATGGAACCGATTTGACCCGACCTGAGCTCAACCTGATCCGAAATTGACCGGATAAATAACCGATCAGATCCGATCTGTTTTGACCCGAACTGATCGATATTAACCCGACCCGATTTTAACTTGATTTGATTTTTACTCGATCCGAATTTGACCCGACCATAATTGATTATTGACCTTTTTATTCAAGTTCTTATACTATATATTTACTTTTTTTTTTAGAGATACTATACATTTACTAATTATTAATAAGTTAACTTTTTTACTACAAAGAAGTAGTCTGGAGTCTTAAGTTTACTTCATGTACTATCAATTATATAAATTTACTTTCTAAGCTTTAATAAATGCCACAAGATCTAATAATGTCGCCTAACATTAAGCGAGAATTATTTGATTCGCTAGTAAAGCTCTAGTTAAATGCCGCCTAAAGCCTATTGTCATTTTCTTATTTAGGTATGATAAGTCATCGATAATTATTCAAACTCAATTATCCTTTAAGATAAAAATTATACATAACTTGATCAAATGAGAAAACTAAAACTTCGTGCTTCGTAATTAATAATCATATTGAACCAATAATAAGGTAAAAACTCAATAGTATCTCTAGATTAAAAATAACCTTATTTCGATATGAATTTGGTCAACTCGACCAAAATCCAGCCAAACACAAAAAGTAATTGAATCGAAATTGACCATTTAATGAATCAACGGATCAACCTTATCTTAATCAAACCGAACTTGACCGAATCGAAATCAACCCGACCCAATAACATCCGACCCAGAGTTATCAGGTTAAACCCGTTTTAAACTCGATCCAAATTTATCCGAACCGAAAGTGAACCGATCTGGAGTTGACCCGACCCATATCCGACCCGGACTCGATAGGCCATGACCCGAATTTGGCCCGATCCGAGTTAAAAGGATAATTTTGATCTGAACATATCCGACGTACGTACCCGAACATACCCGACCCAAACTCCATCCGGTTATCTGAATTAACACCTCTACCCCTGACCAAGTAATCCATGACCGAGTAACCTATGACAAAGTAGCTCCTGGATAAATAACCCCGGTTAAACGGTGTAGCCATTAAACTTTGTGGTTTAAAAAAAAAAAAAAAAAAGAAATTACCATCCTCTCTTCCCAGTGAACTGCAAAAATCCCTTTACTCGCAGTTTGTTCTTCAGCTCCCCTTCACCTGAACCTGCATCCTCTCTCTCATCGTTGAAGCGACACCAATCAAATCCCAAATCCCAAATAACGTAATCACTCCTTTTTCAAAATCCCCACAAATTTTCTCATCAATTTGTCATTTTCCTTCCTACATTTCACCAATCCCTCTAATTTATTACTGGGGTTTCTTCGAAATTTTAATTTCTGGTTTTTTTTTTTTGTTTTCAAATTTCAGATGGCAGCAAATACATCAGTTGAGGAACCGATTCCCACATCGGCGGTGTTAATGGCGGCATCAAAGCACATATCAACAAGATGCCGCGATGAAAACATTGCGTTTTTGAAGTGCAAGAAGAAAGATCAGAATCCTGAGAAATGTCTCGATAAGGGTCAACAAGTCACTCGTTGTGTCTTTTCCTTGTAATTTTCTCTCTCTTTTTCTCTTTCTTTTCATGGGTTTTCCTTAATTTATTTCAATTTTTTGCAATTAGAATGTATTATTTTTGGCTAATTAGGGATTGATTAGTGGTGGGTTTATTGATTGATTGAGCAAAGATTTCGTTTTATGTGATTTAGGGTTAATTGGGGCAGTTTGAATTGTGGGTTGTTTGTTTTTTACTTTGTTTTTTTATTTTTGTAATTTAGGGTTTATGAAATTGGTCAATTGTGAATCAAAAGGATTTTGAATCCGAGGCTGAGTTGTATGATCCAAAGATATAGTTTTTCAAATGGTTGTGTTGCTAGTGTAGCGGGGCGAAAGATGATCGTTTTTTTTTTTTTTTGCTCAAATGTGGTGTTTTAGGTAATGTGTATTGGAGCATTTAGGTTTTTATGCTTTAAGATTTTGGTTGGATTAGGAAATCTCTTAATGTTTGGGGAAAATAGCTGAGCAGTCTGTCGTACTTTATACTATTTGCTGAATCAATTCAGATTTCTGAGGTATAAGTCTTGGCTTTTCTTTGCTGTGGTTGTTGCTTAAGGAAGCTAAGCTCTTCTCCTTTTCCTCCACTTACTCATTTATTGTGATGTGAGATTACACACGTCCCAAAAGTTTGGACATTGGTTAGAAGGATTCGGACATGAGAAATGAATTAGATTTTATGTTTTGAAAGAGATTTTGCATTATGATGATCGGCATTTGGCATAGTATGTAACATGAATTCTCTTATTATAGAGGGTTGATTTGAGTCATTTGACTGTAAATGAGCCCTATGGCCCATGCTACTTGTTGACAATGGCTACGTATGATGCAGTGAGCAAGAGTGTCACTATTGTGTTTTCTTCAGATGATTATTCTTTACCCCCTACAAGCCCCAGTTTAAGCCCGTGATTCTAACCTCATGCTCCCTTGGATTCAAATTTTATACCCAATTTTCATTTGGCACAAGTAAAGAGGAAAGTGAAGATGGTGAGTATATGGATGAGTGAATGGCCCAATCTATTGTCTGAAGTAGAGAGAAAATAAGGCATTTGAAATTTGATACTCCGCATATGAGAATTTATGTTTGGGATGGGAGGAGAAGACAATAGACAAATGCATATTTTCTTTGAGATATTCAAGAGAACTTTTTTATATTGCTGGTTAGATCTTTATTGGTCTTGAGTTCATGAGTTGTGAGCAATTGAGCATACATACTTTAGATAGGAGAGTGGTCCATTTTGGAGGTGATGGTCAGTAAAGGGGATTCGGGGGTAAGAAACATCAAAATATGATTTTCTGTCCATAGAGATCTATGATGCTTTATTTATTATCTTGATATTAAAAAGCTATAAATGAGCGAGCTTCTCATATTTTGGCTTGGCTAGTGGGTGCTACTTTAGGATGGCAATTTCGCCCTTGCTGTGTTGGTCATTGCTAATATGATGTGTGTATTGGGTTCAACACGGAAACATGGTTGAGAAAGCACTTTGACAGTAGAAGAGGTTGGATTTTTTCTGTTTTAATTTTCTTATTTGGTCTTTGCCTCGTCATGGAATTGCAGAATTGCAGCTTAACCACATAGAACATCTTCATGCTATTCCATACTTCTCACCCTTCTTTCATAGGAACTGCATTGCTCACATACCTCTTAAAATTGAGCATAGGCTGTTTTTGTATCACAGGGGACAACTAATAAAATCTAGACAAACTCTCAACTAGTTATGGAAGTTGAGGATCATTCAATGATTTGATTGACTGTGTAAACTGTTGCCAGCATTTAGTGTTATTATGCACTATATAAGAGGGGCTTAATGCACTGCCTTTGGATCATGGGAGTTCAATAGATTCAATGCCTATGCAAACTTTAAAAGTATGTTTGGATACAGAGAAATGGAGGGAAAGGAAGAGAAAGGGAAGGATGCATCATCCTTTGTTTGGATATCTAATGCAAGGAGGGATGGGGAGGGAATTGGAAGGATCCATTTTCCTTCCCCTTTTAATAAATCAAATCCCTACATTATTGCAGAGGTTTGGAAGGAAATTAGAAGTTCACCTTCTCCCTCCCCTGCCCTCTCTTTCCATCACCTCCCTTTCCTTCACTCCCCCCCCCCCCCCCCCCCCCCCCCCTCTTGCCTCTCTTCCCTTCAATAATAATGTTATCCAAACATAGTGTAAAAGTTAACTGTCATAAGAAGTTCCTTCCGTAACAGGAAAATGTATAAGGTTTATGGGAGTTATTGGTTATGTTTTCGGTAGCTATTTCATGAATAACTATTTACTTCATAAACGTTAGTGCTTTCTAAGTTTTGATGAAATTTGGATTCTTGACTGGTATAATAGGACCCATTTAAACCTGTTAATTATAAGGGGTATACTCTAAACGGCATACTCATATACTGCTTATGCTATTGGACACCAAATTTAGTTGTAGGGGCGATTGTGGGAAAGAATAATTGCATGAAGTTGATTGGGGTAGAGGAAAGACATTCAGGAGAGAGACATAACAATACTAAAGTCTAAAATGTAATGTTATGTTCCCATAAATCCCATTATAAACTTCGGGTGCTTTTTTTTTTTTTTTAATTTTATTTATTTATTTTTTTACTTTCTGCACTTGAAAAACTTCTAGGGAGGTTTGAAGCTTCTGGTTGACACTTGGAAACACAGATCAATTTGTATGATATTTCATAATTTTGAGACTCATTATATATATATTTCCTTGTCTGGTCCCTGGAATATCTTGTTGAAGCTGATTAGATCTAGAAATACTATTTTTAAATATCCTGATTGAACTTTGATGGCGATAAGAATATTGGAAATTTGCAAATTTAACTAGTTATGAGTATGCTAATTATTTGGAACTATTGCTATGGATAAGGGCAAATGCTAGAAGATCTTTCTTACTTCAAACTTTAAAGTAAACTTTTAAGGCGAAGAGAAGGGTAGTTGAACAATTAGTAGCCGTTGACATTGTTGATCTTCTTTTTTATCAGCCTTGATGCTACACTATCTCTGATATGATCAAATCTAGAACTTCTCATCTGCCAATAAGTGAAACAGTAGGATTTGGTACAAATTTTTAAGTGTGGTGACAATTGACGAGAGAAATATATATAGATGGGAGAATGTGTCCATGTGATGAGGAAAGGGAGTAGGAGAAACCATGGATGAAACAAAAGAATGTTTCATTCATTTCTAAAAAGCCATACTAGAGAATGATCAGTTATTGAAAAATGGATGGAGTAATAGTATTGGTTGATTTTTGCAATTTCCCCTAGCATCTTCAGGCCTTTGGTTGCCACTGGCGGTTTGCCCTCGAGGAGCTTCTTGTAATTCAAACTTGCATATAACTAAGAATCCAACCTTCAGCAGATTGCAGGCATCCTTTAGAGGAGTGTCAGTTGAGTTTAACTCTTCCCCTACTGCAGGGAAGAGATACCCATTTGATAAACAAATCCCATTATCTTTCTATTCTCATACAGACTTACCAGGTTTCATTAGTTCCTGTTTGATGTCTATAAAACCTATAGCTTTTGCTAGTAAAGTTCATGTCTTATTGCCAGGACAGTATGATGGTCACTAGTGGCCTTTTATTCTTTTGCTACAGCAAATAAAGTCTTGTTTTGCAGAGGAATAAAGAACTACTATAAAGCCTTAGGCAGTTGTTTCCCTAGAAGTTTTGCCTTCTCATGCTTATCATTGTCACTGATTTTCATTCTTCTATGTTATTATATGAAAGAACATTCTCCTTGGCGACCACCACTTTACAGTCTAGCACTCACATGATTAACCCTATTTTTTTTTTTTATGGTTGATCACATTCTCAACTTAAAAGTCCTACTCAGGAACAGACATTGAGGGAGAGCAAGAGCCTGAGATCATAGAGTAGGGAGAGAGAAAGGGGTTGGAGAAGGACTCCGGGCTCCATATGACCCATCAAAGTGCCTCGCTGGGGCATAATCACTAAATGATGAGAGATGGGTTGGCGCATCTTGAGGTTGGCGCATCTTGAGGTTGGCGCATCTTGTTGAGCATTGAGAAGCATTGGGAACCTAACTTTCTCTCCTTGGATCTCTTTCTTTTCTCTCCCCCCCCCCTCCCCGCACCAGCATAGTGCTTTGCTTCTGGCACGAGATCTAAGATCTGTTTTATGATTGGCTTTGTAAGAATGCCCTGCTCTTTGCGCCAACACATTGGTGCTTAAACTCCACAAACTCACCTCAATTTTGATCTCTGTTTTGCAATAATCTTATCACTAAGGAGAGAGAGAATAGTAGTGCTCTTCATGTTTCACTACTAAAACAGTGGTATGCAGCTATTTCGTTCAATGAAGGAGAAGGAGAAGCAGCAGAAATTACATTACCCATTCATTAGTCCTGTCCTGAGTAAGAAAGAACTGGAAGATTACTTTTATCTGTCTAGCATTGGAGTCATGCCTGAATCCTTTGTTTGTTCTTCTGTCCTTGTAAGCTATGTCATTCTTGTTTTTTTCACTACCCTTGATCTAGAAATGTCAACAACCTTGGGCCAAATTTCAATACCTTGTGGCTTCTTTCCATTCTTGTGTGTAAAATTGGAAATTTACGTGGGGGAAGAAGAGTTTATATTTGTACAACTGTGTCCTTTCCATGTATTAGTAGGTGCACATATCTTTGTTCTGATGGATGTGCTGGATATGGTAGTACAATTTATCATCAATTAGATTGATATTTTTTGCTAATTTTTGTTGCTGTCATGCTGTTTTGATTTTTGAATCAGTCAATTTTATTCGACGGATTAGCCCGTCAGGTGTTCTGTTAAACATTTTAGACCCAGAATTTGTGATCTTTACACTGTTGGCTGTGCAGGTTGAAAGACCTTCACCAAAAGTGCACAAAGGAGATGGATGCCTACGGAAACTGCATGTATTACCATACAAATGAATTTGAGATGTGCCGCAAAGAGCAGGAAGCATTTGAGAAAGCATGTCCTCTGGAATAAGGAGCTGGTAACCTCTTTGGTCATGCTTTTCATTGTTAAGTTCAATCCTGCTAGGCTGCTATTAACTCTGTTGTTCGCCATGAAAAAAGTTGATGCATCTATTCTCCAAGGAGAAGTGCGGAAATAAATTTTTTGATGTTTTTCTCTTATTATTCATGAAGATAAAGGTGTCTTTTGAGTCATGTGCTGATTGTGGAGATGATTGATATATCTCTCAAGTCATAGCAGAATACAGAATTTTTTTGTGGTTCTTTGACATGAGATTGTATGCTTTGCCATTTATCAGTGAAGATGTCAACCATTATATTCAATGATGAAAGCTTATTCACTTCCTCACAGTGTTTAACCTGTCTAAATTTTGGTTCTTCCTCCTAATAATTTGTAGGCATAGTGACATGCCATTGGTTAAGTAATTGATCTTTTAACATGATAAGATAACATTGACTCTGATCTAGCATGACAATATGAATTACCCAAAATTTGACGCGTTAGGTATCATGTTGTGTCCTTAGACATGACATGATTGAATTGCCCACTCTATGTATTATTTTCCGATGCTCTGAGGTTCTCTGTTCTCACTTCAGAGCAAGTTTTTGCATTATGCTGCTAAAAACTGCCATCATGAAAGTTATACTGATGTTCACCCCTCAGAATTATTCTATGTGTTATGGTATTCATGTAAAAGAGCTTTACGTGCAGAAGTCAAGAATTAAGATAAATCGATGATTTGGACATATTCTGATTGAACATTATCTGCGAAGGATAATTGGAAGAACATCAACATCCATAATTTATCCTCACAAGTCATATGACCCATTCAAAAGGGAGAGGCGGTAATAAATTGCGGTAATGGTATCATCATCTAAGAGACATGTTTGTATTTAAGGCATATAAGGGTCCTTAACCACACATTAAAGCTTCCTTATAAGCATCATCAACAAAGGCATCCTCTAAACACATCCTCTGGAATATACTGTAGCTACATAGTAGAACTATTGCTTAACCAACTTACTTAGGTCTAGGTTTCCCTGATTAGTAGAGTATCCCCTGGGTACAGTGTCTCGAGTAATCCATCTTCACCATCTTAGTTTTGCCGGGAAATACTGCATAATCATCGAGAAGTTTATACATTAATTAAAACATGCATAACATACTATCTTCATCTGAATATATTCGAATATTAAAAGCTCAAGTTACACTATAAACGTGACTACGTGTAAAGCTAACCTTCTCAATGAGGGAGAGATAGTATGGCTTAACCTTCTCCACATCGATTCTCTCCTTGCTCTTGCTGTAGAGGTCATACTTGTTAAATATATGGAGCCATTTCAAGTTCTCTTTATCCTCTTCATTCATCAAGTACTTGTATGCTCCTGCAGTGTGTAATGCTGAGGCAGCAAAAGGTTACACACTTACACTTCCATTTATTACCATCAATTGCTATTAACTACCAGTCGAAACAAGCTACAAGTTACACGAGTAACCTACCATAGAAAGAATGATATCGTATGATAAACAGAGCAGCTGAGGGTAGAGTAGTGTTGTTCTCCTTTGCAACTAGGTACATGTAGTCATCATGCCCAAATGACATTAACACGTTCTCAAGTCCACATCCTTCAGAGTACATGCCATACTTTGTGTTATAAGCTGGGTTATCATAGTCCGGGTTTAGAGCAAAATACTGTAAAAATCAGACTGAAACCGTTGGAACTCCATGACATTATGCAATGAAATTAGCATTAAGTATCTAGGCATACTCACCTTATGGTGCACGATTGACTCGTCAAAAGCACAACCAACAGGAAATATATCACCAACAACAGCCCATTGAGGAAGCTCACCAAAGCTAGGAAGTAGGAGAACCTTACCAAGATCTAAAATATCATAAATTAGAGTTTGTTTAGATAAAATAACATTACTTTAAACAGTAAAAAGTCCACTAATTTGTTAAAATTGAACCATTGTTTGCATATAGTACCATGAATAAGGGCAGTGAGATGAAGCCAATCTTCATTAGGATAGTCTCTCCTAATAGCCTCAGCAGATTGTAACAAATGCTCAATTTGTGGCTCATCCAAGTCAGGATCACTCTCATCGACGACGTCGTTTAGGAGCTCACAGCATTCCCAAATGCTAATTTCCACCTTGTTTAGTTTCCCATACTCTTCCCTCATCTTTTTCACCTACATTTCAAACAAATCATTAGTTCATCAACAAGTCAATTTCATCACACCAAAATGAATGTTGTAATATACTTTATATTCTTTAGAACTTACAAAATCAACACACTGGTGAATGTGATTAATCCTGTAGAATTTCTCCACACCAGGTTGCCTTTCACCTTCAGCCTCATAATCTCTGTTAAGAAAACAACAGGTTTGGATCTTTTATTGGGCTACCAATTGGCCGTTTACGTCAAATTCAACATTGATTATAACTAACCTAAGCCCAGTATGTGAAATAAGTTTGGCCCAGCCCATTTACAGTTGGTGTTGTGACTGTTATCTACAGAGTGTAAGTTCTTATTGTTTTAATTATTTTTTTTTCCCAACCTCGTTAAAATTAAAAAAATAAATAAATAAATAAAAAAAAAAGAGGTGAAGTCCTCAAATGAGCCCCGTGAGATTTAATCTCTAAACCAGGTTGGGAGCTATGTCACTAATACTGTCCTCAAACCTAATCATCTTAATTGAGATAATAAAACCTCTTGTCACATGCAAATGAATACATAGTAAGTGAATATGTTCTTTACACCTTAGAACTTGATCTATTCACTATTTCACCTATTATAAGATTTTTGTTTTTCTTTTCCTTTAGTTAAGTTTGTATATAATACAAGTAATTCTAATCTGATTTGATCTAAAGTTAATTTCTTTTGCCTTGATTAAACTTTTACCGTAGATTTATACAATTATAACAATTATCATATGAGATTTTATCATTAGATTAAAACACAAGATCGGATTCGACCAAACCATTTACATTCAAACTTAAATAAGGACATGCCTTTTTATACTAAACAAAGTCCATGATAGTAGTACCTAAAAGTTTGGCCAAAGGAGTTGGTTTGAGGTACCAAAAAGTGATTTGGCTTATGTACTTCTTCTATTGCCACTACATATTCCTCCTCCTCCGCATGATTTTTGTGGTCCTCCAATCCTGTTCCATAAATACAACATTTTCATTCAACAAAGTACTAATATTCATAAAAAATAAAAAAAGTAAAAAATAAAAAATAAAAAAAGACAAAAATTAATTCTCTAAGGAATTACTTTTCTTACATAATTGGGTTATTTAGGACTAGAAGCTAACATATTTTTCCTAAAAAAAAAAAGGTGTAATATTTCGATTTTTTTTTTTTTTTTTTTATATTGTGATGAGCTGATGACTTAATAAAAAAGATGGGAAAAATTATTTTTTTAAAAAAAAAAAACCACAGTAATTATTTTTATTTCGAAATGATGGGAAAATTATATATAAAAAAAAATGTACCAAAATCAGGTTGCTGCTCTATGATGATAGTCATCTTGATCAAAATAATGCCACAGTAAATATTACTCGTATAAAATTATTTTTTTTAAAAAAAAAATTTTGTGAGAAAATAACTTGGGATGGAAAAAGATATGGTTAGCTAATGAATGATGAGGTGTTATTTATATAAGTGGACGGAGAGTCCTTAACTGTGATTTCAACATCCATAAGTCCTTCCATGAAAAATTTCATATGCAGCGTTGTCATTTTTATAATTGAACTTTAATTTTATAGCATTTTTTGTTTTGACCTTTAAATGTTAGATCTAGTCTTGAGATAATTTTGCAAATTTTTGTTGTTGAGTCATTGCATAGCTTGCTACTCCGTTGTTGGAGGATGATAGGAGGGAAGATATTTAGGGAAACTCTGGTAATTACAGGTTTTTATCGTTGTTCAATCATTATTTATTATGCTGCTGGCTACGAGTACCTAATAAATTATACTACCTCCGTTTCGCATTATATGCAACAAAGGGGTATTATTTGTGAGATATAAAATATTCCTTTGTTGCAGATAATGCGAAACGGAGGTAGTATTTGATCCTTTTTTCTATGGTAATATAAGAAGAACGACTCTATTAGATCAGGATCTTTTACAAGTAAACCAAAGTACATTTGCAACCCAATGTAGGTTATTACGCTCTTGGACAATGGGAGAAGGATAAAAGTATTTAGGAAAATTTTTAATGGTGACCCCTCAACTTCTGCAAAATGACCTTAGTTAAAAATTTTATCTCACTCATAACCTTATTTCATATAATATTAACTATGGTTAGATTTATATTTTTGTTATAAAAAAAAAAAAAAAAAAAAAAAAAAAAAAAACTAGCCCAACCACCCCCACCTGCTCAGCCACCATCACCCGTTCTGACGACACTAACTCGGGTTCCTTCGACCGCCGGTGACGCTACGCAGGCTCCCCTAATTGCCGGTGACATTGTGCCATCTCCACCTCGACCACGTCAGATTCCCAAATCACCGCCCATGACCCTCCCTCTTTCTCTCCTCCTTCTAACTGTCACCACCACTAGATCGCCGAACGCAAAACTTCGACTACACCACCCCCCAAACTGCCACATAAGTATTTACTTTAAAGTAAATTACACAGTGTATATTTGTTTTTTTTCTGGGAAATCACATTATGTTTCTGTTAAACAAATCAATAGGTTCTTTAAAAAAACACACACACACTAACTAAGGCTCCGTTTAGCATCACTATGTTTTTCTGTTTTTTAGTTTTTCAAAATCATATGATATATATCATATAATGAATCAAAAATTAGTCAAACTTTTTAAAATTATAATGATTTTATAAATTGACAACATAAAAGTGAAAACACCTTTTTCTTGTTTTTTGATTTTGGATTTTGATTTTTTTTTTTTTAAAATAAAAAAAAATGAAAATTGAAAACAAAAAACAATGTCAAACAAGCTCTAAAAGAACCACATAAAGTCTTTCAATAAGATAATTGACTATGTAGATATACTCTATTCATCACACAATAATTAACAATTTCATTATTCATATATTACCTTCGAATATAGCTTTTTGTTTAAATATAATCGTAACAATTTGATTGTTGCACTATTTGTATACTTAATGTGACTATAATACCATATATATATATATATATATATATATATATATATATATATATATATATATATATATATATAATATATACACACACGAAGTATCAACTTTTTATACTTCTCACTGTGAATGATTAAAATTACATATTGACACATATAATACACAAGCAAGTTGTTACAATTATTAATTTATTATGAAGCGAAGAAATAATTCAAGTAAAGCAATACGTAATTAACAACCATTTTAAATTAATCAAGTAAATAAAATCGCAGTGAGTGAGTATAGAGCACTGAGTGGTTGGATTTAAAATAGTATCACTGAGTTTGAGTGGGTAGGCTGAGCAAGGTGGCTATGAGTAAGTCGTGTAAGCAATGCGTAACAAGTTAGAATTGCATGCTAAAACAGAATAAGTGACACGTTGCTTCAAAATGACGTGGAATCTATTCAATTATTATGACTGCTCTTGTAACAGAAGATTTCCCTGCTCATTTTCGCTATTTTCATGACAATTTTGTCTTTTTAAGTTTTTGGACGATCATATAATTTGTGGGAAATCAAAGTGTCCTTGGTCAGTATAAAGTTGAAAGTAATAGGTCCTTGTTGGTGCAAAATCTAAATAATAAAGCGGCACCTACTTGGTTCTACTTGCCTTGCCTAGTTGCCTGTCATCACTTCATAAATGAATGGATGAAAGCATCATGTACCTACCTAGTTTTGTGCGTGTCTCAATAAAATCGGTATTATTACTCCGCATTAAGGATTTTGTTAACGAATGTTTTCGGGGCATTAGATAAACATTTAAAATATTTTCTAATTAAAATAATATTAATTTAGAAATATATGTCACAATCACGCGTCGATCGGTGTAACTAATATTTAGTTTAATTTATTATTTCTACTTTTGGTTATTTTATTCAACGCTTTCGGGATGTTTGTTAGTTTTTACCTATTATTAATTCAGAAATACTTGCGTGGACCTGGTTCACAATAATATTATTGTGGATCCGAGGTTTATCCACACGCAACTGACATTATATTGAACATAGTGACCTTTATTTTTAACACAGTGACCTTATTTTTAACATAGTAACCTTTATTAAAAGTTGTATAACGTTTAAAACTATTGTGAACTTGAAGTACGACGTTATGACCCTAATTTTAACATTTAAAAAAATTAACCTCTTATAACCTATATATTACCAAAATGACTTTTATTTTCAACATAGTGGCCTTTATTTTATTATAGTGACTTTTTTTTCATTAATAAAACAACCATAATTTCTCTAATGTTAGTGGTCCACGATAAATTAGTGTGAACCAGGTCCATTCAAGAATTTGTATTTGTTAGAGGACCATCTCAACCAAAAGCTTAAGCTAATGGTTGAGGCCTAGGAATATGTTTTATACAATTGGTATTACATACACCATGGTGCACCTATTATGCTCTCAGCCCAGAAGAATATGTGCCCAACATAAAGAAGCCCATGCCCAATTGTAAGAAGCCCATCCATTTTTTTTTGTTTTCACTACTGAATTTTGATATTATCTTTTTTCTTTGAAAATCTAAATTAAAACTTTCAACAACCTTTTCGTATTAATTTTTTTTTTTAGATTATTTTTTGTTTCCCTCATTGACAATTTTACTTCTCCCTTTTTTTTTTTTTTTACCTCTAAATTACTAGAAGCTCTAAAACTTTCAACAATTGAACTCTACTTTCTCTCCACTTTAATACAAGTATAAAGTTTCTTGTATTTTGTAAAATAAAATATGGATAATTGTTGTTGTTGTTTTTTTTTTTTAAGCTTTTAGACCAATTTTGGTGGAGTGTGCAATAAAATTAGCAAATGTTAATCGTTCCCCTTCATATTTTTGTTCATATATTTCCTGTTTGATCTTCATATACTTTGCCTTTTATGTCCATAAATCTGTGTTGTATGAAGCAATAATTTGTGTATAATTTTATCAAGTATTTTGGTATGAAATAATAATTTATTTGGATGTTGTGTATTTCCTTCTTTTGTTGTTTAATGTTTAATTATAGACCAACTAATGAACACCTTCAAGAAATTTCTGAACATCCCCCGGAACTTCTAATAAAACACTAGATGCAACACAAAAGCCCCCATAAACTTTCAATATGCATGCCCCAAGAATTTTCTGATAAGCCACCAGAAAACACTAAACCAACCTAAAAAAACCCTCTAAACCCCCTACAAATACTTCTGAACCCCAATTACAAACCAATTAACACCCTTCAAATAAAAACATTTTAACCACCTTCAAAAACCTCTAAACCCCCTACAAAAACTTCTAAACCCCAATTACAAACCACTAAACACCCTTCAAAAACCTCTAAACCCTAACCAAAAACCACTGAATACCCTACCAAAACACCTAAACCTCCTACAAAAACTTTTGAACCTCAGCTCAACCACAAACCATTGAAAACCCTAAAAATACTTCTGAATCCCAGCCACAAACCGCTGAACATCTTACAAAAACCTTTGAACCCCTACAAAAAACTTCTGAACCCCAACCACGAACCACTAAACACCCTACAAAAACTTCTGAACCCCAACTACAAACCATTGAACACCCTAAAAACACTTCTGAACCCCAACCACAAACCATTGACCACCCTATAAAAACTTCTGAACCCCAACCACGAACCACTGAAGACCCTACAAAAACCTTTGAACTCCCTACAAAACTTTTGAACCCCAACCACGAACCACTAAACACCCTACAAAAACCTCTGAACCCCCTACAAAAACTTTTGAACCCTAACCACAAACCACTGAACACCCTAAAAATAATTCTTAACCCCAACCACGAACCACTGAACACCCTATAAAAACGTTTGAACCCCAACCACAAACCACTGAACATCCTGCAAAAACTTCCGAACCCCAACCACGAACCATTAACACCCTACAAAACCTTTAAACCCCTTATAAAAACCTCTAAACCCCAACCCCAAACCACTAAATACGCTATAAAAACTTCTGAACCCCAACCACAAACCACTGAACACCCTACAAAAAATTCTGAACCACAACCACAAATCGCTGAACACCCTACAAAAACCTCTGAACCCCTACCACAAACCATCGAACACCCTACAAAAACCTCTGAACCCCCTAAAAAAAACTTCTGAACTCCAACCACAAACCACTGAACACCCTTCAAAAACATCTGCATCTGAAGAAACTGCTTAGAATGCTCCTCAGCCTTCAGACTTTCCTTATAAACAACTTCATATGTTATAACTGCAATAAACAAACACAGTTCATAATAACCATTACTGGAGTTCAAAAATAAAACAACAAAGTTCAAATACGGGAAAAAAAAAAAAGAAATTATAATCAAATATCAAAATCAAGTTCAAAAATCATATGAACTGAATGCTCAAAATCATATAAAACAAAATTCATGAAGAGTTTAATCAACAATGATCAAATTCGTCATAGATAAATAAAAATAGATTGAGAAATCAAAATCTCATTGCAAATTCCAACATCTTATCTAAAATTGATAATCGTTTGGTTAGTTCATCAATTAATCAATTGAATTATATGAAATGATAACTAATTAAACCTTACAATTACGCCATAATCATAATCATATTAAACTCAAACATAATGCATCAATAGTTTAATCAACAAGTTATCAAATTCATCACAAATTAATAAAAATACAATGAGAGATCAAAATCTAATCTCAAATTTCAGCAACTTTATTAAAATTAATCAATCATTTAACTAGTTCATCAATTAACCAATTGAATTATATAAAATTACAAATAATTAAACCTAATAATTATATGATGAGTTTGAATCAACAATTGCTCAAAAATATTAATAGAATCTATAGCAAATGTAAAATTAACAAATAGCATTAACAAAACCTAATCAGCGAAAATTAGCAATTGAAATAAGAAATCAAACCTGCATTGTTGAGAACTTCAGATCTAGAAATTAAATCCATAGATGTACACAGTAGTAATGAACAAATTTAAGAAAAATAGAGGAATCAACAATGGAATTGAAGAGAGAAAAATAGAGGAGAGAGAAAATTGAGGAGAGAGAAATTATGTATCATTTTTAAAAAAATCAGAAAAGTTTAAGAATAAGAGAATTAAAGAAAAGAAATTGAGAAATAAGGAAATGATAGAAAAATGAAAGAAACGTGAAAAAGAAAGGAGAAGAACATTGATATTAGATAGAAGAAAATTACAGCTGGCAAATTATTAAACACGTGGCGTCAAACGAGTGGTGGAGCATACAGTTTAAGGTGCACCATGGTGCATCTTATAATTTTCCTGTTTTATACTCTTGTTTTATACTCTATCACGCCCCCTCACACGAGAGCCCGTTTGGGCTAGAAGTGTGGATGCAGCATGGGTCTCCCTCATACCCAACGCTTAATATTCCACTTGAAAGTGGGGGGTGGATGAGATTCAAACCCGTGACCTTTGTGTCACGCTGGCTCTGATACCATGTTAGAGGACCATCTCAACCAAAAGGTTAAGCTAATGGTTGAGGCTCAGGAATATGTTTTATACTCTATCAGTATTATTATTTACTTTGTACAAACTAGTCATTGGATGATTATTGGATCAAACTCATCTAAGTTACATATCGGATAATTGCGTAAATAAATCGTTACAAACTTACAATTAGCAAGTTCAAAAGTCTAATACGGTTAATTAATACAACTCGAAAACACTTGGTAGGATTCGAGTTCATTGGGTAGGAGGAATTTTTGGTCTATACTAAGTTGATTCCAACTAACTTTATTTATTTTTTTTAATAAAAAAGGAAAATGAAAAGGTTGAATGAAAACATACTCCCTCTGTTTTTGTTTTTGTTTTTTTTTTATGCATTAGTTTGACCGACACATTTGTCGAGACACTACTTTGACCATTAATATCTTTAATTGTGTATTAGTAAAAATTGAAACAAAATTATATTATGAAACTAAACATTATGACAAATATAATGATATATTATATAATAATGTTTATTTATTTTTTATAGGTGAAAAAATAAAGTAAACTATATATGTGAATAGTGCAATTTTCAAAATGATGTATAAAAAAAATATAAAAACGGAGGGAGTAAAAGAGTAAAAGGGAGGAGGGACCTGATGTCAGTAACTTTTGTACCTTACCTCCCCAAATTTCACTAGCAATGGCGGGGAAATGAATTGAATTGAATTGTAACCAAGTTGCTTGTAACTGAATGGTAGCTGAATTGTATCATACCAATACCAACAACTTCCCAAATCGCATCACAAACCAATTACCAGTATCAATGTAAACATACCCCATAAACCTCAAGTGGAATTCGCAAATGCTTTCTTTCTCCTCTCTCGCCTAGACCACTTACAGGAATATTACTGGAATTGTACTTCGATTTCGTCGTTCTCGACTCGCCCTTCTCAAAAGGTGTTGCTTTCTCTCTCTTCTCTTAATTTTCGAAATCCACCTTTTGTTTTTCTAAGATAAAACAACAGAGATAGTTGCAATTACTTTTCTGCCCTTAGTTGAGTCCAAAGTGAACTCAACTTACTAATTTAGTATAGACCAAGAATTCCTCATTGGGTAGAGGAGGAAGACGTAAGAGCAAGTTTAGCCTCAAGTCTTAAGACTTGAATGTGACGTCATTTTTTGTGGTCCGCATTAAAAATGATATCATCAAATTCTCGTTAAGGCTCATTAAGACTTACACAAATTAATCACTTTAGCACTAAGACTTAAATATTTGACATACTATAAGTAGAAAAGTGTAAAAAAAAAAAGGATGATAAAAATAAAAGTGAGGTGGGAGAAGTGGGTCCTAATATCAAGTCTTAAGCTGAGTCTTGGGATTTCAAAACTCAATTTGAGACTTGCTTGAGATTTTTGAAGAAAAATGGAAAAAGTCTTAACCATAAGTCTTAAGACTCAAAATAATGATGTCACCCTATGACTTAGGGCTAAACTTGCTTTAAGCTCATTTACACCTAACAGCCCTATAGGCTATAGCTACTTAACACGAGGGTTGTACAGTAAAAAAATCAAGTTTGGTCAAGTGGTTAACTAGTCAAGAATGATTTTAGTTAAGTGATTAGCTATAATTTCGGGTTGCTATTTTCCCACCCTTCATTGTACTAAGGTAGCCAACACGCGCGATGCGCGCGCCATAGCTAGCCACATCTAAAATCTCTTTCGATTTTGCCTTACATTACAAACTAAGTTATTGGCAAATTCAGTGATAGAAAACCTATAAACAAATATTACCTCCGTTAACATTTAGTTGCAACTTTGGGGTATTATTTGAGAGACATAAAATATTCCAAAGTTGCAACTTAATGTTAACGGAGGTAGTATAATTTAGGGGTATATATGTCCACGTACTATTTTTAAAAATACTTTTTTTAAAAAAAGATAATTATATTAATGAGGGTAAATATATAAGTGAATATAAATATTTTAGATGGTATAATTATCCAAACAATATTCATTACAAAAAGATGTACACATTAATAAGGGTATATATGTAAATATACATTTTGAAGGGTATAGTTGACATCTCACTATTCATAAGAATAATCTTGTACTTTTTAAAAGGTAGGGAAAAAGTAGGGATAAAAGGTTCAATTATGAACCGATTAACCGTAATTTTCAATTTCCATTCGAATTTATAGCTAATAATTTGCAAAGATGTGAAAATATACTTATATTTTTCTTGAGATGATAATATTTATGTATAAGTGTAATTGTAATGACATATAAACGATAACTTGAAAAAAAGGATCAAAGTTGAGAGCTCTAATTAATATGATACGGAGTAATATATAATAGGAAAATTTAGAAAAAATAATCCAACTTTCATCAATTTTGGAAGAGTAATCCCAACTTTCGATTATTCTGGAATAATCCGAACTTTGGGGTCTTCTTTTTCTTCAATCCCAAATACCGGATACCAGTTGAATGGGTTATTTTTTTTTTTTGGTTTAAGTGACATGTGTCACGATTTAATTGGTTAAAATACAAAAAAAAAAACAGAAGCCCAGCCAGTTTGGCAACCCGGCCAACCAGCCACCTCCCTCGCCGGACCGCCGTCTCTCCCCCACCAGCAGAGTCGCCGCTTTGGCGTCCCCTCTAAACCACCATGTCCCTCCCCAAAACCCCTACCCAACAACCAATAAAACCCCTCCCTGAAACCCCAACCCCGACCACCAATAAATTCCTTCCAATTTCGGCCATCAGCTAAACCCCAAAAAAGCACCGGCTGCCGCTATTACCCGTCCCCTTGCGCCGCTGATTCCCCTCCTTTCCGCCAGTTTTCCTTTCCTATGCGCCGGTGTTGCGATCCCCCAACCTTCCTCCTTATCTCTCGTTCTCGTTTTCCGGCAATTCAACCACTCCTTACCTTGAAATCTTTTCCTCCAGGCCACTCGAAAACCCCTTAAAACCACCTCCCCTATTCTCAATAATACCAAAAACCCATCCCCCACCATCGAAAACTCTAGCCTCTAGGGTTTCAAGGTGGTGGGAGGAGCAATTTGGGATTTTTGGCACTGGGGAGATGCGGCGGTTCTGTGGGGGAGGGGCTTCGGGGAGGGGGGAAAACGTCGATCCACCGTTACTATGTGGTAGAGGGAGATGCAGCGGTTCTGTGTGGGAGGGGAGACGCAACGGCGTACAATTGGTGGGGGAAGGGGTGACATACAATTGGTGGGGGAAGGGGAAGTTGTTGGTTTTCTTTTTTTCTTTTTTTTTGGTTTTTTTGTATTTGTTTTTTTTTTTAAGTTTTTGACTAATCAGGATTTGACACGTGTCAAGTGCCACCTAATATAATAGGTCATTGACTTTCGTTGACCGATTTGTGATTGAAGAGGGACCCCCAAATTTCGGATTATTCTGGAATTATCCAAAGTTGGAATTATTGGAACAAAATCGATGAAAGTTGGGATTATTATTTCTAATTTTTCCTGTATAATACTTAAATACTCAATCATAGGTGATTTCAATGCGCACAATGCCGCTGCGATACAACCAAAGATCTATACCAAATTGATGTAATCAAGATCGAACAAATTTGTTGAACGAATGTTCATTGTTAATCAATTCGATGGATCAATGATTTTAATGTCGTTTGGACTGTAAATTGATATTTTTTTCATATGTTGAAAGAATAAAGTTACAAGGATTGAAGATGTATTGGACCATAATTTGATATATATGTTAATACTTAAAAAAATTTAAAGTCAACGACATAGATATTAGGTTAGCATTTCTTGAGTCAAGTAAATTATTTTCATACCTTTTTTTTTTTTTTTTTTGAGAGAGTAATTATTTTCAAACTTTTAGTAGATATGATTGAGCAAACATAATACTCAATTAGGGCCTGTTCTCATTGACTGAACTCAGCTAAACTGAACTGAACTGAACTCAGCTGAATTGAATTGAACTGAACTGAACTGAACTCAGCTGAACTGAACTGAACTGAACTGAAATGAATATTTTATAAGAGAAGGAAATTAGGAGCTGAACTGAACTGAACTGAACTGAACTGAATTGAGCTAAACTGAACTGAACTAAATTGAACTCAGCTGAACTGAACTGAATTGAATTTCAACGTATGAGAACATGCCCTTAGTATATAATATTTTCAATTTTCTTATAACTTTTTTTTGAGGCAATTTTTTAGTAACTTGAAATTGACTTTTAACAAATTATTTTTTAAACAAGTCAAGATGTGTGTGACCCCCTATCAAATCGACGCTAATAAATCAAAAGTCAACCCTACTCAGGCAATACCCCTTGGGAGGGTCACTGGGGAAGGTAATGAAATCCTACCCCCAATTTGTCTATTGTTGGTGTTGATTTTATGGCCTTGAGATTATAACACTCTTTATAAGCTCCGTTTGTTTTGGTGGAAAACATAACTATAAAAATGATTTTCATTCCTCTTTTCATTTTCCTCTGTTTGTTTTGATAAGAGATGGAAAACAATTTTTCTACCGGTGGAAAATTGCACTTTAGAAAAGAAGGTATATATATCATGTATGCCACAATTTCCTCTTCACTCATTACTTCTCTTTATACTCTCTTCACATCCTTTCTTTCACTTTATTTTCCTTTTCTCCTTAAGTTTTCTTCTAATCAAACAAACAAAGGAAAACTTTCTTTAAAATCATGTTTTCCATTCAAAATTGTTTTCCTTGAAAAGTGATTCCATGACAATTGATTTCCTTCAAAACAAACGGATTCTAAATGAAATACAATTTTTTTCTACAGTCTATTAGAATACACTAGTTTTCTAAATAAAAGTAAGAGTAATATACACTAACCCGTCACAAAGGAAGATGATAACTTATGTTGTTTGCATTCAAAAATCAAGAACTTTCCTTCCATCTTCCCTTTTTTCAATTTCTCATCTCAATTGTTCATTTGTTTGGATACCATTTTATGTTGGTGGCAATGATTTCATATTGATTGACTCTTTTCTTGTGGTCGACCTCCTCTTACTTCCTAACGAAGTTATATCACATTAACACTCACCACCTAAATATAAATCCAAATTAAATCACCAACAAAATTAAAATTTCTTTTAAAAACAACAAAAAAATAAAAATAAAAATAAAAATAAAAAATCGCGCAGTTTATTAGCGGAGAAAGATAACAAAAGGAAGAAACTTTCAAGTCCCCCCACAAGAGGGCGAGACGAACTACACTTTCTCTCTCCTCTAAATCCCAATTTTCTCTCTTCTTGATCTTCGCTTACTCCCAATTTTTCTGTTCATAATCTAATTAATCGATTTTTTATTTTATTGATTATAATCTCGAATTTTTTCTGCTAATTCAGGTTTGTTTAATTTTGAATTGATCGTCTTTTTTTTCGAATTTCTTGATTTTGTAAGGGTTTAATGTTCTTTGATGGTTTTAGGGTTCTTTGGAATTTAATTTGTTGTGTTTGATTTGTTTCAGGGGAAATAAAAATGTCGTCGAGTGTGTTTTCGAGGCTTTTTGGTGCGAAATCGAGGGAGGCAGCTAATACTGAGAGTACTTTGTCAACGTTGGAGAAATTAGATGAGGTTTGATTTTTAATTTTATGATTTTTTGTAATATATGAGCTATTTAATTGTCAATTTATGCAGAAAAAAAGGTGAAATTTGTTTGATCGAATGTTGAATGGAATAATTTATACTCTGTATGTTATAGTGGATGAATTTGAAAGGAACTAATGTTATTTAGTGATGAAATGTGTTGAAATAAGGGATTATGATGTTGAATGATTTATTGAAGAGGTTAAAATTGATTAGAGAGATGATCTTGGAACTAATTATGTGTTCCTGTGACATGTATGGTTGAATTGTGTTTGTTACTTGTGGAGGCATTGGGTCGAGGTGACATGGCCGGTTGGCGCCTTGTCGATTGCTATCTGGTACTCCGTATTTCATAGCTTGAGTAGTAGTGTTGTGACGAGGCTTCTTTTTAAAGAGAGGATTCGGGATGAAGTGACATTGCTTAGCTTGAGTCGTAGACTTGTGATTTAGACATTCTTAGCTTGAGTAGTACAATTGTCAATTGTGATTGTTCCTCGAAGTTGAAATTGTGAAATTCTGCAAGTGTGCTGACTTTGATTAGAAAATCATTGTCTTGGAACATTTATGGAGTTGTTGGTTTACTTGTGATCACTTCAATTGCCTAGAAACAGTTGCTAGAGAAGCTGTACCCTTCTATTAATTGTTATAGCTTTAAACTTTATTTCTTGTTACATTTTCCTCCTTGAGCTTTTATGAATGGGAAGCACTATGAAGAGAGGTGGAATAAAGGTGTGGGGTCTTCTATACTCCAAGAACTTTGCCCTACGCTCGTTTTCTTGCCCCTATTGTTAATGGAAGGTTGTTGACGGGGAAGTTCCATCAGAGGGGAAAGCTTCTAATTTGTGCAGGATACGTGTCATAAGTTTTGAACTACCAGTCTTTCCAACAAAGAACTTGGCTCTTACACTCATATTATTTTCCTTTTTCTTCTTTCTTCACATCATTCATTTATCTTTTTTATCATTTGTTTGGTCTCTTTACGCTTTTACTGGTTTAATAATTTTAATTCAACAATTACTCTTGAAAATCGTGGTAAAGTTAGAAATTTATTATGGGATGAGGGGAGTGCTATCTCCTTCTGCAACATGCATCTGATTGTGCGAGAACATAATCCTTTTCATTTGATTGCAGTATTCAACATGTTATGCACTGCCTTACCTCTTTGTTT
This sequence comes from Chenopodium album, assembly GCF_948465745.1. Taxonomy (NCBI): domain Eukaryota; kingdom Viridiplantae; phylum Streptophyta; class Magnoliopsida; order Caryophyllales; family Amaranthaceae; genus Chenopodium; species Chenopodium album. Next base: position 25,963,514 of record NC_137860.1, on the reverse strand, counting down.
GCCTAGGAGTCCTCCTACAGATGTTATACTGAAACATCTGAAAAAAATTATCTTGCTACCTCCAAAGTTACAGGCAACAAGGTTGTGAATATTTTGTGTGATAATGTTTGTTTCTCATTGTTGCTTGCATGTCTTATTGAAATTTGAATATATATAGTTAGTACATCATGGTGAAACTTTGACCTTTGCTTTTCTCCTTCCCCACTGTTGGTTGATTAATTTATGACTGTCATATTTTTGGCAGACGCTTAAGATGCTTGAGAAGAAAGAGCAGGTTTTAATGAAAAGGGCTGCTGCAGAGGTTGAAAAGGCAAAAGAGTTCACAAGAGCGAAGAATAAACGAGGTGTGTTCCTGGAAATTTCAGTACTTTTCAAGATTAAAATATTATCTATGTAATCTACTGATTTTTATCCTTTCTGATTACATGGTTGCAATGCTGTCTCTTGTATTTATATCATGGTGTTTGTCATTGAAACTTAGGACTAGCTTTTTTAGAATTGGTTCTTGTGTCTGGGAGTTCAAGGCCTGTGATTAGTCCTGATTAAGTTAAGATTTGAGCATATTAACGTTATGCCTTTAAACTTTGAAATTGGAGCTTTAGGATGGATGGGTAATGTTTATTTTGGTCACAACCTATTGGTTATGCAATGACTAAAGCAGGGCATCCATGCCCTTGATTGTGATGGTCTTTGGCTCTGTGCATTTTTTATGTCTGACTTCATTGCTTCTTTTCTGTGAAGCTGCCATACAATGTTTAAAGAGGAAAAGGTTATATGAACAGCAAGTAGAGCAGGTTGGGAATTTTCAACTGCGAATTCATGATCAGGTTAGTACATAGCTATGTTCTCTTATTATTTTCAGTCTTTGTTTACTTCTTTCTCCAATGCTTTGTGTACACTTCTTCAAAACTTTTGTGCTGCGTACAAATGTGTATATTATTTTAAGGCTTTCGTTCTCTTGTACTATATATTCATTGTTTTTTAATTGTTCATATAGCTACATTGAGTTGCATGCTATGACTAGTCCATAATTATGAATTTTGTGTTGCTTTATTGGCTTGCAGATTATAATGCTCGATTCTGCAAAGGCAACAACAGAGACTGTTGCTGCTTTAAGATCTGGTGCTAGTGCTATGAAGGCCATGCAGAAAGCAACGTAAGTTTCAACTTCCTTCAATTTGAATTCTAGCATTCCTCCAACTGTTTGCTCATATTATATACTCAGTAGGAAGTCTGATGCCCCTACCAATTCCCTCGCAAACAAAAAGTTAATGTGATTGGGCAAATATCCTGTGAAATGTCATTGCAAATTTACAAGTGAGAGCTTTGATGTTTTAACTATCCCTTTTGAGATGAGTTTTTAGCCCTATTTCTGCTCGAAATCAAATCCATAGTATCTCACTAGGTTTAGGTATAATCATACATTGGAAAGGCTTAGTCCGAGCTGGGCTAGTCTGGTATTGGCCCAGGTGTCTTCGATTTAGATTGGCACACCTTATATGAAGAGCCAGGCGTGCCAATCTAAATCAGCCTGGTGCTAGTGTCTAACTGCTTCTGTAACTAGACTGGGTGGATATAACTATATAAGGTATTTCATTTGTCAAGTTCAAATACTCTTCATGATTCCCCCCCCCCCCCCCCCACCATCACCCCAACCCACCCCACCCTCGAAAAGAGTTTGGATAGGAACCTATAAAGAGCTGTTCTTTGCCATCTGCTATAGCCATGCTTGTCCCATTCTATTTTTATTATCATCCCCTGATTTTATCAACTATGTGGTGAATGAGGCTGGTTACGGCACAGGCATGTAGACTGTGACTATGTGGGCACATCGCACGTTTGGATTTGATCTGACCTTAGTCAGAGCTAGCCTGTGTCTTCACCAACTTATTTTCATTTTATTTACAAAGTTAAGCTATAATTCTATTTCTTGGGGTGGGTCTAAAGTTTCTAAATTTCACTGTGGAATCATTTTATATGCACTGTACTTGAGTGTGAAGCGGTTGGATTATGGCGAACAAGCTGTTTGTCCAAAAGAAAGAGGCAGAAATTTTAAATAAAGATGATTGTTGATATAACCTGGAAATTAGAGGCAGTAGTCTTCCTTAAATACAGCCCCCACTGTGGATTAGATCTTTGATGCAATGTAGGATTGAAGCTACTACTAGTGTTTTCATACGAGACTAGTTATTATTTTGTTACACTACTTGCTGTCATTACATTGATCTTATGTCTCTAGCCGGCCATTAGAGACTTGATTTTTCTGAGCACGCTGAGTGGGTGCACTTACATGTGTTACTGTATCTTGGCTGTCCCATATATGTGTTAAGTAATTCTCACTATAAATGTTTTTCTGCATTTGGTGGTTATCATTTCAAACCTTTTTCTGGCTATTGGATTGTGGGCTTTTGGGTTCGCCGGTTCGATGTACCTTTTAGAGAGTAGACAGAACCTAATCAGGATGCATTTCTGTATATTTTATTTGTTCACTTATTTCTGAGGTTGGGTGGAATTTGGTATGATGCATCTATCTCCACGAACTCTCTGGGGCAGGGATTCTTGCAAATTTTTGCCGGATGATTAAGGGTATGTCTTGTCTTGAATAAGGGATTGTTACCGTCAAATTATTAGATAAAAATAATGTGCTTCCATTTCTAGATCTAATGTCTAAGGGGGGCTAGGAGCCTTTGTCTAAAACAATTAGGGGCTAATCTCTAATGCTTCTGATCTAAAAAATAATCAATTCAGCTAGTTTGATCAAAATTCGAGTTTTAAAATTGTCCAAAATGAGCTTAAACCAAGCCAGAAGATGTTCAATTGTTAATATATTGGGCTATTGGCTTTCAACTGAAACTAGTTAGTGATCTTTCCTTCATAAGACATAGTTTCCTGTAGGTGCAACGGTTTATGGGATTCGGTGCAGTAGTAAAAGAAATTCTAGGCAGAACTGCAATTTTTATCTCTAAATTCAGCATGATTGTGGTTTTGAGGAAGTTGCTTATCTTATATTGCAGGAACATTGATGATGTCGACAAGACAATGGATGAGATCAATGAGCAGACCGATAATTTGAGACAGATACAGGAGGCACTAGCTTCACCTATTGGTGGTGTAGCTGATTTTGATGAGGTAAAGGTTTTTTTCTAGTCTTTATAATCACAAAGTACTTGAAGAGGTATAGCTCAAGAAATGCTGTATCTCATTTACTCCGTAGTATTTACCAATACTCACCATTTTTATTATTTGTGAAGGATGAATTGGAAGCCGAGCTTGAAGAACTTGAAGGAGCTGAGTTGGAAGAACAACTTCTACAGCCAGCTATAACTGCCCCTATGGCACCAGTTCGAGTTCCAGCTGGCAATCCACCTAGACCGACGCCTCAAAAGAACTCTGAGGAAGATGATGAACTTGCTGCATTACAAGCAGAGATGGCGCTTTGAACACTTTTCTTATTTTTTGTGTTTATAATCACGCCCCAGATAAGAAAATGGCTGAAAAAGGAAAAGATTAAAATTGGCTTATTGATTGATGGAGGTATATTGAAAATTGAGTGTTGATAGCTTCTTGTTGTCATGTATATGACCTCATTTTTCTTGCTAACATTAATGCAAATATTATTTATTCCGTTGGTGAGAAAATGTGGTTTGTATAACGTTTGGTTTGGTGTTAGGATCCATATTAAGTATAACCCTTTCAACTTAGATAAAATAGAGTAAAAAAGCTTGGACAAATGATTTCTGCTATTGTGAGAATAATTTTTAAGAAATTTGTATACTACTAATGTTGGGGGAAAACAAGTTTAGCTATAACAAAATGGAGTTCAAATAACTGAAGTTAAAGCAAAAAAAGGCAATGTATAATGCAACTTATTCCAGAAAATGTCTTTATTTCATAGTTGATCATCAAATTAGCTTAGATCATACTTTGTTTTTATTTGTTTTACTTCGTTTATATCTTTGATTTCATTGTAATATGTAAATTTTATAGTATTTAGAAAAGTAGACCTAAATACTTTGAAGGTAGAGGACTCAATTATGGACAACCAACCTTTATTTCTCAAGCATTAGAGTAGTATTGTACAAATAAGATTAATATTTAATTAGCTGAATCATATTAAACCTGATTAGATCAAATCAGATGAAAGTAGGTGAACATTAAACAAAGCATGAACAAAATGGAGCCATAGTAGTAAGATATTCTTGGACTTGAGAGCTGCTAGTCAACAGACCATGTCAGACTGTCAGATATACTGAGATATCATATCTGTAACTTGCATACCGGCATTTCGCTGTCCTGTTTTTCCAATCCTGGTCAAATACTGAAGATAGCTTCAAATTTTATTCAAGCTAACTCAAGCAGTATTCAATCTTATCCAGTGTACTGCAATTTTATTTGGACCAGTACAACTTTGTAATAATTATGAACAGTTTTCAGTAAATTAAGTACACACCATATGCATAAGGTTAATGATATACGTAACCTTACCGGTATGCTGTAGGGTTATAGATATAAATATTATTAAATTATTAAAGTAATTGTACCGGTTGATCTTCTTAGGTTAATGATCGTCATAAAATTTAACAAAATAAACAATTGATATTTATCATTGAGGAATATGACAAATTGACAATCACATCATCATATGGTTTTATCTATCAGCAGTAGCATAGGAGCACATGCTATGATCCAACCAAGATATCCAAGTTGCTTTTAAATGCCAATCATCCCTATAGACTATAGGCAATGTGCCAAAACTCCCAATCTATACAACAAATCAACAATATTATATTTTTAATTATTTTTTAAATTGGTTTACAAATACAATACATAAGTTTAATCAGTATTCTTAACTCCCTATAAGTAAATTTTATATACCATCAAAAGTGTTGGTCATAAGGAACAAATATTCCAACATTAAGGTTTGCAATTGTTCAATCTCGATTAGTGACACTCAGGCAGTAGCAATGGTAATAGTCAAGCAATATTAAGGCAATAATAATAAGGTCTTTTGCGGTTATTCCCGATTAGGGCGTACTTGGATTGGGAGTAATACATTAAGGGAGTAATAAAAGTCAAACTAAGCAAAATGAATGTGAAAATAGGGAAGGGAGATAGTGATGGTGTGATTGTAAGAAGATTATGTAGTAATGGTACGGTGTGAGGTGAAGAAAAGGAATCAATACCCTCATTTTGGGGGTAATAGTTACAGTAGGGGAAGGGTGGGTAACTATTACCCTCATTATGAGAGTAATAATTCCTCCATCTCTCTCTTCTTCTTCTTTTTTTTTTTTTTTTTTTTTTTTTAATATTTTTTTTTTTTATTTTTATGGCACAACTAGTTTCTTTCATTTGTAAGCACCATGTCTCCTACAACAACACCTCTAATTACTTTTGTTTTTTTAAGTTCGACTTTTATTACCCCTTAATGTTTTAACCCCAATCTTGGAGTATTTTTTTGACAGGGAACAAAGCTTATGTTAAGTTGTTTACCGTTTTGGTGTTTTTTGTTCCTTAAACTTATGAGACAAACACAAATCATGTGGAGTTTGTGGACCCAAAAGAAGGCTGTCCTCTACTCCTCCAGCCTAGCCAACCATGCCCTAGGCAAAGGAATCATCCTATTTTATTAACGACTCCTCTTTTCATGGCCCCACCTTAAGTAACCGTTTGAATTAAGGGACCACTAAAATTGTACCGTTTTCAAATTATATAACCGTTACATCCTCTATTTCCCCTTTTCCTCCAACTCAAAACCCTTCATTTTTCTCCAAAAATACCCAAATTAATCATCTGGGTTTTTGATACCCTTCATTTTCATCAAATTTTACCCTTCAATTTTTGAGATTAGTTCTTCAAATTTCAATATGACTGTTGAGGTTTCATCAGTTGAAGAAACCCAGAAAGAAGAGGTTTTAATTTCTGAAAAAGATGCTAATTTTGTCAATGAAGAAGAACCCCAAAAAGTTGAGGAAAATACCCAAAATGTAGATGATACTCCTAAGCCAAATTTGGTTGAAAAGAGTTCATCTTATAGGGAGGAGAGTAATTACCTCTCCGACCTTAAAGACGGCGAAAGGAAGGCCTTATCCGACCTCAAAGCGAAACTGGAAGAAGCCATTTCATCCGATTCCTTATTTAAATCAGAGGAGAAGAAAGCCGATAACCCAGCCGAGGAATCGAGCAAACAACAAGAAGGTGAGACAAAGATTGAAGGAGATTATGAGGGTAATATTTCTATTTGGGCTGTACCTTTATTGCCTAGTAAAGGCTCAGAAGGTACTGATGTCATTTTATTGAAATTTTTAAGGGCTAGAGAATTTAAAGTTAATGATGCATTTGAAATGATTAAGAAAACCCTTGTTTGGAGGAAAGATTTCAAGATTCAATCCATATTAGGGGAGGATTTAGGGGAGAATCTTGCAAATGCAGCTTATATGAATGGTAAAGACCGCGAAAATCACCCGGTTTGTTACAATATTTTTGGGGTGTTTGGTAATCAAGAGTTGTATCAGAAGACTTTTGGGAGTGAGGAGAAGAGTGAGCAGTTTTTAAGGTGGAGGATTCAGTTTATGGAGAAAGGTATCGAAAAGCTCGATTTTAGGCCAGGAGGTGTTACATCAATTCTTCAAGTTTATGATCTTAAGAATTGTCCTGGTCCTTTTAAGAAGGAAATTAGAAGTGCTACTTCTAAGGCTGTTGGACTTCTTCAGGATAATTACCCTGAATTGGTTGCTAGAAATGTGAGTCTTAAAATAGTTTGGCGTAATTTGTTAATTTATATACTGTATCGTTTTGATGTAGGATTATATGGTCTAATTTTGCTAATGTTATATGGTTTATTTATGTGACAGGTATTTATTAATGTGCCATTTTGGTACTATGCTTTTCACTCCCTTATTTCACCTTTCTTGACTCAAAGAAGTAAGAGCAAGTTTGTTGTTGCTAGGCCAGCTAAAGTTACTGAGACTCTACTCAAGTGAGTAAACCTTCATTCTTTGTTAAATAGTTTGCTTAATTTGTTATAAGTTTTACAAGATGCTTAACATGATTGTTCATTTTCAGGTACATCCCATTTGATGAAATTCCAATTCAGTACGGTGGCTTCAACCGCGAAAATGATATTGAATTCAACTCTGAAGAGGGGGTAGTTACAGAAATTGGCTTGAAACCTGGATCAACAGAAATAATTGAAATCCCAGCAGAAAATGTATGAGCAAAAAAAAAAAAATTCCCATTTTCTTAATTTTACATTTTTACTGATTTGCTGTCATTTTTTTTTTGGTCTGACAACTGTAATTTTTATTACAATAACAGGCTGGTGCAACATTGATATGGGACTTGGCTGTTTTGGGAGGGGAAGTGAGTTACAAGGAGGAATTTATTCCAACAGATGAAGGGTCTTACACCATTATAATCCAGAAGGAGAAGAAGATGGATTCGATCGAAGAGCCGGTTCGAAATTCATTCAGAAACAGTGAGCCTGGGAAGGTTGTGCTTACTGTCAAGAACAATTCCAAGAAGAAGAAGCGCGCCTTTTATCGATACAACAATCAGAAGAGTTGTTCTGCTTGAGAAATTTAAGGACTGATATAGGGTGTTTGTTTATATGCTTAATTTATTATGTTGATTTTTGGTTGTTTGTTTAGTAGAAATTCTTTTAGGTTGCTCTTGGTTTATTCTTTTGTTAGGTGAAACTTGATGTATTCATTGGGCTGATTAATTCAATTCTTTTTTAGTGAAATTGTGGATCGTTTTTCTCCAATAAATATATCATTGCTTTAAATTTCAAAAACCCAATTTACATTTCTTGTTCAATGAATAATTAGTGTACCATAAACATTATCATTTGAAGGACAAAGCAAAATTAAATCAAAATAAACTGGAAAATTATACAATTTATGCAGGGTACAAGTGTGAGTAGTGTCACACATTGAAATATAAAGTTAAAATTAACTTATAATTCCGATGATTGGTTTTAGGATGGAACCTCACTTGGGCGCTATAAACGAGCTGCAGGAGCCATTGCTGCTGTGTAAGTAATAGCCGGGTTCATCTCGATTGAATTATTATTAGATTCTATTATTCAGTTTATTCCATTCAGTTCCATTTCTAAGCACTCTTTCAGTTCTGTAACAATGTGACTTATTGTTGGCCTTTCAACTGCAGTTTGCGTAACACATGCCAGAGCTATGCTTGTGACTCTTCAAAGATGATTGGTTTTGTGCAATTCTTGCAGCCTTTTATCGACGATGTTCCAAATGTCACCTCTTTCAAGTAATGGACTAACCCATCTGATTAAACTAGTTTGCTCATCATCTTTTTTCATGATTGCTGTTTAGCCTGTGTAACTCCAAGACGACAACCACAAAACTGTATAAATGCTTTTCTCATTCAGCTGTTGTGTAATATGATACCTAAACAAAATGCGCCTACATGTCATATAAGTTGGTAAAATGCATTCAATTCCGTTGTGCCAATGACTCTTGTTGATACATAGGATCCATTTCATCAAGAAAAATTTTGGACAAACCGAAATCTGCTTTCCTTGAGGCCTGGGAATACCCACAACTGTTTCTTTTGAAAGTTTTGCAGGTGTAAATTGGGAATGGATTACATAATTTTGTCTAGTTTTTTGAGATGGTTGTTTTACTATTAGATGCTTCTAAAACCTTCAGGTATACACTTCAATGAGAAAGAGACGTACTATATGTGTGAATATAACATTTCATTCAGAGAGGATAACATTCTAAACCTCTTTATTAACTGTGACATCTATAGGGTCTGTGGTGCATATTTTCCTCTTGCATAGAAATTTTGGCACCAAGGTACCCGAAATATTGAGAATGCAGAAGATTGCAGAGATCTAAATAGCTATTAAGCCGTAAAACAACAACAACAACAAAGCCTTAGTCCCAAAATGACTTGGGATAGGCTAACATATGTATATTTGTAACCAAAGGAAAAAGAAACCAGCATATGTATATTTGTAATCTGATTCCACATCATGAAAAGTATTAATAACGAAAATTACTAATTGTGTTTCACACAAAGGAATGGAAATTACCTGCAGACTTAATAGTTTGTAAATGCATGCATAGAATGCAGCAAAGCCAAAGTAGAAAAGCAAATGTAATTAATAGTCTGCAATGCAATTAAGCAAATAACAAATTATTGACTCTTATTGCTATCTTACTTCTGGAGCCATTTCTGTGTTCGCGGTCACTAGGCACATTTCTGTTGAATCATCAGGAACTGTTGTATCATGTTCAGTGTTCAGCACCATAGCTAAGCACTCTTTCAAATCAGTGACAATCTGACTCATTGTAGGCCTTTCCATTGCAGTTCGCTTCACACATGTCATAGCTATATCTATTACCCTCCAAACAGAATTCGTGTTCTGAACTTCCTGTAACCTTCCATCCAGGATTTCCCTCATATCCCCCGTTTCAAGAATGGGGATCACCCATTGAACCAACGTTATAACTTTTTCTTCAATATTCACCATTGCCTCTTTACCTGTGATTAACTCCAATAGAACCACCCCAAAACTGTATACATCACTTTTCTCTTTCAACTGCTGGGTTTCATGATACCTAATCAAAGATAATTGTTAATATACTATTTATACATATATCACTCTCAATAAATCCTAGCATGCTTTGGTTTCAAAATTCATTGATTTTTTCATATACACTAGATTATAATCAGAGCACATGTTCTTAATGGTATTTACTGCTTAATATGTAAATCAATAAACAAGTATGAGTTATGCATAAACAAGTATGAGTTATACATAAATGAACTGCTAATGCCACAAACGGTTTAGATTCCAGGAAAGTTTAATCTTGTCCAGCATTTTTTATATCCAAAACATTGCATAATAAAGGGCTGGGTTTTAGGATGTGCTTACTGAGGATCGAGATAACCTGGTGTACCGATCACCCTTGTTGATACATGGGTTCGAGTTTCATCTGGGAAAATTTTGGACATACCAAAATCTGCTATCTTTGCCTGGAGATTTTTATCTAATAAGATATTTTGAGTTTTCACATCTCTGTGGACTACAGGAGGGCTGCAACCGGTGTGCAAGTATTCTAGTCCTACAATTAAGATTATGTGTAAACAAAGTCATGATTAAACATAGCTTGATATAACCAATAATTTCCAAACTGCTTGCTGACCTTGTGCAGAATCTAATGCTATCTGGAGCCTCAATTTCCAACTTAGTGGCTTCGAAGCTGGTGCAAACAAAAAATGAAGAGCACCATGAATTTCCCATAACACAAAATGTTATAACACTTGTAAATTAATGCAACAAATTTAGCAAGGTATACAGCATACCTGAGAGATTAGACTGCAAGTTTCCACCAGCCATATATTCATAAACTAGAGCTAAGGTTGTTTCTTCTTCACAGTATCCAATTAGAGAAACCAAGTTTTTATGACGAATATCCATTAAGAGCTCAACCTGTTGTTAAAATGAATGCGGATCAGTTTGGGGAAAAAAAAAAAAACACAAGCAGCCATGACCATAGATATTCAATTTCCAACTTGTTCTCATCAAACCTCTGTTGTGAATTGTTCAGAAGCATGGATTGACTGAGACAACATTTTAATAGCCACTTCCGTGCCATCATTTAGGCGACCATAGTGAACTACTCCAAACCCACCCTTTCCAAGCTCTCTTTGGAAGGTATTGATGATGCTTGTTAACTCGGAATTAGTAAAACGTGTGAATTCACCCTTCCTTTTGCCATTTCTAGATCTTTCATACACTCTGTGAGTAAAAATTCAGTCATGAACTAAAGAATCCGAAGAGTATCATGATTTAAATCACATCATCATTGAGAAATATACTGAAAATAGGTAACATAACATATGTTGAATTGTACCTAGCAGTATGTCTCTTGTATATACAAAAAATGATGAAACCTGCAACAAGAAGAACCAATAGAGCAGAAATTACTGCTATATAAGCTAGGTATGCTTTACTTTTCTTCTTCGAAGTACAGGATCTGCTCGAACATAGACCTGAAATGTTTTCCACACTTTGACCAAAACAACATGAACAAGTCAGATATATATGCTTATGGGAAGGGGATTTTTCAAAGAGAGAAAGCTATAAATACCTTAAAGACAGTGTTCCTGCTGCAGATTTTTCTAGCAGAAGTTCAGGAACTGAACCAGTGAAGTTATTTTTTGAAAGGTTTCTGCAAACAGTGACTGTGTTAGTACTTTCACATCTTTGAACATATAGTGTACCCCTGTCTGAATTTAGCTGTCACTTTGCTAGTCAATTATGCCAACAAATTCACAACTAATTTCAGACGGAGGGAGCTGAGAGGGGAAGAAAACGAGAGAGAGAGAATGAAAAGTAAACATACAAGGTTTTTAACATTGGCAAGTCTGCGAGAAGCTCAGGTATCATCCCACTGAGGTTGTTGTTTGACAAATCCCTGAAATTAATGATATTATCCACAGGTAAGAATCTTGGAATGACTGAAATCATGCAGACCTCAAATCAAAATACAGTTTTCAAAAACATTACAAGATTTGTAATGATGTAAGATCTGCAAATGACGCTGCAATGTGTCCTATAAGTCCTTTTGAACTAAGATTCCTGATCACATAATTGAACGGATTAACTTCAGAGCTCGTTAATTACCAATTGAACAAATCAAATAACTCAAGCAACTAAAAGAAGTATGATCATAAGTTCAGTTAGCTTGCTTCAAATCTTACACTGATGTTATTCTGATGATATTAGAACCGTCATAGTTGCAGACTACACCAGCCCATGAGTACCTCGTTGGAAAGCATGGATCTCCTTGCCAATCGTTCATCCGCTTATAGAATGACTTGATTTGGTTGAGAGCAAGAACTAATTCAAGTGTAAACCAATTGACATCATATCAAAACACAAACATTCACTAATCATTCCGCGATAATGATAGATTATGTAGTTAAAAAGTTACCATCAGCTGCATCAGTGGACAGTTCTGATATTTTTTTGACAGTAAACACTTCAAAGGCATTCAATATTGGAGGAAGGGTAGAATTCTTGGTACTTTGGATGGTAATATTGAGATAGGAGTCAGTAATTGGTTTCTGGTTGTAAATGGTTACAGCTTGTAAGTAAGATGGTGTAAAGGCTTTGGTATGTTGCAGGCCATTTATGAAGCTCTGAAATTCCCTGACTTCACCTTTACGAAGTTCTGAAATCTCAGCTACATGGAGGAAGTAGTAAAATTCTGTGGTTATATCAATTGCTTGCTTGTAGAAAAATACTATAGGTTGATTAAGATATTTTGGTACAAAGGCTGATTTCATAACTGGTGATGGCAATGAATATTCATCTTTCCTCGAGTCAACTTCAAACATGGTCTCAATGAAGCTCCCGGAAGTTGTGTGTCTAGGTGTCCAAATGCGGTCAAAGACATCATCCTTGTATCTGAAACAAAGGTTATTCCCAAAACCATAGAATAAAATGAAGGTTATAGTTATACTATATAGTTTTCTTTTTACACTTTGATCATCACATAAGTACCACTCTAAATTGACTATCATCACCATTTTTAATGCAAATTATATACGAAGTATTACAATGTGTTCTCTTCCCGAATTTATCTGAACTAAACTTATATAAACTTATTTAAATTTATTACGAATTAGATCTTATCAAACTTATTAGACTTGTACTAGAATTCATTAAATCTGATTGAACTTATTAAACCTTATTGAATCTTATTATTAGACTTGATTAGAGCTTATTGAAACTTACTATTAGACTAGATTAGAACTTATTGAAACTTATCAAACCTTGGTTAACTCATTAAAACTTATTAGATCTTATTCAACTTATTAAACCTTATTGAACTTATTAGACCCTATCAAACTTATTGGATCTTAATTATTGCAACTTATTTTAACTTTTTTGGATTTATTAAACTAAAACTTATTTTTATAAGATGAAGAGAACGACAAGTTGTATAAGAAATCCATATGCTGAACTTACCTTATTATATTCGAGTTCAACGAATTTGTCAAAATGTAATTTCGACACAAAAGATCAAGCGAGCCAGAGTCCCTCTTATAGGTGTAGTCAGGTAGAAGCCTTAGCTCTAATCCTGATATAAAAGGTGTTCCTGAATCTGTATTCGCGACGCAGACATACAAGTAATCAGTGGATGGTATGTGTATGATTTCTTTCTTCACATAGTGAGATGAATTATCTAATTTCACAGTGTCCCAAACGTCAACCCCAAGGAGAAGATCAAATGTTGGAGGTTTATTCAGGGAATCGTAGTTTCCATACAAAAAATAAGCTCTGATCAGATAGTTTCTGCCTTTCCCTTGAGATGGTTTCAGAGTATAGCAGTTCTTGGTTCCCTCAGGAAAACTTCTGACATTTGTGAGCTGCTGCTGTAAGTTTTCTGTTTTGTGTTCTGGAAGAATGTCCATATTTATGCCACTGTCAATATATTGTTCATCGGTTGTGTAATATAATGTTGTAG